>NW_023425525.1:2210000-3410000 GCF_014108245.1 Pipistrellus kuhlii
GAGGTGCCCTCTTTTACTCGTTATTATTACTTTTGGCCCGGGTTTGTCGCTGTCTCACACAGGGCCCTCTTCCCCGAGCCCTGAGGAAGATTACATGTAGGTAAAGGGACTCAAAGACGGGTTCCGTTTAAGATGTGGTTGGCGGTGGGTTCTCCCCCTGGCACAGGCAGGATGGGCATTATCCAGGGCAACGCTGAGGCAGAACAGAAATTTGTTTTCTAAAGCACGAGGTTGGCACTGGAGCCCTAGGTCCTGGGGCTGGTGACGGGAAGCGGCAGTGGAGCCTGGACACTTCGCTGAACCCGTCCTCCCAGGTGACCACGTTCCCAGAGGGCCCTCCTGGCGTTGGATGTCCCCTGGCCCATCTTGGGGGCCAGCCGCCTAAGGACCCACCGGCATGGACTCCCTGCAAAGTCCCCTCAGGACATCCGAACAGAGGGCAGCTCCAGGGGCAGCTACTCCTGCAGGCCACTCGGATGCTGATGGGGGTGTGATTGACAGAGAACAGCTGCTTTTCCTAAAATGGCAATTTTGTGCTTCTTGAAGATTTGCATGTTGGTGGAACAAACCCACATCAGTGTCCTGCAGCCTGAATTGCCGTTACGCCCTTTCCCAGGCGGCCTGAGGCCTGCAGGATGGACGGGGGTCCTTAGGCTGAAGGGTAGTTTGTGAGCAGCGAGGCCGCTCTGCGTGCTTCGTCCCCGCGCGTCAGGCCGCCTGCGAAAGGTCACGTCAGTTGTTGGGTTTCCCTGGCGTCAGGCCGCTCCCTCCTTCACCTCCCACCAGTCACGTGTCATCTCGCGCTCAGTGTCCTCATGTCCATCGCAGCGGCCACTTCACGGGCAGAACGAATGCCCCACCTTTGGAAAATGCCACCTCGAGACCCGATGAAGGGTCTGTGCATGTCACAGTGCGTGGGCTATGGTTGACTTCATTTCTCGTGGCAAATCCCAGCGTCACCTATTTAGTGAACCCCTAGCAGGGAGGGAAGTGTTCCCAGGGCTGGCACTTCAGCAGCAGCGTGGCACGTGGGGGTGAGGCCGTGCTGGGGAAGGAGTCAAGGCAAGATCCCAGTGCCCGCACTCACTGCCGAGAGGACTTGATAGACGACAGTTGTACGTGGGACATAAGCTCCAGAGCACCTGTCAGCCTCACGCTAAGAAGCCAAGCTCTCTTGCTTCTCCAGACCACATGGTTCTGTGTCTGATACGCTGCTACTTTCTGTGCATGAAAATAAGCCCCATTACATGGAGTGGCCAGATTGTTATGATCTCTGAGTGCATAATAATCTGGCCACTCAGTGTATATCCTATAGAATAAAAGGCTAATATGCAAATTGTCCCCTCGACCAGGAGTTGAACCAGCAGGCAGGCCGGCCAACTGCCCATATCTCCTCCCCCTCTCCAGGCTGGCTGAACGGACCCCACTCTGCACGAATTCATGCACCGGGTCTCTAATATATGTGTACACACACACACACACACACACACACACACACACACACTGAGTGGCCAGATTATTATGCATTCAGAGATCATCATAATCTGGCCACTCAGTGTTTATACTCTGAAGCATTCTTTTGAGAAGCAGTACTAATGGCCACTTAACCATTTTAACCTGCATAAAAATGGGAAGAATCTGATAAAGACACTTGAGGGGAAAAAAGAAAAAAGAAAAAGAAGTTATTGTGTGAGGAGGGAACAAATTAAGCCTTCTGGTTCCCCCCTCCTCTTCCTTATGCATCTATCCAGTGCAGGACAGCCATCCTCGCCTTCCTGGATCGCGGGCTGACTCCTCCCAGCACAGTGTCTGTTTTATGGAGAAGAGATAGGAAGGCTGTGTGGCCCTGATCACCGCGAGGGGCATTCTCCGTGCACTCCACTATCTCTAACGGCTAAGCCCCCAAGAAGTGTCACAATGAGCCATGCCATTCCTAATAGTTACAACCAGTCCTGGCCATGGCCCGTGTGCAGACAGAGAGTGGTAGAGACACCAGGTGAGAGCGGGGTGGGTACTGGGTGTCAAGCTCCTCATAACACGGACTCCGCCGCCTCCTGTCCTGGGCATCGGTGAGCCTGTTTCTCCCCGGGGCCCCGGTTGGGGCTCGGAAAGCAAAGCCACCTCCCGGCGCAGCTGAGCCTGGCGACCTCAGGGTACCGGTGAGGGGTGCGGGGCCGGAGAGGGGGAGGGCTGCCGTCCTGCAGTCCGGCTGTGGCCGGAACAGATCTCCTCGGTCTGGCATTCCTCCTTCCTCCCCGAGCTCCTCCACTCCATCCGGGAGCGAGGCTGGCTGCGTGGGGATGTGGCGCCGGGACCCACGAGGCCTTCCTCACGCCAGTTCGGCCTCTGATCCCGGTCACCGTGGGCAGAACGGGAAGCGCCAGGCGGCTTCCTGCCGGTGTGCCTCTTGTGTTCTCCGGAGGAGGCGCTTGCCCCTGACCTTGCCCGTGCTGTGTTTCTCTCTTGGACTGTCACAGGCAGTTTGAGATGGTCGTTCCCACCGAAGACTCCGTCATCACCGAGATGACCTCCACGCTGCGGGACTGGGGCACGCTGTGGAAGCAGCTGTACGTGGTAGGTGGCTGTCCCCGGCCGGGGGTGGTTGTAAGAATCACCTGAGCGAGGGGGGCCTGGGCTGGCGTCTGGCACCTGCTGTCCGTCCCTCCGGGTGTCGGGGCCAGAGCGTGGGAAGACGTCTTCTTGGGATCCGGAGAAGCTAAGTCGAGGTGGCAGACCCGAGGGCTCTGTGCTGGGTCTCCATGGAGGGTGAAAGGATGCGTTGGGAAGGATGTAAAACTCAGTGTTATTTTACTGAGAACAGCACCATGCAGGGCAGTAGCATGGGAAGTGGAACTATCCCAGCTGCTCAGGCCCGTGCCTCCTGAACTCTCAGCAGGAGGCTTACAGAAGGGCAGCGCAGGTGGTATCAGGTCACAGACCCAGACCCGCCCGCCGCCTCGTCTGTGGGGAGCCAAGCTGAGTTTCCTCTTGGTCCGGCCTTTCCTGCATCCCAGTCAGGGTGCGAGGGTGTGGGCCACCAGCCAGGAAACGGTGCCTGCTGCCTCTGATGTGGGGCCGGGTGTTCCGATCGGATCGGACGGAGCTGAGGAAGGAGGATCGTAGGGGGCAGGGAGGCAGAGGGGGCGGTGGCAGGCCCGTGGGCCCAGACGCGGCGTCTGTGCTGTGCAGTCCTCGATGGGACGTCGGGTTCCTGGGGAGGGAGGCAGCAGGCCCATCACACCGGGGGATGCGGGCACGAGGGCAGAGCCTGTTAGGAAGGATCTGTCCCCGAAGAGGCGAGCACATAGGACGTGCCCCCTCCTCTGGGGTCTGTCCATCCGTCCGTCATCTCCCCCCCCCCCCCCCCCCCGCGCAGCCTGGGGGCCCGACTGAGGCCACGTTTGTGTGTTCCAGCGGAACGAGGGCGACCTGTTCCACCGGCTGTGGCACATCATGAACGAGGTGCTGGACCTGCGGCGGCAGGTGCTGGTGGGCCACCTGACTCACGACCGCATGAAGGACGTGAAGCGCCACATCACCGCCCGCCTGGACTGGGGCAACGAGTGAGTGCGGGGCTGGGCTGGCTGTGTCCCAGTGCTGTGGCCAAAGCGCGGGGACGTAGTTACTTTGCCGAGTGAGACGAGCTAGTCAGAGAAGGGTGGGTGTCCCGTGATCTCACTCATCTGTGGAGCCGAATGAGCAAAATAAGCGGACGAGCAAAACAGATCCGGAGACAGAGAAGCGTGGGACAGACTGAGGGACCTCAGAGAGAAGGGGGGTGGGGTAGAGGTGGGAAGAGATCAGCCATCGAACGTGGGTGCATCGTTGCTTAACCCGGGGACCCTGGCAGGAGGGTGGTGAGGGCCTGGGGGTCGGGGAGGCAGGGGCTGGCAGATGGGGTGAATGGGGTGGGGGGAGGGACATGTGTAATACTTTCCACAATAAAGATCTAAAAACAAATTAATTAGTTAAAAAAAAAAAGGTGTATTTTCTCCCCAACGTCTTTTCTCTCCTCTGCTCTCAGGCAGCTGGGCCTGGACCTGGTGCCCCGGAAGGAGTACGCGATGGTGGACCCCGAGGACATCAGCATCACCGAGCTCTACCGCCTGGTGGGTGCCGGCGTGTGGGCGCAGCTCGCTCCCGGTCTTGTGGTTTCCATGGCGCTCGCTGTACTTAATTTTGCAAGAACAGGCTGTTCCCGGTGTAATCCGGAGCGGGGAAGGAGGGTGAGCGCTGAGGTGACCGTGCCCTGAGCATGGAACTGCGACGCTCCCCTGTCCCAGACCGACGGGGCAGCCCCCACTTGGCCCTCTGCTCCCCGGACCAGGGCGGAAACCCAGACGCGTTTCTGTTGCAGATCTTTGTGGTTTTGCCCAGTCTGGTCTAGGGAGATGCTTGCAAGCCGTGCGTGCACATCTGCTGTGTGTCAGGACACGGCTGTGACGGATGGTGTCCGATCCTTCCTCACCCACGCGCACCCCCTGCCCCCATCATAGCGGCGGACAGACTTTTGCCGGCATCTCCTGGGGCCCCGCTGCTTGTCTGACCCCAACCCTCCCACCCCCAGGCCGGTCCTCGGGGCTGAGCCAGGGGGAAGGCCCAGACAGATGGGCCTGCTTCCCCTCTGCCCTGCACCGGCTCTGTGGTCTTGGACTCACTGCTTCACCTCAGAGCCTCCGTGTCTTCCTCTGGTCATTGGGGTGTGATCCGGATCCCGTGGTTACCATGGACGTCACATGGGGAACGCATGTAGCAAGCCTCTCCCTGGCAGACGATGTTTGCTGAGGGCTAAGCATTCGGTCCGTCTCCACGTGTCCCCTCGCCTTTGGTTTATCCTCATTAGACGGGCGAGGTGGCCAGGAGAGTGGGTACCTTCCACGCTGAAACCTGCGACTCGGGTTGGCTCTGTCTAATACCGTAAACAGTGAAAGCTTGGCCGTGCTGGGCATTTCCTTCTCTCTCTCCATACTCCAGTCCAAAGGCCAGGCGTTCTGGGCTTGGTGGTGGGTTCCTGGTGCCGGAAGGGGCCCGGGCTGTTGTCCTCCTGCTGTGCCGTGCGTGGTTTCATGGTCAAGAGTCCTTCCAAGCCCAAGGTGGCTGCCAGCGCTCCGCCATTGCCGCCCTCCCCCGCAGCGGGGAGAGAACGGTCCGGCTGCGTCAGGAAACCCCACACATCGCTCGCACTTACAGCCCGCTGGCCAGATGTGGTCACTCCCCCGCACCGAGGCTGCAGTGTCAGATACCGTATCTGGTAAACAGCCACCGGTGCGGGAGGGAGACGCACGTGGCCTTCCCTGGTCTGATCTCGCATGCCCGCAATGTCGTCTCCGTTCCCTTCATTATGGTCGCCCGTGGGATGGATGGCGTCACCGCTCAGCGTTCCGGTTTATCGCCGGGGAGGGTGCTGTGTTGATGAGATTCGGGGGGTCAGGTGGTCTAGTTCTTCCCTCCCTCCCCACACGGCAGGCTTGTATCTGTCCTGTGGCAGCTCCAGTGATGGGGTGCCCTGGTAGGTAGCTCCATGCAGGCGAGGCCGTTTCTGCGCCGGCCCATCCTGGCACAGTGCAGACGCCCACAGCTGTGTGTGGGGTGAGCGGTCGGTCCTCCGTCTCCTCACTGCTGGTCCTGCTCCCGCGGGAGCCTGGCCGGCCGTCCTGAGGACGGAGAGGACAGGTGGACGCAGGCGCGGTGCCGGCAGACACCTGGCTGGCTCTCTCGGTCTGTGTCCGGGGCCCACGGCCGGTGAGAGCTCGTGCTCTGGGAATGGAGCGTCACCCCCCCGGCCTGCCCAGAGCGCCGCCGGGATTGTGCGAGGGAGTCGCCTTCCAGAGAGCGTGGAATTGTGAGGGGTGTGCCCTCGTTGCTGCACTGGTTGGCTCCCGTCGGTGAAATGGTCCGTCAGCTGTACGTTCGGCTGATTTTTAGGGACGACTCATCATTTCTCCTCGCCCTGGGAGGTGGGCCGGAAGCAGCCGGATCCTTTGGATAGCGGGCTTGAGTCGGCTCAGTGCCTTCGTATTTTTTTTTATTTTTTTTTTTTAACACGAATGATGAAAAAAACAAGATTCCTCCATGGCTTGCCATCTTGATAGTTTCATGCTTTAGACGTTGGAAGAAAGTTTGGAATTCAATATCCAACTAGATTCCAAATCCAGAGCCAGAAAATAAAATTTAAAAAAATTGCAGACGGTCCCCGGCTTATCAAGTTCAACTCGGGATTTTTTGACTTGACCGTGTGCACGTGCCAAAGCCATGCGCATTCGGGAGAGACCATGCCCGGGGTTGAACGTTGACCTTCCCTGGACTGCCCGTGGGCGGCAGGGGTCTCTCTCGTGATGCTGGGTGGGGGCGGCTCCCAATCTCGAGGGCCAGCACCTGTTCTGCACAGGGCTCTGTGCTGTCAGTGTGTTTGGATTTTGTGATTGTGTGGTCACGCCCCCTCAGCCCATCTGTGCTCCTGCTTCTGGGAGAAGTAGAGGAATGTGATTAATCTGGGGATGAAACTCAAAATACTGGCCCCACTGTAGGCCCATGTATGTGTTCTGAGCAGTTTAAGGTGGGCCAGGCTCAGCTGTGGTGTTCGGTAGGTTAAATGTATTCAGTGCATTTTTAAAAAATATACTTCTTATTGATTTCAGAGAGGAAGGGAGAGGGAGAGATAGAAACACCAATGATGAGAGAGAACCATGGTTTGGTTCTGCCTCCTGCACGCCCCACACTGGGTACCGAGCCTACAACCCGGGCACATGCCCTGACTGGGCATCGAACCCTGACCTCCTGGTTCATAAGTCGATGCTCAACTACTGAGCCACCCGGCCGGGCATCAGTGCAGTTTTGACGTGGGCTATTTTCCACTTATGACCAGCGTGTCGGGAGGTGACCCCGTTGTGGGCTGGGGACACCTGTACCGCAGCTCCCACCGCCCCTGACTGACCCGTGTTCGTGGCGCCCTCAGATGGAGCACCGGCACCGGAAGAAGGACGCGCCGGCGCAGGCCAGCAGCCACCACCTCTTCGTGCAGCTCAAGAGCCTCATGTGCTCCAACCTGGGCGAGGAGCTCGAGGTCATCTTCTCGCTCTTCGACAGCAGGGAGAACCGCCCCATCAGGTGACTGCGTCCCGGGGCCCCGGGTGGGCGCTGACCAGGTGACCTGGGTCCTGGGCAGGCGTGGACCTGATGACCCGGATTACAGCTGGGCGTGGATCAGACAACCTGGGTTCCCGGTGGTCATGGACCAGAAGGCCTGGGTCACGGGCCATGGGTGGGCAGAGACCAGATGACCCAGGTCACGGTCAGGCGTGGATCAGGTGACGGGGCACGCGTCTTCTCTCAGCCCCACTTCCTCACTGGTAGGACCCTGTGGTGTCTACGCTTCCTACTGTGTGGAGGCTCCCTGAACGTTAGATGGGGCGATGGATGGATGGGGAAGTTAGGCGGGGCGATGGGTGGGAAAGTTAGGCGGAACACAAAGGGGCTGCAGGATTGCTCTCAGGTGAAAAGGGACTGGCTGTGTGAATCACTTTGAGTGGACGTTCAGGGAACATCGGAGAACTCCACGTCTGCTCGTTTGTCAAGGCAGCACGTGGTGGTTCTCATATTTCCAGCGAGGAGTTACCTCATCCTCGTCCACCTGGATCAGGCGACGCCAGGAGGCCTTCCCATGGGCGTTCGGAGCGGAGGACTGGCGGACATTTCCGTGTGCTGTGTGTGCACACCCGCTCTTTCCGTCTTCCCCGTGCTCCGAGTCTCACTGCTGTGGCCGTCCGGGGCAGGCTTTCAGTCGTTAGTGGAAACCTAGAGTGGATGTGTGTGTGCCTTAGACCTCCCATACATTTGTTTTTTAAAGTTGAGCACAGCACCTACCAAATGATATAATTTCTAAAGTGCGGCTCACCCACCCCAGAATGAATGTTTGTGCGTTTCCTCTAAGCATAGCTTCTCCTTAAAGAGTAATGCGTTTTCTCTCACCGTGAAAGAGCTTCAGGCCTTTCCCGGGAGCCGCAGGCACGGACAGTGGGGAGACCTTACCGCCCGCCCCGCGGTGCCCCCACGCCCAGCCTCCGTGCTGCCACCAGCAGCCACCTGACCTCTGGGTTTGACCCTCCTCCCGATAGTAGCACCTGGCATCGAAACCTGATCTCTCAGAAGTTCATGACAGTTTTAAAAAAAATATGTTTTATCGAGTTTTTACAGAGAGGGATAGAAAGCTAGAAACATTGATGAGAGAGAAACATCGATCAGCTGCCTCTTGCATGCCCCCTACTGAGGATATGCCCACAACCAAGGTACATGCCCTTGACCGGAATCGAACCCGATTCAGTCCGCAGGCCGACGCTCTATCCACTGAGCCAAACCGGCTTCGGCAGTTTAGGACAATTCTTACGGAAGGAACTGGGGTGGCACCGGTTCATGAAGTCCGGTGAGATCCAGGGGCACGCTTCCGTAACATTCAAAGTCGGTTTTGTTCGCACGTGTGTTCCCGTTCTGGGCTCTGCGGCTGCTGCTTCGCCGGTTTCGTCCGATGTGAAGCCAGCAATGGTTGTCTCGGGGGCGCTTCCGTTTTCTAGAAAAGCGCCGATGTCACAGGAGTGATCGTAAGGGTGTGGAGCCCGGCCGGGGACGTGGAGTCTCCCGGGGGAAGCGCCCCGTCCGTCTGTCCGTCCGTCCGAGCGACCAGACAGCCTCTGAGACGCTGACTTCCTTCCTCTCTTGCAGCGAGCGCTTCTTCCTGCGGCTGAACAGGAGCGGGCTGCCCAAGGCCCCCGACAAGCCCGAGCGGCACTGCTCCCTCTTCGTGGTGAGTGGGCCGCCCGCCCGCTGCGTGGCACGAGGGCGCGAGGGTGTCTGTGGGCGGAGGCCGGGGGATGGCTTAAACTTTGTGATCCACATGCAAAGGCCAGGGGTGATGCCCGGGACGCGGACACGGTCGCCCCTGCGCTCCTCGGGGGCACTGGAGCCTGTCACACTCTCACCGGGTGCTGGTGTTGGCTGGGCGGTGTGGCTCGAAGTGAGAGTGAGTGAGGGAGAGGTTGACGTGAGAGAGGGCTTTCCCTTGAACTGTCATGTGACATCAGTAAGCCTTCAGGAAAGTCCGCTGTAGTATTTGTATTGACTTCAGAGAGGAAGGGAGAAAGAGAGAGAGAAACATCAGCGCTGAGAGAGAATCATGGATCGGCTGCCTCCTGCACGCCCCCTACTGGGGATGGAGCCTGGAACCCGGACATGTGCCCTGACCAGGAATCAAACCGTGACCTCCTGGCTCATAGGTCAACACTCAACCACTGAGCCACACCAGCCAGGCCACTAATGCTTTTAGAACAGGATGTAAACTATCTGCTCCCGTTACAGAAATGCCATTAAAAGTATCTCTGTTGATTTTTTGGGGGGAATAAACACCTAACTTCATTTAGAAAGGTACTACGGAAAGTCCAGTAAATCTTTAAAAGTCACCAGTCACAACGTGGTGAGACACAGCTCTCATTTCTTCATGCTGCCCTCTGACATCTTCAAAGCTTTGTGTTTGTGGGCGCTCCTGGCTTTGTGAGCTCGTTATTGTTGGTGTGTTCTTATGTCCGTCCCCTTCCCCTACCCCACCAACAGCCATCAGCTTCTCTGTCTCCGTGAGTCTGCTTCTGCTTCGTTTTGTTTTAAATTTTTTTAAAAAAATTTATTTTATTGATTTTACACAGAGAGGAATTGAGAGGGACAGAGAGTTAGAAACATCGATGAGAGAGAATCATTGATCAGCTGCCTCTTGCACACCCCCTACTGGGGATGTGCCCGCAACCAAGGTACATGCCCTTGACCGGAATCGAACCTGGGACCTTTCAGTCCGCAGGCCGACGCTCTATCCACTGAGCCAAACCGGTCCTGGCTATTTTTTTTAATTTTTATTTTTAAAATATATTTTATTGATTTTTCACAGAGAGGAAGAGAGAGGGATAGAAAGTTAAAAACATCGATGAGAGAGAATCATCGACCAGCTGCCTCCTGCACACCCCCCACTGGGGATGTGCCCGCAACCAAGGCACATGCCCTTGACCGGAATAAAACCTGGGACCCTTCAGTCCGCAGTTCGACGCTCTATCCACCACCGAGCCACACCGGTTTCGGCTCGTTTTGTTTATTAATTGTTCTCCTTGGTTTGGATCCCACACACCCGTGTGGCCGTGCGGTGTGGGTATTCTCTGACTTGTCTCACTCAGTGTCACACGCTCCAGGCCCAGCTGTGTTGTTGCGGCTGGCTCCGTTTCCCTCTTCTCTCTCTCTGACCTCCTCCCTCCGGCCCACCTGTTCACCGCCCAAGGCCGCTCCCACAGCGTGGCTCTTCCTGCCGGCCCCGCGGGGAGTGCGGGGTGTCCGTACCTTCTGAAGTTAGCGTTTTTCCTTTCTCCGGCGGGTGCCCACAGTGGCACTGCGGGTGGGGCGCGGCTCCGTGTTGTCTGTTTCCTGCGGGCGGGATGTGCGGGCCCTCGCCTGCTCCCCGGCCGGGCGCGGTGCAGTGACGGGCTCTGTGTCGGCAGGACCTGGGCAGCGGCGAGCTTCGCAGGGACGTGTACATCACCGTGCACATCATCCGCATCGGTAGGTGGGCCTGCGGGGGGCCCCGGGGAAGGCGGGCGCAAGGCCTCTGTCCTGAATCAGGAGACGTCGGAGCCGGAGCCGTGCTCCAGAACCCCAGAACCCAGGCTGGCTCCCTGGCCTCCCCACGGCCCCCGTGCGGCCCGCTCCCGCACACTCTTCTCGCCATTGGTCCTCGCGGAGTTTGTTGTTTCTGTGTCACGGGGCTCCCTGACCATATTGGATTCAACAATTTTGTATTCATCTTTTTTAAAAAAATATATATATTTTATTGATTTTTTTACAGAGAGGAAGAGAGAGGGATAGAGAGTTAAAAACATCAGTGATGAAAGAGAATCACCGATCAGCTGCCTCTTGCACACCTCCTATTGGGGATGTGCCCGCAACCAAGGTACATGCCCTGGACCGGAATCGAACCCTGGACCTTTCAGTTTGCAGGCACTATTCACTGAGCCACACCGGTTTTGGCCATCTTTTTTTTTTTTTTATATCCTCATCCAAGGAGTGAGGATATTTTTTCCTTTTTTTTTTTTTTTTTTTTTTTTTTTTTTAAGATAATGGACGGGAGGAGGGAAGAGGAGAGAGAGTGAGAGAGAGAGAGGCATGGATGTGAGAGAGAATCGTGGATCAGTTGCCTCCTGCTTGCGCCCCAGCTGGAGCCGGGTTCGAATCCACAACCAGGCACGTGTCCTGGAAGAGGCACTTCCTGCCTGAGGGACCTGGGCCTCCGGGTGTGGGGCCGGCCCTGCCCTCGGGTCTCCTCGATGGCCGGGCGCCCAGAGTGAGCGGCGTGCTCGAGGCCAGGGTGAGGTCGTTGCGGAGGAGGGTCCCAGCTGCAGCGGCATCGCCTGTCGCCCCAAACCCGTGTCCGTCCCGTGGCCAGTGACACGGTGATGGGGGGTGTGCCTCGTGAGGCTGGGCCCGTGACCCTGGCCACGTCTGCTCCCGCGGGCAGGTCGGATGGGGGCGGGCGAGAAGAAGAACTCCTGTGGCGTCCAGTACCGGCGCCCCTTCGGCTGCGCGGTGCTCAGCATCGCCGACCTGCTGACCGGGGAGACCAAGGACGACCTCATCCTGAAGGTGTACATGTAAGAGGCTGCCCGGGGGGTGGGCGCAGGGCTGGGCCCGGGGAACCAGGACCTGCTGGGACCCGTCTAAGGACCTCACTTTACCTTGGTTACTTTTGTAAAGACAACTGTAATAATAAAAGCGTAATATGTTCATTAGACCAGACAGCCAGACGTCCCTCCGGACAAAGCCCTGGCAGCAGGGGCCGAGGCAGAGGCAGTTAGGGGTGATCAGGCGGGCGGGCAGGCAGGAAGGCAGGTGAGCAGTTAGGAGCCAGTGGTCCTGGGTTGCTAGAAGGATGTCCAACTGCCGGGCTTGAACCGGGCTTCTGATTTTCGAGTAAGGCCACGTTCTGAGAGAGCGGGGCTAGGACTCTACGTTATTTCTTTTTTGGGGGGTGAGGGGGCACAGTTCAAGTTCAACTCATGGCAGTAAGAAAGTCCGTGACCATTCCACATCCGAAATTGAATTTTAAAATGCACCTGGTTTTGGATCTCCCACTGTGTGCACCAATAGGCTCTGACACAGAGCTGACACACACAGGGGTGCTCAGAGCAGCCCCCGGGGAAGGGAGTACACAGTGGGGTGCTCAGAGCAGATCCCGGGGAGAGGAGGTACACAGCGGGGCTCAGAGCGGATCCCAGGGAGAGGAGGTACACAGCAGAGGCACAGAGCGGATCCCGGGGAGAGGAGGTACACAGCGGGGCCTCAGAGCAGATCCCGGGGAGAGGAGGTACACAGCGGGGCCTCAGAGCAGATCCCGGGGAGAGGAGGTACACAGCGGGGCCTCAGAGCAGATCCCGGGGAGAGGAGGTACACAGCGGGGGCTCAGAGCAGATCCCGGGGAGAGGAGGTACACAGCAGGGGCTCAGAGTGGATCCCGGGGAGAGGAGGTACACAGCGGGGGCTCAGAGTGGATCCCGGGGAGAGGAGGTACACAGTGGGGGCTCAGAGTGGCCCCCAGGGAGAGGAGGTACACAGCGGGGCTCAGAGTGGCCCCCGGGGAGAGGAGGTACACAGCGGGGGCTCAGAGTGGATCCCGGGGAGAGGAGGTACACAGCGGGGGCTCAGAGCAGATCCCGGGGAGAGGAGGTACACAGCGGGGGCTCAGAGCAGATCCCGGGGAGAGGAGGTACACAGCAGGGGCTCAGAGTGGCCCCCGGGGAAGGGGGCATGCATTCCTGAGACAGGGGTGGAGTGGACAAGTCTGGCAGCTGAGCCCCTGGGTGACCAGGTGGGGTGCCAGGTGTGTCCTCTCACCGCCCAGGGGTGTGGCCGTGAGAATCTGAGCTCTCCACCCAGTGGCTGGGGTGTGAGGCCGGGGGGCACTCATACACGGGGTACGCCTCCTGGTCTTGGGGTGTCTGTGCTGACCAACGTCACCGCCAGGGGCTGCGGGAGCTGCTGGGCAGCGGGAGGAGAACGCTGGGTGGTGAGGGCAGAGCCGCAGGCTGGGCGTCCCTGCGGGCTCAGCCGGGCCGGGCGTCCCTGCGGGCTGGGCCGGGCGTCCCTGCGGGCTGGGCCGGGCGTCCCTGCGGGCTGGGCTGGGCCGGGCGTCCCTGCGGGCTGGGCTGGGCCGGGCGTCCCTGCGGGCTGGGCCGGGCGTCCCTGTGGGCTGGGCTGGGCCGGGTGTCCCTGTGGGCTGGGCTGGGCCGGGTGTCCCTGCGGGCTGGGCCGGGCGTCCCTGCGGGCCGGGCCGGGCCGGGCGTCCCTGCGGGCCGGGCCGGGCCGGGCGTCCCTGCGGGCCGGGCCGGGCCGGGCGTCCCTGCGGGCTGGGCCGGGCGTCCCTGCGGGCTGGGCGTCCCTGCGGGCTGGGCCGGGCGTCCCTGTGGGCCGGGCCGGGCATCCCTGTGGGCCGGGCCGGGCGTCCCTGCGGGCTGGGCCGGGCGTCCCTGCTCCCGGCCCCATGCTGACGGAGCCATGTCCCAGGTGCAACACGGAGAGTGAGTGGCACCAGATCCACGAGAACATCATCAAGAAGCTGAACGCGCGCTACAACCTGACCGGCTCCAACGCAGGTGAGTGGGGGCCTGGCCGGCTCCAGGGGGTGAGTGTGGGGGCCCCAGGCGGTGAGTGTGGGGACCTGGCCGGCTCCAGGCGGTGAGTGTGGGGGCTCCAGGGGGTGAGTGGGGGCCAGCTGGCTCCAGGGGGTGAGTGTGAGGGCTCCAGGGGGGTGAGTGGGGGGGGCCTGTCCGGCTCCAGGCGGTGAGTGTGGGGGCCCCAGGCGGTGAGTGTGGGGGCCTGGCCGGCTCCAGGGGGTGAGTTTGGGGGGCCGGCCGGCTCCAGGGGGTGAGTGTGGGGGCCCCAGGGGGTGAGTGTGGGAGGCCGGCCGGCTCCAGGCGGTGAGTGTGGGGGCCCCAGGGGGGTGAGTGTGGGGGCCCCAGGGGGTGAGTGTGGGGGCCCCAGGGGGTGAGTGTGGGGGGCCGGCCGGCTCCAGGGGGTGAGTGTGGGGGGCTGGCTAGCTCTCCCGAGACCCCTCATTCAGGTGCTCTCATTGATGTCTGCATCGGAAGGAAATGGCCTGCCTTTTTCCCCTCTGTCCACTCCCTAACTTTAATACTCTCCTCTGAGTGGCATCTGTGCTGTGACGGGCGGCTTGCTCTGTGCTCTCTCTGTAAAGGGTTCCGTTCGGGCTTGAAGCGTTTGCTCAGGAGCGTCCAGCCTTGGCCTCTGCGTGTGACCGGTCCCGGGAACCAGATGGCAGAGCACTGCGCCTGGTCCCTGTGGGGAGAGGCCGGGGGCTCCGAGGGCAGTGGGAGGCAGGGACGCAGCTTCCCTGCCAGGCGGGGGCGGCGTCCTCCTCCGGGAACTCACATGCCCGGGGCAGACGTGGATTAGAACCATGTTGGCTGCAGTGTCATGTAGGTAACGTGTGCATTTCGTTCAGAGGAGCCTGACACATGGCACTGGCTGGTAAGCTACATCACACGTCCACAGCCTTGTCCCAGTCACACACGTAGCCTGGACCATGCGCCATAATGCGGCTCAGGCGGCCATGCCCTGAGCCCGCTCAGCAGACAAGCTTGGTGAATGTTGTTCGCTCTCCCCCCTTCACACAGTGTTGAAGCAAAAGACCACACACACACACACACACACACAAACATGCACACAAACACACATATACATACAAACATGCACATACACAAATACATACGCATACACACATGCACGCACACAAACACACAAACATGCACACAAACACACCACACATATACACACAAACATGCACACAAAAACACACAAATACGTACACACACATACACACACACACAAACACATATACACACAAACATGCACAAAAACACACAAACACCCATATACACGCGCACACACACACACAGCCAGAGGAAAGCCCACAGGAGACTGTGCAGCGTGTGCTTTCTCTGCCACGAAGGGCCTTCCATCCCATGCAGCCCTGTCCTGGGCCGAAGGCGTGTTGCAGAGAGGGAAGGGTGTGTGTGTGACAGTCCAGCTGGCGCGCTATCGGAAAAGCCAGGATTTCATTCAGCCCCTTCCTCTCGCACCCGTGCCCGCCCTGCTGGGCCAGGCGGACCCCCAGAGAAACAAGAACTCGGGGGTCAGTCCGCCCAGAGCAGGCGGCAGGCGTGCTGGGCTGCGGGGCGTGGAGGGGTCAGCTTTCTCCTCCCGCTCCCAGGAGGCGGGAGGGACCGTGTCTGTGTCCTCACGCCCTCTGAGGGGCCCGAGGCGGGCATGCTGCGGGGCCGGCCGGCTCCCCGCAGGACCAGCGTGAGGTCATGGTGTGCTCAGAGGCGGGATGGCGATCGCAGGAGCTCCAGGAAGGAAGGGGCAGAGTCTGTTTCCTGGGCGGTCCCTCCCGGCGCTTGCTCTGTTGTTTCTTAAACATGTTTATTGATTGTTGTTTTTCAGAGAGGAAGGGAGAGGGAGAGAGAGAGAACCATCAATGAGGAGAGAGAATCCGGGATCCGCTGCCTCCTGCATGCCCCCTCCCTGGGGATCGAGCCCGCATCCCGGGCCTGTGCCCCAACCGGGACTGTGCCCGAACCGGGACCTCCTGGTGCACAGCTGGACGCCCGGCCCCTGAGCCCCGCCGGCCGGGCGGAGCTTGGCCTGTTCACAGACACCGGCCGCTGACTCCGGCCGGAGCCTCGGCAGCTTCGCTCCCGGGACGTCCCTTTTCTGCTCGGAGCCGGTGCGCTGCGGTGACCACCACCGTGGCATCGTGGAAAGAGGGAAAGAGACCTGGTCCCGGGGGTCCCGGGCCAAGGGAGTCCCCCTGTGTCAGAGCCCCGTCCGGTCCGTTCTGAAAACTGTCCCCAGGACGCGGCCCCCTCCCGGCGCCGGACGGCTGTGGGGCACCATCAGCCCAGGTGGGGCGCGGCGGGGCCGTTCCTGACGGGGGGGCGGGGCGGGGGTCGCCCATGGGTTACTCAGGGGGCGGGGGAGGTCGCCCATGGGTTACTCAGGGGGCGGGGGGGGGTCGCCCATGGGTTACTCAGGGGGCGGGGGGGGGTCGCCCATGGGTTACTCAGGGGGCGGGGGGGGGGGTTTGCCCATGGGTTACTCAGGGGGCGGGGGGGTCGCCCATGGGTTACTCAGGGGGCGGGGGGGGGGGTCGCCCATGGGTTACTCAGGGGGCGGGGGGGGGGTCGCCCATGGGTTACTCAGGGGGCTGGGCGGGGGTCGCCCATGGGTTACTCGGGGCGGGGGGGGGTCGCCCATGGGTTACTCAGGGGGCTGGGCGGGGGTCGCCCATGGGTTACTCAGGGGGCGGGGGGGGGTCGCCCATGGGTTACTCAGGGGGCGGGGGGGGGGGGTCGCCCATGGGTTACTCAGGGGGCGGGGGGGGGGGTCGCCCATGGGTTACTCAGGGGGCGGGGGGGTCGCCCATGGGTTACTCGGGGGGCGGGGGGGGGTCGCCCATGGGTTACTCAGGGGGCGGGGGGGGGCGCCCATGGGTTACTCAGGGGGCGGGGGGGGGTCGCCCATGGGTTACTCAGGGGGCGGGGGGGGGGTCACCCATGGGTTACTCAGGGGGCGGGGGGGGGGTCGCCCATGGGTTACTCAGGGGGCGGGGGGGGGGTCGCCCATGGGTTACTCAGGGGGCGGGGGGGGTCGCCCATGGGTTACTCAGGGGGCGGGGGAGGTCGCCCATGGGTTACTCAGGGGGCGGGGGGGGGTCGCCCATGGGTTACTCGGGGGGCGGGGGGGGGGTCGCCCATGGGTTACTCGGGGGGCGGGGGGGGGTCGCCCATGGGTTACTCAGGGGGCGGGGGGGGGTCGCCCATGGGTTACTCGGGGGGCGGGGGGGTCACCCATGGGTTACTCAGGGGGCGGGGGGGTCGCCCATGGGTTACTCAGGGGGCGGGGCGGGGGTCGCCCATGGGTTACTCAGGGGGCTGGGGGGGGTCGCCCATGGGTTACTCACGGGGCGGGGGGGGGTCCGCCCATGGGTTACTCAGGGGGCGGGGGGGGTCGCCCATGGGTTACTCAGGGGGCGGGGGAGGTTGCCCATGGGTTACTCGGGGCGGGGGGGGGGTCGCCCATGGGTTACTCAGGGGGCGGGGCGGGGGTCGCCCATGGGTTACTCAGGGGGCGGGGGGGTCGCCCATGGGTTACTCGGGGGGCGGGGGGGGGGTCGCCCACGGGACCGCGGCGGGAAGCGGGAGCCGGTGTTCAGGCCGCCCCGCGGGGGGATGCGTTGCCTCGCGTTGTTTTCCCCGTGGACGTGGCGTTGTCGGTGGAAAAGAAACGGGGCCGCCAGACGCTTCCAGGCAGTGCTTTCCGCGCTCCCCCTGGGGCGCTGGGCCCATCGGAGCTAAGAAAGGAGAAGGAGAGAACCTGGAAGTGAGTTTGGGAAGAAGGTTCCACCTCCCGGTTTCCTTTAAGCTTCGCCAACGCCCTCCTCCCCCTCGGAGCTGTGGTCCGGTGCGCTCCATACGCAAAGGGACTCGCTGAGGTAACTGGCGTCTCCCTCTCGGCCTGAGGTTCGAGTTGCAAAGGGACATTAAGCACCGTCTCCGCTGTGTTTGGAAACCGGGAGGTCATTGCTAGTGGCCGGGGAACTCTGAAAGACCAAAATAAAAACCACGGAGTTGGCATACCTCTTGGATGCTGAATTCAGTTAAGTTCAAATTTCCTAAGCTCTGCTCTGCCTGGCCGGTGTGGCTCAGTGGTCAAGCACCGACCTATGAACCAGGAGGTCAGGGCACATGCCCAGGCTGCAGACTTGATCCCCAGTGGGGGGCGTGCAGGAGGCAGCCGATCCCTGATTCTCTCTCATCATGGATGTTTCTCTCTCTCTCTTCCTCTCTGAAATCAATACAAATGTACTTTTAAAAAACCCAGACGTCCTCCGGTAAGAATTTGAGACTAAAGCTGTGTGTGACGGTGACCCTGGCTGCGGCTCCGGGAGCAGCTGGCGGCCGTGGGTGTCACCTGGGACGGAATGCAGAGGGCGCTGAGCCAGGGCGATTGCCCGCGGCCGGCCCTGTGACAGGAAACACTGCGTGTCAGAGCCACTGGCTCCGGCTCCGCGTGTCCTGAGGGAGACTTCGGAATCTCTCCCTCCGGCCTCCTGGTTATGAAACCGCTTCCTGTGCTTTGCACACGTCGCTCACAGCGGGAAGGACCGGGTGCGCGAGTTTGGTCTGTGCGTGAGTGAGGATGTGCGTGGAGGCCGTCCTGCCAGCACCCCCACCCCCCCACCCCAGGGCAGAGGTCTGAGCCCACACCAGGAGGGCGATTTCCCTCCCTGCACGGCCTGCCGTGCGTGTGGCTGGCTGAGCTGAGCAGGCTTTGGGAGACATGGACTCGTGTGTGTGTGTGTGTGTGTGTGTGTGTGTGTGTGTGTGTGTGGAGGTGCAGGGGGGCATTGGGCAACCTCACCTCACGTGCCACGTGGTCATTGAGTCGCTGTGACTGAACCGTGTGGCTCCGTGTCTGCAGAGTCGGAACGTCCACGCCTCCAGAAACTGCTTTCCAACCTTGGAAGTGTGCTTGTTGGCGCCACCTATGGGCCAGACATGCAGCGTGCGTCCTTTGGGCTCACCTTTGGGATTTTCCGATTATGAAACTGCTCTTTTAAAGTCTTTGCTTTTAGTTAATTTGACTTGCAGAAATGTTGCAAGAAGAGTACAAAGAATTTCTGATTTCCCAAAGGCGAACATTTTTCTATATTTGTTTTATCCTTCTCGATTTCTGTTTTTTTGTTTTGTTTTTTTGGTGTGTGTGCACTTAATATACACACACATATGTATTCATTCTTTGCATATATAGGGTTTTAAAAATAGTTTTGTGTATATATGCATATTCTATAAACATATAGGGTTTTAAAAATAGTTTTGTGTATATATGCATATTCTATGTATATAGACATCTAATGTTACTGAATTGCTACAATCTTTAAGAGTTGGATGTACACACGTATGTACAAATCACGCATACATGCATATCACACATACACACACATTCTCCGCCCTCAGCTGTCAGGCGTGACTCCTCCGCCCTCTGCTCACCCCATCGTGTAAGGCGCACACCGCCCCTCGGCCTCCAGGGCTGACCCCTCCTGGCTCTCCCTGAGCCTGCCCAGCGCCTGCCCTCGGCTCTCGGCCCCGAGCTCCTGGCAGTGGCTCTGTGGAGTCCCCTCCCGGCAGTGCCGTCTCCCTCAGCGGCATCTCGGCCAGACGTCCGGCCTCCTGACCGGAGACCCCGTGCTGGCCTCCCCGTGGACACCCCGCGCCTGAGCCCGGCTCTGCTGCCGCACCAGGATGTCGCCCCACGTTCTCTCCGGCCAGGCGTGGGGCCCAGATAACATATATGCTTCTAGGGCAGCGGTTCTCAACCTTCCTCATGCCGAGGCCCTTTCACACAGCCCCTCATGGTGTGTGACCCCAACCATAACATTATTCTCGCTGCTACTTCACAGCTGTCGTGTTGCTGCTGTTATGAATCGTAATGTAAACAACTATGTTTTCCGATGGTCGTGGGCGACCCTGCTAGCGGCATTAGAAAGGGCTGAGAACCGCTGTTCTAATGTATTCGCTTCATTTTTTAATGTAAAAAAGGGTCTTTGTTGATTTCTAGAGAGAGGAGAAGGGAGAGGGAGAGAAACATAGACGTGAAAAAGAAACATCCAATTGGCTGCCTCTTCTGTTAGGCACCCCAGCCAGGGACCGAGCCTGCACCCCGGGCATGTGCCCCGACCGGGAATCGAACCGCGACCTTCTGGTTCACAGGGCAGCACTCAACCACCGAGCCACGCCATCCGGCAGGGATTCCGCCAGAAGCTTGATAAGAACCGAGGGAGTTGGTGGCCTGGTGGCCCTGGTGCCACAATCCGCTGCCCCCTGCCACCGGCCCCCGCTCAGCATGATGGGAATTCTGCCCGAGGGGGGTGTGGCCAGAGCTGCAGCTCTTCTCCGTCCGCTGTCCGTCAGGGACGCAGCGTCTCCCCAGCAGGTGAAGCCCGCCGGCCGTTCTCATTGCTCAGGCTGCGTGGCTGAATTCCTGGCTCAGGTGGCTCAGGGGCCGGGCTCCGGTGGGCCTGGGTGCCGTGGGCATCTCGGCGGCTGTGGACAGCACCGTCATGTTGCCCCGGGGCCACACCGCTGTGTCCTGTGCTCTGTGCCCAGCACGCCGAACCCTACCACGTGGTCAGCGAGCTTGGGAGCGGTTTCCACTTTTGGCATTTCTGTCGCTATTCCCAGGTCTGTGTAGATTGGTTCGCTGGTGGCAAAATGGCTGATGGAGTCGGAAATTAATTTCGCCAGCTACTTATAAATCGTGCTGCGCTTGCCTTTTTTTTTAATGTGAAAGTGCAGAATCTCATAGATTTCAAAGGACGCCGCGTCCAGAGCAGTCCGCCCCACTTCCTGGGAGCTGAGAGCCCGCCCCCCGCGACGGGCCCTGAGGTGTGACGGCCCCTCGCCTGCCTTCCCGGGCGGCGTCACAAAAACGGTGCTGCTGGTTACACACTCTGATCGACTGGCGACGGGGCCGTGAATGGAAACTACAGACCAGCCCCTGACAGTTGGGTCTTAAACATCTAGGCGGATTGTTAAAAAGTTCAGGGTAGTGAGCGTTTCTTCTGATGAAGGGGCCCGGTCTCCCCTTAGCAATCTTATTCTGGGGACTTCTGTTACCGGCCAGAAAAAAAGGGGGATTGTAAAACCCGACGGATGGACCTGTTCTGTGAAATTAAAATTGTCGCCTGATTCTTTGGCTTCTGTTGTTGGAAATCCCCGTTTCTCAAAAAACTCTCCCTGAACTTTCAACTTCCCTCCGTCAGTAACACGTCCCCTTACTTTAACATGCTGTTTCCGCGCTGACCCATGCTGCCTACAGTCCATGTGTACGCACGCTTTCCTTAATTTTCACTGAGTTTATGGGGGTGACGTTGGTTAACAGACTCACAGGGGAGTCAGGTGCGCAGTGCTCCGGTCCCTCCCCTGGATGCGGCGGTGCGTGTTTTGTCTGCGTTAACGGAAATGGCCCGTGACCCTGCGCCCTCGTCTGTTCCAGGCCTGGCCGTGGCCCTGCAGCTGCTGCACGGAGACCTGGAGCAGATCCGCAGGGAGTACCCGTCGGTGTTTTCCCACGGCGTGTCCATCACCAGGAAGCTGGGCTTCTCCAACATCATCATGCCGGGTGAGCGGCTCGCGCGGCACCACCCGGGGCGCGTGGGCGGGTTCCGTCCGTGTCTGACCCTCGAGACAGTTTTCCGATGCTGACGCGTGCAGGTGGCGATGCTGACGGAGGAGAGGAGGCGCAGCAAGCCCTCGCTGACTGCCGTCGGCGGGTTCTGCGACGTTAGGCAAAAGCACGTAAAACGAAGCCAGTTCTTCCGCAGGCGAACCACGGGTAGAAACGGGTTCCGTGTCTGCGGCATCTCATCAGTCTAATGACGAAAGGACGCGACTCGGGGACCTGCTGTGTGTGATAGGAAGCAGCCGTGTTTTAAACGTGCCTATGCTTGGATTATGTGAGGACAGGTGTCCTGGGAGGCGTGGCTGCGCGTCTTTGTGTCTGAGATCAGAGGGAACGTGGAGCTCCTGTCCGGAAAATGTTCCCCTCGGGCGGGAAGTGTCTGGGAGGTTGCTGAGAGGAAGCCCTGTAGGTTTAGAGGAGTTACTGAGCAACATTTAGCCTTTCTTGGAGGATTTTGTCACCAGACATACGTGTGTGTGTGTCTGTGTGTGTGTGGACAAAACACACTCCGGAAAGTGTTTCTCGGTGGAGGAGATGGCGAGAAGGGGGTTCGTAGTCTTTTTAGTGGGGTGGTCACGTTGTAAGGTTTTAAAAATGTCAAATTGCTATATTGTGCACCTGAAACTAATATAACCCATATAATATTATATACCAGCTACACTTAAATTATTTTTAAGATCAGGAGGAAAGGAGATTCACACTCTTTTTTTTTTATAAAGTACTAGAGGCCTGGTGCACGAAATTCATGCACTTGGGGGTACCCAGCCTGTACCCTCTCGCAGTCTGGGAGCTCTCGGGGATGTCTGACTGATAGCTTAGGCCCACTCCTTGCTCAGTCACAATCAGCTGGACGCCAGCAGCAGCAAGCTAACCTACTGATTGGAGTGTCTGCCCCCTGGTGGTCAGTGCATGTCATAGCGAGAGGTTGAGCCGCTAGCATATCATGAGTATATTACACTTTGACTGGTTGAACATATGCTGGACACAGCCTATTAGGCTTTTATCACATAGGATATTTTTATTGATTTCAGGGAGGAAGGGAGAGGGAGAAATAGAAACATCAATGCTGAGAGAGAATTGTCCATCAGCTGCTTCCTGCACGCCCCCTACTGGGGATCGAGCCCGCAACCTGGGAACGTGCCCTTGACCCGAATCGTACCCAGGACCCTTCAGTCCACAAGCCGATGCTCTGTCCACTGAGCCACACCAGCCAGGCGAGATTCACACTCTTAAAGCAGAAGCCAAGCGGTAGTGTTTTCTCAGAGCCCCACAGCCCCTCCTCCACCAGGAAGACGGTGGAGAGAGCAGATGCAGAGGCTGCGGGCGCCCACGGGGTGTGCAGAAAGCAGGTTGTCTTGGTCACAGTCAAAACCACAGCGTGAGGGGCGGGTGCTCTGAGCGGCCCAGGCACAGCCGAGAGGCGCTGTGAGCGAGGCCCTGACCTGGAGCCAAGACCGACCGCGCTGTGCGCCGCGTCCTGTGGCCTCCCGGTGGGAATCGCCCTGAGGCCGGGAGAACGGCCGGAGTCTCTGGCCTGGCCCTGTGCCGCGGGGCCCAGCCCTCATGCCGTGCGTGGGGCCGGGAAACGCTGCGCACAGAACGGGTGACTCCGTGGCGGGTAACTCCGCTCCTTTTCCTGCTGCGCTATAAATACCTGGTATTTCCTCTTTAACAAGAGGGAATCTGTCATCCCCCTGGGGATCCACTGGACGGGCAGACCTGATACAAAAAGCACATTTACCGGGGAACGCAGCCGGCTGGGTCTCTGGGCCGATGTCTGAACTGCCGCCCGGGGCCGGTGCCTGGAAAACTGTGAAGCCACTCCGGGGCCTGAGTCACTGTCTGGGACGTGCTGCCCGGGCGCGTGGGTCCGCTCCTGTGCGGGACGGGAACTGCCTGTGGAGTCAGGCTCGCTCCGGGCCCTTCCCACCCCGACTAACCAGCGAGGTGCCCGCTGTCCTGGGGCCTGGCCTCCCCCGTCTGCAGCGCCCACAGGCGAGGGATGGGTTCTTTGTTTGTGTGTTCATTCCCACCCGAGGATATTTTCCCATTGGTTTTTAGAGAGCGTGGAGGGGAGGGGAAGAGAGAGAGGAGAGAGATGTTACAGTACACGAGTACATGTTCCAGTACACGAGTGTGTTCTGAAGTGTCAGGCAGGCTTCTTGTCATCTTGTCGCCGCACCTCATAAATGACAGGAGGGAAACACTGGGACATGGGGGCATCGGACAAGGCCTTGCACCTCACCCCCAGGGGCCCCTCCTGGGGGCACACGCTCCTGGCTGCACCTGTGGCCTGCGGAGGCGGCCTGCGGGCGCGGAGCCTGGCAGGAGGGGGCGCCCTTCCTTTCCCAGGAGAATACGTAGAACAGGAGTGTGGGGCAGCTGCGCGTCCTGACGGGGCGCTCCCCGAAGGCCTTGATGGCCCCGGAGCAGAGTGAGACGGCTCCCCCCCCCCACCCCCAGGTGAGATGAGGAACGACCTGTACATCACGGTGGAGCGCGGCGAGTTCGAGAAGGGCGGCAAGAGCGTGGCCAGGAACGTGGAGGTGACCATGCTCGTCGTGGACAGCGGCGGCCAGACCCTGAAGGTGAGCAGGGTGTGGGCCGGGCGGCTCCGGCCGGCGCCTCGGGCTCGTCCGGGGCGAGGTCCGTTCACTCAGTCATTAAAAGGCCCTTCAGAAGGGAACGTGGCAGAGCCGAAAGGCTTGTACAGTTTGATGTTTAATTAACCGTGCCTACCGTTCCCCCTGGCCGCCCTTCTGTAAGGACAGTATTTGAAAGCCGTTTCGCATTCCCCTTCGCCGGCCATAGCTTAGGAGACAGTACTGTCCTTTGGCCGTTGGCAAACACAGAACCTCACTCCTCTCGTCCTCGTGTTGGTGTTTTGGCCGAAGGAAGGCGGGAGCCGGGTGTGAGGGTGGGGAGAGGGGTGGAAGGGCTCTGTGTGAGCCCAGGCCCCTGAGCCGCCCCATGGGGGAGGGCGGCGAGCTCTGCCGTGGACTCGACCTTCACGCTGGCCGTGCCCTGGCCCGCCTCGCCCACGTCTCCGAGTCCCACCGGAGCCCGGGCCCAGCCTGGCAGAGCCCAGCCCGTGGCCCGGTGTGCGGAGCGGGCGGCCCCGCGGCGATCCCGGCCGCACTCACAGCCCTCCCGGCCGCTGACCCCCGCTCCCGCCAGGACTTCGTCTCCTTCGGCTCCGGGGAGCCGCCGGCCAGCGAGTACCGCTCCTTCGTGCTCTACCACAACAACAGCCCGCGCTGGGCCGAGCTGCTGAAGCTGCCCATCCCCGTGGACCAGTTCCGGGGCGCGCACGTCCGCTTTGAGTTCCGGCACTGCTCCAGTGAGTGCGCCTGGCGGGCTGGGGCGCGTGGAGGGGGGCGCGTGGAGGGGGGGGCCCATGGAGGGGGGGCCCAGGGAGGGGGGGGGCGTGGAGGGGGGCGCGTGGAGGGGAGGGCCCATGGAGGGGGGTCCGTGGAGGAGGGGGCCCGTGGAGGGGGGGTCCCGGGGAGGAGGGGGCCCGTGGAGGAGGGGGCCGGTGGAGGGGGGAGTCCCGTGGACGGGGTCCCGTGGAGGGGGGGTCCCGGGGAGGAGGGGGCCCGTGGAGGAGGGGTCCTGTGGAGGGGGGGCCCGTGGAGGGGGGTCCCAGGGAGGGGGGGCGTGGAGGGGGGGCCCATGGAGGGGGGTCCCAGGGAGGGGGCGCGTGGAGGGGGGCACGTGGAGGGGGGGCCCATGGAGGGGGGCCCGTGGAGGGGGGGTCTCGGGGAGGAGGGGGTCCCATGGAGGAGGGGGCCTGTGGAGGGGGAAGTCCCGTGGACGGGGTCCCGGGGAGGGGGGGTCCCGGGGAGGAGGGGGTCCCGTGGAGGAGGGGGCCCGTGGAGGGGGGATCTCGTGGAGGGGGGGTCCCGTGGAGGGGGGTCCCGTGGAGGGGGTGTCCCGTGGAGGGGGGTCCCGTGGATGGGGGGGCCTGTGGAGGAGGGGGTCCCGTGGACGGGGTCCCGGGGAGGGGGGGTCCCATGGAGGGGGGGGTCCGTGGAGGGGCTTGCGTGGAGGGTGGGGTCCTGTGGAGGGTGGGGTCCTGTGGGGGGGGGGTGTCCCATGGAGGAGGGTTGCGGGCGCCGGAGCGCAGGGTCTGATGGCTGCACGGGGTCATCGTCCCTCTGTGGCCACTCCGAACCGCCCACAGGATGGCGCCGACTGCTCTGGTGCTCAGGGCGGCCGCTCCCACGTGCCACGAGCATTTGGATATTTGCAGGTCCAAGAGGCTGGGCAGGGTTTCTAAGTAGTCAGCGTAGAGCAGTGGTCAGCCACCGAGGCCTGCTGGCCGGGCTGGAGACCTCTTCCCATGAGGAGCAAGCGAAACACTGCACTTCAATGTACTCGCTCACATGTGCCGTCACAGGTGTTTCTCCAGCACTTCCTACGGCCTTGGCACTCACTCCTGGAGGCACCAGGCTTAGAGTAAAACACAACAGAGAAGAAACCTGCCCTCGTGGAGCCTGAATCCCACGTGGGGGGTGGGACGTGATAAGGAAAGGGCGAGCCCTGACCGGTGTGGCTCAGTGGATAGAGCGTCGGCCTGCGGACTCAAGGGTCCCAGGTTCGATTCTGGACAAGGGCATGTACCTTGGTTGCAGGCACATCCTCAGTAGGGGGCGTGCAGGAGGCAGCTGATCGATGTTTCTCTCTCATCGATGTTTCTAGCTCTCCCTCTCCCTTCCTCTCCGTAAAAAAATCAATAAAATGTATTTTAAAAAATCCTTTAAATTAAAAAACAGACAGAAAGGGGCGATACACAAGTTAAAAGAGAATACCCGTCGTTTCAGACAGTGAGCCCCGGGAGCAGGTTGGTCAGGAGAGGAAATTGTGCCGAAGGGGCGGGCGGGGGCACGGGGGCCGCTGCAGACAGAGCTCCACTGATGCCCGGGAGCCGCTGAGGGCGGCTGGATCCGTGTCCGCGCCCTCGCCGCTGTGTCTGACCCGGGCCAGCAGGGGCTTCCCTGAGCCGTACGCCGTCCGTCTCCGTCTCTCCACAGCGAAGGAGAAGGGCGAGAAGAAGCTGTTCGGCTTCTCCTTCATCCCCCTGATGCAGGAGGATGGCCGGACGCTCCCGGACGGCACGCATGAGCTCATCGTGCACAAGGTGAGGCAGCGGGGCCGGCGGGGCGGGCGGGGGCGGGCGGGGCCGGCAGGGGGGGCGGGGGGGCGGGGGCGGCGGGCGGGCGAGCGACGGCGGGGCGGGCGAGCGGCGGGGCCGGCAGGGGTGGCAGGGCGGGCGAGCGGCGGGGGCCGGCGGGGCAGCCCTGTGGCCCCCACTGTGCCGGGCTCCGCGTGGAACCACCAGTGGCTTAGGGCGGAGCTGGGTTTGCCCGGGGTGACACAGCCCGCTGTCCGCTCCGGGCAGTGTCGTTTCTTTGTGCTTTACGATCAGCTAGCTCAGCCCAGCTGGTGTGGCGCAGTGGTTGCACCAAGAGGTCACCCCTGTGATTCCCTCTCAGGGCACAGGCTCAGGTCACAGGTTCGACCCCCAGGAGGGGGCATGCAGGAGGCAGCCGATCCATGCTTCTCTCTCATAGAGGTTTCTTTTTTTATTTTCTTAAGTATATCTTATTGATTTTTTTACAGAGAGGAAGGGAGAGAGATAGAGAGCTAGAAACATCGATGAGAGAGAAATGTCGATCAGCTGCCTCCTGCACACCCCCCACTGGGGATGTGCCTGCAACCAAGGTACATGCCCTTGACCGGAATCGAACCTGGGACCTTTCAGTCTGCAGGCCGACGCTCTATCCACTGAGCCAAACCGGCTTCGGCTCTCATAGATGTTTCTGTCTCTCTCTCCCTCTCCCTTCCTCTCTGAAATCAATAAAAACATGTAAAAAAAACAAACAAACAAAAAACCACCTCCCGGTGCTGTGTGAGTGAGGGACACGCCGGAAGCCTCCGAGGACGCGGAAGGCCAGGCCGGCAGGCAGACGGGCAGCGTCGGTGGGAGGCTCGCCGTGGAGGGGTCGCCCTGGGCAGGCCCGCATGGGTGCGCCGGCAGCCGGCCCGCGCCCGGGCCCTGGTCCTCTCGCAGGAGGAGAGGTGGGCCCCTCCGCGGCACCCCGGGTGTCCGTCTCCTCTGTCGCGTTCCCGCTGGGTTTGGCGCGGAATGACGACCCTGGCCTAGAGGGAGAGCTGCATGAGGAGCGGGAAGCCGCCTGTGTTAGATCTGCCGCTCCCGGTCAGCGGCGTTTCTGGGCGGGAGAGAGCCCCTCGGCATGGGTGTCCCATTCCCCCTCAATGCCGACTCCTTCCTTCGTCACCCTCCAAGGACGGAGTTGGCTACAAGCTGCCTCAGAGGAGCTGTGGAAAGAACTTGAGGAGGGGGAAAGGAGAAACAATTGTAATAATCTGAACAATAAATATTTATAAAAAAAAAAAAAAAAAGAAAAAGAAAGCGAAAAAAATACTCCTAGCCCGGAATGGTTTGGCTCAGTGGATAGAGAGTCGGCCTGCGAGTCCTGGGTTCGATTCCGGTGAAGGGCATGTACCTTGGTTTCAGACACATTCCCAGTAGGGGGTGTGCAGGAGGCAGCTGATCGATGTTTTTCGATCATCGATGTTTCTAACTCTCTGTCCCTTTCCCTTCCTCTCTGTAAAAAAAATCAATAAAATGTATTTTGAAAAAGAAAAAGAGAAAGAAAGAACTTGAGCATTTTCCCCAAAACCCCATGCTGACCCATCCGAGGCCTTGAGCACCTGCAAGCCCCGTGCACAGCGCTCGCTCCTGTGTCCTGCTTCTCCTGACGCACAGGGCTCAGAGCGGGCAGGCCGTCCCCCGGGCTAAGGACCATGGACAGCCCCTCGTGGGGGCCGTGACAGAGCTGGGGGTCCCCCAGTGGGTCCCGCCCGACCCCGAGCCTTTTCCTCTCCACGCCTCTGCTGCATGTCCCCTCGTGCTTCTGCCTGGAGTGGCTCCGGGCCACAAGCACGGCCCCGGACACCGTGCTCAGTGGTTCTCCGGAGGCCCCTTCACCCCCTTACCTCTGTTTCCGCGCAGTGCGAGGAGAACACCAACCTCCAGGACCCGGCCCGCTACCTCAAGCTCCCCTTCTCCAAGGGCCTGCTCCTGGGGACCGGCACCCCCGCCCCCAAGGCCACGAAGGAGTCCTTCTGGATCACGTCCTTCCTCTGCTCCACCAAGCTCACCCAGAACGGTAGTGCCCGCCCCCGGCGAAGGGCTGCGTCAGGGCGGGGGGCTGGTGGGCATCGTCGGTCGCCCGCCTGCCGTTCGGATGCTGGAGACGGGCCCCACCCCTCCGGGGGGGATGCCCAGTGACACGGAGACCGTCCTGACCCAGGCTCTGTGCCATGCATGTCCTGCCAGGGCCTCAGAATGACCCGGTGTTGGAGCCCACGTGCACAGCTCTCCCCATCAACCCTGGAAACCCACCTGCTTAAAAAGAAGAGAGTGTGGCTCAGTGGTTGAGCATTGACCTACCAACCAGGAGGTCACGGTTCTACTCCCGTTTCAGGGCACATGCGTGGGGCAGCCCATTGAAGATTCTCTCTCGTGTTTCCATCTCTCCCTCTCCCTTCCTGTCTGAAATCAATAAAAATGTTTTTTGAAAAAATGAGAGAGAGAGAGAGAGAGAGAGAGAGAGAGAGAGAGAGAGAGAGAGAGAGAGAACCCTGCCGCCTTCCTCCCTCTGCTTGTCTGGCCCATGAACTCGGCCGCGGCAGCTGTGGAATAAAGCTGGTTTGTGTCCATCAGGCGGGTATGGCCTGTGTCGAGGTTCCCGCTCTGGGGCAGGGATGCTTAGGAAGCGAGGAGGCAAGGCGATCTGTGGGCAGACGGTCCTGAAAGCCAGGCCTGTGGTGCGGGAGTCAGTACACACGCCCGGCTCTTCTCGTGGCCACGTAACGCGTGGACGGGTCCTGCCTCGTGCTGAGGAGGGGCCCTCGCAGGCAGGCATCGCGCCTCGGACGCCCGTGCCTGCGCAGCGCTCGGAGCTCTGGTCTCGGAGGCCCCGAGGGGCGGTGGTGGCGGGAGAGGATGCGGGCATCGGGCACAAGGTGCCCTGTCAACACGGGCCCTTTGCTCACGCCCCTGAGTCCGCGGGCCAGCCTCTGTTTCTGTCTCTCCGCTGATCTTCGTTTCGGCTGCTCCCCGTCCAGTGTGTTTCCGGAGGTGTATGTTTTAAAACCAGCAGCTCCCTTTATTTTGGGGAAAATGGACGGAAGCCTGTTGGCCCCAGGTTAAGAGACGCCACGCTGCCCCAGGCTTGGTCCGTCATGGGCCAAGGCGCTCCCTACAAGACGCGTCGGTAGAGCTCTGTGCTGAGCATCCAGCGTTTCCTAAACCGGGAGCGCTCTGGGGGCGAGTCCCCCGCCCTGGCGGTTGTGGGTGCCGGGAACGCAGCACGGCCGAGCCGGCTGAGACGGGCATTTCTGTTCTGTCCGAAGGCGACATGCTCGACCTGCTGAAGTGGAGAACCCACCCCGACAAGATCCCCGGCTGCCTCTCGAGGTTAAAGGAGATCGACGGCTCCGAGATCGTCAAGGTACGCGCGGTCCCTGTCCCGCTGGGGCCCTCAGGGTGGGGCTGGTCAGAGGGGAAGGGCAGCCCCCCTAACCCTAATCCTAACCCCCCTATTCCTAACCCTAACCCTAACCCTAACCCTATTCCTAACCCTAACCCTAACCCTAACCCTATTCCTAACCCTAACCCTAACCCTAACCCTATTCCTAACCCTAACCCTAACCCTAACCCTATTCCTAACCCTAACCCTAACCCTAACCCTAACCATAACACTATTCCTAACCCTAACCCTAACCCTAACCCTTCCTTCTTCTCTCCCTCACAGTTTCTGCAAGACACCCTGGACACCTTGTTTGGGATCTTAGATGAAAACTCCCAAAAGTATGGGTCCAAAGTGTTTGATTCTCTGGTGAGTTTGCATTCACGTTCATGACGTCTTAACCATGTCGCCTGCCCCTCTCCACTCGCCTAAGGCTGTTTCGGAAATGGACACTTAAGTCCTAACCAGTTTGGCTCAGTGGCTAGAGCGTCAGCCTGCAGACTTGAAAGGTCCCAGGTTCGAATCCAGTCAAGGGCATGTACCTTGGTTGTGGGCACATCCCCAGTAGGGGGTGTGCAGGAGGCAGCTGATCAATGTTTTTCTCTCATTGATGTTTCTAACTCTCTATCCCTCTCCCTTCCTCAAATCAATAAAATATATTCAAAAATAATGGACACTTAAGAGGGAGACAATTCACACACACACACACACACACACCCGGGCCTGCCTGTGGATTCCCAGAGCTCGGTTTTCCTTTCAGGTTCACATCATCAATCTGCTGCAAGACAGCAAGTTCCACCACTTCAAGCCGGTGATGGACACGTACATCGAGAGCCACTTCGCGGGGGCGCTGGCGTACAGGTGAGCCCACTCCCGGTGGAGCTGGCACCAAGGCGGCCCTGGCGCACTCCTAAGCGGACCTCCTGCGGGTCTCCCCTGAGCACACCCTCCTGTGTCTCCCCAGACACACCCTCCTGTGTCTCCCCTGACACACCCTCCTGTGTCTCCCCTGACACACCCTCCTGTGTCTCCCCAGACACACCCTCCTGTGTCTCCCCTGACACACCCTCCTGTGTCTCCCCTGACACACCCTCCTGTGTCTCCCCTGACACACCCTCCTGCGTGTCTCCCCTGACACACCCTCCTGGTGTCTCCTCTGATACACCCTCCTGCCTGTCTCCCCTGACACACCCTCCTGGTGTCTCCTTTGATACACCCTCCTGTGTCTCCCCTGACACACCCTCCTGTGTCTCCCCTGACACACCCTCCTGTGTCTCCCCTGACACACCCTCCTGTGTCTCCCCTGACACACCCTCCTGCCTGTCTCCCCTGACACACCCTCCTGCCTGTCTCCCCTGACACACCCTCCTGGTGTCTCCTCTGATACACCCTCCTGTGTCTCCCCTGACACACCCTCCTGTGTCTCCCCTGACACACCCTCCTGTGTCTCCTCTGATACACCCTCCTGTGTCTCCCCTGACACACCCTCCTGTGTCTCCCCTGACACACCCTCCTGTGTCTCCCCTGACACACCCTCCTGTGTCTCCCCTGACACACCCTCCTGTGTCTCCCCTGACACACCCTCCTGCCCGTCTCCCCTGACACACCCTCCTGTGTCTCCCCTGACACACCCTCCTGTGTCTCCCCTGACACACCCTCCTGTGTCTCCCCTGACACACCCTCCTGGTGTCTCCTCTGATACACCCTCCTGCCTGTCTCCCCTGACACACCCTCCTGCCTGTCTCCGCCCTTAGGGACCTCATCAAGGTGCTCAAGTGGTACGTGGACCGGATCACGGAGGCGGAGCGGCAGGAGCACATCCAGGAGGTGCTGAAGGTAACCCAGGACAGACAAGGCCTCTCTGGGCGCCTGGGCATGGCCCTGCCTCAGGGAACGGGCCCCGCCACTCGGATAGGGTGAGGGATGGCGCTCACTGCGCCCCAAGGATCTGACTCGCACCCCCGCTGGCCGCTGCAGAGCCGGGTACACTGGAAGGCACCCGCCAGGCTCGCCCATGTCACCCACCGGGATGAACCCTTCCTCTCGGGTGCCTCCACCCCGGGGTGCGGGCTGGCAGGAGGGCTCAGTGCGAGGAGCGCAGACGGGCGGGCGGGCAGGCGGGCGGGCGGGCGGGCAGGCGGTCAAGCTTGGCCGTTCCCGGCTCTTGCTTTTATCGTCACCTGAGAGCGATTCCCCTTGCCTTTTCGAAGAGAATGGGTGGCTTAGCAGGGACCCCGGGAGGGAGACAGGATTGCCCGGTCTCCGCCTTTAGGCTGCCCGCCTCCTGTGCCACGTGCTCAGGTGCCCGGGAGATGCTGAGCCCTCACTGCACACACGTCCCAGAGAACAAGCTTCTGACAGGGTGGTCCGGGACTGCCCGGTCATCTCCTGATGCCGGCGGTGGGTGCTGCCCGGGTGATGTCGGTGGAGGAGAGTAGACAAGGAGACACTCCATAAAACAGGCATTTTATTCATGATAAATGGATCGTGGGGTCTGCTTGGAGGAAGATACCACCTGTCGAGAGTGCACGCTAGCAAAGCAAAATTACTTCCAAAACAGACTCTTCTTGTTCATTTAAAAATCTCTGAGGATGAAAGCATTTTTTGCCCTGTAGAATTTTTATATTTATGTATTAAACATTTTGTGTAAGTTATCCAATGAGAGTGGACGTTCAGTATTATCCTGGTGCCAGGGGTAGAGCATGGTGGGTAGGCACATGTATCACGTACAGAGCAATGCCCGGATGAGTCTGGGACCCCGGACACTGTGACAACATGACGTAGCTATGCCAGCACTAACGACTCTCCTCCTGCTGCTGTGCTCACCGCCTGCGACTGTCCTGTAACGGCCAGTCCATCCTTCTCCCTCCCTCCCCAGGCCCCGGCCCCGGCCCCCGCCCCCGGCAGCCCCCGGAGGAGTGTTAGATGGTTAGACCTTCTCCCTCGTTAGGCCCAGAGCAGGGAGCTCTCCCACGTGTGCATGCTGCTCAGAGCCTCCCGGTCCTTGGTGTGTGAGTGGGGACGTGCGGTCTCGCGGCGCCGGCTCCCTGCCCGCCCTGTGTCCGGGCTGCCCCTGAGGGTCCCGGTGTTCCGTGTCCGCTGCAGGCCCAGGAGTACATCTTCAAGTACATCGTGCAGTCGCGCCGGCTGTTCTCGCTGGCCACAGGCGGGCAGCATGAGGAGGAGTTCCGCTGCTGCATCCGCGAGCTGCTGCTGTCCGTGCGCTTCTTCCTCTCGCAGGAGAGCAAGGGGGCCGGGCCGCTCTCCCAGTCCCAGGTGCGTCCCTCTCCCTTTAAATGTATCGCCCCTGCCAGCGTGGCTCAGTGGATAGAGCGTCGGCCTGCAGACCAAAGGGTCCCGGGTTCCATTCCGGTCCAGGGCACGTACCTTGGTGGCAGGCACATCCCCATTGGAGGGTGTGCAAGAGGCAGCTGGTCAATGTTTCTCATCGATGTTCCGAGCTCTCTGTCCCTCTCCCTTCCTCTCTGTATAAAATCAATAGAATGTATAAAATAAATAAATAACTAACTAAATAAATAAATGTATTGCTCCGGCCAGCGTGGCTCAGTGGATAGAGCGTCGGCGGGCAGACCAAAGGGTCCCGGGTTCGATTCTGGCCAAGGGCACGGACCTCAGTGGCAGGCTGCTCCTCCGCCCGGGCCCTGATCCAGGCTGATGCAGGAGGCAGCCAAACCATGTGTTTCTCTCTGTCCTTTCCTTCCACTTTCTCTAAAAATCGATGGAAAAATACCCCTGGGTGAGGATTAACCAGCCAACCAAATAAATAATAATATATTTTTATTGATTTCAGAGAGGAAACGAGAAGGAGAGGGAGATAGAAACGTCAGTGATGGGAGAGAATCAGGGACTGGCTGCCTCCTGCACGCCCCACAAGGGGTTGAGCCTGTAACCTGGGCACGTATGTGCCCATGAACCTGCCCTCCTGGTTCACAGGTGGATGCTCAGCCCTGCGCCAGGCGGCCGGGCCTCCCGATGTCTCACAGCTCGCGGCCCAGGCCATGCCGGGAGGTGACCTGCGCTCGTTTCTCTCTCGAAGGCCGTGTTCCTGAGCTCCTTCCCCGCCGTGTACTCCGAGCTGCTGAAGCTCTTCGACATCCGGGAAGTGGCCAACCTGGTGCAGGACACGCTGGGCAGCCTGCCCGCCCTCCTGCACGTGGACGACACACTGCAGGCGGTGAAGCTGCAGTGCATCGGCCAGACCGTGGAGAGCCAGCTCTACACCAACCCAGGTGGGCGCCCCGCAGGCAGAGCACGCCCGTGTTCACAACCCGAGTCCTTCCTCTGAGCTGTTGCCCAGTGCGTTTACCCCCGGGGTGGAGTGAGGGAGATGGGCCTGGAGCAGAGAACCCGATGCTGCTCCATCGTGGACTCGAGCTGCCCGGGAGCAGCCTGGCAGGTTCCTTCTCGGGGGACGGACCGGCCAGAGAAGAGGTCTGAGCTTCTGAAGTGGGGGTTCCGCAGCAAAGCCTCGCCGCCCGCCCAGCAAGCGGAGTGGTCCCTGGTGATGAGGCGTGACCAGGTTCTGTGAAAATCAGAGGCCAGAGGGAAGATACTCCAGGGAGAAAATAAAACAAAACATCAAGAAAATAGCTCTGATTTCCCAGAGACACGCCGTGCAGGCCTGACACGAGGATGGGCGGTGTCGGGAGGTATCACCCCAGGAAGCAGAGGGGAGCGGCCACGTCAGGGAAATGCAGCGTCTGGGCGGAAAATTCCTCTGACTTCCTGGTGGCAGCGACGGCCTAGAGCACGTGGGCCCCTCGGAGGCAGGGCCTGTGTCCCCGTCCAGCTTGCAGGCCCATGACACTGGCCTGGGGAGGGAGAAGGGACCCTCGGAGAGGAAATGCATCGTAGCATGAACAGGGAAACTTAACAGAAGAAGGCTTGGGGGGTAAAGTAAGGAAATAGCCCAGGAAGTTGGACCAAAAAAATAAGATTAAAAAAATAAAAAGTCAGAAAAAGGAGAAGATAGTTTAAGAGATCCAAAAAGAGGGACCTCTCACCCTTTGAGACAGCAGGGAGGGACCTGGAGAGCATTCTGCTGAGCAAACTAAGCCCGCCAGGGAAAGACAAGGACCATGTGATCTCACTCAGATGTGGAATCCAATGACCAAAATACACTGATGAGCAAAACAGATCCCGAGACAGAGACACATGGGACAGACTGAGGAATGTCGGAGGGAAGGGGAGGAGGCGGGAAGGGATTAACCAGAGAACGCGTGTGCACACATGCACAGCCCACGGACAGAGAATAGAGTGGCAGAGGCCCGGGGTCCGGGTGGAGGGTCAGTGGGGATAGAAGGACCTCTGTAATGCTTTGAACATTAGAGGTAAGTTTGAGAGAGAGAGGGAGAGAGGGAGAGAGAGAGAGATTCGTGACGTGCATACAGGCAGAGAGAGAGAGAGGGGGGGGGGGGGGGAGAGAGGGAGAGAGAGGGAGAGAGAGGGAGAGAGAGAGAGATTCGTGACGTGCATACAGGCAAAGTTCCAGACCTAGGACAGGAAGAAATAAAAGGGAAGGAAATCATCACAGCCATCACTCAAGGCAGGTTCCCTGAGCTGAGGGATATGAGCTTACGGAATGAAGAGACCAGGAGACAAGGAATAATCATGAAAGTTTGAATTACCAGGAGTCGTTTCCCAAAAGCTCTCAGAAGGAGATAAACCAAAGCCAAAGAGCATTCCCGCCACGTGCAGAGGGCCGGACATCAATGGCAGCACCCCCGTGTCCATTTCTCCATGCGCCCTGAGTTCTGGGCGGGGCTGGGGAGCCGAGAGGCGAGGGGAATAAACCACCCACGTCCGCCCTTCTAGGCAGCCAGAGGTGACCCATCTCAGTGGAAAAGGCCCGAGAAGCATGTCTTTTTGATATTTATAGGTAAAACAAGCAATTTTTTTTTTAAAAAAAACAACCCTATTTCTTTAAAAAAATATATTTTTATTGATTTCAGAGAGGAAGGAGAGAGAGAGAGAAACATCAATGAGAGAAAATCATGGATCAGCTACCTCCTGCATGCCCCCTATTGGGGGTCAAACTTGCAACCTGGGCATGTGCCCTTGACTGGAATCGAACCTGGGACCCTTCAGTCTACAGGTGGATGCTCTGTCCACTGAGCCAGACCAGCTCAGGCTAAAACCCCCATTTCAATAGAAGGGAAACCCTGTTGCATGCAGGAATCCTGGGTTGGGAAGGGAGCCACTGGCTCTGAGCAGGAACGTGTGGGACTGGTACCTTCTTAGCTACCTGTGCTCACAGTGCATCCACCACCACACTCCTGCTGAGGGGGGGGGGGGCTGTCCCTCCTGCTGAGGATGGGGGGGCTGTCCCTCCTGCTGAGGATGGGGGGGAGAAGGGGCCGTGCAGGGGCGCTGACGGCTCCTCCCGCAGATTCCAGGTGCATCTTGCTGCCCGTGGTCCTGCACCACCTGCACATGCACCTGCGGCAGCAGAAGGACCTGGTGGCCTGCGCGCGCATCCTCAGCAACGTGTTCTGCCTCAGCAAGAAGAACGGCGCGGTGAGTGGCCCCCGTCCCGCGGCCCGTCCGCCCCGTCTGTCCCGTCCGCCCTGTCCCCTCCCGCGGCCCCCGGCCTAACGCTGGGACCTAAAGTCTTCCAAGAACCCCGTGGCGTCACCGCGACGCCCTCCCTTCCGTCTCCGGCGGGTGGGGCTTTGTGTTTTCCCGGAAGGAATGTTTTTCCATCTCGCGGGGTGGCCGTACCCCAAATAACCTGGGTTTCCGAAGCTTGCAGACGGGCAAGCTGACTCGGTCCTGTGTCCATCCCAGGGCCTCACCCCCTTTGCATGTAGGTCTCGGGCACCTGCTGCACAGCCGGTGTGTGTGCCGGCGTGTGTGCTGGTGTGTGTGCTGGTTTGTGTGCTGGTGTGTGTGCCGGTGTGTGTGCCGGCGTGTGTGCCGGCGTGTGTGCCGGAGTGTGTGCTGGCGTGTGTGCCGGCGTGTGTGCCGGAGTGTGTGCTGGCGTGTGTGCTGGCGTGTGTGCCGGAGTGTGTGTGCCGGTGTGTGTGCCGGCGTGTGTGCCGGCGTGTGTGCCGGAGTGTGTGCCGGCGTGTGTGCTGGCGTGTGTGCTGGCCTGTGTGTGCCGGCGTGTGTGCTGGTGTGTGTGCCGGCGTGTGTGCTGGCCTGTGTGTGCTGGCCTGTGTGCTGGGGGCCAGCTCCTCGCTGCCTCCCGCCCTGTGTTCTGCTAGAGAAGATCGCGCCCGTCGGTGGCCAGGGGATGTCCAGGCCGGTGAAGCTCGGCGTTGCCCGCCGCCTCCTTCTCTGCTTGGAAGCGCCCCCCCTTGCCCCCCCTGAGAGCCGAGCGTGCGGTGGGCCGGACGTCCGGACACGAGGGCTCCTCTCTCTGCAGGAGAAGGCCGTGCCAGAGGAGATAGATGTGATCGTGGCCAGCCTGCTGGACATCCTGCTGAGGACCATCCTGGAGATCACCAGCCGCCCGCAGGCCTCCGGCTCCGCCACGCGGCTGCACTTCCAGGACGTCACGGTGAGCGCCCGGCGAACGGCCGGGGCAGGGCGTGTGCGGGTCTCAGCCGAGGTCCCGGGGGGGGTGCTGGGGAATCGGGCTCTGGCCTGGGTGTGACACAGCAGAGTGCGGTCAGAGGGGACTGTGCTCAGCCGGGGCCGGGCAGAATCACACACAAAGGAAGCAGCGTTTGTAACCGCGAGGGTCCGAGTCCCGGGATGGGGGGTGTGGGCTGAGGGCCACGCGTGTTCCTGCGTGAAAGCTGCCTCCCGTGCGGCGAGATGTTGGAAAGGGAACCCGTTACGAGGGTGTTGTGTGTGTTCTTTCCAGCCGGAGAGAGCTTTTTAAAGTTCAAAGAACAGTTGGTGGAAGAACAAAACGTACCGTCCTTCTTAATTTTTTAAAAATATGTTTTTATTGATTTCAGAGAGGAAGGGAAAGGGAGAGAGAGAGAGAGAGATAGGAACATCAATAATGAGAATCATTGATCAGCTGCCTCCTGCACACCCCCTACTGGGGACCGAGCCCACACCATGGGCCTGTGCCCTGACTGGGAATCGAACCAGGACCTCCTGGCTCATAGGTTGATGCTCAACCACTGAGCCATGCTGGCCGGGCCCTCTCTCTTCTTTAAATAAGAATTATAGCACCTGCCTCACAGCATGCATGGTGTGACGAACAAAGATGTGGTAAATGTGCAGTTACTTCCCTAATGAGACACTTTCACCCCAGGGAGGAATTCCTCTCTGAATTTAGAAATTCAGGTACAACAAAGACATAATTGTACAACAAAGAAATTCAGGTACAACAAAAACATGGCTCTCCGGGGTGACATTATGGTGAATTTAGAGCAGGAAGACTCCAAAGGGGGAGTTTGTGTCATAATGGTTTGTGGTTGTTTGTTTGTTTTTAATGTTCTATTTTAGGGTGGTTCAAAGCAAGTCGCTGGTGAGTCTGTGTCCTCGCTGAGAAACATGCTGTCTGTTTGTGTTTTAATTAGGGGGAGTTTGTTGCTTGTCTCCTGTCCCTGTTACGACAGATGACAGACAGGCACTATCAGCAGCTTCTGGATAGTTTCAGCACAAAGGAGGAACTCAGGGTAAGTGACATTTAACTGTGTTTTTAATGTCCCTTTTCAACGTCTCTCGTTCTTCTTCAGCATTGTTCGGCTTTCCTCCTTCCCATCAAACTTGAAGCTGCCTTTTCTCAGCTTCGTCCACGCATCTGCTCACCCGTGTGGGCTCTGTAAGGCGAGCATGTCCAACTTGAGGCCAGCATGCAGCCCGCCATCTGAGGCCTTACATGCTTGCTATAGCGTTTCTGTGCTCATGCAAAGTAACGAACTCTTACCTTGGACAAGAACGTAGCGTGTAAAACACCTGTCATCAACTCGCCACAGGCCAGAAACAGACTGACTGAGCTGTGGAGACCGGAGCCCATGGCCTAACCCTAGTTTGGTGGCCTTGGACTCATCACCCTCAGGAGAGATAAGGGCCCCCTGAGATGTGTTAGCGGGTGCCATCCCTACGAACCCGCCGGGAGAGAGTCCGGCTGCCGGGGGCTGACGCGGGAGGCGGAGCTGTGGCTGATACTCTCGGTCAGCCTGTGGCCTCAGCAGCGTGCTGCGCTCCTCCGACGCGCTGACAGGCAATAAAAAATATTGATGTTCCTAAATATCTTTGCCGAGATCGAGGGCACTTTGCTGCTTCCTTCATGGCGTTCCCTGGAAGCGTGGACGGTGATTGTCCTCAGTGGGAGGAAGGACCTGTCGTCTGTCCTTTTCTTGCTTCTCTCTCTCTCCATCCCTCCAGGTTTCCTCTGGGGATCCAGACATTGCCTCCAGCTTTATCATGGGGAGGTCTGAGCCTGGGGGGTGGCTCGCACATCCCTAAAAACATGGGCGACGCGTCAGGGTTGGCTGACTCCGGTGGATTGGCAGGTCCACGCTCCAGCCTGAGCTCCCTGTTCCTCACGCTTCGCTTCACTCCTGAGTTTAGGATTTCAGTGGGTGAGCAGCGTCGGGCCTCTGCACACAGACGGCCACGCGTGGGGCTGAACAGGAGGACAGGGCTGCGGGGATTGACTCTCGCCCGATGTGGGCGGTGGAGGAGCCACTGTTCGCTCAGGAAGTCGGGACGTCATCGCTGAGCCTCTCCGGTCCTCAGAGTGACTGAGGGCAGCGAGTCCTGCCGTCTCTCCCCCCGCGTGCCGTGGGCGCGTGGCGGGAGGCTCCGTGTCACAGAGGGGCGTGGGCCGGGCCGCAGGCTGCCTCTCGGCCCTGTTAATTCTTCCCTCCTCGGGGACCGGCGTTATTTTAGAAATGAACAAAAGCAGAAAGTAAGACGTGATTAGGGCTTTTTTCCTTCCTTCCGCCGTCAGGAATGGCTCAGTGTACGCCCACCCTCTCCTGCGGGCTGACACTCGTCCTCGCCCCTGGCGTGTGAGTGGGCGGAGAGCCGTAGGGTCCTGCGCGCTGTGGATTATGACTTTCCATGCCGAACTGCGGGGCGGGCTCTAAGGCGTGAGATTTTACATGTTCCGGAAGCTATGTAAAACATTGTAACCTTTCCTGGTCTTTTTGTGTACTGGCTCAAGAACCACATCAGCCAGGCCAGCGTGGCTCAGTGGTGGAGCGTCGGCCTATGAACCAGGAGGCCACGGTTCGATTCCCGGTCAGGGCACAGGCCCAGGTTGTGCGCTCCATCCCCAGTGTGGGGCCTGCAGGAGGCAGCCGATTGATGATTCTCTCATCATTATTGATGTTTCTCTCTCTCTCTCCTTCTCCCTTCCTCTCTGAAATCAACAAAGAAAATATTTTTTTAAAAATCCTATCTGATTAAGCCTCCCTCCAGCTGTAAGCCTTGAGGACTCCCTGTTACCCACCGGACAGAGCCCCGGGTCTCAGCAGGTCTTAGCGGTCCTCAGTCTCTCTTCTCTCCGCAGTTCCTCAGCCACTTTCAGGACAAACATTGTCTGTTCCTAATGAGCCACGTGCATAAGTTTTAACTCACCGGGATCTTCCTTTTGTTTGTTTTGTTTTGTTTTTTGTTAATCCTCAACTGAGGATACTTTTTCATTGAATTTTTAGAGAGAGTAGAAGGGAGGAGGAGAGTCAGAAAGAGAGAAACTTTGATGTGAGAGAGACATATTGATTAATTGCCTCCCTCACGTGCCCCCACCACGGGTGGGGATCAAGCTCACAATCGAGGTATGTGCCCTTGACCGGAATCAAGCCTGATCTCAGTGTATGGATGGATGCCAAAGAAGCTGAAATAAATTCTTGTCTAAATATTTACAAGCTTGAGCAGAGCCGTCGGAGTATGTCACACACACACACACACACACACACACACACACACACAGCATGTTTCTTAGTTTTTAAGAGTCTGTCTTCTGATGGTTTGAGTGACCACCATAATCTTATATTCAAGCAGCGTACATGTTTAACATAATGTGCCGTTGGGTTTGACAAATAACGCTTTTGTGTTTGGGGTGCTTGTTGTTTTTACATTTTCAGCAACTTTTGCCTTCCATCCAATCGTTAGAGATATTTCTCCAGCAACCCTTACGGTTACAGCAAAAACTCTTTAAGGTTCAGTTGGTGAATCGAAATCGAAGCGAGACTGCACCCCTGTCTTTTGGAGCCAGGCCAGCTACGCTCCTTCACTCCACGGGGTGTCAGCGGGGCCGTGCTGTGGCCCCCGGGCCCACCCTGACGAGGTGTGAGGAGCAGATGGCTCCACGTCTGACAGCAGTGTTTCCAGATGGCCCGTGGGAAAACATCTCCAGAAATGGCACTGCCCTCTGGCATGACAGCTCTGAGCAGCATTCCTGGACGGGCCATTGTATTTGAAGTTTTTTTTTACATAAGAGAGGAGTGTGTTTCCACTCTGCTAGCTGCGAAGCATGGGTCTGTGTGTGTGTGTGTGTGTGTGTGTGTGTGTGTGTACGTGCAGGTGCATTGCGATAACCAATACTGCAGTAAGATGGTCTGTTTCCTCCCCACCCAAGGACTTCCTGCTGCAGATCTTCACCGTGTTCCGAATATTGATACGGCCCGAGATGTTCCCCAAGGACTGGACTGTGATGCGCCTGGTGGCTAACAAGTGAGACTTTTTTTTTATAGTCTTTTTAGGGAGAGAGAGGCAGACAGAGGGAGAGAGAGAAACATCAATGGTGAGAATCACTGATCAGCTGCCTCCTGCACGCCCCACACTGGGGGTTAAGCCCATAACCTAGATACGTGCTCCTATCAGGAATCAAACCAGTGACCTCCTGGTTCATAGGTCAGTGCTCACCACTGAGCACCCCGGCCAGGCTAGTACAGCCTTGATATTAAGGATACATGAAGGTCATCATCCAGGGTTAGAGCGGAGGACAACATGACATTTTTAGTTTGATCTCAAGCTCCAAGCTGCCAAGTCCTGGGGTCCTTTTCCTCTGCTTTTGAATTACCTTCTCTCACTGCTTTTAGAAAAGTCACTACTACTTGTTTTAAACGGGTGGACTTTACCAAATAGGAGGCAGCTGATCAGTGATTCTCATTGATGTTTCTGTCCCTCTCTCCCTCCCTCTGAAATGAATAAAAATATATTTTTAAAAAATCAAACAACAGAACAGATAGATGATGCCCTGAGAATTCCTCCCCTCCCCCACCTTATTCACCCCCTGCCCCGCCTGGGGAAACCACCTGTTAGTTACTTCCACCGTCCTCCCTGCATCAGGGTCCCTAGATCCCAGCCTCGCAGGAGGCAGACTGTGGGCATCCTTCTGCACGTGGCTCTTTCCTCCAAAATCCTGGCCCATTGTCCCACAGTCTCACATGCAAAGCCCCTCGTTCTTTCTTTTTTCCTTTTCCTTTTCCCGCTAGCTGTACAGCATTCTTCTGCATTGGGGTGGCGTTTCTAACTTTCTCTGTGTTACTTTGATCCCTAGCGTGATCATCACAACCGTTCTCTACCTGTCAGATGCACTTCGTAAGAACTTCTTAAACGAAAACTTTGACTACAAGGTAAGTATTCACCTGGTACTCAGAGACATGGCCTCATGCATTTGTTTTCTCCTAACCATCGGAAAGTAAATTTGTTCTGGCTACCTCAAACTCACCTCGGGCCATCTGTGTTTTAATTGTGAATAACAGTAGGAGAGTTTTCATTGTATGTGTGAGCAAGTCATGGCTCCAACGGTGCTTGCCCACCAGGTGGAATCCCAGTGCCTAAGAGGAAACAGTACTGTGTCATTACCAGAATTTTTAAAAATGTATTTTTTATTGACTTCAGAGAGGAAGAGAGAGGGAGAGAGAAAAAAAATCAATGATCAATGATTAGAGAGAATCATTGATTAGCTGTCTCCTGCCTGCCCCCGACTGCAACCCAGGCCTGTGTCCTGACCAGGAATCGAACTGTGACCCCCTGGTTCAGAAGTCGATGCTCAACCACTGAGCCACGTTGGCTGGGCTTGTTACCGTAATTTTTAATTCTTGTCTTCTCTTTGTGACACTCATACATGATTAAGGAGACTTAGAACATGTTTTTAAGACATATCTTAAGATAGAGTTTATATGAAGAAAACACAAAGTAATCACATTACTTCCTTTACTTTTTTGTTTTCCTTTTTTTAGAATAAATTAATGAATGAGAAGGGAAAAAAAGATTAAGGTTTTCTAAGGCAGAACTTTACTAACGTGTCTGTAAAGTGCCTGGGTCTGTAGTAAGAGGTCTTGTCCTACTTTTTCAGGGGCAAACAGGAAATGGTGAAGCGGTGGGTGGAATGTGCTGCCTCTCCTTCATGATGTCTATGTTTTGGGGCATCTTTATTTTTTAAATAACGTTTTTCACATTAAATATTTAATAAAACATCCTTATTGATTAACTAGAAAATATTTTTTTAAAAAACCACAAATATAATAAGACCAATGGAATTTTAATGATTGCATATTTCTTTATATCAGACCTTAAAATTATATCAGACTTTATAATAATTAACCTATCAACATTTCATAATCAAAGCTCTCCTCGCTTTTTAATACTTTGGTTGTTTCTAATATTATGTTCCTATAAATTATTTCTATGTACATTCTTACAAAATAAAGCTTGGCATATGTCCCCAATTATTTCTTTGAATAAATGTTTATAAGTGAAATTGCTGAGTTCAAGGTTGTACCACTCATTTGATTATCTATATCTGTACCAACATTAGGACTTTTTTTTGTGACAATTTGATAAGGAGTAAAAATCTTTTTTTTTGCTCTAATTTGCATTTTTAATAGTTACTTGTTATTGACCAGTTATTGACTAAAATTCATATTTTGTGAATTGTCATTCTGGACCTTGGTTCGTTATTTTGCCGGGGTTCTATCATACTTTTTAATTGTGAGAACTCTTTACATATGAAAGATATTAATCCTTTTTAATATTTCTCCTATTTCCTTTTTAATTTTACAAGGAAATACTTGGTATAGGTAGTGAAGTTTTTTTTTTTTTTCATTATACCTTATATCTTTTTGGTTAAGTTTTTTGTCAGCAGTTTTATTCTGATCACTCTCTGATGCTGTTTTGGGGATAAGTAAACTTGGAATCAAAAGATTTGTCTGGGCAGGGAATTTTTATATACTGTCTGAATTTAAAGCAATCAGCATTTCCAAAGAAGTGTGTGCATTCTTTTGAATTCTACATTGAAAGGAGTTCCAAAAAGGAATTCACACAGGAATAAAGTGATTCATCTCATAGCTCTGCCTCCTTAGAGATGCACAATTTTAAGAGAAATGAAACATATTCCATTTAAATATACCCGAGAGAGCCTGACACCTGTGGCACCACATGGAAGCAATATAGTAAAAGAGAGTATCTATTTAGTTTGCTTCTTTAGTGTAGACCAGTTAAAGCATGTGTAAAAGTAGGGAGAGCAGCATAAGGAACTCTCGTGTACCCATAACCAACTTCTACTGTTATCAACGCAGGGCCATTGGATATCAGCCATACCCTCTCCACTTACCGCTTCAGAAGCAAATCTACGTATCATCTCACTTCCCCTGTGAATATTTCTGACAACATAGTACATACATTTCTCACTCTTGTTTCAGATCTGGGATTCCTACTTTTACCTCGCGGTCATTTTTATAAACCAGCTGTGTCTGCAGTTGGAGATGTTCACGCCTTCCAAAAAGAAAAAGGTATTAGAAAAGTAAGTACCGGTGTGTAATCAGACGGGAGCATGAAGCATACCAAGTGCGGCGCCTTCCAAAGGGAGCTCCAACGATTCATAGATTAGATGTTTGCGCCGGAAATTACAAAGGAGAGGTGATGGCCAGGACGACATGCAGCAGGCTTTTCTGGGAATTTCAATATTTTGAACTTATTGTAACCTTTTTATTGGTCCTCAATCTTTCAGGATTCAAAATTACTACCCAAGTGAACATTCTGGGGCATATCTGTTTTATTAAAGATTGACATGAAGATTTGAATTAGAGGCATCAAGACATGCACGTTGAAATCTTTCCTTAAACACAGGCTGACTTTTAACCCAGACGGAGAGATAGTATCCTACAGACACAGTCTGCCTCTGTTCCGGAGGCGCTGTGTCAGGCCTGCTTTTTGCTCTGTCTCAGGTACGGCGACATGCGGGTGACGATGGGCTGCGAGATCTTCAGCATGTGGCAGAACCTGGGTGAGTGATGGGAAGAGAAGCCACCGGCTTTTCACAGCTCAGCCCGTACTGTTCTCCGTCCATTTACCAAGGGCAGGGTTTGAAAGCAAGTGTCTAAACCAGTGAAGGTATCTGTACAAAGTAATGACACGTTGGGTTACAACTAATTCTTTAAATCGGTGTCTGTTTGAAAAAAGTCACCTCATCTTCGTGAGTTTCCTTATTGTGGAGTGATAAATTTTATAACCCAGCTCACTCCAGTCATACATACAATTTTAGCAGTGTGTGAAGAACCTTTTGGAATTTGCAACTATAACACCTCGAAATCTCTAGGACTCCCAATGTAGATGAAACTTCATGGAAATTGACTTGGGCATCACTACTCTTTAAAAAAAAATTTGAAGCCATTGACCTATACCATGAAGAGTATAATCAGAGGATGTGAAGGCATCTGCAGTTGGTAGGAAACCATTAGACCTAATTTTGTTAGCCAATCACAGCAGACAGAGCGCGGTATTCTGGCAAATGATGATGGCACAGGTTTGGTGACATAGAAAAGAATACTTGGAAAATAGTTCCAAAATCTCCTTCAATATTTCCTATTTAACTTGGTCTGTTACTCATTTATGTAAACTACGCACGTGGACCGTGTCCACTCACTACCACTGCGTGGCTCCTCCTGTGGTTAAAGGGACGAACCTGTCTGAACCGAACGTGCGATGACCTGCAGGGATGTCTGCTCTGGCGCTCCTCGGAGCCCAGCGTGGCGCAGGCAGGGTGTGTTTGCTGTTCATGAAAATAGAAGCATCGTCTTTGGCTTTCATTCATGTCACAGAGTGACTTTTGACTCGGACACATACAGTTCTCAGACATGCAGAGCCATTGGGGGAAGCCCCGTCGGATGGGTCATGGAGCTCCGTGCTCAGTGCTCTCAGGGCTGTTTAGGCTCTGGTCCACGCCCCGCTCCGGTGAGAAGGCCAGCTGGGGCAGGGTAGTGTGGGTACCAGAAGGTCAAAACATGGCCGCTGGCCCTCCGGGTCAATCGGAGCATCGCTGTGCACGGTTACTTCCACGGCAGCCTGGGTCCACACCAGGAGACCCGTGCACGCAGGCGCAGGAACCCCTTGCTCAGTTCAGCGGCACCTTCAGGCTTCCTATGATGTCATCGCATGTGTCATCAGAGTTTCTCCTGTGCGCTGTCTTCCGAACAGATATTTGTAACCCTCTGGGTTTTAGATTAAATGGCTTCTTTGGGAAGAATAAAGTGGAACGTTCGATAATTCGGTAAATTAGCCTAACATCCGGCTCATATGAACAATTCCCTGATGGTCCTAAAACGTCATTGATAGCCCGGCCAGAGTGCCTCAGGGGTTGGGCGTTGATCTATGGAACCAGAAGGTCACAGTTCATTCCTGGTCAGGGCACACACGCTGGTTTCAGGCTCAATCCCCAGTAGGGGGCGTGCAGGAGGCAGCCGGTCCGTGGTTCTCTCTTCATGGCCCTGTCTTTCTCTCCCTCTCCCTCCCGTGGGAAATTGTGCTGTCTTCTGGAGGTGCCCCCACCTCCTCCACACCGCGGATAACCTTTGGGGATACAGTGTTCTCTTCTGTCACATTTTTTTTTTTTAAATGAAAGACATACCTGGACGTGCAGTAATGTGCCTTACTTTTTCTGTTAATTCCATGGAATAACTTCACCGGTGTCGTCCTTCCACCTGGTTTTTAACGGCAGCATAAAAATTCCAATGTGTGTGAGTGTTCAGTAGTCAATATCACCAATTCCTGATGACTTCTATAGCTTTTCATTGTACCTTATGCCTTCTTTAACTGAAAAAACGAATTCTCTCGTTTTTAATAAAAATGGAGAAATATTAATCAACACATTGAAACGTGCTGTTTGCGTATGTGCTTAGGGAAATAGTTCCTTGCTTGGGGAGGCAGTTATCACTGAGATGACTGTACTTGCAGTCGTTCTAAACAAATGTTACAGCGTTAATTTTCTGAATACACCGAGATGCCAACATTCCGTTGCTTTAGGGGAGCACAAGCTTCACTTCATCCCGGCGCTGATCGGGCCCTTCCTGGAGGTGACCCTGATTCCCCAGCCCGACCTGCGGAACGTCATGATCCCCATCTTCCACGACATGATGGACTGGGAGCAGCGGCGGAGCGGCAACTTCAAGCAGGTAGGCAGTGCCCGGCGTGGGGGAGACCTCCCTCACTGCTGGGAGCTGGGAAGTGAACACCCAACTGGCCATCGGCAGATAGGTTCCCCCTGGCCGGCCCCTCCCAGCCAGGGGCCACGTCCCCTCTAGCGCCCAGAAAGCCCTGAAAAAACACTTCCTACCCTTCAGCTGAAACAGTCTGTGACCTGCCAGGTCTGTGTTTGAGGACGGGCAGGGACTTCCTTTGCTCTCAGCTGGGCACAGCGTGGGCGAATCTGAAGGTTAATGAATCTGAAAGCCACTGCGCTCCCAGCAGTCTGCGTGGCGTATGTGGGGAACGGCTTAGCTCTGAGCATCGGACGCACAGTGTCCTTGCCACTCTTTGCTCAAAGAATTCATGTAAAGGGGAAAGCGGTGGAAATTCCTGCAAAGGCTATTCAGAAGAGACGCAGGCTCTCAGAGGCCTGGTCTCGTTTTGCAGAGACTCGGGGTCGTATTCCAAAACCAGATTGCATAAGAGACCAGCTGCTTCTGCCCTTGAGCTGCAGATCCTGGGCCTCCTTCCCGTTCACACAGTCACTGTCCTCACGTGGACACACTCAGCTGTCCTCGCCTGTGCGCCCTCACCGGTGGGGAGGACTTGTCCTCGCTTCAGGCCTTTCTCAAACCCGACAAAAACCGCCGTCAGTTCCACCGGCGAGCTGAGAGCCTCTGGAACCGCCCTGTCCCCAAAAGCATGGGCTCTCAGCGTATCAGTGTCCACACTTACTTTCAAGAAAGCCAATAGGTGGATGAGATGCTATTTAAAAACCATGTTGGGGGACCCCCTGATGCCCTTTCCTTTATCCCGATTCATTGTGATTGAAAGGGACCGTCCATAGGGCTTAGGCCTGCACCCAGTCAGACCGCATCGTCCAGCCCAGCTGTTTTCGCCTCGGCAGCCAGGTGCTTCAACCTCTGTCTCCTGCCGGCCGGGCGCCCAGCCCCGCCTCCCGGGGGGCAGGCAGGCCCTGCAGGGCTTCCATGCTGGAGCACAGGGAGGTTTGGACCACAGTTTTCAGGAAATACGTCCTCTCTCTCCCTCCTGAGTACTGACGGGGAGCATTTCCGTAGGATCTGCCATCTGTCTGTGGACGGGCCAGCTTCTCGCTTTCAGCAAAGATTCCTGCAACCTCATTCTGCTTGGAGAAAGAAAATAGATAGAAAACACAGAGATTTAAATGAACGCTTCTATATATGTACAGTGATTTGAGAGAGAGAGAGAGAGAGAGAGAGAGAGAGGGAGGGAGAGAGAGAAGAAATGGGCCTGCCAGTGTTTTTTAGCTCCTAGAAAAGGGCTCCATGTTGGAGCTGGGCTGCAGTGTTTGGGTTGGAGTGGACAGGGAGGGGTTTGGGCAGCAGCTGGAGCAGCCCCGCGGGGAGCTTAAGGCCCGATGCTCCATCTACATGAGCTTCTTAGGACTCTGTCTACTCTTAACCCAACCCATCTTGTCACTTCCGCACAAGCCGATTGGACCGCTGCTTTTTCTCTTGGGGACGTAACTTTGCTTCCATCTGCCTGGAAGCGCCCCTTGCCCGGGGGAGCGGAGAGAGCACTGTTGGGTGTGTTGCAGGTGGAAGCCAAGCTCATCGACAAGTTGGACAGCCTGATGTCGGAAGGCAAAGGGGACGAAACCTACCGGGAGCTCTTCAACAGTATGTGAGTAACGGTTCACCTGCAGCTGGTCCTGCCCGGGGTCACGTGTCACCTCAGGCAGCCGAGAGCCGCAGACAGTGCGGGCAACACGGGTGTGCCTGGTGGGGGTAGCGGGAGAAGCTCGGGGTCCTGGTCTGATCTGGATAATGGGTTTGATTACATTGATTGAACATGTCGTCTTATTCTAATCGCTAACTGCTCAGGCCACGTGTTCCATAAGAGAAACAGGAAGTGAGTCCTCTAGGGTAGATTGGGCATGAGCAGTTAGGAGGAGGCGGGACCAGTCAAATGGGCTGGGCCTAAAGGAGAGGGTTGTTCAGAGAGGTCTGTATTTCTGTAATTAATCGGCGCCCTGCCTTGTGGACCTACTTCCAACCTCACCCAATGGTTGTTGAGGGGCGTGACCCGCTTCCTATCTCACCCAATAGTTGTTGAGGGGAGGAACTTACTTTGAACCTGACCCAATGGTTGTTGAGGTGTGGGTCCCACTTCCAACATCATCCAATGGTTGCTGAGGGGCGTGACCAGCTTCCAACCTCACCCAATGGTTGTGGATAGGCTGAACCCACAGCCAACCACAACCAATGATTGTTGAGGGGCGGGACTAACTTTCAACCTCACTTAATGGTTGCGAAGAGGTATGACCCATTTTGAACCTCACCCAATGGTTGTTGAGGGGCGGTCCCACTTCTAACCTCACCCAATGATAGTTGATGGTCGTGACCAACTTCCAATTTCACCCAATGGTTGTTGAAGGGTGGGACCCACAGACAACCTCGCCTGATGGTTGTTGAGGGGCAGAATCCATTTACAACAACATCCAATGGTTGTTGAGGTCTGGACCCAATTCCACCCTCACCCAATGGTTGTTGAGGGGTTGAACACACAAATCAGTCCTTGGACTGATGCTTTTACCCTGAACATAATTGGCCAGAGCTGTTAATTACATTTTTAAAAGTAAAATTTTTTTATTTTGGAATAATTCTGGAATTACCCCACAATTGCATAGTGAGTACAAGGTTCTTGAGCACAGGTCTCCTGTTGTTCCCAGCTTCCATAACCCCGGCACCGACACAGCTAACACGTGAATGCCACGTGCCCTGACTCTGGTGCCCTGCTTGAACCGGACTGTACACTTGTGTTTCCCTGGTCTTTCACTGATAGCCTTTTTTCTGTGGGAGGATCTACCCAGAACCCCGCACTGCTTTTAGCCCCATCTGTGCATTGTCTCCCAGTCGCCCTTGTTTCTAATGACCTTGATGGGCTTGGAGGGTGCTGTGTGGAGAGGGACTACAGCTTTGGGACAGGTTCAAGACCGGGACTAATGAGAGGACCCAGTCTTCTCTTGGCCGTGTGCATGTCCCAGCTTGGAGGGCAGAGCCTCCCAGCACAATTATATCCAACAGCTAGAGGGTTTTTTGTTTTGTTTTGTTTTGTTTTTTTTTAGCTTGAACCCATGGTCTGAACAAGTGGTCCCACTTGCCTGAGTGATATAGGCTGCAGGTAACCCAGGTCTGTTCAGGTGCATGTAATGGAGTAGGATCGAAATCCTTGGGAATGCTGTGAACACCTTCACCAAGCCCTCACTTTGCCTCGTGGCATCTGCTACAAAATAAAGAGTCGGCCTGTGGGCTTGGGTGCTGTCTCTCAGGAAGCAGCACCCCACCGAGCCCCAGCTTTCATTGTCTTGTCTGTCTTTTCCCAGCTTTTCAGCCGCCCCCTCTCAGGGCCACCCTGGGCCGGGTCTGGCTGCACCGCGCTGGTCCTGTGTATTGAAGGATGCCTCTTGGATTCTCTGATGTTTTCCTCATCACAGACTGGGGTTTAGGGAAGAGCACCACATGTGTGGAGCATGCTCATGGCACAGAGTCAGGGCACGTGGTACCAACACGATTTATCCGTGGATCCCTATTGATGTTGGCCTTGGTCACCAGGATCCTGGGGTGTCTGCCAGGTCTTCACTGTACACCTGCTGTGATTTCCATCCCACAGTCTAAGTATTGGGAGAGAGACACATAGTGCCTTTTGGGAAGGAGAGGAAGGCTGGGGGAGGGGTTGGGAGTGTTTTTGGACGACACAGTTGCCCGTGTCATTGAGGGTAGATTGGGCATGAGCAGTGAGGAGGAGGCGGGACCAGTCAAAAGAGCTGGGCCTAAAGGTGGGGGTTGCTCAGAGAGATCTGTATTTCTGTAATTAATTTGTGCCCTTCCTAGTGGACCTACTTCCAACCTCACCCAATGGTTGTTGAGGGTCGGGTCCTACTTCAAACCTCACCCAATGATAGTTGAAGGGCGAGACCTACTTCCAAGCTCACCCAGTGGTTGTTGAGGGATGGGACCCAATTTGAACCTCACCCAATGTTTTTTGAGGGGCAGGACTCACTCCCAACCTCACCCAATGGTAGTTGATGGTCCAATGGTTTGTGAGGGGTGGGATCTACTTTCAACCTCATCCAATGTTTGTTGAGGCATGGGTCCCTCTTCTAACCTCATCCAATGGGAGTTGAGGGGCTTGACTTACTTCCAAGATCATCCAAAGTTTGGTGACGGGTGGGACCCACTCCCAACTTCACCCAATGGTTGTTGAGTTCAGGACACAATTCCAACCTCACCCAATTGTTTTTGAGTCATCTTTCTCTAATTCCAACAGCACCTTTATTTACCTATACTGCATCTTCCTGAAATAAGTAAGAATCGAGATTTATTACTCTTAACAATGCTGACAATGAGGGTCAGAGACTCCAGGGGATGGGTCAGAACAGGGCATCAGAAGCACGTACTGCCCCCCTGGCTGCCCTGAGGCGTCATGGCACCGGATTGAGCACTTTCTCGCTCAGGACTTGCCTGGGGCTGGGCCGATGTGGAAACACACAGGGTGCTCCCCGCCTTGGGGGGCCTCGGGAGTTTTCCAGAAGACGTAACTCCCATCCCAGCTTTTCCCACAGTCACTGGTTCATCACACTCTGATCCGAGTGAGGCAGTAAGAGATCTTTCTTGGCGATCACACACTGAATGGTAGTCTGCAGGCAGGATCAGCTCTTACACACACTTCCGGGGTGAAGACCAGGCGCAGGCCCGGGTGTTTTAGGTACAAGGGGCGCCCTCAGCGCTGCCCTGTGTGACACAGCGCGGGAGATGAGGGCCAGATCCTCTCCCCACGGTCCTTCAGAGGTCCAGGCGCTGAGCACGGAGACTCCCGCAGGCCGTGGAGTCCCCTGCCTGTCTGCTGGAGGAAGAGGTCCCCTGGTGCTGTCCTCAGACGAGTCTCTGTCCTCAGCACGGGGCACGGGGCACGGGCATGACTGCGGACCAGGCGAGATGCCTCCTTGTGCTCGGCCACGTGGTGGCGCATGGACCCCTCCCTCTCTCCCTCTCCCCGTCCTCTTCGAAATCAATAGAAATATTTTTTTTAAAAAGGCGCCTCCTCCTCCCCTGAGTCTCGAGTCAGGTAAGGTCGGAGGGGGAACCTGGGCACCAAGAGCCAGCCTGGCTGCCAAAGCCCAGGAGTTGGGTTCTAGACTCAGCCCCCACCCTTGGGTGCTGGGCCGTGGAGGAGGCGTGCTGCGCGGAGTCTGCCTCTGCTCGCCGGAGGCGGTGCGGCTCTGAGGCTGCTGCGGGGGCTGTGGGAAGGGAGAGGAGCCGTATTTTTAGCTCCCTTACCTGAGCCCTTTGTCTCAGGCCCCTGGGGGTGAGGTGGGGGCCGCTCAGGAGAGGCTGCTGCCACACCCGCAGGCGTGGGCAGGCCACGCCCTGTCAGCACTCCGCTCAGCTCCGCTTTGGCATGGAAGTCTGCAATAGTGCGCTTCAGAGGCTGTGTTTGTGTTTAAAAGAAAGCACTTAAAAATGTTCTATTGAGCCGAAACCGGTTTGGCTCAATGGATAGAGCGTCGGCTTGGGGACTGAAGGGTCCCGGGTTCGATTCCTGTCAAGGGCATGTACCTTGGTTGCCGGCATTTCCCCAGTAGGGGGTGTGCAAGAGGCAGCTGATCGATGACTCTCTCTCATCGATGTTTCTAACTCTCTCTCTCCCTTCCTCTCTGTACAAAATCAATAAAATATATTTTAAAAAAATGTTCTATTGACTTCAGAGAGGAAGAGAGAGGGTGAGATAGAGAGACGGGAGGGAATCACGGATTGGCTACCTCCTATACCCCACCCTGGGGATCAAGTCCACAACCCAGGCCTGTGCCCTGACCGGGAATCGAACCGTGACCTCCTGGTTCATAGATTGACACTCAACCACTGAGCATGCCAGCCGGGTAAAGAAAACACATGTTAGTTTTCTAGGGGACCGTTCCCTGAGGGGCCAGCTAGGGCAAGCTTCATACTTTCATATGCCCCCCCCCCCCCCCCAGTCACAATCCAGGAAACAGCTCAGGATAAACCTGAAACCAAATGATCAGGGAGGTGTAGCAACAGATGAGGAGACAAGACAGGGGCCGGGCACTGGGAGGCCAGTCGCTGGAAGCGGGGAGAAGGGAGAGACCGTAGCCACAGACACCCCCAAAATAGCTTTTTTCTTTGCTGCTGCTTTTTTCCACGAAGCACACTAGTCAGCAGGCTCAGGTGGTACTTGTAAGCAGTGTTTTCTAGGTTATTTCTGAAGCCAGGATGAAAGAGACGTGGGGTTTTAGACAGAAACGACGATCGTTCCGCCCAGAGGGGCAGGGGGAGGCGTCACAGGTCCCGCTCAGGGTCTGGCGTCACCACGGGGGCAGGCTCGGCCCTGCAGGCTCGGCCGGTGCCGCTTCCCCCTCGCGGGGACCGAGGGTAAACCGGGTGCTCGTTGCTGTGATTCCTGTGTTGTGTTTCCGTGGCCTGGCCTCTCTCTGCCCCAAGGAGCCTGAGGTCAGGGTGGGAGGCAGGAGGCAGTGGCCTGGGGCCTGCCACCTGCCCACGGAAAGCCCCTGCGGCCGGTGACGCAGTGTGGGAAGCTGTGGGCTGCCCGCACCAGGCGGTGCAGTGCGCACTGAGTGGGCACAGCTCGGAGAGGGAGGAACGCCGCCCGCCGCTCCGGCTGTGCGAGGGTTTCCCGGCGCCGCGGCAGCACGGCTCCGGGGGATGCGCTCCGCGGAGAGGTAGGAGCCGGTGGCCGGAGCACAGCGGGGCGGCCCCGAAGGGCACTCGGTGCTGTCTGCCGGCCACGCTGTGCTGTGCCGCGGGAGGTGCGAGCCCGCACCGGAGAGAGAGACGCGGGGAGAGCGGGTGGGAGCGGCGCCCGGCTTGCCTGGGTGACACTGTGACTGTGTGTGTGCGTGGGTGTGTGTATTCCACGACGCGCGTAATCTAAACATCCATTTGCTTTGTCAATGCTTCCGGGATCAGAATTCCGCTCTTTGGTCCCTACCCTAGGTAAGACGCTGTTTGCAAGCGGTGCTCCCTGTGAGATGTGGCTGTGGTTGCTAGGGCGTCGGGGGTGCTGATGGAAGTGAAACGGTCGTCATGGTGACCGGTAAGCATAAGCGCTGAACATGCCCGGGGTCCTCTCTCTTGCAGCCTGCTGAAGAAAATCGAGCGGGAAACATGGAGGGAGAGCGGGGTCTCGCTGATCGCCACGGTGACGCGGCTGATGGAGAGGCTGCTGGATTACAGGTGAGTGGGGTGCCACGCCCTGGTTAGGGACTCAACGCCCCCCCCCCCCCCCATCCCACCTCCCCAAGATCTGATCCGCAGCCCTGAACCTGAGGGAGGCCATGGCTGTGAGCTGCTGGCTCAGACTTTTCCGCGGGCCGGCCCTCTTTCTTTCTGTTTTGTTTGGGTCGGCAGTTCTCTCCCACTCTCCGTGGACGGAGAGGGTCCTCAGAGGCCCGTTAGGGAAGGGGCTTTGGTTTCGTTTTGATCTAGACTCGCCCGTTAGAGCCAGTGAGCAGATCCACCCATTTCAGGGTGGAGACGGGGTGCTGGAGAACTAGTCAGCCTCGCTGCTCTCACAGACAGCGTTTTCTCTTTCATTTTTAAATGATCTAAACTGGTCAAGCAGTTTGCTCCGCTTACATGCATGGTGTTTTTGTTTTAATTCAAGAATGAGCCTTCATCCTAATGGTGGAAGGCCAGGTGACGGCCCCTTCCCGCCCACAGGAGAGGTGTACAGTCCCACACCTTCACCCGCCCCGAGGACCCGCCCCCGGGGAGGGAGCAGGCCCACCGGGAGGCCCGGGAGGCTGTCCCCCCCCCCCCCCCCCCCCCCGAGGTCCTGCAGCCTGGGGCAGCCGCCCGGGGCAGTTCCTGCAGCGCCCGAGCCTTCTGCCTCTCCTTTCCCTGCGAGGTCGGGGTGTGTGCTCTGGGCAGGAGGCCTGGGCTCTGACCGCTGCTCTCTCCAGGGACTGCATGAAAGTGGGAGAGGTGGATGGCAAGAAGATCGGCTGCACCGTGAGCCTTCTGGTGAGTGGCCCGCCCCCTCCTCCTCAGAGCCCGCCCCCTCCTCCTCAGAGCCCGCGCTGGTTGTTCTACGGAAATACTGGGTTTTGTTTGGTTTCAGTCACGGTGTGTTTTTATCCGATGTTTCTTAGAAGAGTTTAGAAGTGTATCTAAGAGACCTAGCAGTCCCACCAGTGTGGCTCAGAGGTTGAGCATCCATCCGTGAACCAGGAGGCCACAGTTCGATTCCTGGTCAGGGCACTGGCTCCATTTCCAGTGTGGGGCATGCAGAAGGCAGCCAATCTATGATTCTCTCTCATCATTGATGTTTCTACCTCCCTCTTTCCTTCCCTCCCTCCATCTTTCCCTCCCCCTTCCTCTCTGAAATCACTAAAAGAAGAAATAAAAGAGGCCTGGCGAGCTTCCGGTTGGACTAAATCCCAGGAAACTGCCCGCTCCCAGCATTGCAGACGCACCCACGGTGCCAGGGGCCTGGAGGCAGAGCCCGAAGGTCCCAGTGGGAGCCATCTGCCCCCTGTGGCTCAGCGGGCTCTGTCATCCTTTGTCGCTCTCTAGAAACAGGAGGGTCCCCATAGGGCTTTGTGCTTCTGTTTAGACAGTTTATTTCCGTCCGTAATAAATATTAGTGATCTCTTTTTCTGTGACCAAATGACTCTCCCGGTAAACACTCCAATTTTCACTTTCTAGCTTCTTTGCTAATAAAATGTACGATGCCACCATGGTTAAGGCTTGGGTTATAAGTAGGATGATCATATAGTTTACCCTCCCAACAGGACATTTTTTTTTATTTTTTTTTTATTGATCTCAGAGAGGAAGGGAGAAGGGGAGAGAGAGGAAGAAACATCAATGATGAGAAAGAATCATTGATCGGCTGCCTCCTGCACACCCCCTACTGGAGATTGAGCCCACAACCCAGGCATGTGCCCTGACCCAGAGTTGAACCGTGACCCCCTGGGCCATAGGTTGATGCTCAACCACTGTGCCACACAGGCCGGGCAAGAATACTTCTTATTAAAGGAGCAAAACCTATGACGTGGAAGTGAATCGTCCTAGCTCATACTCCATCTGGAACCTTCTAGATGTTTTTCTAGCGGCAATATGGTCTGTTCATCCGCTCACTTCCCTCCACTCGGGGAAGATGAGCTCCAGATTCCTCAGGGGAGCTCTGGCTTCCTCCACGCTGCCAGCTAAACGGAGGGTTCGTCAGTACAAGTGCCTAATCCCTGTCATGACTCATGCTGGGAAATGTAATTATTATTTTGCTCTTTGTGTCACCAGTTTCCCCAGACATATGCGAATATTCTCCTCTGCTGATGGGAGAGATCATTTTGTTTTTTTCAAAGAACTATTCATTCCCAGAGTGAATCTTATTTTTGTTCTCCAGGAAAGCCGCTTCTTACCAGGTGCCTATTAGAGAAATCATCCTTTAATCACACAAAACCCTGCCGTGGGGATGGCAGACGTGTGTTGATGCTACAACTCCGCTTGCTAATTAAAATGATTTGAGTTATAATGGGAGCTGTGAATGGCGTTATTTACTTATTTGTTTAAAGAATGCCAAGACTGCCAGACCGGCATAGCTCCACGGTTGAGTGTTGAGTCCAGGAGGTCACAGTTGGATTCCCTGTGCTTGGGTTGTGGGCTCCATCCCCAGTGTGGGGCGTGCAGGAGGCAGCCGATCATTGGTCCTCTCTCATCATTGAGGGTGCTATCTTCCTCTCCCTCTCCCCTCTAAAATAAAAAAATATATATATATTTTTAAAAAGAATACCAAGATCTACAGGAGAAGAAAAGGGAGAGGATCATGATATAAATTGGAAACAATTTTATTCCGTTACCTGTCCGTGGCTCAAGGATAGCAGAGCCCCCCCAGAGAAGAACGGACTCCGGGGAGGTGGTGTTCAGAGCGGGCCTGAGCAGACGGTCCTCAGGCTTCAGGTTCAGTATTACGAGCCACGTTCGCTAGTCCAGCCCGTTGCCAAAGCCCTCTCCAGCTCCAGAAAAGTGGAGAATCTGTGGCCTTTTCCCCTTGGAAAAACCTGTCACTTCTTCAGGTCATCAGCTGTATCCCCATCACCACACTTTTTCCTTTTACCTCATCCCAAGTGGCATCAACCGAAACCGGGAGCCACAGGGACAGGCGTCCGGGTGTGTAGCCGCAGTGTCACGCCCCAGGGCCTCTCTGGAGAGCGGGCGCTGGAGTCTCAGAGCCGCGCTGCTGCCCGATGGGGCGTTCTGTGCTCTGTCTGCCGCGTTCAGGCAGGAAGTGCCCTTGCTCAGGTGGTGAAGGACTAGAGGTGGAAGCTGATAATGTTCATTCATTCATCCATTTTTGGTTCATTCTCACGGGCGGATATTTTTCCCCATTGATTTTTAGAGAAAGTGGAAGGGAGGGTAGAGAGACAGAAACATCGATGTGAGAGAGAGACATCGATGGGTTGCCTCTTGCATGTGCCCTGACCGGCCAGGGATGGAGCCTGCAACAGAGATACATGCCCTTGACTGGAATCGAACCCATGAGCCTTCAGTCCAAGGACAATGCTCTAACCACTGAGCACCCAGCCAGGATGGTGATGTACCTTACAATGCCAAGAGCATGGGCCCAGGTTACCTTCAAGTTGAGTTTCTGATAACATTAAAATGTGTCAGGGAGATTGAGGAAGACAAGATACTTTTTTATATAAATAAAATATTTTCCATAAGCTTGTCTCCATAATAATAACTTGAAACAAAATACCTTGTTATCAGTCCATTTACGTTCTTTACGTCAACTGGAAACACTTAAACTCAAGCACCAGTGAGCCTCTCAGAACTCCTGAACAGCGAAGAGCCTTCTTTCCCACCTTCACACGATCTGCAGGAGGAAAAGGGGCGTTTGCGCTGTTTGGACTCAGCCTTACCGACGTGTCTTGCTTTTCCTTAGAGTAAGCAACTGTTTGAAACTTGAAACGCCTTTGACTATCACTAGTTAACTTTAATAAACAGGTTAACCTGTTACCTGTTTCACTATCTTAGTTTAGTAGGCTGACTGTCCATGGGCAGCAGAACTAACAAAAAACGACAGAGCCACTAAGGATGTGCCCCTCAGTGGGGACAGCATCCGGCCGCTCGGTCCTGCTGGGCCCAGCTGGTGTGAATGATGCAGGCCCTGGGCCTCCGGGAACGTATTGTTAGAGGCACTTACACGAACAATCCGTCCTTTGGTTCCATTTCACAACACGTCAGCAGATCAAAAGGCAGGTATTTGAGCAACTCTCCACACTTGCAATTTTTCCCCCAGAACTTCTATAAGACGGAGCTGAACAAGGAGGAGATGTATATCCGCTACATCCACAAGCTCTACGACCTGCACCTCAAGGCCCAGAACTTCACAGGTAATTCTCCCCGGGCTCCGCTGGGGCGTGCGGTGGACACGGGTGTGGCTCCGGCTGGGGCGTGCGGTGGACACGGGCGTGGCTCCGGCTGGGGCGTGCGGTGGACACAGGAGTGGCTCCGGCTGGGGCGTGCGGTGGACACAGGAGTGGCTCCAGCTGGGGCGTGTGGTGGACACGGGCATGGCTCCGGCTGGGGCGTGCGGTGGACACAGGAGTGGCTCCGGCTGGGGCGTGTGGTGGACATGGGCGTTTGAGACACGGTAAGTCCTCTCCTTTTTAGAATCAGGGCTCCAGTACTGCTGCTTTAACACTGACATTTATTTCTTATGGAATTGACTGTCTTTTGTTCTCTGTGTCCCAGCCTCCGTGTCAGATAAAGCACCACCTGTTTTTTAATAATGGAAATTTATTTTAAATTGGATTTATGTATGCATGTTTTGGTATTTCATTTTCATTTGTATGCTGGCTTTTTAACTGTATTCCTTGGCATTTTTTTCCCCAATGTTGTTTTGGGGGTTACAAAATGCTTCCCTAACTTTTCCTGGTCTACTCAGCGTTAGTGTTTTATCACCTCAAGTTAAATGTGGAACATTCACAGCCATAGAGGCCCCTTTGTCTTCCCGCTTTAAGTGGCAGCCACCATATGTATTCCGTCTACAGACCGTAATGGCCCACAGAGGTGCTGAGAATTTCGGTTCCTTTGCTGAACGTGTCGCCTGAGAGTTTAAATGGTCATTTTAAAGTAGCTGGTAGCCAGATTTTGAAAAAATGCTCAACCTAGTTTCTACATCTGTGGGGGGAAAACCTGGTAATCTTGTTTCACTTCAGGTCCATAAAAAAAGAAGCGAGGGAAGCAGCGGAGGACAGTTCTGCAGATATAGAGCAGGTCTATTCTGGTTCTCTCAACAAAGTCTAAATCTAGCTAGGTATATTTTGGAGATGGAAAAACGCTTTTTAATTTGTTTGCAGTTTTTATGTTCCCCAAAGTCATAAGAAATAAGTCCTTTTCCCTATAACAGTCTTTCCCCTCTAACATTTATTCATTTCTCTTCTGTCTTCGTTCCTGTGAGTTCCTGGAGAGTGTGAGATGTGAGAACTCTGTTCTGCTGAATTGGTGTAACCTGTGGCCGCCTTTAAGACTGGGTCTTTGCTCCTAACTCATCTTCTCTTCCCTCCTGTGCTCTTACTTCTTCTGTCCCATTGGCATCCTCACACCACGTGTCTCAAAATGACGGAGTTGAGATGGCCCATGCTCCAATTTGTTCAAAATTATAAACACTTTTGAAAAGATTATCTATTAGAACTTTTTAGAGATGATCATTCTTCCTCTTCAATCATCTTCTAAAGATACAGAAAAATAAAGACAATATATTCCAATAAAACATCTACTACTTGCTGCCCAGCTGTTGTGGCTTGATGGTCAGGCATTGACCTATGAACTAGGAGGTCACAGTTCAAGGTCAGGGCACAGGCCAGGGTTTCGGGCTGAACCCCTAGTAGGGGGCATGCAGGAGGCAGCTGATCAATGAGTCCCTCTCATCATTGATGTTTCTATCTTTGTCTCTCCCTTTCTGAAATTAATAAAAAAATATTTAAAAAAAAACCCAAGCAAACAAAAAAATCTACATATAGCTGATACGCTCAGAATCGTCCTCCTGCTCTGCTGTGCTGCCCATGTCTCCAAGGTGTGTATGTCTCACAAGTGAAACTGTTCCACAGCTGCCTTTACAAGCCTGTGTACCAGACATTGTCCTGAATCATTGTCCTGAATCAAATTCTCATACTACACACACCTCATCCAACTCTTGTGGGGGTTCTGATCCCTTCTTTGCCCTCCTTTTTTTTCTTTCTGTTTTTTCTCTGCCCTCAGCTCCTCTCTGCGCTCTGTCCTCCTGCCTCCTGACCTTTCAGCCTAGGTCCTCGGGAAGAGTTGAGCTGTCATTAATTGTTTCCTAAGCATGCCTTTGGAAGATGCTCCTAGTCCCCCCTCCAGGGACTCGCCAGTTAACTTCCTCCCAGACACAGCTGCGTCTCCCCTGGATCTTGATTTTGGAGAGGAAGAGAGAGAGAGAGAGAATTGTTGATCTGCAACTTCTTGCACGCTCCTGACTGGGGATGGAGCCCACAACCCTGGCATATGCCCTGACTGGGAATTGAACTATGACCTCCTGGTTCAAGGGTCAATGCTCAACCGCTGAGCCATGCTGGCCAGGCTCCCATGCTGGCCAGGCTTTCAACATTTTTATAACAGTAGCATACGGGCATTATAGACAAAGAAAGGGGGGAAGAAAAGAGGGAGGGAGGAAGGAAGAGAGAGAGAGAGAGAGAGAGAGAGAGAGAGGGAGAGAGAATCCTAGAAAATAAGAGGTAATAAGCAAATTGACCATCACTCCAACACACAAGATGGCCACACCCAGGTGGTCAAAGATGGCTGCCCCTATGTGGACTCAAGATGGTCACCACAAGATGACCAGCAGGGAAGGGCAGTTGTAGATGATCAGGCCAGCAGGAGAGGGCAGGTAGGGGCAATCAAGCAGGTAATCAGTTGGGAGCCAGCAGTCCTGGATTGTGAGAGTGATGTCTGACTGCCCATTTAAACTGGCAGACATCTCTCGAGGGGTCCCAGATTGGAGAAGGTGCAGGCTGGTCTGAGGGAAACACACACACACACACACACACACACACACACACACGCCCCCATGCACGAATTTCATGCACCGGGCCTCTAGCATGGATATGAATGAATGAATGAATGAATGAATATAGGGAACCAAACAATAACATGCAAATCTCTGATGATTCCATCTTCGAGAAAGTCAGCATTCACTAACCTGCCGTTGTATGTATACTTACATCCTGGGCACTTTTCTGGAGCATCATGAAATTCAGAAAATAGTGTGTCCCCCCTTTGTCCCGAACGGGCCCCTCAAGGGGCGGCTGCGGGCCCGTCTGCCCGCCCGTCCGGACCGAGCTGCGGACTCGTCTGCCCGCCCGGCCGGACCGAGCTCCCGCTGCCTTGCAGAGGCCGCCTACACCCTCCTGCTGTATGACGAGCTGCTGGAGTGGTCGGACCGGCCGCTGCGCGAGTTCCTGAGCTACCCCATGCAGACCGAGTGGCAGCGCAAGGAGCACCTGCACCTGGCCATCATCCAGAACTTCGACCGGGGCAAGGTGAGGGCCCGCCCCTCCATTCGCTCACGGCGCCCCCTCCTCCTGGTGCCACCGCCCCTTCACCCGCTCACGAACGCCCCTCCTCCTGGGGGCATTGCCATTGCCAGCTTCCTGAAGACTTTTAACAACCAACACCTTAGTTACATGCTATCTCCACGCGTAAAGCCCCAGAGTCCTCCTAACAGCAGGAAAGACTTTTTATTGTTGTTTATTTATTATTTATTTTTATATTTACCTTTTTAAAAAATTTTATTGATTTTTACAGAGAGTAAAAGAGAGGGATAGAGAGCCAGAAACATCGATGAGAGAGAAACATCGATCAGCTGCCTCCTGCACACCCCCTACTGGGGATGTGCCCGCAACCAAGGTACATGCCCTTGACCGGAATCGAACCTGGGACCCTTCAGTCCGCAGGCCGATGCTCTATATCCACTGAACCAAACCAGTTTTGGCAGGAAAGACTTAAAAAAAAACAACCTTTTTATTGATGTCAGCGAGGAAGGGAGAGGGGGACAGATAGAAACATCAGCGATGCTGGAGAATCATCCATCGGCTGCCTCCTGCACATCCCGCACTGGGGATGGAGCCCGCACCTGGGGCAGGTGCTCCGTTCAGGAATCGATGCTCAACCCCTGAGCCAGGCCAGCCAGGCAGGAAAGACTTAGTAACTTCCATGCTAATTACATGCTGTGTTCGTGCTAAAGCTGCACTGGTCCTGTTACCGGCGGGCCCCAGGGCGGACGCGGGGCTCGGGGAGGGAGGCAGTGCCTGCACCTCGAGGCGGAGGAAGCAGCATGGCCGTCACTAACTGTGCCCATCGGCCCCGCAGTGCTGGGAGAGCGGCATCCTGCTGTGCCGGAAGATCGCCGAGCAGTACGAGAGCTACTATGACTACCGCAACCTGAGCAAGATGCGGGTGAGCCGGGCGCGCCGGGAGCTCCCCCGACAGCCTCTGGCCCCCGACGGGCCTCCGGGGTGGATGGGAACCGTGAGCTTCATGTGGGTCACAGTCACTGCTGTCCGTCGCACCCCAGAGCGCGCAGCCTGCTGTCACCTGCCACCCACACTGTGGCCGCCTCTGCGTTGTGCTTTGTTCTTTTCAAAGAGAGTTAGGGAGAGGGAGAGAGACAAAATATCAACGATGAGAATCACCCATCCGCTGCCTCCTGCACGCCCCACCCTGGGGGTGGAGCCCACAACGCAGGCATGAGCCCCGGCCCGGAATCGAACCACGACCTCCTGGTTCAAGGGCTGACACTCCGCCCCGGAGCCCCGCGTAGACCTCTGCCTTGGTTGGTCAGCCGAGCGGGTGTGGCCCTCCCGGCTGCCCCGAGTGCCCTGGCGCCGGAATTCCCCGAAAGGTTGCTTCTCACGGTGCACACCCGTTTCCATGTCACTGGGAGGAACACGCTTCCCCGGTGGCCTGTGTGCATAGAAACCACCTTCCCCGGGAGAGCACGTCCTGACACGCTAGGCCTCACGCAGGTCGGTGAGCAGCGGGGACGACGGAAGCTTGTGCCCCCGGGCAGAGGGCACAGGCTGCGCTGCGGGGCGGAGCGGCCGGGCGGCGGAGACTGACCGCTGTCTCCTTGCTCCCCCAGATGATGGAGGCCTCTCTGTACGACAAGATCATGGACCAGCAGCGCCTGGAGCCCGAGTTCTTCAGGGTTGGGTTTTACGGGAAGAAGTTTCCGTTTTTCTTAAGAGTGAGTCGTGTTTTGTTTAGTTTGCTTTCATACTTGTAATATATAGGATACCACCCCCCCCCATGTCTATACACGTTGAGTAATTAGAAAGGCAGTGTTTGTTTTTATTATTATTATTATTTTTAATTTCTTTATTGATTAAGGTATCATATTTGTCCTCAACCCCACATTCCAAACCCCCATCCCCCAACTCATGCCCTCACCCCCCTATTGTCCTTGACCACTGGTTAGGCTCATATGTGTGCACGTAAGTCCTTTGGCTGATCTCTCCCTTTTATCCCCACCCTCCCTCTGAGGTCCAACAGAAGGCAGTGTTTATTAAAATCCGCTTCACTTTTGAAATGGAGTTATCAGCTGTTAACGTGTGTCTGAGTCTTGTGGGGGGGACGCCCGGTAGATAGCGTGACCCGCAGAGCCGAGCTGTGACTGGCCCGGGGCCCTTTTCAGACAAGTGAGCACATCAGGAGATTCCTGTCCACATTTTGCTCTGTAAACCCCATTCTCCGGTGGAACGCCTGGCTCCGAGTACTTCCCCAAGACAGCACCCCATCTTGTGGCTTTTGCGTCCTGAGCTTCCAAGTTTGCCGGATGGACAAGCCATTCCTGGTCATCAGGGTGGTTTCCCGCGGGGGCCGGTTCTCAGCCTCCAGCTCAGCGGCCATCCTCAGCATTGGCGTTAGGGAGAGCGCGGGCCTGGGCGGTCCAGGGCCCACACTGCAGACAGTGCTGCCATTCTGCCCTCTTCACCGGGCTCCCCAGTCTCCAGCCCCCCACACCCGTCTGCTGTTCTGTTCTCATCTCAGGGAATGGTTCTTGTGTTGTTAGTTATTGTTTTTAAAAATATATCTTTATTGATTTCAGAGAGGAAGGGAGAGGGAGAGAGAAACATCAATGAGACAGCATCACTGACTGGCTGCCTCCTGCACGCCCCACAGGGGGATCGAGCCTGCAACTCCGGCAGGTGCTGGATGGGGAATCGAACCGTGACCTCCAGGTTCCTAGGTCGATGCTCACCCGCTGAGCCACGCCAGCGAGGCTGCTAGTTTATTCTGTTCGTCCTTTATCTGCCCGCAGAACAAGGAGTTCGTGTGCAGAGGGCACGACTACGAGCGGCTGGAGGCGTTCCAGCAGCGGATGCTGACGGAGTTCCCGCACGCCATCGCCATGCAGCACGCCAACCAGCCCGACGAGACCATCTTCCAGGCGGAGGCGCAGTGTATCCGCCTTGGGAGGGCACTGCCCGGGAGAGCCCCCGGGGCGGGCGGCGGGCGGCGGGCGGCGGGCGGCTGCAGCTCTCTCCCCTTCCTATTGGGTTGCCGTGTTCTTAGTCTCCCTCTCTCCTGGCATCTTATTTTAGCTCAGCTCCTCCTCAGCAGAAGTGCTCTGCTTGTTACCATGATGCCAGGGGAAAAGAATCTCTTAGATTCTGTTGAACTCTTTTCCTTTTTAAAAAAATATGTTTTTACTGATTTCAGAGAGAGGAAAGAAGAGGGAGAGAGAGATGGAAACATCAATGATGAAAGAGAATCATCTGTTGGCTGCCTCCTGCACACCCCTTAGTGGGGATGAAGCCACAACCCAGGCATGGACCCTGATCACAAATAGACTGTGACCTTCTGGTTCACAGGTCGGCAACCACTGAGCCACACCAGCCACACAAATTTTTCCCCTTTTATTAAAACTTACCCCTGCTTTTAACGCTCTTTCTAGTGAGTTCCTTTAATTTTCCCCTGACATATCCTATGGAAGCGACTTCAGTTCATGAAAATAATCGCCTTATGTCCCTGGAACATATCATTCACCCCCTTTGCCCTGACGTTTTTATTCCCACTCACCCCCTCAAAAAAAAAAAAAAAAAAATGGTACATCCATGGGCCCTAAACTTTTTAATCTGATACTTTTTCCAGAAAACACTGACCTAAAACTCATCCAAGACCTGTTGTGTGGGAATGAGCATTAGGATTGAGTTCTGGGCTCGTTCTCGGAGACGTTACTCTACTTCCAGCCAAAGGGGAGCAAACAGCAGATAGTTCCCCCCTCCCCGCAGCTCAGCGGGGCCAGGCTGCGCGGTGCTCGCTGAGCACGTCCCTCCTTGACGCTGTGCCCAGACCTGCAGATCTACGCCGTGACCCCCATCCCCGAAAGCCAGGAGGTGCTGCAGAGAGAGGGCGTCCCCGACAACATCAAGAGCTTCTACAAGGTGAACCACATCTGGAAGTTCCGCTACGACCGGCCGTTCCACAAAGGCCCCAAGGACAAGGAGAACGAGTTCAAGGTGCGCAGGCTCCGGCCCACGGAGGAGCCCCCGTTTCTGGCTGCCGAGGGCCTGGCGCTGGTGCGGGGATCCCAGAGGGCGTTCTCCTGGGAATGGACTTTGTTTCCATGAGAGAAATGAGCCATCGGCTCAGAACGCTGGTGGGCAGCGTCAGCGCATGTCAGTTTCATGTGGCCCGGAGGGGCCGGGCTCTGAAACCCTGTGTTCCCGTGGATGTGGGGCACGTGGCACGGCGGGCGGGGCTGCGGAGAGGCGGAGGGTCCGGTGGGTGGGCAGTGCTGGCGCGGCAGGTGATTGGAAGGCGCCTTTAAGCAGGTCCCGTGGCTCCTGGGTCTTAGCATCTTCCTCTTTAAAATAGGAAGGTCCGCTGCAGGGTCCCCAGCGCCTCCTCCAGGAGGTCACGCAGCCGTGTGCTGGCGAGCTGGTTCATAACCGATGACAACAATGAATGGCAAGCATTAACCGCAGCTCAGGAGCCAGGGAGAGGGGCAACATGGGGGTTAACGTGTCCCGTGTTCCGCAGAGCCTCTGGGTGGAGAGGACATGGCTGTGACATGGGGTTAACGTGTCCCGTGTTCCACAGAGCTTCTGGGTGGAGAGGACATGGCTGTAACATGGGGTTAACATGTCCCATGTTCTGCAGAGCCTCTGGGTGGAGAGGACACGGCTGTGACATGAGAGTTAATGTGTCCCGTGTTCCACAGAGCCTCTGGGTGGAGAGGACACGGCTGTGACATGAGGGTTAACGTGTCCCGTGTTCCGCAGAGCCTCTGGGTGGAGAGAACACGGCTGTCACATGGGTGGAGAGGACACGGCTGTGACATGAGGGTTAACGTGTCCCGTGTTCCGCAGAGCCTCTGGGTGGAGAGAACACGGCTGTCACATGGGTGGAGAGGACACGGCTGTGACATGAGGGTTAACGTGTCCCGTGTTCCGCAGAGCCTCTGGGTGGAGAGGACATGGCTGTAACATGGGGTTAACATGTCCCATGTTCTGCAGAGCCTCTGGGTGGAGAGAACACGGCTGTGACATGGGTGGAGAAGACATGGCTGTGGCATGGGGTTAACGTGTCCCGTGTTCTGCAGAGCCTCTGGGTGGAGAGGACACGGCTGTGGCGTGGGATTAACGTGTCCCGTGTTCCGCAGAGCCTCTGGGTGGAGAGGACACGGCTGTGACATGAGAGTTAATGTGTCCCGTGTTCCACAGAGGCTCTGGGTGGAGAGGACACGGCTGTGACATGGGTGGAGAAGACATGGCTATGGCATGGGGTTAACGTGTCCCGTGTTCTGCAGAGCCTCTGGGTGGAGAGGACACGGCTGTCACATGGGTGGAGAGGACATGGCTGTGACATGGGGTTAACATGTCCCGTGTTCTGCAGAGCCTCTGGGTGGAGAGGACACGGCTGTCACATGGGTGGAGAGGACATGGCTGTGACATGGGGTTAACATGTCCCGTGTTCTGCAGAGCCTCTGGGTGGAGAGGACACGGCTGTCACATGGGTGGAGAGGACATGGCTGTGGCATGGGGTTAACGTGTCCCGTGTTCCGCAGAGCCTCTGGGTGGAGAGGACACGGCTGTGATGTGGGATTAACGTGTCCCGTGTTCCGCAGAGCCTCTGGGTGGAGAGGACATGGCTGTGACATGGGGTTAATGTGTCCCGTGTTCCGCAGAGCCTCTGGGTGGAGAGGACAGGGCTGTCACATGGGTGGAGAGGACATGGCTGTGGCATGGGGTTAACGTGTCCCGTGTTCCGCAGAGCCTCTGGGTGGAGCGGACGTCGCTGTTCCTGGTGCAGAGCTTGCCCGGCATCTCCCGCTGGTTCGAGGTGGACAAGCGCGAGGTGGTAAGGACCAGACGTGTTCGGGGCCCGTTCTCGCCGCTGCTCACCGGGGACCTGCCGGGTGAGAGAGGCGAGGCCGCCCACGGAGTCCGCACGGCTCGCTGAGCTGCTTCCTCTCAAGGGCCCGGGCCCGGCCCAGAGAAACGCTCCCAGCGCCCACCGCCCTGGGGACTCGGCGAGCCTCCTCCCCACCCTGCCCAGAGCGCTCAGTTCTGTGCATCTCACCCGCAGTGCTCACCCTGCATGTATCACACACGTGCATACACACCGGCACCTGCACAGGCGTGCATAGATTAGCACATGTGTGCATGCACACACATGTGGGTGCACACACATGGACATACGCCCATATGCACACTCGCACAGGCACCCGAGAGTACATGTATGTGCACACGTGGGCGTGCATCAGCTCATGGGTGTGCGTGCACACCTCTGGTAAGAAGGAGCATGCTTAGAGGAGATTGAGAAGAGCATTACTAAGCACAAGCCTTCCAAGCAGCTGCCCACGGCATTGGCACAGGCGCCTTGTGTTCCCTCCAACAGAACCCGCCTCCCGGGCCACTGTGTTCCCTGAACGCAGTCCACTGCCGTCCGTCTCCTCCCGCTCTGGCAGGTCCCCGCCTGCATTCACGCTCCTGCTCTCACTCCTGCATAGGCGGTCCTCAGGACCAGCACACAGAGCAGGCCCTCCATGCGTACATGCATGCATACATGCCAAACTGCACGGGAACTCCTACTACCTCGCCAAAATCTAAAAGGCTCTGAAAACCGAAAGGTGTTTCCGAAAGTCTGGCTCCAGAAGGACAGACCTCACTGGATGGCATTATGCCCAGTGATGCTCTCTGTCTCCCTCAGGGTGGTATCCACGCCGGTAAGAACTTCTGTGCGTTTATTTGAGTCAGACTGACGACAGTGGGCGGGCAGCAAAAGCTCAGAGGACTGAGGAAATGCTCCAGAGAACGCGGTTCTGCCGCTTACTCTGACATCGGGATAGAGGGGGAGGTGCAGGGAAGTTACGTGGTGCCCGGCCCTGTGACCCTGTGGTTGCACATTGAACTGAACCAGGAGGTCGCAGTTCGATTCCCACTTGGGCCAGGTGGGAGACATGTGGGCTAGGGCATGTGGGAGACAGCCCATCAATGATTCTCTCTCATCACTGATGTTTCTCTCTCTCTCTCCCTCTTCTCAAGTCAATAAAAAAAATATATATTTTTTAAAAGGAAGTTACATGAAATCCACTGGTGATAGATTGGGGAGGTGGGAGGGGAAACCTCTGAGATGAGATAAGAAGTAAAGGAACAGACACTCCTTTTACTGCGGTGGGTGCGGGGCAGTGAACAGTCAGCAATGAGCTCAGCAGTGAGGGGGCCTGGGCTTTGGCTCTGTGGGGATGGTGCCCTGAGCGTTTGGAAAGGGGGTTACTCAGGTATGTCCAGGTATGTTACCTTTGCTGCTTTTCTGTGTCTGGAGCTGAAGTACAAGCCTAGATATTACCTCTGGGGCGGTGGCCTGTCCCTGCTGTGGAAGGCCCGGTCATTAATTTAGCCACCAGTTTCCATTGTCAGGGCCGATGGCCTGTCTCACCATTACCTCCCTTTTACGGCACCCATTCCCTGGCCTAGTGCATCCTGTATAAACCAAGCCAGTTAGTGTTGCCTGGTTTTGAACTTTACATAACAGCATCGTACTGTATATATATCCCGTAGGAACTTGCTTCTGTGATTGGGTGTTTTTATCTGTAATGTTAGTCCCTATTATTACATATGACTGATGTTGGTTTTCATTGCTGTGTACTATTCCATTGGATGATCCTGCCACACTATGCTTGCGCATTTTACCGTCCAATAGACACATGGATTTGGGAGACGGTTATGAGCATTTTGACATGTTTCCTTGCACACATGGAAGGATCATAAAGTACAATAAATATATCGCTGACTTTGGTACGTAGTGCCAGGCTGTTTTCCAAAGCGACCGAACCAGTTAGAACTTCCAAGAGCGGGAACTGAGAGACGTTCAGTTCCATTCTTACGTCCACTTGCTGTCTTCATGTTAATTTTGCTGTGTTGGCCGTGCTGAGTGGTATGTCACTGTAGCATTCCTTTTTACTTCTCTGATCACAAATGGGAGCCCACACATTTTCATATGTTTACCGGCCATTCGGATTCTCCCTTTGTAAAGTGGTGGTTTCAGTCTTTGGCCCATTTTGGTTGCGTGGTTTGCCTTTTCCTTACTGGTTAGGAAGGGATTGAAACACTCTGGACCTGGGCTCTCTGCCGGCTAACCTGGTACAGGTTACCTGCTTCCTAGCGGGTCCGTCCTTCTCTGCGGAGTGCCCTCTGGTGAGTGTACAGTGTTCATGGACATCGTCAGATTGTCCTAGAGGTTTTGGTGTTGGTTTAGAATGACTTAAGCGACCTTCAGGAACGCTGGTGTGTTTCCTTAGCTGAGAGTTGTCAGCTGGGAGGACTTCCCAGCTGAGCGCTTGGCAGACATTCCTTCAGAGGCGGTGTCGGTGCCGATGCTGTCCCCGCACAGCCTGCGGGCACGCACCTCGTTTTCATGTTAGGTGTCCCTGGTTGCCTGGAGCATGGACCTCACTATGGCTCCGTTTGGCTGCCCTTCAACACGCAGATTGGAGCTGTATGGCTATCCAGTTTCCATACCCCTGCTGTGTCCACCTGTGCACCTTGTGGTGATGGGGCCCGTGCAGGTGTGGTCCATGCAGGTCCATGATGCGTCTTCCCAAGGGCTGGCAGCTCACTCAGGGCACTGGCACGCGCGTCCCTGTGCCCCCACCATGCTCTGCATTCAGAAGCATCTAGATGGGTGGCAGTAATGTGCCCTGGACGGTTAGCCCTTCAGAAGGAAAAAAAAAAGCCAAGGTTTAAAAGTCATCACGTGACTTTTTTCTTTTAGAGATTGCATTGATTGTTGCAGTGCTCATAGATAATTAACTATTACTGATGATCCAAATGGAGTTTCACCCAGTGATTATCATCACCGTCACTTACTAGACTTCACTGACGCAGCTGATTGGTCTCCCAGTCCTTAGCTATTCCTCTGGGTGCCCTGGGAGAGGTGTGAGTGGGAGGGGCGTGGGGAAGGGGCGGGCCCCGCTCGTGGGACCCTGGGTCCTGTCCTCTGTCTCCCCGAGAGCCTCAGGCCCCAGCGCACGTCTGTGCTCTTGGCTCCTCAGGTGGAGATGACGCCCCTGGAGAACGCCATCGAGGTCCTGGAGAACAAGAACCAGCAGCTGAAGACGCTGATCAGCCAGTGTCAGACCCGGCAGATGCAGAACATCAACCCGTTGACCATGTGCCTGAACGGAGTCATCGATGCTGCCGTCAACGGCGGGGTCTCCCGGTATCAGGAGGTGAGGGTGTGCCGAAACTGGTTTGGCTCAGTGGATAGAGCGTCGGACTGCGGACTGAATAGTCTCAGGTTCGATTCCGGTCAAGAGCATGTACCTTGGCTGCGGGAACATCCCCAGTAGGAGGTGTGCAGGAGGCAGCTGATCGATGTTTCTCTCTCATCGATGTTTCTAACTCTCTATCCCTCTCTCTTCCTCTCTGTAAAAAAATCAATAAAATATATATTTTTAAAAATGAATAATAATAAAAAACCCATTTTCCTGAGCTTATCTTCAGTCTCTTGCACTTATCCAAATTAATCAGCTTCTCCCAGGCCGGGTTTTTAGTGTGTCCAGGTAAATTACTTGGCCTAATTGGTGATTACATAGATGTGATAATTAAGCAAGCTATATATTTATAAATTCTCTAGGTTTGTTTGGTAGGTTGTATATCAATAAAATGTTCACTAGAAATATTTTACAAATTAAAAACAGAAAATACAAAGAAAATGAATAATAATAATAATAAAAAAGATGAGGTGCCCTGCCAGTGTGGCTCAGTGGTTGAACCAGGAAGTCACAGCTCAGTTCCCGGTCAGGGCACAGGCCCAGGTTGCAGGCCTGATCCCCAGTGTGGGACGTGCAGGAGGCAGCTGAGCAATGATTCTCTTTCGTCACTGATGTTTCTCTCTCTTTCTCCCTCTCTTTTCCTCTCTGAATTAAAAAAAAAAAATCTAATATATAAAAGGCTAAGTGACCAATTGTACATCCATCGAACCGGCTGACCCACCAGCCGGTACACGTGACACGCACTAGCGGTTTAAAAATAGACATTGACTTGCACGTGCACGGTACAGATAAAGCTCTCACTGTGTTTTGATCTGTCGTTGTTGATCGTGAATTTAGTTGTTTTTGTTGATACTCTGAAGCTGAAAGAAGCAGCGTCATCGACAGAATATGTCTGAAGACCAATTTCTGGCACAACACACCTCTGAAATGTGTCAGTGCTGTGCGATCAGCCATAGGACAGACAAGTTTAAACTACTGTAGTGTTTGGGGATGTTTCAGACAGTTGTCTCTTAAAACAAATATGAGGTCACATGATTCTGCTTACAGTGAATGGTTAGTAAAACTTGGAGATGGTTTTCATTTAGGAATGGATATTATTGAGATCCCCCATGAAATGATTTATAATGGATCTATTATTGAAGCTACTTTTAGAAGTAGTATATCTATGGATAATATTAAAAATATATATAAATGTGTGGTTCTTTGTCCAAAAAATGAACTATGACTATTAATCTATCACAAGGACAAACTCTAGACAGAGCAGGAATATTCCTGCTTGAACTGGTTTTCACACATGGTCGGGTATAAGCTGCTTTCTCTCAGGTGTGAAGAGCAGGTGAGGTTAAAGTTGCAAATACTCCATCACGAGGGACATCAGTCAAGCACTCTGAAAGTGTTTTCATTCCTAGTGTGGTATAGAGGGAGATATTAGAATAAGTTTAATCAATTTATCAGTCATTGTTCTTATATCATGTTTTTGTTGTTTTTATTGACATATGTCTTTGTTATATCATGTTGTTACTCTTTATTAATCAACTTACATATTATTTTCATATACATTTTACTGATTTTCTTTAATTTCTGACACTTCTATTATAGAGAAAGGTCAAACAGTGATATTAAAATATTTATTTTAATTAACTTTCTCTCAATGTGCTAGAACTTGTGCACCGGGCTACTAATATGTGTGTGTGTGTGTGTGTGTGTGTGTGTATGTGTGTGTATATATATATATTTTTTTAATATATATATTTTATTGATTTTTTACAGAGAGGAAGAGAGAGGGATAGAGAGTTAGAAACATTGATGAGAGAGAATCATCGATCAGCTGCCTCCTGCACACCCCCCACTGGGAATGTGCCCGCAACCAAGGTACATGCCCTTGACCGGATTCGAACCTGGAACCTTTCAGTCCGCAGGCTGACGCTCTGTCCACTGAGCCAAACCGGCTTCGGCTATTTATAATTTTTTTTTTAAAAAAGAGGTGAAGGTTAGGGATTGTTGTTTAAAAAATTTCAAAGGTGATGTCTCAGGATTTCGGAAATCTTTGTTCAAAATATGCACACATGTCAGCCTGCTAGCACTGGCTGCCAGTGGCACAGAGGCTGTTAGGCAGAGCAAACATATCATTTGTGAAGCATGATCTCTCCATGTCCCCGTGTGACATTTTGAGGATAAAAGTGTGAGTGTGTGTGTGTGTGTGTGTGTGTGTGTGTGTGTGTATGTATGAATAAAAGTACTGAGGGCATGTTAACAGATGCCTGCCTCTGCAAGGAGGTTCAGTGCCTTGTCTAGGAGATGCCCTGAGTCACCCTCTTAGTCCCTTGGAAGCGAAAGCCAGTGCCTTGATCACACTGAACCTTGAGGCACTGATTTCAGAGTGTGATGCCATAAAGCTTATTCGTTTGGCTTTGCTATTTGTTTGTTTTATCGAAAATACTTACCCAGTCTCTGCGCTTCCTCGGAGGCCCGTTCGGTATATTTCCGTCCTGACCAGCCGCCCCCACAAGGCCTCCCTCCGCTGCTCCCCAGGCAGGGTACGGTGTGTCTGGCCCCCAGCAGAGCCGGTCCTTACAGAGACCAGGGCGTTAGGACAACAGGGCCTCTCCCTCTGTCACCCTCCCGAAGTGGCTGACTGTCCCTCCTCTTCCCAGGCGTTCTTCGTCAAGGAGTACATCTTAAGTCACCCCGAGGACGGAGAGAAGATCGCCCGGCTGCGAGAGCTGATGCTGGAGCAGGTGAGGACGAGGCCTGGCCTGGCAGAGGAGGGGCGTGCCGGGCAGGGCTGCCAGGGGCAGCGACAGCGGCTGCTCACCTCAGAGGATCAATCGCTGTTGGTAGCTGAACAAAGGGAACTCGGGGAGTTGTGTTCCTCCCTCTGGGGTTCCTGGCGGCAGGAGACCTTGGTGTACACGAGGAGCTGCTGCTTGTGACGCTGAGTGAGCAAGAAGGATCCTTTGCACAAACACAAGCAGCATGGCAGCTAGCCTAGACTCCCTGTGCACCTCGCCTTTCCTCCTGGATGGATTTTGAAAGTCCGGGGGGCAGTGGTGGGCACAGAAGAACCTGGGGAGAGAGAAGAGTAACGTGGGAAAGGGTTTGCCCCCCCCGAGAAGAGATCCCTCAGGGAACAGCACCCTATCTTACGAACGGGGCAACCCCGCCCCATCTGGGGAAGCACAGGAGGGGCCTCATAAGGGTGTTACAGGCCTGAGGTACATGGGGCGGCAGGAACATCGAGTCTTTGGACTCAGAGACCACGGTCGAGATCCCCACGTGTCTCCTACTCGCAGGACGATTCTGAGCCCCTGCCTGCCCGTTAGGACCGCTCCTGTCCTGCTGGGCCGAGAGGAATTAGCGCTGATGCACGCGGACCGCGTGGGGCCTGTGCTGGAGCCCACAGACCCTCCCCGGAGCTCCCCTTCCACGCGGACCCTCTCTGTGTGTGTTTGTCCAGGCGCAGATCCTGGAGTTCGGCTTGGCCGTGCACGAGAAGTTCGTCCCTCAGGACATGCGGCCCCTTCACAAGAAGCTGGTGGACCAGTTCTTCATGATGAAGTCGAGTCTGGGGATACAGGTAGGTACAAGGTGTCTGGCCCCAGCTCCCTGGCCTTCAGCTGTTTGTAGGGAGTCGAGGAGGTGGTCAACAGTGACATCTGGTGGTGCTTCTGCTACACTGCACCACCTGACCGGGAGCCGCAGATATTAAAATTGCATTGCATTGTGTTTTGGTCATGCCCAGCTTTTAGGAAAATGGAAAGTGAGTGAGAGAAAGCTTAATAAGCCTGGCTAGTGTGGCTCAGTGGTTGAGTGTCAACCTATGAACCAGGAGGTCAGGGTTCCGTTCCCAGCCAGGGCTCATGCGTGGGCTGTGAGCTCATTCCCCAGTGCGGGATATGCAGGAGGCAGCTGATCAGTGATTCTCTCCCATCCTTGATGTTTCTGTCTCTCTTTCCTTCTCCCTTCATCTCTGAAACCAGTAAAAACATAATTTAAAAACAGAAAACTTCATTATACTGAAACCTACCACAATAGCCCTACGTAAAGATGTCGCGATACTCCGCGCGCGCCTCTGATATTTTGAAATATTGCACAGGTCATTTCACCCACACGGCTCCCCTTCTGAAGGGCTTTCTGCGTTTCTCGTAGGAGTTCTCTGCTTTCATACAAGCCAGCCCCGTGCACTTTCCGAACGGCAGCCCTCGGGGGTGCCGGAACTCGGCGCCCGCCTCCATGAGCCCCGACGGCTCCCGGGTGGTTCCCAGGCGCAGGTGAGTCTCCGGCTTCGTCCTCGCACCCGCGGGCAGCCCCGCACGGTGGTCTGGACCGGTCCGCTCCTCCCTGCACAGTTTGTCAAACCCGCTTCTTCTTAATGACGTCATTAACCCGCGAGGCAGCTGCCGGCCCCTGTGAGCCATCCACCGCGTGAGGAATGACCACACACACACATCTAGCTAGGTTGAGGCAAACAGGAAACGCCAGAACAGGTGGATTTTTATTTTATTTTATTGATTTTAGAGAGAGAGGAAGATAGAGAAACATCAGTGATGACAGAGCATCATTGATCGCTGCCTCCTGCACGCCCCGAGCTGAGGATGAAGCCCGCCACCTGGGCATGCGCCCTGACCGGGCATCTAACCGGGGGGGCTTCTGGGTTCATGGGGTGACGCTCAATCAGTGAGCCACACTGGCCAGTCTGATTGACCCCAAGCCGGCGTGGGACAAAGCACAGTTCAAAGACTGCGTTAACGGCCTTTCCTCCTCCCCTCCGCCCCTCCCCTCCGCTCCCTCCCCGGCCCCCACCAGCCAGCTGAGCTACCCGGCCGTCAACCGGTACTCCTCGTCCTCGCTGTCCTCGCAGGCCTCCGCCGAAGTCAGCAACATCACGGGGCAGTCGGAGAGCTCCGACGAGGTCTTCAACATGCAGGTGCGGGCTCCGTTCTGTCTGCTCCGTCCCGCGTGTCCGCCCCCGTCCCCGCCTGCCTCCGACGGGCCCGGAGGGCAGCCTGGAGGCAGGGGTGTGGGGCTCCGGGTGGCAGAGCCGGTCCAGCCCCCCTCCCCTCAGAGGCGGGAACAGGCGAGGGGAGCCGGGCGCGGCGTCAGCTCTGCGCCCCTCTGGCCGGGCACCGCACAGCCGCCTCTCAGCATCTCTGAGAGGCTTCCCCTCTGAGGACACATTGTTTACGGGTCCGTTATAAAATCCCTTCCTTAGGGATGTCCGGAAATCCTGCAATAAAGAGGTTTGTGTGTTTTTTGCCAAAGGGAAAAAAAAATAGTTTTTTAGGGATTTTAGAGTTAGTGTAGCTCTTGCTACAAAATTTTTTATTTAGACGCCACTCGTGGCGTTTATAACAGCGCTGTGAGCTGGGCTTTCCTCTCCACTGTCCCTGAGAAAGAGGCCCCATTCATGTTGCCAAATACATGCTTTAACACGTTTTAGGAAGAAGTGGTAACGTGCGTTCCTGCTCCCGTGGCCGGGACCCTGCTTGTCGCAGTTCGGGCCTGCCCGTGGTCCCGTCACAGAGACAGCTGGCCGGCACGAATGCCTGCTTTGGGCAGGCGTCCAAATCGCTAGCTCTTTTTCTGTTAATAAATACTCTTTAAAGTTGGTTTTCAGAGAAAGGGGAAGGGAGAGGAAGAGAGAGAGAGAGAGCAAAACATCAGTGTGAGAGCAAAGCATTGCTGCCTCCTGCACGCCCCCTATTCTGGATCGAGTCACAACCAGGGCATGTGGCCTGACCGGGAATCGAACCAGCAACCTTTTAGTGGACAGGACGACCCCCCAACCAACCGAGCCACACCGGCCACGGCTCAAGTTCTGGCTTACCTCAGACAGGCCTTCGTATCAGTCTGAGTCCCTCAGGTTTTTCTACACGTCTAAACGGCCTCTTTCTACGTTGGTTGATTTGATAAAACACGTCCGTGGTTTTGTTTTGAACACGCCCGTGTTGAGCAGCCTCCGAACAGCCTGTGCTAACCACCGCTTCCCTGTGTTGCAGCCAAGCCCGTCTACCTCAAGCCTCAGCTCCACCCACTCCGCCTCCCCCAACGTGACCAGCTCCGCCCCGTCCAGCGCCAGAGGTCAGACCCGGGTGCGGGAGCGGCCAGCCCGGGAGCCGCGGTTTCCGTGTCCCTCTCTGTGGCCGCGGCCACGGCGTCCGGCTCCCCGCTGCAGGCGTGGTGCCCCTCGCTGACCGTCCTGCCTCCCTTCCAGCCTCCCCTCTGCTGTCCGACAAACACAAGCATTCCCGAGAGAACGCCTGCCTGTCCCCCCGGGAGCGGCCCTGCAGCGCCATCTACCCCACCCCCGTGGAGCCCTCGCAGGTACCCTCCGCCCGGGGCCCCAGGAGCCCGGGGGGGTCTGGGATGGCCCCCGTGTCCCCGGCCCCGTGTCCCCGGCCCCCGTGTCCCCGGCCCCGTGTCCCCGGCCCCCGTGTCCCCGGCCCCCGTGTCCCCGGCCCCGTGTCCCCGGCCCCCGTGTCCCCGGCCCCGTGTCCCCGGCCCCCGTGTCCCCGGCCCCCGTGTCCCCGGCCCCCGTGTCCCCGGCCCCGTGTCCCCGGAGAAATGCCCGTGGGCTGCATTCGACGGCGTGTCGGGGACCGGGTCTGCGCCTGCCGGTGGGACTTCCCCAGCCACTTTCTCTGGAGACACAGGGCTGTCATCTGAGCAGTAAGGCCGAGAGGGAGGCGAGATAGCTTCCCCTCCCTGATCTGCTCTGCATTCCTCTTTTTTGCTTATTTTATTTTTAAATATATATTTTTATTGATTTTTTTTTTTTTTTCAGAGAGGAAGGGAGAGGGATTGAGAATTAGAAACATTAATGAGAGAGAAACATCGACCAGCTGCCTCCTGCACACCCCCCCCCCCCCCCCCACCGGGGATGTGCCCGCAACCAAGGCACATGCCTTTGACTGGAATCGAACCTGAGACCCTTCGGTCCGCAGGAAAACGCTCTGTCCACTGAGCCAAGCCAGTTTCGGCATGTTTTTTCCTTATTAAATAAGTTTCTGTGGAGTTCGGAGAGAGGGAGGGGAAGGAAGAGAGAAAGGGAAAGAGGCATTGATTTGCTGTCGTTGGTTGAGTCTTGTGTGAGCCCTGACTGGGGCTCGAACCCGCCACCTTGGCGCATCAGGAGGATGCTCTGCCCAGCTGAGCACCTGGCCAGGGCAGCACGTGTGTCTGTACAGAGCACCACCCCCTGTCTGCCACTTACCGTGTGTTTTTTCCTGCACTTCACTGGGAAAAGTTATTCACCGTTTTTATTTATATAAAATCTAAGCCGGGCTTCCGAAACGCCATGTTCTCGTTGTCCAAACCTGAGGCTCTTCCCTTTCTCCCCGGCCACAGAATCAGTTCTCTGTTCCGGGGCCTCTGAAAGTGTTCAAAAGACTGTTTCCGTAATGAGGTCACCCTCTCTCCTTCTAGACTAGGGGTGTCGAACTCAGTCAGAGAAGGGGCCAAAATCTAAAATCCAGCCTAAATCGCGGGCCGAATGGTTTACTGAACAGTCATAAACTGTCATTGTGATGGAAACGCAGCGGAGTGCAGTGATGACAGCGCGGTGCGGGCCACATTGCAAGGCCTGGCGGGACGGATTTGGCCCGCGGGCCTTGTGTTTAACACATGTGTTCTAGAAGGTTCCCGGGGCCGCCTGCCGCCCCGTAACCACAGGTCCTTGTCCCTTCCAGAGGCTGCTGTTCAACCACATCGGAGACGGGGCCCTGCCCCGCAGCGACCCCAACCTGTCGGCGCCGGACAAAGGTAGGCAGCCGGCGGCCGCCCTGACCGTGCGGGCCTGTCCGTCCTCGTCGCCTCGTCCCCCCGTGTCTGTGTGGGCGGCGGGTCTCAGGTCTGGAGGGTCAGGACTCCGGTGCCCAGTAGGGGAGGACCCAAGACGGTGGCTCACGGTATGGCCTTTTTACATTTAATTTTATTTTTTAAAAATATATCTTACTGATTTTTTCTGAGAGGAAGGGAGAGATATAAAGAGCTAGAAACATCGATGAGAGAGAAACCAGCTGCCTCCTGCACAGTCCCCACTGGGGATGTGCCCACAACCAAGGTCCATGCCCTCGACCGGAATCGAACCTGGGACCCTTCGGTCCGCAGGCCGACGCTCTATCCGCTGAGCCACACCGGTTCGGCACAGAGCAGTCTTTGAACGCTGTGTTTCTGCCGGACTTGACAGCAGAGCCTGTGGTCCCGCTGTGGGCTGGGGCTCCTCTGCTGAGTGGCTTCTCAGTGCGTCCCCGGGGCCGGCCGGCCTCCCTGAGACGGAGACACCCAGGAGGCTGTGCTCCCCCCCCCCCCCCCCGGGAAGCACCGTCCCAGGGGAGTCCCTGCCCCCGGGGCCCTCATACGGCTCCACGGCCCCGATGGTGCGGGTGACTCAGATACCGTTCAGGAGTTGCAACCCAGCGTGTGACGGAGTGCCCCGGCTCAAGGCCGCTCGGAGGGCGCAGCCCGTTAGTGCCGGTCTGTGCCCCACAGGGGGGATTCCGGGGTGGGGGGCCGGGGGAGCAGGGCCCCCGCTGGCTTCCCTCGGGGACAGCCTCCCAGAGCCCAGCGTCGGGCGTCTCTCGTGAAATTCGCCGTGAAGTGCCCAGGAGTCACCCTCGTGAAGCGCTGGGCCGTGCTGTCCTGGAGGGTCGGACACAGTACCGTCCGCCTGTCCTCGGGGACCCACGTCCGGGAGACCGCAGCCCCGGTTACTTTAAAACCAACGTGGCTCTCCTCTCACAAGCCGGATATTGACTGGTGTCTGAAGAATGTAGGAACACGGCCTTTTCCTCCCCCTGCTACCGAAGGAAGCACGAGAACGGACCGAAAAGGCCCCAGGAAAGACATTTGGTCACTGCATCCCATTCAATGCACGTGGACCTTTGGTGGCAAAATGTCGACACCCTGGACCCGACCACCAGGGGGCAGTGTCTGCACAGGGAGCCAGCCCCGGGACTCCCCCAGGCCCGCGTGACCCTCAGCACAGCGCTGTGACCACCCTGAGCGTCCAGTCTCCTGCCTGTCGGGTGGCTCCGTAGTCCTGCATCTCACCGAGGCGTGCAGCAGGCGCACAGAGGAGAGGAAGAAGTTCCGCTGCAGGACGTACATCACTGGAGGGAGCTGGGGCCCAGTCCGCAGGGCGGCGTGGTCAGGCCATCCCTTCCCCGCAATCCTGCCCACAAGACTCTCAGCTTGTCCTTTGCCATCGCCTCCCCCTTTGAGTGCCACGTGCCCCAAGTCCCCACGAAAGACTGAGCTTTGGGACAGTCCGGTGGTCGCATCCTTCGTCTGCTCTCTGGCATCAAACGGGTTTGTAGTTCTCACCAAGGCTCCGAGCCAGGTGCGAGCCTGTGGTTCCGTGTGACTGAGTGCGGCAAACACACACGGCCTCGCCTGGCTGGACCGCAGCTCTCACGGCGAGGGGCAGGCCGAGAGAGCGCCAGCCCTAGAGGTTTGCGTCTGTGTGTGTGCACGTGCGGGCGCGTGTGCATGTCCTTGTGTGTGTGTGTGTCCTTGTGTGTGTGTGAGTGTGTGTGCGTGTCCGTGTGTGTGTGTACTTGTGTGTGTGATTGTGCGTGTGTGTGTGTGCATGTGCGTGTGTGTGTGTGAGTGTGTACTTGTGTGCGTGTGTGTGTGTGTGAGTGTGTGCGCATGCGTGTGTGTGTGTGTGTGTGTGTGTGTGTGTGTGTGTGAATCCAGCTGGTTTCTCTCACCCTGGGTAGCTGATTCTCCTGAGGTCCCGGGTCCGAGGGCGGAGTGCCTCAGCCGTGTTGTTCCCTTCCAGCGGTGAACCCCACTCCTAGCAGCTGGAGCCTGGACAGTGGGAAGGAGGCCAGGAGCCTGGCGGAGAGCGGGCAGCTGCTCTCGCCCCCTGTGCCTCCGCGGCCCGCGCTGACGGGTGGGTATACGCGCGTGCAGTCGCTCTCCGCAGTAACCGCTCACCGGCTGCTCCGCTCTGGCCGCGCAGAGAACGGCGGTGGGGGGGGCTCTGGAGGGGGGCCCTCAGCAGCTGCCTCTTCGTGGGCGACGCCCCTCTCTTTGCTGAGCTTCTGCTGCTCTGCCTTCCACGCTGCCCTCGGAGCTCTGCAGACGGACCAGCGCGCTCCCCGCTCTCTGCGCTGGCCCTGCCCTCCCAGCCGCCCCTCAGCGGCCTCTGCTGACGCCTGCTTCCTTCCCTCTGGTCTGGAGCTGATGGGACAGGCGCTGGCTGGCTCTGACTGACGGGCGGGCGGGGACACGCTGCCTGCTGCCCGGAGAGGGCCGTATTCGATCATTCTCGAAGGCCCGAGTTAGACTTCAAGAACCCCGGACAGGGATGGTGACAGGAGGGCCAGGGCTCAGGGACCTCCACGGGGGTGGCGCTGAGAGGGCCTGGCCGCTCTGCCAGCCGCCCTGCCCGGGGCTGGGCACAGGCTTCCAACACGTACCACGTGCCCAGAGCACTCTGAAACGTGACGGACACGCCCGGCCTGCCGGGGAGAGGAAATGCGATACCATGGCCTCAGTGGACCTTTCTGGAGGACCCGTTTCGTTCGCTGCATTTTAGCATCTTTTTTGTTCACTAAGAAGAGGAAAGTGACTTTCTTTTTTTGTATTTATTTATGTACGCTTCTTTTATTATTATTGATTTCAGAGAGGAAGGGAGAGGGGGAGAGAGATAGAAGCACTGATGATGAGAATCACTGACCGGCTGCCTCCTGCACGCCCCCTCCTGGGATTGAGCCTCCCCCGGGCAGGTGCCCTGACGGGGAATGGAACCCTGACATCCTGGTTCATAGGCCGATGCTCAGCCACGGGGCCACGCGGGCCGGGCAGCCTTTCTCCTTAAAGTAAAACCCTGCTGCCAGGTTTTCCTGTCGTTGTCGTAGCCACCGGCGGGTTTGAAAGGCTGGGGCTGCTCCAAGCGGAGCAGGAACCAGTGGCTCAGCGGTGATGTGCGCCGGGTCGCCGGGCCCCGGGTTGACCCCCGCTGGCTGTGTGCTCTGCCCAGCCTGGCTGTGCGGCTCCGGGGGGAACGTGGAAAGCATTTGGGCGGTTCGGGTCCTAGACCCATTCGGACCTGTGGGCAGGGCCCTGGCAGGGCTGGTTCAGGCTCCGTGCAGAATGCCTTCCAAAGAAGCAGCTCAGCCAGGAGGAGGCCCGGCCTCTGGCAGCCCCTGGCCACGTTCCGGGCGGAGCCTGGCTCTGGGTGCGGGCGTGCACTCTCCCCCGGTCTCCCCCGGTCTCCCCACTGGTGTGAGCAAGCGCTGGTGTGAGCACACGGCAGCAGCAAGGTGTGCTGACAGGCCCTCCCTGACTCTGGGCCCAGCGCGCAGGTGACGTACCGCTGTGGGCCAACGTGGCCGCCTCCCTCCCGCACTGATCCTCCCTGTCTGTCCTCCGTCCTCATCTGTGCTCGCTGTGGGGGCTGGGGTGTCTGGGCTGTCTGTCTGTCTGTCCGTCCCGCTTCAGCCTTCCTGTGGTTTCCTGTGCGTTATCCACCTCCCATGACAGCCGGGGGGACACGGGCAGCTCAGGACAGAGCTGGTGGGCGTGGACGAGTTTCTGCGGTTTGCAGTGGGGCCGGAGGCTGTGCCCCTGGACCTGGCCAGTCGGCGTTGCCCGGTGACCTGGCTTCCCTCTGCCACTCACGCCCAAGCAGCAGCGTCTGCAGACTGCTCCCGGCCCCCACCCTAACCCTATCCCCAACCCTATCCCCAACCCTAACCCTAACCCTACTATCCCCAACCCTAGCCCTACTAACCCTAACCCTAACCCTAAACCCTAACCCTAACCCTAATCCTAACCCTAACCCCACCCCCACAAGCACCTCCGGAAGCGGCTAAGGAGCAGCTGGGCTCTGGGGAGATGGAAGGAACGATGGGCCTGTTGGGGGCCCTGCCACGGGTGTGGCTTTTCCCTCCTCCCCAAGTCCGGACGCTGCCCATCTTGGGCAGATGTCCTTAGTCTCCAGTGGCCCCTGCCCAGTCCCCCTGCCCGGGGCCACTCGTGTGGGCTCGCACACTCAGGGGGCACGCGTGGGGGTCCGGCGCCCGGTGTTTCTGAATTGACACTCTCTCTCTCCACAGCTTCGCCTGCGAGACACACGGCGCAGGTGTCCCCCTCCCCTGCCGGGCGGTCCCCGTTGAAGGTACGGTCTCTCCTTGAACTGAGCCTGGGATGGGCCCCTGGTTCCCTTCCCCCCAGGAGCCCCGTCCATCAGCAGGGCTTTCGTTTGCAGGGGGCAGGCAGAGAGGTGGGGGCAGGGCCAGGGGCGGGAGGGAGCAGGCCTGGGCTCTCCCCAGGGCGCCGCCTGCACTGAGCAGCCGCCTTCAGTTACTAGCCTCGCTCGCAAATGGCGCCCCTGAGGGTGTGCGGCCCCGAGAGACGCCGAATTAGGAAAGAAACATGGTCCCAGTGTCACCTCCTAGGACGTGCTGGGCCTGCCCTGCGTTTAAGGGGCATGAAAGCCCACAGCACCTTGAATCAGCATCAGGATCCAGGTGTCGGAAACAGCGTGCTGGGCCTTTCGCCTTCTCATCAGCCTCGTCCACTCTGACAGGCCACACCCAGTTTTCTCTTCTCCTATTATTATTATTTTTTTAATGTTTGTATTGATATCAGAGAGGAAGAGAGAGAGATGGAAACATCAATGATGAGAGAATCATCGATCGGCTGCCTCCCGCACGGCCCACACTGGGGATCAAGCCTGCAACACGGGCCTGTGCCCTGACCGGGAATTGAACCCTGACCGCTGGGTTCGTAGGCTGATGCTCAGCCACTGAGCCTCACTGGCTGGGCTCTTCTCCTATTTTCTACCAAGACTTTTGAACACATTAGTGAAGAACTGGGCAGCGCAATGATGTGTTAAAGCTTTAAAGATCAGCGTTTACCTGGGTCTGTAGGCAGGGCTGTTGACGTCTCTGAGCAGACAGTCCCTCGGGGAGGTCTCAGTAGCTGTCCCAGGGTATGCGTCCCAGGGTAGGCGTCAGGCTGAGGGCAAGGCCTGCCAGTCCGTGTGGGCGTGGTGCCCAGGGCTGCTGCCCCGAGGCCGCTGCAGTGGAAAGAATGGTTTCGTACCTGAGTGACGGGGACCCACACGCTCCCTGTCCCTTTCGCGGGGGAGATGTGTCTGGGTAACATCAGAGAGAAACAGGTCCTGAGCCGTCCGATGCAGCAGCTGCTCATAGAAACCGAGAGTCTGAACCGCGAAACCAAAAAGAGGGAGGGGATTGCAAAGAAGCGTGATTTCGTTTGCATCGCCCGTCTCCCAGAGTGCCAATCCCTTGCTCTTTTGTTTTTATTATATTTTATTGAGTTTTTACAGAGAGGAAGAGAGAGGGACAGAGAGTTAGAAACATCGATGAGAGAGAAACATCCATCGGCTGCCTCCTGCACACCCCCCACTGGGGATGTGCCCGCAGCCAAGGTCCATGCCCTTGACCGGAATCGAACCTGGGACCCTTCAGTCCGCAGGCCAACGCTCTGTCCGCTGAGCCACACCGGTTTCAGCTCCTTCTGGTTTGTTGTCTCCGCGCCATGGCGGTTACGGAGAAGGCCCACGGCCTGCGTCGGCTCTGCAGCCGGAGGGAGACTGTGGTCTCGGGGTGACGGGAGGGAAAGCCACGGCTTCCCCCTCGCCACGCACTCCCTCCCATTCACACCAGTACCCGCACCTTTCACCTGGTTTTGCAGAGCAGCGACAGGACCGAGTCCCAGAGATTGGCCCTTAGAGAGAAGAAGGGACGGGCGTGTTGAAGTAGCGGAGAGCTTAGTGCTGTGCTGCAGGCCTGAAGGCCTCACTCCCACCTCCGTGGCCACGTGGTCACAGCTGGGTCTGAGGAGTGGCAGGACGCGTGCTGTGGCCCTGAGCTCCTCGCCCTGTGATCACCAGGCAGGCGGTGCCTAAACCCAGGTTTTTCCCAGCAGCTAAAGCACATGTGTCAAACACAAGGCCCGCGGGCCAAATCCATCCCGCCAGGCCTTGCAATGTGGCCCGCACCGCGCTGTCATCACTGCACTCCGCTGCGTTTCCATCACAATGACAGTTTATGACTGTTCAGTAAACCATTCGGCCCGCGATTTAGGCTGGATTTTAGATTTTGGCCCCTTCTCTGATTGAGTTCGACACCCCTAAGCTAAAGGGAGGAACCCCGTTCAGACGGACTGGGCTCTCCTGCCGGACGGTGGGACCCTCCACTGGCCCGGCTTCACCCCGGCCCCGCTCAGCGGGAGGGTTTGTGTCCGCCCACCATTCTGGTTTCAAGGGGGGACCGTGGGTCCGAGAGGACGTTTCACAAAGTGTGTGTGTCCCAGTGCTCCCTCCTAGAACATTCTGCGGACAGGCCATTCCGGGATGGACGCAAACAAAGGCCCCCGGGCCCCTGGTGAGAAGGCCGTGGCGGGACCAGGCCGTCCAGGTTCCTTACGGGGACTCCCCCCTGCTGGTCCTCCCCGGAGGGGCCTGCCCCCGGGGCCCGCTCCACAGACCACCGGGTCCTCAGGACCCCGGTCAGGGAGGGAGCCCGTGGGTGCCAGGGGGACGGCCAGCCGCTGGCAGGAACCGGCCAGGCGGGGACTGCGGCAAAGGAAGGACGTTACCCCGCGCCGGGAGGCAGCCCCTGCTCGGCTTCAGGAACTGATGAGGCCGAGCTGTGTCGCTAGAACGTCCGGTTCTTGACGAAACGCCAGAATCTGGCTCAAACACAGCATCTCTCCTCCTGCCCCGGAAGCCACGGCACTGCCCGGGGTGGGGTGGGGGGTTTCCAGCCCCCTTTCCGGTCTCCACGGGGTCTGCTCTGTGTGTGTGCGGGGCGTGGGGGGTGGTCCAAGTTTCTCCTCTTCTGAGGACAAAGATCAGATCAGATTTGGGCTCACCCCGGCCTCCTTTTAAGGCGGCACCGCCTGAGGGGCTGGGGTCCGGGCTTCCACGCCCACATTCAGGGTCCGCATTCCAGCCATCTCAGGGTGTGGCCCCGCCCCCAAGGCTGTGGCCCCGCCCCTCTCAGGCTGTGGCCCCTCCCCTCACAGGGTGTGGCCCCGCCCCTCACAGAGTGTGGCCCCGCCCCTCACAGAGTGTGGCCCCGCCCCTCCCAGCGTGTGGCCACGCCCTCCCGGGTGTGAGGCTTCCAAGTGAGCCCCTCTCTCTCCCTCTCTCTCCCTCTCCCTCTCTCTCCCTCCCCCTCTCCCCCTCTCCCCCCTCCCCCTCCCTCTCCCCCTCTCCCCCCTCCCTCTCCCCCTTTCCCCCTCTCCCCCCTCCCCCTCCCACTCCCCCTCACCCCTCCCCCTCTCCCCCTCTTCCCCTCTCCCCCCCTCCCCCTCTCCCTCCCCCTCTCCCCCCTCCCTCTCCCCCTTTCCCCCTCTCCCCCCTCCCCTCTCCCCCTCTCTCTCTCTCTCCCTCCCCCTCTCCCCCTCTCCCTCCCCCTCTCCCTCCCTCCCCCTCTCCCTCTCCCCCTCTCCCTCCCTCCCCCTCTCCCCCCTCCCTCCCCCCTCTCTCTCTCTCCCTCTCCTTCCCTCTCCCTCTCCCCCCTCCCCTCTCCCTCTCTCCCCCTCTCCCCTCTCCCCCTCTCCCTCCCTCCCCCTCTCCCCTCTCCCTCCCTCCCCCTCTCCCCCTCCCCCCTCCCCCCCTCTCCCCCTCCCTCTCCCCCCTCCCCCTCTCCCCCTCTCCCCCTCTCCCTCTCCCCCCCTCCCTCCCTCCCCCTCTCCCCTCTCCCTCCCTCCCCCTCTCCCTTCTCCCTCTCTCCCCCTCTCCCTCTCCCCCTCCCCCCCTCCCCTCCCTCTCCCCCCTCCCCCCCTCCCCTCCCTCTCCCCCCTCCCCCTCTCCCCTCTCCCCCCTCCCTCCCTCCCCCTCTCCCCTCTCCCTCCTTCCCCCTCTCCCTTCTCCCTCTCTCCCCCTCTCCCTCTCCCCCCCTCCCCCCCTCCCCCTCCCTCTCCCCCCTCCCCCCTCCCCCTCCCTCTCCCCCCTCCCCCTCTCCCCCTCCCCCCTCCCCCTCCCTCTCCTCCCTCCCCCTCTCCCCCTCTCCCCTCTCCCCCCCTCCCTCCCTCCCCCTCCCTCTCTCCCCTCTCCCCCTCTCCCCTCTCCCCCTCTCCGCCCGCAGGGCCCCGGGCCGCCCCCCGCGCCCTCCCCGGCGGAGCACCCCGCGGGGCTGCTGTCGCACTCGCCCGCGCTGTCCGGCAGCTGCAGCAGCGGCATCTCCTCGCTCAGCCGCTGCAGCGCCTCGGAGATCTCCGGCTTCGAGACGGCGGCGCCCGAGCCGCCCGGGCCGGGGTCCGGGTCCGGGTCCGGGAGCGGGCCCGGCGCCGCCGCCCAGGAGCCCGCGCGCAGGGACAGCCGGACGCCGCCGCCCTACAGCGTGTTCGAGCGGACGGCGCGGCGGCCGCTGCCGCACAGCCTGTCGGTGCCGGTGCCGGTGCCGGTGCCGGTGCCCGTGCCCGCGCCCGAGCCGCCCGCGCTGCCGCCCAAGCCGCTGCCCGCGCGGCGCGGCCCGGCGCCCCCGGCGGCGCCCGCAGGACCGAGCCCCCGCGGCCCCGGCCGCTGCCCCGGAAGGTGTCGCAGCTCTGAGCCCGGCCCGCGAGGACCCGCGTTTACAGGAGGAGGAGGAGGAGCCGGTGGTGGAGGCACTTTACTGGCCGGACCTGCCCTCCGGAGAGGCGCCGGGGTCCGGCTGTCCGGGCGTCCAGTGTCTGGCTGTCTGGTGTCCGGCTGTCCCGCTGTCCGGCTGTCCCGCTGTCCGACTGTCCGGTGTCCCGCTGTCCAGCTGTCCGGGCGTCCAGTTGTCCGGCTGTCCGGTGTCCGGCTGTCCGCCTGTCCGGTGTCCGGCTGTCCGGATGTCCGGTTGCACAACATGAACGTCCCGGCCCCTCCCCCGGGGGCGCGTGGAGCTGAGCTGTCAGCCCTGCTGGCGGAGGCAGTCAATGGCGATGAGACTTTTGTACCTTTCTACGTCCCCTTTTGTACATGGTTCCCTGAGAGCCAACACAGTGCTGTCCAGCAATACGACCCGTGGCGATGTTGCATATTTTTACTGAATACTTGATGCCCCGGGAAAGCTGGCCAGGGCGATGCCCATCGGCCTGCCCTCCCTGGGGAAGCCCGAGGCCTGGCTCCTGGGCCCGCGGGCCCCTGGCCGACGGGAGGCCGGTCAGACAGCAGGCGGCAGGGGCTGCCTGTGGGGCCAGGGATGGTCACTCCGGAGGCCAGCTGCTGCTGGAGGTGGCTTCTGCCATCCCACAGCTGGCTGCCCCCCCAGGTCCGCTCCGGGAGCTGGCCGGCCGGTGGGTCGTGAGTGCCCACACCGCAGTGTCCGCTGGTCTTCCCTTCCAGGTGCCGTGCCTTTCAGAGCCAGGATGAGGCGAGGGGGCTGGGGGTGCGGGGTGAGGAGCAGAGCCCAGGAGAAATGTTTACCTGAAGCCAAGCCTGGCTTCCCCACCGATCGCTCCCGCCTCCAGATCTGTCATGGAGGAGCGCCGATGCCCGTGTAGTAAACAGGCCCGAATTAATGGGTCCCATTAAGGAGCGTTCAGGAATCGATACGGGACAGTATTAAATCAATGGCGTAAATGAAGGAAAAGCCCCTCCGAGAAAACGTATTAGCATGACTGAATGGCAGGAGGCCTTGGAGGAGGCAAGGGCGTTCCCTGTCCGTCCTGCACCGAAGGGAGGATTCCCTCTCCTCCTCCCCTCCCCCCCCCCCCCCCAGCAGAGCTGCCCCTGGGCTGCCCCTGGGCCCTGCAGGGCGAGAGGGGGGGCGGCTGGGAGGGTTCCAGCGTCTGGGACCCAGGGGGGAGCACAGCCCCCTAGGGCGAACGAGCACCTTGCGTGTAGTGTTGTATTTTGTACCTGTGTGTGTTGTTCCTTTTACTGCCTGTTTATAACACTCACTTGACGATAGAGATGAACTGTATTTTAAATCACGCTGTTACATATTTCCCTCTTTTGTTGGGAAGCTCGTGTTAGGTTAACCGTGGCTGGCTTACCCGGAAGGCAGTGACCACTTTTTTTATATTCCCCCGATGCACCCATCCAGCAGGTGTACGCTGGTGAGGCTGATTATAGAGGTTTTCTATAAGAAATGTTCAAGTATTTTTGTACATACCTGGTTAATTTTAATAAGAGGAGAAACAAAGCAAAAGGGAAAAGTTGCGGATGCAGTATGAGTGTTATAATTATGCCAAATACTTTATGTATGAAAAAGAATATTTGTACATACGTGCTTTTAACAGTAATTCTGCCATATTGACTTTCCAGTTTTTTGAATGTCAGAAAAATTAATATATGTTAAAATATTTATGTTTAGTGAAGGTATTCATAATTGAGAAAAGGAGCATATAAATTTTAGCTTTGTATCTTGCAAGTTTTGCAGTTGGAAATTTCTGGAACTAGTTTTTGCTTTTGATAACACTGTGTTTGTAATCATACCCTTAAAAGAGAAAAAAAAATATATATATATATATAAGAAGCTCTGTACTTCTGTTGCTTTAAGGAAGAAAACCCTCCACTTCAGTAAGGTCACCTGCATACGATAACAAAGCTCCTTGGATTCCTCTTCCTCTGTAGTTTAACAGATTTGTCGACTCGTGCTTGGGCACAGGATAAATCCATGTTACTTGCTCTTGAAGCCATTTAAAAAAACAAAAAACAAAACTACGGTGAGCAGTGGATCCTGTGGGTGTATGTCTGAAGCAGCTAGATAGCAAACACTTCAAGAGATTCTCTTAGCTCAGATGTTCCTACTGGTTGCTGCTGAATGGTGAACATTAAATAAAATTACCTGATTAATCTTGCTATTTCTGTTGTTCTTTCTGTCATCAGCATAGTGAAAATTTGCTCATGGCATCGTGAAAATTTCAGGTTTCTTGGTTGGTTTTGATAACATCCTGTCTTGTGGTTTCGCCTTGGTTGATACACTTCCTCTACCTACAACGCTTATTGATGCGGTAAGAATGAGGGGGAAGGCAGCAGTGTGCCAGCAGGTTCCTGTCAGGGGAGAAGGGAAATTGACCAGGTGGCTGGCCATCCGTGGGACTAATCAGAGCCATCACAGTTTGTTTGCATTAGAAAACTCGACACAAAACAGATTAACCGCCCAGCGTGGGAAACCTGTTTGAGAAACGCTGCAAACGCATTGACTACCCAACGGCAAATCTGCGGGCAAATCCCGGCTCTCAGGTTTGTGAGATGCTGCGCTGTTAGGCCTGTGGCCTGTAGGGAACCCAATGGCAAGCAGACCCCTGTCTGACTCCGCTGCCCCATTCAACACTACGCCTCCCGCAGGCCGTCAGCAGCCTGGGGTGTTTCCCCACATTCACTAAGTGGCTGTAGAGCATGTTGGGGTCACGCTCCTTACAGCCCAGCTCATCTGCGCTCAGATTCTACAAGTGTAATCACAGCACGAACAGCCCTGCTTGCCATCGAGGTGGTTTCTCTGATTGTCAGACAACAGCAAAGGGAGCAGCAGGTGGCACAGGCCGGCCTCCACGCCAGCCCCCACACCCTGTGGCCGGCCCTAAAGCGAAGGCTTCGCGGTCGATCGAGATCAGCTTTGCCCATCTCCATAAGAAGGCCATGGGAGAGAGGTGAGAAGCGGACAGAAGGCCATTTCCCTTACGTAACGATTACACTCCGTTAGTCTTTCTCTACGCGAACGTATTGGGTAGTGCTAGCATGTCAAACCCGCGGCCCGCCGGCTGCATGTGCCGAGGAATATTTTTGCAGCCCAGCCAATGTAACGGTATGTAAGAAACGCTGTGATAAAACTTTATAACTTAATTTGTACAGCATCCCGTTATTATTAGTAACTGATTACTATAACCAGGCTGCACTCATTTCCCTTACTCGCCTTACACGCAGGCTCACCATTTCTCTCCACTAATACTAGCAGCAAATATTTTAGCAGCGAGGAAATATTTAGCTTTTGGAGAACAAGAAAAATAGGCTTATTTGCGGTAGGCCTGCTAATTTGTGCAATTATTCAGTGTCTGGTAAGTTAAATATTTTTATTTAAATGTGCTATTATTTCATGTTAACGATGACTCATTCATTTCAGCCTTTGTAGCCAGCATGTGTCTACTGAAATAAACCTACGTTCCTATGACAGTTGGAGCTTTGTTGATTAGGCCTGTGTTGGTCTTTGCCTCTGACATGCTCGGTGTGGTGTTTCCACCTTGTTGCGTGCTGGATCCCACAGGTGTCAGACCCGCTATAGTAACAGAGCCGAGTTCAACGCTATCAGGAGAGAGCCTCACAACTCGGGTCCCGCGCCGCTCCGGGCGGGAGGGCAGGACCGGACTTCATTGAAAAGGGGGCTTTGGTGTAAGCTGGGTCTTTGAGTGAGCAGGCCTAGAGGGTATGTATAGCAGGCCTAGAGGGGTATGTATAAGATCGTGGGGTAGCTGTTCAGGAGGTGGAAAGAGCAAGGCAGGGTCTTTTGAGTTCACAGGTTAGAGCCTCAGGACATAAACTGTTCACCGATGCTTCCTCTCAGCGGTGGGATGGTCTGCTGAGACGTTCCTGTTTGGACGCCAAGTTCTGTGCCTGTCGAGACGCCTAGAAGAGGGAGGCCACGCGGACACACAGAGCAGTGGCGTCCGGCTCACGGGGACAGGACCTGCCTGGACCACACGGTTCCCGTTCTCCACACGTAGGCAGCACGTGGCTGAAATCGTGGTGTCCCTGGGTGGCCTACTCTCATATTTGTTCGCTGTGACAGTAAGTATCTAGCTTCCTGCGATGACCTGTCAGCAGAGAGCCGAGACTGTTCCTCAGCTTGGCCGTTCCCTATTAACGGACAGCAGATGGTGAGGTCAGCTCGTTAGCTCTATTTACCCAATTAAAGGCTTAGCACATCTTGTCGGGAGAATCCGCCGTCAAGAAACCCACCTGGTCATAATGGATCATCGTTAGTAAGTTTATTCCAGCCTCCGTGGCCAAAAACTTAGATATGACTACATCATCTCAATTATTTTTAAAAAATATATTTTATTGATTTTTTTACAGAGAGGAAGAGACAGGGATAGAGAGTTAGAAACATCAATGAGAGAGAATCATCGATCAGCTGCCTCTTGCACACCTCCTACTGGGGATGTGCCCGCAACCAAGGTACATGCCCTTGACCAGAACCGAACCTGGGACCTTTCAGTCCGCAGGCTGACGCTCTACCCACTGAGCCAAACCGGTTTCGGCCATCTCAATTATTAATGTAGAAAACAATGCAAATTGCTTTCCTTTCCCAACTGGAAGGCAACAATGATGGAGACGGGGTGGGGGGAAGGCGGGAAGCCAGCAGGCTTGCCATGTGACTCTGTCCATTCTGCAACCGGCACCACAGCAGGTCCGGGCCGGGGTCAGCTGCTCGGCGGGTCCCGATTCTGAGTACCACACGCAGATGGAGGGAGGGGCCAGCGCAATACTGATGAGAACAAATGGGTCTGGAGCTCCCCTCTGGCCTTTGAAACGGGATTCAGTCTGGGGCCTCCTCTTGACCTTTTTGGAGGCATCTTCCTCCAGGAAAAGATCAACGTGCACAATCTGCAGGGTGGAAGTGAGCCTCAACTTGCCTGGAGCGGAAGCTGGATCCCTGCTCCTTTCAGAGGCCTGAGGAAGAGCGATCACGCCTTCTCACTGGGAGGAATCAGAGGAGCGATGGGCTGTTCCTCATCAATGTTTGTAACGGAGAGCGATCATGGTTGGTTTTTGTTCGTTGTTGTTACCACGTCTACACGATCCAGAAACGGAAGTCTTCTGAGGATTCTTTTCTGAAGGAGCACACGCTTCTGCCAAACCACAGTAACCAGAAGCTCACCCGCTGGGTCTGAGGGGGCGAGACCCCGAGAACTGGGATTGCGAGTGAACGTCCAGCATCGCCCTGCAGCTGGGGGCAGGCCGGGAACGCTCCGAAGCGCTGGAATGGATCTTTTTTTTTTTTTTTTTTTAATATATTTTATTGATTTTGTACAGAGAGGAAGGGAGAGAGATAGAGAGTTAGAAACATCGATGAGAGAGAGTCATCGATCAGTTGCCTCTTGCACACCCCCTACTGGGGATATGCCCGCAACCAAGGTACATGCCCTTGACCGGAATCGAACCCGGGTCCCTTCAGTCCCCAAGCCGACGCTCTATTCATTGAGCTAAACCGGTCCCGGCTGGAGTGGATCTTGACGCAGGATTAGCCTCCACACACATGACAGATAACGCGGGGAACCATTGTACTTAACCTTGTGAAGTAAGATCAATGCAATTAAAATGAATTTTCTCCGGAGGCAGCTTCCCTGGCTGCATTTGCCTCTGTTGGCACTTGAAAAAAGCAAAACTCTCCGAGAAAATACTGGCATTGGGAGCAGATCCTTTTGTTTCCAGAAACAACATTTTTTTTTAACGAGGAATCGTATGCAAGCACTGACATAAACTATGCAAGCTGTGAATGGCTCACACAGATGAAATTATTCTGAGCGCTTCATTCTTTCAATTACGTGTAAGATGTAATTTGTAGGAAAAGCATCCTTTTTCTTGCCCCACTCTAAAACACACATTAACAATTTTATTTTTTAAAGGTATATTTTTATTGATTTCTGAGAGGAAGGGAGAGGGAGAGAGACACACACACACACATCAGTGATGAGAGAGAATCATTGATGGGCTGCCTCCCGCACGCCCCCTACTGGCGATTGAACTCACAACCCAGGCCTGTGCCCTAACCATGAATTGAACCATGGCTTCCTGGTTCATAGGTCACGCAGGTTGGGTAACAATTTTAATTGTAACCATACATGTATGTGCTCTCACTCCCTTCCTGCCAAACATATTCTATACTTAGATCCCAAAAACTTCAGGAGAAAGATGTAACATTCTGCGCGTGGCTGTTAGAAAATGCAGCCCCTCCGCTATCAGCTAGAAGCCCATTTGCAAACTGGTCCCTGGGGCCCACTTACGTTTAAGAAGAAAGAGGAAAACGATTATTTTGGCGCTTTGAAAAACACGTTTTTGAACCCTGAAGTTGGTCTTCAGACGTTGAAGAATGTTATCCGAGAAACTGCAATGGGTTATGTAGTTATTTACCCCCGGGCCTGTTCCCAGATGCAAACCATCGGGACTCGCATAGACCTGGCAAAGCCTTACTGGGTAAACCGTGGACCATGTTTTTCACAGACCTTAACCTCTCACAGCAGCTGCAGTCTCCATGGCTGTTTGTCTAAAAGTCTCTGCATCGTTTCTTTTCTTTTTAAATATATGTTTATTGATTTTAGAGAGGAAGGGAGAGGATGAGAGAGAAACACCAATGATGAGAGAGAATCATCAGTCAGCTGCCTCGTGCATGCCTCACATGCATCCTGGGCCTGTGCCCTGACTGGGAATCGGACCATGAGTCCTGGTTCATAGGTTGAGGCTCAACCACTGAGCCACACTGTCTGGGCCTGGATCCCCTTCTTTGGTGCCACGGCAGGAGGTGGGTGATCCTGGGATGCGTAAGGAAGAGAAATCAGGGTCCCAGCACCTGCACCAAATGGGACTGAAGTTTGAAAACTCCAAGTTGCCAAAGAAGCAAAAGGAAACTGCAGAGACCCCGCTGCACAACAACAAGAGGAGAAAACGCCGAGCAGGTGGCCTCACCCAGGATGGACACGCAGAGCCCACCGCGCTTCCAGAAAAGGTGACGCCGGGCACAGCTCCCACGCTGCCCTCCCCACGCCTGCGCTGGGGCCCTCCTAACCCGTCACCCTTTCCTGCCCGTCTCGGAGCAAGGCCCCACCCTGCGCTCCGGCTGCGTCTGCTGTGGCTTGGCCTTGACACGGAGATGAAACCAGCGACCCCGGACTGAACTGAGTCCCGGCACCGCTGGCTGGCTGGAGGGGAGGCTGGAAGCGGCCAGCACGTTCTCGGACAGCTCCCGCGGGCGGGACGCGTCGGCAGAGCCTGCTGTGGACCCATGGACCAGCTCAGGCCTGTGCTGAGCTGCTCAGCTCCTGGCCTTCCAGCCCGTCGCCGCACAGGAGTTGGGGTTTGCAAGCCGTGGGATCAGAAAGAATAATGGTTCCTCTCAATCCATGGGCCCTGCGATGAGAATCGAGGGAGAAGGTTACTATCGTGATATTGAATGGGCTGGGGGAGAAACCACTGGGAGCCACATGCTAATGAGATTCCGGTAGCTGTCAGATTAGCAGCCACATACGGTTCTCGAGCCTCAGTTTGCCGCTCTGTTGACCAATGAGTTTGACAACCACTGACCTAGACTCTCGATTCCAATAATTACAGGCTGTTGTTGTTCCTTGTGATTAAGCCCCTATCCCAGTGGTCGGCAAACTCATCAGTCAACAGAGCAGAAAACCGCGGCTCACAAGCAGCAGTTTGCCGACCACGGCCCCAGGGCTCCTGCAGGAGGCAGGTGTCAGGCAAACAGATTGTGATCTCCTTAACTAGGTTCTCACATCGCTGGTCAGGTTCGTACTGTTACTACGAACTGAAACAAAATTAAATTGAGCCACGAAACTGAATGATGCATCAGATGGCCAGACCCGCTATTCTCAGCACTTTGCGGGCGGATCACGAGAACCCTCGTGCTTTCCTATCACGCAGTGTTTTACCAAGCCTCACACTTTTAAAAGATACGAGCCTGTGAGAACATGTGATAAAGAACTTCAAAGTGCAATGGGCGTTTCATTTTGAGGCGTGCCTTTAACGTGTACCTAAGACGCGTTTTGGGCTCCTTCAATAGAAACTCCTCTGGCCGCGGGGTAAATGGAGACAAAGCCTGTCCGCAAGGGAAGGTAACTGCCCTGAGCCGTGGGCTCTTAAAGGGCCAGGGACCTCCCTCCGAGGCAAAGTCCAAGCCAAGCCCCAGGCGTGTTTACCAGTGACCTCCCCCTGTCCCGGCAGCTGCTCTGGCACGTCCCCAGCACCTTCTGCACAGTCATTCCGGGACGGTCCTTCATGTGTCCGCGCACACCGAGCTCTGCGACGGCCCGGCCAGGGACCGGCCAGCCCTGCACCCGGGCCTGTCCCCTGGAGGCAGCCGAGGGAATGGCACCTGTTCCTGTCACTCACAATCAGCGCCCGGGCTCCAGCTGGGAGGGGGGCGAGGTGCTGACTGCCTCTGCTCCTCCTGCCGACAGAAGGCACCTGTAGCTGCCGCCCTGAGCTCCTGTCCCCGCTCTGACATCGGCCCGTTCCCCTCTGGCCTGTCCTGGCCTGGCGTGGCCGCCGCTGCCCAGCTGTACCCTCCGGGAGCGGCCGCCGGCAAACGAGAAGCCGCCCCTCAGACGCAGCTGGAGAAGCCGGGGGGCTGGTGATGTGGAGGGGACTGCACCCCCACATGTACAGGCTGAGGTCCTACCCCCCATGTGATGGGAGGGTGGAATCTCATGAAGGGGATCGTTGTTCTGTTTTTTCTTTTTCTTTTTTTAATGTGATTTCGGATAGGGAGAGAGAAAAACATCCGTGATGAGAGAGAATCATTGATGGGCTGCCTCCTGCACGCCCCACACTGGGATTGGACCCCGCAACCGAGGCCTGTGCCTCCTTAGCCACTCAGAAAGCCCTTCTTCCCAAATCCCGGACTTCAAACTCAGGAATCCGTCTGAAGCTGTGCCGGCCGGTTCCGTCCTCCCCGCCTGTGACCCCAGTTGGGCTCTGAGGGTCCCCTGTCCTCTGTGGTGTGGCCTGTCCGGACCCCGAGGCCTGAGGCTGCCTCACCCGCATAGAAACAGGAGAGCTGGGCTGGGAGCTGGGCACCTGGCCTCCCTGGACCTCTCAACCCGCCCAGCCTCACCCACAGGGGCGGGGCCCGGCTCAGCCCGCCCAGCCTCACCCCCAGGTGTGGGCCTGGGATGAACAGCTCGTGTACACGCCACGTGGTTGGGCTGGCTGCGGGCCGGCACATGCGGGGCGGGAGCCCACGGGACCTGCAGGGGTGCTGCCCCCAGAGCCAGCGCTGGGCAGGAGGCCTGGTTCCCAGGTGTGTGCGGTGAGGGGGGGAGGGGGTGAGGGGGGGCTTGGAACTGCAGGGGAGGCAGGCGCCCCTAGGAGGTGCGGGCCGAGCCGTGGAGGAGGCTCCCCGGGGGAAATAGGGGGGGGGGGGGCAGCGGCTGGCGTGCACAGCGGGAAGACCAAGAGCGGGGGGAGGTGGGGGTGCACCGGTGTGCACGGGGAGGAGGGACAGAAGGAAGGGGAACCTGCTTCTCCAGGGAAAGGCGGATTCCTGCTGCCTGATGCCGTTTCCCTCCCTCAAACACAGCGGAGAGCTTGCTTCCCAATGGCACTCACTGCGTCCCTGCCTGGACGGGCAGGACCACATGAGCGATGGGACAGGGCACCCTGGGGCCCGGGTGGGGGAGGATGGGGGGATCGGGGGAGGGCGAGTGTCCGCAGTCAGTAGGGACGGTCCTGAGGGCAGCCAGGAGCCAATGTGTCCAGCACCTGAGGTGTGGCCGGTCCAGACGGAGACGTGAGGCAGCACCACCCCACCCCAACCCCCCATGCCAGGTGCCGAGCGCACACTGGATCTCCAAGGCTTAGAGCCCGAACGGAACGTAAGCTGTCTCATTACTGAGTCTTACAGAATCAGTACTAAACGGACCGTATGCTGGGTATTTCTGCTTAAATAAACAGGTTGCCACAACTCCAAACACACGGTGCCTGCTGCCTAGGCCTTGGCCAGTGAGACAGCACACAGTGCAGTGCAGCTGCTTCTGTCTCAGGATCACGGCTGCTCCGGGGTTTGTGTTTCCACACACGTCTGCAGGGCGGCGTCCTGGGGCCGGTGTCCTCACTGGGAGCCTCCTGCAGGCTGGGCTGGGCAGAGAGAGGTCTCCCTGAGCTGACCCCTGGGCGGAGACCCCGTGCCTGACCCCTGGGCGGAGACCCCGTGCCTGACCCCTGGGCGGAGACCCCGTGCCTGACCCCTGGGCGGAGACCCCGTGCCTGACCCCTGGGCGGAGACCCCGTGCCTGACCCCACGGTGGAGACCCCGTGCCTGACCCCACGGTGGAGACCCCGTGCCTGACCCCACGGTGGAGACCCCGTGCCTGACCCCTGGGCGGAGACCCCGTGCCTGACCCCTGGGCGGAGACCCCGTGCCTGACCCCTGGGCGGAGACCCGGTGCCTGACCCCTGGGCGGAGACCCCGTGCCTGACCCCTGGGCGGAGACCCCGTGCCTGACCCCTGGGCGGAGACCCCGTGCCTGACCCCTGGGCGGAGACCCCGTGCCTGACCCCTGGGCGGAGACCCCGTGCCTGACCCCACGGTGGAGACCCCGTGCCTGACCCCACGGTGGAGACCCCGTGCCTGACCCCTGGGTGGAGACCCTGTGCCTGACCCCTGGGCGGAGACCCCGTGCCTGACCCTGGGCAGAGACCCCGTGCCTGACCCCTGGGCGGAGACCCCGTGCCTGACCCTGGGCGGAGACCCCGTGCCTGACCCCTGGGCGGAGACCCCGTGCCTGACCCCTGGGCGGAGACCCCGTGCCTGACCCCTGGGCGGAGACCCCGTGCCTGACCCTGGGTTTTGCCGCCTGTTGGTTACCTCCGTCCAAGGCTTATGGGATGTCCTGGACATGTTGTGTGATCACATGTTAGTGCCTATTCTGTCCTGGCTACATCTCCCGGGATAGTCCTCCTTAATGGGACGTGAGGAATTAAAAATGGCTGCGCAAAGCACTCTTCAATCTGGAGAAGTAAGCAGGGCATGAGGCTCGCTGGCTGGGCTGCCGTTCAAGTGCCAGGGAAGGTGTAAACCAAGAAAACAGATTAGCGGCTGGTTCACACCTCATCGGCCCCCTAACCACCTGTCCCAGCTAATTACACACCTGCAAGGCGCACGTGCAGGAGAGAGGCCCGGAAACCAGGCCTGTAGGGGAGGCGGGTGGAGAAGCTCTCATTTCGACAGCCGGCCACGAAAGGAAATGTGTTTTCTCAGGAATGATTGTCGTGAAAGTGCTGTCACCTGGTCTCTGCGGCCTCCGCACCAGTTCAGTCTCCACCCAGACATACAGGGTGGGGCAACAGTAGGTTCACAATTGTGAGTACACAAAACAGAGTTTATTTTACTTTTTAGATACATTTTATTGATTTTTTACAGAGAAGAAGAGAGAGGGACAGAGTCAGAAACATCGATGAGAGAGAATCACCGATCAGCTGCCTCTTGCACACCCCCCACCAGGGATGTGCCTGCAACCAAGGTACATGCCCTTGACCGGAATCGAACCCGGGACTTTTCAGTCCACAGACCAACGCTCTATCCTCTGAGCCAAACCGGTTTCAGCCTATTTTACTTTTTCAATACATTTTTATTGATTTCAGAGAGGAAGGGAGAGGGAGAGAGAGAGAAACATTAATGATGAGAGAGAGCTGTTGATTGGCTGCCTTCTGCATGCCCCCTACTAGGGTTTGAGCTGTGCCCTGACCAGGAATTGAATCGTGACCTCCTGGTTCATAAATCAACATTCAACCACTGAACCACACTGGCCAGGCGAGCTGTGCTGTCTTGATTAGGTTTAGGGTTCTGGTCTGATGCTGGCGTTGACACCTGGCTTGTTTTCCTGGTTATTTGCCCAGTGTCCGCTGTGGGCCCCCAGCCGCTCCCCTTAAGCCAGGAGGCTCAGAGCCCAGCTCCCTGAGGCCTGGACGGTACGGGGGGCAGGAGGGATCTCAGTGCACCACGCCTGCGGCAATGTTACTTACTGTTACCTGCCGTGGCATTTATGGATCGGGAACCGTGACATCGGTTTGTTTGTCTGATAAAATCTATTTCCTGTAGCATTTCAGTGGAACTTAGGATCTAAAGTCTGAGAATGATAATCTGCTAGGTACCGACCAAAGGCTCCCCTTCAAATGAGCCAATTTTGGAATGAGAAGTGTAGCCATTTGAAACCAACTAATTCCACAGATACATTAAGGTACATGAATTCCATTTGAATTATATTCATTCACAAGTGCTTATTAGCATGATGTATATTCAGATCATACAGCATTAATTCATCATCATCCAGCAATTATTCAACGGGCACCAGAGTCAAAGGACATTCAGTTATTTCCGATTGTAAAATATACTTGTATATACACACACATGAACACACACATATGTACACATACCAACCCCCCCCCCGACATCTTACCTAATAAAAGAGAAACATGCAAATCAACCATTACTCCACTACGCCCACAGCCAATCAGAGTGAGTATGCAAATTAACCTTACAAAGATGGAGGTTAGTTTGCATAGGCACGCAAAGAGCAGTGTGAAACCTGCTATGTGGGGAAGGAGGGAGGCAGAGGGAGCAACTGGAGTGGAGGAGTGAACGGAACTGCAAATGCGGGCTGCGGGGAGCATGGAGAGGGAGGGAGAAAGCCATTGGCACCCTCTCTCATGAGACCAGGCGTCTGCCAGTTTCTAAAGGTGTGAAATGGCTCCAAGACTGAAAGGCTAGACCCTAGTCACACAGGGTTTCCACTGAAACACAGTTTCCTACAGTCTCTCCCCTTTTGATCAAAAATACCTCAGAAGGTTATTTTGATTACAAAGGAAGGTTGGTGTAGTGGGCATGGCCTGGTGGTTTGGGTGCAGCGAGAATGCTACTCCAGCACAGAGGCCTGCCTGAGTCTGCTCTGCTGCACGGCTTTGTAAGGAACCTTATAAATCCTATCAGGGACGTTAAAAGCCTCTTGGTGCCTGCTATTCTGAGGCTGGAGGTTTTGCAATTCTGTTTATTAATGCTGTTTGGAAGTCAGGTAATCACTCCCTCCAGGAGGAATAAAAGGCCTTTCTGAATTACAGTCACACCCACAGGCAGAGAGAGTGGAGAAGCCTTCTAGTTTTCAGTCTAAAATGTTAGCCTCAGGTCGAGAGGAACCGCAGACACAGGAAACCCACAGCCTAGACATCCCTTTCCCAGAGGGCGTGAGGCTTTTAATCGGCTTCATCTCCAACAGATAAGCAGAAATGACTAACACCCCAGAGTCCCTGCCCTCCCCTCGCCCTGGAGAGAGCCCTGTGAGCTGTCCTCCACACCCAGAGATCACGGAGTAACCCGTCCTAAGGCCAAATGCCCAGCCGTTCCTGGGAAGTAAGCATCGGCCACAGGCAACCCGAAACCCGCACGCAGCACACACAGCTGGTGGAGAGGAAGCTGCCCACGGGGAAAGCAGAGCGTGGGCCAGATTCCAGCACGATTTCGGGCTCATCTCTGGGCGCCCAGAAATACCATGTTGGGTGGGAGCTGCCCCGAGGCGCACTCTCTGCCCCGGAGTTTCCCTGGCCCTGGTGGGTGAGCCACTGGGGATCTGTCTCTGTGGAGCCATTAATACTGCCAAAAGGCAATCTTCTGGTGCATCCGGTGTGGCTCAGTGGATGAGCATCAACCTATGAACCTGGAGGTCACGGTTTGATTCCCAGTCAGGGCACATGTCCCGGATGTGGGCTTGACCCCCAGTCGGGGGCATGCAGGAGGCAGCGGATCCATGATTCTCTCTCATCACTGATGTTTCTATCTCTCTCCCTCTCCCTTCCTCTCTGCAACCAACAAAAATACATATTTTTAAAGAACCTCCTTTGACCAGAGAACAGGATATTAAAAAACAAACAAACAAACACACACACACACACACACACACACACACACAGCACAAAACAAAAAAACCAACAACACAGGTATTTCAGTCCTTGATGGAAATTACCCAGCATTCTGGGAAAAGTCAGTTCGCATAGTAGTAGGTGCCGGGCCTCCTGTGGTGAAAGCCTCCCCCCAGCTGCCTGTTTGGACCGTTAGTCATGTTTCTGGCCTTCCCCAGATGGCAGCCGAATGGGCTGGTCCTCAGAAGCCGCTCGCTGAGCAGGTCTCACGTGTGCCCTAACCCAGGGTCTCTGTGCAGCAGGTGGAACGCCATTAGCTGGGGCGGCAGAGAGCCAGCCTCGCCAGCAGCCTCCCACCCGGACCCCTCCCTCTGATCCCAGTCTGACCTCCTCTGTCACAGCGTCTGCTCTCATTCTTTTGAGCCAGCATATCCTTCTCTGCCAGAGAAAAGACATTTCTCATCACCGTGGGGAATATCGATTGCCTGCCCGCGGGGGGCATTGCATTAGCTGGTGCTGAGGGCTTTCATTTGCTTCCTTCCCTGGTGCAGCGGGAAAATAGCAAACAATCAAGGAAAGTACAAACGAAGCAGGCAAACACACAGCACCCCACTGTGCGGCATTCCTTCTATCTGGAGAGAATGAAACAGTTTTCCAACGTCTGCACCAGCCAGTAACGTGGATCTCAAAACCGGGAGTGGAGTTGGAAATGCCTAACAGCCTGTAAGACCGTGCAGGCCAGCCTGGCCAGCGTGGCTCAGTGGTTGAATGTCAACCTATGAACCAGGAGGTCATGGTTCAATTCCTGGTCAGGGCACATGCCTGGGGTTTCAGGCTCAGTCCCCAGCGGAGGGTGTGCAGGAGGCAGCCGATCAGTGATTCTCATCATTGATGTTTCTATCTTTCGCTCCCCACCCTTCCTTTCTGAAATCAATAAAAATATATTCTATAATAATAAAAGCATAACATGCTAATTAGACTGGACATCTTTCAGGATAACCTTCCAGCTGAAGCCGGGCTGCAAAGGAAGCCTGGGTCCCGGGTGCCGGAGGGAAGCTGGGGCCGGCAGCTGGGGAAGGAAGGGCTGCTCTTGCACAAATGTCATGCACCGGGCCTCTAGTGTATATATTATTTAATATTATATATTATATATATTAAAGACTGTGAGGCTGGCCTTCCCCCATTTGGTTTGTCACCCCGAGAAGCTCAGTCTTCTCCTAAGAAGACGACATGGTTAGCCTCTTTCCAAATTCTTTAGGGCAGCTGGGGGAAGGTCAAAGGTTCCCCCCACCCCAGTCTTTTATGTTTTAAAAATTACCAGCTTAAAATATTCCATTTCCCAAAGAAGCTTATTTTGAGAGGCAAACTCTGCTCCCTTCACAGCTGCATGTCTGACCTCGGCCGCTCCGTCACCTCCACCCTTTGTGCGATGATGGAAATGGCCGCATGCGTTTCACATACGTTAACGTGAGCGGGCCCATGACAATGGAATTGAGACGGACATTACTGTCATGAAGTGGTCTCGGACTTGCTGGTCTTTCGCTTTCATCGGCCACTCCTCCCTCACTGAGACCGGCCCCCTGTGTGACTGCGGGGAAGTTAGAGAGCGTGCAGGCAACGTAGTGCTGACGGTGGGGACCTGGGGTCCAGGTCTAACAATGGAGCGATGGAGACTTTTTTGTTTTTTTTAATTATGGCTGAAGAACAGTGCAAATCACACTGTCATTATCCCGAGGCAGAGAGAAAATCAGGCCCGAAGGCTGCTGATTGGGATCCAACCCGGAGGAATTCTCTCATCAGGAAGAGAGGGAGGCGTGGGTCCCTGTTCTTCTAAATTAACAATGTTTAGGTTACACAACAGTCCCGGATGTAAGGTGCAGCACCGGGAATGTAGTCGTTACCATGGTAACAACTGTGTGGGGTCATTGTCAGGGGGTCACTGTAGAAGGCTTAGGACTGCCTAACCACTGTGCTGGGCACCTAAAGCTAATGTAAAACAATACAGAATGCCAGCTATCACTGAAAATACCATTTAAAAATGTGTAGAGGTCACATACCACAGTCAGCATCAGTTTTCTGTAGAATCTCCATTAGCAAGTCCTCCTTCCCAAAATGGAAATGCCTTCTTTAAAGACTCAATGACAAATAAAGGTACTGGAGAACTGTCCACGGAGGTGAGACATTACTTTATAGTCTCTATTGAATGTTTCATCTCCATCTTAACTTTTAAAATAAAGTGTTACTATAACTCTGTACACTTTCTGGACCACTTAGGGGTAACACAGACAAGGCACCCACACGTCATTACAGACGGCACCACGGAGTAGCTCTGGGGCAGAGAACCCCCCTTGCCTGGGGCATCCCTGGCTCACCTTCCCAGGCACAGGGCGCAGGGATAGTAATTGGGCGTCAGGAGAACAAAGAATTTCTGATCAAATGCGTTGAGGAGGTCAGCTTACTAAATCCTGTCTCCGCGATTCAAAATGTACATTAGCATATTAAAGAAGTCCTGCGGTTTTTTAAAAAAGGTCCATTTAACTTTGTTCGGGGATTTATTTGTAAATTGGAAGAATTCCCCCCCCCCCCCCCCCCCCCCCCAGCATACCCAGTAACAACCCTTTCCCGACAACCCAGAACCTGGTAAAAAAAAAAACTAAGCGGCTTCCTTTCATCTCCACTCAGGAAGAACTAAACGGCAGAAGAACTTTCGGGTGCAGAAAGATGCCTCGCTTTGAGTTTTCTGCTGTGCCCAGCACACGGATGGATAGAAAAGCTCTTGATAAGTGCTTATTAATTAATGTACTTAATGAGGAAACAGGAGGCAGTTCCAAGAGCTTGGAGCTTCCAAAGCGCTTCCAAACCTACTTGACTTCCAACCAATTTTTTTTTATGGTGATGATAATATATACGTAAATGTACGCTGTCCACCTTTCTAAGGGCCCAGTCCGGCAGCATGAGCCACGCTCACATGGCTGTGCCATCCTATAATAAGTCCTGACCGGCTCCCTAACTTCTCCATCTTCCCAAATGTTCTGAGCCGTTTCCCTTCGGCTGCTTCTCTACGTGGGCGCTTCTCTCCAGGATTGTATGTTACGTGTGCTGGGTGGTTACATTTCTAATTTAATCCATAAATTGCAAAAAAGGTGAAAACTAAATTAAGGGAGAAAATGGACATCACGAGGACCAGGGGTCAGGAAGGCGATTTAGTTTTTCCGGCCAAGCGCCTGTCCTGCTGCCTGTGTGCACGGTCCGCCGGCTGTGTGCACTGTCTGCTGTGTGCACGGCCCGCCGGCTGTGTGTACGGCCTGCCGGCTGTGTGCACAGGCTGCCTGTGTGCACTGTCTGCTGTGTGCACGGTCCGCCGGCTATGTGCACTGTCTGCTGTGTGCGCGGGCTGCCGGCTGTGTGCACTGTCTGCTGTGTGCACGTGCTGCCGGCTGTGTGCACGGACTGCTGGCTGTGTGCACTGTCTGCTGTGTGCACGGGCTGCCTGTGTACCCCGTCCGCCGGCTGTGTGCACGGACTGCTGGCTGTGTGCACTGTCTGCTGTGTGCACGGGCTGCCTGTGTACCCCGTCCGCCGGCTGTGTGCACGGACCGCGGGGGCGGGGGCGGGGAGCTCAGCCACTGCCGGGTGCACAGAGCTGCCGGGGGTCCCGGTGTCCCCCCCTGAAACCCGGGCTCCCCAGCCTCGGCTCCCTGGCGCCCTCTGGGCCTGGTGTGCCTCCGCGTTTAGACTAAGCGCAGGGCTACCGCTCGCTGAACGACCTGTCGTGATCCGTCGTAAACTCCGCCCGGGTTTTGGCCGCCACCCGGCAGGGGCGGGGCCTCGCGCTGCCGCCCCGCGCCGGGGCGGGGCCTGCCGCCGGCGGAGGGCGGGGCGTACCGCCGGCGGAGGGCGGGGCCAGCGGGCCTTCCAGGCGGAGCTGCGCTGCGGGTGCGGACGGCGGGCGGGCGCCGGCGGCGGGCGGGGGGCCTTGAAACCGGTGCGGGGGTCCGGGCGCCGCCGCTTGGTCCCCGGACCCGGACCCGGACCCTCCCGGGGGCGGCGGCGGGGCCGCGGGCGGCGGGATCGGGGGCGGCGTGTGTGCCGGTCGGAGGCCGCCCCTGCCTGCCGCCTGCTCCCCGGCCACTCGGGGCGATCCGAGCCCCCAGGGGGACAAGGCGCCCCAAGTCCGGGGCGGGGGTGGGGGCGCCCCGCCTGGAGCGGGGGCGGGTGTGGGAGCCCCGGAGGCTCGGCCCCAGGATCTTAAAACACGTGTCTGTCTCTGTCGTGTTTACTTTTAGGGTTTTGGCCAAATTGGGCACAAAATAGCCACTTAGCCCTTCTCGCCGAGGAGGAGCGGGAGAAAGGGTGAGTAAGGGCGGGCAGGGCTGGGGGCTGGGCGCCCCGGACACCGGCACCGGCCTGGCCCCCGGCCCCTGCCCGGGACCCGGGGCCCGCGTCCACGTGTTCCCGGCACCGGGGCACCTTCCGGCCGGAGGTCTCCACGGCCCAGCGCCCAGGGGCCCAGCGGGGCTGGCGGCCGGCCCTGACCCTGCGCTCCTCCCGCGGGCCTCGCACCTCTGGGGTTTGGCTGTTAAAGGGCCAGTTCCCCCGGTGACGAACGGTCCCTCCCAAGGACCTTTGCGTTTAGCGGGGGCCCCGTGCAAACCCTGCAGACCCCACAGCACAGCGTGAATGTGTCCGGGGCTTCTCCCCGGCTCCCCCGCAGGAGCAGTGGCCCGGCCTGTGCCGGGAGGCCCTGGCCAGCAGGCTCCTCCGGAAAGCTGCCAACAGCACCGGGAGTCCGGGGGGCGCTGTGTGGTCAGCGGGGTCCCTTTTCCGGCGCCCCACACCTCACTGCCCAGCCTCTCCTATTGGTGACTTGGAACCAGCCGATCCCGGAGGGCGGGACTACCCTGCACCCCAGTCCCAAATAAGCCAAGGGTTTGAATTAATGTTCCGTGAGCCAACAGCACAGATGGGAAACCCACATGGGACACACCCACACGGAGACACCCACATGGGACATATCCACACGGAGACACCCACACGGAGACACCCACACGGGACATATCCACACAGAGACACCCACACGGAGACACCCACATGGGACACACCCACACGGAGACACCCACACGGAGACACCCACATGGGACATATCCACACGGAGACACCCACACGGAGACACCCACACGGGACATATCCACACAGAGACACCCACACGGAGACACCCACATGGGACATATCCACACGGAGACACCCACATGGGACACACCCACACGGAGACACCCACACGGGACATATCCACATGGAGACACCCACACAGAGACACCCACACGGAGACACCCACACAGAGACACCCACATGGGACATATCCACACAGAGACACCCACACGGAGACACCCACACGGGACATATCCACACGGAGACACCCACATGGGACACACCCACACGGAGACACCCACACGGGACACACCCACTCGGAGACACCCACACGGAGACACCCACATGGGACATATCCACACGGAGACACCCACACGGGACATATCCACACGGAGACACCCACATGGGACATATCCACACGGAGACACCCACACGGGACATATCCACACGGAGACACCCACACGGGACATATCCACACAGAGACACCCACACGGAGACACCCACATGGGACATATCCACATGGAGACACCCACATGGGACATATCCACACAGAGACACCTACACGGAGACACCCACATGGGACATATCCACACAGAGACACCCACACGGGACATATCCACACGGAGACACCCACACAGGACATATCCACACAGAGACACCTACACGGGACATATCCACACGGGACATATCCACACGGAGACACCCACATGGGACACACCCACATGGGACATATCCACACGGAGACACCCACATGGGACACACCCACATGGGACATATCCACACGGAGACACCCACATGGAGACACCCACATGGGAGATGCCCACATGGGACTGTTACCAGGCCCAAAGGGCAGAGCTGCCTGGCCTGCACCTGCCTTTGTATTGGAGTCACAGGGCTGGTGACCACGGCATCGACTTTCTGAAAACCCGGAATAGTTGTTTAATTGACGATGGGTTCCCTCAAGGATTTAATGGATTTCTTATCGGTTGAGGAGCGGGCTGATGGGGTGCGGAGACCAGCGACATGGCTCGGGGTGGAGCCTTCGCCAGCTCTCCGGGGGTTTTCTGACCGGCTCTGTGTCAGTGTCCAAGCCTCTGGTTCTGGTTCTGGTTCTGGTCCTGCTGGCGGGCTGGTGGGCGGGCTGTGCGTGCCCCGTCCTGCCTCCCGGGGCCTGTCATAAGCTCTGTCCTGGCGGGGCAGTGTGGGCAGTGTGGGCAGTTCCCGTGCGTCCGTGCGTGGTGCCCGCATCACCATAGACGGGTATGCTGGTGCTCCCTCGGGGGACGAGAGAGGCTGCAGGGCCGGTGCACGCAGGGCGTTCACTCCTGTGGGCCTCCGTCCGCGGCCCTCATTTTTCATCCCAGTGTCAAAGGAGACTTTTCCGGTCACAAAGGCTTAAAAAAGTGACAGAAACTTGTGAGGATATAAAAGGTAGGAAGCGAGGCTCCCTGTAACTCCCTCTCGCATGCTGCTGTCAGCAGTGTGGGTTGATTTATTTCTTCGGCTTTTCATTTCACAATCGTGTATTTCTATTGGGCAAAATTCTAAATTTCTGCCCTTTGTCTCCGCATTTCTGGCTGTTGGCCACCATTCCTGTTTCACCCTAAATCCTCAAGTAGAAGTAGCATGCCTTTTACGTATAGGTCTTCATTTACTTTTATTAGTCCTCCCCCAAGGGTATTTTTCCCCCATTGGTTTTCAGAGAAAGTGGAAGGGAGGACACACACACACACACACACACACACACAGAGGGAGGGAGGGGGAGAGTAGGAGGGGGAAAGAGAAACATCCATGTGAGAGAGGCACATGGATTGGTTGCTTCCCACATTCTCCCACCACACCCAGGGCCTGCAACCAAAATCTGTGCCCTTGACCAGATGGGACCTGAGACCCTTCAGTCCTGTGCGGACCGGCTGGGGCTGCAGCCCGTCTCTCAGACGCAGGCCTGGTCCCTGGCTCTGGCTTTGTTAGCTCTGCCCGTCGGGCCTGGTAACCCTGTGCTCCCGAACTGCGGTCTGCCAAAGCAGCAGTGAGCATAACTACCAGGCGTGTGCACAGCCACTGCCGTTCCCTTCCCGCCCGGGGTCTCTCTGGTCACCCTTCACATCGTAGGCCTTTTCTAGTATTTAACTTTCCTAAGGCGCTCAGCCTCCTGGGTTTTGCATTTTCACAGCTGATCCGAGAATTCCCCTGGGAGGCCTGACCCCTGATGGGGCTCAAAGTCCCTGTCACATGACTCGCTCCACAGCCCTGCGCACACAGCAGGGGGAGGAGAGGAACAGCTAAGTGGGGGGGAGAAGGGGTGAGAGGTGAGGGGAGGGCTTCAGTCCGGGTTTAAGAAGCTCTGACCGCTCCCCAGCGAGGAGACGCCCCGCTGCACCATGCTGAGTGGGAGAGCCGGGGTTTCCTTTCCGGTTCAGGAAGGGCTGTGGCCAGTGGGCTGTACACAGAAACGCAGGTGCTTGGTGTCCCAGCCCTCATGGTTGTGCTGGCGGTGGGTTTAGTAACAGCTCAGCAGCAGTTAGCGTGTCTCACGCTCTCTCTGTGTCAGAGCCGGCGGCCCCCAGGCTGGTTCACAGCAGCTCCCGGGCTGCGGGCAGAGGAGGACGTGCTGTCGGTGGATGGCAGGCCTGGCGGCCGCGAGCTTGGTGGGTGGCACCTGCCTTACGGGTTCCCGCCTGCGGGCTGAGGATGGCGCTTTATTCCGCCCGCAGCCCCTGTGAGCGGCCCACAGGCCCGTACGCCCCACGGGGTCCGCCAGCCCGCTGCTCTCCCAGGCGGATCGTCCTGTCCTTTGTGATTTTTTATTGTGTGTGTGTGTGTGTGTGTGTGGAAGAAAAATATTCTTAAAGGAAAGCCTCATTTAAGGACCCTTTGTGACCCAAAACTACGTTGAAGTACATTTTGGTTTGTAATGATCGGGGGAGGAGCCAGGTAACAAATGGCTCTAGCTGTCCAGGTGGGGCCCCACAGCCCCGCCCCCGCGCGGTGTGCGCGTCACGGAGTGGCCTTGGCCGCCCCGCAGTCCCGGCGGGTGGGGGGGATGATTGTGTGTTCTGAGATCTGAGATCGTCCCCTCTGTCCCCCCTCCTGGTGCGATGCCAGGGCTGTCGCTCTGGAGGCCGCCTCCCCGGGTTCGGAGGCTGTGTCACGGCCCAGCCGTGCGGTCCTGGACACACGGTCCTCCTCTGGAGATGGGTCCCTCCGCGCGGTCACTGTCAGGGTGGGCGCCTGCACAGCAGCATGCTGTGGGGGACAGATAGTCCCCAGGATCGTTCAGCTTTCTGGCCTCTAGGTCTTTGCTACCAGAACAGAGACTCCCCATCTCTTACATCCCAGACGATCCCCCCTCCCCGGGGCAGGACAGGCCGTGCCCACGAGGGGACTTCCTGTCGTGGGACCTGCTGCTGGTTGTGGGGCGGGGAGGGTAAGGGGAGCATGGCAGAGGGGAGGGGTGGGAGCTGAGGGGAACGGAGGCCATGAATTACTTCCTCTTAGGAAGAACCCCTTTATCTCTGGCCTTCAGTCAGCTGCTCTGCGCAGACTCTGACCTTGGACTGCCTGCCTGCGTGGCCCGATGGTCGATCAGCTTTTTCTCTTATCACTGCATGCCACCCGAACAACTCTGCCTTTCTTTCTCCTTTTTTTCCTTTTTATGGGTGGGGCTTAGTGTGCTTCCTTAGGACCTGGATTTCCTCTACTCAGAGGCCAGCGGCTGTCTTTGTGCCCTTTCATTGTCCTAGAGTTCATTCATTCCTCTTTGATTAAAAGAACAAACAAATCCTATTTTTATTGATCGCAGAGAGGAAGGGAGAGGGAGAGAGAGAATCCCCTCCTGGGGATCCAGCCCACAACCCGGGCCTGTGCCCTGACCGGGACTCGAACCGTGACCTCCTGGTTCATAGGTCGACACTCAACCACTGAGCCACGCCGGCCGGGCTGTAATTTTTTCCTTTTTTGCACTGTATGCTGTGTGCAGTGAGCTAGATATGAAGGTGAAAAATCACTGACCTTGGTCAAGGAGTTTACAGCCTAGTACCGTGGTCGGTAAATTGCAGCTCGCGAGCCACATGTGGCTCTTTGGCTTCTTGAGTGTGGCTCTTCCACAAAATACCACGGCCTGGGCGAGTCTATTTAAGTTTAAAAAAATGTGTGTCTCAAAAGAAATTTTACCGTATTTTCCGGCGTATAAGACGACACTGTGTTCTAGTAAAAAGCCTGCTCAGATTGGCCGGAGTCAGAGAGGCGGTCTATTAAAAAAAGAACTGGTGTTGCCACGAAAGTGGGGGGTGGTCTTATACAGCGAATATAGGCCTAAACCTGTGTCTTAACTGTAAAATTAGGGTCGTCTTATACGCCGGAAAATACGGTAATCGTTGTACTGTTGGTATTTGGCTCTGTGGACTAAGAGTTTGCCGACCACTGGGCTAGTAGGACAATCGACATCGCTGTGCCGCGCCAGCACGGCCAAGGGTGACCCTGAGGGGGCTGCCGAAAGGCCTAGAACAGACAGACGAGAGAATGGAAGCTGGGTCTCGGTGGGACGCCGCTTCCGGATGGAGAGAGACAGAGCCCACCAGCCGTGTCTATTTTACAGCCAGTCTGCAGGAGGCCCAGGAAGGGCGTGGTCAGGATGTTAACTGCATCCTCGTGGGTTTCAATCCCACTCAGCTACAGGCACCTGAACTCCGTCAAGCCCACATCCCTCAGGCACGTGGGGCCAGTGTTCCGACCACAGGTTCAAGCTCACAACCACAGCTGTTGGCTGTCATGGTGCGGGGAGGCCCTGCCCTCCAGGCTGGGACTTGCCGGTGGCCATGAGAGGACTGTGCCCTCCCCTCAGTCGGAGGCTGGGACCTGTGCAGACACTGTGGCCGCGCCCCACACGTCTGTCCCTGCAGGCACTCCGAGCCTGCCGGGCGATTCGCCCCGATGAGAGCCCTGCAGGGGAAGGCTCCAGGGGGAGACGCCGGGGGAGGGGGTCCGGGGGGGTGGGTGGGCCTTGAGCAGTGGCTGAGTGTGTGCTGGCAAGCAGCTGCCATCGTGGGTGGCTGTGTGGCTTCCTCAGAGCAATGTGTCCGGAGACTCTGCAGGCCCGTCAGAGTGTGAAGGGCAAAGTCAGGAGTGAGGAGAGGGACAGCTAAGTCAGCGTCCGCTTCCCTCCCAGGCCGAGTGAGCCCTGGAGGGCGTGGGGACGGGCAGGGTCCCTGGCAGTGCCGGGTGGATGGGGGGGTGGGGGGGAGAGGGGACGGAGAGGGTGCAGGGATTGCGGGAGAAGGAAGGTATGTACTTCATAGGTTATATTTGAGGACAGGACGAGCTGTTTGTAAGAATCCTGTGTTAGTGGAACCCATTGTAAAGAAGTGTAAGGAATTCTCTGGTCAACGAGTCATACTGGGTTCCTGTCTTCAACTCTAAAATTTTTTAAATTAAAAATTTGTTTTTTTATGTGTGTGTAGACAAGCAATTAAGGGGAGTAATGATTTGGGGTTAAGAAAGCAACTTACCCCGTTGGCAGGTTTCTGGAACTGAGTCGAACGACGTAAAGCGAAACCAGTTTTATGAAAGACTAATTGATGTGGGCATCGCACCAGTGTCCTAAGGAGACAACATGGAAGGAAATGCCATGCGAGGGCCTGTGTCCTGCTGAAAGAGGGGTTAGCTGTGCCCGTGCCTGAGAAATAAACGGCTCCTCTTTATCTGGGACGTGTCATTGATCTAGCCGCTGCGTCTCCGATGGAAGGTGTGCACACACCTGGAGATGCTCTGCCTGTGGGGCTGGCTCCTGTCACGTGTTCTTTGGGGTCAGCCTGAGATTCCAATCCTTCCAGAGCACGGAGGCCAAGCCAGGGCTGCACAGTCAGACACACATGATGGCCTGTGCGTGGGGAGGAAAGCCCGGGTCCCACAGCCTCCTGACGGCCGCGAGGGCCATGGGAGGAGGTGGGAAGGGGCGTACAGCTCTCCTGACGGCCAGGGTGGAGGGGCAGAGTGGGGGCGTGGGGGTCACGAGGGCAGGATAGGGTTACATAGCAGGTTCCTGGGGGAAGAGAAAGAACCCTCTGGTTGAAACCCTGAGGCAGGTGATATATCAAATGTCCTTCTAGTTCCAATCCCGATGTCCCTCTAGTTAAGCAACATACTGCTGCCCGCCAGAGGGAGAATGCTTTACATTTCTGAGCTTGAGACTTCGGGACAGCGCTTTGTTCGAAAGATAAGTCCTTTTTGTTCAGTCCCGTTGACACCGTTAGTCTGTTGCAATCTCGACTTTTTGAGCTGCTTCTGTGACCTTCACAATGCACGCCGCTGCCACGGGCAGGACGATGGCCTGCCTGTGGCCAGAGCTGTGAGGATGGCCATGGGGAGGCAGGGGAGCTGTCAGCCCGAACCAGAGACGTCCGCATGCGTCCTGGGAGGCGTTACCGGACAGGGTCTTGAGGATGGAGAGGAACACCACCCATTCCAGAGAACTTTCCAATGTGTGTGTGTGGACAACGTGTCTTCATGGCAGCCGCGTAGAAGCCAGCAGGCTGGCGCCGAGCACCGGACGGGGGGAGGACACAGGCCGCCCCCCCTCCTGGCAGCTGCCGCCCCTCTGCCCGCCGCCCAGGCTCTCGGTGGGGAACCCACGAAGCTGACGTCTCAGGGGACCTTCCTGGACGCTGAAGCCCGGGTCCTGGGAGGAGGATGAGGCAGTCGGGTTTTGTTTCCCAGGCGGTGGGGACGAAGCAGGTGGGTGAGGGCCACAGGCTCAGTCTGTGGAGGGAGTGCAGCTCTGGCTGGCGTTTAAGTTGATGGAAACAGCGGAGTCGGCTCCGGCCTCTCAGCATCAGCAATCTCGCCTTCCGCTGCTCGGGGTGTGGGCAGTTCAAGCTGCTGGAGCTGATCCTCCCTGGAAGCCCTCGGGGAAAGCTGAGCGGCCCCTGCCCTCTTCCCGTCCGTCTTCCTGCGGCTCTGCCCCCCGCTGCTCCACGCCGGCCCCTCGGGGAAGCAGACGTGTTTGCACTGGAATCAGTTTCAAGTCGGGACATGTCAGGGCCGGCTCCGCTCTGGGCTGTAGTCAGTGACTTCGGTCCCGTTCTTTTTAAAAAAAATATATATTTTATTGTTTTTTTTTACAGAGAGGAAGAGAGAGGGATAGAGAGTTAGAAACATCAATGAGAGAATCATCGATCAGCTGCCTCCTGCACACCCCCTACTGGGGATGTGCCCGCAACCATGGTACATGCTCTTGACCGGAATCGAACCTGGGACCTTTCAGTCCGCAGGCTGATGGTCTATCCCCTGAGCCACACCGGTTTCGGCTGTCCCGTTCTCCAGGCACTGGCTTCCCGCGGCTGTGGCTTACACTGCCCTCGGGTGAAGGCGGAAACTTGCTGAAATTGGCCTGAATGACCCGTTTCACTGGCCCTGTTCACCTCGCCAGCATTCTCTTTCTCCCTGGAGCCTCAGCTCTCTGCGCTCCAACCAGACTGACTTAGAGACAGTGAGTTCTTACTCGCCTTGACCTTTGTTTCATTAAAAAACGAAACAATGAGAAGAACAAACCTGGGCCACATCTCCTTGCTGGCTGGGGACAGCTGAAGGTTAGAGGCCATGGCTGCTTCCAGGCTGAATTCCTCGCTGGGACCTCCCACCGCACACAGCCACTGGGTGTCCTCCTTCGTCTCCCGTTGTGCCTGCTCCGGCCTCACTGAACAGCCCCCGAATCCGTGGGGTTCTGAGGGGTCGGGAGAGGGCAGAGAGGGCACCTGGGACTGACCTCTGGAGAAAGGGAAGAACATTCACAGCACCAGCTGCAGCTGGAGCAGAGATCCAGGGTTGGCGTCGGTTCCCAAGTCCAGGACCTGTGAGACACTGGTTGGCTACAGGAAGGGGCTGTGGGACATATACATTGAGGTTAGATTGTGAATGACCTAAATATGAGACTCAGCGGTCTATAAATAGGGAGGGGAGAATGGAAGGGCCTTTGACTGGGGACTCACATGTTTTAAGAAGATTAATTATGTGTGTGTGTGCGCAGGCATCTTTGTTCAGAATCAGAGAGAGGCTTGGGGGTTTTCCTTTTTTCTTATTTATTTATTTATTTATTTAAGTTTGCTTTAGTGTTTAAATTATTACATATAGTAGTACATATCTCTCTCCCCCCCCCCCCACAGACCTCCCCCAGCCTCCCCTGGCCCATCGCATGCCCTCATCACACAGCCCAGTGTCTTGTGTCCATTGGCTGTGCATATATGGGGAGCGGGGGAAAGAGACCAACTGAAGGGGCTTTCTCTTTTTCCTACTTGACGTCGTCTCTTGTCCCGTTTGGGGTGTGAAAGGTTAAAGGTGCATGAGCAGGCTTCACAGACTGCGAATGAGGAAAATCGGGATTTAAGGAGAAGGGGTCGGAGGTAGGGATGGCGAAGGGAAGAGGAAGCCAGAGAAAGGGGGCCTTGGAGACAGGCTCGGGGATTGGCCCGGGAGGAGCTGTGGCTGCCCACTGCTCCCCTGGCTGGAGTCTCATGGGGTCCCTGAGAGGTTGGGGGTACCTGCCTGCAGGGGAGCGGCAGGGCCCTGCTTTCAGAGGGAGCGTGTGGGCGGGCCCTTTGACCTGAGCCTATTTCTCTCTTGCAGGTGGCACGCTGAGGGAGTCTCAGGGAGCCTTACTAGAATATTCAATTCAGTCCCTCACAGATCCTTCTAGACGGACGGGTCACTGTGGTTCCGCGGTGTGCTTCCTGCCGCCTCTCTCTCTAACGAGCTGGCTGACAGATGGCCCGGCCGGGAAGGGTCTGGGGGATGGCGTCTTGCAGAGCACAGCTGCACTGGGTTCTGAGACCTTCATCATTCAGAGCGGGTGGCTGTTAATTTGAGTGGCTTTGAGTTTCCGTATGGCTCATATGCTTCTATCTGGCTCACATAGTCCCTAAGATCTATCAAAACTGTTACCGGATTTCCTTTCTAAGCCATTTACTGTAACCACCGTTGCGGTGTTTTCTAATATCACTCGATGTTGAGGAGACAATAAAAGAAATATGTTCTTTACAGAGTTGAGAAGACCAGGGGATAATTCTCAGGGCCACCGAGCTGTTAAGTTGGAAAAAAAAAAAATACACACACACAAAAACACACACACACCTATTTGCTGACCAGATGAAAACAGTTTAGTTCCATGTAATATTCCTGGTGCCCATTGGCAGGCAGGCTGCTGATCCTGGATGCTGGAAGCAGGAATTTCCAAAGTGTGTGTGACCTGTCCTATCCACCCAGCCCCTCGACGTGTATGTGTGTGTGTGTGTGTGCGCATGTGTGTGAGTGTGTATGTATGTGTATGTGTGTATGTGCGAGAGTGTGTATGTGCGTGCGCATGTGTGTGAGTGTGTGCGCATGTGTGTGAGTGTGTGTATCGTGTATGTGTGTGTGTGTGAGTGTATGCGTATGCGTATATGTGTGTGAGTGTGTATGTGTATGTGTGTGTGTGCATGCGTGAATATGTGTGTGTGCATGTGTATGTGAGTGTGAGTGTGTGAGAGTATGTGTATATGTGTGTGAATGTATGCATGTGAGTGTGTGTATGTGTATGCATGTGTGAATTGTGTGTGTTTATGTGTATGTGTGTGAGTGTATGTATATATGTGTGAGTGCATGTATGTGTGTGATTGTGTGTATGTGTGTGTATGTGTATGTGTGTGCATGTGTGAGTGTGTGTGTGTGTGTGTGTGTGTAGTGCACACAGGCATGAAGTCAAGGTCAGCCTAGGCCTGTGGCAGTGTCAGCACCAGGAGGGAGCCCCATTTCCTGAGTAGGCTGACCTGCGGCAGCGGGCAGAGAGGCTTGGAGCACGGGTGCGATGGTGATGGACGGTGAGCCTGGGAGGAAGGCCAGGCCCTGGGATGCTGATATGAAAGACAAAGGCCTGAAGGTAGCTCACAGTCAGGTGGGCGGAGCTAAGACCGGAGAGGTAGGCAGTCTACGCCAGTGGTCGGCAAACTGTTGCTCGCGAGCCACATGCGGCTCTTTGGCCCCTTGAGTGTGGCTCTTCCACAAAATACCACGGCCTGGGCGGGTCTATGTTGAAGAAGTGGCGTTAGGAGAAGTTTAAGTTTAAAACATTTGGCTCTCCAAAGACATTTCAGTCGTCATCCTGTTGATACTTGGCTCTGTGGACTGAGGAGTTTGCCGACCACGGGCTGCACAAATGGAAGTTAGTCGCCTCGCCATGGGCAGAGCCAGGGCTTGAAGCGCAGTTTTGTGATTTCACACTGAGCGGGAAGGGGTGTGGCCTCGAGCAGGGGCCGGTCTGGGCTTAGGGAGTGACAATGCTGGCTCTCAGAGGGCCTGCTTTGCTTTTTTTAAATTTTATTTATTTATTTTTTAAATATATTTTTCTTATTGATGTCAGAGAGGAAGGGAGAGGAAGAGATAGAAACATTGATGATAAGAGAGAATCATTGATTGGCTGCACACACTGTACCGGGGATCAAACCCACAACCCGGTCATGTGTCCTTGGCTGGAATCGAACCTGGGACCTTTCAGTCTGCAGGCCGACACTCTATCCACTGAGCCAAACCGGTTTTGGCCACATATAGTTCTTGCTAGTCCTGTGCACACACACAGTTCTTGCTGGTCCTGTGCACACACACAGTTCTTTCTGGTTCTGTGCACACACACAGTCTTGCTGGTCCTGTGCCCACAACACAGTTCTTGTTGATCCTGTGCACACACACAGTTCTTGCTGGTCCTGTGCACACACACAGTTCTTGCTGGTCCTGTGCACACACACAGTTCTTGCTGGTCCTGTGCACACACACAGTTCTTGCTGGTCCTGTGCACACACACAGTTCTTTCTGGTCCTGTGCACACACACAGTTCTTGCTGGTCCTGTGCACACACACAGTTCTTGTTGGTCCTGTGCACACACACAGTTCTTGCTGGTCCTGTGCACACACACAGTTCTTGCTGGTCCTGTGCACACACACAGTTCTTGCTGGTCCTGTGCACACACACAGTTCTTGCTGGTCCTGTGCACACACACAGTTCTTGCTGGTCCTGTGCACACACACAGTTCTTGTTGGTCCTGTGCACACACACAGTTCTTGCTGATTCTGTGCACACACACAGTTCTTTCTGGTCCTGTGCACACACACAGTTCTTGCTGATCCTGTTCACACACACAGTTCTTGCTGATCCTGTGCACACACACAGTTCTTTCTGGTCCTGTGCACACACACAGTTCTTGCTGATCCTGTGCACACACACAGTTCTTTCTGGTCCTGTGCACACACACAGTTCTTGCTGATCCTGTGCACACACACAGTTCTTGCTGATCCTGTGCACACACACAGTTCTTGCTGATCCTGTGCACACACACAGTTCTTGCTAGCCGCAGTGCACACACGCAGTTTACCAGCCACTTTCTTCAAGTGTTTGCACCTGCAAGTACCAGCATCGGATGGGAGCCGGGGACAAGGGATAGATGCAGGCACCACGCACACGTGCGCTCTCACGTGCACTCACACAGCACGGCCTGCTGCACGTGGCTGGGCGGGGCCTTCCGCTCCGTCCACGCCTCACCACGTCCATCACGGCTAGTGTACATGTGCAGGAACGTGCGAGGTCAGCTTGCTGAATGGAACCTTCCTGTTAGTGGTAATGGGAACGGACTGAGTCACTGCCTCAGTGAGACGGGAACAGGGACTCCCTCGGGGCCGGCGAGCAAGCGGCGGACCCACAGGAGAAGGCGCGGCGCCTGGAGGTGGGTGAGGGCCAGTGTGACCGGCGCCACGCGGGGGCGGAGGGTGTGGGGCCCCCAGGGGGCATGGGTAAGGTGACCAGATGTCCTGCCTTTGGTGGGACAGTCCTGACTTTTAACCCTTTGTCCCGTGTCTCATGGCGTTTTCAAAAGCGACAAATGGTTAAAAATCAGAACCGTCCCGCCTAAAGCGGGACGTCTGGCCGCCTTAGGCACGGAGTGACCGCTCAGCAGGCCTGGCAGGTGGTCAGAGCTGGCCAGCCTGGCCGGTGCGGCTCAGTGGTTGCTGAGCCAGGAGGTCGCCGGTTCCATTCCCGGTCAGGGCACCTGCCGGGTTGTGGGCTGGATCCCCCCGGCGGGGCGTGCAGGAGGCAGCCCGTCCCTGGGTCTCATCGCTGATGTCTCTCTCTCCCTCTCTTTTCCTCTGAGATGAGTAGAACTGTATTAAAGAAAAGCGTTGGCTGAGACAAGAACAGGTGGGAAGGGTGCTGGGGACGGAGGGGGGCATGGAGAAGGGCTGGGGGACCAGGGAGAGCAGGGCGGACCTGGAAACCGCCCGGCTGGGTGCAGTCGCCGTGGCCGCGCCGTGGCAACACGGGGACCTCTTCAAGGAGCCGTGTGGCTGAGTGGGAGGAGCCCACGGTCGCAGAGAAAGGGGAGTCGCTGAAGTTGGCCCGCCCGGGAGGTGGCGCGTGGAGTTTTCCGGAAGGCGCCCTGGCTCGGCGTGTGGGGATGGAGCCTTCTCCAGAGCAGGAGGCCGGGAGCAGGGGGCCCTGACACCCCAGCGGCCTCCCTTCTTTTTAAAAACATATTTTAATGATTTTTTTTTTTTTTTTTTTAGAGGAAGGGAGAGGGAGAGCTAGAAACATCGATGAGAGAGAAGCATCCATCAGCTGCTTCTTGCACACCCCTACTGGGGATGTGCCCGCAACCAAGGCACATGCCTTTGACCGGAATCGAACCTGGGACCTTTCAGTCCGCAGGCCGATGCTCTATCCACTGAGCCACACCGATTTTTGGCCCGTCGGGCTCCCTTCTCACCTCTGCTTTCCTCCTGGGACTGTTCCGGTCGCTTAGCCCTGCCCAGGGGAGAGGACTCCCAGGTCGGGCTCCCTCGAGATCCCCCGAGGATCTCCTGGGGGGGGGGGGTCCTGCCCACGTCCAGGGTGCCGGTGCCCAGGGCGTGACCACGGACCCGGGAGGAGAACCAGAGGAGAGGCCCGGCTCGGCCTCTGTGTCCGGCGTCGTTTCTCTGCGTCTCCGCATCCTCTACCAGTGCCTCCCAGAATGTGGTACGCGCACCCCCAGGGGCACGGGAAGAGTCGGGGGGGGGGGGGTACCGTACGCGTTGCACCGGAGTTTGGTGGGGATATGCACTGCACCGTGCTTAGCTGCGCCCAATTCTCCGTTCTCATGAGCACGAGGGGTACTCAGCGTTACGAAAATGATAGAAGGGGTGCACATATGTCGGAAGTTTGGGAAACATGCTAGGCCAGTTCCCACATCCGCTATCTCCTGGCGAACCGGCCGGGCTGACCACCGCCGGCCGGAGGACCATTAGGAGGACGCTGCGTCTCCAGGCGCTGGGAGGAGGCACCGCTTTGCATTTCCGATGGATTCCCGGGTCACTTCCTGGTGGATTGTGCGGCAGCTGTGATGGGCAGGGCGCAGGAGGGTGGGGGAGGCAATGAGCCGTTTTGTGCCTGCACCCCGAAAGCTTCACTTCCAGTGTCCACCTGAGAAGGACCCTAACAGACGCGTATTTTAAAATATTTTGCATTTTATTAAACACCCATAAGATACTTTCATGCTATTATGCTAGATTACAATGACCACTGGCTAATTTCCTTTATTCACATACTTTATTGCAGAATAATTGTCACACAAAAAGCAAGCCCCCTGCTCTCTGACGCGGTCTCCTTTCGGAAAGCAGCCCGCCAGCGGTGGCTTGGTGGCTCAGGGCCATGGCTGACGGTGACCGTTAGGCGATCAGATCCCCGGTTTGGCCACAGGAGCGCCGGCCGACTGGGCCCTCCTTCCCGTTGCTGCACTGGGCGGTGGGCGGCATCACCGATGTCCCAGCTCCTCCTGGTCCTCCTCTGCCGCCCAGAGCACGCCCTCTCTGGGGAGCCCAGGGAGAGAGTCCTCACCTCGGGGTGTCTGCGTCTAGGCTTCCAGAAGGTTCTTCCTTGACCCCCTCTGTGTATTAGTATCTCCCTGTACGCCTGGCCCCCAGCCAACCCCTCTCCACGTTTGCTCAGGCCTAAGTGTACCGAGAATAAACTGGTTCCCTCATTGCACCCCCCTCCCCATTCCGCACAGGAGCCCAGCCCATGAAATACCAAGTTCAAAAGTTATTGGGATTAATATGGCGGAAGGAAGATTGTGGAGGTCCTGGGGTGTTTATGGAACAGATTGTGGTGACGGTTTCATAGTGTAGCTGATCTCCAAACTCTTATATATTAAGTACAGCTTGCTTTTCATATGTCAATTATACTGCAATAAAGAATGTGTATGTTTTTTAAAGAAAGATGACAGGTGAATTGCCATGGTGGACAATGGAGGGTTAGTATAACTGCCCACTCCCAGTTCTCTTCTATGTGAAAAACAATAAACACCCTTTCTAATGTGACACACGCACACACGCACACACGCATGCACACACACATGTACACACACGTGCACATGCGCACACACACACAGGGAGCTGATTGGATGAGCCCTGCTCCATCACCACAGTGGATGCCTGGCTAGTTCTCTGTCTTGTTCAGTGTGTGAGTGTGTAGCAGGCGAGGCCGTGTCTGCGTGGATGATGTGTAATGAGAATGTGTGCGATGCGTCAAGGACAATGAGATCCTTCAGTCCTGTCTTTCCCATCTCCCATTAGAAATGGGTGCGGCACTAAAATAAAGTTTAATGTTTCTTTTCCTTTCCTTTTTGGCTCGTGGGTGTTTCTCTCTCTTCGCATTTTACACAGAGTGGCATCGGCGTTTCTCTGTCACTCCTGGCTGCCTCCTGGAAAACCTCGATCCTGCGAGGGCAGGGCCTTACGGGGAAGGCAGGGCTCGGAACAGATGATTTGAAACCAGGGGAATTTGGTAAACAGAATTCACACAGAAAATGACAGTCAATCGTAATAAAAATGGTAACTCTCAACCAGCATCGGCACCCAGCATCGTGGTTCAGGCGGCCCTCAATCCTGACTTTCCTCCTTCAGTTGGGTCCATTGAAGTCATCCACGTCTAACACAGGCTCATCTCATCAAAGTTAAAAAACCTGATCCCAGGTGTTGACTTACCAATTTTACCTAATTTTAAACAGAAATAGTGCACATGTCTCCTCAGGTAACTTACGGAGGTGGTGGAAGTCTTGAGACTCTAAATGAGACTTTCCCTTTAAGTCTGAGAAAACTTGCTCTTGATGGTATCAAAACCTTTGGCCCAGCTAAAGTGTGGCTCAGTGGCTGAGCCTCAACCTATGAACCAGGAAGTCACGGTTTGATTCCCGGTCAGGACACATCTCCAGGTTGTGAACTCCATCCCCAGTGTGGGGCATGTAGGAGGCAGCCGATCAATGATTCTCATCGTTGATGTTTCTCTCTCTTTCCCCCTCTCCCTTCCTCTCTGAAATCAATAAAAAATATTTTAAAAAACAAAACAAAAAACCTTTACGTGCTGGCAAAAATAACATGAGCAGCACAACTGACATCATTGCCCTGCCTGTGAGCTAATTTAAAATTTTATTTATTTATGTTCGCTTATTTATTTATTATTTATACAATTATTTTAATCCTCACCCGAGGACATTTTTCCATTGTTTTTTGAGAGAGAGTGGAAGGGAGGAAGGAGGGGAGGAGAGATGGAGAGAGGGACATCAGTGTGAGAGAGACACAGATTGGTTGACTCCCGAACACACCCTTATCTGGGCTGGGGATGGAGCCTGCAACCAGAGGAATGTGCCCCTGGAATCGAACCCATGACTCTTCAGTCTACGTGCCAATGCTCTAACCACTGAGCAAGCCAGCTTGGGCTGAGCTAATTTGCATTTAAGAAATATTTGTCGTAGCAGGCGAAAACTGATGCTAATCTGCTTTAGGAGGTGACGATAACATACACCCAGCACGGAGAATTTACACAATACGGGAATGTGTAGGATGAAGGCGAATCCTTTGGCTGCCAATAAACACAGCTGGCATCATTTTGGCTCCTTTTCTTCCTCACCTGACCTCTTTCTGTGATTAGCATCGAATCGTGACCTCCTGGTTCATGGGTTGATGCTCAACCACTGAGCCACGCCATCTGGGCTCCTTTTATATTTTTAATTTTACATTTATCTTTGAGTTATGTGGAAGTTATCTTTCTGGGATGATTCCTCCCCCCCCCCCCCCCTTTAAATGGTGGGTAGTTGTTTCAAAACCCTTTGTTATTTCTGCCCCTCGGCATTAATATATTTATCCCTACCTCTGTGTCTGTGAGTCTTCTCTGGGCTTACTGGCTGGTTAGCTATTTCTGCAGAGCGAGCTGCCCACACTCCGTGGGTTAAACGTGCTCCGTCCCCCTGTCCACGTCAGACACCCAGGGGAGCTCAGGTCGCATTCGGGATCAGCGTCTCTCTTGCTGTTGAACTTCAGACTTCAACCCGGGCCCAGCCTCTGCTGGCTTAATCCAGGCAGATTATTACGTAGGGAGGCAGGCTGTGGGCCTTCTCACGCCCTGGCCCAGGTGCTGCTGGCTGTGGAGGGGCGGGGCGGGGCGGGGCTCTGCCAGGGCCCTGTCCCCATGGCGGGCGCAGGCCTGCCTCGGAGCAGGTCTCGGAGAGAGCGGGGGAGACCGCCCTCTGCGCCTCACACACTTTGCCCTTAAGGAGATGTGGGCGGGGCTCCTTATCGGGAAGGGCTCCTGCAAGGCGGGTGCAGGGACATTTAAACCATACAGCTCCCTCTTGTTCCATCACGTGCATGCTTGCTCTGCACGAATATCACAGCTTCTACATGGGAACATCACAGCTTCTACATGGGAACATCACAGCTTCTACACAGGAGTATCAGCTTCTATCCGTAGTGTCACAGATTCTACACAGGAGTATCAGCTTCTATCCGGGAGTGTCACAGATCCTACATGAAAATATCACAGCTTCTACACGGGAACATCATCTTCTATCCAGAGTGTCACAGATTCTACATGGAAATATCACAGCTTCTACATCAGAGTATCACAGCTTCTACATATAAATATCACAGCTTCTACATGGGAATATCACACCACCTACATGGGAATATCACAGCTTCTACACAAGAGTATCACAGCTTAGGCCCGCTCCCCAGCTGTGAGTCAGGTTTCTGGCTGAGCGGTGCTCCCCCTGTGGGAGTGCACTGACCACTGGGGGAAGCTCCGCATTGAAGCTCCTGGTGGTCAGTGCATGTCATAGCGACCTGTCATTCTGCTGTTGGTTCAATTTGCATATTAGCCTTTTATTATATAGGCTATGCATAACCCATGGACACAGACAATAGTGGGGTGAAAACCTGGGGTAGGGTGGGGGCTGGGTGCAGGGGGACGACTGTACTACTGCCTACAATAAGAATAAATTTAAAAACATTGCCTACTCAGGCCGAGGAGCTGGGCTACAGCTATAATATTCAGCATTCCTGAAATGACCCGTGGTAAAATCCAGTTAATAGAAGTTACGTAATTCAAGGATAACATAGTTACCTTATATAATACTGTAACTAGCTTACATCCATCTCTGTTTTTGGGTCAAAACACTTCATGATCTTTCCCTTGGAAATGACGGCCATGAAGAAGTCCTCGTCAGCCGTTACAGTGGCCGTGGCGGAACAAGACTGTCTTAATCTTATAGCCACACACTGTTCGCTGGCGCTATTCTCACACAGTGAAGCAATAGCCTTGCAGGAAAACGGGAAAATTTAATAATGAAAACTCAACTTCTTCATGAAAACACGATGCCTGTTCCACTGGCTGCGGAGGCCTAAGCAGGCCCTCGCACAAACAGGAGGAGCAGGGCTGCTGGGGAAGGAATTAGGAAACAGATCTGAAGCATGTTGGCCCGTTGGCCAGACAGGAGGTGGGTGAGGGGCGGGGCTGACCCTGGGAGGCTGGATGATGAGCCTGGGGGCGGACCACGTGGCCTCCCCGGGTGTTTTCCCAGCATTCCTGTTGCTGCCTGGCGCACACTCTCGTGTGTGTACTTGGCTCTTCTCGTGTCAGGTTCTTAGTGTTACCCTCTTTCTGCTTCCCTGTGTCGCTCCTATTTCTTCGTTTTTACGTTTGCATGGTTTTGAGATTTTTTTCCTTTTGAGAAGGATGCTTTTTCACAGCTCCTTTTATTATTTCTTTTAAAAGCCAAGGTCGCACACAGCCTAAATGCTACATAACGCTGTATTTTTATTTTCTTGTTATTTTTTTAGCTAGTCAGTTAGTACTCTGATACTGGAGATATGATCTCTTGCCAGTTGGAGATATGATGGCCTCAGGAAGAACCAGGTTCATGGTGAAATGGTCCAAAGTCCCCTCATTGCCGTGTTCAGGCTGCAGATAAGCGCCTGGTGGTTTCACGGACACGAGTTTCAGTTGCTGCATTGTTGGCGGCAAGCCCACCGTCCCCTTAAATTGCACTTAATGATGGCACTTGCGCGTTCGAGTTAAATTGGAAATAGTGCGGAAATCCAGATTCCATGGTTATTACAGCCAAAAGCCTACATCCTCTGCTGGCTAATGGGGGCCGCTTACCAGGGTTTTTTTCATCCTGCAGAAAGCTGTTTCCTGTCCTGTTAATTTTTATGATAAACTATTTTTGCAGAATCTATAGGTGGCGTGTTAAGGCTGAAATCTGAGATGGGGCTGTCGCTGTCAGTGCAGGCCCAGGTGTCTGCTGGAGATAAGGAGAGGGTCCTTCCTAGGATGGATGTCCAACTGATGGCCTAGACTCCTTCCCCACAGGAAGTGGGCCTAAGCCTCAGCCGTACATCCTCAGCGCTGCTGAGGAGGCGGGACAGTCAGCCGGCTTGTGGCTGAGTGGAGCTTCCCCTGAGGAAGTGCACTGACCACCAGGGGGCTGCTCCTGCATTGTCTGCCCCCTGGTGGCCAGTGCACATCATAGCGACTTGCCATTCCAGTCCTTAAGGCCAATTTGCATATTACCCTTTTATTATATAGGATGTACATTCATATAGAAAATATACAGTGGTGTTTAGGAAGAGTTTTTAAACGATGGAGAGTGGTTTGTCTCGCACTTAATGCTGCAGGGCAGTTATAGGGCCTCCATGGTGCTGGGGACTTGGGACCCTTTATTCTGTGGCTCTGCCATGTGTATTTTTTTAAAAAAATATTTTTATTGATTTCAGACAGGAAGGGAGAGGGAGAAAGATTGAACCATCAATGATGAGAGAGAATCATTGATTGGCTGCCTCCTGCCCAACCTCTACTGGAGATTGAGCCTGCAACCTGGGCAGGTACCCTGACCGGGAATCCAACCATGACCTCCTGGTTCAAGGTCGATACTCAACCACTGAGCCATGCCGGCCGGGCGGCCCCTCCTGTTCCTATCACCACCTCGTTATCACAGGTGTCATGAGATGAGCAATAGGAAAGGAAGAGCACGCTCCTTGTAAGGTGCAGTGTGGGAGTAAGTCCCTTCTGCTCCAAGGCCATTCATCAAACCTAGTCACATGGTGGCACATAGCTGCAAGGGAGGCTGGGCAGCCCCTGAGGTGTCTCATTGACACTTCCATTACGTGGAAGAGAGCAGGTCAGGGTCCGAGCAGCATCTCATCGGAATCCTCAGCCACAGGAAAGGGTTTACTTTTGGAATGCTCCCCTCCACCCTATTGCTCGTGAGGAAACATTTCCCACTGACATTGCCAAGTGGACTTGAGCTACTGACAAGAGTTACCCAGAGTGAAGGCGCTCCCCTCGGGGATTTTAAGTCCCGTTTATTCCAGTGGTTACGGGGACGTGTGTGAACTAAATGGAGCTGAGGTGGCTTCTCCTTAAAATAGTGTTTTTTCTGGGGCTGTCTTTTGCGTCTTTCTTTTTCACCGCTTTTGATGCTTGCTGTATACTTCGTTTCATGCTTGTTTTTCTCTGTGTTGGCAGGTATGGCGCCGGCGCAAGGCTGGGCGAGGCGGTACATCAAGGCCTTCTGCAAAGGCTTCTTCGTGGCGGTGCCTGTGGCCGTGACCTTCCTCGACCGGGTGGCCTGCGTGGCGCGAGTGGAGGGAGCCTCCATGCAGGTGACTGACTGCCCTTCCTCCTCACCGCACACGCACCATAACTGTTTCCCCCGTACCGGGGACCGGCTTCTCCGTGCCACTCTGGGCGGGGACCGGAGAGGCCTAGAAAGACCTTGAAGTGAAGGTTAACTTCCCTGACTTTTTAAGTAAGGTTTTTCCAGTGCAAGTCACAATCCGAGGAGAGGCGAAGAGAAATAATTACCAAATTGTTATCTGTATCTGTCTACCTATCTATATATCTCTTTAGGAATTGTAAATGGAGATTCTAAATAAGTTTTTTTTTTTAAATCTCCCCCCACCTCTGGATAGTTTATTGATTTAAGACAGGAATTGAGAGAGAGAGAGAGAGAGAGAGAGAGAGAGAGATTGAGAGAGATTGAGAGAGAGAGAGAGAGAGACAGAGAGAGAGACAGAGAGAGAGACAGAGAGGGAGGTGTGCCATGATTGGGAACCGAACCCACCACCTGTCGGTGCCCGGGAGGAGGATGCTCCATCCAGCTGAGCACCAGCCAGGGCATAAAGGAGAGTCTAGAGACATTTTACTGAATGACGCCGTATTTTGTGGATCTGCCTTGGGATTTTAAGCCATTTCAGTTATTTGTATCTGAATCTATACGTAGATATCTCTTTCAGACCAAATTATTCATGCAGATGCAGGCTGGGTACGGGTCCGAGTCGTCACTCCGTTGAGCTGTATGACCCAGTGGTTCATAGGTCAGTGCTCAGCCACTGAGCCATTCCGGCCGGGCTGGAATGTACGGGGTGGTCAGTAATAGATGCAGTGTGGTGGGGGAACAGGAGGAGAAATGGCAGCGGGGAGGGTGGTTAGTGATGAGTGCAGCATGGCGGGGGACAGTAGGAGGAGAAATGGCAGCGGGGAGGGTGGTTAGTGATGAGTGCAGCATGGCGGGGGACAGTAGGAGGAGAAATGGCAGCAGGGAGGGTGGTTAGTGATGAGTGCAGCATGGCGGGGGACAGTAGGAGGAGAAATGGCAGCGGGGAGGATGGTTAGCATGCTTGGGGACATCTTTCTGCTGTGCAGCTTTGATGAGCGGAACGTGCTTTAGACTCGGGGTTCTGCTGAATGTTGGAAAGAGCCTCGTCCTCACATTCATCTGAGGATGTGAGTTCTAGGTGGGCTGGCAGGCGGGCAGCGTGGAGGTCTCTGGAATCCTGGTGCACCGCAGCCTCTGTGGTGGGGAGCCTGCAATTCCTGCAGCTGCTGGTCTGTTCCACTGGGGAATGGGGGGCAGGAGGGCAGGAGGGGAGTGGGGAGATGGGGAGTGGGGGAGGGCAGGAGCCCACTATGCCTGGGGCATCTTCTCTCCGCGGTTTGAAGCCGGGACAAGATGCCGGGAGACGGGGAGGAAAGGAGAGACCAGAGGAGTTGGGTGCTGAGGACGCCGGGAGGGGTTGCAGGAGAGGCCCAGAGCCCCGTGAGGAGGAGGCGGGACCGGGAGGGCTGTGTGTGGAAGGTCCCGTGGCCGGTGACGTGGCCCCGTCTGTGCGGAGCAGCCTCCGCCGGCGCCCTTTCTGTAGCTCAGGTTCCAGGATCGGTTACGGTCCGGGCGGGGTCTGCTGGAGGATCAGTGTGGGCAGCGGCAGCGCCTTGGAGGGAGGTCAGACAAGAAAACAGGTGTTTTAAGGCGTCATTCAGCGGGAAGCAGGAATTGTTCAACATTCGCTTTTGTAAGACAGCAGCATGGGCAGGCCCACTGGGCTGCGGGGCCACTCGGGGCCCCAGGGTGCGGCAGGAGCTGCCGGTTAATGACTGTCCACACGCCCTCCCTGTCCTCAGGCCTCCTGCCTGTCCACTGGCTGCTGGCTGGCCCTGGGCATGGGCCTTTGCTTTTCTAAAGGAACCACCACGTGGCACAGCCTGAGGTTAACTCAGGAACCGCAGTGGACGGCGCCCGGTGGGACCCAGAGAGAAGGGGTGTGCGTGAGGGGAGGGGGTGCAGTTATTCCCCGGGCAGCTCCAGGCTGCGGGCTGTCAGAGTGGCCAGGCGCGGGGATGGCTTTCGGAATCGCCGGGCCTTGGGACTTGGTTTGAGTGAGTGCCCGCAGCGGGTTCCTGCGGCCTCGGCCATCACCACCGCGGACTTCCCAGCAGGAGGGGCCAGCGGAGCACACGGCCTGCACCGCACCGTGTCCCTCCCCTGCACAGCCGGGGCCTCTGCTCGGCTCCAGGGCCGGCCTGAGAGTGCGAGAGGGAGTCAGAGCCGGGAGGAGGCAGGGCTTCCTCTGGGTTCATCCACAGCGTGAGTCCGCCGGCCCCTGCCTTCGGGCGGCCTGCCCGTGACCCCGGGGAAGCCGCTTGGCAATGAGCTCCCGGGCTCCCACCCGGCTCCAGCCACTCTCACTTCCCGCTGCGTCTGAAATGAGATGTGCCGTCAGAGAAGCACAGAGACTCCGCACTCTCTCTGTGTCACATGATTTATGGCATTCTGTTAAAACATTGAGTCCTCCCGCGGGCTTAATATTCAACGGTTATTATGGACCATAACTGTTACTCTCCATTCCGAGGCGCCCGATGCAAATAGACTCCCAAGAAAAGGGACGTAGCGTTAGCGTGTCTTACGCGCCAGAATTTCACGCGGAACCCGGAGGGGGATGCTCCCTGCCGGTTTGGACTTCCAAGGTGCCAGGGGAAAATATCCTTAACTATGTTCTGCAATGTGGTTTTCTCCCGAAAATGTGTTTTTAAATATTGTTGGAAGCATTACATATGTCCCCCCCTGACCCTTCTCCAGCCTGCCCTGCCCAGGCCCTCCCGCCCTGCCGTCTGAGCCCAGGGGCTGTGCACATATGTGTACACGTTGTTGGGTTAAGTTTTTCTCCGCCATCTACCCACCCCCGCCTTCCCTCTGAGGGCTGACAGTCTGTTCCATGCCTCTATGTCTCTGGGTCCATTTTGCTCACCAATGTAATTTGTTCTTTAGAGTGGCTTTTACTACCCACAGGTCACATGGTTTAACCATGGCTAATTTAATCTGCTTCCCATGATTGCTATTTAGGTTGACTCAACTATTTGCCTGTGATAAATGTTATATGATGACCATCTTTGCATATTTTTAAAATTATTTCCTTAGGATAACTTTCTAAATAGGACACTTCCAGCTCTAAAGAGAGCCCATTTTAAAGGCGTTTGAGACATTTAGGTAAATTACCTCTTAAATAGCTTATACGGATTTTTATTTGTACAGCAGTCCATGAGCGTGGCTGTAAAACTCCACAGCACACAGGAAATACAATTAAAGATTAGGAGGATGAAAAATTAGCGACTCACTGGACTTTGAATTTAAACTGATAGGGTAGAGGTCCATTGAAAATCGTTATTCACACAGCTTGAAAGACTTGCTTTTCAAAGAAAAATTAAGGAATTTATCGGGTCTAGTAATAATTAATGTAGTTTTTAAACATTCGTTTAAAATCTTGCTTGGTGTTGATTTGTATTGACATAACCTTCAAACACGTGGTATCTACAGAACGTGTGAAGTGCAATTAACAAGTTTTGCTTGAAAAAGTTTGTGTTTGGTTTGGTTTTTGTTGCAAAACTAGGGCTAAGAAGATGGCGAATGAAGAGCATATTCGGCACTGCATGCTTTACGAGTTCCAATTAGGAAGAAAAGCAAGTGAGGCTGCAAAAAACATCTGTAGTGCTCTTGGTCAAGATGCAGTTAGCGCCAGAAAATGCCAGCGTTGGTTTGAGAAATTTCGCGAGGGAAATTTTTCGTTAGATGACAAGAGTGGTCGAGGCCGTATGTCCAATTTTGATCAAGAAGCTCTGCAAGCTCTTTTGGTGCAAAATCCTCAAATTACCCAGCAAGAGCTTGCGACAACTTTAAATTGTTCACAAAAAACAATTTCCAATCAATTGCGTGCACTTGGCAAAGTCCAAAAGTTTGGAAAATGGGTTCCTCATGAGTTGCCCGACAACAACCATAATCAAAGAGTCACAATTTGCAGTTCGCTCCTCTCTCGTCAAAACCGATTGCCGTTTTTAGAGCAAATTGTTACTGGAGATGAACAATGGGTGCTGTATGTTAATTTGAAAAGGCTGCCTCAATGGTTGGACAAAAATGAGGCTCCGCAGCCCACGCCAAAACCTGACTTGCATGCGAAAAAAGTGATGTTGTGTGTTTGGTGGAATTTTAAAGGAATTCTTCATTATGAACTTTTACCATCTAACCAAACCATTACAAGTGCAGTGTATAGTGCCCAATTGGAAAGGTTAGCCCAAGCTTTAAGAGAAAAAGAACCCACGCTGATTAATCGGAAGGGCGTAATTCTTCACCACGATAACGCACGACCGCATACTGCAAGAATCACTGCTGAAAAACTGCGCCAGTTGGAATGGGAAGTTCTCCCTCAACCTGCATATTCTCCTGATATTGCCCCTTCCGATTACCATTTGTTTCGTTCTTTGCAAAACTTTCTTCTTGGAAAAAAATTTAATAATGAAGAATGCCTCAAAAATGCATTGACCGAATTTTTTGCATCAAAATCACAAGAATTTTACAACAGAGGGATTAAAATGCTTCCTGAGCATTGGGCACAATTAGTAGAAAACAACGGCAACTATATTGTTGATTAAATTTTGTTGTATTGTTTAAATAAATTACAATAGATTTAAAAAAAAGTATTAGAAAATGACATTAATTATTACTAGACCTAATAGTATCTAAACATACAGCTTATTTTTATGTGAATGAAATTTCATGCAGAAATGCCAAAAGGAGGAAGAAAACTGTAAGTCTGTAATGCGGGCATGAGATTAGGACAAAGTTTATTTTTTAACTTTATTTTTTAAAGAGGGAACATGGGCTTTATTGCGAATTCTTGTTAACACTGTTGAGTCTGATGGTTGTACTGTGACCACGTGAAAGTCATTATTTATTAAAAAACACACACAATAAAGCTGTAATAAGTCTAAGTATTAACACAGAGCTAGCGCTGTCAGGTGCAGCCGATGGGACCTGTGAGAGCTGGTGTTTGGCCTCACATCCCGCTCCTCCAGCTTTTCTCTCTGTGTGTTTTTCATTGTTGATGTCATCAAAGATGTCTCTCCTCACCCCTCTGACTTCCCTCTCCCCAGCATCTCCCCCCCTCCCGGGTCTCACCAATGAGCAAAGCTCTTTCTTTCTTTAAAAAAAACCACATTTTATTGATTTTTACAGAGAGGACGAGAGAGGGATAGAGAGTTAGAAACATCGATGAAGGAGAATCATCAATTGGCTGCCTCTTGCACAACCCTCACTGGGGATGTGCCTGCAACCAAGGCATATGCCCTTGATCGGAATCGAACCCTGGACCCTTCAGTTCGCAGGCTGAAGCTCTATCCAATGAGCCAAATCGGTTTCAGTAAAGCTCATTACTTAAGAAAAGCTCTCCGCCCTCCGAGGACAAGGTGGTCAGATCCCCATTGGGGTTTTCAGGGGGGAGAATCCCGTTGGGAAGCGGAGTTCAGTGTATTTCCCAGGACGGAGGGGTGCGTGGGGGAGAGCAGGGATGAGTTCTCACAGCTGCAGGGCTGCCTGGGGTGGGGGTGGGGGACCCTTGCTCTCCGCTGCTCTCTCACTGGACGTGCGGAGAGTCCGTGTCTCTGTTCTGGCTCCTGTGGACCCTGCCCGGTCTCCCCGGGGGCAGGCGGGGGCTGCCAGGCTGTCTGGTCGGTGAGGGTGACTCCGGGAAGATGCGCTCCTAAAGGGAACGTGCTGGTGAGGCCGGGCGCTCCGGGGAGAGCCCTGGAGCTGGAGCAGGTGTGAGGGGCCCATTACTGCACTCTTACTCTTGGAGTGCCAGATGGACCTGGGGCTTAACAGGCATAAATTTCCAGAGGGCTCTGTGGTTTGAATCCCCCTCCCAGCACCCCAGGGGAATGTGCGTGACCCCAGGGTTTAATCACCTTGCGAGGCTGAGGAAGTTCTGCGTCAGATGGTGGTCGTTGTGAGGGGTCTGGGTGCAGGGGGCAGGGCAGTGAGCACCGTTACGGAGGGATGCTCCGTGGCCAGCTCAGAGCTGCGTGCAGACGTGGGTGCAGCTGCCGTCCGTCTGATCGCATTCCCCCAGAGGCCGCGCCCACAGCGGAGACCCCGACAGCAAGGGAGGGAGATGGTGTTTTAGATCGTTTTACCGCGAGTCTTCCAAAGCACGGCATCTGATCATGAGGATGTGTCTGTAATCGGAGGACACACTCTGTCAACTGTGCTTTGTGCCTCGCGGCCAGTGCTGCAGGGCGAGGTTTGAAACAGATAGGAGGACTGTTTCAGTGTCTCCTCTTACTCTGTAACCAATAGCACCTCCCCACCCCCCTTTCCTGGCTCTTCCAGGGGAGGCTGAGGGCTATTGGGCAGCCTTTGGCCACCAGCTCGCTGAGAAGCACACCATTTAAGGGAAACACCGTGGATTGTGCCTGGGCATGGGGGGCATGGCGGGCGCTCTTTATATGTGAGACACTTGGGAGAATTGCTCCCAAAGGACTGAGGAGAACCAGCTCATGGCAGTAGGCTATGGGTAGCAAATTGTAGGCTGTGAACTATACACCCACACACACACACACACACACACACACACACACGTGTATATATGTATATATTTTAGAGGCCCAGTGCATGAATTCGTGCATGGTTGGGATCTGGCCAGCCTGGCCAGGGGGAGGGGACATGGGTGGTTGGATGGCCTGCCTGCTGATCAAACTCCTGGTTGAGGGGACAATTTGCATATTAGCCTTTTATTCTATAGGATATACACTGAGTGGCCAGATTATTATGCATTCAGATATCATCATAATATGGCCATTCAGTGTGTGTTTGTGTGTGTGTGTGTTTGTGTGTGTGTGATTTCAGAGAGAGGAAAGGAAAGGGAAAGAGATATAGAAACATCAGCGATGAGAGAGAATCATTGATCAGCTGTCTCCTCCACACCCCCTACTGGGGATCCAGCCCAGTGCCCTGACCGGGAATCGAACCCTGACCTCCTGGTTCCTAGGTTGATGCTCAGCCCCTGAGCCCGGCTGTGTGCCCTTGACTGGAATTGAACCAGGGACCTTTCAATCTGCAGGCCGATGTGCTATCCACCGAGACAAACCAGCTAGGGTGGCTATGAACTTCTAAATTAAAAAACGAATAAGAGAAAACATTAATATGAAATTTATAGAAAATCAAAGCTAGTAGAATAGCATCACCGATTGATGGCCGGGCTAAATCTTGCAACGTAAAGCATCCATTAAGTCTCTGTTTAATTCTCTAGGGGAGTTTTATTTTTCTAAACTGAGACATAGTTTTATTTTTCTAAACACCACACCACACATCCAGCCGAATGATTTCAACTCAGACACAGCTGAGAATTTAGGGTGCCCCAACAATAGTGTTCGTTTGTAGGAGGAGTAAGACGCCTTCCGCAGAGTCTGGGATTGGAGATAGCATGAAGTCCCAATCTGTCTGCGCTGTTAGAAGCAGGCTCCATATCTATTTCTAGCTTTCGCATAACTTATTAATATCTGTAGAAATCTCCTGACTTGCTTAGTGTGAACAATATAATACTAGGTCAGAGAAAAGCATACGATCACCTCCTTTTTATATAACTTAAAATTCCCCCCCCCCCCCAAAGGAAGAAAAAGAAAATAATTTTCTTATCAACTAAAGATCAGAAGTTAGATTTTTAAATTATTTATTTATTTATTAAAATATATTATTATTGATTTCAGAGAGGAAAAGAGAGGGATAGAGAGATAGAAACATCCAGGATGAGAAAGAATCATTGATCGGCTGCCTCTTGCACGCCCCCTCCTGGGGATGGAGCCTGCAACCTGGGCCTGTGCCCTGACCGGGAATCGAACCCTGACCTCCTGGTTCCTAGGTTGATGCTCAGCCCCTGAGCCACGTGGCCGGCTCTGCGTTGGGTTCTACCCTGAGTGCTGCAGGGCGGAAGCAGAAGGGCAGATTGTGAGGACAGAGTCATGGGGAGAAGAGGGCAGAGCAGCTGCCAGCCTGGGGGGGGGTTCTTTGTTGGCCACACCCGTGATTTTGTCTTTTTCTAGTCGCTCCTGGGAACCGCCTTGACCGCGAGCAGGGGCATTCAGCTCAGCCTTGGGTAGAAACTCCGAGATTCAGTGCTCTCTGAGTTTCGTAACTTCCAGACTGGATTATGTAAGCGGTCGTGGTTTTGACGTCCTCTCTGGGACTGTAGGAAGGAAAGCGTTGACAGCACACCAGGAAGGGAGGCTCTGCGGCTGCCCCGGCCCCCAGCGCGGTGCTGGTCGGTGCAGATTGCCTGCTTATCGCGTCTTTGATTTGGGAAGATGGCTTGCTCTGTCTGACGCATCAGCTGCCATTCCCACGTGGGGAAGCGAGAGGTACAGTTTCCAAGTAATAACAGGGTTTTATTCATTTTTCCAAACGGCACTGTGCAAACGATGTCTTCTCAATTCTGCCCGTAAATCTCTCACTTGGCAGTTAGCACAGCCTCTCCTCAAAAGTTGGCTTAGGAAAGGCAGGAAATGAAGTGCTTTTTTCTTCCTGAATTGTTTAATTGAAGTGCAAAGAACTGTAGGGTTATGGTGCTTTGGACTAGTTTTCCAATTCAAGAAAGCTTCCTTCCTGATACGTGTTCGTCGTATTCGCTTGTTCGTGTTCAGCCGTGAGCAGTAGGAGGACATTCTGTGATTCGGTTCACTTCACCGTGAGCCATAAGAGAGCCCTGCTCTGCTCCGCTCCCCGTCCTCAGACGGCCCAACCTGATGCGAAACCAAAGATTTCTGACGGACGTCTCCCAAATGTGTTTTCATTAAAGGGACAGACACGTTGTCTGCATCACGGGCAGCGCTGACAGACCCTCTGATTTAAGGTGCTTTTTAAGAATCTTTCCCCTTCAGACTGTACAGGGTAGCAGGACTCTTTCCCTGCCCCTCTCCTGGGCGGACAGAAATGGTCAGACGTGATTTCTGCCCGCGGGAAGCAGCCAGTTGAGTGAAGGAGTCCAGTGTAGGCGGATCCCCAGGGGCAGGTTTTGGGGCGGTGGCTGACCTCGCTCGGGGGCATGAATGGGGTGCGGGGTTCAGTTCACCTCGTGGCGGAGAGGAAGGGCAGACCCCGCAGTTTCCTTTATAAGATCCAGCACGTCCTCCAGGTGCTGCCTGGGGAGCCGGTGGGACATGGGTGGTGTTTGCCATTGAGAATATTGGTGAGGTTTTCCAGGAAAAGAGTCTAAAAGACGGAGATGAATGAACTGACGCTAGAATTCCGGGACAAGAAAGCAACCTCCACGGGACAGGGGTTGACGAAGAGCCTTCTAAGACGATGGGTTTGGCGCTCTGGACTGCAACTCACTAGGCTGTGAAATCAGCATAGTGGATGGGACATTAATAAGTTGCTTATAGACAGAATAAAAAAAAAACACATTAGCAGAGAACAGGAAATATCGGTGTGTAGGTAGTAGAGGTCATCACGGTTTTGTGAAAGAAGTTATGAATAAAAAACAACCTTTTAGCTTTGCCACTGGTTAGCTATGAAGTAAAAACAGTAACCAAGATTTTCAGCTGTTTGACTGGGAAGATGGTAAATAGAATGTGACAAAATAAGGAAGAAACCTTTTATTTTTTGGTAGGAAATGAAAATTAAAAAAAAATGTTTTCAGAAAGATCAATTAGGTTGTAATTTCAAAGACACAAGTCATATTTCAGAGTCACATATTCCCTCAGAAGCATCATATTCTTAGACATAAGCAGTAGTTTAACAAAATCTGTTGACTACATTGCACATTTTTATGTGATTGGTTTCTCATAGGTAGATGGACTGAATGATTTCAAAGGCTCTTTCCAGCTCTACTGTTTTTTAAATATAAATCAAGTCAATAAATAGTGCAGTAGAACAACGAGATCTAAAACTCAAGGACAGAAGTTGCCTTTGAGGTGGACACGGAAAACCGGGGGTCAGACACACGGTGGTGGTGATCCCCCGCCCCCACACCCCGAATTTCTCGTGGTGCCCCATCTGCTTTGTAGAAACTGCCGCTGATCCGGGAGTTGTCAGGACAGAGACGGGCACTCTGCCCGGGGACAGGTCTTCCTGGTGTCCATGCCGGCGCTCTGGGTGTGCCGTCCTCTCCCGCTGCCACCGTCGGCGAAGGGAGCGCCTCGGTGGAGGGTTGGCACCTTCCCCCCCGGAAGTGGGTGCTCCCCCTCCTGATGGCTGACAGCCCAGAGGAGTCCCTGGGGAAGCTCCCTGGCGTGCCTGTGTCTGCCTCCCCATGTCCCCGTGTCCCCGTGTCCCCGTGCCTGTGTCTGCCTCCCCGTGTCCCCGTGTCCCCGTGTCCCCGTGTCCCCGTGCCTGTGTCTGCCTCCCCGTGTCCCCGTGTCCCCGTGCCTGTGTCTGCCTCCCCGTGTCCCCGTGTCCCCGTGTCCATGTCTGCCTCCCCGTGTCCCCGTGTCCCCATGTCCCCGTGCCTGTGTCTGCCTCCCCGTGTCCCCGTGTCCGTGTCTGCCTCCCCGTGTCCCCGTGTCCCCGTGTCCATGTCTGCCTCCCTGTGTCCCCGTGTCCCCATGTCCCCGTGCCTGTGTCTGCCTCCCCGTGTCCCCGTGCCTGTGTCTGCCTCCCCGTGTCCCCGTGTCCCCGTGTCCATGTCTGCCTCCCTGTGTCCCCGTGTCCCCATGTCCCCGTGCCTGTGTCTGCCTCCCCGTGTCCCCGTGTCCGTGTCTGCCTCCCCGTGTCCCCGTGTCCCCGTACCTGTGTCTGCCTCTCCGTGTCCCCGTGTCCCCGTGTCCCCGTGCCTGTGTCTGCCTCCCCGTGTCCCCGTGCCTGTGTCTGCCTCCCCGTGTCCCCGTGTCCCCGTGCCTGTGTCTGCCTCCCCGTGTCCCCGTGTCCCCGTGTCCCCGTGCCTGTGTCTGCCTCCCCGTGTCCCCGTGTCCCCGTGTCCCCGTGTCCCCGTGCCTGTGTCTGCCTCCCCGTGTCCCCATGTCCCCATGTCCCCGTGTCCCCGTGCCTGTGTCTGCCTCCCCGTGTCCCCGTGTCCCCGTGCCTGTGTCTGCCTCCCCGTGTCCCCGTGTCCCCGCAAGCGGCGTGGGTCGTCTGAGGCCACTCTTCTCCCAGGAGCAGTGCCGCTGCCGCGGGGGCCTGGCTCCCGCCTGGATCTTCCCTCGGGGGCGGACCCTCTTCTTCCTCCTGCCCCCCTCCCGGCCTCCTGCAGGCTTCCCAGCCCCTCTCCGGCGCCCAGGAGACATGGGCGCTCCCACACCCCTTCCCAGGCCCTGGGGGAGGTGTCTTCCTCCTGGCTCCCCGGGAAGAATCCCGACGAGCCTCCTGGAAACCCTCGTTCGCAGCTGTGTGAGAGCAGCGCTGTGCCCACAGCAGCTGTGCTGGGGATGTTTTCTTTTAAAAACTATATATATATATATATTTTTTTTTTTTTTTTTTTTTTTTTTACAGAGGAAGGGAGAGGAATAGAGAGATAGAAACATCGACCAGCTGCCTCCTGCACACCCCCTACCAGGGATGTGCCTGCAACCAATGTACACGCCCTTGGCCGGAATTGAACTCAGGACCCTTCAGTCCTCAGACCGACGCTCTATCCACTGAGCCAAACCGGTTTCGGCTGTTTTCTTAAAAAAAAACACAAAACAAAACAAAAAAAAACTAACTAAATAAATAAATATAAATATATATATATATATTTTATATATATATATATATATATATATATATATATAAAATATATATATATAATTGATTTTTTATGGAGAAGAAAGGGAGAGGGATAGAGAGTTAGAAACATTGACCAGCTGCCTTGCACGCCCCTTACCGGGAATGTGCCCCCAACGAAGGTACATGCCCTTGACCAGAATCGAACCCAGGACCCTGGAGTCCGCAGGCCGACGCTCTGTCCGCTGAGCCACACCGGCCAGGGCTAGGGACGTTTTCCTGCCCCGCACAGAGCCAGACGTGCGGGGCTGCGGGGGCGGGGACTCCAGTGACGGCCGTCTCTCTCGTCTCCAGCCCTCGCTGAACCCCGGAGGCAGCCACTCGTCCGACGTGGTGCTGCTGAACCACTGGAAGGTGCGGAACCTGGAGGTGCGCCGCGGGGACATCGTGTCGCTGGTGTGAGTACGGGCGGGCCGCGGGCGCCGGTGGCACGGAGGGTCCGAGAGGTCCGTCCTGGAACGGGGCCGGCCCTCCGAAAGGGCTTTTCTCCCAGGTCTAAAACGCACCCGTGGCTGGCCTGCCTGGGTTTGGTAAAACGCACCCGTGGCTGGCCTGCCTGGGTTTGGTAAAACGCACCCGTGGCTGGCCTGCCTGGGTTTGGTAAGACGCGTCTAATGACGTGTTGGTTGGCGGTGGTTATATTGGAGACTTAGCGTGCCTGTGCCTGGTGTTAGTTTGAGTTATTGAACATTCTGCTGCTCCCGTTTCCATCATGTGTGTAGGGACAGGCCTTTCTAGGACAGGACCGTGTGCGGGAGGTCAGCGGGGGAAGGTCAGCGAGGGAAGGTCAGCGGGGGAAGGTCAGCGGGGGAAGGTCAGCGGGGGAAGGTCAGCGGGGGAAGGTCAGCGGGGGGGAGGTCAGCGGGGGAAGGTCAGCGGGGGAAGGTCAGCGGGGGGGAGGTCAGCGGGGGAAGGTCAGCGGGGGGAGGTCAGCGGGGGAAGGTCAGCGGGGGAAGGTCAGCGGCGGGAAGGTCAGCGGGGGAAGGTCAGCGGGGGAAGGTCAGCGGGGGGAAGGTCAGCGGGGGGAAGGTCAGTGGGGGGAAGGTCAGCGGGGGAAGGTCAGCGGGGGAAGGTCAGCGGGGGAAGGTCAGCGGCGGGAAGGTCAGCGGGGGGGAGGTCAGCGGGGGAAGGTCAGCGGGGGAAGGTCAGCGGGGGGGAGGTCAGCGGGGGAAGGTCAGCGGGGGAAGGTCAGCGGGGGAAGGTCAGCGGGGGAAGGTCAGCGGGCGGGAGGTCAGCGGGGGAAGGTCAGCGGGGGAAGGTCAGCGGGGGAAGGTCAGTTGGGGGAAGGTCATTGGGGGGAGGTCAGCGGGGGAAGGTCAGCGGGGGGAGGTCAGCGGGGGGAGGTCAGCGGGGGGAGGTCAGCGGGGGAAGGTCAGCGGGGGAAGGTCAGCGGGGGAAGGTCAGCGGGGGAGGTCAGCGGGGGAAGGTCAGCGGGGGAAGGTCAGCGGGGGGAAGGTCAGCGGGGGGGAGGTCAGCGGGGGGGAGGTCAGCGGGGGAAGGTCAGCGGGGGAAGGTCAGCGGGGGGAGGTCAGCGGGGAAGGTCAGTGGTGGTCTGTGGGGATTTAGCTGGAAAAGGAGGTCCCGGAGGCCGCAGTGGAGGCTTTTGCGTGGGACCAAAAGGTGGCGCTGTTTCCCTGCGGAAGGAGGACAGCGGCCAGGAGCTTCCTTCCCCCCTCCGTCCGGGGAAGGGAAGGCGTGGACCTGTGTGTGAGCGGCACAGGCTGTCACCCCCGGCCCCAAACGGGGTGTCACACTGGCCCGCACAGGGAGTCACCCCCGGCCCCGCATGGGGGTCACCCCTGGCCCCGCACAGGGGGTCACACTGGCCCCGCATGGGGGTCACACTGGCCCCCACAGGGGGTCACTCCCGGCCTCGCACAGGGGGTCACCCCTGGCCCCAAACGGGGTGTCACACTGGCCCCCACAGGGCGTCACTCCCGGCCCCGCACAGGGGGTCACCCCTGGCCCCGCACGGGGTGTCACACTGGCCCCCACAGGGGGTCACACTGGCCCGCACGGGGGTCACACTGGCCCGCACGGGGTGTCACACTGGCCCGCATGGGGGGTCACACACTGGCCCGCACAGGGGGTCACTCCCGGCCCCGCACAGGGGGTCACACTGGCCCGCACAGGGGGTCACACTGGCCCGCATGGGGGGTCACACACTGGCCCGCACAGGGGGTCACACTGGCCCGCACAGGGGGTCACACTGGCCCGCACAGGGGGTCACACTGGCCCGCACGGGGGGTCACACTGGCCCGCACAGGGGGTCACCCCTGGCCCCGCACGGGGTGTCACACTTGCCCGCACAGGGGGTCACCCCTGGCCCCAAACGGGGTGTCACACTGGCCCGCACAGGGGGTCACCCCTGGCCCCGCACGGGGTGTCACACTGGCCCCCACAGGGGGTCACACTGGCCCGCACGGGGGTCACACTGGCCCGCACAGGGGGTCACACTGGCCCGCACGGGGGTCACACTGGCCCGCACAGGGGGTCACACTGGCCCCCACAGGGGGTCACACTGGCCCGCACGGGGGGTCACACTGGCCCGCACGGGGGGTCACACTGGCCCGCACGGGGGGTCACACTGGCCCGCACAGGGGGTCACACTGGCCCGCACAGGGGGTCACACTGGCCCGCACAGGGGGTCACACTGGCCCGCACAGGGGGTCACACTGGCCCGCACAGGGGGTCACACTGGCCCGCACAGGGGGTCACCCCTGGCCCCGCACAGGGGGTCACCCCTGGCCCCAAACGGGGTGTCACACTGGCCCGCACGGGGGGTCACACTGGCCCGCACGGGGGGTCACCCCTGGCCCCGCACAGGGGGTCACCCCTGGCCCCGCACGGGGTGTCACACTGGCCTGCACAGGGGGTCACACTGGCCCGCACAGGGGGTCACACTGGCCCCAAACGGGGTGTCACACCTGACCGCGCACTTGCGGGGCGGGTGAGATGCCTCTGACAAGGGGATTTGACCAGGTGAGGGGGAACATGGCTCCTGGAAGTCCAGGGTGGCTCATAAAATCACCGGCTTCTCATCGCCGGCGGAGGGGAAGGAGAAGTGAGACTGCTCTTCTGTGAAACAGTAAAGCAGTGGGCATTTATTATATAAATTAATTCCAGGAACAGTGCATTCCAACCGAGGTTGGTGTGATGAACGAGCTTCTCTGGTTGAACTGTATTCTAATGAGTTAATTATGGCCGTATCTGTCTTGTGCAAATAACAGATTTTCCTTCATCATGCTTGTTGCTAGCAGGACCTATAATACTTGGAACAATGCTTAGTAATGGGAGTTGTATTATTTAACAACAGATAATTAAGTAGTGAGTGTGGCTTTCCACACCCTTCAGCATGATGCAGTACCACAAAAGATACCATTTAGCCTGGCCACGTGGCTCAGAGGTGGAGCATCGGCCTATGAGCTGGGAGGTCACAGTTCGGTTCCCGATCAGGGCACAGGCCCGGGGTGCGGGCTTGATCCCCAGTGTGGGGCGTGCAGGAGGCAGCTGATCCATAATTCTCTCTCTTTGTGGATGCTTCTCTCTCTCTTCTTCCCTTTTCTCTGAATCAATAAAAATATATTAAAAAAGATACCATTTAAAGTATCTAGTTTTGTGAGCAAAAGTGCTTTCTAAGCATGTCTTTATATGTTTACATATTTCAGGGACTGCTTCATTTGAAAAGATTGACATTGGTTTGATTAGTGTTCATATATACATTTAATTACCTTCAAAAAACAGGGACTACTTGCTTTTTTAACAAAGTACATGAACCTGGTTTTAACTTAGAGGATTGTCAGCACTGCATTAGCATGTCCTAAGAAATGTGTGACCAATCCAGGCATGCATGACTAAACATTGAATTTATGGCTAAATATAAAATGTATAAAATACAAATTGATATCAAGAACACATTTCGTTGGTATGTAAGTAATCTTTGGAAACAAGATATTATGACAATTTATATTTTAAATCATCCTGGGACATCGTTGTATTATTCAGAGTATCTGGAGCATTTCTTCCATATTATTATACGTGCAATTCTCGGAAACCTTTCAGACTGCGAATCCATGCTCACAGCAGGAGGGCTCACGCAACTTTGTAAGCGGACGCTAATGAGGAGAATAACGGTGCCATTAAAATGCTGGCCCTTTAGCCGGCACCGGAGATCTCTGACCGGGACCTGCTGCCAGGAACGTGGGCTTTCCCCTCAAACAGGAGGTGCGGGCGGCTGCTGGAGGGGACACAGCCAGGGGGAGGCTCTCCGTGCAGGCGCCTGTGTTACTTTGTGTGCACACACACACACCCCTACACACACATATACACCACACACACACCCACACACCACCCCCACATCACACACTACACATACACACCACACACTACACATACACATCACACACCACACACCACACATACACATCATACCCCCCCACCCCCCCCACACACCACACATACACATCACACACCACACACCACACATACACATCACACACCACACACACACACATCACATACACACCACACACCACACATACACATCACACACCACACTCACACACACCACATACATACCCCCAGCGGGGTCCCCAGGCAGGTCTCCTGGTTTCTCCATAGCAGGAGCCCCGTCCAGGCGGTTCAGTTCCTGAGCAGTAAGTGTGAACTTCTGCTTCCTCTCTCAATACGCCTTCTGCACGTGGGAGCAGTGCGGACAGGGTCTCGGTGCAGGTGGGCAGCGTGGCGGGCTCTCACCGGACAGCGGCGGGCCCCCGAGGTAGTTCTAAGGGAGCCAGCAGGCCCAGTGGGCGGGGAAAGGACGGCTTTAACTGTTCCCTGTCTCTCCGTGTCTGTGCAGCTGGCTGCCTCCTGGCCTCTGGATTTTTCTAGCGTCTCTCAGCTGGGCGAGGTGCTCCATAATGCATCCTGTTTCTTCACCAGCCACATCCTACTCACCTCCTGAGCGGGCGGGGTCCCCGGACAGGGAGCTGGGAGGAAGGACACACAGGAGCTGGAGGGGTTACTTCTGAGAGGCCTTGGGGAAACTAAAGGTGCCAGGGCGGGGGGGTTCTGCCTCTCTCCCCCAAGCGTTTGCTTAACATCTGTTTGCTTGATTTGCTAGAAAACCAGAGGCCATACACAGCAATGAGTCAATTGTCGACAGGAATACTGTTTGTATCAATAAGGAAGTTTTGCCCTTTTCTCAAAAAGAAAGCAAGGTGACAGCCAACCATCACCCTTAAACGATAATTAACCTTCCCATCTCCGGAATTTCCAGCGAGTCCGGACTCGAACTCTGGGTCCAGCGTTGGTTTTTTGGCGTCAGCCTCGGTCGCCATTGAGAATGTATTCTCCCAAACCAGCTGCATTGCGCAGACCTGTGCGTGAGCAGCGTGACTCATGGAAGTAGGAGGGGAAAAGTAAAAATATTTAATTGCAAAAAAATATTCCCTTTAAGATGAATAACATCTTCGGTAGAATTGTATATAGTTCTGGGCCACGTACACAATTGGAAATTTTAGAACGAAAAGCTTTTGAAAGCTTGCTCGGTACTGGGCGTGGTCCTTATGCTTATATATTACTTTCTTTAATTTTCCCAGTAACTGTGTGGGCCAAGAACTGCTATTGTATTAGGAGGAAACTGAGGCACACAGAGGTGAGTTGCCCAGGTCACCCAGTAAATGTGGGAGAGAGAGAGAGAGGGAGGGAGGGTTCAGACCACGGCCTCTGAACCCCAGAGGAGGGCTCCTGACCACCTGGCTTCTCTGTCAATCAACCAGGCAGTCAGCCCGAGTTTATGATGATCATCTCTGCCGCTCCTGCTCTCCTTCTTTTAAAAAATATATTTTTATTGATCTCAGAGAGGAAGGGAGAGAATCATGGGTCGGCTGTCTCCTGCACGCCCCCTGATGGGGATCGAGCCCGCAACCCAGGCAGGTGCCCTGACCGGGAATTGAACCGCAACCTCCTGGTTCCTAGGAGCTACACCTGCCCGGCTCTCCTGGGCCTGCTCTCAGCTCCCAGCTGGTGCGCTCATTTCCGAGTTGAACCTTGTTGGGTCCAGATGCGGCATTTCTGAGGTACTGACTGATAAGTGCATGTATCCACACGTGAGTGTATTACATCTAAGTCTGTACCCCTACACCCAGGCCTGGGCGGGGACGGGCTTTCTGATTTGTGTCATGCACAAGAAAATAATATATTTTAATTAATGATTAAAGCCATCTTATACAGTGACAACGGTCCCTTCTTGTTCATTATCGTTGCTGTAGCTGACAGGTGCTGGTAAGCCCAGGAAGCACATTTGTAAAAATAAAGTTGTTTGCTTCTTTTTAACTTAAAGATAAGGCTTGTGGCTTGTAAGAATCGAGGGTTTCTTTTCCTGGCTCCTTACCTTTTCCTGAAACAGCTCTAAATCTCATGTGTTTCTTGCCCTCGTCCAGCCACATCTCGGCTCCGCCACCTCTTTCCCTACAATTAATTGTTTCAGAAGGAAGGGCCCGCGAAGGGCTGTGTGTCTGCATGTCTGGCTGAAGGAGGCCGGGGGTGCGGAGCGGGGAGCCGTTAGGAGCCGGACGGTGTGGGCAGCGCCTGGCGTGGGGGGGCCTCCTGTGATCAGGGGCCCCGAGGAGGGGATTGATGGAAACCGGAGTCTTGTCTGACAGCAGAGCCATCAGAAATGAGCTGTGAGGAAATAAAATCCCGAGGACGTGAGGTGCTCTGCCAGGGGGTCAGGGCACCGGGGAGAGCGGGCGCCCGGGTCCCGCTGGCCGCCGGTCAGCGTCCTTCACCCCCGGGGTGGGCAGGCGGGCCGCGTAAGAGGATCGAGGCCAGATGGGTTTAACGCGCAGGTCGAGGGGAAACCGTCAGGGAAATTCATGACAGCAGCAGCGAATGCTGTTGGCACACGTCCCGCGGCAGGTGCGGTGCTGAGCACGTTCACACCGGCTAAGGGACGCAGCGGTGCAGTGCGGGCCAGCCGTGTGATTGTCTGCATGGCAGCCTGGGCCGTGGGCACCGTCCTGTCCGTGCCCATCGTTAGCGTGTAGAGGGCTCAGCTCACAGCCCGGACGCGCCTGGGAGACTCTGTTTGGAAACGTGAGAAGCACAGGCGAGTGATGTGAGGGAGGGTCATGCTGTCTGCCAAGCTGTCGAGTGACTGGGAACGCGGGTGTCACGGTGGGGGACGCGAGATAACTGAGCTGGACATGGACGTGTGTACAAATCAGCTGCTCCAAAATGGATGATTTTGAGAGTTCCTTGAGTTCCGTGGTTGGCAAACTGTGGCTCTCGAGCCACATGCGACTCTTTGGCCCCTTGAGTGTGGCTCTTCCACAAAATACCACGGCCTGGGCGAGTCTGTTTTGAAGAAGTGGCGTTAGAAGAAGTTTAAGTTTAAAAAATGTGGCTCTCCAAAGAAATGTCAATCGCTGTACTGGTGATACTTGGCTCTGTTGACTAATGAGTTTGCCGACCACTGCTTTAGTTGATAATTTTTTTAAAAAAATGGTACACTTAAAATGTTTATTGTTAAAATGAAAGCATGTAAATAAAGATGTTTATAAAAAATCACTTGTAATATCAACCTCCTGAGAAGACACTGTCTGTTTTTATTGGGACATACACTTCCAAGATGTTTTCCTGCGTTTTGTGTGCACGTGTGTGTGTGTAATATGCAACATGGAATTATGGCATGTAAAATTATGGCATTATTTCTGTAGCCCACGTTTAAGAATTCAGCAGTGGCCCCGGCTGGTTTGGCTCAGTGGGTAGGGGTGTGGGCCTGTGGACTGAAGGGTCCCAGGTTCGATTCTGGTCAAGGGCTCCTACCTCTGTTGCAGATTCCCAGGCTCTGGTCATGGTGTGTGGTACAGGAAGCAACCAATCAATGTGTCTCGCTCACATCAATGTTTCTCTCTATCTCTCGCTCTCCCACTCTTTCTAAAAATCAATGGAAAAATATCCTCAGGTGCGGATTAACAAAACAAAACAAAATAAAATAAAATAAAATAAAAAAATAAAATAATAAAACAAAAATGCCAACAGCGGAATGACAACTCACCTGCCTCCATGTCTGTACACGGTCTGCGGGCACATCGTGCGGTGCCTGCAGGTGGCCAGCAATGCCCACTCCCAGTCTTTGCTGAACAGGATTGCTGTGCTGAGCCCCGTTCTGCCTTGCAGACAGCAGTCTGCCCCGCCCTGTGCAGAGCATGGCCTTCCGGCTGTTGTCGCTCTGAGTGGAACGTGTTTGCCTGCGGAACAGCAGAGAGCGGCATAGGAGCAATTGCCAGCGTCCAGAGTAAAGTGAACTCAGGCATCTCCACAGAAAGCACTTGCCGCAGGTTAGGAGATGTGCCGAAGTCAACACACACACACAGAGCCTTCAGAGCGAGGGGGCTGGAAAGCAGCCTCCCATCAGCCCTAAGCTGCACGCGGGAGCTGGGAGGACCACAGCTCTTTGGGAAGCCGTTCGGCCCTGCGCACCCAGAGCCTGAGGAACTTCCATCTGTGAGCGAGTCCGCGTGTGCGTTTCTCTCTGCGATGCCGTCTGCTCTTCACTTTTGTTTGAACGTGGAAACACACACCCCCTCTTTTCCTCTGTCACTCCTCCCGCCTCACTCCCCACGCCGTGTTACTGTCACGGATTCCAGCGTCTCATTGGCTTTTGACTTCGATGATAGTTTTTGATACAGAGTAGTTTAATTTTGAGGAATATATTCTAAGTAAAGAACCTGAAATACTGGGAACTTCTTAGGCCTGACATGTTTCTTAAAGAATTACTTGTAATGGAGGAAAAAAAAAAATGAAAGCAGTTGCTCAGCACTCGGGCAGAACGTAAATTGTGAAATGTCCACCGGATGGGGTGCTCGGTTAGAGTGAGGCCTGTGCAGAGTTGAAGGTAACAGGAGCAAAGGCGTATGCTGATGTGTTGAGAGAAACAAAATACTTGAGGAAGTGCATGGAATCAAACACTGCCTCTTCCCCCTTTCCTCTGGCCGCCACCTCACTGACTCGCGGGGAAGGGACTTTTGGGGGAAGTGCGGCAGAGGCGGAGGAAGGAGACTGGGCAGTGACTTTGTTGGCCACTTACGGGAGCTTTTCTTTATTCCTACCAACACAGTGCCGTCCTGGGATCCTCGTTTGTTAACATAGAAAGCGTCTCATGGATGCTATTGATGGTAATTATAATAACTATAAAAACGGATCAAACATTTTTTGAGACAACTTTTAATTTGAAAGCCTAAGTGGAAGTAATTTACATTTTAATAGACATCTACTCATGCAAAGAAAACACACAAGGAAAATTGGCTCCTCCAAAGCTTTATGCCAACCAAATAGTCAAAAACGCACATTTTATTTATCACTTATTGAAAAAATAACGTGTATCCTTTTTTTTTTTTTTAAATATATTTTATTGATTTTTTTACAGAGAGGAAGGGAGAGAGATAGAGAGCTAGAAACGTCAATGAGAGAGTAACATCGACCAGCCGCCTCTTGCACACCCCCTACCGGGGATGTGCCCGCAACCAATGTACATGCCCTTGACCGGAATCGAACCCGGGACCTTTCAGTCCACAGACCGACGCTCTACCACTGAGCCAAACCGGTTTTGGCAATAATGTGTATCTTGGAGATTGAGATAGTAAAACGGGATGAAAGCTGCAAAAGAAAAACATGGGAGGTGTACGTCAGATCCTTTAGACAGAACACCTGGGCGGCCGGCTCTGTAGAGACCCCTGACGTCTGTGCCGCTTCCGGAGGGCCTAACGGAGCGCTGAGCATTTTCCATCCGTCACGGGGAATGTCAGAGGTTTACTGTGAGGCACACACCAGTGGCATCTGGGGGCTTTCCAGTAACTTGGTGGGAAGCACTAGCCCAGTGGTCGGCAAACTCATCAATCCACAGAGCCAAATACCAACAGGACAACGATTGAAATGTCTTTGGAGAGCCACATTTTTTAAACTTAAACTTCTTCTAACGCACGTCTTCAACATAGACTCGCCCAGGCCGTGGTGTTTTGTGGAAGAGCCATACTCAAGGGGCCAGAGAGCCGCCTGTGGCTCGTGAGCCATGGTGTGCTGACCACGGAGCTAGGGCATCTGTAAGGAGAAGAGTGTGGTTTTGCCGTCTACAAAGAACACGTGTGCTACCAGCTGGTCAGACAGATCAGCCCCCCCACGCCTGGGGCTGCGGTGGCGATGAGGTTCCGTGCTTCTCATTCAGCCTCAGCACCTCCTCCTCTGGGCCGTGGGGGGTGGGGGGGGTGCAGTTACGTTTCTGTTTGTGCCTTTGCATCCTCCCTCCCACTGTGGTCTGGATCAGCCAGGTTCCTGTAATTTCCTCTTTTCCTTTCAACACACACACACACACACACACACACACACACACGGAATACTAAATATTAAGAAGTAAAAGAAACCCAATTGGTGAGGTCGGTGAGGATGTAGAAGAGCAGGTTTTTAAAAAATATATATTTTATTGATTTTTCATAGACAGGAAGAGAGAGGGATAGTTAGAAACATCGATGAGAGAGAAACATTGATCAGCTGCCTCTTGCACACCCTCTGCTGGGGATGTGCCCGCAACCAAGGTACATGCTCTTGACTGGAATTGAACCCGGGACCTTTCAGTCCGCAGGCCGACGATCTACCCACTGAGCCAAACCAGTTTTGTTGGGATTCAGTTTTGACGATGCCACACACGAACTGTGTGACTTTGGGCAAAGGCCTGACCGCTCTACTCTTAAGGCTCATCTGGTCTGGAATGGGAACAGCGGTGGATGCACTCACTCCATAGGTTTCCTATGAGAATCAGGGCTGTTGGGAGAACGCTCAAGGTCAAGTCCATCCACATGTATTGGCTCGTGTTCTAGGCAAGCCTGCAGAGCCCAGCGACAGAGACCGTGAGCACTTGCTTACCGCGTTGTGAAAGCCCCAAAATGGAGAAAGAAAATGTGGATGAAACCTGATTGGGGTCGGGGTGAGTGTGCGGAGGAGTAGGTTTTTATTTATTTTTTATTTTTAAAAATATATTTATTGATTTTTCACAGAGAGAAAGAGAGAGGGATAGTTAGAAACGTCGATGAGAGAGAAACGTCTACCAGCCGCCTCTTGCACACCCCCTACTGGGGATGTGCCCGCAACCAAGGTACATGCCCTTGACCGGAATCGAACCTGGGACCTTCCAGTCCACAGGCGGACGCTCCATCCACTGAGCCAAACCGGCAAGGGCCATATGCAATACTTTCAACAATAAAGATAAAAAAGTGCTCTTTCGATAAACGAGAGTGGATAACTGTGGTCCCACTGGGATCCCCGCCTTTTATTTTCCCCTCTGAAGGGTTATTTGGCTTCCCCGGGATCTTGGCTGCTGGTGTTGAGATCCATACGGCCCTCCCCGTCTAGATGGGTTATCCCAGCTGCACATACCTCAGCCCATGACGGCCGCCTAGTGATAGGGTTTCTGATTGTGAGATATTTGCCTCTTATTACGTGTTCTGTTTTTCTGCATTTATAACTGGGGTAGTTTATGGTTCATAAGATGCACAGTTCCCCTCCCACATATTTGAAATTCCGGTGCATTTTAACGCAGAGGGCTTCGGAAGCTCTGCTGGCCGGCACCCAGTGGATGAGTTCCTTCATCCAGGATGTTGCTGAGCGCTTCCAGTGGTCCGGGCCTCTTCCAGGTCCTCGGGATGGGTCAGTGGACACAACCGTGCAGGCCTCTGCCCTTGTCAAGCTTACCTTCTTTCTGCCAGGAAGGGACAGAGACACAGTGCAGCGCATGTGGGAATTACGTGGTATTCCGTAAGTGCTTCAGAGGAGATGGCAGGATGAGAGGTGGCTTCTTGCTGTGGTAAACTGAGTCAGATCCTGTCTTTGAATGGGAGAGTGGTAGCTGTTGAGATTTCTTTTCTTCCCTTAGAACTCCAGAGACTCGGGGTGGGGGTCCACCCCACTGCCACCTCACCCTGAGAGACGAGTGGCAGAGAAAGAGGAAGTCAACAGTTGGGTATTTTTGAAGATGGCAATGAAGTTTAATAATAAAAACCTGGGCTGTAATTTTTTTCCTTCTCTATTCGCTGGTAGAAGATAATATATGTTGAAGGGAAATGGACAACAAATTATCAGAGTTCAAAGCCAGGGGTAATTCTGTGGAAATAACTCTTACTTTTGGAGGATGCAGGCAGTGTCGGAGCCTCATGCTGCATAGCAATTTTATGACAATTTTATGTACCTCTGGTTTGTGGAGGGAATTCTAAGTTTTATCTTCTTTTCAGAAAACCCGTATAAAGAATGCTACTTTGGCAAAACTGTACATATCTTGACAGCTCGTTAAAATAAATAGTTAGCTCCTGGTTTCCAGTTTCAAATATGCAAAATGCACCCTAAATTGCCTTACTAAAGCCGATTGTGTGTGTGTGTGTGTGTGTGTGTGTGTGTGTACAAAATTCGTGCATTTGGGTGGGCGGGGGGCCCTCAGCTTGGCCTGCACCCTCTTGCAGTCCGGGAGTCCTTGGGGATGTCTCACTGCCGGCTTAGCATGGTCACAGAAGCAGAGAGGCTCCCACCACTGCTGTGCTCACCAGCCCCGAGCCCGGCTTCTGGCTGAGCCGAGCTCCCCTGTGAGAGCGCACTGACCACCAGGAGGCAGCTCCTGCATTGAGTGTCTGCCCCCTGGTGGTCAGTGTGTGTCATAGCATCCAGTTGATTTGTATTGTATATTAGCCTTTTATTACATAGGATCAATCTATCTATCTATCTATCTATCTATCTATCTATCTATCTACAGTAGTTTATACAAAATTTTTGATGATAAGATCCATACAATAAGGCTCAGAATTAGACCATAGGCGTGCATCTTGAGTAATAGATGAATGTTGCTAAAAAGAGGTACGTCTGAACCACCCCATGGGTCACTGAGCATTATGAGACCTTGGAGTGGTATCTCCCTCCCTCAGTCCCACAGCCCCTTAGCGACCGGATTGTTTGAAGTCTGCGCGGAAAAATCCCATCAGTTTTATATTTCCTCTCATCTTCTGTTTAAACCTTTCACTGAAGTGCTTGCTGGTTTCTTTCGCTGCTGGTGAGAGACTGGCTTCTTTATAGATGAAGCTGCACGCAGGCATTTTTAAAAATAATCTGATGTGTCAACCACGGATTATACTTTATTAAATTCTTCATGTCTGTTTGATAGACTTTCTTTAAAAAAAATATTTTTATTGACTTTTAGAGAGAGGGGGAGGGAGAGAGAGGGAGAGAGTGAAACATCCACTGGGTTGCCTCCTGCACACCTCCCTCTGGGCCATCACAGGGGTCATCACAGGGGCCACAGCCAGTCTTCAGAAGGCCTGGAAACCAGCCACCGCCAATGATGACGTTTCCGAATCTCTCTCTAAAGCTACTTCCCGTGATTGAACCCCGTTTGAAAAGGCAAACGCCTGAACCAGTTTGTGCCCATCACTTCCTGTGAAAAGTGCTCCCGGGTTGTATATGTGTTTGTGTGTGTATGTGTGTGTCTGTCTGTCTCTCTGTGTGTCTGTGTGCATGTCTGTGTGTGTGTGTCTCTGTGTGTGTCTGTGTGTCTCTATGTGTGTGTGTCTCTGTCTGTCTGTCTCTGTGTGTGTGTGTGTGTGTGTGTGTCTGTCTGTCTGTCTCTGTGTGTGTCTGTGTGCATGTCTGTGTGTGTGTGTGTCTGTGTGCGTGTGTCTGTGTGTCTATTTGTGTGCTTGTGTATATGTGGTGTGTATGTGTGTGTCTCTGTCTGTCTGTCTCTGTGTGTGTGTGTGTGTGTGTGTGTGGTGGGGGAAGGGTTGCCGATGTGTGGCACATGGTCTGCCAGTGGCTCCTGTGATGAGAACTCACCACGTGCAGAGCCCGCGCACGTGTGCAGACAGGGATGCAGCAGCATGGTGCGGAGAGGGCCGGCTCCTCTGACACGCATGATGATGAGTCCTAGGTGCTCCTCGCTGGGCGGTGCAGGGGGGCCCTGTGCCTGCAGTGCCGGGCTCTTCACCTGTCACCCCGACACACGTGTGCAGCACCCGGGGGATGAGAGAGACAACACGCCTTTTCCCCAGGAGCCCACTGCCCGTGGGCCGGAGGGACAGTAAAGACCAAATGAAACAGAATAATCAGCTAAAAGTCAGTCCTAGCTAATTAAAACAGTGAGATTGGTAATGGCTGCTGTAAACTAGGTGGTAGGAAAAAATAATAAAATAAAAAGACAAGCTGATTAACAAATAAAACCTTTGGTAAGTGGCACAATTAAAATTGCTTTTTTTATGCATCTTTCCAGGCTCTTAGTTTTGTACTTTAATTGCTAAGGAAACTGAGTCTGACCCGGTTCTTTGTTCTCACTCTGGGTTTCTTTAAAGGTCTATTTTGGCTGTTTTTTTTTAAAAAAGAGTAAGTGTAGTTTTGTGCAGTGACTTAATGTTAATTTCTTTTAGTTTAATTCAGTGACAAGATGCTAAGTATAATAGCTAGGATTTTAAATAGTTGGAGTGACTTTATTTGGATTTTTACACAATGAGAATTTTTTCCCCCCAGTAATCAGTGGTATGCATATCTAAGCGCAAGAAGAAAAGATTTGGAAAATAGCTCAGATCTGTCTTTGTTAAAAATGCATCTTTATTCGTTTAGCTTTTCTAGTTTTTTTTATGAAATATCATGATGAGTGATTTTGCTTTTGTGTTCTTATGTTGTTTGGTTAATTAAAACTGTTCTTTTTATAGGGAATGGATTTTTTCCAGCTTATTATCTATTTTTTTTTTAAATAAAGCAATTCCCTGTGGCCACTTAGGTTTTATGTCCATCATTTGGACTGCTTCAACATAGAAGATCCAGTGGGCATGCCACAATTTATGTAATCATTCTTATTTTAATAATTTTTGGTTATTTCTGGAATTTCCCTGTTGTCAGTCATTTTGAGACAGAGATGTGATATACAGCTTTTTCTCTGTATTTTTGGATCTGAATATAGGCTGTCCAAATGTGAACTTCTGTTGCTCAAAGAGCATAAATGTTTTCAAATAAAAATTAGGAACGTTTCGATTTTGTTTCAAATTATAATCAGATTAGAGACCTGCCTGGGTACACAAAATTCATGCAGCATGTCGGGGGGGGGGGGGGGGGAGTGTGTCTCTCAGCCCAGCCTGCACCCTCTCGCAGTCCGGGACACCCAGGGGATATCCAACTGCTGGCCTAGGCCCAATCCCCGCAGGTAATTGGACATTTCTCTTGCAGTCTGAGACCCCTCGGGAGATGTAGCAGTGCACCAAGCGGCAGGTGGCCAGGGAGGAGCCCACATTGGGCCAGGTGCCATGCAGCTGGCACTCATCTCTGCCCGCTGTGCCTGCTGCCCTGGAGGCAGGAGAGGCTCCCGCCACCTCTGCTGCACTTGCCAGCCGTGAGCCTGGCTTCTGGCTGAGCAGCTCCCCCTGTAAGAGCATACTCACCACCAAGGGACAGCTCCTGCATTGAGCGCCTGCCCCCTGGTGGCCGGTGCACATCATAGCATCTGGTCATTCGGCCGTTTGGTCAATTTGCATATTACCCTTTTATTATATAGGATATTATGTGAAGGTTTTAACTGGGAAAAAAAACCCACCCACCCACCCACCCACACACACACACACACAAAAGGACCAAAAATTACTTCTGAAAGAGAAACTATACCCCTATGATTTTCTCTAAAGGTTAGAGCTAGAGTTTTTGTAGAGTTTGGGCAAAGTCTGATGGGCAGCTCTTTAAAAAAATTGGAAGGACATATTTATCAAAAAATAATTTTAAGACTTAACTGGTCTGATTCCTCTCCTCATCTTTTTTTGTCTTTGTGATTCTCCGCCAGCTTACGTCTTTAGCACGTAAGCAGATGGTTCCTCAGCTGACCTTCAGCTGCGGCCATCATTTCTGTCTCTTAGGGCCTTCCATCCATTCTACCACTGCGTTTGTATGGACATTTTACTCTCTGATTTGTTTTACTACATTTAATGGACCTGCCCACCTGAAGATCAGACTTGAGAAATCATAGAAATGAAGGTTAGCCCTCACTGGTTTGGCTCAGTGGATAGAGCATCAGCCTGCGGACTGAAAGGTCCCGGGTTGGATTCCTGTCAAGGGCATGTACGTTGGTTGCGGGCACATCCCCAGTAGGAGGTGTGCAGGAGGTGGCTGGTCGATGTTTCTTTCTCATCGATGTTTCTAACTCTCTCTCCCTCTCCCTTCCTCTCTGTAAAAAATCAATAAAATATATTTTAAAAAATGAAGGTTGAACAGATCACAAAGAACCATGGGGCCAGCATTCCGCACTTTGCTTTGTTGGTCACCTGATATGGATGGATGCTGGTGCGGCATGGTCTTTGCCTACAGAGGGTTGATAGAGTAACAAGACTCAGAAGAAAATACTTTATTCTGTTGGAGAAGCCCAAGACCCAGGGAGCGAGAGGGCCTGCCTGTGAGGACACAGTTTCCTTTTCCGTTGACCAATGGGATCTGAGAAGGCCCAGAGTGTACTGGTTCAGTGATGGGTGTTGTCCCACCAAGAGCTGCATTTCCTCTCTCTCTCTGGATTTTGTTGTCTAACAAAAACGCTAACAAATCCAGGCCTCGGAGAGTGGAAACGGTGCCTGTGGAACAGCTATTACTGAGACTGAGCTCTTTTGTCCTCAGGATAAAAAAGGGCCCGGTATATTTCAATTTAATAGTGTCTGTCCTTTGTTTACTGGCTGGAGAGGAAGAGGCAATGATGAAAGTATTCTCGAGCTGCTAACGCTTTTTGTCAGTGCACCAGCCACCAGGAAAACGCTTGGTCACATCTCCGAATAAATAGTTTAAAATATTTATCCCAGTACTTTTCTGAGTAATTAATTTCACTTGGCTTGCTTAATAAGGGTTTTGGCTTGCATTTGGAATGCCTGGCACATTAGGGAAGTTTTGGTACAAAGTACAAGAATTTTATCTATGACCATCTCTCCCATAGGCTATCATCAGATAGTCTCAGAATTATAGATCTGTTAGAAACTCAGGTTTTTAAAAACTGACTTTATAGAGAGAGGAAAGGAGAGAATCAGCGATTTGTTGTTCCGCTTATCTCCACATTCACTGGTTGATTCTTGCATGTGCCTCGAGATCAAACCGTCAACCTTGGCTAGGGCCTAACCCAGACTTAATAAACATTCTGGACCAGCTGAAAAGCATGTTGATTATATCTTTAGCATTCCTTAAAATTTTATAAGTTCAAGTGCTTTTTACAGTCATTTTTTTGACCAGGAAAGAAGAGTACCATCTTAGTGTGTATAGTTAGATAAAGCAGCAGTAGATTTTGGACACAAGTCATTCAGCTTATTCAGGAGGCTGTATTGCAGAAACTGTGAAAATATCAACTACACCTTCCCTACCTTCTTACTCATCTCTAATATCCCGATGTCTTCTCCAATTTCACATGTCTTATCAGTGATAATGTTCGGAGCAGGGTCTCACCTGTGGCTTCGTTACTTAGGCCCGTGGTCAGTACACCGCGGCTCACAAACCGCAATAGGGCTCTCTGGCCCCTTGAGTGTGGCTCTTCCACAACAGACCACGGCCTGGGCGAGTCTATGTTGAAGAAGTGGCGTTAGAAGAAGTTTACATTTAAAACATTTGGCTCTCCAAAGAAATGTCAATCATTGTCCTGTTGGTATTTGGCTCTGTGGACTGATGAGTTTGCCGACCACTGGCCCAGGCCCTCGCAGCTCCCTGAGGGGCTGGTGGAGGGAGTCGCTGGGGCATCTGTTCCAAGATCAGAGCCACGGCCCCGCCTGTCCCTCCGGGCGCTCTGGCCGCAGGGCCGCCGGGCAGCACGGCTCCGGGGACGCAGCGTGTGGTTAGTGCCTCTGAGAACGAATCTTTAATTCCATGCAGTTTAATTCCTTTAGATGTAAGTCATTCATGACAGACACAGGCTCTACAGGCAGCCCGATGAAGCCAGTGAGGAGGCTGGAGGAGAAGCAAGTTTGCTAACGCTGAGGCTCATACCACACATTTAAAACACGATTGTTTGATGGGAAGAGAAGAAACAACGGGAAAATCAAATACCCCTGTGGTCCACCTGTCACACAGGGCGAAGGCATCGAAACCTCCAGGCCGAGACCTTCAGTCTTCTCGCCCGTGTCCACCAGCACGCGGCCTTGGCCGGGGCCGGCCCCCAGGTCTCAGCCTCTGTCCCCCGAGGCGAGGCTCTCGGTTTTGCACCTGCTGCGCTCGGCGGGGCCTCCCGCCTTCTCTCCGGAGGATGTTCTCTTAGGAAAGCGTGAGCATGGACTCCGCTTTTGAGAATTATATAAACGTCTATTCCGAAACCCAGGACTTAGGACGCATGTTATTTGCAGGTTTTTAGCATTTTGTTGTCTCTCTGCCCTTTTTAGGGACCGGGACCTGTGTGCTTGCTTGTTTTCTAACGGTCACTTTCAAAAACCCTACGTAGCTCTTTGAGTTTTGCAAAGTTCCTTCTGATGGATGTGTTCTTGCGTTTTATTCTTGTTTGTGCCTTTTTAAAAAATGGGCCACGGTCGTGTCATGTGTGCTGTTTGTCATTTGGCTTTTCAAAATGTCAAACAGCAGTTATATGCAAAATAAGGCAATTTACATTTTTATGACTCCGAGACTCCGTTCATTTTTCAGAATAAACAAAACCCCCAATGGCTCCTTCCAGCGCAATTTGTTGACTCGGCGGCTCGTCAGCTTGAGGGAACCGGGCTCGTTCGTTCTCCACGGCTCGGTGACAGATCACTGCGCACACCGAGGCTTCGAACAACATCATTAATTATCTCGCCGTTTGTGGGGTCAGGCGTGATGCTGCTGGGCCTGGCCTGGCGGGCTCCGTGCTCACGCCTCAGGGGCCCGAATGAGCTGCCCAGCTAGGCCGCAGTCTCTTCATGCTCCTGGGTTGTTGGCAATATCCGGTTTCTTGGGGCGCCATGATTGACGCCCTCTTTTTGCTAGGCGGTGTCTGATCTCATGCTCTGAGGCCCCTTTAGGGGTTTGCTATGACGGCCCCGCAGTAGGGCCTCTTCTTGTTCTTCTTCTTGTTCTTCTTGTTCTTGCTCCTCCTCTTCTTGCTCCTCCTCCTCCTCCTCCTCCTCCTCCTCCTCCTCCTCTCTTCCTCCTCCTCCTCCTCCTCCTCCTCCTCCTCTCCTCCTCCTCCTCTCCTCCTCCTCCTCCTCCTCCTCCTCCTCCTCCTCTCCTTCCCTCCTCCTCCTCCTCCTCCTCTCCTCCTCCTCCTCCTCCTCCTCCTCCTCCTCCTCCTCCTCCTCCTCCTTTCTTCCCTCCTCCTCCTCCTCCTCCTCCTCCTCCTCTCCTCCTCTCCTCTCCTCCTCCTCCTCCTCCTCCTCCTCCTTCTCCTCCTTTTTAATATATAAACTAGAAGTCTGATGCATGAAGATTCGTGCTAGAATGGGCTTTCCTTTCCCTGGCTGCTGGCACTGCCTTTCCACTCCGGCCCAGCCCCTTTCCTCTCTGGGAGCCTCCTCTTTCCGCTCCATCCCACCTTCAGAGGGCCCTGAGAGACTGGAGATGGGGCAGAATGCCTGCATCCTGCCCGGTCATTAGTTGGCTGAATATGCAAATTAACAGCATCTTTGTTGGGTTAATTTACATATCACTCCTGATTGGCTGGTGGTGTAGTGGAGGTACGGTCAATTTTACATGTTTGTCTATTATTAGGTAAGATATTCGTATTGGTTTTAGAGGGGAATGAAGAGGGAGCGATAGAAACATCAATGATGAGAGAGAATCACAGATAGGCTGCCTGTGGAACGGGCCTTCAGGTTCATTTCTCTGCAGGTGCGGCTTTAACATCTTGTAGGGAAGATCATGAAAACTAAGCTTTATTGGAGGAAAATCGCCCTCTTAAATTTTGGCCTCTGTCAGCACATTGATAAGTACGTTCGTAGTAAATCTACTTGACAGTGTAATAAACTGAACCGAACTTTTCAAAGTAAAAAAAGAAAGATATTTTAAAATCGCCTTTATGATTTCTTTCTTTTCTCTGCTACTTATTTAGGATATATTGCTTGATTTTCAAATAGTTTAGGGTGTCTCTCCTTTTCTTTTTTTAACTAGTATATATATATATATATATATATATATATATATATATATATATATATTTTTTTTTTTTTTTTTTTTTTTTTTTTTTTTTAAGATGGAGAGAGACAGAGAGAAACATCGAGAGAGCAAAGTATCAGTTGGCTGCCTCCTATCAATGATCTAGCCCACAATCCTGGTATGTGCCCTGCCTGGGGATGGAACTGGCAACCTTTCAAAGCACAGGACAGCACCAACCCACTGAGCCACACTGGCGAGAGTACCTTTTCTCATTTAGAAATTAATTTCTAGTTTGGTTTCATTGTAATTAAAGAAACTATTCTGAGTGGGTTTAGTACTTTAAAACTTACAGATCCTTCTTTTTCAAGGCCTGACATGATTTTTCTTGGTTGATTTTTATATATTTCAGCCTTTTTGGGGAGAGTAACTTGTGTCCAGTTTGTTATGTTTACTACTTTAATTCATTATAGTGAATGTCATTGGTTTAAGCATGAGCATTGAGTCTGGTTACTCTTAGAAGTAAGTTTTGTGTTCCTGTGAGTTTTTATTTTCAGGGATTTCAAAGAATGGTTTTCTGTAGAGACCAAAAGATGACATCAATGCTAAGCTACAATGGTATCTCACAAAAAACGACAGATTTTCACAGAGGTTAAGATACCCTTTAAGTCTCTGTTTTTCTATTTTTTTTTTTTTGTGTGTGTGTGTGTGTGTGTGTATGTGTAAGTTGGTGATTTCATTCATCTCACTGACAACACGTACAGGTGGTTCTAAGAATGGACTGGGACTCAGATGCTTCTCACCGTAGTGTGTGTTGAAGTATGACAGGTACTCATGGTTATATGTTACCCAGGGGGGCTGTTTCATGTGCCTGGCTCTGTAGATCTGCCAATTCCTCGCTGTGGGCTGGTCATCCACACTGAGCCGCACATTCATTATTGATGCATTGCTCGTAGGCAGAACTTCCACTCTCAGAGAATGAAGGGCAGGGATTCGCGTTCTGTTACGGAATGGCTCCTTCCACTTTAAATAGATGCCTCTCGTCTACGCACGACCAGCTTGGACAACCATCACAAGGAAACGCGGCTTAATTATTAGTTTGGATCCTAAACTAATTACCAAGTCTCCTAATGAAACCACCAGTGGGAACATTTTGGTAAAACTGTTTCCACATAAAAGCAATTTAGCTGACAGGAGCTTGTCAGCACTTAGGCACACTCACTCTGAGTTATGGATGGGCCATATTCTAGCCCCGTTTTTACTCTCGCTCTGCGTCGATCTGTCATTGGGCGAAGTGCTGACTCGGACTTTCGGTCTCCGCCGCGAAGGTGCTGAAGGGGGCGTGGTCTTCGCTCGGCTTCCTGTCCCCTCCGGGGTCCAGGGATGGGCTTCCCCAGACTCCAACACACATGGTGTCAAACAGTGGGGTCTTGCTGATCATTCATACGAGGTGCCTTAGTTTATTTAAAAAAAAATATTAACCATGTGCAAGGTGGTTCGCTGACCGGCTCCCTGACCCAGAGCTGCCTCTAAATCTAAGAGGGCTTCACTGGAAGACACAGAAGCTGTTGTTCCAGAGTCTTCCATCTTTATTGCTTTTCTGCAGTGTGAAAGCTACACCAAAACTTTAATACGAGAAAGGTCAAACACACCGTCCCCTCATCTCGTCCCCACATTGTGCTCAGCCGCAGGAGCCACGGATTGCCTCACGTTTGTGGCACTGTGGCCCTAGCCCAGGGGTCGGCAAACTCATTCATCCACAGAGCCAAGTATCAACAGCACAACGATTGACATTTCTTTGGAGAGCCGAATGTTTTAAACTTAAACTTCTTCTAACGCCACTTCTTCAACATTGACCCGCCCAGGCCGTGGTACTTTGTGGAAGAGCCACACTCAAGGGGCCAAAGGGCCGCATGTGGCTCCCGAGCCTTGGTTTGCCGACCACGGCCCTAGACCATCTTTGTCATCGAGCGGGCGTGACAGCGTGTTTGTGTATGTTTATGCATGACGCCTGTGGCGCAAAGCTGTGTTTACAGAGCCCACGGTGATATTTTCGTAGCTCTGTGAACACACGGACGCGGTAGATTCCATCGTGGGATTCTCTGTGTGTGTGTTTACCATAATTAAGTCTCACCAGCTACTGGCCAAACTGCCTTAGCATGAACATACCTTTGTGACTGAATTCAGTGACCAGTAGAGGCAATGATAAGTGTCATCAGGCCACCTTAAACATGCTAGTTATGGCCAACTTGCGTTATTTACACACAGGTACCTTTTGTTCTTGCTGGTAGAGAGGTAAATGCTGCTACTGAGCTTGTCAGGTAGGGTGGTTTCTGAGGGAGTTATTTCCTTAGCACATTGACCTCTATGATCTTGAGCATGTTAATTTCCCTGCATCTCCATGGTCTCGGTTTGGAAATAAGGCGGAAATAGGTCCTCTTTTAGGGGCTTAGGGTTGAAATTAACTGGATTAATTCACATGAAACTTAGAACAGTTCTTGACCGCTAGCAAACTCAGTGAACAGTAGTTACCATCATCATGACGTTAGATAATTCAAGAGTGACTTAGCCAAGTACCATTTTTGTCCCTTTTTGGGTTATATCTTCATGAAGGTAGCATTGCATCCTGTGGTGTTCCCTCATGCTAAGTGTAGACATAACGGGTAAGTCCTCTAGAGCAGGCGTCTTCAAACTACGGCCCGCGGGCCACATGCGGCCCGCAGAGGAGTCTGATCCGGCCCGCCAGGTTTTTTGGGCAGTGAGCGCAGCCGAGGTGTTACAGTAGGAATTAGTAGTTCATATAGTCCGGCCCTCCAGCTCTCTGAGGGACCGTGATCTGGCCCCCACTTTAAAAAGTTTGAGGACCCCAGCTAGAGCGTTCCCAGGCCCGAGGCCTTTGCCGTCTCACGTGTTGCACCCTCCGGCCAAATACTAGCTGCAGAGGGAGCTTCGGAGGCACACAAGCTCACTAAGCTGGTGAGCGGAACGTCACAGCCTCTCAGCATCCTGACTCAGAAAGACGCCTGCCAGCAATCTCGGCTCAGCTTGAATTTAATTTGTAGAATGTATTAATTTCTAGAAAGCTGCACCTGGAATGATTTCTATCTTTCTGATACTGTCTGAAGCCACGGATGCGAGGTGCGGTAGGAATGAAGGAGCTGCTGTAGATACATGATTTTACCTCCTTGGAGCTGAGGTGACAGGAGTGATTCTGAAATTTCTGCATAGCCTGCTGACAGACGTTGTGTGTAAAGGACTCACATTACCATAGGTCACTGAATTAATTTAAGAAATACCAATTGACATCATTCCTTTGGGGGATTGTGGGATGCTGTTTGATATTTTTGTCTTTGTCAAACAGGAAAGTTTAGGATGAGTCTTATTTAGATGCAGGGATTTTATTTTTTATTTTCAAAAATTTTTAAAATATATTTTTATTATTTTAGAGAGGAAGGGAGAGGAAGAGAGAGAGAGAGAAATATCAATGATGAGAGAGAATCATGGATTGCTGCCTCCTGCACGCCCTATGCTGGGGATTGAGCTGTGACCTCCTGGTTCATAGGTCGACACTCAACCACTGAGCCACACCCACCAGGCTCCTGGGACTTCAAAATGAAGTGATGTCCTCTTCAAGTTTAAAATTTTTTCAAATGGATCAGGAGTGGAGTTTATGGACTTTCTACCTTTCTCACTAAGTGCTTGAGTTTTTCATGAACTGTTGTAAGTAATTGGTTATTCCTAAATGCGGGGGGTGGGGGGGGTGGGGGGAGGAGAAAGAGTTCCAAAAAGCATTACAAACACGTCAGAGTTCTGTTCCAAAGTTTTCATTTTGGAGCGAGGCTGGTCCTAACGGCATTCCTCATGTGCCTGATAATACATGCCTATCCACCATTCCTCTCTCCAGCCCTTCATAATACATGGCCCTAATTTTTCTAGATACCATAATCCTTCCCTTTCTGTACTTACCTTTCATCAGCTTGTGAACAACTACATTACACACTCATAGCAACAAGGACATCTGAGGATGAGTGTGGGAACAAAACAGCCATCTCTGGTGCGCGCCCAACTCAGCGATGGGTGATTGACGGGCCAGAAGTGTGGGCCCCTGGGTGTCAGACATGCAGCCCACTGCTGTGTCTCCGATGCTCAGGGCCTGCCAGACTCTCTGTTCCTGTGTTTCTAGAGATCAGGCCGTCCTTCAAGTCTAGTTCCCAGAGTAACCATAAGCCGAATTAAAAAAAAAAAAAAATTATTGATTTTTTACAGAGAGGAAGGGAAAGAGAGAGTTAGAAACATCAATGAGAGAGAAACATCGATCAGCTGCCTCCTGCACACCCCTCACTGGGATGTGCCCGAAATTCCTTGACTGGAATCGAACCTGGGACCTTTCAGTCCGCAGGCTGACGTTCTATCCACTGAGCCAAACCGGTTTTGGCCATAAGCCGCATTTTTAATCATTAGTTCAGGTGAACATCCTGGGAGATATTAGAGATGGAAACTGATAGTAGAGTAGATAACAGACTTTCAAACTAAAGGTGTCAGGCACCTCAAGTCGGTAAGTGTATTTTCCCTAGGGTGGTTGGATGTATTTTGGCAGGAAAGGCGAGAGCCGATATTATACATTGACGGTGAGATCTGGTTTGCCTTTAATTGGACGTCACTGCTCATCATTCTGTGAGCATGCTTTTGTCTGCGTGTTCATTGTTTTCAGATGTGACACTAAAGAGGCGCAGAAGTTGATTGGTCCCCTCTGCATCCCGTACTCTCCTCTTGTTCTGCTCTCTGCTAGATCAGAAATTCACATTTGCTAGATGGTTATCTATCGCCATGGAGATTGTTTGCTTATATTTCATTTCCACCGTGGGGCAGGCAGTGGGAGCTAATGGGCCATGAGAGGGGAATTGTTGCTTAAACAAGGATTATCTCTTCTGTGTGACTAATAGGACACGGGGAGGTGCAGTTCTCCTCACCGGCACGAGGAGGCCCATGGATGAGGGTGAGAGGCCAAATTCCCCCCAAGTTTACAGCTCTCTCGCGAGCCAGAAACCGACCTCACCCGCTCCCAGGATGACATTATCAGCCCTGCTCAGCATGTAAAACTGCTTCACCACAGGAGGGCTTGCGGTAGGTTTCCACGGAGACATGGCCCCGCCTCCCTCTCCTCCCATGGAGGCAGCGGGGTCCCCAGGGGCGGCAGGCTCAGGCGGGCTGGCTGCTCTGCAGCGGAGGCAGCGGCTGGCTGGGCTGGAGGCTGCTGGCCCCACGCCCCACATCAGGGCAGTGAGAAGCCTGACCCTGAAGCAGGATGTGGATGACAGGTCTCTGTCCTCTGTGTCTTCTTCCTCCGGGAATGGCAGAGATCCCTGCCTTTTTATCCTTATTACCAGGGGCCCGGTGCACGGAATTCATGCACAGGCCGGGTCTCAGAGCAGGGGGAGGTGGCTTTCGTGGGGCAGACACCATGGCCCACCACCTGGGCATTTGCTTTTGAAGCGGTAATCGCCAGACCAGGCCTTCTCCAGCTCCGGCTTACCATCCCTCTGTTTGGAATGGTCCTTGCTCCTGTCCATGGGAATGGCCACGGGCATCTTTTGGGGGTGTCTCCCTGTTTGGCCGGGGACCCATTTGGCATGGGACCATGCTCTTGTCAGGACTCTCTGAGCAACTTGTCTGTGGTGCCCGAAAGAGTCTCAGCAATGGGCTCTGAGGTTTAGGCTGCAGGGCCCAGCGGGGTACCAACCCCTCAGCTCCCCCCTTCCCCTTTCAGGCCTCAGCTCAAGCGTCGTCTTCTTTGGCCATTTATTCAACCCCTGTCTCCGCCCACCTGCCTGGTGCTCCCGTTAGCACCAGCTCATTTCCTAGGGCCTCAGACATCCAGTAAATACGATTCAAATAGCCTCATTAGCGTTTAGATGAATATCATTTTAATGAATCATGCATATTCATCAGTGAGAGACACACACCCATCCGCTGCCTCCTGTCTGCCCCCGACTGGGGCTGGAGGCCACAACCCGGGCCTGTGCCCTGACCGGGAACCAAACCGGTGACCTCTCCACCAATGAGCCACATGCGGCCAGGGCCCCATGCGACGTTTCTGACTCAGAACAGTGGTCGGCAAACTCATTAGTCCGCAGAGCCCAATATCAACAGGACAACGATTGAAATTTCTTTGGAGAGCCACATTTTTAAAACTTAAACTTCTTCTAACACCACTTCTTCAACATCGACTCGCCCAGGGCGTGGTATTTTGTGGAAGAGCCACACTCAAGGGGCCAAAGAGCCGCATGTGGCTCGAGAGCCGCGGTTTGCCGACCACTGACTTAAAACCAACCCCAGCACTGCAGCGAGGCAGGCTCTGCTCCTTCTTGCGAAGGTGAGCCGGGCGAAGCGTGTTCTCGGGGAGCAGCTTCACGGCGTTCCCGCTGCAGCCGCCGCCTCGAAGCGCGCCCGCGGTGAGCCAGATGGCTCGCTTCTAGACCAGTGTTCCCGCTAATTACAGCGCTAATGCTTCTCTCTCACACGCCAGAGTGTGAATATATTTATGGCCAAAACAGTCAACGGCTGAACAAGCCGAACGGGCCGGGGAGGCCTAATTGGGGTTCTCCACGGAAGAGAGCCCGGGGAAGGGCCGCGTGCGGACGTATCGATTATAAGTCTGCCGCCTTTCAACGGCGCCGTTAGCCCAGGATTCCAGTTCTCCCATAGGTACCTATGAGGCGGAATCATAAGCAGCAGCTGCATGTAAACGAGAACGAGAAGTCCTCTCCCTTTCGCGGTGCTGCGCTCCGAGGGCTGCTGTGGGTCTGGGTGGCGTGGGCCGCCTGGCCCGTGGCGCTGCTTTGGCCAGAGATCCTTACCTGGCCGGCCCGTGCCGCAGCCAATCAATACCTAATACGCTCCGTCAGATTCTTCGGGAGATGAGGTGCACTGGCGTGTCCCCACTGTCCCAGTCTGCGTGGGTGTGGGTGTGCGTGGCCCTGTGATGGGAGGGCGTCCTGTCCTTCCTGGGGCCCCTCCTGGCGTCCTGAGAAGCCCATGACCCTGAACTGAGTAAGCGATGGGGAAACACTTAACGGACTGTGTTTATTCACCTTTCTCAGAAGCGTGCACGGCACACACTGATCTCAGTGTCTGCTCTGGGAAGTGCCTGGGGTCTTTCTGTAGAAGGTTGATGATGTTTTTGTGATCAGAACTTTGCTCTTGTTTACATCAATCAGCCTGTGTTGAAACGGGTTTCCTTATATGTCCTTGTCCTTAAAGCCACAGTGTCAAGGTCCTCCCTCAAAGGATTGTGTTTTTATTTTATTTTATATATATATATATTTTATTTCAGAGAGGAAAGGAGAGGGAGAGATAGAAACATCAATGATGAGAGAGAATCATTGATCGGCTGCCTCCTGCACGCCCTCTATGGGGATGAGCCCTCAACCTGGGCATATGCCCTTGACTGGAATCGAACCTGGGACCTCTCAGTCTGCAGGCTGACATGCTTATCTGGTGAGCCAAACCAGCTAGGGCTCAAAGGATTGTTTTGAGAAATAACTGAGGTAAACAAGGCTTAGTAAGTACCAAAAACTGTAGACTTTATTATTATAATAAAGGTCATAGACTTTTTGTCCTAAATATATTTAATTTTTTGAAAATGTTGTTTATCATCTATGTTTGCATTTGTGACAATTGCAAACTGTTGACTGACTGGCTAAATAAGCCACGCTGTGCGCTTTTTGTAGACGCTGTAAGGCCAATGCAACCATTGAAACACATTTAATGGCATCGAGTTGAATTTGCATGGCTTCAAGGTAGGAGATGATTGTCACGAAATTTTGCTTATTTTCCGACATAATTGCTCTACACTATCTGCCAAACTAAATTATAAACAAAAATTAATGAGAAATTATTTTTTGACTTCCCATATAAGGTATGTAAAAAAATTTTTTTTCAACCATGAAATGGTTGTTGTGTGTTTAACCTGACATATTTCTGATGGATCCTCCCTACTCCCCTTGATTTTAAAAGAAAAATGGATAAATGAAACAACTATTCATGGAAGAAGGATAACATTACTTGTGGTGTAGTCATATCACACAGTGCCATGCTATTAAGGCATATGTGTCCATGTGGATATATACCTGTGCAGGCATAGGAAGAGGGGTTAGAATGAATAGCAGACTGCCCAGTTACTCCCAAAGGACTTTCTGGGTCTGTGGCCTCCGTCCTGGGAGTCCCGCTGAGTGCACCCGCAGCTGAGCACCGGTGCTCGGCAGCTCCTGGGGAGGGGCCGCCCCCGCTCTGCTCCGCGCCCTCCGCTGGTGACCCCTGTGGGGAGGAGGCCGGCCCGGGATGACCAGGCCTCTCAGTGGAAGCAATATCCTCTCTGCACATCTGCTGCGCAGGTCTCCCCGTTTCTTTTCCCTGAAAACAGAAGCCAGCTCCCCTCCGATGGCGTGGAGGAAGGTTATGAACAACGTGAGGGCTTCAGCTAACGCAGGTGCCGCCTCCCGCGTCTGCACCAGGCCCCGCGGTGTTTTCTCCCTGCGGCCAGGCTGGGAGAGGGCCCTCTTACAGGGCCGGGCGCGGGTTCCTTTAACTTGGGCTCTCAGAGCCGGGCTGTCCTCAGGTTCTCCCTTGGCGAGAGCCATGAGGGGCTTTGTGGCCTCAGAGGCAGTGAGAGGGGCGGAGCCGGAGGCCAGGCTGTGTGCCAGGGGCCGGGATGGTTCCACAGGGCACGATGGCGGCCGGTCCTCTTGTGGGATGAAGTCCTGGCACTTTGCTTTCTAATGCGGATTTCTGTCCCGAGAACCGCTCCTACCACTGGGTTCTACAGCTTCTGTCGGCCATTCTCCTGGGATGTCACTCCCCTTCCCCCATCCATTGTCTTACTGCCCTCAGCCTGGCCCAGGACTTACCTACGTCAGAAAGATCAATGCCGGCAGGTTACAGAGGTCAGGGGTGACTTTGTTGCCGGAGCATTCACGTGGTTCCTGCTGATGTGTGGTCACCAGGTTACCAGTTTGCACTTCTCAGCGTTCATTTGTGGCTCCTGGGACCGCCACGCTCTCCGGAGCCTGGGGCACGTCTGGGAGGCCTGGGTGGGCTTGGGTACAGGCCTGCTTTCCCCCCGGGCCCTGCAGCCCCGGGGAGGGCGGGGCCTCTCAGGAGGGTCCTTACTGAAGGCTGAGGCCTCGCACCAGAGAGAGGGGTGCCCCATACTTTCCTTCCTGATTAAAGAAGCAGGTGGGGTTCAGTGAACCCCCTGCAAAGCAGAGACGGACTCATAGTTTGGGGTGACAGTTTGGGGGCGCAGGGATTCAGCCGAAAAGAAAATGAAAGAGAGAACCATGGACATGGACAACAGGGTGCAGCGGGATGAGTGGGCAGCCCTTCCCCTTAGCCACCTGCATTCAGGGCTCCTCCATGTCTTTCCGCGGCCTCAGGGCGCATTTCTCCGCAGCGCTGAGTGGCATCCGGCTGTCCGATGGACCGCAGTGTAGTCACCCACCACCCACTGAAGGGCACCTTACCAGCAGTTGCTTCTAAATTTTGGCGACGGTGAATACCATTGGGATAAACATTGGCGTGCAAGTTTTCATTGGGGACATGTATTTTCAGCTTATTTAGGAACATACAATGAATGTTTACACCTTTTTTTTTTTTTTTAACACTTCCAAAAGAATGACTGTGAATTTTTTAGAGCTCTAAAATAAACGGTAAAGATAGAAAACACGCTCATTAAGTGATTATAGGTGTTTGATTCTGAAAACTAGGTTGTGAACAATGGAGACCGTTTTGGTAATAATTTGAAAAGCAATTACTTTTTGAAAATTATTATTGGCTTGAAAATAAATGCTTATTTTGGATGAAAAGCTATTATAGAAATTAAAAGAGGCCCACAGAGCTGCCGCGGAGGGTCCCAGGGCTCGCAGGCACAGTTTCTGCCAGTGTTTGTATTTTCTCTCCACGGAAAGGTTTTACTTATCTTTATTTTAAAAAATATATATTTTATTGATTTTTTTTTTTTTTTTTACAGAGAGGAAGGGAGAGGGATAGAGAGTTAGAAACATCAATAATAGAGAAACATCAATCAGCTGCCTCCTGCACACCTCCCACTGGGGATGTGCCTACAACCATGGTATGTGCCCTTGACCGGCATCGAACCTGGGACCCTTCAGACCGCAGGCTGACACTCTATCCACTGAGCCAAACCAGTCAGGGCTGGTTTTACTTACCTTTAAGTCAAGCTTGGTTATATTCCAGCTCTCAGGAGCTGCGGTGGTTTCCAGGAGGCAGACAGGCTGGCTCTGAGGGCCTGGGCAGGTGTTGGAGAGCTCGTGAGCACCCTGCCCTTTTCCGGTCAGGAGTGCAGAGTGTCTACAGTGCTGTGCCTCAGTTCCTGTGTGTGTGTGTGTGTGTGTGTGTGTGCGCGCGCGTTCATGGTGATTTCAGAATCCTCAGTGCTAACTCTTTTAACTACACGGTGAACAAGGAGACAACAAAGCCTTCTAGAAGCTTTTCAGTAAATATCTGTTGTGGAATTTCCAGGAAATTGTGGCCTGTCTTGTTCACTGATACATCCCGTTGTGCCCCAAACAGTGCCTGGCACAGAGCAGGCCACCTGGAAGTGCCTGCTAAATGAAGGCACCCTACAGAGAGGGGGGTTGTGAAATTTGATGTAAAACACCGACCTGCGCCAGAGCCGGAGGGGCCACAGAAAAGTGAAAGCCTGACAGTGACAACAGTGAGTGGCAGGACCAGGGCGCGATGCCAGGGGCCCAGCAGCCGGCCCCCAGGCACATGCCAGCAGGGTTTCCACTCGGGCATCACTGGCTGTGATGTTCTAGATACGAGTTCCAGTATTCATATTTTTAATCTATACTAATAAAAGGGTAATATGCTAATTAGATTGGGTTGACCAGACATCCGACTTCCTTCTGGACAAAGCCACAGTGGAGGGGCCAAGGCAGAGACAGTTAGGGGCGAACAGGCCTGCAGGGGAACAAGCAGTTAGGAGTGAGATCAGGCCAGCATGGGGGAGCAAGCAGGGGTGAGATCAGAATTGAACCCAAGACCCTTTAGTCTGCAGGTCGATGCTCTATTCACTGAGGCAAACCGGCCAGGGCTGCTTTTTCGTTTTTAAAGAATTCATAGTGGTCTTCTGTGGCTGTCTTGGTTTCAATATTAAAACTCCTTCGGATTTCCTGACATGACCTCCTGACGGCTATTTAGATTCTCGCCAAGAATCTAAAGGGATGGGTAATGCCGGTTGGAAGAATGTTGGCTGACATCCCCCACTAGTAACTTCAGGTCTCGGAGGAACATTGACCCCTCATGTTGCTGTGGGCCTATTCCGGATCATGTCTGCCAAACTCACCAATGAGTTTTAAAAGAAACCATTTGCTCTCTTGGACTTGAAACTTGTATGTAAGGCTGGTATTTATACCACATTCGAAACATGAGGAAAAGCACATTTCAGGAAAATGTGATATCAGAAAATGCAGACATCTACAGAAGATGCATGGCTTTGCCTGAGGATCTTATAAATACAATGGCTTTTACTGGATAGTACATTTAAAACTTTTTCTTGGGGATAAATCTTCTGAGACAGTGATGTCACTTTCTGAGGGAAATGGTCTGAAGAGATTTGATTTCTGTTTATCTGTTGTGCTAGAAACTACCATGTGATCTGATTTGTATGAACAACAAGGAGAATGGGAAATACTAAATTCAACAATCATCCGTGTGTTCATTTCTCGAAAGAAGGTCTGGGTTACTGGTATCGTCATGAGGAACTGCCTCTCTACACGACATGATGTGTTAGGAGACAAGCGACCTCCTGGTGTGAGCCCTCCTTAGAGGGGAGGGGGGAGGGAGAGGGAACAGCGGCTGAGCGGCCTTCAGGCCGAGCGCAGCTGTGGGAGCCGCACGCATCTCAGCGCTTCAGTTCCCCACCTGCGTGATCTCCGTGATGTCACACCAACGGAGAAGGGCAAGTCATGGAAGAAATGCCAAACGCAAGGAGACCAGGCTACTGCCTTATGTCTTTACTGGAGACCTGCTGCATGACATCTGTGCAAGGCGCTCGGCCCTCTCAGTCATGGCGGCTTGCCTCGGCCTTCGCAGCCCCAGCTTTGTCTGGAAGGTCAAAGTTGCATAGCCATGTTCTGCGTATGTACCTCTACTCTGCCTATTAGCAGAAGAGGAATCGAGGTAGATATTACAAAACAAACAAACACGAGAACTATCAGAGGACATAAAAACAGCCAAAGTGTAAGAGCACAGGAGAAGCAAGTATGCTAGATGGAAGAGCTGTTACAGTTTTCATGGTTAAGAGTTAAATTTTATTTTGTTCAGGGCTGATTCTGTATTCATCACCTGCTTTATGCCGTTAATTTTATTGTCTGTTTGGAAGACATTATTTGAATATAAAATTATATGTGCTGTGGGGACACAAAGAAAATAAACATTGCCCCTGTGTGTGCGTGTGTGTGAGTGTGAGAGTGTGTGAGTATGAGTGTGTGTGAGTGTGAGTGTTTGTGTGTGTGTGTGAGTATGAGTGTGTGTGAGTGAGTGTGTGTGTGTGTGAGTGTGTGTGTGTGCGCCTGTGCGCGTGCGCACGCACAGCCAGAGAGAACAGAGTTTACTAAGAGCTGTGAAAGGACGGAGTGTCCCTTCAGCCTGAGGTGGTCAAATTGGTACAGGGTTACTTTGCCGAATACGGGATTGAGTTTGAAGCAATCAGCTTGTAAGTCCTCAGCTTCCAGACGCTTTCCTGAAATTGGTCCACCCGGGCAGTCCCCTCCCAAGCAGCTTCTTCTGTTCTTTTTTAATCCTCAACTGAGGATATTTTTTCCATTGATTTTTAGAGAAAGTGGGAGAGAGGGGCAAGGGAGGGGTGAGACAGAGAGAGCGAGAGCCAGAGCGAGAGCGAGAGTGAGAGCGAGAGAGAGGGACTATAATGTGAGAGAAACACATTGATTCCTTGCTTCTCATACTTTCCCGATTGGGGAACAAACTGGCAGCCGAGGTACCAGCCCTTGACAGGGAATCGTCCTGAGGACCCCTCAGTCCGAGGGTTCATGCTCTCACCACTGAGCCACCTGGCCGGGCTTTTCTTTTTTCTCTCTGCTTTCACCATCGCTCTCCTCTCATGTTGCAGAGGAAAGACGGAGAGGCCCCCTCATTCGGGAGCTCAGGGCGCCCTCCCCAGCTGGGAAAGAGGCCTGCAGGAAGCAGAGGGTCCCTCAGAGACAGGGTGTTGGTTTTGAGTCCATGACTTACCTGAACACTAGGCAACAGATATTTTCCTAACTCAGATGGCTTCTGATTCTTTGTTTTCGAGAAATGTGAAGGAAGATGACATGAGTATCAGCGATAACAAAACTCTCCCTTCCCACCCACGTATTTAGGGAGACATTTTCAGTCTTTTCATGAAAAGGAAACGACAATAGGATAATGGATGTGGAATCTTGTCTTGTAGTCACAGCCAGTCATATTCAGAGGCCTTTGAAAAATTAAAAAAAAATTACTGGCTTCATCCATCTCATTAATAAATACATTCCTAATATATATTTTTAGTTTGAATTGTACAGTATAGAGAATTTCAACTAAAACAATTTCAACGATCAAGTGTAAGGTGTGAAAATAAATACTTTTAGTGTAGGGAAATGTGATGGGGTAATCAATAAAAAGGTTCAGAAATAAAAACATGGTACATTAAGGTAACATTCTGTGCGGATGTGACTCTGAGTTCACACAAAAAAACGTGAACCAGGTAAAATGTCTTACTCTTAAGTAGTGAGTGTTTAAAAATGGGTGATGTGTCTGTCAGCTTGCTGTGAATGTACATTCCTTTGGTTCCCTGTAAAGGGGGAGGCGACAGTTTTTTTTTTCAAAATCAGAATGTTTCTACAACATATGGAAGTGACGTCCTTTGCAACCATTTAAACTTGCGATGAAAAGTTTCAGATGTCAGCTGAAAAAGTGTATTTGTAGAATTTTCCAGAATTTTCTTGGGATGATGGGAGGGAAAGAAATCGAAGGCTCTAGCTTCGGAGTAACTTTCTCAGACCCTGACCTTCCTCGGCGAGATCTTTTTGTAACGTGTAGACGGCGAAGGGAATGGAGACCACGCCGGGAGCTTATTGTGCCATCAGCATCAGAGAGGAGGTTTCTGGGCTCCGGTGCCTGACAGGCATGCTATGATGGCATTGATTTTCTGCCCTCAGACAAGTGCCCCAGCTTCACTCTCAGAGGACCGGGCCTTCGCTGAAAGTAGGGGTAACCTAGGCAACACCAAGGTGCTCCGCAGAACTCGGCGTTGTGCAGGCAGGTGAACAAGCGTTTTGTGGAGACGCCATCAAACAAGATACTTATTTCAAGGCACACTTTGTGATGGCTTCAGCCAGACCCACTTATGCTGCAGTAGCTACTATCTCTCTCTCTCTCTCTATAAAAGCCTCAGTGACCATTCAACTGGAATGACTGGAACGACTGGTCAACCAGTTGCTATGACTCACACTGACCACCAGGGGCCAGATGCTCAATGCAGGAGCTGCCCCCTGGTGGTCAGTGCGCTCCCACAGTGGGAGCACTGCTCAGCCGGAAGCCAGGATCATGGCTGGTGAGCACAGCTGTAGTGTGGGAGCCTCTCCAGCCCCTGTGGCAGCGCAACTGGGCAGCAGCGGTGGCAGGTGCCGGGGGCCAGCATGAGTGGCATCTCGGTGCCTGGCCCCAGCTCAGGCTCCTCCCCAGCTGCCTGCTGATTTGGCAGTGCTACTGCCCCTGAGGGGTCCCGGATTTTGAGAGGGCACAGGCCAGGCGAGAGACACCAATCATGCTCAAATCTGTGCATTGGGCCTCTAGTCGCATACATAACTGAACAGTGAGTTGGCTTTGAAATATACCTCCAGATAAAGTGAATTAGTTCATGTATATAATTATATAAAAACTAGTAGCCCGGTGCACAAAATTTCTGCACGGGCGGTGGGGGGGTGGGTGTCCCTCCAACCTGGAATCCCTGTGAGATCAGCCTAAACTGGCAGTTGGATATCCCTCTCCCAATCTGGGACTGCAGACTCCTAACCACTCACCTGCCTGCCTGATCACCCCCAACTGCCCTCCCCTCCTGGCCTGATCACCCCTAACCACCTCTGCCACCATGGCTTTGTCTGGAAGGATGTCTGGAAGGTCTCCTGATCTAATTAGCATATTACCCTTTCATTAGCATAGATCACTCTGTGTCATCTTGGGTCATGAAATGTTGGAGAATGCTGGCGACATGCAATAATTTCAGCTTTGCTAGGCCAACAGTTGAGTTTGTCATATTGGTGTGAGAATGATAGGGACCCACACAAAACTGGGCTTTAAACCCACGTGTCCAATGCCAGGTTCTCTCCCCCTTTATACTTGTGGAAAGCTAGTCACGTTTTAACTCAGTTCATGTCTTGCTAAAGGAATCCTGGCAGTATTACAGGATTTTGCTAATTAGTTTATGGTTTATTAAAACTCTTAAAAATTGAGGGCCCCCAGAGAGGTTCTGTTGATGAGGGTTAGTTTTATCAAAAGTTAGCCTATTTAGAAATTAAAATTGGGAAAATTCAAACAACGTATTTATTAATTCATTTAAGAATAAAGCCATTTTATGTAAGTGTTTTTTCCGTGCGAAAAGGATATTTCCCAAACCGAAGGGTTTGGTAAGAAGGGTGGTGCGGTCCTGCGTCCCTGTGTCTCTTTACCGTCCGGCTTCCTAGACCCAGTGGCGCTCCCACCGCCTCCGCACCCCGCCTGCTGCCGCTCTGGCTTTGGCTGGAGTGCCTGGAGACAGTGGCCCTCACACAGACATGACCTTGGCATGGGGAGACCTTCCAGAACCCCGAGAGGGCCAGGCGATGAGAGCCAGCCTGGTCCCACACCCCTGGTCTGCATCGCCCGCCAGGAGAGGCGGGTGCGGCTGTGTCTCCGCCTGGGTTGCCGTCCGCGCTTGATTTCAGCTTCATGTTTTATGGAAGACTCCCCCTCACTTTCAGGAGGGGAATTACGCTTATGACAAAATCACAGCCCTCACCTGGGAATGCCGGCCTCACCGGCTGCAGATGGCGGCCACTGCTTTCCTCCTTCGGGAATCTCAGCAGCAACGGAATTCAAGCGTGTTATTTGCTGACGTGGTTGCAATGACAGGGAAGAATGCTGAGCCCCAGGGAGAGATTTGTCCCCTCACCTTTTAAAGTCATCCAGATTTCCTTCATCTTCCATTCTTTCCAGCCCGCCCGCCTCTCTCCTTCCTGGTGCCTCCTGCTCCTCCTGCAGGAAGTGCTCGGGGGCTGTCGGTCAGGGACAGTAAGCGCTCCTGCTGATCAGAGGGGACAACGTGCCGCAGCTCTGTGGCTCCTGCGACGTCCAGCGAGCAGCTTCTGCTGGGAGAGGAGCTGCTCCTCGCGGGAGGTGGCCGCCGGGAAAGGACAGCCTGGGCCTCGTCCGGGCCTGGAGGGTTAGGAGGCCCCTCACAAGCGATGCCTCCAGAACCGTGTCCTCCGCCACCATTCACACCGGGCGTGGCTGCCTGGCCCTGGCTTTGGCGTTCAGCAGAGCAGGGGCTGGACGTTGCGATCTGTGCTGCGGAAGCACCAGCTCCCGCTTGGCTGATGTGCAGGTAGAAGCGGCAGGGGCCCCTGGCAGGCCTGGCTCAGCTGGGCCCGTGTACCGAGAGGTCGCCGGTTTGATTCCAGGTCAGGGCACAAGCCCCGGTTGCAGGCTCGGTCCCCACCATGGAAGGGGGCGTGCAGGAGGCAGCGATGGATGATTCTCCTGTGCTGACAGCCGAGGGAGCGCCTTTTTCCCAACGCACCGCTCACCTCCTGAAAACCCGCTCCACCCAGCTCATTGCATTAATTTGTTTAATAAAAACGTGCAGACATCATGTCTGGAGCTGGGGAAGGTTTGCAGTAATGTAAATTAAAAAGTCAAGGGCCACGTCCGGGTAAGACGAGGTGATTTATTTGACTCCGTTGGGAGTGGGAGAGCACAGCCGGGCAGGGAAGGCGGTCAGTGTGACGGACAGTGAAACACAGTGGGGGCCTTGGAAACGGGCCTGCTTCTCACTGCTTTATGCTCCCCTTCACCCTCCAGGCTGCCTGCCTGCCAGGGCCTCTGAGGGCGGCTGATGCTGCTTTATAGTCCCTCCCAGGAAAGATGCGCCCGCTGTGAGGCGAGGTTTGTAAATGAATTTAAAGAAAACTGTTATCGTTGGGGAGAAATTCATTGTTTAAGCACCATCCCAGGGAAGGCTGCTGCATGGTACTGAAGAAAACGTTAAATGGCCTTTGTAACTTGCCAGTTACTGAGTAGAGAAAACACAGATGTGAGTATTCAGCAAAAAACCCAAAAACTTCAGCACTGTGGGCCAGTCTGTCTACATCCCTGCGGTGGTGAGATCATGAGGCCCTGGGCCAGCTGGTGGTCACCTGTTTTTTTTTTTTTTTTTTTTTTTTTAATGTATTTTATTGATTTTTTACAGAGAGGAAGAGAGGGATAGAGAGTTAGAAACATCGATGACAGAGAAACATCGATCAGCTGCCTTCAGTACATCCCCTTCTGGGGATGTGCCTGCATCTGGAATCGAACCTGGGACCTTTCAGTCCGCAGGCCAAGGCTCTATCCACTGAGCCACACCGGTTTCTGCAGTCACCTGGTTTTTACAATAGACTTTCAAACACTTACAGGCAAAGTGCCTGGAAAATGTCGACTCTTTTTGTTTGAAACCAGGAATTTTATCCCAGCTCATCTGGAAAGTTACCTCGTTTAATCATAAGTAATATTGCTTCCATTCGAACTCTCCTGCAGAATTTCAATTCCACATTAAAAAGCAAACATGCTGCCCAGCTCAGTGTTTTTCAACCTTTTTTGGGCAAAGGCACACTTGTTTCATGAAAAAAATCACGAGGCACACCACCATTAGAAAATGTTAAAAAATTTAACTCTGTGCCTATATTGACTATATATAAAGTAATTCTCTTGAATAGGAATCAAATAAACACAAAGAAAGTATTTTATAATTACTTTATTATGAAATATTAAGTAAACAAAATAGTGAAAAATTATAAAATTCTTGTCTGCACCTACGGCACACCAGGCAACATCTAGTGTGCCGCGGAACAGCGGTTGAAAAACGCTGGCCCAGCTGGTGTGGCTCAGTGGTTGAGCATCAGCCTGTGAACCAGGAGGTCGAGGTTCGATTCCCAGTGGGGCACAGGCCTGGGTTGCAGGCTCGATCTCCAGTGTGGGGTGTGCAGGAGGCAGCCGATCAAGGATGCTCTCTCATCATTGATGTTTCTCTCTCTCTCCCTCTCCCTTCCTCTCTGACGTTAATAAAAAAACACCATATTTAAAAAAATGCAAGCATGCTAGACTCGGTCTCAAATAAGGTTTGTAAAATTTTATAGTTTTCTTCATATAAACTTTGCACATTTCTCGTTGGATTTATTCCTGCTTGTTCCATAGGATTTTATGGCGACCCCTCCAAGGGTTTCTTTTCCCGATCAAAGTTGCAGTGGATTATTTCTGTGTACGGGGAAGTGATTAATGCTGATCTTGATCCTGGCCTCATTTCTGATGACTCGTGTTCCTCTGCTGCCTTTGCAGGAGGCTGTATTGGTCTTTCTGGGTGGCATGCGCAAGACCTCACATTCCCCTTCTCCTTCGTCCTTCGCATTAAACACTCACCCCCTTCCTCTGACTTCGTGGAACCGTCTGCTCTGCCACTGGAAGGAGTGCTTGCTCTCGGCTCCTCCTGCGGGATGAAGAGTGTTCCTCAGTTCTCAGTGGGCTTTTCCCTCTCCCTCCCACCCTCCCTCCCTTCCTTCCATCCTTCCATCCTTCCATTATTAAGTGTTTATCTCAAAGTAGAGAGAGATTATTAGATTTTAAGTCCTTTAGCCTTTGATATTAGGTGTCCCAGCTCATCTGGAAAGTTACCTGGTTTAATCATAAGTAATATTGCTTCCATTCGAACTCTCCTGCAGAATTTCAATTCCACATTAAAAAGCAAACATGCTGCCCAGCTGGTGTGACTCAGTGGTTGAGCATCAGCCTGTGAACCAGGAGGTCGAGGTTCGATTCCCAGTGGGGCACAGGCCTGGGTTGCAGGCTCGATAGCAATGGGTGTGTTTTGGCATTTTTCTGTTAAGAGGTATTTATCTGTTGCCTAAGTGGATATCCTTACATTTGTCCATCTTGGATTCCTATGACAAACCCTATTTTGTCCTGAGGGGATGTTTTTCTTTATGCAACCGGTTGTAAAGATTTTATTGGGGATTTTTGCCTTCATATCTATAAACGAGAATTTAGAGTTTTATCAGGCATATTTATTTTTTGTGTCAGAGATAGTCTAGCCCCCTATCTCCGTGGCTCATAAATCTAAGGCTCTATCCTTAATTAACTTCACGTCCTCCCTACCCAGTCCCTGTCCTCACCACTTCAACCACCCGTCCCCTATGCCCTCTTACCCCCAGGTCCCGCCCGAGGACCCTGTGGGGCGGCTGCATTTGACATTTCAGGAGTTTTCAGGAGAAGACGGGGGAGGGGCATTGATGGAAATGTGTGGCTCGATCGTGTGCCCAGGATTCCAGCATCCCGCTGATGGACTGCCCATCTGCCTTCTACGCATGCGTCATGGTGTTAGACGTGTCGCCTGATGAGAAACAGAGTGATATAGAATGCCACTGACACTGAAGCAGACCAAGGAGCGACTCAGCCAGTGCCACCCGGAGGCAGGGGAACACAGTTCCCCTGAGAAACGCCAGCCTGCAGGGTCAGTTTTGTGTGAATAAATCAAGCGGGCTACCTCGGGGTGCAGTGATACAGGGGGCCACAGTCGGGGAACACACAGGCCGGGAGTCTGAGTGTGGGACACTGGCTGCAGGGTGCAGTGTGGATGGGATTGAGATGGGCGTGTCTGCATTTGCTCATTCAGAAACGTGGGCTAACGTTTAACACAGTGATGAGATATTCAGAAAATGGTAAAGGACAGCGTGTGGGCGCCTTTCTTTCTGCAGCCTCATCCTACATAGTAAAAGGCTAATATGCAAATCGTCTGAACGATGGAATGACTGGTCGCTATGATGTGCACTGACCACCAGGGGGCTGATGCTCAACGCAGGAGCTGCCCCCTGGTGGTCAGTGTGCTCACAGCTGGGGAGTGCAGTGGCCATGGCCGGAGCCTCCATCTCCTCAGCAGCACTAAGGATGGGTGTTTGACTGATGGCTGAGGGGGAGCAGGCCTGACCTGTCAGCCAGACATCTGTGCCTGAGGGCTCCTACACTGCCTGAGGGCTCCTACACTGACTGGGCTGAGGGATTCCCCCCTCGCTCTCCTGTGCACAAATGTCGTGCACCGGGCCTCTAGTTTACTATAGCTTTTTTTATTTTTTAATCTATAATGCCCATTTGAAATTTACATTTATCAGAAAGAATAGAGTTTTTATTTTTATTATTTTTTGGTGCATCAGAATGGAAGCACTGGTGACACCATGATCTTGGTGATGAATTGCTGCCTTTGCTGGTTATCTTTCTGTATTGGGATCGATCTACAGTGGGTGTGAGAGAAAGGCCCACCCTCATGCATGTGACATCAGGGGTCCATGCAGACATGCCCCCCAGAGCAGAGGCAGCCATGCACCGGCCATAATTCACCATAAGGAAGCCTTTTAGTTTTACACCAAAATCCATACAAGACAGCGGTTGAAAAAGTAAGGAGGAGGATTTCCTCGTCAGTTCGTTTACTAGCATTTCTTACAACGTGATGCTTGGCCATCTCACCTAAGAATATTAAAATATGTCATAATGGGAAATGCATAATCAATTTTCCACCAAACTCGCCCCCCTGCCCCCACCAGTTAGTGCTCAGGAACTGAGTGTGGTGTGGACTCAGACACAGTTCAGCACCGATCAGACGGAGTGGGGAGCAGGGAGGCTGCATGAGCAGCAGGGCGAACGGCTCCAAAGTCATTTTGAGGAGCTTGGGGGTGGCCCTGGGTGGAAGAGGAGCCAGCTGTGATTTTCAGAAGGGGCGCGATGTGATGGAATTGTCATTTCGGGAAGGCCACGGGGACAGTGGCATGGAGGACAGATTGGAAGGAGGCATGACCCCTCCATAAATACTTATTTGTCGATCATCTACGCATGTCCAGTGGGTATAATAGGCAATTGCCAGGGTTTTCCACTTGGCTGGGCTTAGCGATGAGAGACAATTTGAGACCACCGGGGTGTGGCATATACAGGGCCTCCCTGAGTTTCATTGCTATTTTATTCTACGATTTGAAATTTTCGGCAATTTGATTTTAGTGTGTGTATAAGTGTGGTTTATTTTTTTAGTTTGCTCAGTTTTTTAAAAAAATGTCTCTTATACTAAAAGGATGTTAAATTTAAAACCAACATGTAACCGAGAGAGTTGTATATCTTTTTCTATTTAAGGAGTATGTGTTTACTCATACAAAAAGTCTCACTAAAATAGCAATAACGACAGTAAAATCAACATATTTAAAATGCTTGTAGACATAATCCTTAGGAACAAAGCAACATAAAATTTTATCTCTGTTATAATTATACTCGTGTGACTAGAATAGCATTTTAAGATCTGTAAGATAATGGAGAGAAATTCAAATGTCTGTTATGGATATAAGCTTGTATATGACCTTTGTTCTTTTTAATGGTTTGTATATACAGTAACCATGTAAGATATAAAATATTTTAATATGTTTCAAAATTTCTAATTGATAATTCCTCTCCTTAAAATGAAATCCTGGAAGGTTCTTGTACCTAGAATCTAACCTCTCTCCAGACATATGTTCTTTCTCCTCTACAAATCAGTATCAAGTTTCTATTTTAACACTGTCTTTTTAAGTATTTTTATTATTTACAGTTATTTAAAAAATACTGAACTATTTTTCTGTGTTTTCTTTTTTAAACATGCCTTTTTTTGGTCCCAGCGTGATTCTCTGTGGTTTTAAGCACATGCTTTAATATTATACATGTTTCCCAGACCCACTTCTGAAGATTTATGCCAGAGCATGAACCTTCGGCCAGGGTTACTTTGGAGCACGATGAAAGAGCTATTACTTAAAGCTGTTACCCCTCCGTGTGTGTGTGTGTGTGTGTGTGTGTGTGTGTGTGTGTGTGTGTGGTGTGTGCATGCAGATATGTTCAGGTTGAACTGAAAGTGTGATTTGTGGGGGGGGTGTGTGCGCGCATATTTTTTTCTGGCTGCCGGCTGTGGTGTACATTATGATCGATTCATGCATTCATTCTGATGGCTATAACTTCCATTTCTTGTCACTGGACTGTAAGTGGCAGGTGCCTCTTATAGGCTCCTATGCATAATAGGCTCACAATGAATATTTTTGTTAAATGAACAAAAATAATTTGACACTTAAAAAAATTGAGTGTGCAGGCTATTTAAATCACCATCATTGTACTTTCTGCTCAGCAGTGATGATTATTTTTGGCCCACAAATACTACACATATTCTCTTGGGTTTGAAATAAGAGGAAGATTGTCAGATGTTTGTTCATTCCACCTGCCAGGTTTCCCTTCTCTCATTTTGTTGACTAGTGCCCTTGGGGATGCATTACCTGTTCCAGACCGTGAACCGTGTCTGCAGAGTCCGTGTACAGAAATGACAGCACGTGGTCAGCACTGGTGTGAGCCCTCCTCGGCAGCTGTGATCGCTCTGAATGCCAAGTTGGCATTTGGGGTGTAGATGTGGGACTCACCATGCATTTTCAAACACAGGCTTCCATGTTCACTAGGGACTTTTAAATACTAGTCAGCTCAGTTGCCTGAAGTGTGTTTGGATGTGCTATAGAGGGGAATTACTCAGCTTTTGCTGCGCAGGCGCAGGTCCAGGGAGAAGGTGGAGCTGACGGAGACAGAGGCGTGACCGTGTCACGGGTGTCCATGCCTCCGTCTCCTGCTCAGTGGCCTGGGGTGGCTTGGGCGCAGCTGAGAGCCGTGGGCTAGGTCACCCCACTCTGCTCTGGGTCTTCCCACACTGTTTCTGTGACTCAGTAAACCCTTCACATCTCTGGATCTCTATGTTCCTGTCTGTGAAATGCGTGTGTGGAACTAAGCTGGTCCTACTAGGGTGTATGTTCTCTGTGCTAAAACGTGAACGGAGGTGATAGATATGTATGGACACAGCATCGCCTCGGCGGCCTCTCTGGTTTTCTGTCTTCTTCCCTGCAGGCAGAGAGGACTGTTTTTGGAGGGAGAGCGTATCCTGCTGCCTCCCCCCCCTCCCCCCAGCTTTCAGAGCCTCCCGAGGGCGCTGAGAGCCAGGGCCCAGGGCATTCTGCTGAGTCACGGGCCGCGCTGGGCGTTCTGCATCGTCACTGTGATGGATGCCGTCCCAGAGGCTTCTCAGCATGACCTGTGCTGGCCGCAGCAACCTTCTCAGCTGATGTTTCTGTGATGTGATCCGGGGGCTCCATTTCCCGGAGGTAACAGCATTCATTAGGTTGTGCCGAGGCAGATAATGATTCTGTTAGCAATTTCCTCCGTGGTTAGTGTTTTCTCAGTAATTTAGTTTGAAGAACAAATCGTTTGTACAAATAAAATCCAGAGAAACTCACCTGAGTGTGCTGTTAAGGGAAGAAAGGTGGCTGTTGACTTCTGGAACAGTATCTCCGAGCCTCAGGGTGAATATCACACTGATCGGATGTCTTTGGGGGAAAGCTTGCTGCCAGCTACAGAAATCCCCTCCCCCCCCTACACGCACACACACACGCACACGCACATGCTCACGCACACGCACACGCACACGCACACAATCTTGTAGCAAAGGGACCATGTGGAGTCAGACCTGCTGCTCCTTCTCGCATTAGTGAGTGAGAATGTGAAGTGCCTGGTTTCCTTGTCTATGAAACCAGAGTCATCTTGCTCCATGAGCGCGTGTCTTCAGTCCTGAGGGCAGCAATGCCCAGAGCATCCGCTACAGGATCTGGTATACAGTGGCGCTCAGCACATACCAGCAGCGCTTCTTTTCCAGCCGGGGTGCTGGAAGGTTCTGAGGACGGCTGAGTTATCACAGACAACGGGAGGTCTGTTCAGTGAGCTTTTCCTGGTGGGCGTACGTATGATTTACTCTGATCATTAGCTCCAGGTTAGATGGATCACGTTAGATGCGTTAACGTTTTGTTGTCGTTGTTAATCCTCACCTGGATATCTCGCCCCATTGATTTTTAGGGAGAGAGGAAGGGGGGGGAGGGAAGAGAGGGAGAGGAGAGAGAGAGAAACATGAATGCGAGAGAGACACATGCGTTGGTTGCCTCTCACAGGGGCCCGACCTGGGCGGAGGTCCAACCTGCACCCCAGGTATCGCACCCTTGACCAGGAGTCGAACCTGCAACCTTTCAGTGCTCGGGCCAACAGGCTAACCACTGAGCTGAGCCCGCCAGAGTGAAGCACGAACTCTTTCTACCAAAGGAACTGGATCCTCAGAGCCCCTGCTTGCTGCGAATGCCAGACGGCGGTTTACTGCAGCTGGAATGCTGAGGGCGGGTAGCCAGTGGCAGTTTGGTTTTACATTTAGTCTGAAACAGTTGCATTCCCAGCAAAACAAAAATGAGCTAAGAAGCAAGGAGAGCATTGGGCTCCTTCAACGGTTTGCTCTTCGCCTGTAATCTTAGTATTTCCTGCAGACTCTGCCCGCAGCGTGCTCTCTGCTGCCTCGCTCTTGACTAGGGACCCTTCTCGGTGCAGCCCGGGCCTTCAACGGGGGCTCCCTGTGCTGCTGCCCGGGCTCTTCCTTCCTCTCGCTGTCCCCTTCTCAGCCGCCCTCCGCTTAGCACAGCGGCCCGGGGTGGCAGTGCTCCCCTGATGGGTCTCGCCTCTCCGCCTGGATGAGGGGCCCGGGCAGCCTTTTTGTTTCCTGTGGCCCTGGTGAACCATAGAGACGCTGTCATTCTCACTGGATCAGCGAGTGGTGGTCGCTGCCATGGCTGCTTCCGCTCCTGTGGGGTTGTTGAAAGAGAGCAAACATCTGCCCCTGTGCTTGGCACGGCGTTCGGCCATTTCTCTGATCACCTGGGTAACAAGGAAACTCTGGACTTTGAGATCAGACTTGGTTCTTTCTGCGGAGTGCTGATTTATCCGCCCATCCATCCTTCCATTCTCCATCCGCCCATCCATCCTTCCAAACGTTTTATTTAATGCTTTTAGTTACTGCCAAGCATGTGCTGGAAACCATGGGAAATAGAAAAACAAAAACAAAAACAAAAAATAATCAGGAGGGGATGATTACACTAATTAGGTTTTTGGCTATTCCTAAATATTTGTTTTCTGTCTTCAAATAATTTCAAAAGACTGGTAAATCAATGTTATGTTACTAAGTTAAATGAACTACTTAGTAATTAGTTTTTAGGATTCCTTTTTAAAAAACACCCACCACCATGACATTTTCAGTTCATTGCCAAATACGGATCTTTTTGTGTTAGTTACGATTTTAACGCAAATATATTTTTACTGTGTATTAAACTACACTCTGAAAACATAAAAACAAACTCTCCTCTCAAATGCACACGGCGCAGCACAAAAGGGCGCTCCCTCGGCGGGCGCGCAGGAAACCCTGTGCGCAAATTAATGTTCTTTATTCCGCACACCTGTGAGGCGGGACTTGGATTCACATATTTTATTCTCTCTGTTTCATGACGGAAGTGCCGAAGGCCATGGATTCCCCTCAGATCAGGGCTTAACAACCTTTGATGTGTGGAGTTTGCGTTATTATTTTTAAAAGCAATTTCGAGTTTTCGTTTGCATTTACCCTTTCGCCCAAGAGTTGTTTGTGAAAGGTTCTTTGAAATTTCCAGGTGCAATACAAGCCTTTTACACAGCGGCGTCGGTAATTCCTGGCTTCACTTCACTGTGATCAGAGTGCGGGTAATGTTTCTCGTTGAGAGAATTGACTGTTCTTTCCCTCTCGAGCCAATGTCTGAGCAGTGCCGGGGCTCCGTGCCCGTCGGGAGGAGGGTCCTTTTCGGTTTCGAGGTGTCTGGAAAGCACAGTGACCCGCGCTCACGCTCTTGAGTTCTGGATCCCCGTGTCGTGGGCCAGAGGCTGGGCTGTGGGTGTTAATTCAGCTCGGAGTGTCCTGTCCAGTTTTCTCCGGTTCCGCCAGCTCTGTGGAGCGGGAGCCGGCCTTTCCCTCAGATAGATGGGTTGGGCTCCCATTTTCCTCGTTCTTCCCAGTCGTCATTGGTTTGTTTTGGGGGATCTCGGTGAGGGGGGTGGTTATGACATTCCTGTTAAAGATCACCCTCTCCTGACAGGCGGGCGGAGAGTGAGCTATTCTGTTTAGAAGCCGTCGGCTCACACACACGTTAAAGAATCAGCTTCTCTATGGGTACGCCTTTCTCTACCCTCCTTCTGCTTTCTGACTTGGGTTTCGCAGACGTCCACTTTCACACAAGGGGCACGGAGGGTTAAAGCCGACAAGGTGTGAGTGACCCTGAGCCTCCTGTGCAGGCGCCCTGGGCTGTGAGCAGCTGTAGGAGGAGTCGTTGATGGAACGGTCACGGAAAGGACTGTGCCTGGGTCACGTCTCTCACTGCAGCTAAGTGATGCCCCGTTTGTATTCTGTAGAAAAAGTTTCTATTCCGTACGAGAATATTTAAACAAAATATGTAGAAACATTACTGATTTTTGCTTATAATTTAAAGATAACAGATTTATTAAAATGGTCCCTTTGTATATACTTTTTATCCTCGAAAGTTTCTAGCATTGACAGGTGTTATTTTAAAAGTAAACATTAAAAAACTACTTATTTTTTAGAATGAGAAGAGTGGAGAGGGATTGAAGGGAGGGAGGGAGAAAAGGTGGGGGGGGGGAGAGAGAGAGAGAGTGAGAGAGTGAGAGAGTGAGAGAGTGAGAGAGTGAGAGAGAGAGTGAGAGAGAGAGAGAGAGTGAGAGAGAGAGAATATCACACACACATACGCAGACATTGATTTATTGTCCCACTCATTTATGCATTCGTTGGTTGATTCTTGTATGTGGCCTAACAGGGAATTGAGCCCACAACCTTAGAGTAATGGAATGACATTCCAACCAACAGAGCTACCAGCCAGGGTTACAATTTATATATATATATATATATATATATATATATATATATATATATGTATGTATATATATATATATATTTAAATTGCCCAAATCACCTCACAGAATATATATAAGTGCATTTGCATTATTCTGTGACCAAAATCTCAGATTATCTTTTTTCCCCCCCCCCTGTGGATTCAAGTATTGTTGGATATCGTGCCAGTAAAAGCACATTCACCAAAAACTGTCTTCTCTAGGGGATAGCATTTGCAAAATTCATAAATTTGGAGAACACAATTATGCCAGTGAATTGAAATTAATGAAATGGCGTCCCACACAGGCACCATGATTTGCATGTTAATTTCAGCTCATGTTTTTATGGATGTGACAAACTTACCCTTGTCATCGCTGATAAAAAAACCCCCACAAAAAACAGCGGAGCGTGAAGCAGCCAAACACCGAGCAGTGGCTCCGCTTGGTTCCCGCGAAGCATCCTGGCGCGTCACTCGTGTGGCCTGTGGGGTTTCGGTTCATCTGCCTCTTGTTGCCTTTTAGAAAAGTTAAAATAAGTTAGTGAATAGTGAGCCATCGATGGTCGTCGATACGGAGTATTTATTTTTAACTCTTGAAAATAATTCTTTCCTTTTTGAATTGACATTTCTCATTTAGGAAAATTACGCTGGAAGTGAAAATGGATTGCACGTGACCTTGGGTGCGTTCCGCTGCGCGGATCCTGCTGCTGCTGGGAGAATAGGCAGGGGCTTGCTTTGAACTGGACGTGCCTCCGCCTGACTTGAGGAGCCTTTTCTGAATGACGGTCTGTAGGTGGCGAGTTGGTTTCTCTTCTTTTTCTAGGCATTTCCTCAGTGGCACTCTCTTTGTGGCGGCCAGTTGTGCCCAGTGAAACATGTTATGTCCTCCGTGTTTTCAAGGGTGCTTGCCCGCAGGGTAGACTTCTCTCTTGACTTCGTCTTCATTTCACCCGTCTCTCATTCGATGCTTATTTCTCACCTGTCATGTCCTATTGCTATGCGTTGGGGCTTCCTGCCCACCTTCCTCCCCACTCCCCTTTAAGAAGTCAGGTTGTCTGCCTTGTTGACTATTAATTTCTGGGGATAGGAAACCTTGTGACAAAATGGGAAGGGAAGGCTGAGGGAGTCTGTGACTAAGCAGGGATTCTCGGTGAGTAAGATGCCGCCTAGCACACAACCTTTTCTAACAGACCACACGGTGCCTCGTGGGCCTGTGGGTGTAAAATTACTCCGCACACCCACTCTGCTTTCTTAGATTTTGTTAACTGGTTCGGGCTCATTTACTGCGTAACAATTAAAATTTTTGTTTATTTCTAGAAAATTGAGTTTCTGCAATAACCCTCACTAATCACCTGCTGTAAAATTCTTACTAGAGTCTTTACAAACGTATTATTTGCTGTTCATCTGTCAGCTCGCTCACATAAAACTGCAAGCAATGAAAGCAGTTGCATGCGGCCCACCCACTAGAGCAGCAATACCATTTCTGCATTTTATCTTCCTTGTCCACAATTTCAGCCCCAAATTATGACAGTTTCACTAGCATTTGAAAAATGATTGTGTTTATTAGATTATTTGCAGGTGGGGGGGTGGTCTCTGCTTTTGTCTACAAATGAGTGGTTAATTTAACGATGCATTAATTTAAATTTAGCAAAATGAGACATAGCAAGCGCAGCTGAAAAATGAATCTTGTTTCAACCAGTGTCTTCACATAGCTGTTTCAATACCATATTGTACTTGTTTTTCCCCTTGTTCCTTATTTGAGATGGCACATGGTACACGTGTAATCCTTGCTTATTTTAAGCTGGCAAACACCAATGGTTCTTGGCAAACTGGAGGCAATTTGCGAAACTAAAGGATATTCTTACGGATTCAGGCCGCAGGAAATTGTTATGGAGGACTCTCTTTTCTCTCCAGAATTTCTCCTGAGGCTTTTTTTTTTTTTTTTTTAATAAAATGTTATATTTCAACACGTGTCACAGAGCTCCCTTTCTTCATTCATTCCATGTAAATTTCATTCTTTTATGCGAGGATACCATTTAAAGTAAGATTGTCCAAAAAAACAAAAAAAGTCAGCTGTTTTAAGATGGCAGCTCATTCGTGTTATCAATTTTATACACTTTTTCTGCCTGGGAAAGGTCGCGGCTCTTTATAGACACATGGAAACGCTGACTAAAGCATAGCACTGTGACGGAAGGTTTTGGTAATTTTCCGTAACTGCATGGTCCTTACGGCCGGCCTCCTCTCGCCCCTCCCCTCTGCCGCCGCCCATGAGATGCACTGCCATCTCCGTGTGCACGTGTGTGAAATGAGGCCTCCCCACGCGGGTTTTCATGAGACTCACTGTGATGTCTTCAGACGGCGTCCTGTGGGCACAGCGCCTGTGTGGAGGGGCCCTGGCCTGTGTCTAGGTTGTGTGTCTGCGTCTCGGTGTGGAGCTCCTTTCTCTGCAGCGCTGATGGGAGCATGTGATGTGTAGACAGAGAGCACACTGGGCAATAAAAGAGAAAGAACGGAGACGCAGGAGCAGAGACAGAACCTAACAGCCCGACGGGAGCTTGTCGATGCAATGGTGCATCTTTGTGGACAGCAGAACCCGCATCCCCATTTCCTACAATGTCTTGTTGCCCGAATGCTCACTTGCAGTCCGTATCTTTATTCTGGATCCTCTGGATAGTAGGCCTGATTCTGGTTGATGGTGTTGCTTTGTCGTATGCCCAGACTTACATCCAACAGCAGACGCACTGCCAGGAGCTGCGTTGCCAGGATGAGGTGCGCTGCGCAGGGCTTTCCAAGGAAGCTAGAGACGTGGTGAGAACATGCAGGAAGCGGTCATAAGTGAGAGTGAGGATCCCGCCCAAGAACAAAGGTGTGATTAAACACATGGGAAACTTAGAGATTTGAAGTCATCTTCTGAACGAATTAGCAGGTCTTGTATATGTGATTATGTTATAATACATTACACGTTCCTATGGAAGTAAGGCTTGTAGACTATAGCATGTGTAGTTTGGGCACAGGGGTATTACTCTGGGACCTCCTCCATGTGACCTGCTGTGAGACAGAACTGGGCCTTGTCCCCCTGCTCCAGAAACATCAAAGAACCGACAAGATGTGCAGATGCCTCCCAGGAACCTGGGCCGGGTGTCTGGACAGAAATGTGAGGTTTTGTTCAGCTCTCTACCCTCAGGCTGTGTCCATCCTCTGATTTTCGTTGTCCAGTCTGCATTTTGAAAGCTTACTTTCTTGTCTGTGTGTTTTTTCCATTGCTCCCTCCGCAAAGCGAACCTATTACTGGACTCCCGCTCTGGGCAAGACCGTGAAATAGGGGGATTTGTCGGAGAGTCTTAGGCGCCGGCCGCCTCCCTCTCCAGCTCTGCCTGCTCCCCGCACCCGCAGGCGCTGCGCGGTGTGTGACGGATTGCATCCGAACAGCCCGTATCTCCTAGGGCCCGCTGCTCTCAGAGAGTCCTGCTGGGGTGGGGAGAGAGCGTGTCACACACAGGAATACATCCCTGAGAAAAACATCATTGACGAGTGAGGAAATTGGGGCCGAGACCTTGTAGTGCTAAAGTGAATGTGGAAGTGACTGCTTCCCCTCTGTTTTGTAGAGCTGAGTTATTATTAATCATTAGCGCCCGTTAAAACCCCTTGGGTGGTGGTGCTTGAACACGATAGAACCAGAGTATCTTCGGAGATGCTCCCGAGTGATACGAAGCATGAGCCCAGCCTGTCTTTACACGGTGGCTGTGAACTCGCAGACGCGAGGGAATGATCATGGCTTAGCATTTCAATTTGTGGTCTATCTTGGAATCATATTTTAATTAACCCAGTCAACACCTCGGCGATAATATCATCTCGGGAAAATAGTATATAGAAAAAGACCACACGTAATCTAATTGGGAAGCTTGGGAAGGGAAAACATACATTTCCCTTGTTACGTCTGTTAAAGATTGGGTCGACGAGATAGTTCAAGGTCAAGAGGCTCTTGCTAAGAAGTCGACCCGAGAGCCAGCGAGAATTGCAGGAAGGACACCTGAGCTTCTGGGCTCTTAGGGCTCTGAGTGGCTGTTCATTCGGAGGCTGGGTTATCCCCACAGGCCTGGCCTCGGAGACCAGCCAGGAGCGGCTGGCGTGGTTCCCGCCCCCACCCCCAGGAGCCCTGTGCCAGCCAATGAGGTGCGAATGCCAAATAACAAGGAGAGTCCAGACCGAGCTGAAATCCTGGCTTTGAATGAATCTCAATAACTTCCCTCCCGTTTCCAAAGGACATCACAGTTATTTTTATAACCGTGCGAACGGCTCAAAACCCTCTCCTTCCCAACCACGGGGCTTCTTTTCGGGGCCTAAGAAATAGCCGTCTGGGAGGGCCCTACCTATTGTGATGGTGGGGAGTGTGTCTGTGGAAAGAGGAGGAGTTATCATCCCACAGCGGGGCGAGGCTTAGCAAAGCTTATAGAGACGTGGCATGTTATCACTAGGGAGGAAGCTGAGCTTCTTCTTAACCACAGATATTCTCTCTCTCTCTCTCTCTCTCTCTCTCTCTCATCTACCTTTTTTTCTCTCTCTCTCTGCCCCCCTCCTCTCCATCATTCTGCCTCCAGCCTAATTTTCAAGAAACCTTTGGGGACTCCTCCCTGACCACAGCCTCCCCTGAGGACATACAGGTCTTTTGTGATGTAACCACCCCCTCTTCCCCCAGCCTCCCTCCTGGGTGGCAGGCCACCGGCTGGTCCCCTTCTCCATCTCCTCGTCTCTACTTTTCAAAGGCTCTCCTGCCAGAGAGAACCCTGGCCCTGTCACAGTCCGCCTCCGATGTCCCTCTCCGCGTTTTCCTGCCTCCCCTCCCCCCAGTTCTCTCCGGGAAGGCAGGGTCCTTGGTCCTCTCCTGCATCAGCTTCGCTCGGCACAGCCTTGCTGCTCCGTAGGCTCCGAGTCAAACGGAAGGCATCCGAGGCTTTCCCCGGGAATCCAGATTCCCATCTGGGCTCAGGCCGGTGCAGCCGGCGTGGGAGAGAGCATGCAATAAACCCGTTTCCCGAGGAAGGAGGGTCAGCGATGCACAGTCTCCGATCGGGCGGCGGGGAGAATGTGCTCCTGGGTTTCCGTGGGCAGCGGGCTGGCGGTGGGGCCGCGCGGAGACGGATCTGCCTTAGACCGTGTTCTGTGCCCATGAGCCGCCTTTAGCATCTGGCCCGCTCCCTGGTTATGTGAATTGTCCCCCCGCGCCGGAGCCCGTCATGCTAGTCACTGATTCCGGAGACCGGGAAGCCACCTGCGTGAAACAGCTCACCCGGCGCTGATGGTCCGAAAGGCCCGGGGACCAAGGATGGGACGTTGTTCTAGAACCACGGTGCACAGCTGTGGGTGCCAGGACCTCGGCGGCTGCTCCTCAGGGAAGAGTCGGGAGGGAGAGGTGCCTCCGTGCCATGTCCTCGGCATCGGGGTGCAGGGCAGCCTCCCCGTTGTTGGCCGCCTGCATTTATGGGCCTTTTCCCTCACTTGGTTCCGGGGTTTTTCTGCTGAAAACTCTCTCATGAGCCCTCTGAATCCGTAGCTCCTTCCGCGATGCCTGCCTTGTTCCCTTTGGTCTGGATGGAGGGCTCTCCTCCCATAGCAACCAGTGCCCGCTGGTGCCCACTGTGCCCCCTGTGCCCGCCTGTGCCCGCTGTGCCCCCTGTGCCCGCCGGTGCCTGCTGTGCCCGCCTGTGCCCACATGTGCCCACTGTGCCCGCCTGTGCCCGCTGTGCCTGCCTGTGCCCGCCTGTGCCCGCTGTGCCCGCCGGTGCCTGCTGGTGCCAGAGCTTCACTCACGAATCAGCCTGGTCCTCGGTGGAGGTCGGATTTGGGAGACGGCAAGCTTCCTGATTTCTCTTCATTTGGTGTCGCCAAGACATCTGGCAGTTTGGTTCCTAGCAATCCCTTAAAACGTTGCCTGACAGAAGCCCTAGCCAGAAACTAAAGGGCATTTCCATAGGTGCTGGCTTTGAGAAGTCCTTTGGATGGGCCACCCAAGACCCAGAGGATATCTCTGTAGACAGCAGTCCGCGCAGTGTCCCTGCTGGGGTCAGGTCTGCGGGGGGTGGAGGGGTGGGGGAGGTCCCTGCTGGGGTCAGGCCCGGAGGGCGGGGGGGCGGGGGGGAAGCGGTGTGGGTGCTGGGCTGTGAGCGCGGGGAATCTTACCCAGTGCATTTCCTCCGAAGCACGGAGCTTGGAGAAGGAACTTTGAGGAGGAGACTCGCTCATCCTTGTCCCAGACTCAAGGCTCTGGAGAAATTCATCATAATTAAATCCCTGTCATGTTATTAAATAGGCCAACTTTAAGAAGTTAATGGGAATTTTTTGACCCATGATCTTGTTACATTACACTGTGACTCCAGTGCTAACTAGAGAAGGACATGTTTTCCACCGAGATTCACAGTGCTTGGCTTCTAGAATTTTCTCCTTGATTCTAAATTTCTAAATTTATCATTCCTGACACCACTGTTCTTTAATTCCCAAGTGTGTTTACACTGAAATCAAGAAGAATAAGAATAATGATGGTGAGACTCTGGTTTATCTACTGATTTATTAATTTAGCCTGGCTTGTTTTTATTAAGCTGATACCCTGGAGAAACCAGGTAGGTTTCTATATTGGCATGTTGTCGTTGTGTGTGTGTGTGTGTGTGTGTAATATGATTTACATCCCTGTAATTTGTAATCCCTGTTTCCGTTGCATAGTCCTTTAGGAAAGCAGTGCTCTCCTCTTCTATTTCACATAGGATTCTTGCACATTTTAAAAAGCAGTGCAGTCTGCTATGATTAAAACCTCTTCGGAAACACACGTACCAGGTAGGGGGCATGTTGCTATGCAAAGACCCTATCGCAGAGGCCATCCCAGGCCTGAGCGCTGCTGCCACCACACATCCTGTCGTCCGTGCTGCCTCCGTGAGCGCAGTCTGTCCAGGTAGAGTCCAGAGGTACCCCCCTCCCCCCCAGCATCCTCTGTTCTGCAGAGAGCTGGCCAGGGGCCAGCGGAGCTCAGTGTCAAGTTCAGATTGTCAAGTCCAGGTTCCAGCTTCGGTAACGGAGGGCGTTGTTCCCTCAGGTCTCTGATCGTGACCCCAAAGGTAAGCCTTGGGGAGGGGACTTGTGACACCCTCTCTCCTCCACGGAGGCAGAGCTGGAAGGAGACTCCTGTCACGGGTCCTCCCGGGGAAGGTGCACGGACACCAGTGAGCGACAGACACGGCCGGTGCTGAGGGTCAGGGGCCGCCTACTGGTGGTCAGAGGACAGGGTTTCCATTCTACCTCCGGCCTTCCGGTTTTCAACCAGTTCCCTTTTTTCTTCTCAAACGTGTCTACTTCTTGGTGATCAGCCCACACTCGGGGGACGATGTTCATCGCATTTATTCCTCCAAACATCTGCCGCAGGCAAACTTGGGGTAGAAGGAAGCGGAGGGGAACGGCCTCAGTTATCATTCTTCCACTGATGTTCCGGGATCTCTCCATCCGCCTTCATGCAGCCAGCGTTGTGGGGTTCAGCCCTCTCACATCCCTCGCCGGGAAAACACGGCTCCTTTAGTTATTGAGTCAGATGTTCTTCGGGAAAGAGGCGCTTTAAAGATGCAGAGGCCGTATATTTTGTTCCGGCGTGATCGTTCGCTGTGTTGTTTAAGCAAATAAGCCGGCCTAAAGGAGCCCATAATGAGTTTTTAATTCGTAGAGAAATGAGTCGGCCGGGCAGGGAGGGGGTGCGAAGTCTGAGAAGAGTTCGCCTCGTGCACTAATTGAAGAATCACTCGAGTAAAATCCCCACTGAACCGGCCTTTGTTGGGCGAAAGAATGCAATTATATGAAAAATGAACGCTTCGGGGTACTATAGAACCAGGCCGCCCAGTCCTTACGGGCCAGATTAGGCTGCTGCAGACACTCGCCACCGGGCGGCTGCTAACGCAGGCCGGGCTCACTGAAGGCAGCCGGGGAGTGAGAAAGAGGCAGCGGGAGCGGAAAAGCGTTTGGCTCAGTAACGGTTACCTGGGTCAGCCCGTCCTGCTGAGCGACAGGCTCCGGATTGGCTTCCAGGTGGACAAAGTGACCGAGCTCCGCCCCTGACTGTGGAAGCTGGCCTTTCCCGTTCTCCCCTGTGGCAGCGGAGGCAGCGCCCGGGGGTTCGGACTCCCCCAAACCTGGCAGCCCCAGGAGGTCTCGGGGCCTCTCCCTGCAGAGAAGCCGGCATCGCTGTGCTGCTTTCGGGTGGGTTGGACGAAGACCGTGGTCTGATCAGCACCTCAGAGGGACTGCGCGTCCGGTGTTTGCCGAGTACAAGGCTGTGAGTCTGGTCTGCCCTGGAAGTGACGGGCCTTTCAGAGGATGGCAGCAATGGCGGCTCCTCTCCTGTTTAGGAAGAGCCGGGCGTTGGGGTTTGTCCAGATGGTCTTAGGAAAGCACCCGGAGCGCTGCTGGCCCTGCTTCCTGTCTGTGAGACAGCCGGGGTTTGGGGACCTCTTTCTCCGGAGGCGTGGATTCACGGGGATGACAACGCATCGTGGTGGGTCAGGGTGGAGCGGTGAGCGATGCGAGAGCCAACACGCATCCCCTTCGGGGCCTGGAGCTCCCCCTTCTCCTGTGATGTGGAGACACCCCGCTTTCACTCGGTTTAAGAAACACACTCGCTCTCGGCAGTGGGCCTCTGTGAGCCACGGACACGCCAGTGTCCTCTGAGCGAGCCGCCTCTTTGCTGGTGTGGATGGAGCAGTTACCGCCTTCCCGCCTTCCGAGGGCGTGTCTGGATGTGTGGGATCCTTCGGAGTTGGCCTCCAAACGAAGGTAGAAGAGGAGATTGTTCACTGTCCCGGGCAGGGCACCCCATGGGTCCCGAGGGCCCCCTCGCGGCCTGGAGGGGTAGGAGTGGCCCTGCGTCCTTTCTCCGTCTCAGTGCTGCAGCCATGAAGGGGGCGTGCTTAGGAAACACTGAGTGGTAGATTCAAACCTTCTTTCTCCGCTTTAGAAAGGGGATTGCAGTTTGCATGCACCCCAGTTTCGAGGGTGGCATCTTCCACCTGCTTGGTAAAGGGAAAACAAAGATTGATATTTACACCTGCGACCGTAGCTTTGGTAAATGTGCGTTTTCAGATTCAAGAAGCTTCGCCTGGCACTTGGACAGAAGGAAGAAGAGCAGAAGGTTTGCTCTGGGAGCTTCCCACGACATTTTCTAAATCAAGCGACTAAATCTTTTGTTTCAAATGAAAACAATTCCTCTTTTCCAAAGAAAAGAACAAGCTGCGTACTGCATAGATTTCAATGCGTTTGTTTCATTTCACATGGTTTATTGCCTTAAATGACAAGAACGTTATATCTATTGAATATCTGAAAAACAAGAAAATCAAAAGCATTTGTTTCTAGAAACAGGCCTTGGTAACCATGGCTTTGAATGATCCAATAGTTACAGCTAGCGTGTGAGAGTGATTTTCTGGTCAGAAGCAGCGTATCTACATATATAAAAGGCTAATATGCAAAGTGTCCCCTCGGGAATTCAACCAGGAGACCCGGAGTTCAATCGATTGCTATGATGTGCACTGATCACCAGGGGGCGGCACAGAATGAAGGAAGGCCTCTGCCGGCCGGAAGGCCCTGATTGGCTCTGATCACTGGCCAGGCCTAGGGATGCTACCTGTGCATGAATTTCATGCACCAGGCCTCTAGTAGTAGATAGACAATATTTTCTCCCCAAAATGTTAGTGTGGGGAATAGTAACCAGAGGACAGTGCCTGTGCTCGGAGTGTTCTCTGACCGTAGCTAAAGCTGTTTGCCGCAGGCTTGGGGAGCCCTCACACACATCGATGCATACTTTGTGATTCTTTGGTGACCAACATGGACCCCAGTTAGTTTTAGGATTTCTCTGAAACACGGGCTTTGGACACGGCGGATGAAAGCTCTGCCGGGATTCCCCTCAGACCTCTGGCGCTGTGCTTCATGACCTTGGCCTTGCCTTTCTCCCAGGGGCTTTCATTGCTGGCTGACCCCAGGGCCCGTGAAAGCCGAGCCGGCTTCCTCACCTCTGAGCCTGCACTTTGCATGCCTGGAGTGCCCTCGCCTTGTGCATCTGGCTCACATGCGGTCCCCTCCTCTCCACAGTCCTTTCTCCCTCTCTCTCACCCACTCTCCTGGGACCTGCCCACCCAGCTGGCTGTGGCTCCCGAGACTGGCAGGCTCTCTCCTGTCCTGTGCCCTGCACCTGCTGTCTCCACCTGGGAGTACCCAGTGAACAATTGCGAGGTTTGCTTGGGGCCCTAATTGCCCATAGCATTGAATCTTGGGTAATGTTTGGCTTTAGCTGAGGGGTAGCAGGCTTCTCCCCTCGCCACACCCATAAAGACTGTAGGTGAGATCTTTATCCCCTGAAATTTGGTTGGGTTAAAATACGGTAAGTAACGGGATATGGAAGACAAATGAATCCTTTGTCTTCCATATCCCGTTACTTACCGTATTTTCTCCTCACGATGCAATCAGAAACATTCGTAGGAATTAGAAGCAGCCGAGGCACTATTAGGAAAATCTGTGAACGTTTTGTAGCTTTCATCCTACCATTTTGCCTCTTAAAAAGAAAGCATTTTATATAGACACCAGCGAGGGCATTGTTCTTTTAAATAATGTCCTTGTCAATCTTGGAAACGAGCAACTTTTTAAGTGTAGCTTCTGGCAAGACTTTAAGGTTTTAGAATAATACTCAATGGGGAGCTCCATCTTCTGATGTTCAAGACTTGGAGCAAAAAGCCCATGCATCTGAAACAATATTAGACGATGTCTCTGAATCACTATCTGCATATTATGCCAGTTACTAATCTCACGTGGGCTCTCAAAAATAGCATTTTAATCCAGACGCTCAAAAAGCCCATGTAGTGCTGGCTTCCAACACGACGCCACACTGGACCCACGTGTTTACCATTCACCGGGGGCTGGTCTCTGCTTCCTCTCCTGCCTCCCGCCCCACGTCACTCCCCTCTCCCGGCGGCAGTGCCCACTCACCCTTATCTTCTCCGATCACATGACAACTACGTATTTCAGCCGTGCTGCCGGCAATATGTAGGGTGCTTGCTCACCTGTCATACTACCTGTGTGTTGGGAATCTGTGTGCAGGGCTGATATTATGCTGCCCAATGGAGAAGTGTGTTCCATTGGCATATGGCTCAGAAGCAGCCCCGCACACAAGCATTGATGAGCATTCGCGTGTGTGCACATGCGCGCGCTCCCCCCCCCCCCCCCCACACATTTCAATGTGACTTTTTTTGTCGATTGACTTGCCTCCTGTTCTCTGCCTACTGTTCTTACATGCACTACCAGGGGACTAAAACTTTGTTTCTGTTGAATTCCCTCCTGGCGGAAGGCATGTGCATGTGGCTTTAGAACAGAGAGGAATGTCCTATCCGTGCTCTTGTATGACCGACTCTTAGAAGGGAAGGGTGGTTCCGTGTGCATGTGCGGCATGTAGCATGCGCTGTTGGTATCTGATGGTGGTTGCATTGAATGTGTAGAGTGCGTTGGGTGCTGTGGAATTTCCATTGCTAACCCTTCCCGTCCATGAACCCTGTGTATTCTTCCACCTCTTTGAATCTCCCTCTGTCTCTTTCGTCAGCGCCCTGTGGTTTTCTGAGCGGCCTGTTACCCCCTTGGCTAAGTTTATTACAGGAACCTTTTTTTTTTGGTGGTTGTTGCAATGGCAAAGGGGTTTGTGCTTTTAGAGTCTTTTCGGAGAGTTCATTATCGGTGTATAAACATGCCCTCGATTTCTGGAGGTTAAATGTGTAGCCTGTACTTTGCCGAAAGCATTTATTAAACCCAGTGTGCTTTCAGCAATGAAGATACCATTTTTAAGAAGTGATGGTTGGCTAAAATCTGAGAAATGCGCCTTCTCTCCTGTCAGAGCAGGTTCTGGTTCGTTCTTGCTGCTCATGTCCCAGTTTTCACAGATGTGAGAATGTCCTGTGAGGAGGGTGTGTCCCCCAGATGGCTAGTTCCGTGTTCCCGGAGGCAGATGGTAAAGGTTTAGCATCAGGAAGCGGGCCGTCTGGACGGAAGCTTCTCCGTTTCTCCATGGGGAAATGGGACTCGACTAGAGCAGAGAACCCCCTGCCACACAGGACGGCTGCTGTCTGGAGGGCTGTCCGCTCCATTGCCGTGGGAACCGCTGATTCAGAAGGAACGGCCACGTGGACCAGAGGGTGCACCGGTGCCTGTGCGCTCCTGTCCCTGCGCTCCCGTCCCCTCTCTGCTCTTAATTCCATCGGAGGTGTAGGTGCAGGATTACCAGGGGCAGCCGATACTTCGAGCCACATACACATTTCACAGTTCAACATGTTAACAAATATCCACATTTGGAATAACAGATATCCCAGGAACAGCTGAATGACAGGGGAACAAGGCGACATCACGCCACGCCTTACAAACCGCTACTGTTTCTTCTGAAGACAGCCTCGCTTTGCTTGGGGTAACAAAGAATAAATCAGTTCTCTTAGGAACTGTCTGCTCCACCTTTGGACATACAAGTCCCAAGGAAAGTGCACGCAAAGAAGTTTGTTAAATGATAGAAAAAGGTCTCCTTTTTCTCTCCCAGTAAAACATAGCGCAGTGAATACAACAAAGAAATAGCTATCAGAGGCCAGACAGTAGCTGTGAATAACTGAGTCCTTGGAAGAGTCCAAACTTCATGCGTTGAGGGACGGTTACCAATGGACCTCTCCTGCAGGCCTGTGTCCCCCCAACTGCCCTCCCCCACTGGCCTGATCGCCCACAACTGCCCCCCCTGGCCAGCCGTCTTATGGTGGCCATCTTGTGTCCACATGGGAGCTTCCATCTTTGACCACATGGGGGCAGCCATCTTGTGTGTTGGAGTGATAGTCAATTTGCATATTTACTCTTTTATTAGATAGGATTTTTTCTTTTTTCTTTTTTCTTTTTTCTTTTTTTTTTTTTTTTTTTTTTTCCCGAGAGGGACACGGGGTAGAGAGAAACATCTATTGGCTGTCTCCTGCACACCCTCACCCCTTACTGAGGTTGGAGCCCACAACCTGGGTAGGTGCCCTGACTGGGAATCAAACCAGCAACCTTTTAGTACACAGGATGATACCCAACCAACTGAGCCGCACTGGCCAGGGCTGGTTAGATATGCTCTGATTGGCAGTATTTAGTATTCAGAGTTTTTAGGAAGTATGGTGAAAACGTAGTTAAATATTTGCCTAATTCAGGCATAAGAACATAAGATACCATTGCCTTGAGGTGTTTAAAGGAAGATGCTCATAGCATCATAGTGTTTGTAGTGCCCACGTGGCCTGAGACGTGTGGTGCGGTTAGGTCTGACCTCTAACGTGACGCCGATACGCATCGCGGTGCATAACATTCCTTGTGGCAGAGACTGAGTGGCATTGCGTGAGGAGGGCAGCGGTCCATTTTTTTGATGTCGCACAATCACGCTTCAGAGAGAAATTAGCGAAGGTAATCGGACTGACTGCCACATATAAGTGAGGGCTGTGGCTGGTCAGCAATACACATCTGTTCCCAGAACACGGACTGTCCCTGCCATGACCATGGGGCCATCACAGATACAACACGCTGTGCAGCTCTCCCTTCCAGTCACCCTCGGAGACGGTCATCTCTCCAGCCGGTCCTCCCCTTGTCCGTTGGCCCGGCCTAGACCTCGCGCCCAGGGGTTGGAGATGTGCAGATAACAGGCGTGGCCTGTCCCTCATCTCAGCTGTGGTTCCCCCGTTCACAGTCGCTGTGCTGTGAAAACCTGTAACCCCAGCAGGGACGCCCTCCCCTCTGTGCCGAAGACCCTCTGAGCTCGGTGAGGGCCCAGGTCTGAATGGCACCGCTGGCTTCAGTGAGTCGGGCTGTGGAATCGCTCCCGCTCGGAGCATAGGTTTTAAAGGCTTGATGAGTTCCAGGGGCTTCAGCGTGGCTGGCAGGCAGCCATGCATCACGCCGGGCGGCATCGATCTCCCACGCGGACCCGGGGGCCTGGTGCCCTGCAGAAGCATTCCATGGCATCGCCGTCCTCTGCTTTCTAAAGAACTGCCACCGGAGCTCTGTGCGGACTGAGTTTTGATTGTGCTAATGAGGAAATCCATTCACCGTCAGAGTCAAAACATTCATTACTGAGAATTACTTGAGCAACTATTTTTGCCGCTCGCTCTTAAGGACACGAGTTGTTTTTCATTCTAGACGAGACCTCTTTTTCTTTTAAGCAAAAATTACAAAATGCCACTTAATTACACTTAGTGGGAGCACTCAGGCGTCCTCATTATACGAGTTAAATGGCCCATTGAAACAAAGTCTCTCTCTCTCTCTCTCTCTCTCTCTCTCTCTCTCTCTCTCTCTCTCTCTCTCTCTCTCTCTCCTCTCTTGTCCTACATTTTCTCTAGTGATTAGGGCTCTCAGCGGCTTGCCAGATCGATGGGACTTGGCAGGGGAAAAACAAGCAGCTGAAAATGCGGGAGACGGAGTTTCTGGGCTTCCCCGGATCGCTGCTCTAAGCTGCTGGCGGGAGTGGGGCGCGCTCACCTGTGGGCTTGCTGTGTGCGGGTGGTTTTGGGGGGACGGGGGAGCCTAAGCGAGCCGCTGGCCGCAGCAGATTTTTCACTCGTGACTTGTGTCACTCCCTCGGCATTTCATTGTCTAAAACCACATCCCACTCCGCCGTCATATTCATCATGGCAGGTGCCCCGCTGTCACACTCACTCCTCCGTATGGTGGTGTGAGGGCTGTCCCTCAAGGCGACTCGAAATCCTTCCTTGCTTCGTTACTTTATTCTTTTCACCGGTTTCCACTCGCTGACGGTAATGAAAAAAGCCAAGTCTGATGGACGGCGTGCAAAATCAGCTGTCCGACCCCCTGGCCTAAGCTAGCGCCGGCCCCAGAGCGGCCCTGCCCAGGAAATTGGGGTCAGGCAGACCCTCATGGCCCCCGCAGGGCAGTCCCCTGTCTTCTCACCGCGCCAGCTGCAGTGGCCTGAGGGTCGACTCACGCGGGTCCCCAGCCGGCTGGGGTCCTTCTTCATCTCACACCCTCGGGCCCTCGGTGCCTGGCGTTGAGATCCGCTTTATTTCTTTCCTGACACAGGAATTAAACACCCTCTTTCCTGTCACCGCCACAATTTCAGCATCTGACCAGCTGGCTAATCCGGTGAGCTGGTTCAAGAGGTTATGTTTACTGATTAAAGGTAATAACTTGCACCTTAATTAATTTTTCATTGTTATAAACCCAAGGAATGAAGAATCCAATAGAACATTATTGTGAGTTGAACCTAAGGGATTAAACTATATAAATATTTCCTAACTCTTTCTTAAGGACTGTGTTAGGCTAGATATATTATCTTTAAAAAGTGGCATTGTGACCATTCTGTCGTGCCCTGTGATCCACATTTGTTTTCTTTTAAGATGAAATATTGTATTAAGTGTAATTATAAAAAGGGTCTTTCAAATTATAATCACTTTTATAAATATATTCACTCTATCATCAAAACTATAATGAAAGGAAGAGTAAAACTAGTTTGTCATCTTATTAATCTTCCTAACTTTGTAAGCAATACGTTTACAGTGGTTGCTTTAATAATGTAAGTGATTGTTCAGCTGGTGTGGCTCAGTGGTTGAGCGTTGACCTATGAACCAGGAGGTTAGGGTTTGATTCCCCATCGGGGCACAGGACCCATTGTGGGCTCGATTTCCAGTGTGGGGGCGTGCAGGAGGCAGCCGATCAGTGATTCTCTCTCTTCATGGGTGTTTCTATATCTCTCTCCCTCTCCCTTCCGCTCTGAAATCAATAAAATATTAAAAAATAATAATAATACAAGCGACCTACGCACAGCACCATGGAGCCACAGAGTGGAGCAGGTCACTGATCCCCCAGGCTCGGAAAGTCTAACCATCCCCGTCCACACTCAGAGGAGATCCATCTCACTTTACAGGTGCCATCTCTCACCTCTCACAGGGTCTGCATGTTAAAATTTTATGCTGAAATAATACCATTTCTCCGGTGAATGAGGAATTGCTGTGCCCTGTCCAGGAATTTCTGGGGACGGAGACAAATCCAGACGCGAGCAGATTTGCCAATGCTTTCCCAGGGCCACGTGCTCACCGGTGCACAGTCTCCGGAGCGGCGGCTGCCTCTCCCATGCCCTTCACAGCCCCCTTCTGTCCCAGGGCATTCCAGTGCCAATGGGCGGCATGCCGAGGAAATCCGAGTTTAGTCCCTTATAACCCCCCTGCATCACAGCACAGGTAAAATAGAAACCTCAGACTAAACTACAGTACTCTGTGCAGTTCTCCATGCGTGCTAAGTATTCAGTAATGCTGCTGACGTATATTACGTATATTAGCACATAAGCATAAAGCAGCTGCATCTTCTATTATATTTCAGGACCCATCAGCTCCTCTTCCCATGGACATTATAATTCTGTATTGTTCTGTTCAGATCACAAATAACAAATCACACACACACACACACACACACACACACACACACACCTTCATCACCACCACCTACACACAGGTATCATGGAGAATACTTTCACATAATAACCCATTCAGCCTTCGTAACAGCTGTGGGGTCTGGTTTCCAGTCCCCATTTGAAAGATACAGAAATGGGCTCAGAGAAGTTAACCGACCCACCCAAGGTTCCAGAGCAAGAGCCTCGGGCTCAGACTCCAGCCTTTCGGAGCCAAGGGCTAGATGCCTTCTAAGAAAAGGGAAAGACAAAGAGGCATTAGGTCAGAACTGGTATAAACTGGTGCTGTTTTCTCATAGAAATAAAATTACAATATAAGATGATAATCCTTATCACAGGTCTGAAGCTAAAGGAATCTGGAAAAAAATAGTAGCTTGCTTAACTCACTGTTTTATAGACTAGAACTCATATAGTCCTGGGACATCTAAAAAACAGACCTAACACAATCATCTCTCCATTGCACGTTTGACCACTATAAAAATTTTAATTTAAAAATACGAAAAAGGACGAAAACCAGCCTAGACTGAGTTCTCTGTGGGTTCCCATTCTGAGGCCCCCCCCCCCCCCCCCCCGGCTACCACTGCCTTCTAACAGTGCCCCGGCCTATCTCCATGGAAACCAAAGGGGTAGGGTGAACAGACAGAGGGAAACTAAATGCGAGGACACAGAGGTCAGCTGGCATTGGCAGGGAGACGGGGCCAGGTATTCCTACCGAGGCAGCCTCCTGAGCAGCTCTGTCCCAGACCAGGGCAGGGCAGGAAAAGCCAAAAGGCGGAGCCAGGCCCTCTGTGAAGAGGTCCCATCTGACAGAAGAGGCAATAACAACAAGCAACGTCAGGGCACTCATGAAGTGCTCTCTGTGCGGCTGAGGGCAGAGGCCTGGAGGCGCTGGGGGAATGGACGGCAGCCGGGATTTCCCCCCTGGACAGCGCCCACTCGCGTGTCGGCGGCCACACCAGCAGCGCGTGGCACCTGTGGCTCACCCTTGAGGGACACGCCAGAGCTTCCCCGAGGAACCCACCCTGAACGGCACCCAAAGCTCCTGGCTTTGACGGCTCTCATTTTAGGGTTTCTGCGCAATGCCCACAGAAAGCAAACAACTTGAAAGCTTTGACCCGAATAACGGCAAATATCGTAGGTCCAAGAGGACACAGGCAGGGCTTCTGTCCCAGCTATAAAAACGCATCGATGGCTGCAGCTGTGATTGCTGGAGGGGCTGCTGGCATCTTTATCAGAGGGGTGGGCTGGGATGTGAGACACGACTGCATACTGCCGAGACTGAATCCTCTCCCACGAACACATCACATACGGTACATATTATACATACCACACACCAAGGCCTGGTACATCCCGTGAGAGCTGCCCTTCCAAGTACGTGTGCCGAACAGGCTGCCCTGTGTTTCAGGGGCACGGTCACTGCCACTCCCAGGTTTCAGGAGGCACTGTCACCCCGCCAGCCCCCCAGCTCCTCAGGGAAACAGTCCCGCTGAATGGCGCCGGACACGGAAGGCCAAAGGAGTCACTTCTGCCAGCCAGACCCATATCCCTCCCTCCTGCCACCTCTGCCTCTTTGCTTTGAGTCCATAAAGATTACTTTTATCCCATCAGACTTTTTGTTCCCCAAACTAGTCTTTTATTCTCTGGTATTCGAGAGGGACCACTGGTTAACCCAGCCTTACCATAGCCCGTGGGCACGGCACCCATCTGCCTCCCTCCTCCCGCTTCGACCCCAGGATCCCCGCCACACAAACCATGGCCGTCCCCCAAGACCCAGTTCTTACACATTGGTCTTCTTCAGTCGGGAGCAGTGGTCTCCCACAGAGTCCAGGGCAACGCTTTTATATGTCGCTTGTGCCACTCAGCTTCGGTTTTAAAAGTTTCCCAGCAGGACATTCATTTAGACCATCTCCCACGTGTCACTGTGTCATCAGGATTCCTTCCGGTGATTAATCACTCACAAAAGGTACAATCTTCATCGATGTGGTTTATGTGATATTTTTTAAATAGTCCAGGTAATGAGAATGGTGAAGGCAAGAAAGATTTCTCCCTATAACTGCTCATTAGTGACCGGAATTCCAGAACCACAGGAAGTGTGTAATTAATAACCCCTTTACAATATTTTATTTTGTGACTGAACGACCACAATGCTATGTAATTATGCCCCGGCCCAGAGCACGGCGTTGCTGCTGGCTGGTTATGAGATGTTCCTTAGAGCTAAGAATTCTGATTACAGAGGCCTTCTCCCAGGGGCTCCCAGAGGGCTGAGAGGAGGGAGAGAATGATCTGCCTGGTGTCAGAAGAGGGGCTGAAACAAAGAAAGCACAACGTCAGGTGGGTGGGCACAGTGTAGGCGGGTCAGGGGGATGGACACAGTGTAGGCGGATCAGATGGATGGACACAGTGTAGGTGGATCAGGTGGATGGACACAGTGTAGGTGGATCAGGTGGATGGACACAGTGTAGATGGATCAGGCGGATGGACACAGTGTAGATGTATCAGGTGGATGGACACAGTGTAGGCGGATCAGATGGATGGACACAGTGTAGGTGGATCAGGTGGATGGACACAGTGTAGGTGGATCAGGTGGATGGACACAGTGTAGGCTGATCAGGTGGATGGACACAGTGTAGATGGATCAGGCGATGGACACAGTGTAGATGGATCAGGCGGATGGACACAGTGTAGATGGATCAGGGCGATGGACACAGTGTAGGCAGATCAGGTAGATGGACACAGTGTAGGTGGATCAGGTGGATGAACAGTCAATTGGTGATATTCCCACAGATATTTCTCTCTCATCAATGTTTCTGTCTCTCTCTCCTTCTCCCTTCCTCTCTCTTTAAAAACCAATACAAACATATTTTAAAAAAAATCTCCATCTCAGGGAAGCCTCAGAAGGAAACTTCAATAAAACATTACTTTTCTCCTTCTTTCAGAAACTTCTCTGTTCAAACTCTATGTCCGTTCTTTCTACAGCACACCTGACCTTGGCGTCTGCACACACATGCTGGCATCGCCCTTTATAGCGTCTACATTTTTCTTCTGTAACCGTGCTCAACAACTTGTCAACCAGGCTTTCTTCTGAATCTTCCCTCTCAGCTAAAAATTTCTCCCATCCCATAATCTTCCCATCTTGATGACTGTAATGTCCTTTCTATTGTCCTCTTGAAATCCATCCTCCTTAAATGTCCTTTTCGGTCACCATATGTGGCTTAAATAACTTCTCCCCCCGTGACAGTCTTTCTTTTTCTCCAATGTGTCTATCCTCTCTCTTGGAAAATTCCAATTCACCTCTGAGTCACTCCAGATACCTTTCCGTCACTCTGTTCTCCATCACTAGACTCATGGAGTCACACATGACCAATTTTTCCATCTTACATTCCTTCCATGAGGTCTGGAGCAGACATTCTCTGAGGTATTTTCATTTCAAGAGAATTGTTTTAAAATGTTGAACAAGCACGAGAACATGGAAAGATTAATATGCTATATTCCATTTCTTCCCCGGGAAAAGAGAACTTCAAAGTATATACCACATTTTAGATTTGCTTTGAAATCTAATTTGGGGGCTATCACTTCTAACAAATTAGAATTTGCAACTATATGTTAAGATTTCTTTTGGGCAAAAGATGAGAAGTCCAATTCCACCAGATGAGGCACTAAGAAAAGACAAATATTAGAAAAGTGACTGCACCATCAAAAGAACATCGTTTCAGGCACCAAGTTTTTCAACTTCAGAGGCTCAGTGTTAGGACTTGTCTCCCATCAGCCACATACGCATTCTGAACTATTTCAGTGCGGAAATCAAGTCTTGTAGGGCAAGGGAAGAGAAGAAAGGACAGTTATCAAAGGCAGGCAGATGATGTGGTTCCCTCAGATATTTGAATCAAAACCCCAAATGGTACATGTTAATATTCCCTTTGTAAATTTCTTTTAAAAATGCAGAGGTACATGCATATCCAGGACTCCCTGTCTGCCCCCACCCGAACCCCACACCCCAGTGAAGTTATAGCGCTCCTGGTTTCTCTACTCTGAGACCCACAGTGAATCATTATCATTCATATATATATATATATATATATATATAAAATAATGATATATACACACACTAGAGGCCTGGTATAAAAAATGCATGTGTGGGTGGAGGGTCCTCTCAGCCCAGCTGCACCCTCTCCAATCTGGAACCCATTGGGGGATGTCCCACTGTCAGTTTAGGCCCGATTCTGGGGATTGGGCCTACGGTAAACCCGAGGTCGGTCATTCCTCTCAGAATCCTGAACCACTGGCTCCTAATCACTTGCCTGCCTGCCTGGTCACCCTCAACTGCCCACCTCTACTGATTAGTGCATGTCATAGCAACTGTGGGACGGTCAGACACTTAGTATATTAACTATATACACACACACACACACACACACACACACACATACACTTAGAGGCCTGGTGCACGAAATTAATGCACTTGCCGGGCCTGTGCCCTCTTGCAGTCCGGGTACCCTCAGAGGATGTCCAACTGTCTCAGAGGTGGGAGAGGTGTGCTCGCCAGCTGTGAGCTGGTTCAGGGCTTCTGGCTGAGTGGTGCTTCTACTGTGGGAGTGAACTGACCACCAGGGGGCAACTCCTGCATTGAGTGTCTTCCCCCGATGGTCAGTGCTCATTATAGCCATGGGTCGTTCCTACGGTTTGGTAAAATTGCATATTAGTCTTTTATTATATAGGATAATCAATGCAATTCAAAAGACTCTATGGTGAGCAGAAAACTTGAATCATAGACATAACAACAAGAATTCACCTCTTCATGCTTTGGCTATGGGAAACTTAGCCTAGCATGTATGGGCTGCTAACGGAATCCCAAAAATATGAGCAAAGGTTCCAAACTGGGGCCCACATCTCTCTCCTGCTCTGAAATGACCCTGCACAGGCGTGGACCTCGCCTGGCACCCCAATGCCCAGGACTGCTGATTCCTGTGCACACCCTCCTAAGCTCTTCATCCTCATAGATGCCACATTTCTTATAAGAACTGTCCTCCTCCCGGAAGATCTGTAAATCCAGGATGTGCGCACCGGTGCGTTATGTGTTCTGTTTGCCTCACTGAGTAAAACAGAGGGGCCAGCTTCCAGCCTATTCTCAGAAGTTGTGTCAGTTGTTTCCATGACAAAGTTAAAGAGAACCGCACCCATAAGTCCCAGGCAGCATGCAGACAACGTTCCTCGCACAGTCCTGAGAGAAACCACAGACATGTCTGCGGCTCACGGGTTCAGCGAGACCTAAAATGTGTGCAGGAGCCCCAGCAGGAGCTGAGAGAGTGTCTGCTGTTGGAACAGAACCAGCTGACCTCGTTTCAAAGCTGCAAGGTTTGCATCCGATCAGCTATTAGAGGTTGTTTCTGATTCATTATTTCAGGCTGGCCAGTCGCAGGCCAGAGCGACGTGTGTCAGAGGCACTCAGCCATGTCCCTGGTGGCAGAAATGACCTTCCCCTGAGTGACTCTCAGATCTGGGTCCCCAGCTAACGCCAGTGATTGCAGAAGAGCAATGGATCCTGGAAATCAGTGGCCTGGCTCCCCTCGGGCGAGAGAATGCCTATTAAACCAGCCAGCCAGCCCGGTGGGCCTTCCAAGTTGAAATTACAAATATCCCACCATGTAGGATAGCTCCATGGTTGAAGGGCCATCCATGCTGAGCCACTGGAATGAAGGAAGAGGTCATGGAAGGCATGCAAATCCTTAAGGAAACGCAGGCCTGAGGCTGGCATGGGGAAGACCGCACCACGGAGTCACTGCATGAACCACTGGCGTGTTTTAATAATTCCGTGTAGACATGTAGCTGTTTACTCTCCTCAGTGATGTTTCCACAGACATTTCTGTTACTGTGCGTCAATGCCAGACTCCTGAGAGAACGGTAAGCCTCTCTGGAGAGCCTGGGACACGGACCCAATTCAGCAAGGTCACGGCTGCTTTTGGTGTCAGGCTGTTTTTGAAGGTGGGATCCGAGGACCCCTCACCACGTCTGATGTGTGGATCCCAGGCCATTCTAGGACCTCACGGGCCAGAACTGGGGGAGAGGCGGGGGCCTACAGTGCCACAGAGGGTTCTAAGTCACTCTCCACTCGTGAGAGCTGAGGTTTTTCCCACTGCATAATCAAAGGAAAGAAAAAATCGAGCTCAGCTCAGAAATTAGCCCTCGTGATGGTAGGAAGTTATTCAAATGAAGTATCTATTCCTGCTTAGATATTTTTACGAAGCCCTCAGAAGATGCTTTCTCTTATGAGACAGCAAAGCCATCTCATTTAATGCGGCTGCCTTTTAGCCTCGCCGACAAAGATACTTTTGAAAAAATAATGCGGCGTGGGAAGACTTCTCCTGCCCGACCCGGAGACGGTCCCTATGGAAACGGCGTGGCGTTGGGGCAGACCGGCCAGTGGGCGCCCAGGACAGAGAGCGGGGCAGGGACACCTGCCGCGGGACACCGACACTGGCCCACGTGGAGGCGGCATTTCCCTCTCGGCCAGAGGACAGGGAAACATCAACCCCTGCCTGACCCCAGCACAAAACACAGCGCTGACCCACCAGCCCTCGACGTGACAAGCAACACAGAAGAACTCGCCTTTACAATGGAGGGCAAGAAGGATCTCAAACAAGAAAAATGTTGCCTGTCTGACAAAATACAGACACCCCAAAACAGCACTGCCCCCTGAAAACGAACACGTGTGTGCAAGAGAACACCCAGCAACAGGATGAGGAGGCAGAGACGGTCTCCTCCACCTTCCTCCCTGCCCAGCGCCGGTTCTCTGGAACCTGGGAGGGCTCTCTGCATCCTCAGCGGCTGTAAAACTCCGCAAAGACAGGCAGAGGAACAGAAGGACACAGACAGATACCTCCCAGAGGGAAGGCCACCAGGCGCAGGCCACAGATGCTCGCTCAGCCGTGACCCCAAGCTGTGCAGTCCCCTCGGGGAATACCGTGTTTGGACGGATCCAGACGGACCATCCAACAATACCCAGTGTGTGTGAGACGGGTTGAAAGGGAAACCTGCATCTAATCTGCAAGAGAGTGGAAAACAGCAAAATCACTTTTTAAAAACATTTATTTTTATTGATTCCAGAGAGGAAGGGGCAGGGAGAGAGACAGAGAGAAACATCAAGGATGAGAGAGAATCATCGATCAGCTGCCTCCTGCACACCCCGTCCTGGGGACCGAACCTGCAACTCTGGGCATGTGCCCTGAGTGGGGATCGAACCATGAGTCCTGGTTCATAAATTGACGCTCAGCCACTGAGCCACACCGACTGGGCTTCTTACTTTTTAAATAAGTTATTTGCACCTGAGTCCTCATTTTACCATCTGCTTCTGAAAATCCTGACAAGAGACTGTGAGGAAAGAGCCATCAATTGTTCAATGCTGCTCTTTGAGATTCCGGTGAATGGTGATCAATTTGACCATCACAGTAACGAGAAGGTTAAGGTGCAATTTCATTTTATATCAACATCAATATAGCTACACGGGGAGTGAAACCACAAAGCAATGTTAACTCTGCCACCAAAGAAATAAATTTTGGTTATGACCTTTGGTTTATTCTTCAGGAAGGGTATTGGCAGGTGTAATATTTTTGAGTCCACAACGTTCTCCTAGAAAGCTGGCTGAAGAAGACGAAAATGACATCGCAGCACTGCGATGGGCCGAAGGGGCAGAGCGAGAGTAAAGCCCACGAGCAAGTGCATGGGTCAGGATTCTGCTTGATGGAGCGGAAACGGCTGGAAACACCCTTAAAACATGGCACCAACCAACCCAACCCAACCGAAGCCAAACCCGTGCCTTGCTTATTGAGATGACGAGTCATTCTTTTCATGGGAACATTTGTTTCGAGAATTAGTTCATCTCAATAAAATGTCCCTTTCAAGACGAACCGTTTCCTTCTCCCGGCGTCTCTCTGAATAGTCCTAGTTTTGGAGGTTTTAACGTTCACTTCTGGTTTTCTAGAGGGCAGGTGGCATGTTTGTAAATGGACAGGCAACTCCCCATGACCATCAGTGTTTGCAGGCTGGACAGGAGACACCTCTGAGGTCCATGCTATGCTAGCTCCCTCCATACGGGGGCCACCTGTGGGTTCTTCATTTGTCTGCTGGCTTGCCTCCATCACCTGTTTTCCAAAATGGATTTCAGGACGCCACCTGTATGTGAATCCACAGCCTCCCATGCCCTCCCATCTCCGATTCTACTCTACTAATCCATCGGCATTGGGTCAACCAGTTCACAGAGTGAAATCATTTACTGTCCCTTGCTCCCATTCCTAAAGAGAAGTACTCCGTTTCCCCAGACTCCCTCCTTGCTCGGATAATGTTTTCCTTTGATACTATCTTTTTGGCAGCGTTCAGCCTGTCTCTGCGAGGAATCAATTCTACGTACCCTCTCAACTGTCAATCATCAGGGCGCAGCCACACAGAACAAAGTGGAGGCAATTGAGTTGTTGGCGAGGCTGGCGAGTGAAGCTAGCTGTGAGATGCTCGTCTTGGCCCCGTTGGGTGTATCCGGAGCAGACGGATTTAAGTGATAAGACTGCGAGGGAGAGGGAAGGCATTTCTCTCACAGGGAATTCTTCTTGACAGGCCGCTCAGAGCGCATGACAAGCGCAGTTATGGTTCTTGAAACTTGTCCTCAGAGAATTGTTAGCAAGGTGAACGTAGGGGCCAGCATGTCAGCGAATAGTTCCCCTTCCTAGAAAAATTTAGGTTACATCTGGGCAGTGTGTTGACCCAATGTTACATTCGTGATTGAGCGTTGACCCAATGCCCAGCGCAGGCCCAGGTTGCTGGCGCAATTCCCAGTGTGAGGCATACAGGAGGCAGCCCATCAATGATTCTCTCTCATCATTGATGTTTCTCTCTCTCCCCCCATTCCTCTATGAAGTGAATAAAAACATATTTTTAATTGAAGAGAAAAATTTAAGTTTCATTAATGAATTTTTTAAATTGCATTGGCTTTTCCAGCCAGTGATGGGGATCATGGAAGTTAATCACTTGATATGAAGGAAAACGGAAAACCTTCATCTGGCTTCTGGTTGTTTCTCAGTGACGATTCTGCTTTATCCTGGGAGTGATGAGCTTATCACAGTGTTTGAGACGTTTTAGTAAAGAAGCTATCACTTGAAAGATGTGCTTCGAGATTAGGATCTAGTTTTCTCATGGACTGCAGAGTGTAATTCTAAAAGAAAAAATTGCATAAAGATTGAATTCCTGCCATTGAGGCAATTGCCTGTGGCTTTGACATGATAAATGCCGGTTGGGACAACACATTGATTTTCATTATGCGGTTGTGGAATGCAGGAGGCCTGCTCTGCATATCCCTTTAATGAATTGCTTGCATTTAGAAGATGTCTTTGGACCCTTCAAGCATAGGTGTGTGATGCTAGAAATTCACAGGAGTTTATTAAAAGAACTGATGAGAATTGTTCCCAAATATCTCTATAAGCTAGGGTGAGAATCGGGACCCCATGCTGGGACCCGAATTTGCCTCATGGAAGACCTAGTCTGGAAAGCCACAGGGAAGTGTTCTTTTGCTGCCTGCTTAGGACTGCATTCCCCTGGAGGCCGCTGCTGAGCGTGGTGAACAAGAACTGCAATGGAAGAGATCAACCAAAGGACTTGTGTGCATGCATATAAGCATAACCAGTGGACACATGGCACTGGGGGGTGAGGGCATGTATGGGAGTGGGGGGGGCAATGGGAAGATAGGTACACATGTAATACCTTCATTTAAAAAAATGGGGGGAAAAATAACTCCAATGTGGATTGGGGCGAGGTGCTCAGCTTGCTTAGCAGCCACAGGTGTGGGCTCCGCTGCTCGGAGGTAGGGTGTGAGTGTAGGTCTGGGCCAGAGCTGGTTGTGCAGTCACAGGTGTGGGCTCCGCTGCTCGGAGGTAGGGTGTGAGTGTAGGTCTGGGCCAGAGCTGGTTGTGCAGTCACAGGTGTGGGTTCCGCTGCTCGGAGGTAGGGTGTGAGTGTAGGTCTGGGCCAGAGCTGGTTGTGCAGTCACAGGTGTGGGCTCCGCTGCTCGGAGGTAGGGTGTGAGTGTAGGTCTGGGCCAGAGCTGGTTGTGCAGTCACAGGTGTGGGCTCCGCTGCTCGGAGGTAGGGTGTGAGTGTAGGTCTGGGCCAGAGCTGGTTGTGCAGTCACAGGTGTGGGCTCCGCTGCTCGGAGGTACCGGTGTGAGTGTAGGTCTGGGCCAGAGCTGGTTGTGCAGTCACAGGTGTGGGCTCCGCTGCTCGGAGGTAGGGTGTGAGTGTAGGTCTGGGCCATAGCTGGTTGTGCAGTCACAGGTGTGGGCTCTGGTGCTCGGAGGTAGGGTGTGAGTGTAGGTCTGGGCCATAGCTGGTTGTGCAGTCACAGGCGTGGGCTCTGGTGCTCAGAGGTACCGGTGTGAGTGTAGGTCTGGGCCAGAGCTGGTTGTGCAGTCACAGGTGTGAGCTCTGCTGCTCGGAGGTAGGGTGTGATTGTAGGTCTGGGCCAGAGCTGGTTGTGCAGTCACAGGCGTGGGCTCTGGTGCTCAGAGGTACCGGTGTGAGTGTAGGTCTGGGCCAGAGCTGGTTGTGCAGTCACAGGTGTGGGCTCTGCTGCTCGGAGGTAGGGTATGAGTATAGGTCTGGGCCAGAGCTGGTTGTGCAGTCACAGGTGTGGGCTCTGCTGCTCGGAGGTACCGGTGTGAGTGTAGGTCTGGGCCATAGCTGGTTGTGCAGTCACAGGTGTGGGCTCTGGTGCTCGGAGGTAGGGTGTGAGTGTAGGTCTGGGCCAGAGCTGGTTGTGCAGTCACAGGTGTGGGCTCTGCTGCTCGGAGGTAGGGTGTGAGTGTAGGTCTGGGCCAGAGCTGGTTGTGCAGTCACAGGTGTGGGCTCTGCTGCTCGGAGGTAGGGTGTGAGTGTAGGTCTGGGCCAGAGCTGGTTGTGCAGTTGTCAGTGTCAGCCCAGTGCACAAGGTTGTGAGTTCTGTCTCCAGTCAGTCACATGCAAGAAGCAACCAAGGAAGGCATACATAGCTGAAGCTACAAATTGATCTCTCTCCCTTTCTTTCTTCCCCTCCCCCCTCCCTCCTCCCCTCTCTCCCCTCTCTCCCCTCTCCTCTCTCTAAAATCAACCAAACCACAGACACCTACTTTACCCATCCACAACGCGATACAGCTGTTTATACGCCTGACTCTTTTCTCCAGCAGACAGTGAGCTTTCCGTGGCAGAGGGAACACCTCCCTCACTACCGCAGTATCAGCTCCTCAGCTAGGACGCAGCATCTAGGAGGCTGGTCAGCTGGGAACGTAAACACAATTTCCTCTGTCTACCTTTGGTTCCCCTGAGTGGTCCCCCCGCCACTGGGCTTGGATTAGACGGAGATGGTGGAAAGGAAGCCAGCACGTCTGAAGATCTTAGCGGATGGGCTGGATGTAATAAAGAGACTGATTAAATATCCGCCAGAGAAGTGAGAGGGTTATCCTCTCCGTTGCACCAGCGAGTCGGTTTAAAGGGGTTTTTATTATACTTTCCTCTGAAAAGGCAATATCAAGAGTCCTTCTCTATTAGCACCTAAATAGGTTATAGACCCTGAGATCACCGTTAATTGGTTTTCAGAGGTTTGTGTGATGGGACAGCTGCAGAAGGAATGAGACCAGACAGGGATTCTCATCCTCTGTACGTCCCTCTGTAACTTTCCAGAGGCGCACCCCGTACATGTCGGTAAAAAATAACTCTGTGCCTTTATTAAGACTTCAGTATCTTCATTTATATTTAGGATGGTGGCGGCGACATAAAGTTGAAACCTGAGCGTTGTGAAGGACGTGAAGCCACGTTTTAATAGGGAAACTAAATTGCTCCTTCAGAGTGCCTATAAAACCGGAAAGCATTCATTATAAATGTAATAAAAACTTATGAGTCCCGTTTTATTAAAACTACACCCCGTTTCCTGGAGGGGCCGGATCATTGAGAGGTAAACCGGTGACACTTTATGTCTCGCAGCACGTTTTACGGGAGAGAAGATACCACCGCGATGGGCTCGGTGGTTTTACTGGGTCCCCATTGGCCAGCCGTTCATGATTGAAGATTAGAGTTTTTATCTCAGCCGAGTCTGCATCTCCTGATACTAAAGCAGCCAGATCAGGTTAATGGCAGTAGTAAATTACTCCTCTAAGCTCCTGCAAGGAGCAGAACAATAGCGGAAGGAAAGTGGACGCTTCTACTAATCAGTGTGTGACGTCATCCTGCCGGCGCAGGGGACTCTCAGGTCCGGCTACAGCCACTCAGGTCCAGTCACTGAGGTCCGGTCACTGAGGTCCGGTCACTCAGGTCCGGTCACTGAGGTCCGGTCACTGAGGTCCAGTCACTGAGGTCCGGTCACTGAGGTCCGGTCACTGAGGTCCGGTCACTGAGGTCCGGTCACTGAGGTCCAGTCACTGAGGTCCGGTCACTCAGGTCCGGTCACTCAGGTCTGGTCACTGAGGTTCGGTCACTCAGGTCCGGTCACTGAGGTCCGGTCACTCAGGTCCGGTCACTGAGGTCCGGTCACTGAGGTCCGGTCACTGAGGTCCGGTCACTCAGGTCCGGTCACTGAGGTCCGGTCACTGAGGTCCGGTCACTGAGGTCTGGTCACTGAGGTCCGGTCACTCAGATCCAGTCACTGATGTCCGGTCACTCAGGTCCAGCTACAGAGTAACGTGGCCACAGGTCAGTGACTTCCCGAGATCGCCATCGGCCTTTCTCTCTCAGGGCCGGTAACAGACTTACCGCCTGAAAAGACTCTCCTGGAGGCTCTGCTGCTCTGGTGATGCTAACTTTTACGTATTCCATGTTCGGCTCTACCTGACACATCCCGTGCACATTTCCCGTGGGGCTGTCATGCGTTACATTTGCAAGCGTGTTCTTAAATGCAAAAGGGAAGCTGGTGCAGAGCCGGCCGGCCGCCCAGGCCTCCGAGCTTTGGAAGCAGAGTGCTCCCTCCTATCCCACCCCCCCCCCCCCCCCAGGCCCTGCGTGTCTAATGAGAACAGGGAACCTCTGGATCCGGGTCCCTGGTTCTTCGATGGCTCCCGGGCTCAGGTGCACGGAGCCCGAGGGAAAGGGGCTTGCCTGTCCCTTTCCTGAAACCGCCCCCCACTCGCCAATAAGCAACACGGCCAAGTGCCTGTTCTCCCCGCCAACGCCTCCCGGAGGTTTCCCGGAATCGGTGTTCACAGAGAACAGGTGTCTGTCTTCCTTTTCACTGACCGCACGGTCCGCCTCGGTGCATCGAAGCCCAACTTTATGTTTTATCTCTGTGCCTTTTAACGATGTGTGGAGCCCAAACTGGTGTGGCTCAGTGGATAGAGCATCCCCTGCGGACTGAAAGGTTCCGGGTTCGATTCCGGTCAAGGGCATGTACCTGGGTTGTGGGCACATCCCCAGTGGGGGGAAGGTGGGGAGGGTGTGTGTGCAGGAGGCAGCTGATCAATGATTCTCTCTCCTCCTCTCTGTAAAAAAAATCAATAAAATCTATATTAAAAATAAATAAATAAAGATGTGCGGAGATTTCCCCATCAGCGAGTGACTGCCTGCGGGGAGCGCGGCCTTCTGTGAGTGCCGGTGCGGGTGCACTGACTGCGGGTCCCTGCGGCTGCCGTGCTCCCTCAGCCCCCGATCCCGCCGGCCGTGTGAGCGCGTCTCTGCGTGGCAGGGGGTCTGCGTGAGCCGGGAATGGGGGCGGCAGCTCGCTTGTAGCGGGCCCGGGGGCAGGCGGTGGGCCGCCCTGGCCGTCAGAGTGGCAGGTCCTGCTCGGGAGCACGCTCAGGCCTGAGGGCCGGGCGGGTCTAGCTGCGCTGTGCCGGGGCGATGCTAACACGTGTTTTAACACCCAAAAAGCAAAGTGCAGAGCCCAACTAGTGTGGGTGCATTCATGTAAAGAGAAAACTGTATGGCCGCATAAGTAACAAACTTACACACACACACAGATGTGCAAAGATGTCCAAGCCGCCCTTAGCAGTGGTTCCTTTTGCGGGAAGAAACTACCCGGTTTCCCCGAAAATAAGACAGTGTCTTATATTAATTTTTTGCTCCCAAAGATGCGCTAGGTCTTATTTTCAGGGGATGTCTTATTTTTCCATGAAGAAGAATACGGTACACATTTATTGTTAAATGAAAATAAAAAATTTATTACCTGTATACGGTACGGTAGGACGGTAGTTGTCAACACAAACCAGACAAACTTGATCCCACAGTATCAAGAATTTACTCATTTATTCAATGACAATCATGTCATCATCTTCTGGAACATCATCTATAACAATCCAATTCCTGAATTTCCTGGTGAATTTCTTGTGACTCCATTTCTTTCAGAATCAGTGGACCAAATCTCTCATGTTTAGTCTAGGGGGGCCTTATTTTTTTGGGATGCCTTATATTTCACTCAGAAGGAAATCTTATTTTCGGAGGATGTCTTATTTCTGCGGAAACACGGTAGGAAAAAGGAGAAGGACTTGCATTTTCGTGTTCATTTTCTGTTTTTCTGTAGCACTGTGATTTTTCCTCTGGCCGCTTTCTCTGCCTCCCCCTCTACTCTACCCCCAATAAACATGAATTACTTTGAAAACGGAAACGCTTTTTAGGGAAGTGCCCATTTACTTCCAAAACAAAGAGTAGTAGACTATTCCCTTGGCATCCTCCACAGCGTCTTCTGAATGAGCACTGACAGTCTTGTGATTTACGGGATCTGTGAGAAAGCGTGAGGGAAAACCCCCGTGTTTCAGCTGGAAGCCTCCTGCTTGCTTTCGTGGTTTGATTCTGGAGTGGAGAGTGAGGCGTGCTGTCTGCCGCGGGAAGGTCACTGCCGTAGAGCAGCCTGTTCTTTAGGTGAACAAGGTCGCCTTGCAGTTCATCCTAAAAGAACACTTATTTGATTACTTAGTTCCTGCCAGCCAGAATGAAACCTGACTTAGAAAATGGCATTTGATCGCACCTGGAGGCTTTCTATTTATATTGCTCCGTTGTTCGGCAAACTCATTAGTCAAGAGAGCCAAATACCAACAGGACGATTGAAATATCTTTTGAGAGCCAATTTTTTTAAACTTAAACTTCTTTTAACGCTACTTCTTCACCCAGGCCATGGTATTTTGTGGAAGAGCCACACTCAAGGGGCCAAAGAGCCGAATGTGGCTCGAGAGCCGCAGTTTGCCGACCACAGATATTGCCAAAGGAAGTGATGGGTGTGGAGAGACCTCGGGTAACCTTTTTTTTTTGAGTGTGTTGGTTTCATTTTATTTCATACTTTTCTGATGGCTGCTAAGCATTGAATCCGTATGTTCTGGAAGGTACGTACCACGGTTTTGAGACCCCACACACTTGTGGAAACGGTCTCTAGGTGGTTGACACAAAAATGAAGGCGACAAGGTGTGTAAAACACCCTGAAGAAGGCTTGGCCCCTATTAAACTGTCAGTGAAAATACTGTGTGTCCATTTGTAAATATACAAATCCATTCAGAATAACCACCTTTTCTTCATCTTTTTGCCCCATTCTTTTAAATTGCATTGGGGTGACACTAGTCTACAGGAGCATATAGGCTACATGTGTGAATTACTAGTTTACAAAATTTTACATAGGACCATGTGCCACCACCCAAAGTCAGATCTTCTCCCGTCACCTCATATTAGACCCCTCCTTACCCCCCCGCCCCCCCAATAACAATCTTAAATGACTGGAAAGTCGGTGGCAGTTGGCAGAGTGAGTGATACATTGGAATTTCACCCTGGATCTGCCTCTTGCTTTCGGGCGCACTGGCTTCTCCCATGGGCAGCTCTCACCCTCCTCCAGCCGGTCACCCTCACGCTCACACCCGGAGTCCTCTGAGTCTTCAGAGCGGCTGGTAAGGTGTGTCCTGAGATCATGGAAACTGGTGTCACCCAAAACAGAACTGAGCGATGAAAGAAGTGTTTCTGGCGTCTTGTGCCACCTTCCACAGGTGTTGGGCGGTTTTAGGTTATTACTGGTTTTCTTACGTTAAATTAAACTACATGGTGTTAACCCAACAGGTGCTGTAAGAGCTTTGTAATTCTGTGTGCGTATAAGCGGAAGCCAGCTGTCTATTACCCGATGCCCCTTTCATTCACTTGACCATGGAAAGTCTGTGTGGTGCTGATTATATCTTTAACAACTAACATATTAAATGCCATACCAAACACTGGCGGTTCCCTGTGATTATAAAATAGTGTGTTCTGCCGAAACCGGTTTGGCTCAGTGGATAGAGCATCAGCCTGCGACTGAAGGGTCCCGGGTTTGATTCTGGTCAAGGGCATGTACCTTGGTTGCAGGCACATCCCCAGTAGGGGGCGTGCAAGAGGCAGCTGATTGATGACTCTCATTGATGTTTCTAACTCTATCTCTCTCCCTTTCTCTGTATAAAAATTCAATTAAAAAATATCTATATATAAATAAAATAGTATGTTCTTTTCCAACTGTTCACTAAAATGCATCATTCAAAGCGTGTTATACCTACGGAAATATAAATAATACATTTCTGTGTATGGAATGCCACCTCTGAAAATAAACTTTGTTTTACTGCAAGTTCTTGATCATGTGTAATTATCAGCAAAATCACTTGGAACTTCGGCGTCTGCACGTGAAATATGGTCACAGAAGTTGATCCTGCCTGGAGCTCGGCAGGTACAGCCTGCTTAAGGGATTTTGTGATTTGCAACATAAGGTGTGAATAATTCGTAAGAGACATTTCACAAAGGCAATATTTGTGTTTCAGGTGTTACTTTCTTATTTAGAAACAAATACCGATGAACATTTTCCAGCTACATATGTGTGTGGGGTGTGAACAGATAAGCGCCGTCACACGCAAACGTTTATTGAGTTCTTGCGGTGCGCCTGGCCTTGTGCTGGGCATGCGGATAGTGGTAAGTGAGGGAAGATGCTTGCGTTGCTGGAGCTCGTACCTATGAGGAGGGAGGGGGTGCTGAGAGCAGACACGGACGGTATGAAGCACTAATGTTGTAAAGACAGGCGGTGGCTCAGAGGAGGGATTGCTGTGCTCAGGTCTCTGGGGCCCTTCCCCGAGGCTGTGCACAAAACAGGAGACATCCGAGTGAGCAAACGAGGTGATGGTTATCGGAAGTAGATGGAAATTAGGAAAGCATGCTGCACGGAGAGGGACAGTACTCAGTTCACTAAATGTGGAGTGCTCAGCACAAGGGCAGCGTCTAGCCATGAGGCCCTGGAGAGCTGCCAGGGTCTGGTGCCCCCTAAAGGGGCTCCCCGTGGCACAGGGACTCGGAGCCGGCCCAGGTTGGAGGTCCAGAGGATGCTGTGGGCCCTCGTGCCAGCCGAGCAGGCTAGGTAGAACTGGTCAGTGCCAGAGAGAAAGCAAGATGGCCATGGCTTCGTAAGCCATTGGGCCCCTCATATCGAGTTAAACATGGACTGACATGAAAGAGAGAAATTTTATGAAATCAGCATTTTATTTATTTTTTTAAAAATTAATATATTCTTATTGATTTCAGAGAGGAAGGGGAAGGGAGAGCGAGATAAAAACGTCAATGATAAGAGAGAATCATTGATCGGCTGCCTCCTGCAAGCCCCAAACTGGGGATCAAACCCGAAACCTGGGCATGTACCCTGACTGGGAATTGAACCGTGACCTCCTGGTTTGTAGGTTGAGGCTCAACCACTGAGCCACTCCACTGGGCAAGAAACCAATAGTTTTTGGAAACAGATATGTGACATAGTCTTGAACTAATGGGTAGGATACCGTATGTCCAAAGTGAGTGTTGAGAAGTAGTAGGTACAATTACATGATATTAAGGGGTTGAAATTATGCCGTCTATGGTCCTATTGGCTAACCTGCCTGGAGCCTCTTCTCTAGTTCTATCAATCACAATGTTCTAGACCAGTAGTCAGCAAACTTATCAGTCAATAGAGCCAAATATCAACAGTCCAATTGAAATTTCTTTAGAGAGTCAAATTTTTTAAACTTAAACTTCTTCTAACGCCACTTCTTCAAAATAGACTCTCCCAGGCCGTGGTATTTTTTTGTGGAAGAGCCACACTCAAGGGGCCAGAGAGCCACATGTGGCTTGTAAGCCACAGTTTGCCGACCATGGCACTAGGAGGTTTCCTGTCACTCTGAAGTCATTGCCACTCGGAGGAGGAGGTCTGCTCCACTCTGTCCCACTCCCTCTCTCAGGAGGTGGCATTGAGGACCTGCCGTGTGAGGGCCGGGCGGCACGCCTCTTCTCAGCTCCAGGGTTACTCTGGAGACTATGAAACCTGGTGAAATGAGGGCTCTTTTCTCCTAATAAGGCTGGGAAGGCTGCTCAATGTTCTATTCTTATTTTTAAGAGCTGTTCTGGGCTTCCCATTGCAATCCTTTGCCAGGTCCCCACCACCGAGCACCACTCCCCGCACTTCCAGTTTCCTCTGTCTTCACGTGCATTCACCGTCCGGTCTCCCCTCTGCCTCTCTCTCGGAGCGGAGAAAGGTGTTTGGGCTCCTTCGAGGAGCAAGTTCACGGAGCTCCCTCTGCTGCCGTCCAGCTCCCAACCTTCTTCCCATTTTCATTTCTCCCCTCAGCTCAGAAACAGGCCAAATTCTTCTTCTTAAACAAAACAGGATAAAAAAGAGGAACCTCCTTACCCCAATTTCCTCTAAAGCGTTCCCCTTTCCTCTCCCAGCTGTAACCGGTTGTTTGACTCCGTATCTCCATTTGTAGAGCATTTTCTGTTAATGTGCCACCCACTGGGTCTGCCCTCTGCCAGGCCTCCCTTCTCCTTCCCGGTGCTGGGCTCTGTCCCCTCCAGCAGCTCCTGGCCCGTGGCCGCCGGCCCACGCTGTGTCTCCGGCTGTTTCCTCTGCCTCCTGCTGCTCTCCGCCGTGGTGCTCACATGTGTTCTGGGTGTGAGCCCCTCTTTTTTCGCTTTGCACTCTCCCGCACCCCCATCCCGAGACCCGCTCCAGCAGAAGAGGCACCGGGCAGGGCTCAGACCTGGCAGGAGGGAGGGACACACAGTGACTTGCCTCCCGGGCACCTGCTTTTAAGGGTGCACCGGAAGCCAGTCCCAGTCAAGGCTGTTGGTCTCCAAGGGTAGGCATGCAGGTGGTGTGTGTGCATGCATGTGTGTGTGTGTGTTGGTGTTTGTATGTATGTGTGGGTGTGTGTGTGTATTGGTATGTGTTTGTGCGTGGCACAAATGTGTTAAAGTGTGTGTGTGTGTGTGGGGATGGGTGGCGTATGTGTGTGTGCCTTTCTCTCTATTCTGTGGGTGCCTCAGAGAGTGAAGTATTGTTATGTACTTCACACACTTTGTGGAAAACAAAAATAATTTTTCGCTTTTGGCGATACTAGCCGTACGTTTGATGATGAATGAAGGCGCTCTGTGACCCAGATTTGGCGAAACCGTACGGCTGGGTTTAATTTTACACTGAGGCCTGAAGGACTCGTACAATCAGAGAAAACCTTGTTTGTTCCCTTCGATGTCACTGTTTACCTTGAACATGAAAAATAGCGCCAGTGGTTGGAAGGCTTGGAGGAATAAAAACAATAACCATCACGCTGCCCGGACAGGAAGGAAATGACAAAGCGAGCCCAGCCAGGCCCGCGACCAGCTCCTTGCGTGGGCCAGACGTTTAATTTAGTGGAAAAATGGGGCAAGACAAGGCCCTACCATGTACAGCCGCAGACAGCGTGTGCATGGTTATTATTTGATGCAGGGACAACTGGTCCCTTTAATCTGCTCTGGAAATCCAGCTACAAGGACCTGATGGACACACTCATCATGGCTCGCTGAGGTTTGTCTTGTGAACAAAACCGTTCATACTCGCACAGACATGTTAAAACTGAGCCTGGAGAGCAAAATCCCCTGAGGAAGGGCACCCTTATCTCTTAAGGGGCAGAGTGTGCCTTCTTGTCTAACCCCACCCCTGCCCCACCCTGGGGGGGCCTGGAGGTAAAGAAAGCACCTCAGCCCTGGCCGGGCGGCTCAGTGGTTGAGCACCACCCCACGCACCCAGAGGTCACTGGTTCAATGCCAGCCAGGGTGTATAAGGGAGGCGACCTGTCCATGTCTCTCTCTCCTTCTCCTTCTCCCTTCTCCTCTCTCTAAAAATCAAATTAAATCCTCTTGGGTGAGGATTTAAAACAAATCACCGTTAGCTGAGCCGGCTGGAGACGGAGGAGCCGGGAGGAATGGCCGGAGGCTCTAGCACTCAGCGCCCCGCCCCGGGCTCGAGGTCGGGCGAGTGGGGCGGGTGCATCTTGGGTTTGCATTACTTTCCGCACCTGGGTCACCAGGGAGGCAGAGTCCCTGGAGGACCTGCGGACAGATCTGAGGCCGGGAAGGATGGGGCCGGGAAGGATCGGGGGCGGGAAGGATCGGGGGCGGGAAGGATCCGGGGGCGGGAAGGATCGGGGGGCGGGAAGGATCGGGGGCCGGGAAGGATCGGGGGCCGGGAAGGATCGGGGGCCGGGAAGGATCCGAGGCCGGGAAGGATCGGGGGCCGGGAAGGATCGGGGGCCGGGAAGGATCGGGGGCCGGGAAGGATCGGGGGCCGGGAAGGATCGGGGGGGGCGGGGGGGGGGACTGGGAAGGATCGGGGGCCGGGAAGGATCGGGGGCCGGGAAGGATCGGGGGCTGGGAAGGATGGGGGTCCGGGAAGGATCCGGGGCTGGGAAGGATCGGGGGCCGGGAAGGATCGGGGCCGGGAAGGATCGGGGCCGGGAAGGATCGGGGGCCGGGAAGGATCTGGGGACTCTGCGGGACTCCGCACGGTGTGGGTGCGGGGCCCACCCTCACGGGGAGCGGACCCCGCCCTGCAGCACTGGCCACAGCGCACGCTTTTCGTGAAGAAAGGGGGTCTGTGGAAGCAGGGACGAACTCAGTAGTTAGGAGGCCACGTTTCTGCTTTCGAGACAGATTCGGGGCTCCTTTGCCCCCCAGTTGCTGTGTGTGAGTGAGGCCTCTGATTTCAAGGGCTGGACTCCAGGGCCTGGGTTGGGGGGTTCCAGGGGACAGCGGGAGCTTTCTCTTGTTTTCCCGCTGGAAATGCCCAAGTTCAGATCCTATGGCTTACACACACCTGCACACATCCACACATTTTCCCATCCCTGGATAGTTTTGAATGTTGGTGTAGCCAGTAGGTAGCAGTGTCGGGGGGTGATTCGCTGGAGGGAACTCTGGAAGTGACACTGTTGGGATTCCATTGGCTCGGCAACCTTTCCGCAGGGTGTTCCTTTGCCAGCCCTGCAGTAGAGGGGTAGGAGGTAGGGGAGCGGGGGGCGGGGGGCTGCCTCTCTGCTCCTCTCTGCTCCAGTGGCCTCTGTAGCAACAGTGAGGCCAGCAGCTCTGCAGCGGGAGACGCCAAGGGCTGTGACACCTCTCACCCTAGTGACCACCAGGGTTGACGCGGCTGATCTGGCTGGCGAGCGGGTGTCCCCTGCCTCCCTCGCGCCCCCTCTCCCCACCTGTGTCCCCCTTAAAGCCGTGCGCCATGTGGAAGAGGAGAGGGCCTTCTTAGGTCAAGGTTACACGTAGGAGTCCCTGAGCTCCCCTGCTGGAACCCCAAACACTCTCTCAAGAGGAGTGTTTTTAAAGGAATTTTATTTGTTTGTTTATTTATAATATATTTTTATTGATTTCAGAGGGGGAGAGGGAGAAGGAGAGGGAAAGGAGATGGAGAGGGAGAGGGAGAGGGAGAAGGAGAAGGAGAGGGAGAGACAGAGAAACATCCATGATAAGAGAGAACCATTGATCGGCCACCCCCTGAACGCCCATAACTGGGGATGGAGCATGGTACACGTCACCAAAATTGAACCTGGGGCCCTACAGACGGCAGGCCAGTGCTCAACCCACTGAGCCAAACCAGCTAGGACTTGAGGGGAGTGTTTTCACTTGTTTAACAGAACGTGGAGACATCGAATATCTTTCATGATCTCACGACTTCAAATTGTCAATACCGATGTATTATGGACCACAAAGTGTAATTTATTCCACAAAATATGATTTTCATAAATAGTAGTACCTATGAGACTGTTATGTGGAATTGGCGGTGCAGATGACTGTAGGGGAGGACTGGAGAACATGGAGGAGCGATTCTATGGACTCCATTTGCTCTCTTTCCCCTCAGTTACTTTTGATTCCTGAGGCAGAACCCTGGTTTCCCTCCAGAGGACCCTGAGTGCACTTGGCTTCCTTGTGACTCCTCACACGCCCGGAGCTCGCAGTGACCCATAGCGGGGCAGAGGCAATCCCTCAGATATAAAACACAGTAACCACCATCGACGGGCACTTTCTATTTCCATGAATGAGCCACACTCCTTACGTTTTCCCTGCTGTTGTGACACCCAGGCAAAGGGGGCGCTCTGCTGCCGTTGGATAAATCCAGAGACCATGACAGAGCGGGGCCAGTGCTCCCTCACGTCCTCCCAGACACGCCGCCTCCCAGGAGGCAGACCTGGGCTTTGCAAAGCCCTTCTCCGTCTGCCTCCAGGATCCATGCTCTCCCTGCGCTTCTGCAGCTCCATCTTGTCTCAAGGCCAGTATTTCCCAGGGGTCTGCTGTTTCCTAGTTCAGGCCTTCTGCCCTTTGGAGGTCACAGGGCCAACGCGATGGGCAGAGATGCCCCATGGATGGAAGGAAGGTCCCTTTTAGCAGCAACAACCAAATCCTGAGAGGGAAAGGCCATGCTGATGAGAGGGAGGCGCAGCCTTGCTGTCCAGGCTCGCACACACAGCGGCCGGCGTGAGCCGGAGGGTACAGTGCTGCCCTGTCCAGGTCCAGCCTCGGGTGCCTTTTATTTAACCATGGATTTCACTTTTTAAAAAAATATGTGTTTGTTTAAAAAAAATCACACATGATTTCAGAGAGAGGAAGTGGAGAGGGAGAGAAGGACAGAAACATCTGTGAGAAAGAAACATTGATCAGCTGCCTTCTGCACGCCCCCACTCCCGCCCCCATTAGGGATGCAGCCCACAGCCCAGCCGTATGCCCTAATGGGGAATGGGACTGTGACCTCCTGGTTCATGGATTGACTCTCAACCACTGAGCCACACTAGCCGGGCCATGCGGTCTTTGACCTTCATAAGTCCCTGGACACTTAACAGAATCAGAACCGAAATGGTAAGAGCAGCTCCCAGTAAAATGCAGCGGAGGAAGCTACGGCCTCAGAAATAAACTCTTTTTGAAAAGACTTGTTTCCTTACTGAGCTTGCCAATTTCCATAATTACTCAGAGGCAATTAAGTACTTTAATGAGTTTGATCTTTATGGAATTTCCAGCGTGTTTTTGTTTTGTAGTCAGAGCTAAATTTGAGTCTCTGAGTCACCTCCCTCCCGAAGGCTCACATTAGCTCCCGTCGGAATCACTTGCCTCCCTTCCAGCATGGAGCTGTTCTCTTGGTGTGATTTTAACAAACATTTTGTAAAAACTCCATGATATACATTATCACTTATTCGAAATATCACATCATCGTTGGTCTGCAGGTAGCACGGGATTAAGTAGAATAGAATGGCTTTCTTCATTTTTGTGGTTTAGATGCAGCCACGAAATAAACATTTAAGGATGCGCTTTTAAAACTTAATAGGTCTTGCATTTAACAGAAATGGTACTGTATATTTATGTGTAAATAATTGTTAATATAGAAGTTTATGTGCCCTAACAAGGCACCAATCTAGGAAAAAACTCCAGTCAGTGCCTGGAAGGTTTGCATTCATGTCACAGAGCAGTGGAGAGTTGATGTGGTTAGGGAATCGCCAATGTCCACCTTTCAGTTTCTGCTAGAGGCCCAGTGCACAAATTCGTGCACCAGGGGGGGGTCTCTCAGCTTGGCCCGTGGGATCAGGCCAAAACCAGCTCTCTGACATCCCCCAAGGGGTCCCAGATTGCAAGAGGGTATAGGCCAGGCTGAGGGACCCCACTGGTGTAGGATTGGGGCCGGGAAGGTGTGTGGGAGGTTGGCCAGCTGGGGAAAGACTGTGGGAGGGCTCCAGGGGGTGTCCGGCCCATCTTGCCCAGTCGCTATCCAGCAGCAAGCTAACCTACCGGTTGAAGCATCTCTTCCCTGGTGGTCAGTGCAGGTCAGAGTAACTGGTTGACTGTCTAACACCTGGTAGTCAGTGCGCATCATAGCAAGCAGTTGAGCAGCCTTAACATATCATTAGCATATATGCTTTGATTGGTTGAACAGACCACCTGACAACCAGACCCTTAGCATATTAGGGTTTTATTATATAGGATAATCCCTGGGAGAATCTAAACCCTTGAGAATAAGCCTGAGCTCTCTTATTTTCCTTCTCATGTGCCTGCTTGCACAACCATTGGGCATATCTGTAGGCTCAGCCTTTATCTTTTTTTTCCCCCTGCAAGGGATCTGATCTTAAAATCATGGCTGCCCGGATTCATACCATTCACCTTCACCCTCCACCTCTGCCCACTTCTCTCCCAGGAACATGATTTGCTTTTTATTTCCTTAGCCCCATTTTTCATCCCTGGGGATGCTTTATGCTTTCTTTTCTAGCTCTCATTTTTCACACTTATTAGCTTCCTTTTTTCTTGTTCACTTGATAAATAAATTGATCCACTCTGTTATGAAGTCAAGACTCTTTTGACTGGAATGCGTCCCCAAGATTGGAGGGCTGGACTTCTCAAGGTTGGAGGGCTGGACTTCTCAAGGTTGGAGGGCTGGACTTCTCAAGGTTGGAGGGCTGGACTTCTCAAGGTTGGAGGGCTGGACTTCTCAAGCTCCTCTGCCCCTGGTTCCTGCCGAGACCTTGGAGCATCTGCTCCTTCCTCAGATCCCACAGGACCCCAGAGCGCTACTACCTAGGGCTGGTGGAACTGGGAACAAGCAGAGGGTTCAGTGTCATTAGTGCCATTATCACCCGGCGGAGGGGAATTCTCCCATCCCAGAGTTCTGTGGGGCACGCTGAGCAGTTGAGTTAAAGGTGATGGGTAGTAAGCAGGATTGGCTGTACTGAGGATGGGACTTGAAGGGAAAGAGTGAGATTCTGCATTTAACATAGCAATTCCACACTCATTTCCTTTTCTGCCACTTACAGGAGGGAAGCTTTAAAAATATCTTCTGGTTTGTTTTTCCGCTTATTTCTTTTACTGAATATGGAATGGCTAGGCCTATTGAAATGTGTATTCTTAAAGCTTCTTTAAAAATACATTTTTTTATTGATTTCAGAGAGGAAGGGAGACAGAGAGGGAGATAGAAACATCAATGATGAGAGAAACATTGACCTGCTGCCTCCTGCACACCCCACACTGGGGATCAAGCCCACAACCCAGGCATCTGCACTGACCAGGAATTGAACCATGACTTCCTGGTTCCTAGGTCGACACTCAACCACTGAGCCATGCTCGCCGGCCATTCTTAAAGCTTTTGAATCCAAATAATTTTACTCATGACCTGTTCTATATGTAAGCAATGCTTGAGCATATCTAAAGGGACAGATGTGCTAGCTACAACGTTGATGGCTATTGGCTTTAGCTATGAGAAGTGATCTGGAATGTGGAAGGCACAATAAGGAATCCTCGGTGTACTTGCCTCTCAGGTTTGCTTTCAGCATGCCATTGGAAGGCCTGAGCCATGTTTTGTTACTGTTTGTGACATACAAGCTAGATTGGGTCAAGCTGGCCATCTGCTTCGAATTTTAGAAAACCTCTACATTCCTCCCAGGAGCCACATTCAAAACTGTCAAGTTCAACAGCGAGTTCAAGGGTAGCAGATCCTTCCTTTGGGTTTGGACTCACTGCTGCGCTGTCCAGTAGAAGCTGTGGATGTGGATCCTTAGCCTGGGGGTGAAGCTGGGGTCCCCCACAGATGTGTGTATTAGCTCCTCCCTATCTCCTTTTCAAACCGTCACTGTGCCAGCTTTTCAGGTGTTAGAACACAGGATCCATGCATTGATCACATCTAGTCATTGACACTTATGATGTCTCAGGCAGTATTTAGGTAATGATGAACAGACAGAGACTCCCACAGAGTTTACATTCTTGTAGCACCTTACCTAAAATAGACAAACATGTAAATGGACCATACATCCATTACACCCACAGCCAATCAGGAGTGAGTATGCAAATTAATCTGCCAAAGATGGTGAGTTAATTTGCATATGCAGGCGCAGAGCAGCTGGACAGGATGCTTGCTATGAGAGGGAGGGTGGGAGGCGGAGGGAGCTATAGGAATGGTGTTCCCACAGGGAGTGAGGACTTGCAGGCTCCCCAGCAGCAGGGAGCGAAGCCAGGGGAAGGAAGGCATATTCTTGCATGAATCTTCATGCAATGGGCCTCTAGAAAATAAAGAAATAAGAAAACATCAGAATAGTGAAAAGGGGGACGCTGGTAGAGAAATAGTCATTAGAGCTGTAGAACGTGTGCAGGCGACATATTATCCATACTTACTTTGGAAAACCCAGGAAGATACTGCTTTACTTATTATTCTCCAGCTGACCTCCGCCGGGGGACTGGGCTCCGTGACCCTAAGTCAATCTTATTATGTGGGCCTTAGACACATGTGCAAATTGCCTACTAGCAATAAATGTAATATGGTGATAAGGGCATTGGGTAATGTATACTCCTAATTATATTTAAATAGGTCTACATATAGTGATAATAATGCTAAGATAATACAGTCACAATGGAATAATAGATAGCATGGAGCTAATGGGATACTATGTGGGGTAACAGCTAAAGATGCTTTCCTCTTTTCAATTGGCGTCAGCCAAGCATCATAATATACGTTATTGTAATGTGCTGGATGTAACTTTACAGTATAGCACTTTTCTATCCTGGAAATAGAGGAAGCTAATGTACATTTAAACATTTCTCTTTAATTTATAAGTGAGGCACATATTCTGTATAAAGCAGCCAAAATGAAGAAGGAAAATTAGAGGCAGTATCAATAGGTGTGCATAATTGAGTTGAAAAATAATTAGTCTATTTCACTTCAGCACAATTTCCTAATGTGGTTCTGTGACTCACGGGGAAGAGGTTCTCGCGAGAGTGTAGCTGTCCCTCGCTCATTGGCAATGGTAAGTGGAACGGAATCCGCATGCTCTACTGATGGCCCAATCATGGTATTAGGTGACTCTTTAGCTCCTCGATTGTCATGTGACCCCACTTTCACAGGTAAAGGAAGTGAAGGCCCAGGCAAATGCACGTGGGGAATTGGGATGTGTGCGCATGATCTCTTTTGAGTGAACATTGGATTTTAAGTTTAAGTTTTAAAATTCAAAAGTAGGAATGTTTCTGATCCTATTGCTTGTTTAGGTGACATTTTTAATCTCTTAACGATGAATGGTGGCTTCAAACGCAGGCTTGCTTTAATTTAGCTTATTCATTTGATTTAAATTATTTATTTTATTTTATGTTTGTGTCAGAGGCCAAGCATACCAGTGTCACCTCAGCTCCCCCTGAGCCACCAGTCGGGGGTGGCCTGGCTCCCCGGGCTCCTCCCGGTGGTGAGGAAAGGTCTTGGTGGGGATGGGCTAAGTCAGGGTAGGGAAGGCATTGGCTGCTTCAGTACAATTTGCCCTTGACCTTCTGCTGGTTCTCATACTGAGCGAGCCAGACATGGGGGCAAGCAATTCCTAGGGAGCTGTGAGACAGGAAGGCAGTAGTTTGTTTTGAGTTTTACTTATTTCAGATACATTTCTAAATGCCTGCTTTCAGTCTAACAGAGCTGAGTCTTTGCTTTCATAAGATGTAAAGGCTCCTTATGGCAGTAAGAAACCATTCCGTGGCTACTGTTCACCTCGTATTTCACCAGGGGTGTTATCTAGCCCTGATTTGTAGGCTTTTTACTTTTTATTGGAAAGTCTAGCCCACTTAGAGGAATTGTTCCAATTCTGAGCTTTCCATATGCATACTTTCCCTGCCTTTGTACTTCTCAGCAGCCATTTACTGCGCATGCATTGATTTCAGAATATCTTTCAGCTTCTGGCTCAGCAATTTGCATGTGCGCATCTGTGCCAGGAATGAATTGCATTTGTTGACAGTCACACGCTTTATGGGGCTACGTTGTCTTTCCCCCCCAATAATTGTTTTACTGGAGTCAATAGATTTTCATATGGTAATAGAATTTTCTGAGGCAGGGAGAATGGAATAGTGAGATTTAAAAATAAGCAAACGATAGCCGACGGATTTAGGCTATTTCTTACAAGTTCCGTGAACTTGGAAACCAGCTCTGCGTTTCTGCGATGGGTGAGTTAGGAGCTTCAAAAACAAAACATAAGACAAACATATGGGTGATGGCTCTGATTGCAGCTGTGTGTACCCGTGGGGACATGCATCGGATGGGGAGTGAGAAGACAAGGTTTTGTCCCTCCCCCTGGAAGGAAGTCATTAAACCCCATCTGCCTCAGTTTCCTAGTCTGTTACCCAACCGCCTGTCCCATGGGTAAGGATCAATAAGGTTATGTGCAAGGACTGAGACAGAAGGTTGTTAAGTTGTGAGACGGGATTCTTATAAGTGTATGTGCTCACAGGCGGTTGATCATCACATTCCTATAATGAGACTGAGGCTGGATCCTGAGATTTTAAAACAATCTTCTCACATGAGTGTGTGCGTGTGCTTGTGCGTGTGCCTGTGCGTGTGCCTGTGCTCATGTGGTTTCCCTTTCTGTGAGGCAGGTAGGGAGAAATGAAGGGGGTGGAGGTCCACACACCTGGATGCCCAGGGAAGGCTCATGTTTATGCAAAGTTGGTTTTAGGATTCGCTCTAAGAGAGGGTTAAGACTGTTACCTTCGTCTGTTTAGCATCACCACAGGGTAGGTATTTTTAGAATCGTTTGAAGCTTTGGTGATGAGAAGGTCATAACAGAGAAAGGCTGATTATTCCTCGTGGCTCTCTTAGATGTTATAACAATCTTCTAAGCTCCTTGCTCCACGTTTGATCTGCAATTTCACCATAGCGATGCTCCGCGATGGATAAGCCTTTGACTCTTCTTACTCCCATTTACTCTATGGCTGCACTCCACCCCCGGCGCTCTGAGACACCGTCACCCGGAGAAGGCTGAGGTTACTAAAAGTCTCGTTGCTCCAGTGTCCTGGGGAATGCTCGCAGAGAACTCGTTCCCGCAGTGACCTGTCTCCCGCGGCCTTTACGGCCTGAGCTCGCAGTGATGCTTCGCTGGGATTCCTATTGGCTGCATGCGCTGCTCCTCTGCATGCAGCATCTGGTGCGTGACAGGCCCCAGCAGGCACCTTCCCTCCTCACCATGCAGAAAGCAGGAGCTCCTTTATACACATGGACCGTCACCGAGTGGGTTCTTCCCACGTTTCACCCTGCGTGCCCTGCCATTGGGTCGTTTGTTTTCAGGCTGATTCTGATGAACACAATGGCATGCTGCCTTTGAAAAACACTTTCCCGCTGTACCATATACGACTCCACGTGGATGCGATAGGGACAGAAAGGAGAGATGGCATCCTTGTAGGTTAAGTTCAACATGGAATCCAGTAGCCTATCCAGTAAAAGGGTAATATGCAAATTAACCATCACTCCATCACAAAGCATGGCAGCACCCATAGTCACAAGATGGTGGCACCCAGCCCTCTCAGCCCTGCCAGAGTCCCCCAGTTCTGGGGGTGGAGGGGGGGTGGGGAGGGCAGGCGGCTGCTGAGAGCAGGCAGCGTGATTGGCCTGGCGGAATGTTTGCTTCATCGCCATGGTTACAAGGCAAGCATTTCAAGTCCGGCTGCAGATAGGCCTCTGGCCAGGCCAGGGTGCGGATGGGCCTCTGGGCTGCAGAGAGCCTCTGGGAAGTGGGAACGGAGCGGCCAGGCCCCTCAGAGAGCTACTGGTGCACAAATTCGTACACAGGGCTACTAGTCAGTGATAACCAGAGCTGCCAAGATTCCTCTCCTTTCCCCAATGGGGGACTCCACATCTTACAAAATCTTCTTCCATTGTATTCCCCTGGGCACGTGATGTGTATGATTTCTTTGTCTTCAATCTATGGTCTCAACAACAGTTGTGCTCACCCCGCCGAAGAAATTCTCCTGGGTGTGGATGGTGGGCATGCATTACGTTGATTGACGTTAGCCCTGGTGTCTGTTGAGGCAGAGAAATGACCGAGTACCTGGGCCCTGGTTCCATTAAGCCCACACTACTCCACTCATTCTTCCCTCCGAACCAGGGATGTTTTGTTCCAGATCTCACCCCTCACCTTACTTTGTTACTTGGCCCTTAACCTTTTTAATTCTTGAGTTCATACTTTTTAAGTTACATCTCTCTCTGTTTTTGGTGAACGCTGCCTGATGTGTTTTGAAGCAGCGAGACTGTGATTGAAGAGAAAATGTGTCCATGTTCCTCCCTGTCTAAGGAGCATCTTAAGGCGGGTCCTCAGAAAACTGGAGCCTGCTCAGGACGCAGGTATGCTGCCTTCAGGGTCTGAGCCTTTTCCCAGGTTTTTATGATTATAAACACGAGGACTGTAGCCTTTGAAGAGCAGAAGCCAGGGCAGTGTGTTCCCATGAAAGTTAGACTGACCGCGTTCCCTCCTGAGGCAGCGCAGCCGGGAACTCGGACGTGGAGGCCAGAGAGCCTGCAGTGACTTAGGCTCCCGGTTCATGCCTTCGCGGTTCTTGCTGCCCCTCCAGGTTTCAAAGACAAATATTTAAACACTGGCTGTGCTATTTATAACACGAGGAGACTCAAATGTCAGTTCCCTGGAGGTCAGGGGTTCCCAAGTCCCTTCCTAAGCAGGAGGGCCTCTGTCTGCACAGCCCTCCCCCGCTCCCCCCCGGGGGAGGGGTCAGCCCGAAGACCCCGTGGCCTCGCGCGTTCCTGGTCATTTCTGGGAAGGACAATAGTGAACATGCCTCCTGGGAACATGTAACACACAGTAATTTTAATTCAGCGTGAACCATATGGTCGTGTGTGTGTGTGTGTGTGTGTGTGTGTGTGTTTTAAAGGCACACCTTTCTTTTCAGAAAAGGGCTGTCTAAGTGTTCATGTAAAAGGTTGATTGCATTCATTTCTTTACACTTAGATACCTTTTGCATTTTTATACCAATTCCAGAGGCCAACACGGGCCCATGAAATATAGTCAAACACATGGTGGAAACCTCTCTTGCTCTCTTGGCGACCAGAGCTGTTCAGAACAGCTGGTTATAGGGCAAAATCCCCGTCCCTTCGTATCCTAGGATGGTGTGTCACAGTCTGGTTTTAAGAATCTTCCCAAGTACCAGGAAACCGCCATAGGCAACAGATACCTGGGCGCTGGGGGCCTCAGACCTTGGTGGCCTCCATGCCAGCAGCAGGGCAGGTGCGGAGTGGTGTCATGGCTGGGGCTGTGTGCGTTCTCTGCCTCTCTGTCTGTGGACAGCGATAACTTACCTGTCAGTCCCTGAGCTGTCGGTGTCTCTGAAAGTGACCACAGGCCTCAGCGCTTACCTGCGTCTGGGAAACTCCCGTCTCACGGCTCCTCTTCTGGCCTCAGCCTTCCTTCCAGGCACGCGGCCCCGCCTTGGTGCACCTGCAGCTCCTGGGCCGTGGCCCCCGCCGAGGCCACCTGGAGGGACGCTGCAGGGCCAACGGCTCTGTTCTCGGTGGCCTTTCCCTCCTGGCCAGTCCACCGGTCAGCGTCCCATCCGCGTTCCAGCTCTGGAAGTTGCCTTGATTTCTCAGCCGAGTAGCTGAGTCTCCTGGGGGTCAAAATTCACCCAGGTTAACAAAGAAAGAGGCCTTATTTCTGGCCTGAGGAAATGATTTGTAAAATGAGGTGTTTTTTTTTCCCTCTTCCAACTGCTAATGCATAATATGTGACCACATTTAGAATTTCTAACAGTGCATTTATGAGGCTCAGAGGAGTGAGTATCTGGATGGTTAGCATACGCTTATTAAGGAAGATTAGAGTCTCCGTTTAATCTAGGTCATGCTCATTTTATTGACAGGAACGCACTCAGGTGGATCTATAAAACATCTTGTGGAGAAAGGTTAGACGTCTCCGATTTCAGATGAGGTTTTGTCTTGTCCCTGGGCTGACCTCTAAAGGGAGGTCTTTGTTCTTCAGTTTGAAAATTCTAGGAAACTAGAATCCACAGTCCTGTCTGTTACCCATTACCGGATGGCATATGTATGAGTGGATCTTGGGAAAGATGTGTACAATATGGCTTCTTACCTGTTTGGACACAGTATGGTAGCATGTTGGACAGCACCCGTGAATGTGGCAGGGCCTAAATAATTGCAGGCAGTGCCGTGTGAAAAATTAGCATTTTGGATGGAAGTTGAATTTGCATTTTATAACAGTGTTTCATTCTAAAATTATACTCAGCAATTGTAACAGCACATAACCACCTCCAAGCTTAATCGCTCCTACTCCCTGTGTGAGGCGAATAGTGTTTAGTCTTAATGGACTAAATGGATTATGTTGCACAATTAAAAACCCCTCATGCATCGTGTGGGGGCTGTCTGTCATCGGTGTTGGGTTATTTTGTATGCAGCGTTGTATGGAGAGAGAGTGTGTGTGTCTATTTATCGACCCATCATTAGACTACTTGAAAGAGTTGAAAATAATGGAATATATTTTCTTTGATGTGAAAAAAATGCAGTAATGTTATTTTTTAAATATATATATTGATTGATTTCAGAGCGGAAAGGAGAGGAAGATAGAAACATTGATGATGAGAACCATTGATGGGCTGCCTCCTGCACGCCCCACACTGGGGATTGAGCCTGCAACCCGGGCCTGTGCCCTGACTGGAAATTGAACCATGACTTCCTGGTTCATGGAGTGACTGAGCCACACTGGCTGGGTGAAAATATATATTTTTTTTAAATTAGAATATTTTTTATGTGCAAAATTTGATATGATTTTTGTCTTCTAAACCTTATTGCAAACGGGCTTCTCTTTTTAAGATGAAATGCTCTCCCATTGGGGAGTCTATTGGTTGCAGTTTTCCAGACAGGTGTTTAGGGATGTCATTAAGGCTAATATTGATACCTATACATTCATTTTATAGAAATAGTCAAAGATGTGTACAAAGGTTTTTGTAAATAATGTTTATATTGCATTTATTTCTAAATGGCAAGAAGTTGGAAACCTCATCCACTTTAAAAAGTTCTAGATATAATGTAACACTAAGTAAAATGAAAAGGTACCCATAAATATATCCTGCATAATGTCAGTTTTATGTGAGAAAACACTTTGCCCCAAATACATCTTAATTATTTAGTCTTAATATTGGCTATGTTCTCTCTAGGCCATAGGAGTGTTCTTAATCTTTTTCTTGTTTGGAATTATTATAAATGTTTTTCAAACATTGTGCAGAAGGGATCTGAGCTACTTCTATAGTCGGAGTAAATCAAGGTCAGTGTGATTTCAGAAGCCAGAGGCCTCAGCCCAGTGTGTGGTCTTTGGACTTCCATTTCCATTCCTGGCAGCTAGGGGGCCTCAGCTCTTGGCAGCGAGAGAAAGATTCCAGTCCAATTTCTGGGAGTCTCTTAAAGCTCCCTCCTCAGTTTTCAGAAAGCACATCCCTGCCCTGCTCTCTAGGACTTAGTCTTTCCCCACTGTGTGCCAGGTCTTCGGAGGGTACAAAGATCAGCATCTTATTTACATAAAAACAAATAATAAGATTAACAGCGAACAGCCAGTCTATGTGTGTTTGTCTTCCAGGTAAATTAATGATGACTACACCCCAGGCAATTGTCACCATGCTTTGTCGTTTCCTTTGTAGGCCATACACAAGAGAATGGTGCCCACAGATAATCCTTGACATGAACTTGTACACAGTTATGTATGTGGAGGCAGACAGAGACAGGATACGAGCACAAAGCTTTTCCCTTGGCTCAGGGGCTGTCGGAAGAAAGCTCAGGTGGCTCATTACAGATGTCCATTTACCTAGCAAAGTCACAGGCCTTCCCAGAAGGATGAAGCCTATGAGGAACAGGTCTGAACACCGTGCCTGTGAGAGAGGGTAGTCCTCAGCCCCTGGGTTCCCAGTGGGCCCGCAGGTCCAGGGCTCTTACACTCCCTGGAGAGCGAGCCAGAGCCCAAGGTAAGATCCAGCGTCTCAGCCTCCCTGGTCCCCAGAGCAGGTGTTGCCATCCTCACAGGAAGGACACAGGCTGAGGACTGTGCTGCTGCATGAGGAAGTGTTACACAGACACACTCTCAAAGCCAACCAGAAGCAGAAACGCCACGCAGTCCTGGAAGAGTGGAGGGGCAGCGTTCTGGCCCCCACAGCTCTGAATGTGCCTCTTCCCCTGCTCGGCAGTCTTTCCATAATGACTGGCTCAGTGGCTTTCTGTCCCAGCAGTCTCCGGCGTGAATGTGAGCTGGAATTGCTACTAAGGAGTTTACCGATAATCCCTAGTTTACAGCAATTAAGGCTCAGTGCACTGAGGCTCCACATTCCAATTAAAATCCCTGTATGTACACTGAGTGGCCACATTATTATGATCTCTGAACACATAATAACCTGGCCACTCAGTGTATATCCTATATAATCCTATATAATAAAAAGCTAATATGAAAACTGTCCCCTCAACAAGTAGGCAGGCCAGCCAACTGCCCATGTCCCCTCCCCCTGGCCAGGCTGGCCGAACCCCACCCATGCACGAATTCATGCATTGGGAGATTTTATATTTATTTATATATATATATACACACACACACACACACACACACACACACACACACACACTGAGTGGCCAGATTATTATTCATTCGGAGATCATAATAATCTGGCCACACAGTGTAGATACTGTAACCTGTATTGGCCCACCCACACCATTTCTCTCCTCTCTGAAATTCATCCAAAAGTTAGGTCTAGCAATGTCAGTGACAAAAACTGTTTTGTTTTTTCAATGTTGAAGTGTGGGCTTTCTTGATTTTCGTTTTCTTATCGTGTTTTAAAAATAAAATTCTCTTCGCTGATGTGATGCTTATAATCTTTCCTAAACAATGTGTCCCTGGTGGGTCATCATGCATGTAACAGCCACCCCCCATGGCGTACGTTTCTCAAGGGACTTTAAAAATCTAAGTGAGAAATGAGTGGCTGGCCAGTCAGTGCAGGGAAGTCAGAAAGGATGAGGCAGTCAGGTCTTAGGAACATCCATGAAAGCTATTTCAGAGAAGCATTCATTTCACTTTTAATGCCTTTCAGGCCGACTGTTGAATATATCATAATAGCGTGGCACAACAGGGCAAATGAATTTCACTTTTAATAGGCTGAGAAACAAGATCAGGTGATGAATGCGTCATTGTCCTGAGGAATGAGTGGGGAGCCGTTCCTTTCCCACAGAAAGCAAGAGCAGGGGTGCACACGGCCTCGTTAGCAGGAGTCCGACCTGGGAGTGATCCGACGGGACATGAAGACGGTCTTCAAAGCAGGCGAATGGGTGTTGGGAAATGTGCTTTTGTTTCTGCTCCGCCTAACTACATTGGATCCGGGGGTGGGGGTGGGGGGTGGAGGGGTGCAGTTGGGAGGAAAGATACGTAGAAGGCAGTAATTCATGCTGAATGGATAGAAGTAGTCATTCAATGAAAACTTGATTTTTAAAATATACCTTTTTATTGATTTCAGAGAGGAAGGGAGAGGAAAAGAGAAACATTCATGAGAGAGAATCATCAACTGGCCGCCTCACGCATGCCCCCCACCTGGGATCAAGCGGGCTGGGGCATGCCGCAGTGGAGCATGCGGCCCCGGAGGCGGTGGCAGCAGGCTCGGTGGGTCCGGCGTGTGGGCAAGGCGCGCAGCAGTGGTGGCGGGCCGTGGCAGGGTGGGGCTGGTGGGATGGGTGGGCCGCACCCTGCCTGCCCCGCCCAGCCCCACCCTGCCCACCACAGCAGGAGAGGTGGGGGGACGGGAGAGGTGGCAGTGGCGGGCCAGAAGTCTTGCAGGAATATTCCTGCAACAGGTCACTAGTCTACCAACAAAGGCGGAGCCATGCCTTTCACTGTCAACAAAAGCTTTTGGGCGGTGACAGTTGTTCAACTAATTGAGGGCACCGCCTTCTCCTGTTCTCAGGTGCGGGATACGGCTCCATGGTCAGCCATTGAGGGGAAAGCACTTTATATTTTAAATCGCAAGCTAATCAACGCTCTTTTCTCATTAACACATGCGACCTCTGTGGTTTTGCTCTCGCGGGCTGGCCTAGTTTCTCAGTCTCCGTTAATGACATTGCAAACCTCTCTGTTATGTGAGTTATTTTCTAGCTGAGCCTTTTCAAGCTCTCAATGGATGTTCATTACAGTGACTGCCTGTCCTGTTCAGGAAGGAAAAGTCCCGGAGGAACCTAGAATATTGTGCCCTTTCTATTCCCTCAGCCTGTGTGTGGAATGACCGCGTTATGGGAGTCATGTGGACAGCTTGGCCACACGTCTGATATCAGAGACAATACACCAGCTTCTTAGTTCAAATAACAAGCTATTGGCTGTTCAAATGACAATTAGTAGAGCTGGGATGAGAAAGACAGATGAAAGATAGCGGATAATTAAGCTCAGAGGGCTCTGTCCTATTTTGCGTTCCTAATTTATGGTAGATTAAATATTCCTGTGTTGCTTTGTCTTCCTGGATACACAGATGGGTATGGAATTTGAGTTGGACTCCAAACCTATAATGTCTGCAGTAACATCCTAGAAAATGACAGTCAATGTGTTTCTAACTCTGCATAATTAATAGATTGAGTTCATGTGTAGCTTGCTCAGGACAGATTGGTATTATGGCCGTACCCCTTTACCCCCCCTCCCCCCATTTTTATCATTTGGTGTGACTAGTGTGGTGTTTACACTACACACACCCCAGGTGTGTTGGAGGAAGCTCTCCTTTTGACCAATCCAGGGAGTGGCCTTTGACCACTGACAAAAAGCACCCCTGATTAGGCAAACAAATAAGCAGATTTTAAAAAGCCATAGAATTATCGAATATTGAAGTCAGAAAGTGCAAGGGAGATCATCCCATCCAATCCCTTTCTGCTACCAGAGAGAAAATTAAGACTCGGTGAGATGCAGGGATGTGTGACATGTATTGTGCCAGTTAGTCAGGAGCCAGCCTACTCTTTAGTTTTCTTTATTTTATGTATTTGATCATATTCTTATTTTCTCCCGTGATTCATGCTAATAAGAATGCATTTATTTTTTTTAATTCAGGTAATAGAGAAAGCAGTGGAATTTGCCCAATAGAATAGATGCAGTCTGTTTGGGATTGTAAGGAGTTTGTCTCCACAAGTATGGGTCTGAGTGTCTTTTATTCCTGAGCTGCTTGGATCCCACCTGAGTCTGTCAGGAAAGTGATTGGTGGGCCCCTGGATAGCATCAGGGCGCAGGCTGGTGCAGCTGGAATGACCAACCATGTGGTCAGCGTGTCGGGTGTTTGAGTCATGGAAGAGCCTGACCTCCGAGGAGGGGTGGCGGGTGGAGAGTGAATTCAGTCCCAGGACCCGAATCCCTGGGAACTCTGGGCACTGGAGCTCCGTGGGGCTTCCTGGCTGGTGAGTACAGGGAAGGAAAGTACTATTTGCAATCCCTGGAGACCTCGCTGGCCCCATGGGTCTCTTCATGTGGGTGTGTGGTTTGTATTTTTTATCCTACAACTGCCAGGGCAAGTATAGCACTTTCCTGAGTTCGGTGAGTCACTCTAGAGAATGACAGACGGGATGGTGGTTATCAGAAGCCCCCTGTTTGTCGCTATTTGGTCAGAGATGCAGGTGACTTGGCTGGTGCCTCCTCTTCTGACCGGTGGGCTTCCGAAGCGAGTGTGGTCTTGGCGGAGGGGTGCTGAGCTCTTAACTTGTGGGCTCTGTGCTAATGGCCAGTGGTCAGCATCTGAATTGAAATATTGCAAAATGCTAGCTGGGACTGGTGTCAGATTGAAGCATTGAAGCATATATGTCGTGTAGCTCCATAATACTCCATTCATTCATTCATTATGGTTTCAAATGTTGGTATTTTATTTTATTTTTATTTTTTGTTGTTTATTTATTTTATTTCCATTACTGTTATTCCTCCTCATATCTTCCCTCTCCACCTTCCCTCTCAATCACCACACTGTTGTCCCTGCCCATGAGTTCCTTCTCTTTTTTGTTCAATCCCTCCATCCCTGTGACCTTTTTATTGACAGCTGCTTTGGTACAAAGGAGCTGGTCAAGTGTGACTATTCTCCTTCTGACCATGATCGTTTGTAGAGTACTAACCTGCAATTCCTGTTCCTTCTCCTTGGGCAATATTTTGCTTCCTCTAGCAAGAAGCTTGTGCCCATAGTCAGGAACTGGAAAATTTAAGGTATGTGCCAAGGGTAGTTTTCCCTAGTTTTTATCCTGCTTATCACAAGATTAAACAAAATTTTCTGAAGCCTTAGGACTCAAAGTGTAGTTCTTAGGCCAGAATCATGGTACCATCCGGGGACTTGTTAGAAACTGAAGACTTCATCATAATCTCTGGTTTAACAAGCTCCCCAGATGACTCACATGCACATTAAAGTTTAAGAAACTTTAATCTAAATTTTAGAGATGATGAGGTAGATTTATATTAAACTAAAATCCACGCCCTTTCCTTTGGGGAAAAATATGAAGACTCTGGCTTATCTGTTGAGATTATTTTTCTCAACAGTCAGAACGCATTTGTAATGGACAAATTCTTCCATACCTGCTCCTTGTGATGACACTCTGTGTTTTATGACTTTTGGCATTTGTTAACATCTGGTAATGTTTCAATAGTGCACACAGATATTAAGCATCAATCTTGAGCTCTTTGTTCAATATGGTTGATTGAACAAATGCGTTTATCTTCTCTCCTTGAAATGTCACTAAAATACCAATAAGGAACAAAAAGAAAACCTCATCCCACAGTGATGAAGAGAGCAGGGGAAGCATCATGTATTAACCCAGGGATGTTAGCACAGCGTTTTAGTTATGTGGAGAATCTGGGCATGAATTGTTTTAGGAACAGAGAAAAATTAGGAAAGTAAAAAAAGAATAAGGCAGTGATAACCTGTAGGGAATACAATATTGTACAGGAGACAAATTGCAATGATAGTCATTGTATACATGTGGTTCTGCTGTAATTAATCATAATAATGTCTATGTGAATGCTGATTTAACAGAAAGTTGTGGTAAAATTATATTTGAGGAACAATTGGGAGGGAAAACCTGGAGGGGTGTGAGGGAACTGAATTCTCATTCTCCCTAGTGTTAATTCTAGTAAGTAAATCATATCTAAGATTGTAACATAAGTATTAGTGTAGGTATGGAATGTGGTGTTAACACCAGAAAAAAAATATCTGAGTTACTGTTAGTTGTCTCTCTTTTGCTTTCTCCCAGCACTGACCAGGCTAGAATTTTTGGTTGCTGAGTGTAGAGATCATTGTTTTAACTGTCAGAAGATCTGAGTGCTAGTTCTCTCCTACTACCGACTAGTCTTGTGTTTTTCAATTAAAGGCATGCTATCCCATGATTCTTACACTGTTTAATCACCCAGGTATCTTCTTCTACTGTAAGCATAGTGGACAAGAAGAGACTATCTCTAGCAGCTCTCTCAATAGTTTTAATTTTTGCTCTGCTTTGTCACTCAGTCATGGACCAAGTGGCTTGAGAACTACTCTTTCAGGAGAAGAGTAGACACTTTTTCTCCCCAAGAAGCCAACCAGCCTTGATAGCTGGGAGGACAGCATGGAGTTGTCAGTAGGATGATTGGGGAGCAGCAGTTCCTTTAGGCAGATGGACCTGTCTTCAGTTCTCACACTCTATGACATTTGTGAGAATTCAGGTATTTCCAGAAAGCCATCTGGTCAAAGCACTTGGCCTATTGACTTAATGAACCCCTGTCTGATTATATTTCTTCGCTTCTCTTCATTTGTGCTCCAGATCTGTATTGAGTTTGTTGAACAGTAAATACAGGATGCTCCCTGGAGTACCTTTGAAAGGCACGTAGCTGTTGGTTTGGATTGCATGCAGATCAGAACCCCGCAGACTGAGTGTGCAAGCCAACCACATCCAGTTAGGACTCACCTGGGCTCAGGAACACACAGTCTTCTAAAGAGCAGTAGAGGGAGCAGGTGATAACGGACACGAGCCAACATTTAACGAGGGCAAATACGCCATATTTCCGGCGTATAAGACGACCCCCTAATTTTACAGTTAAAACATAGGCCTATATTCACTCTATAAGACTACCCCCCACTTCAAAGAAAAGACTTACTTTGCCGTCAAGATCTGCAGGTAATTTTTGTGCAATTTTGGTCTTTTGCCCCCGATTTTGGTTGACTTTTTTTCATTTCAAAAGTCGTCTTATACACCGGAAAATACGGGTAAGCAGGCACTTCTCGTGGACAGAAGGCGCTGTCCCTCTGTCCCTGGCCCCAGTCCTGTTGTCTGTTTCTTTGTTCTTTCCTTGCCTTTTAGTCTGTAGTATCTCACTTTTGGGGGGACTAACTTGCTCTATCTGTGTCTCTCCCTTTTTTTTTCCTGCCCCCCTCTCCCCCCGCCACCACTCCTGTTCATTGTGCTCACGAAAATAACGTAAGGAGGATGTTGAATTGGAATTGGAACCTGGGTTCAGGACATGAGATCATAGAAAGCACCAAAATGGCTATAGAAATGAAATTGGAGTTTCAGTTTATGAAGACATTGTGACGCCAACCCTATAAGGCCATCTGGTCCGAGAACAGACTCTCCCAGGTTTTCCTCCAGCTGGGAAACTGTGGGGAACCAATTTTTCGCAGGTGGAATACACCTTATTAAGTGTTCTCCTTTTCTAGCTCAAAATAGGACTTTTAATTAGAAGAAAAATGGGGTTTGTTCCTTCTGTTTTAGAAAAGGAGTCTTATTGCTGTTTTTACACAGAGAACAGGCACTATTTTATGTCCTCTGTGTCAAGAGGAACAGCTTTTTCCATAGAGATGACTCACCTGCGGGTCCGGCTCAGGTTAATCACCGTTATCTGGAGTTTTCACAGAACACGCCTGGAAGCCGCCTAATTGCTCCCTCATTCCTTATCTCTTTCTCCTTCAGAGATGTTTTCTGCCATAGATAACTCTCTAACCCAGCGCAGGCGGGGCGTCTATCTGGTCCGTCTTTGTGCTGGTGTACTGGGCAGCTCCTAACGGTTTAATTTCTTGGTAAATACCATCGGACAAAGAAGGAGCAGCCTGGCCCAGCCTCTGGCCATTGTTCTGGTTTATTAGAATCAGTTAGGATTTGGCCTCTGGGTAATGGTGCCGTGGAGATTCCCAGAGCAGTAAAATTGTGTCCTAATTTAGTCTTTCATTAGCTCAGTTCCAAAAAATGTTCTGCACTGTACAGTGCAAATAGGGTAAGTCTATCACAAAAACGCAAGGCTATCCCTTCTGTTGGTGAAACACTAGCCATCCAGTGGACATCATGTGTATTTGTTTGCTCACGTATTCTAACAAAAGTCAAATAGAATTTAAAATAAAGGGATCAACGGAGATCATTTTTAAACATCATGTTCACTAAAAAATATTTAGCAATCTGGCATTTTCAGCTGTCTTTGTGATATTTAAGGGATCGTAATTTTTAAAACATATACATTTTTATTGATCTCAGAAAGGAAGGGAGAGGGAGAGGTAGAAACATCAATGATGAGAGAATCACTGATTGGTTGCCTCCTGCACACCACACTGGCGCATGGAGCCTGCAATCTGGGTCTGTGTCCTGATTGGAATTGAATCTTGATCTCCTGGTTCATAGGTTGATGCTCAACCACTGAGCCATGCTGGCCGGGCTCTACTAAGTTTTAATATTTTAACATTTTTTCCTTCCTAGTACAGGTGGCTCTCATTTCCTTAAAAGGATTTTACAAGGAAGTTATATTATTGGAAGGCGCACAAATGCTAAGCTGACCACCTATTTTCTGACATTCTTCATTGGCAAAGCCAACGATTATACTTTTCAGTTTGTAAGAACTGAGTGTGACTTCAAATGAATTAAAAGCAGTGGAGTGTATGTCAGTAGAATGTTCCCTCTGACCTTTTTATTTTTTAAGCTATGCCCCACTTTTCCCACTAGACCACAGTAATTTATTGTAAGTAGTTTTGCAGGGTTTTTATCTGTAAATTACAGCTACTTGGAACAAACCATGTCATTGTTTATTTGTGGGGGGCTATTAGATTAACCAAAGAACTTGTATGCATGTGTGCATAGCCCATAGGCACACACAGTAAGGCAGTGAAGGCCTGGGGAGGGGGTAGAATGGGGTGAAGGAGGCGGTGGTGGCGGGGAGGGCATCTGTAATATTTTCAACAATAAGGAAATGTTTGAAAAAATTTAAGATGGGTTGCGCTGTTACATAAGAAGCAATGAATTCTATGGGGTGGACAGAGGTGGGCTTACAGAACACAAATAAATAATACAACAATTAATACATAACAATACCAGAATAAGCTGTGTTTTGTGGACTCACAACTGCGGGCCTACTTTTGCCCACCCGTGTGTTGCCCGTGTCCTAAAACGTAGCCGCCGCAGCTGAATACCAAGGCGCATTGTTTCTTCCCGCCTGTGGTTCCGTGGCCACAGGGTTCCTGTAGGGCCACCCGAGAGCCCGCACCGGTGGGATGCCCAGCCACTGGACAGGGCCAGTGCCTTTGGTCATGGTCTTCGTGACACGGTCGCCCTGGTTGAGCGGGTGCTGAGCAGACAGCAGAGGAGAGCCTGTGGCCGAGGCTCTTGTTTCGTCCCCGAGAGCAAAGGCCTCGGGGTACTCCAGGCTCCTGGCAGCATCCACGCTCAGCAAATCTGTGGGAGAGAATCGGCGGGCACCATTTTGCACTGAGTACCTTTCCACCAAGGTGCGGGAGTGCCTGTATCCCCAGTGCGACTTTTAAAGTCTCATTTCTCAGCTCAGTCACGTGAAAGGTCCTTCCAACACTCTACGCTGATTTCTCTCCTTCTCTGGGAAAGCTTTGGAATGCTACTTGGTTTTAAGAAATGGAAGTGCTTTTCGAATTCAAAGCACTAAGGTGGTAATTTAATATCTTCAACCCTTAAATCAAATCGTTTTTCTTGCTCTCATTTGCTCGGCTTCCTGGCTTATCAAGCTTGATTACATGTGCCTTTTCTTACGTTGAGAAATGCGGCCTGAAAGTGTGAAATGAGAAAATTGATCTTCCTAAGTATATGAAGCGTTTTGGCAGTGTTTTGGGTAAGCCTTGTTTTGCATGATGGAAAATTATAATTCTGGCTGATCATTTTTGTGTGTGTGGTTTTTTTTTTTTTTTTTTTTTTTTTTTTGCCATGATTAGGAAATGGTGAAATGAATCATTGGCAGTAAGTAAACACCGATTTAAAAACTTCTTTACTTCAAACAAAAGGAAACATCTTTTTCAAGGCATCTAAATGGCTTTTCCAGAATGATGCTTAAGTATACATTTGCTAGAGCATGCATCCTTCTTGGGAATTGATTTTAATTTTTTTGTTTGCATCTTTGTCAAACCCTGCCAGAGAACGGAGGGGGAGGGACTGGAAAGCCCTGCCTTCCACAGACTGTGGTCTTGAGAAGCTGCATTGAGCCACTTTGCTGCATTCCAACCTGACCAGACTCTCCTTAGATTTATCCCTTTCTCTCTGCTGGTACAAGGCTGAGTTGTGTCCCCAGAAAGACAGTCCTGTTCTAACGCAAATCCTGTGAAGCTGGCCTCATTTTGAAATAGGGTCTTGCCGAGATCGGTTTGGCTCAGTGGATAGAGTATTGGCCTGCGGACTGAAAGGTCCCAGGTTCGATTCCGGTCAAGGGTCAAGGGCATGTACCTTGGTTGCGGGCACATCCCCAGTAGGGGGTGTGCAAGAAGCAGCTGATGGATCATTCTCTCTCATCGATGTTTCTGACTCCCTATCCCTCTCTCTTCCTCTCTGTAAAAAAAATCAATAAAATATATTTTTTAAAAAAAGAAAAGGAATACAGTCTTTACAGATGTAGTCAAATTAAGAGGAGGCCACGTTGGCATTAGTCCAATGAATGGTGCCTTTAATTCGAAGAAGGGAGGGAGATCTGGAGAGACAGCGGCCTGGGAGGAAGGCTAGGTGGTACCTTCTTCTAGTAGCCCTAGCGAACTACAGTCACCCCTGCCCCTTTCTTTAAAGGAAATTCCAGGACACATTCCCAGCTGAAAACCATGCCATCCATCAATGGACGTTCTGGCTAAGAAATTTATAAGGAATTCATCTGAAAATCTGATTTTGTCATGTTAAGCAAGCTTTCTACCCTCTGAGAGGTGTTTAGTCCTAGTACCTTTTAATACTTTATTCTTAAGGGTTGGTTATATGGATTATGGCTGCTAGAACTAACTCTGCTTTTGTCATTTTATTCCTGTCTACAAATAGTGTTTTCATTTCTCCCCAGTTTCAGTGTATAAAATAAACCACGCTGGTGGTCAGCTTAACTGTGCACCACGTCCTCACTGTTCAAAGGAACACACAAAAGCAGCCACAGTTGTGTTGCCAGGTGCCTTTTCTTTCTTTTTCCAGAACTTCATGGTACCGCGTGTAGTATTTTGATTCTAGACATGACCTTTCTCTCTGGTACAATACTGATAAGCCCCCATGCAAGGACCTGGTTAGCAATGCCTTAGGCAGGGTGAAATGGTATAATAGAAGTGGGGGATGTAGGACTAAATGTGAATATTGTTGTAGTTTTTCTGTTTAGATGTGTCCCCAAATGACCATTTGGGATGTTCAATACAGTAAATATATCGATGACAACCATTTTCTTAAACAACTCCAAAAACAATCTATTAATTATTTGTTATGATTTGTTTTAGGGAGTCAAAAAATAAAAGAGGAGAAAGTGAGAGAGACTGGATCAAATGTCATCACACTATAATCCCTCTTCATTATTTCCCATGTCCTCAAATGTCAACATTAGGAGGAAACCCGAGTTGCCTTAATGGGGACATAAACAATGAGATCCCCCCCACCCCCCCTGATATTTGTAATGGCTGTGGGGACATGTTATTGGAGTTTTTCCTGTAGCAACATATACTTTCAAACTTTTAGTTGTTTTTATTGTTTGCTTTGTGGTTTACTGACATATCACTTCTGATTTTTCATGACTAAAGCCTATCTATGGGGTTTTAAGGATTTTCTTCATAGTTGTTGGAAGATTTCATAAGAATTGATAAAGTAAATTGATTCTCTTTGTAAAATATGTTAACATTTTGTCAATGCTAGATTACCTTATTGAGTTTAACTTGTATTTCTTGAGTGATCAATCTCTGTGTTTAAAGTAGGGAAAATATATAGTTACCCATGTTTCTGTGTCTAAAAATAGTTTATGGCAAGTAGACATGCTTCTTGATTTAAGCAGTGTGAGGATGGTATTTGGCTAGTTTCTATATGTAGTGAAGAATAAATAATCAATTTGAATGAAGTTCCTATATCAGCATATTGTGATAAGTAAAACATTTTAGACCAAGAAAAAAAATCCATGATTTTTCTGAGTTTTATGATTCTTTGAAAGTATGGCTTGAATCTGGGACTCCTTTAAGTAACAGTTAAGACATATTTGTGAAAACAGTGATATATAAGCAGAATGTCCTTCGGTAGAATATAAGCCCCATAATGGTGAAAAGTGTGACCATCCTCTTCCTCTTTTTCCAGTGACTAACAGCCGTACAGTCAATATTTGTTGAATGGAGACAAAATATAGTTCAATGAGCAGAGTAAGGAATTATAATTGTAAGCTTATGTTTGCTGATGTGCAGTTCCACTTAACACTTTTTATTTAAATAAAATAAAAATTTAAGAACTGAAATCAGTATAAAAAACTGATCTATGTTCCATACTTGCGATTCTTCTTATTTTTCTGTTCAAAAGGATCTGCATGTGATTGGTAGCATATTATTTCTTGGCATTGCTGACAATAACACATTTCCCTCCACATTGTTTTAATGCATTTTTAGTCTTAGTTTCAGAAAATCTGAATTAGAAAATATATAATTTCTTAAATTTTTTTGTGTGAGAAAAAAAATGTTTTCTTCCAGACAAGATGAGAGACTCATTTGGCACTCATGGGGGATAACCTTTAGAGTTTTGTTATAGTTAAAGTTTGCTGGTATAGCCATATGGTATCACTAAATTATACGTTCTGTTCTATACTTTGAGTACTTTAACCAGTTCTTAGCTGATTTTATGTGAGATTTAGAGGGTAATATAGGAAGTATGAAATGCCATTCTTGTTATTGAAACAAATGTCCTTCCTCTCTTACTGGCAGTTTAGATTAAATTTTAATCTGGTAAATACATCATGTTCTGCTTTGGGCATCTGTATTTATTTGGCTGTAACAAAATACTTCATTCCAATGACCATTATTCGGTGTCTATTCAGTGCACTTGTTTGTTACAATTTTTCTAAGAAAGTGCAGCTTGCAATGGAATCTCAGCGTTATGCTGAGTTTGTTATTGTTCCTTATGCAGATAGGTTTAAAGGATGCACACGAGATCCCTGAGAAACTTCTTGCTGACCTACGCAATCCCTGCATCCTAATAGGTCATATTTCAGCTCCTATATTTTGACAAATAGCCTGGCTCTAAAAAGCCCTGTCCGTGGTGCTGAAGCATCTCATGATGTATGAGCGTGTCTCGCTGATAAATTCTAATGTCAGCCACCGCGTGATAGCGATACATCAGGTTGTACAATTTATGTTTGGGAGACACACGGAATGAGCAAATCTCATAGTTTCCTTGGGTTAAATTAACACAGCCGGTCCTTTCATTTTAAAGAGATCACACCAATTACTTTCTGCATAGTGAAAAACAGCCAGGGTTTAATTAGGAACCGTCAATGCTACCACAAAGGCGAATGCCTGGTATTGACCAATGAATGGATGTGCCTGCAGGACTGGAAACGTTTCCTCGACAGTGGCATGTTGACGCCACGCAGGAAGCTACTGTACGAAAAGTTAAACATTTGGTTATGAACAGGCACAGCAGCAATTAACGTGGAAACCTGGTGGCTCTGTAGAGACAAGTGGTTTGCCTATAAAGAATATAGCTCATTACCTCAGGTGGTTTCTATTGTTCCAGGATATTTCCTTTGTACACAAATACATTCATTTTGCAGAACTATGGTTTTTTTGTTTTGTTTTGTTTGGAAATATGACTAAAACCCTAAAAGATCTTGGCTGTTTTTTTCCTAAGTAAAATTTACGTGTTTCCTACATAAGACTCTTAAATAATGAATTGTGTGCTTGGACTTCAATTCAGTGATTTTCAATATTTTTAAGTTGTGTTTTTCTGGTGCTCAAATATAGTCATAGAGAACTGCACTTAATTTTGTTTTTACCTCTAAATTTGTCTGAGAAGCTTGTTATTGAACTCTGGGGTTATCTGATTCATGCCATTTGATTTTGGGTTGAAGCAAGTAAAAGAGAGAATTTCATAAAATTGAACCTATAAACTTCTATTAATTCAATAGATTTTTAAAGGAAAAGTCTACAATTTTAGTCTTGGAAAAGCCTAGTCTTCTAACATTCTAGATTTCATTGTTATTCTAGGGGAAAAAACATCTGCTTTGATCTTAACAGACTTTAAGTCAGTACCTGTAAGATTGGTTGCTGTGCATGTGTCTAAACGTCCTTCTTTGGAGATTATGTAAAACATGTTGTTTCGTTGTGATGTTTGCAACACAGCAGAATGTTAGATTTTTTGCTTGTTATTGCAGTGAAGTGCATTAGGTACTCAGAATCACAGAGAGATTTGAAGATAACACCTAGATCGTTAAGTCCTGCCGAAATTTGGCAACGTTTTCTGCAAAGCAAGAATCTTAAAGTTGAGTTACTAGTCATTATTAAAATAAGACCTTCAGATCCCCAGATATTGATTTACATTATGTGAAATTGATAATTCAACCCACTACCAAAGTTTCTTGTTAAGAAAAGAAAATCTTTCAGTTAATAGGGGATTTCTTTACATCACTAGTTGAAAGGTTGAATACAATGTTATGGTTTGCCTTTCAATATTGATAAAGTGCCTCCTCAAATCCAATTTTGTGCATTATAAAAATGTAGCACCATAACCCAGTAGGTGTGTCTTACTCTCAGCCCTTCAGACTTCATTGTAGATAAAGACACTTTTCTGACATGTGGTCATTTCAATGATATCTGGTCAGGTGACATTTCCCAGAAATTATTCTTTATTTAGAAACAAAAACAAGACAAAAGCAATTGATTTTAATCCAAAATGTATTTTTTTTTCCTTATAAAAGAGGCCCACATATTCACGGCGTCTACTCTACAGAGTCTGTCCATTTCATTACACCACGTGTCAATTCAAGGTATCTGGTCACGGCAGAAACTCGTGGCTAATAGGTGTGATACAACACAGTAGGAGGTATTGCTCAGTTCAGCTACTCTTATATACTTAAAAAAAATACAGAAACGTTTTGTGTGTGTGTGTGTATGTGTGTGTTTTTGTCCACTGTAGTCCAGACAGAAAAGTTACATGAAAGTTCTAGAAAATGGACTTCTTTTATTTGGTTGCCACGGTACCCTCTGAAGCCAGTGGATGAAGATGCTGGACTTGTACATGTTTCCACTGGCCGGAGCAGCCTTGGGGAAGCTGGACCTTCCTCCCCGGAAGTCCCGTTCCTCTGCCTTTTCCATTCCCAAGCAGCCCAGCAGCCCGGAGCTCCCTCCCCGGAAGTACTAGGTGTGGTTGGTGGTTTTCAGGATGTATTTGTGGGCACCCCTATGGCAGTGGCCTTCACTTCCAGCGCCGCGCCTCTCTCGTCGCCTGCTTCCCAGAGGTCGATGAGAGGCGGGTAAAGCTCACTGAACGCGAAGGTTGGCTTCTGCAAGTAGTTCCTCGCATGGCCACGTCCAGCTGCTCCCATCATGTTTCGAGAGAGGCAGCCGAAGAGACATAGCACACCGGTAATCCCCAGGAAGCCCGCGAGGCCGGCCAGGAAGGTGGGGCTGTGACTCCCGCCGTCTGCTGCTCCATCCGGGCCCCACCCTTTCGTGGTGACATTAACACACCGTTTCCTGGCTTTCTGGTCGATGGTGGGGCTGTCGATACAAATGGTGTACTCGGTCGAGGGGTTCAGGCGAGTCAGGTTGTACACCCTGACGTTGGGCGGCAGGCGGGCCCTGTGGGCGGCGTGGGACGGGTCTGCCTTGATGAAGGCAGTCCACGTCACGCTGGACCTGAGAATCTTGGAACTCGCTTTCCAAGACACCAGAACCGAGCTGGCCCGGACGTCTTCCACTCGGATGTGCAAGGACCCGTTGTTATCCTGCGGGAACGCGCCGTCCACTCTGATCGTGACGGACTTCAAGTCGGCGCCCACCAGGTTGGTTGCCATGCACGTGTACACGCCCCCGTCTGCGGGGACAATGCCTCTTATGTCCAGGGTGCCCTCGGCGTGCACGGAGAACCTGCCCGTCAGGGTGTGAGGCCCGAGCTTCTGGCCGGAAGGGGTGATCCAGGAGATGTCGGGCTGCGGCTCGGCCGTGGCTCTGCAGTGCAAGGACACGCAGCTCCCGGCTTCCAGGTCCAGGCTGGAAGGGAAGCTCTCGGGCGCGATGAGCGGGAGGCAGATTTCCATCATCTCCCGGAAGTGCACCTGCCGGACGTTCTGGCCCTGGAACTCGGGCGGGTCCACGCAGAAGAGCGACTCGGGCTCCATGAAGCGGACACTGGTCTTGTTCATGTTGATCCAGCGGATGACGCAGTCGCAGCGGATGGGGTTGCTGTGGATGCTGACTTCCTTGAGGCTGGGCAGGGCCTCCACGGTGCCCTGGTACAGGGCGCTGAGGGCGTTGCTGTTGAGCATGAGCGACTCCAGCCGGGGCAGCCGGAAGAACGCGTTGGGGTGGATGTAGGACAGCCGGGGGTTGTTGGTGGCCTCTATCTTCCTCAGATCCGGCAGGTTGTCCACGGCAAGGCCGTCGATGGAAACCAGCTCGGGCATGTTGTTCATGCCCAGCTCCTTGAGGTGGAGCATGTTGCTGAAGTCCCCCCTGCGTATCCTGTGGATGGGGTTTTTGTTGAGATCCAGGAATTTGAGGCTGGCCACCTTCTGCAGCGCCGCCCGGGGCACCTGCCGCAGCCTGTTGTCGTAGAAAGAGATGCTTTCTAGGCTCTCCAGGCCAACCAGGGCGTCGTCGGGCATCTCCGTGAGGTTGATGCCCGCGATCACCAGGCTGCGGAGATTGATCAGCGGCTCGAAGTTCATGTCTTCAATCCTGATGATTGGGTTCTCCCCAATCATCAGGATCTCCAGGTTGGGGAGCGCGTCAAACCACTTCTTGTCGATGGCCTGCAGTCTGTTGGAGTTGAGGTGCAGCCGGAGAAGGTTGTGGAGGCCGATAAACGCTCCCGGCGAGATGACGGACAGCGAGTTATGGTTGACGTAGAGCTCCTGGAGGCCGCTCAGCCCTGACAGACATCTCTCGGGCAGCTCCGTGAGCTTGTTTTCCTCCAGGTACACGGACAGGAGCCGGGGCATCTGCCGCACGCTGATGTTGTCCACCGAAGACAAGTTGTTCTGCGACAGGTCCAGGCCAGTGAGGTTCACGGGGAAGTCCGCGGAGCGCTCGATGTCGGCGATGTTGTTCGTCTGCAGGAGCAGGACCTGCGTGTCGGCGGGCAGCCTGGCCGGGAAGTGGAAGAGACCCACGTCGTTACAGTCCACGGTCCACGCGTCCATGTACGTGGACCGGGGCGTGAACCACGGCCTGACCTCGCACGTGCACGACGGCGGGCAGTCCGCTCTCTTCTGCCCGGCGTGCACGAGCGTCGTGATCGCCAGGCCAAGCAGCACATGCACCCCGAGCGGCATGTCCTTCATCTTAGCTTCCTCTGCGGAGATGCCGCGGGCCCCGGCGGGCGGATGGCACAGTCACTGCGGGTGGGCTCAGCGGGAGCTGGCGGAGGAGGAGGAGGGTGGCTCATGTGTCAAACGATGGGCGCCGTGGAGCTGCGGGGTCTCTCGCCCCGGGGCGAGGTGCCGGTGCCACAGTCACACGGTCCAGAAACGTCACACATGTTGCGGGAGGGGAAGCGGCAGGCGCCTCTCGGGTCGGACGCGGAGGCACGCTCTGAAGAGGGGGCAGGGATGGACGGTCACAGGAAGTGGAGCCGCTCATTCATTTCGGAGGACGAGGTTCACATCCCACTTCGGTCCAGGCCTGGCAGGAGCAGCAGCCGTGATGCTAATTTGCAACAAAATAAAACAAAAAGGAGAAGAGGAAGAATTAGTCCAAAGGAAAAATGATACCCGTAATTAATATCCATGAAGCAATTACAGTGATCTCATCTTTGACGTCCTTCGAGTGGACAGTTAATTCAATATGTTTCGCTGACGTTAGCCTTGACAGTGATTGGCCCTGACGCGGCAGGCCGAGAACGGAATCTTTAGAAGCTGAAACTGCATTAGGCATAGCAGACAGGCTTCCGTAATATTCCCGCATTCTACTTGCTTGTTCCTTGTAATTGTGTTTATTGCATTTGTCCTTCCTTCTCTCTGACGATTAGTGAATGGGAACCAAAGGAAATCTGTCAGAGGAGATGGTTTCTCCCCTCTCTTACGGAGACAAAATTAAAAGGTTCCAGAGAAAGTGATACTGTTTAGCGAATGCATTAGCCCGGGGCCCTCAGGAGAGGGCTGTGCAGGGAGCTGGACGGCCTGGCAGTGGACAGGATTTCCCTTGTCATTCTCCCTCTCTCCAGCCTCCTGCATAAAGGGGCTTGGGGTTCCGCAGTACTTGGGAGCGGTGAGGTCTAACTTGCCGTAGACGTACCTGTAGATTTTTCATTTTTAAGTGAAATTCAGATTAATGTTCGGCTGTTTCATCTCCCCCTGAAAATAACTTAGATTCCATTAGTCACTGACAGGGAGAAAAGTAACTTTATTACAGCAATAAAACAGGCCCTTAGATATTGCTTCTTTTAAAAAGACACCGATGTCTTTATCACATAAAAATAAGCAACGCACAGCCAAGTGGCAGTGCTGATTTGGGCTGCATTTCAAGGTAGCTCACTACTCTTATATGCCCAGCAAGCCTGGCTTCTGCCAACGAAGGGGTTCCATAAACACTCTTTGCCCAGAATCCTTGTCTGTGTCCAACAGCGCGTTAGAGACGCTAACAATGAAACACGTGTATGTGTGTGTGTGTGTGTGTGTGTGTGTGTGTGTGTGTGGTGTGAACGCGCTGCTTTTTGATCTGAATTATTCTCCTGAGTGTTTTCTAAAATGTGCTTCTGTCCAAGCAGAAACTCTGTTCTGACCTCATTGCATCATTCACGTAGCCAGATGTCAGAAACGAGCACACGCGAACGGGATTGGTGCTGAAAGCTTTTGGAGATCCGGAGAGTTCTCTCCGGGGTGAGCAAATTCAAACTTCACCTCCCCAGATGGGCAGGGAGAAAGGGCCAGCTCGGGAGGCACTGCAGGGCATGGGTGCTGTGCCTGGCTCCATCACCAGATTCTCTCTGGTCTTCGGAGCTGATGGATGCTCTCGCTGATGGACTGTTTGGCATGGTGGCTCGCAGGCCAGTACCTAATATCTCAGGTGCTTTAGGGGTTTCAAAGCCCTTTCTTAGTCATCGTTTATTTGGTATTGACCTGTGAGTGGGCGTGGAAGGTTCTCCGGTCCCCAGGTTTGGGTGAGTGCGGAGACCCATGTGCTGAGGCCATGGTTTTACAGGACGGCATAGGACTGGAGCCAGGCTTTGTCTTCAGGCTGTAGCACAGGCACGTGGAGAAACAATGAAATAATTTTACCACAAAATAGTGTAGTGATTTTCCTTCTCCGCGGGGCTGGCATTTCCCTGGTCTTCAGCTTTTCCTGTTCAGAAAATTAGTTTTATCCATCTACTCACAGTGGCCAGCGTGTGCTCCCCACTGACCAGCTCACAAGGGCCAAAACCACACCGCCCATGCATGGCAGAGAAAGAGAGAGAGAGAGAGAGAGAGAGAGAGAGAGAGAGAGAGAGAGAGAGGGAGAGAGAGAGATATATACAGGTCAGGAAATACAAGTATCTGAATCTGCTGGCCAATGCTTTTGCTCCTTTAAAAAAGATGTACTTGGAAATGCAAACGATGAATGTGCAGTTTGCTCTTGAGTATAGAATCAGAGGCCGGGACGTCAGATTAGAGTTCTCAACCGTCAGAGTCATCAGAAAGGAGAGCCTGGCCTGTCTGCTGAGGGGGGAGTGTGTTGTCCCGGGGCTGGGCCTCTTGAGTCTCGGGCCCCTGTGCCGGAAGCTTTCATTCTTGCCCCGCCCCCCATCTCTGTGGTAAGCATGTGTTTGTATTTCTCGTTTTCTCTTACTGGATATAACATGATTAGACGTAGATTATTAGATTATTACCTCGATAGACATGCAGTTATTAGATTCTTAGTCCCTTCCTGGAGGATGCGGTTTTTATTATTAAGGGCTGTGTACACCTCTCTGGTGATCTGATTATGTTAGTCCATTTGCCTGGCTGATGAGCGCCTCACCCACGCCCTCCAGCGCTCAGCTCATTAGACCAACGTGCGCAGGATGGTAACCACCAATGCGTCTTTCTATAATTCCCGTTGAATGACAACATATGAAATAGGGATGAAGATGACTTTTCTTCTCAAATCATCAACAGTAAGAAGCATTTAAAAAAAGGGGGAAGGAAAGATGTGCCTCAGACTTTTACAGGATGTTTTTCTTATTGCCCGATAGTTAAAACGTGGGGATCTGACAGTGGCACTGCGCCATGTCACCTGCCCGCCTGACCGGGTTCACGTGACAGGCACCCTTACAAGCCGAGCGGTCTCGCAGGGGCCGCCTCGCTCCCCACAAGAGAGTGGCTTCTGTGTGGCCACCGAGGGGTTTGGGCAGAATAACAATGACAATGGTGGCATTTGTTTTAGAAGGACAGACTTCAATCTATGTCTATAGGCATCTATACAACATTGTTTAACCATAAAAACAGCTATGTCATTAAAAACAAATTGACCAGCTTGCTCCCATTGTTACCTGTGGGGGGTTTTAATGCCCTCAGCCCTCTCACTTTTATTCTCTCTCTCCTCCAACCTCACTACTCCCACACTCCCCTCTTTGAATACCCTGGAGAATAATAATGAACTCTCTGAAAAACGTTTTCCAGCTTAGGAAACTTGAATTACGTGATTATGGATATATTTATAGAATTTCCCATACTCCATCCATTTGCTGTTTTTTTTCTTCTAAAATAAGAGTAGGAAAATTGTGCTTCAAAAAAGTCAGTATTTCAACCCTTGTTTTAAAGGTTCTAGAACTCTCGCTTGGGAAGGTGGTCTGGAGCTTAGCAAGGGATGCTCTGGAGCAGAGTAGGTCTCCCAGAAATATATTTGGGTGGATGGGTGAATGGATGGATGTAAAGTAGGTAACTTGTGGGTAAATATATATTGCTTTTCTTCCTTAAAATACGGTAAACAAACCATACACAAGTAAATGTTACCAACAGTGGATACATCTTTAAAGGATTCCCTGTTTTGAGGGTGAGTATTCATTTTGAGGTCATACTCTTAGGAGCTAGGACCCAACTCATAACTTATCCTGCTCTTTTCAATGGTTTCTTTTTTATATAAAACTATTTTAGAAGGTGTGTGTGTGTGTGTGTGTGTGTGTGTGTGTGTGTGTTTAGCCTTCTTTTAGTTTTAAAGGCAACATAATCCTTCCTATATTAAAGCTAAATAAGTTATACTTGATTATTATTCAAGTTCAGGAGATGATGTTAATGAAATGCCACCAGGAATGAAAACTGACATCTTAATGAAGTGTATTCTGAAAAGGCTCTTAAAGGGTTGGAGTGAGTGACACACACAGGTTCAGAGCCAGCCCTTCTTAGGCTCCTTGTCATCCATTTATTCTTCTGTTCAGCCTTTCAGTAGACGTTTGCCTCGGGCCCACTGCATCCCTCACTGTGCTTCATTTCTAACCTCTTTAGTTCAGAGGATTTTTAAAGATTGAAAGACTAGAAATTGGCCCTTAGTTGAGTCTTTTTTTGTGTGGATTGATTCAGAAGACTTTTTTTTTTTTTAATTAAAAAGCATTTTAAGATGTGTAATTTTCCTAATGCATGTGTCCTTTTGTGCCTTATGAGTGTTTTTCACAGTACCTTTGATTTTTCTTCTTGGCTGCCCCATGTAGATTTTGCCTGAGGGAGAGTCAAAGGCCAGATATGTTTTCTCTGTTTCAAATAATAAGTATAGTACATGTGGAATTATAGTCTAGCCAGCAGCCTGGTCAGTTTGGCCCATTAAAAGAAAGTTATTTTAATAATCCTCATGTATATGTATATAACGTATACATATATATATAATATGTATACACTAAAGGCCTGGTGCACGAAATCATGCTCAGGTAGGTTCCCTAGGCCTGGCCGGTGATCAGGGCTGATCTGTGGAATGACCAGCGGGATGATCAGGGTGGGGCCTGCTGGCACCTGCCTTGGTTGGCCTGGGGCCTGTGGGCTGGGGCAGCTCCTGCATTAAGTGTCTGTCCTCTAGTGGTCAGTGCACGTCATAGCAACTGGTCGTTCTGCAGGTTGTTCCACTGTTTGCTTGATTTACATATTAGGCTTTTATATTAAATCTATAAAATATAATATTTAATCCTTATGGAGGATATATTTATTGATTTGAGAGAGAGAGAGAGAGAGAGAGAGAGAGACATCAATGTGAGAGAGAAACATTGATCAATTGCCTCCCCTATGTGCTTGACTGGGACTCAAACCTGCAACCGAGGAGTGTGCTCTGACCGAGGATGGAACCTACCACCTTTTGGTGTATGGGATGGTGCTCCAACCACGTTACCTGACAGGGCATGTGATATCTTTAATACTTGTGAACACTTGTTGTAACTTGTGATTTCTTCAATCTAAATACAGAAATTGCTTCTGGAGAAGTGGAAACTTAGGACCAAGGCTTTTTAATTGAGAAAAACATCTTCCTTCTTTAGCTTCTTTTCTTTTTCATCGCTTACGAAACATGGATTGGACCCCCGCTTTTTGGTAGACCCTGTTGTAGACCCTGGAAAGGCAGCGGTGAATACGATGAGCTGTCTACTCACCAAGCTCTCAGTTAAGGAATGAGTAAACAGCAAAGTCTGAGGCACAGTCGAGCTGCCTTACAATAAGAAAATGGTATGGCACTGCTCTGTGGAGGTGCACAGGAGGGAATCCTACTCCGTCCAGAGGATTCTGTGTTCTTTTATGATGCATATAAAAACCAACTGCAGAATGCCAGGAGAACACGTAGGCCAGAAGATATAAAATCCACTGTGTCTCACATGCCATTTTACAATGCCAAAGCTTAAGAACAAAGCGTGGCTTCTTCCCTGGACCTCATTATGTGCATTATAAAGACCACGGAGTCTGAAGAAGAGAAACGTTTGATACTTGACTTAAGTGGAAAAAACTGGTGAAGACAGGAAGTTGCCATGGCTACATTAAAACCCGGTTGCTTTTCTTCTACAGCAAATTGCCAGCTAAGTTTGTTTGTGTAAAGAGCTTACATTCTATTCTCCAATTATCTGGCCTCATGTTCCTGCATTGTAAGACTCAGTCTTTCTTCAATTCTAGTTGAAAGCCCCATATCCCAAAGGTATTGAGTTACACTAAATGATTCCTAGAAAAAGCTATTTTTTCCACCCTTGGGAACTATGGATTTTCCAGTTTTTCTAAACGAATTAATTGTTTGAATTTGTATGTCAACTTTTCAGGAAGTGGATGATGGTAACTCTATAGAATAGCTTAATGAATGCTGTCTTAATATATTCATCAGTTAATAGACATATGAGAAACGGGGAGACACTTTGCTTTTCATTATGAGACACAGACCAGGTTTACCAGATGGTTCTGTCACTGTGGGCAGGACACCTCACACTTCTGTGCATCAGGTTAATGAACATTAAACTTTAAAATGTGGTTATAGGATAACTAAGGTTTTTTTACATTGTGAATATGACAGTACTCTGCAAACATGAAAGGTTGTTTTTTTTTTTTTTTTTTTTTTTTTAAAGGTGTCAATAAAACGCCTGTGGGTAAACAGACTTACCTGATTTTAGTCTTTGTATTTATATTTAGTTCTCTAGTCCTATGTCATTGACACATTGAGATCTGTGAGTTTTAGTCATTATGGGGCTTTTAAATGCTCTCAGATTAATTAACTGTGTTTTCTCTATTTCATTTTATGTTTATATCTGCACCGTAGTAAATGAAGAAGAGGGTTCCTGTAGTCATCAAATGAAGGCAAACTAACCACTGGGGATGTAAATTGCCTAGAGTAGTCCCCTTGATGAAATAAATGAAGCATAAGTGAGTTGTCAGTAATTATTAATACTGGTACTGGAACAATCTATCCATTATGACTTTTTTTTGGCTAAACTGAAAACTGTGGAGTTTTGGTCATATTCAAGTTTGAACCACCCGAATAAATTTGGTGTAACAGAAAACCGGTGTATTTTTGGTGTCACAGAAATTGATAGCTGGAATGGACACACACATCCAAGGCTTCTCAACCTCATTTCCACTGTGAAACTGTGTGTTCACATGCAGTCTCAACCGAGATTCACAGTAAGTCAAACACAGGACAGAAAAGCTTTTCTGGTTAGTGCACCTGCGACAGCATCTGATCCTGAAGGGGTTCCCTAAACCCCAGTCTCTGGACCATCCATCTGCTCTGAAGGCCGCTTAGAAATGAGGTAAAGGAGGCCCTTGGAGGTCAGATGACTCATGCTAAGTGGTTCGCTGGTTCGTGCTGGAGGAGTGTTGAAAAGCTGGAGAAGCCAGAGGCATTCTTTCCAAAGCAAATTTCCCAGCATCATCTCAGTCCCTGGGCTGCCAAGGTTGGGTCTGTTTTTCTTGGCCTTGACTGAAAGCAAATGACCTCTCTCCTTTCAAGGCGTGAAAGGATCATTACACGCTAGCTGCCTAGGGGATGGGGCGGACAAGAAGTGCTCTGGATGAGGATGGGGCTGGTAGGAGCCACTAATAATACATCAACAGCAAGCATGCCCTCTGTGCCACCGGGCTCAGGCCTACACGAGTTCTCCCAGGCCATCATCCAGCTCTTTCTGCAGACACTGTTATTATAGATGCAGCCCAAGAGGCTGGCTTGCCAGTTCACTGATGCTCAGATGTGGATTCGCATCCCTTCCTCAGACCTCGAAAGCCCAGACTTAACCACTGTTAAACTAAACAAACAAGGAGACCCTTGCACTGAGGTGGCTCTGCTGTCAGAGGCAACCCCAAACCTAAGCCTGGGAATGGCTCAAGGTGCCAAAACTGGAAACTGAAGGACAAGTTCCAAATAGCCAACTGGGCTCTACACTACAGCCGTTAACAACCCCCTTGCTTTGCTTCTACACTTTCTCTTTCAAAGTCCCCCCAGCCCCTCCCAGGGAGCCTCCTAACCGCTGGTTAGACACTGGCCTATTCAAATCAATTGTTGCTCAAATTAAACATTCACTATGTCTCAGTCTATTGCCTACCACTAAGCTCTACTTCCTCTCACGTGTTGGTTAACATAGCGTCGCTCATCTTAGATCTTTTCAGAAATGAGTTTCCCCCACCGGGCCCGGGAAGCTGTTGTCTGTGGTCTCTCTCTCTGAGGGAGGAGTCTCATTCCGAGAGAGTTAGAGGGCAGTGGCGGTGGGGAGGGGAGCATGGAAAGGAAGCCTGCTTTCTAGGCCTGCGTTTGTTGCGATTCCCATAAATCACGTTACTCCCAGTCTCTGCTTAGAAGGAGTGTTTGTTCTGCTGATCGTGTACAAAACCCGTCCTCATGTATAATGCTATGTGAGGCTCCCACAACTCCGGGGGTTTGGATGAAATTTAAGAGTTGTTTCCAAATGGACTGCTAATGTTCTAGAAAATCCCATAGTGATTTCTGACAGCATCACCATGTTAGAGAAGTCTGTTTCTTAGAGCAAAGTTATGTTTGTTGTCATGCAGCATGGATGCACCAACATGCATGCATGTAACATGTGCCCATGGATTTAATGGACACCATCTTTGAGAAGGACTGCCTTAGATTCTGACATTTTCAGGTTCAATAAGGTCCACATTGTGTCAGTCTACTGCCCTGTGCAAATATAGTACAACGTTATAGACAGAATTTACGCGGAGATTTCATGATACTTTCAGGGTTAGACATGTTTATTCACCTGTTTTACATGTGTAACAAACTATGGCATGTAGATAGGGCCACTACTTTTCACAAGAAGTCTACAGATGTATAGAGAATTTGGGGATTTTTAAAAATTTGTATGTCAGGGGACAATTTATTTGTGTTTTATAGGAAAAATATTCTCTCAGTAAAATGTGTGCATGTGCGTGTGTGTACTCAGATCCTTCTGCTCGGCTCAGAAAATTCTCCATGTGATTGACTAAACTTATCTACTGAAGTTTCCTATTGTGTTCCCATTTTTATTTCTATTTGTAGATGTCTTGGGTAATTGATTTACGTATGCATCAATTTGTATTTTAAAGTCCCACACAGGTGAAGACGAAGAGTCTTGCTAAAACGTGCTTTTCTCTTTCCCGTGGCACTTCTGATTTCTAGAAGCTCATTCTTGTCGCCCAGCTCCTATTTACTGAAAACTAGGGCTGTGGTCTGGTTTGCAAGCGACTCCATCCTTTGTCTTCATGTCTGGCTCCGTGGGGAGAGTTGCTCTGGCGAACTCCGTGTGAGTGACGGGAACACCTGTCCGGTGCCTGCAGTTAGCGGGTGGACACGCATGTCTCACACAGGGGCTCTGCGGTGGTTCCGTTTCTGTTCTGCACATAATAGTTATCCAGCCAGTCAGAGCAATTTTCAGTCATGTTTGCCTTCACTGGAAGGCAGCCAAGAACCCTAAGTTAAGCCTTGGAAGCCCCCATTCCTGGTCCAGCTCCCGGTGGAGTTGGAGAGAGATGATTCCGATAGAGCTCCCCCAGGCACAGGGGTGCTGCAGTGTGCTGTCTGCTCTTGCAGCCCGGGGCTCCCCGAGGTCTGACACACGGGAGGGGGCCTTAGGCACATGTCCAACCCCCCCCCGAACAGGCAGTTCTGTGCTGGCTGCCACAGCAAATGCTTCCATCCAGTCTCAGGAGGGATGCTTTTCGTAGGAGAGAGCTGCGGGAGAAGTGTGGCAGCAAACAATTCCCATCCTGCTTCCCCTCACACTTGTCCTCCAGGAGGGACTCATTTTGGAGAACAGAAAGTCACTGGTTTATCAAGCAGACGAGGCTATGGACAGAAAACCAGGAAGGTTTTAGCTCCAGGGTTATGACAGAAAATGCAGATTTCCATGCCAGAGCGTCTCCCTCTGACAAGAACCAGCCTTCAGGGGCTCTGCGGTGGTTCCGTTTCTGTTCTGCACATAATAGAACAGCGGTTCTCATGCTATTTCACAGAGCAGCATGACTATCAGTCTTATATTTTCACCGAGGCTCATGGAAACAAACGGCGTTTCGAAGGGAATGGAAATGAAATGAGCTCCTGTGGTCCAAGGATGGAAGGCTCCGTTGTAGGGACACATTCCCGTGTGCCCGGGGTCAGGGCGTGCCTGCCGCGCCAGGGACTGACGCTGTTCTGTCCCCGTGAGGAGGGGGCGTGCTCAGGTGTGGTCCGGGTGCTGAGCTCCTCACAGTGAGCAGAGCTGTTTGCCCGTTGTCATTTGGAAAGGGTGGCTTTCCTTCATGCCCTGAGAGTTCCCCGCATGCTCCCGACAGTCTGCCTGAACCCGCATCCCCGGGGCCGTGAGGAAGATGTTGGAAGTAGGACAACAAAACCTTCGTGGCGAGCTCGCCAAGGCCTTCCTGAAGGTGCATCCCAGCCCTCGGACCCGTTCCCTGTGACCTTTCTGTGAGACTGTGCTACATGGAGTTTTGTCAGCTACCTAGGCACCTAACTGCCCTCTTTATTGGTTGTTCTCCAAGGACCTCCAGGCCCAAGCCAATGTCTTACTTCATAAGCACATACCATGCTGAACAGTCTTTTTGCACAGTAAAATGAAATCACTTCTTTTAAAAAACGTAATTAAGACATTAAAGTTAATGGCTCATCGCATAGATGGCAGCAGACATATTCAGTTGTATTGAAGTTGTTTCAGACACTTGTTCTTTAGTTTGGTCTTTGACTTTCCTACTTGGTGGTGCCTGGTGTGCAGATCATCTCACTCAAAGTACTTCTGTCAGACCCTGGGCTGCTCTGCTCCCTCACAGGGCATACGGGACCTCCGGCCACTGGTTACTTACTGTGTGCTGCTGCTTTCACCGCCCTCACAGAAGACTGGCTTCATAAGGCGGTTTCATGTGTGTTCATCTCTGTGTCTCCAATGCCTCGCTTGGGTAGTTAACAAAATGCCAACTACACGTTTTTAACTATAAGTTCCCCCAATACATAACATTCTTACTCTACAAAACACTCAGGTGTCATGACTTTGGTTTTTCCAAGGGGTGCTGAGGTCCTGATAACAGTTTATATGAGTGGAATATTGAATGATAATATAAAACTGGCAAACTGAGAACTGAGAAATGTGTGTGCGGGAGTGGTGCGTGTATGTGTGTGTGTGTGTGTGTGTGTGTGTGTGTGACAAAGGACCTGGAATGTAGAGACTGCCCATGTTCCCCTGTGACTGATCAGTGGGATGGAAACTCTAAACAGATGTGGACAGGAAGTTTCTACCTGCTGGAGGGCTGGCACTTAACATAGGACCGTTTTACGCGTCCGCGTCATTAGAGTTTTTAAGAAGACACTCTCCTTACTCTGAGTCCAAGAAGAAAAGAAAGATATGGAGGGTTGGGTAGGACGGAGGGAGAGGGGAGGGAAGGAAGGGGCAGGAGGAAACTTTCTAGAGAAAGATCTTTCCCTTTCTAGAGAGAGAAACTCTAAGTACTGTCTATTCATGAGCATCTGCAAGTCACACCGCAGCTTAACTATGTCTTCTCTGGTTTAATAGAAACTCTGATTGTTTCCTAGCACTCCCGTCCAGAGTGATTGTTTTTGCATTTCAATGCGGTAAGAAGTAGATTGAATAAATGCATAACATATTAGAACTGCCATTAAGCAAATGATTCTATGTGGGCCCGTTGAATGAATGTTTTCATTTTTCCTTCTGAGCAAAACACAGATTTCTCCAATTATTTTTAAATTGATTGTTCTCTACTGCTGCCCAAGGAAAAGTGGGCGGGGGGAACCTATTTGATGTTCATTCCATTCCTCCAGTTTGATTCAAGGATGGAGCCGCAGCAGACGAACAGCGCATGCAGTCAGACGCTTTCCCTCCGAAGTCTGCGGGGCCACCGCTGTCGGCATCCTGGGTACAGTTCTCACACACTCAGACTCCGGTTCCTGCTATCGTGTTGTAAATCTCAGGTGTCTTTTCGCAGCCCTGCCTCCCCAGCCCTCCCCAGATTGAGTCCCTGCCTCCAGGAAGTGTGCCCCTAACTCAGGCACGGGGCGGAGACAGCCAGGAAGGTTTGCAGGTGGTGGTGGGAAGACATGTCTGATGCATGTTTTCTAAGCGGGCGGTTCTTCTCAATGAGCTCCTGAGCTTCCGGAGCACAGAGCCTGCTGTTGTGTCAGGGCCGATAATGGGGCTCTTGCAGGAAGAGGGGACCTCCCCGTCTGACCAGTGTCCGGAGAGTGTAAGGAGCTGTCCGCTGGCTGTCGAACAAGGAGGACAGTAACTCGAGCTGACACGGTTCCATTTCCAGGGCCTTCCATGTCCTGCACACTGGCCTCCCTTCTTTAAGTCCCAGGTGGGAAGGAAGTCAGTAGGAGACGAGCATTCTCCCCATTTAATTCAGCGGGGCCTTGCCTTTGCTGTCTCTGTGGTGCACAGACGTTGGCAAAGAGATGCGCTCCAGCGCCCGCACAGCTTCCGGTGAGCAGCCCGTGGTGGCGTTGCTGAGAGATTAGGAACATGCTTCCGAGGAAAGGCACGGTTCCCGTTTGCCTCTGGCTCCTGTTTCCAGCCCAGGGAGATGAGCTGGCCCTTGCGGATGCTCTAAGGCAGGCGTCTTCAAACTACGGCCCGAGGGCCACATGAGGCTCGCAGAGGAGTCTGATCCGACCCGCCAGGTTTTTTGGGCAGTGAGCGCAGCCGAGGTGTTACAGTAGGAATTAGTAGTTCATATAGTCCGGCCCTCCAGCTCTCTGAGGGACCGTGATCTGGCCCCCACTTTAAAAAGTTTGAGGAGCCCTGTAAGGGTTGAGCTTTCCATTGACCTATGAACCAAGAGGTCACGGTTTGATTCCAGGTTTGGGCACATGATCTGGGTTGCAGGCACCATCCCCAGCAGGGAATGTGTGGGAGGCAGCCAATCAATGATTTTTTTCCTCATCATTAATATTCCTCTCTCTCTTCCCCCCCTCCCTCTCTGAATCAATACAAATGTATTAAAAAAAAAAAAAAGAGTTGAGCTCTCGGAACTCCTGGGAGTATCCCTCATGGGTGGACACACACATCGGGGTGGCGGTGCAGGGAACTGGCTGAAAGAGCTGTCGATGATGAAAGTGGGGGCGCCATAAAAGACAAGAGCCTCAACGCACTCACGTGCCTCAGGCAGTCTGTATCCATCTCTTTTCTGTTTCCATGGGTGTTTCTATCCACTTGCATAAATTGGTAATATACAAAATAAAAATGCAAATGAGAGAGCGAGACCCATTTTAAAAATAACCCGCGGCCAGGAGCTTTGTTACCTCGGGGTGGGCAGGGGCCGTGGAAGAACGTGCGGTGCTATGTGTGTCTTCCGAGGTGCTTGGAGGGCGTTTTGCTGGCGTCCCCGAGCCAGCGAAGCCGCACGTGGCCGTTGCCACGGCAACCCATTTTTGTGGTTTGCAGAATCAGGGTGCAAACCAGATGTAAATTGTCAGGCGGTAAATTTCTGTTGTTGCAGGAGATGGTAACACACGCGGTTTCATTTGGTCAATTTGTGTACTTTTGAGGTACTCGTTCCCCTTGGCTCCCTCCCGCTGGCTGGCTGGCCTGCGCCAGGGTTGCAGCCGAGGCTACAGCGCCTGACTTCCCCCCAGGTTAACGGGAACAGCCAGCCGTCGGGCTCAGAAGGCCGTTGTTGCAAAAAGCAAGGCTCCTGGCCGCCCGCGGTGCCATTTCTCAGCGCGGGGACCCGGTTTCTCCGGTTCCTCTCGGGGAAGGGAACCACATTAGCTGCTAAAGGCGCCGTCAGTACCTGTTTGCAATCTACGGAGACGAGCACGTTTCTGTCTCCGTGGCTCCTTACTGTGGAGGGAGAAGGCCCACTGTCCGGGAGCCCTGGATGTCCGAGGTCATCTTCTCCCTGCGTGCCGGCCAGTGGGCCCACAGCGTGTCCCCAGCTCCCCTCTACGCCTGCCGGACCTGCAGGTCCTCTCCTCCTGCTCCTCCTCCCTGGACTGAGCCTCTGCGTCCTATTCCCTCCGCCTGCTCTCCGCCCTCCCTGGCCCGAAGTCAGGACCTCCCGGCTGGAGAGGTCTGCCGGCTCCAGGGAGCGAGGGCCTGCTTGTTTTGTTTAGTGCTGTGCTGTTACTCCTCACCGGAGGATATTTTCCCATTGATTTTTAGAGAGAGTCGAAGGGTGGGGGAGAGACAGAAAGATAGAAACGTAGATGTGAGAGCAAATTGAGTTGGTTGCCTTCTTGCACTTGCCCAGACCAAGGCTGGGGATGGAGCCTTGACTGGAATCGAACTCGGGACGCTTCGGTCCCTAGGGCCAACGCTCTATCCGCGCAGGACCGGCTGGGGCTGGAGTGCACACTTTTCACTTGACAAGTGGTACAGCTCGGTTTCCCAGAGCACACCCAGCTTCCTCATCGATCACCAGGCGACGAGGGGCATCCTCAGCGGGACACCAGCGTGAGAATAACGCCCGGCACTCCTAGTTCTTCACACAAAACGGGGGGTTCTCAAGGTTTCACTGGGATGGTAGAAAGTGCCCGCCCATGGTTCATCGCTTTTTATTATTATTATTATTATTATTATTTTAAATTTTAATATATTTTATTGATTTTTTTGCCCCCCTCCCTCCCTCTCATACATACCCTCCCTCCCCAGAGTTTTATGTCCATAGGTTGTACTTATATGCATGTATACAAGTCTTTCGGTTGATCTTTTATCGTCGCTTTCAAAGTAGTAACTGTCAAGACACGCTTACCACTTACTAGACTCTGTGGAGCCCTATGCTTAGTCGGGGGGCGCCGGCGTGAGACGAGGAGAAATGGCGGAGCGGAACAGAGCCCCTTGCGTGGCATTTCACTCTGACTTCCACCTGTGGTTGTGGAGTTTTACTGGACCGATAGACTTTTTTCCTGTTTATTTCTATGAAAATAACTTAAAAGACACTCTAGTATTTGTCGTCTCACATTATGGCATGTCTTAGAGGAAGAAAAACAACTGGAAACCAGGTACAAGTTAGTGTGGCTAGACGTCATGGAAATATTTATAAACTTAACTAGTCACAGCTGGCAAAGAAGCCCAGCATTTTTGTGGGTGTGGCTGCAGGTGTGCAGGCGTGCTTGTGTGAGGCTGGCACTGGAGGAGACAGAGGGGTGGACATCCATTGGTTATCCATACGTCTGCAAGAGGCGAGGATCAGTCTTTGGAGATGATGGACAGGGCGGTTGTCTCTTCTTGAGCTACGGTGACATCTGGGGAAACAAGGGCTTCCCGAGATTGGCAAAATGTGATGGAAACAGTGTGCATTAGTCCTCCCAGGAAGGATCTCTCAAAGGAGAGAAGAATGAGCGCCCTCCCCGCACGGCACCATGATAAATGGGCTCTCTCTGGTCCCAAGGAAGATCACGTTGGAGTCAGCAGCTCCGGGTCTTTATTTTAGATCTCAGGGCCTTACGTGCTTATTAGTCTATGCTGTGCATTCTTCTGGGGAAAACTTACAGCAAGGTTTTAATAAAATAAGTATGTGCTGAGATTTATGCCAAAAGCTGTAATTATTTTGTGTTCGTTCGGAAGCTCCCTTGGTCCCCAGCAAAGAGGGTTGGGGCAGAGTGGCCTCTTCAGTCAGGGTGGAGTGTCCACACAGGAGCACCGTTTCTGTTCCCTTGGAAGCAGTACGGATCTGAGATGTCCTAAGCCCGTCTGGGCTTCAACCGCCATCACTTTCCACACACTGGACCTCTGCATCCTCGCAGATGCATGGGAACGTTTAGGCAGCAGGTCCGCGGCTCACCGTTTCACTGCAGAGTAATTGGATCCTGTGAAGTGGCCGCTGTATTATGCATGAACCGCAATCGGGGTGCACCGCGTGGTGACCCTGCGGAGTCTGGTGAATTATTACGCAGCCTCCTGGTCTGGCTGAGGAGCTCATAACCGTAGGAAGAGCCTGTTGTTGGGTGTTTCTGCCTAAAAAGTTGGTGCTCCCCAACGGAGACAGTTGTGCTCGTTCTAAGAAATGCGTGATGTGGGAGGCACAGTGGCAAGGCTTCAGCCGAATGGGCTTTCGAGTCAGGCGTTTTGGGTTCAGGTCAGGATCTGCCCCAGGGCGAGCTGGGCAGGTGCTCCCATTCTGCCTCCCTTCCCTCAGGGAGCTGCGATGTCAGGTGACGTGAGCTGTGTGAGAGCTTAACCAGGTCCAGGCTGTGGTGCATAACTGTTGGTCAGAAACAATTCTTCCTCCTCCTGCTCTTCTCCCTCCTCCCCGTCACCCCCTCCTCTTCCTCCTCCTCTTCTTCCTTTTTGTTGTATGTGAATGTAGGAAGCAGCAGGAAAAAAATACAATCTTAAAGTTTAACTTAAAATTATATGCATTCTTCTTTAGTCCTTACATGTGTTGAGTTAGCACAGACACTTGAACCTTTAATCACCTTCAACTTGAATTTTATTTCCAGTTGCCTAATGACTTATAATGTAAAAAACAACCACCGCCTCCATCTGAAATAGCATGTATACGGACCCCCGCTCTCTGACCCCGCTCCTAACATGGGAAGGTGCTCACAACATCCGGCCTTCACCTTACCCTCAGCGCTGGGCATGCCGGACCGTCCCTGGGGAGGGCCTCCTGAGGCTCTTGGAGGGGGTCGCCGCGGGAGGGAGGCTGAGGTGTGCACCCGGCTGGGTGGGACCTTCTGCGCAAGTCTGAGTTCTGAGACCGCTCAGCACAGTCAGTGGGAGCGGGGATTACGGCTCCATCACTGAAGGTTGCTGAGCCAGGAGCTTATTAATACTCAGCGGGGTTGATGGATTTTCTTGAAACTTAATGATCCTATGGGCAGGAAATCCCCAGGCGCTCTGCAGCTTCCTGGTTTAAAGGAGCATGCACGGGGAAAGAGAGGGTCCCCGGGGGACTGAAGGCCTCAGGTGAGGAAACGAGGCCTACGAGCTGCCCCTCGAGTTTTCCCTTGTGCTGTTACCGCGCTGCCTGAGTCGGTCATCCCTCTTCTCTTGGAAACAGCTAGAAAGGAAGAGACACAGGGAGCCTACAAAGACGGTGTCCGGATGGGGATGGGCACAGGGCATGGCACGCGGGATGCGTGGGGTGGCTGCATTGTGATGGAGAACCTGGCTCCCGGGAGGCAGCGTGGACTGGCCAGGTGGGCAGCACCCACAGAAGCAGTGCCACCAGCAGAAAGCCTTCTTCCTAAGAGCCGCCGGCCCCAGGCGGACTTCATATGCTCCTGCTGGGGAGGTGGTGAGAAAACGCACGGGGTGTGCTGAGCACACGGTTCCACACAGAAAATGCTCGCGTGTAAGGCGGACCCTGCTGATGTCAGGCTCATTCCCTTGACCGGAGAAGGGCCGTCTACGAGAGGTCACGTGATCTGAACCCTTAAGGTCTCTGCTGACAGTGGTGCATGGCATTCAACATGTCATCTTCATCCCTGGGACCCTGGTCATTTCATCCTTCCTCCCTGTGACCCTGGTCATTCCATCCTTCCTCCCTGGGACCTGTCGTCCAGCAGCAGGCAGTGTGCACTTCATCCTTCCTCCCTGGGACCCGTGTCCAGCATCAGGCGCCGTGGCCCAGGTCAGAATGTAAACGGAAGGTGAGGCTTTGATATTTACATGGGATTTGCTTGCTCAGAGCCGGAAATGGCGGTTTGGCAAATGCGTCCCTGAGTTTACACAGGCAGCGAGCACCACCCCTGACTCCTGACAGCTGGGTGCTTGTGTAAAGGACGCCGGGCGGTAAAGCCCAGTTAGCGGAGCAGACAGATGTTCTGAGTTTCCCAGGCGGATGGGCCCGGCCGCTCACACAGGGCGATGGCGTGCAGGTGAAGACAGTCTATGCTCATCTTATGGCGACATTTCACGTTTCCATGCGGGACTTTGCAGGAAAGGAGCTTCCAGGTCTCAGAAGTGCTCAGAACACATTCATTTTTCATGGCGAGAGCCGTGGTGGTCTCTTCCCATCGGACTGTGCTCTCTCTCAGATGACCCGGCATCTTGACCCAGCTAGTCCTTATGTGCACCTTGTTGTCTCGCTCTCAGTGCCCTCGACCTGCGCAGGGTGAGGCCAATGGCCCCTGGCCTTGGGAGAATCAGGATTCGTCTGTCTAGAGCAGTGGTTCCCAACCTTCCTACTGATGCGGCCCTTTAATACAGCTCCTCATGTGGTGGTGACCCCCAACCGTAAAACTATTTCTGTTGCTACTTCATAACCGTGATTTTGCTACTGTTAATGAATCATCATGTAAATATCTGTGTTTTCCGATGGTCTAAGCACATGTGTCAAACACAAGGCCCGCGGGCCAAATCCGTCCCGCCGGGCCTTGCAATGTGGCCCGCACCGCGCTGTCATCACTGCACTCCGCTGCGTTTCCATCACAATGACAGTTTATGACTGTTCAGTAAACCATTCGGCCCGCGATTTAGGCTGGATTTTAGATTTTGGCCCCTTCTCTGATTGAGTTCGACACCCCTAGTCTAAGGCGACCCTGCTAGCGGTTCTGAACCTGTGGATCATGACCCACGGTGAGAACAGCTGCTATAGAGCCACTGATGTGGTAGCAAAATTACCGTTATAGTTGAGAACCACTGCTGGAGTGGCAAAACCACAGTTACGAAGTGGCAACGAAAGTAATTTTATGGTTGGGGGTCACCACAACATGAGGAGCTGTATTAAAGGGTCACCACATTGAGAACCACTGCTCTAGAGGTTCATGGGAATTACCCCGACGATCATTAACTGTTCTGCACCGACCCCTGTGGGCCCACATGCCCTCTGTAGAACACGCAGAGTATCCGGTGTTTCTGAGGGGCTGGTTTTGAGGAGAACAGAATGAAGTGGAGGGCCCAGAGGCCCTGTCAGCAAGATGAGACTCCCCTGATGACATACAGGCCCAGAGGGACGGCATCTCTGAGCACGCATGTCTGTTTCTAACTTTTTTTAGGTTTTATTTACTTTTTTCTTAGCAAAAGTAAGCTGTGAATCAGCTGACAATGTCACCTAAATGCCCTGACCTATCCTATTGGCGTTAGGAGACTGAGGGAGAGCATGCAGCCAGGTTCACACCAGCGGGGTGAATCTGCTAAAATGTCTGCCTTTTGTTTCTTTATAGTCATCGTTTTAATTTTGTAATGAGTTAAGAGAACATTTCTCATAAGCACACATCAGTCCTCTCTAAGTATCTCCAGCAGTTCAAATACCCGCCATCATTGATGTGCTCAGAGTGGCAGGTCCCATGTCTTCCTGAGTGAAGGCCGTGGTGGCCCTGGCCCATGGGCAGGCTCGGTCCTTGCAGTTGCTGCTTTGTGAGGTCAGGAGCCATCTCCCCTCCCCCTGCTCCTCGGGGAGTTAAATCCCAGAGTTCCAGGCCTCTGGCATCTACAGGAAATGCTGCCTGTTGACGCTGCCTTTACCCAGTGGCTCAGTGGGTCTGGGGGGGGGGGGGTGTCTTGGCCTTTAAAAGCAGACCTGGAACAAATGGGGGTGTTCACCCTTCGCCTAACAGAGCGGCCGGTGTCCGTGAGGCCTCACCTGCCGGGCGTAAAGCTTGACGTGACAGCCCAAAGGACCTGCGGGGAGAGATCCTCATGAGTCCGAGGACCATATCCTCTGGGAAGACAAAGGTCTCCCCTCCAAGGGCTCTCAGGAAAGGTGGATGGATTTCCTGGCATTCTGAGGTCTTTGTATGGCATCTTCTCCCCGAGACAAACATCAGGAAGGAGAGGCTAAGGACAGGCCTTGAGGCTGGCACTTCCTTTCCGGGCGGGACTCAGGGGACTCCCAGGCCTTCGCTCAGCACCTCCCGCCTCGGGGTGTGCCGGGGAGTCCCCTCCCCCCTCCCCGTCTTCCCGGGGACCTCTGCCAAGTGTCTGTGTATCAGAGTGGATGCTGTCAGACAAACATATGGGCGAGGAGGTGGGGGAACGCGCAGGCATGCTCTCCGAGAATAGGCTGTGTCTGTCAGCTTTGACGCGGGCATGTCACTCGCCGGGGGTTACATTAAGATGGCATGTTTGTCTGGTGGAAGCCTGCCCACAGGGAGTGTCTGTGGCGCGAGGAAGTGCTGGAAGATCGGGGGGGAGAGGGACTGAGTCTTCTCTCACAGGCCCCCCCAGAGCCAGGCAGTGCCATGGTCAGTGCCAGGCCCGCATGGGAGCCGGGGACCTATCCCACAGGACAGCCCTCTGACCTCCCCGGGCCTCCTCCTCCGGGCTCCACACAAAGGTAGTAAGAAGCAAATGTCGTTGCTGAGAAAGTCTGTGTAAATGACATGGTCCTGTGCCCGACCTGGTGGGCTCAGTGGTTAGAGCGACACCATGGACGGGAGGGTCAGGGGGTTCCATTCCTGGTCAAGGGCACGTACTTTGGTTGCAGGTTCCCAGTCGGAGCACGTGCAGGAGGCAACCAATCGATCTCTCTCTCTCTCTCTCTCACATTGATGTTTCTCTCTCTCTCTCCCTCCTGCCTTCCTCCCTCCCTCCCTCCCACTCTCTCTAGAAACTAATGGGGAAAAATATCCTGGGGTGAAGATAACTCACACACACAACCGTATAGCTCCAAAGGAGCATTCACAATGACGCTGTTCATCTTTGTATCCTTCTTCCTTGCCCCCTAGCTTTTTGTGTCAGTTAATCACTATCATCTTAAGCAAAGTGTGGGGAGCGCATGTAGAAATGGAGAGACATTTGCCAAGGAGAAAAAACAGGGCTGAGAAATTGAGGAGGTGCCTGCACAGGCTGTCCCCATGTTTGGAAGTGAAAAGCCAGGTGGGGTGGGGCCGGAGGAGGTCCGCCTGGAGGGGTGAGGGGGTCCTGAGGACTAGCTTGCATGTGAAGAGGGCACAGTGAGCGCCTTCAGACATCACAGGGAACCTCCCTCGTCAACCAGGGTGTTTGGGGGGGGGGCGTCAGCACCCCTGGGCAGACAGAGGTGCGGTGGATGGTCAGTAGCTGGCTCTGCGGCTGAATGACAGCCGCGCATTCCTGAGGGGCATTAAGTTTGTGACTCATTTCAGATTATGTCTCAAAGGTGAATTTCGGGTGTGTGGGATTTGGATGTGATATACTCAACAAATCATAACTGCCTCTGGAGTTGAATGTCTGATTTCGCTTTTAGATACTTGATTATCTGGAAAGAGCTTTCCTATTTTATTTTATTTTGGTACAAATCTATGAGCTTCCCCCATCTTTAAACAAACAAATAAACAAAAGCTCTCTGAAAGGCTGACCAGGCAGAGCTCAGTGGGGTGCACTCTGAAGCGTCCTCCGAAGCGTCCTGCCCCGGCCTCCAAGATGAAACTGTGATGCGGGGCAAGGACGGTAAGGCTGCTGGGCCTCAGTTTCCCCACCTGTGAAATGGGCTATCGGACTGTCCACTCAAGGCCCCCTTCGACACAAACATCCCGTCATCCAATGACAACGCCGTCCCCTTCGCCACTCCCTACGCCGAGGCTGTGCAGAGTGCTTCTGTGAATGACAGCTTTACAAACACAGCCGCCTCCACCACCGCCTACCGCTGCACGAACATCACAGCACACGGTTCCGTTCAAACCTGACCACGATGCAGAGGGAGTGGATGGCGTGGCGGGTGCCACGCTGCCCCCCTGAGAGTCGGGATGAGCCCGGGGCGCCCTTTGCTAACTCTGTGCGGGAGGCCTCTCTCCGGGCCTGCTGAGACCTGGGCCCTCCCACCAGGGTCCAGAGAACACTGCCATCCGCCCGGGACTTCCCCTGCCCTCTGACACCACCTACTTGCTCGGTATTAGAATCTGATTTCTCTGTACCTGGCGGCGACGGGGTGACTGCCATCCAAATCTCTTTCCTGGAGGTCTCAGCAGCCCGCACTTTACCAGGGGGAGGCGGGAGGGGCGCCCTGGCCCCAGGGGGAGGCATGCTCTGTGGCTGAGGCGGAGCTGCCCGCCTCTGCACGGCCAGCATCAGTGCTCACAGCCCCTCCAGTGCCCACCACGCCCACATCTGCTCTTTTTAGGGAGCCTCAGGGGGGCCGCACCGGTGGCTGCACCTCAGAACCAGGCCTCCTGGGAGCATGTGGGGCTGCAGGCCCGCCCAGCGCACCCCTGGTTCGGCCAGAGCTCTCACAGTGTCAGGGATTCTCTGGGGCGTCCTTCCCCAGGCTGGAGGGAGGGGCCCACTGTTCGCTTCTGTGCCTGACCCCCCTCACCCCCCCAGTACACCCCTCGTCTCTGACCACGCTCAGAGGCCGCCAGTTCAGTACGAACGCTCAGCATACAGAGGTGTTACTTTCTAGCTCAGTATTAAGCCTTTCCGATCGGCTTACTTAGTTTGCAATAAATACCACAATGCCACATCACATAGGAATTTCACGCCAGAAAAAATGTAGGGCGAGGGTGAGGGAAAGTTAGACATCAAGTTCAACTCATCGGTGGTTCATGGAGAGGGTGGGGGAGGAGCAGCAGGTGTAAAAAAAGACCAGAGAAAGAACAAGATACAGCGAGTAAACCCTAGGCTGGCCACGGTCCCCACACATCCCTACACTGCCGGCCTCGGAAGCCGATCACACTCCCTTCAGCCATCCACAGGCACGGCCGCGACAAAGCAGAAATCCTGCCACTCACCATGTCCAGCTCAGCATGCAGCTGGGACCGGCTCCCAGCGCTGGTCCTTCAGGCTGGTCTCCTGAAAGCTCTGACGTATGGGGAAGCCGAGGCCGGGGGTGGGCTCAGGTTACACCTTCTGGGCGTGCTCCCCGCCCTCCTGGCCTGGGCGGGTGCCAGCCAGGTCCCCAGGCTCAGGGCACCGCTGGGGACAGCCCCTAGGGAGGGCCTGGACCCAGCCTGTTCCTCAGACTCCAGCCGACACACCGCCGACCTCTGAAACCCACAGGCTGTGGACGTGGCTTTGCCTGGGTTAGGGCTAGTCTGCTGTTACAGGGATCGACTGCCATTCCATCATGGGCCGGGGGCCGGGGTTCAGAGCCTGTGTGTTCCGGAGGAAAAGTTCCCCCAGAAGGTCCGAGCCATCCCCGGATCAGTGCTGCAGTGCTGCGTCTGCACCAGCCTGCCCGCCGCTGGGAGGAGCTGTCTGTCTCCGCAGCTGCTCTGGGCCAGCAGCACCGCCAGGCCCGGCCCCGCTGGGCCACGGGCAGGGAGTCTCCGTGTCTGCCAGGGACGGTGGCCTGTGCTGGAGGCAGAGCGAGCCCGCCGCCCGCTCATGCTCCTGTCACCGGGAGAGGAGCCCTCTCCTCAAACTTGCTCATTCCTCTCGGCAAACTCGGCCCTCGCAGCCCGACACCTGTCAGGCCCGCGGTGCTGCCGCTGTTCACAAAGGTCACCGCAATGAACTGGCCTCTTACACAGCCCATTGTGAGCCGCCCGGTTATTTATTTTTTTGACACGTTTACGGGAACGTGGCAGGATCTAAGTGGCTGGCTATTATCTGTTGGTTTGGGGGGCTCCTCTCGGAAACCGGGGAGCCGGTGACAGCTCGGAAAGCAAAGCACGGTTGCAGGGGGAAAATTGCCTGCGGTTTGAAAGAAGCCAAAGCCAGCCTAAGGAACTGGGGGTGACTGGGAGCAGCCTCGAGGCGGGCGGCCAGGCTGGTGTCTGCGGCCGAAAGGGGGCGGTGGGTACCCACGATCGGCCTGCTTGCTCTGAAAGCTGGTCCCGTTAGCGCCTGGGTACCCCTCGCCCGCGGAGCCCCTGGACCAGGCTGCAGGGATGCTCAGGGCTTCCTTCCAGAGGGCCAGCCTGTCCCTCTGCCTCCGAGGCTCAGGAGGAGCAGGCCAGGTCCCCGGGTTCCAGGGAGCCACTTCCAGTCCCCACTCCCTCCCTTCTGGCTTTTTCATCCTTACCCCTTTTCCCCGACCAGGGAGCAGTCCCCGGAGCCTGAGGCCGGACACAAGGACATATTGTTACCGATGAGCGCTGAGCGGGAACTCAGCCCCGCAGCCCCCGCAGAGGGACCGGGGCCGGAGCTCCCAGCCCCCGGCCTCCGGGAGGGGAGGGAGCGGGCATCCCTGCGCGCTGCTCGCGGGGGCAGAGAGGACGCACCTCTGGCTCCGGACCCTCCCCAGCGCCGGGGCTTCCAGCCGCACCAGCCCCGATCGCCCTGCCCCTGCCCCGCCGGGCCTGTCCCGGAGTCCGTTACCGGAGCCCGGAGGCAGCCGGCAGCCCGGCGGGCACTCCCGGCGCGGCTCCCGGTGCAGCCGCACACGGTCCGCCTCGGCCGCACCCCGGCGGCGGCGGAGGACTCCCCGCTTGGGGGATGGGGCCCCACAGGACCGGTGCCTCTGGCTCTGCTTTCCCGGCTCAGGCTCGGAGAGGGAAACCCGGCTGCTCCCCGGCCCCCCCCCCCCCCCCCCCCCCCCGTCCCTCTGCCTCCTCCCCGCCCGGCCCCGGCCCCGGCCCCGGGCACCCCCATGGGCACCCCCATGGGCATCCCCATGGGCGCGGGAGCAGCCCGCACAGCCCCGGGCGCCTGCACGTCCCGGTCTCCCCGAAGCCGGAGGGGAAGGGGGAGGCTCCCCGGATCCGGACCGGAAGGAAACATCGAGCGGAATGGGCCGGCGGCGCCCCGGCCCCGCACAGCCCGCGGCCCGCGGCTCCCGGGAACTTACCGGCCCGGCCCCGGGGTGCTGCCCGCCGCCGCCGCCCGGGTCCTCCGTGCGGGGTCACATGGCGGTGCGGAGCGGGGTGTCCACGGGCTGGAGGAGTGTCCACGGGCTGGAGGGGTGTCCACGGGCTGGAGGGGTGTCCAGGGGCTGGAGGGGTGTCCACGGGCGCGGGGTGTCCAGGGGCTGGAGGGGTGTCCAGGGGCGCGGGGTGTCCACGGGCGCGGGGTGTCCAGGGGCTGGAGGGGTGTCCACGGGCTGGAGGGGTGTCCACGGGCGCGGGGTGTCCAGGGGCTGGAGGGGTGTCCACGGGCGCGGGTTGTCCACGGGCGCGGGGTGTCCACGGGCGCGGGGTGTCCACGGGCTGGAGGGGTGTCCACGGGCGCGGGGTGTCCAGGGCGCGGGCTGGAGGGGCTGGCGGTGCGGTGCGCGGCGCCCCGGGCTGGGGAGGGCGGCGGCGGCCCTCGGCGGGCTCAGCGCGCGGGCTGCGGCTGGCCGTGCAGGGTGGGCAGTGCCCGGGCGCCCGCGCGCCGGCCCCGCGTGCCCATGGCGCCCCGCGGCCCGAGGACCCGGCGCCCGGCGGGAGGAGCCAGAGCCCGGCCCGGAGGCAGCGCTGGCGGCCGCGCGCGCCTGGTTGGCTGCAGCCGCCTGTCTGTCCTGCGCCTCTCTCCGCGGCTCCGGGTGCAAATACAGGGAACAGGTTCGCACAGTCTCCCCGATGGATCGTCCCCTCCCTTCTGCCTCCCTCCCTCCCTCTCTCCTTCCCTCCTCCCTCCCCCCTCCCTCCATCCCTCCTCCCTCCATCCTTTCCATCTTCCTTCCCCCTCCCTTTTTTGAGGGGGAGGGATTTTTGGACAAGTTTCCCCATTTTTTCAGGTTATCAGGCTTTCAGAGAAACTGTTTTCTCCCCGAAAATAGCAGGGCGCACTATTTGGAGAATTGACAAATGTTAAGAACCCCGGGGCGGGTGGGGCGGGAGGGGATTGGTGGGGAGCCCCTGTAGGAAGGGCTGCCTGCAACCCCGCGAGTGGCATTTGCGTCTCCATAGGTGCTACTGGATTCAGCATATTGCTTGCTGTTCAGTAACAGGTTTTTTGGAAGCAATGGCATTTCTTATCTGGATTGACCAGATTTTTAAAATAAAGCCCATATTCGTTGCTTCTATCTAGGATGCACAAACATTGGCACAGGAAGGGGGGTGAGGTTTGGAACAATATGCATTTCCAATTACACTCACTCACTTCTCCCTCTGGGGTGCAAGTGATCTGCCAGCCACACACGCGTGGGTGCGTGTGTTGGTGGTGGTGGTGGTTGTGTGTGTGTGTGTGTGTGTGTGTGTGTGTGTGTGTGTTTGGGCGTATGTTTTACTATTCCGGGGCAGTGTTTCAACGGTAACATATTAAATGCTCAAGAAAGCAATTTTTTCTTCATTCTTAGACTTATGGAGTCTGATGTATATTTTTCCTGGAAAATATACAATGGACACTACATAGCTAAAACATTCTCTGAGTTATCGGAAATCGGGGAAAGAAACCCAGGAAAGCATCGCCGTGTATATTTCTGAAAGAACACCTGTGAGTAAATAGACAGCATTTTTTTAAATGCATGTTTTATAACCTCAATTAGTAATTAGGATGGTAGAGAAACATGTTATTGAGAAGAACAGAACATAGGATTAATTTATCAACAGGTCAAACCTAGGCTAAATACAGGAGCCAGCCTTCGTTTTGAGAGCCTGCCCTCTAGCGGAGTAAAAAGGAGTGACATGTTCATATTACATTTTGTTGGGTGGGGGAGAGCTTTACCATCTAATTGCTCCTCAGGGGTTTATGGAAATGACACAGACCGGTAGCTTGCAGGTACATTGTCATAATACCAGGAATTATTATTTTTTTTAAATGTAGTTTTGTTTCCAACAACTAAATATTTTTTGCTCTGTGGTTTTCTCTAAAAAGTTCCCAAATGCTTTGTATTTTCCTTCTTAAAAAATGTGTTCAAATAGTTCCTACACTTTGGAATAGAAATAAATTAGACAAAAGTAGTGTCTTGATTAATCTAATAATTCGTATTCCAGACTGTTAGTGTAAGCTTTTATTCTTTACCTGACACTGGGGGTTTTACTCTGTAAAGGTGAGGGGTCCGTGGCCGGATGCTGCCATGTGGTCGTGGAATGTCTACATATAGTTCAGTGTCCTTGTGGGGATAGAAATCATCATCACCATCATCACTCCCCCAAGTTTACTCTTTCCAGCTTCCACTTCTTGCATATTTCAAATCATTTCGCCACTCGCAGGATTTTATTTCCACGTATGAAATAATTATATAGAGACTGTGATAATTAGTTGAAAAAGTTTTCATTTCCTGCCACTGGGTCCTTAAGTAGTTCATTTTGGTTGATTGTGTAATTGGCAAACCAGGAATCAAAGCCGTGATAACGCGCTCCCGTAATGAAGGTAAATGGTGATAATCAAACAGGGAGATGAGTAAACTACCTTCTTGGCTTATAAATGAAACCATCAATCATACCTAATTTTTAAAATTTCAGTCTCTTTCAGGAATCAAAGAAAATATCTAAGTTTTAACTTAGAGCTGAATATTTTAAATGCTCCCTTCTGCCATATCGTAGGAAGTTCCTTTACCTAAACCTAACGGGCTACCTTTTGGGCATATGGGGATGTGACTGCTTTTCTTGAAATCCTCTTTGTGGTATAGAATCTATAGGATAAATTCAAAGGACTTCATATTCATTTTTGTACGTTAATTATCCCGGTCGTTGAAAGTGAGGTTGCAGTATGAAAGAGGAAAGAACTGGTTTTGGGTGAGACCTTTGTTCTTTGGTGATGGTTTCCTTGTTTGGCTACAAGAGCTTCTGCGGCTCAGTTTCAGGTGATTTTTACCGATCCTCGGGTCTGTCAGTTACTGGAAATGGGAAAAGTGACTCTCCAAAAAGATATGTTAAAAGCTCTCGGAGTTACCACAGCTTAACGAAGTACCACATGAAGACATTGCATTGTGACTGAGTGCGGGTTTCAGGGCCTTTGAATTTGTACAGCTACAAATAGTCTTCAAACTGAAGCCACAGAATCTTACAACCCCAGTGTCCGGAGTCCTAACAGGTCAGGAGACCTAAACGCACAGCTGGTGGAGGGAGCAGCCCCAGGAACCCATGTCCTCCACGACTCTCCCACAGTACCGCCCCCTCACCTCCCGGGTAGCTGATAGATCTCTGCTTTCTTTTCTGCTTTCCACCCCCCTCACCTTCTTTTCTTACTTTCTCCAGTGTTTTCCTTTAGCATCTACTGACACTTGAGAGAAGATCACCCTTGGAAACTCACTGTAACTCCTAGATGTCCCGTCAGCTGTCCTGTAGCCAGTGGCAGCAGGGTTTCCTGAATGAGTTCAGTTCCAATGACTGTATGAAATGTTAAACGAAATAACGTTAAAGCATAGGTAAATAGTCATGTCTTCAAATGATGTGGAAAGAGTTCTGCCTTCATCCTATCTAATAGAAGAATAATATGCAGATTGACCATCACTCCAACACACTGATGGCTTCCCCCTTGTGGTCAAATATCCTGCCCCCATGTGGACACAAGATGGCTGCCACAAGATGGCCAGCAGGAGAGGGAAGTTGGGAGGGACCAGGCCTTCAAGGGAGGATAGTTGGGGGCAATCAAGCCTGCAGGGGAGGGCAGTTAATGGGTGATCAGGTTGGCAGAGGAGGGAAGTTGGGGGCAAACAGGCAGGCAGGGGAGCAGTTAGACATGAATCAGGCTGGCAGGGATTAAGGGTGATCAGGCTGGCAGGCAGAAGCAGTTAGGGGCAATCAGGAAGGCAGGCAGGCGAGCAGTTGGGAACCAGCAGTCCTGGATTGTGAGAAGGATGTCCGACTGCCTGTTTAGGCCCAATCCCTTGAGGGGTCCCAGATTGGAGAGGGTGCAGGCTGGGTTGAGGGACAACCCCCCCCCCCCCGCCCCCGTGCACGAATTTTGTGCACCGGGCCTCTAGTTATCAGATTAAAGAAAGGGGTATATAAGCATGTATTCATTGACTCAAGGTGGCGTTACTCATTTGTGAGGGCGGTTGTTAATGGGTGGAACGCGGGGCAGTGGGTGTTGTTGTTAGAGAAGTGGCCTGGGTAGTGGGCGGGAGTATGGATTCTGTGGACAGACTCCCGGGTTTGAATACCCTCCTGGCTCTGTGACCCTGAGCAAGAACGTAGCATCTCGGGGACTCAGCCTCCTCCCATGGCAATGAGGGTGAAAGCAGTGACTGCGCAAGCTTAGACACGGGTCTGGAGCGTGGTAAGCGGGAATGAGTGCTGACATCACCATATTACCATCGCCGCTGTCATCATCGCCATCTCCTCGCCCTCATGGGGTCAGCCAGACTGGGCCCCTGCCTCTCCCTGTCTGCCATCCTCGTAAGTTCCTTTAGTTCAATAGCTCCTTTCCCGGAGGAATCGCCTCTGACCCTCTAACAAGAGGTTATCTCTCATTTAACCCAAAAGAGCATTCTTTATCTTTTCCATCACAAATCATTTCTAAGTGCATTATATCTACTTATTTTTATAATTTGAATCATTTCCCTTTTTAGCTTATAAGATTCCCCCAGTGGGAATTATTTCTTTTTTAAAAATATGTTTCTATTGATTAGAGAGAGAGAGGAAAGATAGATAGCAGGGGAGAGATAGAAACATCCACGATGAGAGAGAATTATGGATCGGCTGCCTTACACATACCCGCTACTGGGGGTCGAGGCCACAACCAGGCATGTGCACTGACTGGGAATCCAACAGGTAACCTTTTGCTTCATAGGTCAACACTCAACCACTGAGCCACACCAGCTGGGCTATTTCTTACCCATATTTAAGCTCCATAAGCACAAAACAACATGGAGAAAACAGCATTTGTTGGGTACTAACTGTGCATATTTTAGAAGTTATTTGCTCTTCACAACATCTTTATAAGATAACTGTTTTGATCCCTACTTGACTGTGGAGAAACACTGACTTAAAGAAGTTAGGTTCCTTGCCCAGTGTCCCCCAAACTATTAAATATCAGGGTGAAACCTCGAACCCAGTTCTGTCTGCTTATAGAACCCAGGATTTTTAAAAATGTTTTTTTTAGGGCACAAAGCACTCCATATTCATTTGTAAACTAAATGAAAGCCTGATTGCTGACTGAGCCAACCAATTTCTTGTAGTCAGCAAGAAGGATGCTAAGAATAAAAGACTGTTGTAGAGGCGTGGCTGGATGCAGGAGTGTGTGCTCGCTCCGTGTTAGCGACAGTCTGTATGGCGGCGGGTTTGACACGTGGGGCTCCGAGGACTGTCCCTGTGTGGCCCTCCGTGGCATTCTGTGGGCAGTGGTTCCGCTGGGCCCTTTTGCCTCTGGGTGGGCTCCTTGGGAAAGGCGGGCCGATGAAAGCACGGTTAGTGTCTGAGCAAAGAATCCAGCCGCGGCTGCTGAGCGAGGGGCGCTCCCTGACTTGTCAGTAGAACACCCAGGCTTCTCTTTATCCTGCGCCATCCGGCATCTCCAGGGCCGTCTGACTTCTCCTGAGCATCTTGTCACTTCTGCTTGATTTCCTCTGGGCGGGAGAGCAAAGGTGGCTGCTACCACCCGTCTCTTGTCCTCTGTCCGCGCCCAGTTCTCTGCCGGGTCTGTGGTGACCGCCGCTCACCGAATCCCTCCTTAGCGCGGGGAGGGGTGGTCAGCCACTCGCTACACCCAGCGAGGGCGGCAGGGCAGACAGGCATTCTCGTGGCTATGAGCTGCCCTGATGCCGCTGCGGAATTTTCAGCCTCCAGGCTTCCAATGACCTTCACTCCGTCTTGGCGTCCTCCTCCAGCCCGGTAGGACACTATTTTTGGGGCGGATGCTCAGATCTGTGGTCTTTGGACGGTCCTGGGAAATGAGTGATGAGGTGGCGAGGTAGAAGTCATTCTGGGCACATGCTCGGCACTCAATGCAGACTTAGTGTTGAGCCTCACTGCTCCATCATTATCCTCTGGACACCTCATGGGGGCCGGACTCTCCTGGGATTCAGCAGCTCCACCAGCTGGCTCCTGACCCCAGGAGCTGGGGAGGGGACAGGCGTTGTGAGCAGCACAGTGAACGCTAAAAACCACGTCCCATGGGCACGGAGACTTGCGCAGGCTTTGCTTGCTAGGGTTCCTGCATTGCCTGTCGGGGCACTGATGGGCCTGTTTTTTCCTGAAGGAGACCGCTCCCTGCCAAGAGAGGCGGGATTGGTGCTCTGTCCCCAGGCCCACAATGCAGATACCTGACCAGAATGTGTGACTGTCTCAGTGGATGAGTGAACTTGGACTAGAGGTTCGATGGGCAAAATCATAGCACGTGTAAGGACAGCAGCACCGGGTCTTCCCGTCTGCAGCGGGGGGGGCCCGTGGACTCCGGTCAGTGAGGTCAAAGCGATGCTTCGGTCTCGGAGACGGTAGCCACACACAGTGGCCGGTGCTGCTCCTGTCCACACGGAGAGGCCTGTTCCCGTGGGAGCCCCGCGGAGAAGCCCGCCCCGGTTCCTGGGGAAAGCGCTCCCAGCGGTGTGTCATGCTGCTTGGAGCGAGTTGGCATTGTTATCTTTGCCGTTAAATTTGTTATCGCTGTTCTTCAGGAAAACGCAAATGATTTTCCTTGAGTGGGAGCCACAAGATACCGTGGAATCGATCAGAATTTGAATACATATCGCCAGGCCAGTGGGTGGCAAACTCCTTAGTCAACAGAGCCAAATAGCAACAGCACAACGATTGACATTTCTTTGGAGAGCCCAATGTTTTAAACTTAAACTTCTTCAAAGGCCACTTCTTCAAAACAGACTCCCTCAGGCCGTGTATTCTGTGGAAGAATCACACTCGAGGGGCCAAAGAGCCGCATGTGGCTCTTGAGCTGCAGTTTGCCAACCATGGCACTAGGCAAATGCAGAAACCATGCGTGCTGAAGTGACAAATTCCTCCAATAACAACACCGGGCACGGGTTGCGTGTTGATTGCGGGCAGTGTGGCAGGCGCGCCGTGCACACAGGCTTGTTCTCCCAGTCCCAAGGCAGGTGGCATGCCCCCCTTTGCTCCGGGGAGACTGAGGCTCAGAGAGGCGGCTAACGGTGTCATCACAGAAGCAGGGCAGGCCCCAATGTCAACACCTTCGAAAGCACATTTCCTTCCTTCGCGTGTCCCCGGAGCCCCCTTCGCCTCCCTGCCTGCTCACGAACACGGCTTCACCTCCCTCCCCTGCTGGCTGATCTGTCACCAGCTTCCCGGACACCCCCCAGGGGAGCCCGAGCAGTGATTCAGCTGCACCTCGCTTTCCTCCCCTCAAGATCGGGGCGCATGCTCCTGCCTTCCCATTGGATGGTTTCAGCCTCGTGGGAGTATCCACAGACTCTTCTCCTCAAAGGCACGCATCAGCTCAGCTCAGTCTTTTCTTACCTTCATGTTGGTTCTTATCCGCTGCCTGTGTTGACCTGCCTTGTGGAGTCAGTAGTGAGGACGAGTGACATGTGCATGGCCCCATTACAGACGTCTCTGCAGGGTTGCATTGTCCCCCAAAATAAAGAAGTCCATGTCTAACTAGATAACACGCATAAAACTTCAGCATCACTACCCATAAAGCTACTTTGCTATTTTATTTTTTATGTATTGGAGACTATAAAAAGCCAAAACGCACAGACTTTCCTAACAAAAGAACTTCAAAGCTGTAGCCAAGAGGATTGCTCTGTAGAAAGCTGGGAAGCCCAGGGTCTCCAGGCAGAGACAGGAAAGGAATGAGACGAGCTCAGGTGTGGAAGGCAGGGGATGCGGGCGAGTACAAGAATTTAATGTGTCTTGTGAACCCCCTTCTTCCTTTCTGGGCCAGAGACGGGCTGCAGACACCAGTGAGTTAGCCCTCACCGTGAAGAGTGCTTCCTGCATCTCAGCCTTTGTCAAGGGGATGCTTCAGCGCCATGATGCAAAGCACACGGGTTGGGGGTCCCCCAGGGAGGGAGGGAGGGGTGGATGCTTCCCGCCAGCCTTGTGTGGGCTGCAGGGCGGGGTGCAGTGGGCTGGCGGGGCCACCCCAGGCTTTCCCAGTCCCCATTGCTAGGGAAACGGCTCATTGGTCTGCATGCATCTGTATAGCTGTCTCATTGGAAGCCTGGTGCTCAAACCGAGGACTGCATTGTGGAGTGGAGAGAGGAAGGAGGGCAAACCAGCTCGTAAATGCCACGAAACATTTCTGCATCAGAAGGTGCATTTACTTCCTGCACCCCCAGCTATTGTGGTGCCGCCACACATTTCTCTGCCTGGCCTTCAGGGAGAAAAGCTGAGCAGGTGCTCCCCCGCATGCTCCTGCCTCCTGTGCTCCAGGAGGGCGCCATAGCCTGGAGCGGTGAGCTAGGGTGCCCTGGTAATCCAGGCTCCTTCCTCGTTCTCGGTGCCGGAATGGTACCGGCTGTCTCCGTGCGGGTGACAAAGCCTTGTCCAGGCGCAGACCTCAGACTGCAGCTCCGAGCTGCCACCATTGCCTTCAGCATGCTGCACCGCAGGCTCTTCAGGGAGCATCTAGTGTGGAAGCACTGCTTCCAGAATGTTCCTTCTAGCTCCTGCCAGCCTACAGCAAAGAAAGTAGCTCCCTCTGGTTGAGGTATGAACCACTCAACCACTGAGCCATGAGGTCAGGGTTCAGTTCCCGGTCAGGGCACATGCCTGGGTTGTGGGCTCCATCTCCAGTAGGGGGCATGCAGGAGGTAGCTGATCCATGATTCTTTTTCATCATTGATGTTTCTCTCTCTCTCCCTCCCTCTCGCTTCCCCTGTCTCTAAAAAATCAATTAAAACATTTTTAAAAGCTTTCCCTACAAAGATACCAAAGGTTAACAGCTAAAGTAAGTTGGTGTACAGACCATTACAAATAAATATTTATCTTCCTGAGTGACAAGTTCAAAACTGGTAACACAACCAAGGAGACACTTCCGGGAGGGAGCCCTCTATTTGAGCGGAAGGCACCTCTCAGAGGAGGCGGTGGGGTCCCACACACCTGAGATACGAACTGGGGACCCAGCATCTCAGTAAAGTGATGCCACAGGGAATGGACTCGCACCAGCAGGCAGTCAGACCTGAGGAGCAAATGGGCTTCCTCCGTGCTGTTTGCTGTGTTTTCAACAGGAAAACGGCAATCAAGAGCGAATGCAGCTGAGACCAATCTCAGGTCCGTACCAGCACACGGGCTTGAACAAAAATAAACTGATTTATCTCAGAAGCACAATTTTTAAAAAAATGTAGGTTTTAATTCTTTTTTTTGGGAGGGGGGTAGGGGTGAATCCAAACTTGTAGAAACATTGCAAACTGCAGATGAATTCCTAAATGCTCTCCACAATTAGTGACATGTTGGTGTCTCTCTTCCTTCTAGCTTCTTCTGGCTGAATGAATAGTGAAATGAACATAAGAGATTAGCAGGATAAAATGACCAAGTTTATTATGTAGGTACAGATGGGGGTCCATGAGAATATGAAACCTTATGCGCCATCTTCAGCCGGGGAGGAGGGGCTGTGATTGGGGATTCAGAGCGGGTGGAAACGCCAGTGCCCTGAGAGTGATTGTCTGCGGGCCGTCTTCCACAACGGGAGGTGCAGGTGAGTGGGGCCAGCGTGGCCTTGCGAGGCCCCTCTCTGCCATCACTCCTGGTTCCTGTCTCACGGTGGCTGCCGAGGACCAGAGCTCCCCTTGGCAGCGGGTCCTCCACCTGCATAGTTTTAGCAGGGAGGGGAAGGTCAGTGGTTTTCCCCGAGTCTTTCATTGCTTAGAAATTACTAGCATAAAATCACCAGTGTCCCAAAGATGCATAATTTGGGGTGTTTATCTCTGCTCCTTCTCATAGATATGGATGCAGAATGTAGGTGACTGTGTATGTATGTCTGTATGCATGTGCACATGTTATTAGCACTTTATTGTCATTATTGTTGACCCACTTGAAAATAAGTTGCAGCTATGAAGACCCAGAAGCCCTGCATCCTTTTTAAGTTGTTTTGCTTTGTCATCATCACAATATAGTGGTCACATTCAGGACTTTTCACATCAGTTCAGCGCTATTGCCTACCACGTGGTCCATGTTTGAAGGTCACCGGTGGTCCTGGTAATATTGTTTGTAGCCATTGCTTTGTCCTAACTAACTATCCAGGGCCTTTGCTTGTCGCATGTCTTCTGACTCTCTTTGTCTGTCATGACAATGACGTTTCTTGCATTCTTCCCCTTCCCTTTTGGGGGCCCTGGTAATGTTTCCTTACAAGTGGATGGCATTTTAGATTCTGAAAAGAACGCAGTGGAGGTACATCATATCAGCAGGCACCTACTATCAGCTGGCTACAGGTTTAGCAACATCAGCCTCGCTCCCTTAGAAAGGTGGTTTCTGCCAGGTTCCTTTATCGTAGCATTCACTATTCCTCACTCATATATGTTGTGTAAATATTCTATTTTCATCAACGTTTATACAATACTCTTAGCATTATCAGAGATGAGTCTAGCCCAAATCAAGTACTATTGTGATGTTGCAAAATGGATATTTGTAACGCCGTCATTTCTTGTAGGGCTATTAGTTGGCGGCCTGCTGTGAGGCATAGATCTCTCTCCTCTCTTTGTGTCTGGTACCAGGAGGACAGATGGATTCCTTTTCCCCACAGTGAGCGATGAGCTATTACCATCACTGTTCATTGTGGTTATTACATTGTCCGGGATTTGGCAGTGGGCAGTTCTCCTTGTAGAATAATCTTCCTCTCATTTGTCATGACCCCACCATTTTTTTCATGGGCACTTATAATCAGCATGGTTTTGAGAAGTCTGCTATACATGTACAAAAAAGAAAAAGAACTGAAATTCACACAAAGCATGAAGCTCATCATTTGGAAGGGTACAGTGCACAACCCAGTGGCATCGAGGACATTGACAGTGAGTGCAGCTACCCCCGGGTCACCTCCCATCAGACATTTCGCTCTCCTAGGCAGAGCCTCGACCCAGCAGCAGCCAGTCCCTTCCCTGCAGCTCCTGGCAACTGCCAGTCTCTTTCTGTCTCTGTGGCCTCACCTCTTCAGGGTATTTCATAGGAATGGAATCGCATAATATGTGATATTTTGGGTCTGGGTTTTTGTTTTTTTTCCCCACTGGGCAAAATTTTCTAAATTCGTCCACAATGCAGCCTATATCCATGCTTATTCTTTTTTTATTTTATTTAATGACTGGATAATATTCCATTGTAGGGAGACCTATGTCTTTCTTATCCACCTATCCACTTACGGACATGTAAGCTCTTTCAGCTTTGGGCTGTTGTGAATAATGCTTCTGTGGACATTCATGGACAAGTATTGGTTTGAAAATCTCTTTTCCATATTGGGGGTTGTATACCGAGGAGTGGAATTGCTGGGTTATATGTTAAGTCATTCTATGTTTAACCCTTGGAGGAATCCCCAGACTGTTTTCGGTGAGTGTGCTAGCTTACACCCCCACCAGCTGTAGATGGGCTTTCGGTTCTCTGCACCCTTGTCAACACTTATTATTTTCTTTTTTTTTTATTCTCACCATTCCAGTGGGTATGAGTCAGCATCTTATATTTTAATTTGCACTTATTTAATGTCTAACTATAGAATACATCTTTCCATATGCTTGTTGACCATTTGTATATCTTCCTTGGAGAAAATCTACATATTCCAGTCCTTTGCCCATTCTTTGAAGTAGGTTTTTTGTTGTTGTTGACTTGTAAGGGTTCTTTATCGGTTATAAACTTTTACTAATACTTAACATCACATTACTTAAAAACTACGAAGCACATATATTTTTAAAGTCCTGCTTTTTTTTCTGATTGAAATTTAAGTCAAGAGATTTGAATTAACTGTAGTGTCAAGACAAATATCTAACAAGAAATCCTCTTACTTACTTAAATGAAATTTGAAGCTATTGTATGGCTCTATATATGGTCAAGACATGTGGGTTTGTTCTACTCCACGTTCATGGGGTTCAGTGAAATTTCATGTGCTGTCACTGCTGTCCAGGCGCCTTCGGTGCTGTTGGCTGGTGGGACAGAGCCTTTGAGGTCTGCCCAGTGAATCGGGAGTCCAGATTCAACAAGGAATCACTTTACACTCAATTAGGATTTTCCTGCTGGGACTCAATTTGGCAGCCTGTTAAAGTCTAATTTTCTAAAACAACTTCACCTGGCTAAGTTCTTACCAATCTTCCTTATTTTCTTGATCAAAAGTTCTCCCATCACTAGTTACTTTCTAGACAGATACCCTTGTTACTTAACCCCCAAAATAAAATCTTTCTCTAGCCATTATCCCATAGGTAATTATTTTCCTGTTCTTCAGCAACTGAATACGGCCTGCTCCTTGCCAAGACCTTCTCAGGGGTGCAGCTTGGGTGGGTTGTTTTGTAGCACGTGGAGTTGCTGTCATTCCTGTGAGGAATTATTATTCACATCATCATCATTATTATTCACATTAATATTATTCACATTATTATTATTCACATTATTATGCAACATTATTCACAACCCTTCAGAATTTGGTGGCACTCTGTATTTCTTCCAACGGAACTTAAGGCTTTCTTTTCATTATTCAAAGGTTCTTTGACTTGGGGTGGTGAACGATATGCAGATGAGGAAGTATAGAACTGAACTCCTGAGACCTATATAATTCTATCAACCAAACCAAAGATAAACAAAAACAAAAAAGGTGCTTTGGTTTTGACACGTCGGCAGGTGTTTCTCTTACTGTGGCTTTTTACACTGAGTCCTATATTTTTGACAAACATGTGAGCCACTTTTGCTACAAGCCATCTTCCTCTCCACCTTTAAGTCCGTGCCTTAGGTTCTGGAGACTATGTCTATCGCCTCGGTTACACATGACCTCTCAGTGGAGAAGGGTGGGTGGCGGGCATCCCAGGTGTGGGGTGTCAGCGTGGCTGGACCAAGACTGAAATGCGACTCATTCCACGACATATTTACAAGCAGTGGGAGAACCTTTGGTCCTGGAAGCCGGTTCAGAGCACATTCTAGATTGATAGAGCCTGAGATGGTGCGGCCATCTCTCCACCTTTCCTGTCTCTCCAGGAAAGAGACCGGTTCCAGGTGGTCCCATCCCCCGTGGGCACCTCGGCCCTCAGCACTTCCTAGGTGGGAATCAGTGAGAAGCACAGCACCGTGTCCCCGGGGTCACTGCTGTGGAGGTCAACGTGTCTAGAATCCAAAAGCTGTGTGACATTGGTCAGCATAATCATAAGGGTCCATCACAGCTATTGACTTCCCAGTTCCATTCAGACACATTGAAAAATATTCTACCTGCACACATGGGATGTTCTAGTTTTAAGAGATGCTAGATACTGTCCATGTTAACGTTCTAATTTTATAGATGAAAACCTCACGTCTAAGGCTCTTTATAGTCTATCGCAGTTGTCGACAAACTCAGTCAACAGAGACAAATATCAACAGTACAATGACTGAAATTTCCTTGGAGAGCCAAATTTTTTAAACTTCTTCTAAAGCCTCTTCTTCAAAATAAACTCGCCCAAGCCATGGTATTTTGTGGAAGAGCCACACTCAAAGGGCCAAAGAGCCACATATGGCTCAAAAGCCGCAGTTTGCCGACCATGAGTCTATCATTACAGATTAGCTCCCTGATTATTCCTAATTACACCACATGTTTGAGTTCAAAGGACAGGTGACAGTCATCTGCCCAATAAACATCTCGTCCACCGCAGCCTGCCCGTTCAGACATTGCTAATCTATCAACGTGCTCTTTCCTATGGAGCACAAAGCCGCCTTCTTGCATGTGTCCAGCCCTCATCACCAGGGAAGGGGAGTTGGCACAAAGGAAGGAATCTACTTGCCTTCCCAGATCTAGTTCAGTTCCCTCAATTCCAAGAGGAGGTGATCGAAGAAAAAGAATAGTGGGGTTATTCGCATAGAACGCAGAAGGAATCCCTTGCTGAGTGGCCCCCTGACTCTCGGTAAGGGCATCCCCTCCAGAGCGCATCCTCATGCCCAGCCTCTCCTCTTAGCTGAGCACCCGCCGGGGTGCTGAGTAGAAAGCCACTCTCTCAAGGAATCCCTCTCTTCTGTGACTGGCAGACACATGGTTGATCAGTCCATTAATTCAGTGAACAAAGAGCCGGAGGGAGTTGAGTTAGACTTCTGAGATGCCTTTTCCAAAATTAGAATGACCTCCTGGCTTGTTCTGGGGAGTTTAAAACTCGGAGAACAGACAGGGTATCTTCCAACATTGCTATTCTCTAGGTTACATTTTAGTTGGAAACTAAAGGGAATTTTTAATTGCTTTGGACAGCACTAAGTTTTTCTCTCTATTGCCTAAAGTTGAAATACGTGCTATTTTTTCTTTTAACATAAAGCTAACACTAACTTTGAAAAATAATAATTTATTGATGTTTTTCCTCAGACACATTTTTTTATTTGTTTAACTACAGAATCTTTGCTAAATTTTAGAGCATACACCTTGTGCCTTCTGTCCAATTTTTTACACTCTTCTGGAGTTAGAAGGCAGTGCTGTTTTCCAAAATATCCATAAAATGAAAAATGAAGGCTTATATTGATTTCATGAAAATCTGAAGATCAATCATTCTTTTTCTTAGGGCTTTTTGCATATTAATTTAAATCAGCTTGGAAGTGTGAAAAATTATTTCATACAGAAGACATTTCTCTCTGCCAAAGTTTACTGTGAAATGTTCCTTTTCCACAATGAAGAATGCTGCCCGTTAGTCAAAAACATACTTGCAAGATTATTAGCGTTACATGAAATCAGAGGAGCCATCTGTGCTCCACACACTTTCCTTTTTACCCTGTGCTCTCTCTGGTCTCTTAGTATGCATGTATGTATGTATATGCAGGTCGGTATGTAGACTGATATTAATCCACTGGTTTCATCACCCCAATAGACTGACCTGAATAATGGGTACATGATCTTATGAATTTGTTTATTTACTAGAGGCTCGGTACATGAAAATTCATGCACTGGAGGGAAGGGGCGTCCCTCAGCCTGGCCTGCCCCCTCTCACAATCCAGGAGCCCTCAGGGGCAGGAGGTGACGCAGTGATCAGGGGAAGATACTGCCAGCAGTGTGAGCCTTGCCCACCCCTGGTTACCTGAGCCTCGGACGGCCCTGGGCGGCTGGGAAACTGCCATCTGAGGCGTGCCTGCACCTTGGGCTGGCCCTGCATGGCTGGGGGTGCTGAGGGGACTTGGCATCACCATCTTTGAGGGTGTTACAGTCAATTAGTATATTCCCTCCTTATTGGCTTTGGGTGCTGCCATCTCTGAGGATGGGACAGTCAATTAGCATATTCCCTCTTTATTAGATAGGATTGCTTCACACTTAAATGCTGTGGGATCCTATTGGTTTAATTCAGGGGTTACGGAGCAGTTAGGCAGTCTGAAGGATGTTCTATCTTTCACCCCCACCTCCAATCTCTTGATAAAACCGTTCTGTTAGAGACCATGACCATGACCCTGCAAGTCCCTGGTCCTGCTGATTTATCTTGCCCTTCTGTCTACCTCCTTTGTCAATTTTTCTCCTGCCTGTAGCAATGGAAAGAACATATGCTCTTCCACTAGACATACTTGAGTTCAGTCTCACGTTTACCCTCACTGTGTGGCGTTAGCAAGTCAGTTACCCTCTGAGCCTCAGTTTTATCATCTGCAGAATGACCCAGTGCTTTCCTGTCTGCAGGGCTCCGGACAGGGGCTTCTCACAGCCCTCTCGGCTTTGATAACTTGCTGGCCTGACTCACATAAGTGACCGAACGCTGTTGTGCTCCTGGTTGTGGTTTAGTGTAGGGAAAGGATATGGGTTAAAAATGAAAGAAACACATAGAGCAGGGCCCAGGAAAGCACCAAATGTGAAGGTTCTCTCACCTTGTCCTGTGGGGTGGGGACACGATCTTTTCCTGGCATCAGCGTGTGGCATTGTCCACCAGGGACGCTCACTTGAGCCTTGGCATTGACTTTGTGCCAGACTCTATGGCCTAGGCAGGGTTGATGGATGGATTGACTGGCTGATTGATTGCCGATGTGTGGATCTCAGTCTGGGTTGACGGAGACTTTGCGACCTGAAGTACCCACGGTAAGTCACATGACTGGTTTTTCTGGCAGGGCCAGCTCCTACCCTAAATCACAGTTAGACTATGCGTCCTAACCCAAGGCTCCCAGGGGTCAAAGACACGCCGCACATTTCAAGGGCATACTTCCCGGAAGCTGAGGGCAGAGGCCAGGCTTCATTCTGGGAAGCTTAGGTTCTTAGCTACACAGTGGGAAAGAATGGAGAGGAGTCTGGTTGGCCCATTTTTTTAAGAATGACTTCAAAAATTAAAGGAAATAGCCCATGTGGAAGGCACTTCCCTCCTGCGGTACAGGGAGCCTTGTCTGTGTAAAATGTCTTCCTAAGCACGCTCTTCAATCTTTCTCTTCCTCCCAAACCAGCATATGTCCCTGGGACTTCTCCTTTGGTTTTTTCAGTTAATGACTTTCATATTTTAAAATCTTATTTATTTATTTATTTATTTATTTATTTATGTGTCCATTAAATAAGTAGTTTTGAGAGCTCACTTTATCCCAATATAGATATGGCTCCTGCCCTCATGGAATTCATTTATGGCCTACTATGGGAGACACACAAAAATAAAACCACACGCACTCACAAGCGTGCACACACGCACACACGTACACTTACACGTAAGCAAAAGAGAGGACTAGCTCTGAGTTACAGACGATGCTTTAAGCAGAGGAAAGGGAGCTGCATGAGAGACCGCTGCATGGGGTGGAGGTCACATAAAGGAGATGCTGAGGCTGGTGCGGGGCCAGCGCTGAGGCGGTTTGTGGTGTTGAGAAAACAGTCCACGGGGAGGGACAGACTTTCCTGAGGCAGAACAGCGCTCAATGTGAAGAGCAAGTGGAGGAATATTCATGAGGCCGGAGCGCATGGGAGTGAAGGGCGGTGAAGCGGAACACAGACTCAAAAGGGCCACAGGAAATCCCTAAGAGGCCTTCACGCACACAACGGAAACCGTCCAGCTTACACTTTCAAACGTTGCCTTGGCTGCGCTGTGGAGAGTCCATGTGGTCTGCTCTGGACCAGGAGCAGACTGGACCCGAAAGGCATCTTCCATGTCTGATGGAGTGAGGATGGGGGGCCTGGGAGTGGAGGTGGCATGGGAGGTGCCTGTGGATCTGAGATGGATGTGGAGGTAGGTTTTTTTAATTTATTTTTTAGTAATATATTTTTATTGGTTTCAGAGAGAAGGGAGAGGGAGAGCTAGAAACATCAATGATGAGAGAGAATCATTGGTTGGCTGCTTCCTGAATGTTCCCTCCTGGGGATGAAGCCCACAACCTAGGCATGTGCCCTGCCTGGAATCCAACCGTGACCTCCTGATTCATGAGTTGACTTTCAACCACTGAACCATACCGGCTGGGGGAGGCATGGAATTGTTGAGCATTATTTTATTTTATAGATTCATGTTATCAGGTTTCCCTGAAAGGTCAGACAATAATAAAGTACACGAGAACAAATGATGAGATTTCTTCTGGAAAAGCTGCAGGAATGCAACACCCAGGGCATTTTTAACCCGAGCATGGCTGCTGCCTGCACACGCAGTTACGATGAACGACTCGCTTCCACTGTCTCGGAGTTGTCGGCAATGGGTGTGGACATAAAGGTCAGGCTCGCCTTGATCGCTGTTGAATATTTATTTTCTTTAAATGTGCTTTTTTGGTGTGCTTGGCTGGATGGCACGGCTGATTACAGAAATAAATCGGCACAGCCCGGCCCGTGGCACACGCCGTGTTCTGGCCACGGCGGCAGGGCCGGGATGGGGGGTGGGGGGTGTCCCCTGAGCTCCTGTAAGGAGCCACCTTGGCTGCCTGCACCAGCCGGGGTCCTGGCAGGAACGGCTCCTGCTTTCCCATTAGGCATTGGATCCATTTGATGGTAAATCGCTTGTGGCCTGCTGCAGAGCGAGCGGTGTGTGTACGTGTGCGCACCCCTGGAAGGCCCGCTCTCCTGGCACCGGGACGGCTGCACCTGCAGGCGCGGGGGTCCCAGCAGGAGCCAGAGCCAAGCACCCGGGGGCTGCCAGGGCCCCCGCCCAGACTAGCCGGAGGGCAGCTCTCCTGCCCCTTGGTCACGGCGGCTCCCATGGCAGGTGTCTAATAACGTGAATCTATAAAATAAAATAATATTCAACGATTTCACTCCTCCCCCAGCTGGTATGGCTTAGTGGATGAATGCCAACTGATGAACCAGGAGGTCACAGTTGGATTCCAGGCAGGACACATGCCTGGGTTGTGGGTTTCATCCCCAGGAGGGAGTGTTCAGGAGGCAGTCTATCAATGATTCTCTCTCATCATTGATATTTCTATCTCTCCCTCTTCCTTCTCTCTGAAATCAATACAAATATATTACACACACACACAAAGAAAAACCCCCACAAAAAAACCAAAACAAAAAACAAAAAAAACAAACAAACAGAAAAAAAAAAAAACTATATCCATATACATCTCAGATCCTCAGGCACCTCACATGCCACCTCCACTCCCAGGCCCCCCCATCCTCACTCCATCAGACTTGGAAGAGTCTGAGCACCCCTCCAAAGCTGTCACCCAGAGCAGCCCTGTTTGTTCCAGCCTCTGTCCTAGACCTGTGGGGAGGTGGGGAGGAGGGGAAGATTGGGGAGAGGAAGGGGGGGACGCCTGCTCCAGCTGGCCTGCAGGGCGTGGGCTCTGAGCATGGACCACCGGCTCTAAGGCCCAGTCCTGGGACTGCCGGTGGGCTATGGCACAAGAGAGGCTCAGGGGCTGTCGGGTGGGGCACGCACAGAGGGCTCCCTCTCTCGTGGTCTTGTATGTGGACGTCTCCACTCAGAGCTTCCTGCAGCAGCGCCCGCCCATCCCGGGGTGCGGCTCCAGCTTCGTGGGGAACGCGGCACGCTGACTTCACTGCGGGGCTCCATTTGGAGGCTTTCACTTGGCTCGGGGGTTTGGCCGTAGGGCTCACGCAGTTCCTGAGGGTCACGTGGGGAAGGTGAGGGTTTTTCTGGGACTGGCAGGTTTCTCGGAAGGACAGGGAAGGTGGCAGCGAGGGGACAGCTGTCCGCGGGGGGCAGCATGCGATGGATGGGGGGCTCGCCAGGCTCCCGACTTGAGAGTGGCCGATGGCCCCGGGTCCTCTCATCCCTCCGCCTGGGAGGCCTCGCTGCCCAGGTTCGGGGAACTTGACTTAAAACCACAGAGAACCAAGAGCGCCAGCTTGCTGTCACCTGTGGCTCCATCCCGAGTTCACATTTAACGGGAACAGACTGTCCTCTGCACACAAAAGTGCTTCTTCGTCTCAGCCTGTTCTCACAAGACCCGTTGGCCGTGCTGTAGCTGAGGTTTGAACATTTTAAGTGGCCGGCCAGGGCATGTCAGAAGCAAGGCTGCCATCACAGTCTGACTTTGCAGAGTCGCAGTGTCATTTTATTTAGATCCAGTTTATCCATTGTCTCTATGGAAACTCGTACCTGGAAACCACCTGCAGCGACAGTTTCGGTGAGACAGGCCGTGGCCCTCCCCATGCACACGTCTCTCTGGCTTCATGGGGGAATTAAGGGACACATCCTGTGTTTAGGGCCACTCGAGGCCTTATAATTTTTAGCTGACACAATTCTGCCTTTTGCAGCGGCGGTTACCTTGGGCCTCGATATTGAGAGGATGAGAGATCTGCTAAGAGCCTGCCGAACAAAGTTTGGAAAATATTTTACTCAGAATAAGTACGATGCACACCCATAGGGTGTATGTATCTGTGTGTACTCTCCTGGGTAAGAATGTCTTGCAATGGCCACGTGTTTCGCATTAAGGAAGGATGTTTTAACAGTGATCCTTTGCTTGTGTTCTCTCCACTGCTGAAGGTCCAGAGGCCCATTTCCTCTGGTTGAGAGCGCCAGGTCATACCGACTGAGCAGCTGGCTGCCGAGCACTCTGACAGGAGGGTAAACCCAGTGTCCAGGATCCCAGGGTCATCGTGATTAGATTTAAGGTCCTGGTGCCACTGACAGAGGTTGTTTCACGGACAAGTTTGACTTACTCAGGCCCACGTATGTGGATTGCTATGAATGGTGCCTATTGTTCAACCCGCTTCAAGATGATCTCTCCAAGGGGCCCCTTTCCTGCTGTTACTTCCTGAATCCTTTCATTCCCCTCCCTGAGACAGGCTCCCGTGTTGGGTTGTGATGAGTGAGAAGGACAGGTAAGCAGATGACTAGTTGAAAGTCTTGGGCCCACCCTTTCCTTCTCTGAGGAGGAGTGGCTCCGAGCAGTGCAAGTCCCTCCAGCTCCTGGGGATGGAAGAGGCCGGTGGCCGGCACCTGTCCCGGGAAGCACTGGGCTGTGCGCCAGGTGGAGGCCCTGAGAAAGGCAGGAAGGGCGGTGGGGCTCCTGGGAGCGTGCTGCTCAGTAGCTGCTGTCGCTGTAAGCTCAGATGCCCCACCCTCCAGGGACTGAGAAAAGGCAAAACAACGGAATGATTACAAAATCTAACACTTAGGACCGCTGTCAGCAAACTGCGGCTGGCAAACCACATGTGACTCTTTGGCCCCTTGAGTGTGGCTCTTCCACAAAACACCATGGCCCGGGAGAGTCTATTTTGAAGAAGTGGCGTTAGAAGAAGTTTAAGTGTAAAAAATTTGACTCTCAAAAGAAATTTCAGTCGTACTGTTGATATTTGGCTCTGTTGACTGATGGGTTTGCCGAACAATGACATAGATTAAAAACGCACACATCTAGGATCTCTTTACATGTTCACATATTGAAACCGTCCTGTAGAATTCTTTGTAAGCACAATATTAAAAGTAGGTTTGCACAAGGGGGATGGTGGGTTTAAAAAGCTTGGTGCACCGACCTGCTGCTTTTTTTAGCGACTTATTTTTTTTTTTCTTTTCCTTTCATTGCATCTCCCCACTTCGCCGATTCTCCTCTGAGTAGTGAATCCTATACATCTAATGTCTCTTTGAAAATGATTTGTGTTTTTCCCTGGGTATTTTTATGCTGACATTAGGCAGCCCTTCTTTCATTCATAGAGACACTTTTCCGTGAGGGATTCAGAGCGCGTTAGACGAGTTTCCTGATGAAAATAAGAGTAGACACGAGTCTCCCGAATCTCAGGGTTTCTTTGTCCTGCGCTCCATTCACCGGACCTCTTTGCTCGGGGACATTCCCTGGAGGATGTCTCAGGCCTCCCCCGGGGAGTCTTCCGTGGTCTCAGAACCAAGTAACTCAGTGACTTAGAAAAACGAAGCATGATTTTAGGAAAAATGCTGACAAAACAGAGTCACATGCTAGCCTCTCTGCCTTTGTGTTTGCAGTGAAGACGCACAAAAATGCTTAAACCACCGAAAAACAAACAAAAAACGGTCCCCATCTTCCCTTTGTAGAATGCTGAGTGTTTTTCTTCTGGTTCCCATTGTTTTCCAATAACTCTGAGGTCAGCGTTTGCGTTTGCTAATTCCTTTTCCCGGAACCGGCTCACTCAGCGCTGGCTCAGGTTTTCCAGAGGACAGGCCCGGTCACTCAGGCCACCTGAATGTAGGCCATGCTTTTCAGTGAACCGGTTCTGATGTCTTTTACTGATACCCCATGGCTGTCACTGATGGGTGTGTTCAGGGCTGAAAAACCGAATACGCTTTTGAAAGGATGTGGTTCATAGTTGGCATAAAGGTGGTTGGCTGAACCAAAAACACCTATTTCCTAGGTGCATTGGTAGGCGGGCGGTAATGAGGCTCCACGTTGAGTCTTCTGTCCAACGGAGCTGAAGCTGCTGAAACCCACAGGAGGAGGTTCTCGCGTGCAGGGAAGTCCCTCTGAGGAGACTGACAGTCTCCCGGGCACAGGGTGGAGACAAGCTCCCTGACACTGACCTCACACCAGGCTCTCTGACATTGACCTTCCCAAGAGAGAGGAAGCACCCACAGGAAGGAGGTGAGAGAGTGTGGGATGGTATTCTCAGCACCGTTTGGTATCGTGTGGACACTGCACCTTGGTTGTTTTCTGTATTAGTCACAGCAGCCCTTTGATTAGGCCTCATTATCCCTGCTTTGGAGATGGGAGAGCTGAGCATGAGAGGTTAATTTAATTTATCCCCAAGTTTCTCAAGGCAGACTAATAACTGGGAGTGTGGTCAATTTGGCTTCCAAACATGCAAGGTCTTGACTGCCTCCTCAGCATCGGTTTCTGTGTAGGGAAAGCCGCTGGGGAACCGGAAGAGGTTGTGGGAATGAGCAATCCAGGGGTACCCAGCCCAGCAAGTGCATGGTGATTGCTTCTGATCTGCTTCACCCCTAGAAGCGGAACGGTTGGAGCATAGTCGGCTTTGCTTTCTTCGCATGGTTAGAATGAAATAGACCTCAGAATGAAAGAATTGTCCCTCCCTGTCCTCTTGGAGGGGTTCAGATCAGGCCCCCCGCAGATGTATCACTTTAGTCTGTGAAGGATTTAGACCAGAAGACCCCGTGGGCTCCAGAGAAACTTTTACCGCTCCCGGAAAGATCATAAGCTGGGGATGTTGCCTATAATAAGAGTTATCACCAGGAACAACGTTTTATGACCTCTCTAGGTGGCAGGGCAAACATCTAATTACTGAACATCTGCTCTTCTTATTTTAACCTGCAAATTACCCTCCTTCCCTTTGAGGCCTGGTGGCTCTTACCTTATTCCTGGGTTCAGGCTGCCTATATGCCTCATCTTATCTTTCTGTCTCTGAACCTCCCATGTGTGTGGAGTCTCTGCCTCCCTCGTGCATGTGGGGTTCCCCTATGTACACATATTTGGTTATTTTCTCTTGTTGTCCCCATCTCATCTCGATGTGTTTATTAGACCAGCCAAAAGGACCTCGAAGGGTGGAGAACATGTTTTTCCTCCCCAACGCCATCGATCTTCCTCACACTTGGTCCAGAGGAAACTCAGAATTCAAACCTTCGACCCAGGAGAGATAAGTTATGTTTCTTAGGTTCCCAGGTGGGATGCCAGACCGCAGTGTCCATTGTGCTCCCGAAAGGCATATTCCAGCGACGCTTTTACTTCCCGCCTTTCCCTCCCGGGACAGGGTGGGAGTCACAGCACAGCAATACATTTTCCATGTGGACCTCGTCTTTCTAATTTTTGCTTTTATCCCTTTATATCCTTGAATTGGATATTCAACTGCAAAACTGTGTGTGTTTGTTTGTTTGTTTTTTACTGCTTTCATTGCAGTCCTGCAAAAGAGGGCTAGCATTTTCGTGTGCTCCGGAATTTCTTTTGGAAGTACTTATTTTGGAAACACTTGGAGAACTTTCGTTTTCAACATTTGGGGGCTTCAGATGAACTGAGACAAAGAGACGCAATTTTATACCCTGTTGTTAGATGCTATTTTTCAGCGAAAAAAACAAACAAAACAAAAAAAACCAACCTCAAATAATACAGACTTTAGGTGGACCGAAGGGAATGGATACTCCAAGGTAATGATCAACTTCTTACTAGGAGTGATTGGGTTACCAAAAATTTTACAGAAACTAAAAGGTCACTTTACTATGTACCAAAGTCATACTATTCCATAACGCTGTAGACGTATTATAAAAATGAATATTATAAGTTTTAAATACAGCAGTTTCTTTAGTGTTGTGATTTTAAAGATGCCCTGGAGATATTGGACTATCAGCTATCATGGTGTATATTTAAGTTGGTCTCTGCTCGTGGTAGGGAACATGCCACTGTAACAACTCTGGGTCTGCTTTATAGGCATTTTTTCTTAGATCTCAAGCTGATGTAGATAGTCTTGGGGTATTTCTGAATCTCTTATGAGGACAGGGACCATCTTTGTGTCCCTTATGGTATTTTAGAATGGAGCTTTGCAGAAGACAAGATGCTCAGGAAACAGCGACTGTTCAAGTAAATGTGTATCTGGTCACTTTCCCCTAATGTTCTGATGTGGAATACACGTGGGCTTTGCATAGTCCTTGTGAAACACAAGTGTATTATTCCTCAGAGATCCGGCTTTAATAATCGCAGCGTCTGGACCATGTAGACTGCATCGCTGTGTATGTTTTAAGATGTTGTTTTGCTTATTGATTTCTTCAGCAAATAGACTGACGGCGGTGGTGGTGCAGCTGTCCCCAAGGCACCTGTCAATAGTAAGGGCTAGGATTGTGGTTGGCAAACTGTGGCTCGAGAGCCACATGCACCTCTTTGGCCCCTTGAGTGTGGCTCTTCCACAAAACACCATGGCCTGGGAGAGTCTATGCAGGCGTCTTCAAACTACGGCCCGCGGGCCACATGCGGCCCGCAGAGGAGTCTGATCCGGCCCGCCAGGTTTTTTGGGCAGTGAGTGCAGCCGAGGTGTTACAGTAGGAATTAGTAGTTCATATAGTCCGGCCCTCCAGCTCTCTGAGGGACCGTGATCTGGCCCCCACTTTAAAAAGTTTGAGGACCCCTGTAAAGAAGTGGTGTTAGAAGAAGTTTAAGTTTTAAAAATGTGGCTCCCAAAAGGAATTTCAATCGTTGTGCTGGTGATACTTGGCTCTGTTGACTAATGAGTTTGCCCACCACGGAGCTAGTAGCTAGGTACCATAATGAAGGTGCTACGTGTATGTCGGTGGGAAAGCAGAGGGAGGAGGTGAGCAGACCGGCTGATGATTGAGGTCAGGAACAACTCCCCAGAGAAATGATATGTAAATCAGTTCCAGGAGGATAAGAAGAGTCATTCCCAGCAGAGATAACAGCATGTGTCTGGCTCAGCGATAGCAAACAGTAACGTGTGACAAACGGTCCTCTGCCACTTGGTATCTGACAAGCCTGAGGACCTGACCAGCTGCTTCAACCTTGATGAGCCTGGGTTTCCTTATCTTTGACATAATGTTTACCTCATGTGAGAGAATTAGCTCAGGATACATGAGAAGCACTGGACCCAATGCTAGTGCACAGTGCTCAGTACATGCAGGCAGTAAAGATCCCAACACCAGGCGTGGCAAGTGGTGGACATCCTGGAATGCAAATCATTATCCTTGTTGTCGTTTCATCCTTGGTTCGTTTTCTCTGGCATACATGGACCTAATTTCATCACCAAAATAAAACAGGGCCCTGCAAGATTATTCTATTTCCCAATCCAAGTTTGGGGCATTGGGCAAGAAATGAGTTACAATAGGGAGCGGAGAGGCAGTAAGAACTGGAGTTGACTCTGGAAAATTAAACTGTGATCCAGCTTCCTGTTCACCTGAAAATCACATGATTCTGCTTTACCATGTAATGGACTTATTCACAGGGCCCAGGGAGAAGGCAGACATCTTTGGAGGCTGTTATTCTTGCCTGCCACCCCCCCGTTTGCCAGCCATCTAGTACGTTTCATTTGCCTCCAGTGAGTCTCCCCGACCTGCTGTGTGTGGACTCCTGGGTGCCTTTCCCCACTGAGGACCCAGAGGCAGGCAGACCCCAGCCTCAGCTCCCTGACAACGGTCTTTCTGCGCCTGCAGCCGCTGTGGACAACTCCCAGGGACCCGTCCCCATCGCTAGTTCTTTTTGGCAATGGAGACATTTGTGTGGGCGGAAGGGTTAGGAGGGTTATGCTGAGGTGTCGCTTTCTTTTCTTTTCTTTTTTTTTTTTTTAACACAGCCATTTCTTTAAAAATTACCTTTCTCATATTTATTTTTTGGTGCTGTGAGTTTCTCACAGAGGCATGGCCTCAAAGCGTGAAACCAGTGTCATGAGGCATGGCCTCAAAGCGTGAAACCAGTGTCATCTTGGCTGCAAATCTCCCCCAATTATCTTCTCAGATGCATCCTGGTCAGTCCCCTTGCTCAGCTGGGAAGGAGTGATGGTGGCTGTCTGGGGATTTGCCTAGGCCAGGCTCTCCCTGTGACCTGGCTGCCCAGTGGCTACTATTCCTGCCTTGGCAACAACAGATTCTCAAGCTCATTGTGCTCCTTTGAAATGTTGTCTCAGAAGAGTAGGCGTTATGGACAATGTATAGCTCAGAAATTTTTCTAGATCCTCTTAAGATCTACTCATGGATTATAAAAGACCACAGAGAGCTGGAGGTCAGAAAAACATGTGTTGGCATTCGCCTCTCCTAGATGGTTGATTTCACTGAATCCTGTACTCTTATGTCAACACTGGCTTATATTTTAGGGGGAAATCTGTTATTTATTGTGGAGAAGTTTCTTTCCATTCGAGTATCCCGTCTTCATTGTGTTGAGCAATGGGGTTCTCTCCTCATGAAACACACATTTCTGTTGGGGAGATAGACCTCAAAGAGCCAAGGAAGTGAATCAGGTAATCTCACTCAGAAATGTTCTGAGGACAATAAAACTGGGTAATATGACAGTAAGAGAAAGGGAGAGGGGGAGGGAGAGAGAGAGACTTTTATAATGATTGTCATTCATTATTTCACTTACACACATATAATTTAATTGTTGATAGTATAAAAAAGTATTGAATTTGATCAATTGTTGGGTGTTTGTTTCTCAAGCATTCTGTTTCGCCATTACACTATCTATCCGAATATTCATTGTTGCTTTGTCACTCGTGGAGGAATTTTAAATAGTTAAGAAGTACAACATGAATCGATTGATGGGCAGTTGGTCTGGTTTGGGTATGAAGATACCCAACGTTACAGCGTGTGCATGCTGTTAGATTCCAAGTCCCTGTAGGTCAGGGCTGCATTGGCTTAATTTTCCCCCTTCCCACATGCCATACTATGTGGGATGGTCACGCTGCTTTTCATGGCCATGGTGAGGAGATTCCCAACAGATCTGAAGCATCGAGGGAACAGTGAGTAGGGCTGACAAGGGCTCAAGGAACCCTATCTTGCTTGACATTCTATCTTTTGGTTGATACTGCAAGGCAAGAACTAACCTGGTGGACGCCATAGCATTTTGCAATTTTTATCACAGGTTCAGTGCTTCTTGGATTATGAACTCCCTTCTACATCTCTCTCAAATCCCCTCCTGACAAAACAGCTAAATAATTAGTCATTCTCTTCTGGTTGAATGTAGAGTGATGATCTCCATTTAACATTCCTGTCCACCACTGTTCTTTTGTCTCCAGCCTTCTAATTAAAAGCATTGTACCCTGGGCTGCGGTCTTGTCTGGTACGCAGGAACTAACACTTCTCCATGGCACCTCTGCAGAGAAGTCGTGAGGCCACAGGTATAATTATTTCTGTTTTGGATTACAAAGAAGGCTCTATCTAGGTCACACAACAATGCCGGCATTTTCCAGCATTGAAACACAACTTTGTTCTGTTCCCTTTGTTCTCTCTTTAAAAACAGCTAATTTTAACCCGTAGCACTTACAAGGGAATGAGTTCCCACCTAAAGGAAAATCGCAAATTTAGCTAAGATAGAGAATAGAACACTCTGCAAGACTGAAGTGGCAGATGTCAAATTTGCATCTCCTTTGATGCGTATGGATTTTCCTACAGGCACTTTTGGGTACTTTATAAATAAACGGTTAAGATGTTAGTGTTGGGAGGAGGAGGAGGGGAGGCAAAGAGGGAGCACCCTTCAGTAACCATGAAACCCAGGCTTCTTGGGGAGTTCATTCTAATTCCACATTTCTGGGCCATACTAAAGTTTTCGCCAATTTCTTGCTGCTTTTAAAAAATCAACTTGTTGAATGTGTTTAATTCACAAGAGACCTTTCAGAAAGGACCTTAGAGAAGTATTTTTTAAATAATATATCTATTGATTGATTTTAGAGAAGAAGGAAGAGGGAGAGAGATAGAAACACCAGTGATGAGAGAGAATCAGCTGCCTCCTGCACGCCCCCCCACACTGGGGATGGACAGTGTTTCAGCAGAGCCGGCCTTCCCCAGTTGCCAGTGGGACAGAAAGGCCGATGGGGAGGCCCCAATGTGGGGGTTAGAAGTCGTCGCTTCCTGTGGGTGTTTACAGAGCAGACAGAGCACCGGGCACAAGCCATAGGTTGTAGGAGCACAGGTACATGCTCAGACTTTCTACTGAAATATACGTTAAAAAAAAATATTTTTTATTGATATTTTACAGAGAGGAAAAGAGAGGGAGAGATAGTCAGAAACATCGATGAGAGAGAAATATTGATCAGCTGCCTCCTGCACACCTCCCACTGGGGATGTGCCCACAACCAAGGTACATGCCCTTGACCGGAATCGAACCTGGGACCCTTCAGTCCGCAGGCCGATGCTCTATCCACTGAACCAAACCGGCTAGGGCTTAAACACACTTCTTACTCATGTTGGAAACAATTCAGTGCATGTCAAGGCTGCTTCTTTTTCTTCTTTTTTATAAACTTATTCTTTTGACCACAACCCAGCCTAGTGTAGCTGTAGCAGATTTTGACCTGGCAGGCACTTCTTCATTAATCAGGGGTATCAGAAACTGGTGAGCCCCAGGAAAACAGTCATTTGAATTTCCTCATGGAGCAGGGCCATGGGAATTAGCCGCTAATCCCGAAGCAGATTATCTCCTGGAAGGTTTACCACCGCCGTGAGCCAGAGTCACGGCTCAGAGCAGCAGGTTATTCGATGACGCGGGACACTCGTCATCCAACTGCCCCCTCACCGGGGTGGTTTCACTGTTCCCTTCAGAGCGACGTGTGAGCCCCGTAATGGTATCAGTTTTAGCATGTGATATGTTTGAATGTAACTAAAACCTGATGTGCCATGCAGGACTTTATTACTCAGCTGAAGTCTTCTCAGTCTTGTTGACGTGTCTCTTCAAGAAGATGTCCTGACACGTGGGAGCACTCACGGGTTAAGTAAGGGAGCGTTAAGAGGACAGGCTATTTCAGGACAGAGAACCGGATGTCAGACGCGTTCGGATGAACACTCTCTTCCTTGCAGTTGTTTGGAGGAACACAAGCCATTCATCTTGGGCGAGGACATTCCTGAGGTGGGCTGTGTGCTTGAGTCAGGGAAAAGGCAGACTGTTTGAAGGAAGTTTTCAAAGTCACTGCTGTCATCCCTCCTCTTATCCTGACGTTTCCCGACCTGTGAGAGACTGTTGCTCACTCGGGTAACTTGAGTAACTGTGGGAGGAATTTAGTTGAATATCAAACTCCTTTCAAATAAGTCACTTTAGGGAGAGGCCATCTAGTGCGGTGGCCACGCCTTCCCCAGGCCGGCCTGGGTTGCAGAGCCGGGCTCATGAGCTGCTGGCATGGGATGGTCGCCAGCAACACCCATGAGGAGGTGGGAAACCATTCCTTAGCATCAGGTGCGCCCACCCTCGGCCTCCACCCAGCAGGCGGCTTTGGCGGGTTGGAAAAGAAAATGGCTCTCACTCCCCCGTCCTGCTCCCTTCTCTCTTCGTCCCTCTTTCCCTTCCCCTCTCCCTTTTTCCTTATTGCTAGTTCCTGAGGAGGGGAGACTCTCAGCAGTAACTAACCCAGCAATGCTGTGTGCTAACTCCTTTCCTATGGCTCTTCTGACTGCTTCTCTCTTAACTGATTGCTTATCTTTCAATTTTGCCACCCAGGAGTTCTGAGTAATTACGTTAGGTTTGGTAAAAGTAAAAATCTTTGGATTCCCATTCTCTTCCTCTGCCTTTTAAGTTCTGTGAGTTTTTTGTTGTTGTGTTGCTTTTTTTTTTTTTTTTTTTTTGGTTTGTTTTTTGGATGGATACAGCTCTTTCCTTAATCTAGGTGATGGTGTTACACTTACCACTGGCAATGAGGAAAATGCTTTAATTTCAAATCAGGGTTCTTCATTGCGACATTTGCTAGCTGCGGTATGGTCTATGCTTTAGCAACCTCATACCTGCCTACGGGAGAGAGTTCTCCAGAGACGGGTAGGTTTGTTAGGAAACGGATATTAGGCATCTGGCCACATCAAGACAATGTTTTTACTTCTTCATAAAATAGAGTGCAACCCAGGTGCATGACCTTGACCGGGAATCAAACCCTCAACCCTTCCGTTGCAGGCCAAAGCTCTAATCATCGAGAAACACTGGCCGGGCATACACACGGGGCTCTTCAGAGGCTTTGCTCCATTCTAGATACAGGAGTTTGAGGTCATCTCAGCCTCTCAAATAAGGCAGTGCCTCATGACTTGGTGAAGGAAATCAGCTCACAGCACAACAGCCTACTGGTGACAAGATGCTAAATTGTTTTTGCGTGTCGCTCTGTGAAATAGTTCCTTCTCAGTCTGAGTGAGCCTGTAGGGCAGCTAGTGAAGAGCCGGAGGTTTGCTGAGCGGCCATGATTGGCCTTGGCATTCAGATGCCTCCCATGTTTACTCTGTTGCAGCCCATTCTATCACTTGAAAACATTAGTAAAAGGAAATGTTTCCTTTTACTTGCAAACATGGTGATTTCTTACCACATTAGGGAGAAGTTTATAATCTTAATGGATGCATTAGGAAAATGTTATACCAATTTCTGAATATGTTATGCCCCTTATTCATCTCTCCAAACTATAGAAAGTCTAAAATTACCTGGTTTGTAAAATACCCTGAATAATAATACCCTTTTCTGTGGGTACAATACCTTGAAATATACCCTTTGGCGTGCTAGACCTGGGCAGCTTTTTAATCAAGCAGTGGTATTAATGAAAGATAAGTGTGACATCAATATCAATAACATCAATAACAATAGCTTCTGGAAAGCTAATGACTTCACGAATCCTTTATTCCCCCACTGGACAGTGTTTGGCTAATCATTCAATTTCCAGTGGGGCAGAGCGCAATGGAGGGGAAGGCAAAGGGGAATAGAGTAGAAGTGTTAGAAAGCCAGAGGCCACTGTCCTGCAAACACCCCCAAGAAGCATCTGTTGGCTCAGGACATTCAAGTCAGAAGGGCCCTGGCAACCCTCAGGTGCAAGGCTATAACAAGCAGTAAGCCAGGGCCACCAAAGGGCAGGTGACTTACCTGGGCTCACCTGTAAGCCCACCTGCATTTTGTACCGCTGGCACCATCATTTCAATTATGGTGTTTTCTTTCTGTCTTTAGGGGTCTGGTTTGTGCATCATGGGGAAGTTTCTGGAAAATTGAGCTTAAAGGAAATCTTATATAATAAAAGCCTGATACGCTAAATTTCCTGTCATCCATTCAATCAAAGCATAATATGCTACTGACATGCTAAGGTCACTCAACCACTCGCTATGACATGCACTGACCACAGGGGGCAGACACTCGACCTGTTGACCAGTTGCTATGACGTGCACTGACTACCAGCGGGCAGATGCTCTGACTGGTAGGTTAGATTGCTGCTGGGGTCTGGCTGATCGGGACTGAACTAGATGGGTTGGACACACCCTAGAGCCCTCTCACAGTCCCTTTCTGGCCTCAATTGTGCACCAGTGGGGTTCCTTGGCCTGGCCTGTGCCTTCTAGAAATCCAGGACCCCTCGGGGGATGTCAGAGAGCCAGTTTAAGCCTTATCCCACAGGCCAGGCTGAGAGACCCCCATTGGTGCACGAATTCATGCACTGGGCCTCTAGTAGCATTATAAACAGCAGTGAACTAGATCTGGAGATTTTTGTTTCTTGTGTTAGCCTTAAGGTTTCTATAGCTCTAAAATTCCATATTTCTTGACTTACATTGGTACAAAAGAGGGAATAATATGAGCAAATAATAGTCAAAAGTAGTAACAATAATGACAAAAAGTTCTAAAGCTTCCCATGTGCTAGGCTCTGCTTTAAGCTCTTTGCATCCATTAGCTCACCTAATCCTCACAATAACCTCTGAAGTAAGTACTGTTATTCCCATTTAACAGGTGAGAAAATGAGGTCTGGAGAGATAACTTGCCCAATATCAAGCCTGAATGGTATAAGATAATACACATGTGGAATGACCCGCCCAATCAGTGTCAGGTGACTCCATTTAGGAGATGAAGTACTATGCTCAGGAGTAGAGACAGTTAAGAAGGGTTTTTCAAAGAAAAACAACAACAACAACAACAACAACAAAAACAAGGACAACCTGGTGGTTCCTTATGTTCCATGATGGTATCCACCATGTCTGTGGCTTGCCCATCACTGATTAGAGGAGTATTTAATAAATTGAATGTCCAGCCATAGCTATGTCCACACATATTAAATATGATTGCTAGAATTTATATATGTCAGCATGTATGCATACAGTCAGGCTGAGACAAGAAATGTGGTTACACAATCACACGTGTGTTTGACTTTTCACTTGTAGTCTATCATACCGGTAGAAGCAGTCACCGCCCACTCTTTGGTTCAAGGACTCATTGTAACTCAGCAGCCCCATCTCTCTCTAGTAGCCGACTACTGATTCACGTTGCTCCATATTTTCCCTTAGGGCTGTGTGTTATCTTCTGTTTCTTTAGAGAATTTTATTTAGCTTTCCCACTTCAGTTGTTTATGTGGGAAGATGTGAAGAGGATTAAATGATGACAGCTTTTCATTCCCCTTCTGGTCTTTTCCTTTTAGGCACCTGCCAGGATTATTGGGCTAAGTGTGCAGCAGATGGAGAACGAGGTCCTCGTAGTAGTTCTAGTTAAACTACCCGTCTTTTAATACATATTTTTGTTGATTTTTTTAGAGAGAAAAAAAGAGAGACAAACAGACAATGTGAGACAAAAACATCAATCACATGCACCCCATCTGGGGATTGAGCCTGCAGCCTGTGTATGTGCCGTGACCTGGAACTGAACCAGCGACCTGATAGTGCACTAGATGATGCTCAACCAATTAAGCCACACCGGCCAGGGCTCCGCTACCCCTGTTTTGTAGGCTCGGAGAAGATGATGCCCTTCTGATGCAGGATTTAAGTAAATCCTAAAGTCAAGTAGTGTGAGTTGTTCAACTTGGTCCTTTTCAAAGGTGTTTTGAATCCTCTTAAGTCCTTTGTGTGTATAAATGTTAGCGTCCACTTGTCTGTTTCTGCGAGGGTTTTCATTCCTGGCGTTCTTCGTTCAGGATACTGATCTGCATTTCCATCCCGTGTCCTTTGTCCTTCTCCTGAAGAATTCTTTTAAACACTTCTTGTAGCGCAGGTCTGGAGATGGAAAGGAAGTCATAAGAAAAAACTAAGACGGCGTCCTTCATAAACACAGCCGTAAACAGCCTTCAACAAAATTGCAGCAAATCAAATCCATCAATGTATAAAAAAGATGATACATATGGACTGAGTAGGTTTTACTCAGGAACGCAAAGATAGTGTCCAGCAATGTCATGTGTTCCACCAAATTAACAGACTGAAAAAGAAGCAGCCAGTGGCCACTCAGCACATGTACATTTCCCCCCCACTTATTTTCTTCATGTTAGATCCATGGTCAGCAAACCTCGGCTCGAGAGCCACATGTGGCTCTTTGGTCCCTTGAGTGTGGCTCTTCCACAAAATACCACGGCCTGGGGGCGTCTATTTTGAAGAAGTGGCGTTAGAGGAAGTTTACGTTTAAAAAAGTTGGCTCTCCAAAGAAATGTCAACCGTTGTCCTGTTGATACTTGGCTCTGTGGGCTAATGAGTTTGCCAACCACTGCGTTAGGTGATGGGGAGGAGATTGTGGAAGGGGCTGCTTTTTTTTTTTTTTTTTTTTAAGTAATTGCCTCACGTTGGAAGTCCCTTTCAGTGATCAGATCCAGTGGATTTCCTGCCACACTCCTTGCCTCCCGTCCCCGGCCTGGCTGTGGAGGTGGCGTGATGCTGGCGGCCGGGCCGTGGGTTCTGACGGGGGCTCCTCACAGGCCACGTGATGCCTTTCGGGCCTCTGTCCCCGGGCCGAGAAACAGGACCTGGGATCTCGCCTGCTGTCGGTGTTTTTTCAAAGCTGTTCTTCTCTGACTCACAACAGTTTTCTTAAAGATCAGAAATACCGGGGTCATGCAGGTTGTTCCAGAAATGTCTTTCGGGATTGAAGTGGCTAACGGTATAGCCAGTGTGGAAAGTGAGGAGGAACAAATTCAAACACCTTATTTTATAAACATAACAGCCATTTTATTTCCTTCTAACACATTAATCTCAACTTTACATCTGTGTTTGGATTCGTGGCAAAAGAGTCCCAAGGCATTTGGCCATGACCAGCGGGCTCCAGGTACTGAAGCATGCGTCTTGTATGAAAACTGCTGTTTGAAATTTTAACCCTGCCTTTTGGCTTCTGTGGACTTAACCTTCCCAGACAAGGTCATCAGTGCTGGCGCCAGGCCAGGCCTCTGGTTGAGGTCTCAAGGCCCCAGTACACACTGGCTCTTTAAGAACTTGCAAAAGGGGGCCGGAAACACTCCATATTTGGGAGACAAAGAGGTTGGATTATATAAATAGGGAGAATTCCTGCATGTTGGGGCCCAGAATTTGAGATACATTTTCCTCTGGATCCGCGCGTAATAAATGTAACTCCATCTCTCTAAGTGTTGATTTGTTCTTCGTCGGTTTTCTGTAAGAGCACCGATGGGGAAGTGGGGGGTCCTTCTCTGCTGCGGTGGGGGAGTTCACTTACATCGGTGGGGGAGCAGGGAGACATTCATTTGTCTCCCTGCTGCGGTGGCGGAGTTCACCAAACACTGGCCAGAGCCCCAGCGACAGACCAGCAGCTCCATCTCCTCAGCCTTATTGGTAGTTTGACCCAAATATGACACTTGACCTCTTCACAGTTCACCTCTAAAATGGAGAGGGCACCTCCCAGGGGCTCCACCTCTCGGGGTGGCATTGGAAGTGGGGAGACCAGGTCTGCTCCCAACTCAACTGGCCAGGGAGCAGGGAGGGGAAGCACATGTCTTGCCCTGAGGGGCCCTGGGCGTGCCCTGAGCTGCGTCCCGGAAGTTGTTGAGCTGTGATTCTGCACCAGGTTCTGCCCGGGTTTGCGGAAACTGATCAATGTCCGTGAGTTGTCAGTCCATGGGAAGCTCATGTAATGAGTGACATCTGAGCCGCTGGAACTACTCAGACGAATCACATTCACCATCTTTAAAATAACTCCCTCTGAGTGGTTTCTTCACCAGCTTTGAAACTGTGATTTTCCAGAAGACTGTTCAATAGAAGCTGTTTACTACAACTGACTACATGAAACACTTAGAAATGTATTGAAGCATTGCCTTGGAATGCTAAAGACTAGTCGTTACTCTCTACAAAGATTAAATAGTTTTAATTGATGCACTAAGTTTAATTGATGCACTAAGTATCCTCAGGTGCCTCTCAGACGTTCTTAAGAGGACATTTCAGATTCCAGTGACCTTTGAGGATTTTATTTTATGGCTTAGTTTTTACAGAACTGCTCATGGCTTTTCCCTGTTTCAAACCCAATCATTTTAGATTACAAGTTTATGTCGGTGACCCTTTTTTAATACATAGCCTTTTCCTCAGCAGACATTGTGATAATAAGAGAAAAAAAGAGAGAGAGCAAGGAAAACGATGGAATAGTAACTACAGGCTTCATATGTCCAGCACTTATTATAGAAACAAACTCTCACATAATGAGGCCCGCATTGAAATACAACAGAGTTCATTATTTTTTCCCAGACTCTCCTTTGGATGGTATATTTAGTAAGCAGTTTCACAGACAGTTGTCCCATATTCATTACAAATAATTACATAGTTTTTCCATGGCATGAAAATTTCATCACAGCCTTTTGCTATCATCTGTGCTTAGAAAGAAGATGAATATTAAGTATATTCTGCAATAATGGCAGGCAGTGAGTTCCCTGTGCTGACTGCAGAATCTCATTTGTATGATTTGCAGAGAGAGAGGGGGAGGCTGTGGGAGGGGACAGGGAAGAAGGCACGTGGCAGGCTAGGTATTTGTGGCTTATCACTGGCCACTCCTTGGGCAGGTGCGAGTCTGATGGGGAAGCTCACGGCGGAACTGCCAAGGTTATGGCTACTGGACTTGACAGTGGAAATCCATGGCACTGAGCTTTGGCTAAGGTTACAGAAAAGTCTCATTTTCAATGCTGGACTTGGTGACTTATTTGCAAACATTAAGTAAGACTAGCTTTACCCTTAAAGGTTCAGATGTCTGTAAAAGGAACAAGATAGCAGAGACTAGTTAACAGTTGTACTGTTCTTCTTTTTTAAATTTATGTCTGCTCTTTGTTTTTGAGATTTTTAAAATTTTTAAGCATATGAATCTTTAAGTTATAAAAAATTAATTCTCTGCAATGCACATGACTTATTTGGCTCCATATATTCAAACCTAATAGACAAGTATCTGCTTCATTTTACTTTTGCCTTTTATTATTAAAAAACTAGAGGCCTGGTGCATGAATGTGTATACTGGGGGGAGGGGGAAGGGTCCCCCCAGACCAGCTTGCACCTTCTCACAATCCAGGACCCCTTGGTAGGGCCCATAGGCCTGGCCTGAGATCAGGGCCTATGGGGGCTTTCCTTCCCCTCGCTGCAGGCAGCTGGTCCCACCCCCGCCGCCATTGCCACTGCTTGCCATCTGTGGAGCACTGCCCCCTCTTGCCCCTGCCACTAGTGGCCTCTCTCTGCAGGTGACAGGCATGGGGTACGATGGCTTGGCTGGCCGGGTCTCCCTCTGCACACCTGCCACAGAGTCGCAGCTGGTGGTCTGGGCCTCCCTCTTTCTTTGCTGGGGGGGAGGGGCCAGCCCTGCAAGGAGCTATCTGCCTACCCGATCACCCCTAATCACTTGCCTGCCTAACTGATGATCCCTAACCACTTGTTTGGTGGTTCTGGTCTCTGGTCGTTGAGGTCGTTACACTTATGGTGGCTGGCCTTTTATTATATAGGATAATTTCCCCCTAGTCTAAGTTGCCAGGCTTTTGTGATAAAAAAAAAATAATAATAGTAATACAGTTCTAATCTGTGAACTTAGGTTTTTTCCTCTTCTGAATTTCTGCCTCATGAAGTATGAAGTCAGGGTTTTCATTTTTCGGGCCCTTCCTGTGCACATATCACAAAGCTTGTGTCTGAGAAGCGTGTGAGCCACAGAGAAACAGATTGCCTCCCCGCACGGGAGACGCTGCAGCCTGCCTGGGGTTATCCCTGGGAGGTGGCACTTACTATGGTGTCATTTCGGCTAAGGCTTCCATTGTGCCTGTGTTGCTAGTGAAAATGGTTCTCGGCCGTGTTGTGAGGAAGGAATTCCAAAAGGAGAAGTTTAAGCCGAGTGGCCAGACTTGCTACTGTGGGTGGAGGAAACAACACGCCCTCGGGAGCCAGCCGGCTGTCATTCAGACTCTCCACCCGCCTTCTGGGTTTCCCCAGGCTTGTGCTGGGCCCTCCCCTCAGCCAATCCCTTCCCTGGACCTTCAGGGTCCGTGCCCTGATCCAAACTGATTCTTTTCCCACACTGGGCACCACCCCTTTATGGTTGCCATTTTGGCTCCTACTGCACATACTCCAAAGTTGTTTTTCTTTTTTAACACATTGTTATTGATTTCAGAGAGTGAGAGGGAGAGATAGAAACATTAATGATGAGAGAGAATCAGTGATGGGCTGCCTCTTGCACGACCCCCTACTGGGGATCAAGTCCAAAAACCCGGCAATTGCCCTGACCTGAAATTGAACCTGTGACCTCCTGGTTCATAGGTCGATGCTCAACCACTGAGCCACATGGGCCGGGGCCATGCTCCGGATTTTCGTTGCTGTCCTCCCCGCACCTGCCCCTCTCCACACACTTACTTGGAGAAGACACTCTGTCTTAGCCTTTTCAGCTTGTGGCACTTTATCTGTGAAATTCAGTGAACGAAATATGCTTAGATACTTACACAGAGCAAAACAAATGACTCCGACATACTTTATAAACCATACACACCACCAACGTTGTCTCCGTGTGAGGGCAGCCAGCGAAAGTAGCCTCCTTTTGTCCGTGTGCCTGGGCAGACCCGCGAGTGAGTTCAGATAGCTCAGTGCTCAGCACAGACCGGCCGCCTCCAGGGTCACCGTTCGCTGCCCAGCTGGGTTTCCGCCGCCCATCCATCCCAGGTGAGCTGTGGCGGGAGGCCAAGTGGATTTTATACAAGAGGCCAGCCATCACATAAACTGATCATCAAAATGCCGTGGCACACCCACAAATGTGTTTTTGGCCGATCAGACACATAGAAAAAGGGCATAATTTTGATTCATCCACATCGGACAGCTATTGTATTGGCTGTTGCACTTTTTAAATTTGGCAATCGAAGGGAAAAGAGGTCAGGGCCCTTGCCCAAATAGCCAGGTATTGTGTATTTTATTTATTTATTTAAATATATTTTATTGATTTTTCATAGAGATTAAGGGAGAGGGATAGAGAACTAGAAACATCGATGAGAGAGATACATTGACCAGCTGCCTCCTGCACGCCCCCTCCTGCCCCCCACCGGGGATGTGCCTGCAACCAAGGTACATGCCCTTGCCCGGAATCGAACCCGAGACCTTTCAGTCCGCAGACCGACGCTTTGTCCACTGAGCCAAGCCGGTTTCAGCAAGTATTGCATAGTTTAAACACGCCTGCGGCACACGGGTTGAGAATTGCTGCAGGAGACCTATATGTGGTGTGGCTCATCTGTGGTGAGCCAGTGGCCGGCCGCTGCATGAGGGCCGGGAACCCCCGGCCAGCTCACACAGAAAGAGAAAAGCAAGTCAGGCCAGGCAGGTGCGCCTCCTCCCATGCCCTCTTTCACGAGGCGCTACAAGCTCATGAGCATCTGCTGTAGACGGACAAAACCCAAGAGAAATAAAACCTGTTACCTATGCCGGACATCAGAGCACAGGCCTCACACCGCGACCCTTTCTTTTTCCGTCAGCGGGAAGACTGAGAGCCGTGCCACGGAGAACCTCGGCTGAAGGGTAGAAGGGCGGTGTGGGAATAAATATTGAATTATATTTACACGGCGCTGCTTTCTGCGAGAAAAATGGGTTCTGTTCCTTTTATTTACTTGAATGCATGCGTGTTGTAAACACCTGAAAATTAAATTGAAATGCACCTAATCCGTGCTTTTCTGACCTATTTGATTCAGTGTCTTCAAGTCCATTTGTGGTGGAATTTAGAGCTATTTATATGTAAATGCAAAGTCTTCGGTAATTGGCCCAGGGAGAGCCCTGGAGAAGCCAGTAAACTAATCTCAGGCGCTAGCTCTCCCCTCCGTTATACATTCATGATGGCATCTGAGGGCCGCCAGCCTGATCCGATGTCAACATCATTCTCCCGGGCAGTGAGGGGACCGGGGGACGGGGGGAGGGAAGGAGAAGGGAGCTTTGTTTTCAGTGGTAAATGGTGAGATTTTTCTGTGACACGCCATCCGAGACAGGGCCGCCAGGTGTAATAGGAGCAGAAAGATATTAACTTCTAGCTGCTTGGGATAAGCATTCAGATCATTGGCGTCGGGTAGAATGAAAGTAAAATTGTTCAATTGTTCTGGCTGTGATAGGCTTCGTTTTATTGAATTTCATTTTTTTTTTTTTTAATGTGCTATTTGAGACTTTGGTACTGATGGCACCCCAAAGAGTTTGTCTGTTTTTGCCTCCTTTTTTTTTTCTTTTCTTTTTCTTTTTTTTTTTTTTTTTTTTTAATATTAGGCAAAAGACACCTAGTTCTGGTTGGCAATGACATTTAGTTCTGTTAAATACTCTGGGAATTTATATGCTTACTAGAGGCCAGTGCACAAAATTTGTGCACAGGTAGAATCCCTACGCCTGGCTGTCGATCAGGGCCAATCTGTTGGGCAACCAGCAGGGTGACTGAGGAATGGGGGGGCACCCACCTTGGCTGGCCTGGGGCCTGCGGGCTGGGGACAGCACCTGCATTGAGCATCTGCCCCCTGGTGGTCATGCACATTATAGCAACCAGTCGTTCTGCTGGTCAGTTGATTTGCATATTAGGCTTTTATTATATAGGGTTACAAATCATGGAATGTTTCAATTCTAAGAGGTCTGAGGAAAAAATAACTGAATCTCAAAATCTAATCTGGAGCAAGCAATGATAAAAAATAAAAATTAATACTAAATTAGTTAAAATGAGATCTATTATTCATTCCACAGTCAAGCAATCTGTCCACGTTTATCTATCTGTTCATCCATTCCTTCAATAAATATGCCCGCCTCGGCTGAAGCTCAGGGCTGGATGCTGGGGGTGGGATAGTAAGCTGGGGCCTCACCTTCCCCTCAGGGTGCCTTAGATCTGCATCGAGACTGCATTGTTGGGTGAAAGCTACATTGCAAATGTAGCTATTTCCCTCTTTCAGGAGCTGCACAGTTCTGAATATTTTCCTTCAGTATGTTAAGAGTTTAAGCACAACTTGTTTTTGATGGAAATCATTCTGCTGTCATCCATAAGTAGATAGTGTTGGGAATAATCTTTGTGTGTTTAAGATTGTAGTCTTGGCTATTATGCTGACTTATAGTTTAATACTGAAATAATCTAGGTGACTGAATTATTACACTTGATTTTTATTTGAGTTTCTTTTCTCACCACCAGACGGTCGGGTATTGTCTTCTTGCCGGTTGGTCTGATTCTGTGGCAGAACCTTCCTCCCTCACCCTCCTATCTTTCTGGTCTCTTGTAGGTATGGATACAGGCTCAGCAGGAGTATTAAAATAATTACACTTATTTTTAAAAATAACAGTCCCTTCATTCATTAAGAATAACTTCTCTTGTGAATAATATGCATCTTCCTCACTAAATTTACTGTCGCTGCCAACAGGTCTCCTTTGATTGTATTCTTGGCCCTGTGTTTAACAGATGAAACATCATTTTAGCTCCAGTTTTATCACTTCAGGAAATCAGGTCAAAATGGAAGTACTCATAATTCAATGCTAATCAGTGAGCATATTTTTTAGTGTTCATGGCGGTACACCGTGACATCTGTAGATAACAAAGGTGTGTCATCGCGACCTCCTGCCCAGAGCAGCACCTTCACAGGGTCTCGGAGACCACGGAGCTGGTTACGGTCCCTCTGCTGCCTCACCTGTGAGCCTCCCAGGGAGGGCGTGGCCAGCTGGTACACAGCTGCCAGGGCCACTGGTGTCTGGTTCACACTCAGAAATTAGTTGCATTTGCTTTGGGCATTTGCTGTCTCTCTCATTCAATTTCACAACATTTTCCCAGTTTCAACAAAAGCATTAGAAAGGGATGACATTTATTTTTGATCAGGGTTCCAGGATGGGTTTTGTTAAGGCCACCTCAGGTCTGTTACAGAGGGGTCGGGGGAAGAACCAGTCGATTTGGAGACTGGATGAGCTGACATGAGTGGGTGACCCCTCTGCGTCTGTCTCCAGTCCTGGAGTGATCGGATCCACAGACCATCCTTGAGGAGAGCTGAGGTGTTCATAGAGGGCACATCCTCTCCCTCTCCCTCTCCTTCTCTCCCCAACACTCCCAGGGACATCACACGTGCCCATCATCATCATCAGCTAATCCCTATAAGGCTCAAGAGGGTGCAGTGTCTCAGAACCTCTGGGTAGAGTGTAAAAGTCTCTCCTCTCCACTGTCTCTGGGGAACCTATTCCTCTCCACACCCCAGGTTGAAAAACAGTTTATAGATTGACTCCTGACAGTGAGAGTCCTAGGAACCAGGAGGTCACAGTCTGATTCCCAGTCAAGGCCATGCCCAGGTTGTGGCCTCGATCCCCAGTGGGGAGCATGCAGGAGGCAGCTGATGGATGATTCTCTCTCATCACTGATGTTTCTATCTCTATCCCTCTCCTTTCCTGAAATAAATTAAAAAATATTTTTTTTGAAAGAAAGAAAATGGTGGCAACATGAACCAAGCTTGAAGCATGGGTGTTGTTCCTTGTTAGGTTGATGGGACACTCACTCTGAGGGTGCCATTCTGGTCCTGAAATTATGGGGCTTGAGAGGCACATTTCTGCTGTGTCCAGTCTCTCTCCATCGCTTTCACCGTAGCCTACATAGGAACTGGTAAAGCTCAGCCCATCAAGCCAGGCCGAATATGGGATCCAGAAAGTGGCTCTGTCTTCAGCCAGGTCTGTTGGCTGGACACCAGCTTTAATTCATTTGGGAGGAGGATAGCATACAACCCGGCACAGGTTTAAGAAACACTGTTGATTGACTGGGGTGAGCAAACAATCAAATTGTGAAGAATCTTGATTATGTATACCCTGCTTGCTTTCAGGTGAGACTTTCTGAGCCTTCTAAGCAAACAGATATTTGCTAAATAAAAGAGGAAAGGCAATGAGAAGAGGGAGAAAAGAAGGAAGGAAGATGGGTGAGGTCCTGGGAAGAGCTTCCTGTCCCCTGAGGAAGTGGCCGACCTCTCCCCTGAGTGTCTCTTTGTGGTTTCCTGGTGTAAATAACAGTGTGTAGCAGATTTACAATCTGCCCTGAGCAGCAACTCAACAGTGCGGTCCCTACTAAGTGATTTATTAGTGACTTTCATTCTGTAGAGCTGTTAATTATGTCGTGGTTTCCGTCATAGCATCCGAATGTTTTGGAGATTAAAGTTGGATGAGAAAGAACTTGATCTGTTTTAGTGAGTACAGATTGTCATATTTCTCAAAAAGAGCAATAATTTAAGAACATGACATAATCGTTTTAGATTCCTTAGAAAATAATTTGTCATTTATGTTAAAATTACTTTCTTAACTTCTAGTAAACACACCTTTAGGAAATAGAGGCTTCATAACATTGTTTTAAAATTGTTGTCACATGACTTTTCATATGTTGGAAATGGAAGTGAAATCTTGCCCTTTCTCTGCCCTAGCATATACTCTCTGCCCACTGGGAGTCTTCTTGGACCTTGTGTCTGTAGGGTCTGTTCTGATGGCCCCTGCTCTGTCTATCCACCCTCTAGGGGGCCGGTCTGAACCTGCCTGAGCCTGGGTGCAGCACCCACGGGGAGGGGATGAGTTGGGTCTGGGGGGTGGGGGATAAGAGAACATGAGCACAGCACCCCGAAGGTCAAAGCCAGAGAGACCTCCACCTGTCCCTGTGCCTGACGGTAAAGAAGGGATTGTAGCCAACATAATGGGAGTTTAAAGAAAGGCCAGTAAAAGGAAGAAAATCTAAAACAGTTTCTGAAACCAGGAGTGGGGTGGTGAAGCTTCCTGGTTTTTTGTTTGTTTGTTTGTTTGTTTTGCTCACGGATCTGTGCTCTTTGGGCTTATCGATACAAGATTGTGATACAACCAACTCTCTTTCCACTCACCACATAATACCTGCTGTTAAAAGGAAGAGGTGTTTTATTATCTGGACTTTTGAGGTTAGTGGGAAATAAGTACTAGCAGTAGAGTTAACAATAAGCAAGTCTGTTTAGAAAATGCAATTTGAAGTCCTATTGATTATATTGATAATTATAATGAAATGTCTATTGAGATGAAGTGATTGCCATCCTCTCAGTGAAATTTCGACTTTATTTTTCGGCTCAAGACGTCATTAAGGTGTAAACACAATATATCCTCAAATCGCTTCTATTATTGCAAGATGCTTTCAAATCACTGAGCTTTAGTTTCCCATTCGAGGGGTAAAAGAAGACAAATAAGCATTCTTGTAAGGAATCTTCTTCATACTCCATTCTTATCTGAGTTTAACCTGGATGAATCACGAGGCTTTTAGTGCAAATTGAAGTTTTAATTTTAGATGTTGGGGTAAGATGTCAAACATCTTATTCAAGCTGACTGATCTGTAGGGTTGTGTTTGCAACATGTACTGAATCTCAGGCAAGGGGATTTCATATTTTGTCCTTGAAATTCTCTGGCATTTTCCATTGTTTTGAGTTATTAAAGCTGCATTCGAGTTTGTTGCCTTAGAAATCCTAGGGATTTGAAGGCAGTGGCTCAGAGGAAATAATTATTACAATATCTGAAAGCACTACTTCACAATATTTCTTAGGGTTTGAAGGAGGTGCTGGAGAGTGTGGGATTGCTTAACAACATGTGACAGCAAAGAGGGGCCATGTCAGAGAGCACAGGGTGTCAATCACCAAACATCAAAAAGCCTTTCTTAAAAACAGTATCGTTCAACGTTTTAAAATGTATCTGTAGCATTATACAACCATCACTGATATTTCACTTGGGAACATTTCATCCCTACCTCCCCCAAAGAAACCCTGAACCCTGTAGCTATCACTTTAATTTACCTCCAACCTCCGCAGCTCTGGGCAGCTAGTAACCTACTTTCTGCCTCTATAGCTTTGCCTGGTCTGGATACTCCACAGAATAGAACCATACATCATGTGGCTAACCATTGTAAGGGTAGAGGCTGATCAGTGTTAAGTACATTCACATCGTGTGATACCATCTCCAGAACATTTCATCTTGCAAAACCGAAACTCCATGCCCATTAAACAGATGCTCCCCTCAGCCCCTCCCCCAGCCTCTCTTGACCACCATTCTACTTTGTGTCTCTGAATTTTGACTATTTCAGGCACATGTTATGGTTGGGATCATACGCAGTTTGTCTCTCTGTGCCTGCCTTATTCCTCTTAACGCAGTGTCCTCAAGGTTCCTCCATGCTGTAGCTGTGACAGGATCTCCTTCCTTTTTGAGGCTAATAGCTCACTGTGCAGTAAAGGATCGGAAATTGTTTGCTGAGCAACATTTTATCTTTCTGCAAGTTGTTTTTGAGTTTGACATGCATCTTCATCCAATAATGCTTATAATTGTTGGTCATCAAACTTTTCTGGTTGTCCTGGACATTCGTTGTCTTTTGCATCAAAATCATCACTTACAGCACTTAAGTATCTTGAGATGGAGCATGTTCCCCATAAGCTTCCCGAAGTATTCAGCAGCACTTTTCTTCAAAACAAAGTAATGAATTACAACTTCCCACAAATGCTCTTTTTTTGGGCACAAAATTCAACATTTTTAAGTGTAAAAGTATCTATGATGTTAACACCTTCAGAAAATTTGACATATGAAGTTTTGAAGCTTGCTGTCAATACAACAAAATAGCATACATATTAAATTGCATATATTTCAACATACCTGTAACTCCATCTGTTGGAAAAAATCTGCATTATCTGGTGCACCTACTATGTATGTACCACATTTTGTGTATCCACTCACCTGTCAATGGAGATGTGGGTTGCTTTAGTGAGTAGTGCTGCTATGAACATGGGGGTAAATATCTAATGAAGACCCTGCTTTCAATGATTTTGGATACAGACCCAGAAGTGGGATTGCTGGATCGTGTAGTAATTCTATTTTTATTTTTTATTTTTGAGGGGCCTCTATACTATTTTCACAGCAATTGCATCATATTACAATCGCACCCATAGTGCATAGTGCATAAGTTTCTCCACAACACTTGCTGTTTTCTCTTTGTGTTTATTGTAGCCATCTTAGCAGGTGTGAGGTGGCAGCCCATCATGGCTTAGATTTGCATTTCTCAGATGCTCAGTGATATTGAGCATCTTTTCACACACTTGTTGGCCATTGGTACATAATCATCGGTAAAATGTCCATTTAGGTTCTTTGCTCATTTTAAAATTTGATTGTTGTTGTTGAGTTATAGGAATTCTCTTAAAATGCTAGATATTAGCCACTGATCAGATGCATGAGTTGCCGGTATTTTTCTAATTCTATAGGTGGCCTTTTTCTCTCTGTGACTTGGGTGCTTGCTGCGCAGGTTCTGAAGTTTGATATGATCCCACGTGTCTGTCTTTGCTCTTGTTGCCTGTGCTTTTGGTGTCATACTCAAGCCTTTCACAAATGCATACACAGAGTCAGCTTTTGATTAGAAGAGCAGACAACGGTCAACAATTCAAACCAAGATGAACCCAGCAGTCATTTATATTTACACTTAACATGCCACTAACATTTATATCTGACTGTGCGTGTGGCGACAGTCCTGAGAGGTAATTGCCAGCATCGTAATGAACACTGGCCATGAATGTCTGACTCGGAAACGCAGGAAGTACGTCTGGTTTTCCTGGCGTCACCCCTCCCCCTCCTCGCAGACTACTCTGGGAAGTAAACCAGATGGGTTGATTTAAAAAGAAAGAAGTAAGCAGGCTATGTTAGGTTTCATCTGCTGAGATGGAAGCTAACCTTGGAGAAAAGATGTCCCTGATGGAGATTTAACCCTATAACAATGTCCTGTTACAGAGGCTAATGCTGCTACTTTCTACTGAAGGGAGTTTTCCCCACTTGTTGGCCGAGGGTGTGTATGTGAGTTGGGATGTGAGGGAGCAGTTTGGAGGGATGAGTGCCCTACACCCAGAGCTTATTCTTCCTTCTCCCCGTTTCTTGTTCTGTGTGAATGGCTCCTGTTTATGCCTTTATTAAACCAGTACCCTCTCCCTCACACCTGACCTTTAGTTATCACCCCATTCCTTCAATTTCACCTCCAAATCCAAGGCCCCTGCCTTCACCCTGACAGTGCTCCTTCGCCCACTGGTCTGACCCTGGTGCCCACCTGGCACAGTGTACAGCCAGTGGGCATGGAGGGGACAGTTTGCATATTAGCCTTTTATTATATAGGATGGGCAATTCCCAAAGTAGATCTCAGGACGGCTTGCTTCTGTGTGTCTGTGTTTGTTCTCTCTGTGTGATTTGGGTCTCACTTCGCTTTACATTTGAGTCCAAACAAACAACTCATTGATTTCCAAGAGCTGAAAGGGAGGAGAGGTGCTGTTGCTAATGAGGAACTCCGTGTCGGTTTCCTTTCTCCGCCCACAGGTGAGGGGGCGAAATGATGGGATGACTTTGACCGGATGCACGTCTGCCAGCCATTCTGGGTTGGCCTACGTACAATAACACAGGTGGGCTCCCAGTGTAACCACCAGCCTGGAAAGCAGGAAACTGAAACGCGGTGGGGACGGTCACACGACAGGACTGTTGGCCCCGTTCTCTGAATCTGGAAATATTGAATCCACACCGCCCCCCACTCTTCTGATGACACAAGTACCCGCCTGAGGGCGGGCTCCCCAGTCGTTTGTGACTAGCTGCTGTGCCATAGACTGGATCTTATTGCTGCCGGAACTGTGAATTCGATTGAGCCGCCCTGATTTAATAGCTTTGATTTGATAAGTGAGGGTATTTTTGTTTTTCTCTGCACGTGTGCCCTGAGATTTTCAAAATCCAACTTTATTTGTATTCCCAAATGGCCAGATGCTTTATTAATGGGTTTGCTGCGGGGAGGTAAGGAAACAAGCTGCCCCTGTAGATAAACTGGGAGGAGAACCTCTCCAGGCGCAGGGTCAGGGAGCAGCGGGCGGAGGCCGTGCTCCTGCAGAACCAGGGATCTCTGCGTCTCGGTGGCTCTGGTCAGGGTCATGGCCAAGGCCTTGCTGTTGCTCTGGGGGTCACGGCTTGTTTCTCGGAAGATCTTAGAACATGCCTTTCGCCAGGAGGTGGGAGTGGAAGCAGAGACCGTAACAGCCACCATATTCACTGACACTGATCTGATGTGGACTCCGGGGACAGCTGGCCTGAGTAAGTGCTTTAGGAGCATTATTTTAGCCTCGTGGAAGCCCCCTGAGCTCGGGAAATCACGTCCTGTTTTACAGACGCTTAGCTCGCACAGTCACCGAGGCAGAACTCCGAGCCTGGAGACCTGGGCCGTCTGCCCCCGGAGCTGGGTCTCCGGAGCTGACCTGGCCGCAGGTCTCTCTCTCTGTCTCTGGCCTTCCCCTCAGAGAATCCATGGTGTCTGACAGCGACTCATCACTCTCTTTCTGTATTTAGTGCTGTATTTAGACATTTTCCTGACCACCTGTTTTAAGTGGAATTTCCAATTATAAAACTAGAGGTGTGGCCAGTGGGGCCAGGGGAAAGAGCCTCGTCTGCAAAGAGTGACATCGAATTCTGCCAACATCTTTTCCTTACTCTACCGAGCTTGGTGTTTATTTTGTTATTTGTACTTAACTGTAGTCTGAGGTTTACAAAATGAAGAACACTGGCATTTTGATTTTTATTTGCACAGTACTTTGTAGTTCTTAAAAGCAAATGATTTTGGCGTGCCTTCTGGCCTTATGTACGCAATATTTTGATGATGTTTGGTCAGATAAGTGAGTAAATATGTAAGGAATATACGTACTCTCTCGGAACGAATGTATCCCACAGGTCTCTAGGAGAGAGGGGAAGACCTGTGTTCGCCTCGTCTCCACTCAGAGCTAAGAAAAGCTGGGCCCAGCAGGTGATCAGAAATCGGCGATTTGGCGGCTCCCTGGCATTGCTCCTTGCTCCTCTTTCCTGAGCGGCCTCACCAGAAAGCACTTCTGGGGTGCTGATGCCTTTGATGGATACCCCCAGACGCAGCCCTCCCTCTGGCTCTGAGAACTGGCCCTTTGGGCTAACGTGGACCTATACCTTACATCTTCTCCTCTGTGCCGAGCTTGTTAAATGTGCTTTCCGAATTCTGCTGGGACCTCACAGGGTCCCTTCCTTTGCATTCCCTGTACTTGGCTCGTAGGGTAGCAGGAAGCTTGGTTAGTCTGGCTGAATAAAGGAGAAAATACTATAGCTATGCGTGGCTTTGTGGGGGTTCTATGTATCCGTGGGCTCTGGAATTCAGTTTCAGGGTGCTCTGTTTCACTGTAATTCCTGGACTCCCTATCTCCGTTGTACCAATTGGGTTTGGTCCATTCAATGGAGTCTCAGCCCATGGCCTGGCCAGTGTGGCTCAGTGGTTGAGAGTTGACCTATGAACCAGGAGGTCCCGGTTCATTACTGCTCAGGGCACAGGCAGGGGTTGCTGGGCTCCATCCCCAGTGCGGGGTGTGCAGGAGGCAGCTGGTCAGTGGTTCTCAACATTAATGTTTCTATCTCTCTCTCTTCCTCTCTGAAATCAATTTAAAAAAACACACAAACTTTAAAAAAAATTAGTCTTAGCACATTATAAATTGGGAATTACAGTTTTAACTTAGTCTGCCACTAATGCTCACTGTTAACTGTTCATATTTGAACTTAAACTGACACTCAATTAGCATATGTATCGTTTTAATAATGAGGGATTCTGACAAATTATTAATTGTGAGATTCTAATAAAATTTTCTTTGAGTCATGTGAGATATAATTAACTACCTTCCAAAGTTCATAATAGTCTTTATTCAAATACTTAGTTATAATGAAAAGAGATCTCCTTTCTGATATAAAAGCAGCCGGTTTTAACCTGCCCTTTCAAGTTTTCTTTAATATCTCTAAAACTAACCTGTCAAAGCATTATTTAAGGACATACTGTATTTATTGAATAGTTTTGTATTTTATCGCACTTTCATACTTGATTGAATACAATAATCTAAGGTATGAAAAGTATGTAAGTTGAAGTTATGCTTCAGTAGATTTTAATTATTTTGGGGCCCTCACAGAAGATTGGCTTAAAAAGATGTTTGAAATAATTACACATTACATTATTTCATTTTATAGGAACAAAATAATGTTTTGCACAATAACAACCACCAGGTGTTTTGGCACCTGTGACAGACGAAAAAATGGAGCTTTTGCAAAACCATGTGTAACTGGAGCCCTTACACTGGAATTCTGTGGCAGAAGTTCACTCGTGTTTTATTGATCCTGCGAGGGCCATGCATTGCCCCAGCTGTGACATCAGTTCACAGGGCCAAGAATGTCATTGTCTGCACTAAGTGTCTAAGGGCAGTTCTTGTTCAGTGCACTTGCCAGGACTTTGGCCCTTTTAGCTCTTTTGTGATCTTTTTTGAGCACTTGCAGAACAAGCAGGAGGGTGCCCAGATGTTGAGGAGAAGGTCCATATTCTGAGTGTGTCACAGGGGTCACCCATCTGTTTTTTAATGAGTGCTTACTAACTGGTAGAATGTACATGGTTTGTAATCAAAGGTACTTTAAAGAGACAGCCACTTTCAGCCAAATGCATTATCACCTCATTGCCTTTGGTGTTTTATGGTCTCCCAGTGACCCCTTGAAATTTGCATCTGTAAAGGCAAGAGCTGTTATCATGGCTAAGTTGAGACTAAATATAAAGGATTACTCAGAGGCAGCAACCTTTACAAGGGAGGGACCTTTAACCAAGGAGGGGAACTCTGGGCTGATGGTCAGCAAGGTTCCTGTGGGGTGTTGGTGGGAAGCAGCTACCAATGGGGATTTGTTGAGAGTCCCTCCAGCCTCCTCCCCAGCTTCTGTGGTCAGAACAGTCTCTAGCCAGTGGTCCGCTAAAGCAGCGGCACAGGAATGAAGCAGGTTCTCCTGTGAAGACGTTGAGAGGATGCACGTGGGAGAGCTAAGGCTCCCACGTGGACATTGACATTGCAGGGCGCAGTCAGTTAGGCTCCTCCTACTGAGTCTGATGGAAGGTTCATTGAATCTGCCAGGGGCCTGGCTCCCTGCTCTTCTGCATTGGACCAAACTCAAACTCCTTTGCCTGGAGTCCCTCCCCCCGTGGCTCCCTGAGCCATCCAGATGGCCCCGTCAGAACTGCCACTGGGGGAAAAGCCTTTCTTATCCCGCAGCAGTGAAACTGGCATCAACAACTTCTTTCTCCAACCCAACGATAGGAAGTACAAGAATAACTGAACAAAGAAGAGAGCTCATCTCAGATGACAATTCAGGGAACATGAGGATCTTATTTTTTATTCATCTGACACATGCCGACAGATCTGAGAGCATATTGTATCCACAAAGTAAGACGTAGGGATCCTGTGATAAAGGAGGCAGGAGAGCCCAGCCCAACTGGCTCAATTGATGGAGTGTAGGCCCATGCACCCGGAGATCACCGGTTCAATACCCAATCAGGGCGCATGCCTGGGTTGCAGGCTCGATCTCCAATAGGGGTTGTGCAGGAGGCAGCTGATCAGTGATTCTCTCTCATTGATATTTCTATCTCTCAAAAAAAAAGGGGGGGGGCATTAGAGAACTACAGAGCACTCTTAGAGAATAAAAATATCTTTGCCAAAATCAAATCAATCACATTAGAAATCACAGAGAAAATAGAGGAAGAAGACAGATAGACAAAAAGTGTCAGAAATAAACCTGTAAGGCATAGATGCCATGCCATGAGGGACAATATCAGAATCTCAAGAACAGTATGGAAAAAAAAAAAAAAAAAAAGGATTGAATGAGGAAGTAGAAGACCTGAGAAGGAGCCATGTCATTGTCATTGGAGCTCCCACAAAGTAATCCGCCCCAAGACACTGACTTTTGGGAACTCCAAGGATAAGCTTGAGCTCATAAAAGTTTGAAGAGGAAGACACGATGCCTCAGACAAGAACCCAGGGCAGATTCACATCTGACTTCTGGGGCGCAGACTGGATACCGGCAGGCGGAGTGCTGTTTTCAATGGAAAATCTCCTTTTCAGTTGGAAGTGGTGTTTGCCTTCTCTTCTGTAACGGGGGGCTGAAGGCATTTCAGATATTTAGAACTCCGAACATTCCCCTTCACCCACCAGGGAATCTCGGGGTGGATTAAAGATGCTGTGAGCTCCTCCCACCCTCTCCACGGAGTGGTGCCATCCTTATCCTCACCCCCGGAATCCCGTGGGCTTCCTGCCTGTCTTGGCCCTTGGGGTCCTGCGAAGCCACACTGTGCCAGCTGCCTTAGGAAATGATCAGCTTCCACTTCCTGTCGTTTGCAAAACTCTTTGTGGCATCCCTGACCCGTTAGCGAGGGGTCCAGCTCTGCCTTCGGGACGTGGCCCCTCTTAGGCACTCCAGGTGACAGTCCCCGCTGAGCCGAGCATTACCTTCAAGGGGATGTGAGCGATGCCATGATGGAAGTAACACGACTTTCCCGAGAAACCATTTAAACACATGAGATCTGAAAGAGCGGAGTATGTATTGCTGAGGAGGCAAGCTTGGCCACAGAGCTGCCCTCTCCCGTCTCTAGAGCATGCTGGAAAGCAGTGTTTGCCCCACAGGGGCCTGGGTGTGAAGGACTTCGAAGTTCCAAGAGTGTCACATACGCAGCACTGCTTCTGCATGCTCACTGCCACTCAAAATCGCTATGGAGACGAGCTAAGGCTTGGAGGAAATTTCAGCAAAACCACCTGTCTGGTGAAGATCCTGTGTTTAGAATATATGTTACTTAGCGGGACAAAGGGATGAACTACCGAAGCATGCAACAAATTGGTTGGACCATAAAGGGATTATGCTGAGTGGGGAAAAGATTAATAAAAAGGAATAATCAGTTATGATCCCATTATATCGCATTTCTGAAATTGCTAAATTATAGAAATGGATAACGGGTTAGGGGTTGCCAGGTTCATGGAGATGGGAGAGTGGTGGGTGGGTGTTAAAGGGTAGTATGAGCCCTCGCCAGTTTGGCTCAGTGGATAGAGCATTGGCCTATGGACTAAAGGGTCCCGGGTTTGATTCTGGTCAAGGGCATGTACCTTGGTTACCCTTGGTTGCAGGCTCAATCCCTAACCCCAGACAGGATGTGTGTGGGAGGAAACTGATTGATTTGTCTGTCTCACATGGATATTTCTCTCTGTGTGTCTTTCCACTGTCTCTGAAAATCAATGGAAAAATATCCTCGGGTGAGGATTAACAAAAAAATAAAACAGAAATAGAGGGTAGCATGAGGGCTCCTTGTGATCAAGCTATTCTGTACCTTAACTATGGTGACAGTCACATGAATGTACACATAAGGTCAAATGACATATAACTCAATATACCTGCTAACACATGTTCTATAAATCTAAGAGCATATTGTATCCACAAAGTAAGACTTCGGGGTTCTATGATAAAGGAGGCAGGAGAGCCCACCCCAACTGGCTCAGTTGGTGGAGTGTAGGCCATGCACCCGGAGGTCACCGGTTCAATACCCAGTCAGGGCACATGCCTGGGTTGCAGGCTCAATCTCCAATAGGGGTTGTGCAGGAGGCAGGTGATCAATGATTCTCTCTCACTGATGTTTCTACAATACCTAATGCTTACCATGTCTCATACATGATGCCAGGGGACACAGGTAATGTTGAGGTGAAGACAAGCCCTCTTTGCCCTCAGTCAACATACAATCTCTTGGGGAAGTAAAATAAATTCACATATAACTGTATCATATAGTGTAATTTATGTAATGAAAAATATATGAAGTATGATCAAAGTCTTATTTTTTTAAAATATATTTTTTACTGATTTCAGAGAGGACAGGAGAGAGATAGAAACATCAATGACGAAAGAGAATCATTGATCAGCTGCCTCCTGCACACCCCCTCCTGGGGATCAAGCCTGCAACTGAGTTGTGTGCCCTTGACCAGAAACAAACCTGGGACCCTTCAGGCCACAGGCCAAAGCTCTATCCACTGAGCCAATCTAGCTAAGGCTGATGAAAGTTTTTTTTTTTGTTTTTTGTTTTTTTTAAAGCAGAGAGCTCAGCCACGGTGACTGTTTTATCAAAGAGAGGATGTGGAAGGAAAGGCTTGGCTGATGGATAGGATTACAGGAAGTCAGTAGAGTGAAGAGCAAAGAGGAGGTCAGCATGCCCCAAAGCTGGAACTGACCGGCCAGCCAGTGCAGCAGGCGAGCCTGAAGGGGACAGGGAGGGTGCTGCTGCGAGAGGCACGTTCACTAGCAGGTGCGTGCAGACACCCCTGTCCCGAGGTGACAGGAAGCCATTGTGCTGGTTTCTGTTGGAGCCGTGTATTCCGTGTGTCTGGGGAAAGAACGGACCCATCCCAGGAGGGTCAGGAGGACCCTGCAGACCTGGGCTTCCACTCACAAAGGCCGACAGGAGAAGGGGAATGTGATCCTATAGGGACAGGGACACACAGACAAGATTAAAAAAACTTCCAGCTTTGCTTCTGTTACCGGACCATGCCACCTTCTTATTTTTTAAAAATATGTTTTTATTGAATGTTAGAGAGAAAGGAAAGGGGAAGGAGAGAGAAAGAGAGATATCAATAAGAGAGAAGCATCAATTGCTGCCTCCTGCACGCCCCCCACTGAGGATCGAGCCTGCAAGCGGGGCATGTGCCCAGACTGGGAATGGAACAGTGACCTCTTGGTTCATGGATTGACGCTCAGCCACGGAGCCACCCCACACCAGCCGGGCCGTGCTGCCTTCAGTCATAGAATGTTCGGTGTGACGAGGGCAAGCCTGAATTACGTTGTGAATAGCACAGTGAGGTGGTCCTGCGGTTTTCAGTGTGGAATATGCTGACCTGTGACACGTAAACATGTAGAGCAGGCCGCTCTCTGAGGAATCAGGCTGGCCCACTCTGTGGTTAATATGCTGAGAGTCTCCTGCCATGGGAACGGCCTGGCCTCTCTCCCCGAGCGGCTTTGCTGGGGCCTTAACATTTACATAAAGCGCTGCGCGGAGCATTATCCTTCATTAATCTCTCGTGGACGCTGCGTGGACCATCCTAAATGGTGTGGTTTGAAATACCAGTATTGTGTAAACAGGTCATCGGGTTTGTGCTAATCCACCATCACCCCTGAAATTTGCTTTTAATTATAACACGTGCATTTTCATCTTTTTGCATGGAAAGTGCACGCTTTCCTTTTCCAAGAGAGAAACAGGAAAGCGCACAGAAATATGCCGTTAGGAAGGTGGCACGACTGAACAGGTTCGTTCTTGGCAGGAATGTGCCGTCATTAGGAGTGAATCACCCAGGACCTCCGGGTCCCATCTCATGGGTCTAGCTTTCTGTATGTCACGTGATCGGAGACCGACAAAGGTTTCCCAGAGGAAACGAAGTCCCAGGCTGATGTCTCTAGAAGCCAGTCTGGACAGCAGGCCAAGGGCAGAAAGCCCCGGCCTGGGGAGGTTGGGTAGGTGTATGCGATAACCCAGCCTCAGCGTAATAACGGCTTCTATGGGGGAAGTAGCAGAGAAAAGGAAGCTTTTTGAGGCAAAAATCCAAGCCAGGTGGTCTGACCCCAATGCCTCCGATCTTTCCACTGTCCAGTTGAGCTTGTTACCTGCCCTTTGCTAGAGGCAGATATAAGAGTGCTGGAGTCATATTGAAAAGGGACATTTCTGACGCTGGTTTGATGTGTACAATATTTCTCTAACTCTGCTATTGGGTTAAGTTTTTTCTATTTCAGAGGGATTTATAGCCTGGCTGGTGTGGCTCAGTTGTTGAACATATACCTATGCACCAGGAGGTCACAGTTCAATTCCCAGTTAGGGCACATGCCCGGGTTACTGGCTCCAACCCCAGTATGGGGTGTGTAGGAGGCAGCCGATCAATGGCCTTTTTTATCATTGATGTTTCTGTCTCCTTCTTCCTTTCCCTTCCTCCCTGAAATCAATAAAAATATATTTTAAAAAACGCTACAAAAGAGGACATAAGGAAGGCCAAGAGACATAAGAAAACTTGCTCAAAGTCACTAATCATCTGAGAGATGTAAATCAAAACAACATGAGATACCTTACACCTGTCAGAATGGCAATCATCAACAAATCAACAAACAACAAGTGCTGGTGAGGATTCGGAGAAAAAGAAACCCTTGTGCTCTGCTGGTGGGAATGCAAACTGGTGCAGCCACTGTGGAGAAGAGTATGGAGTTTCCTCAAAAAACTGAAAATGGAACTCCCATTTGACCCAGTGATCCCACTTCTAGGAATATATCCCAAGAAACTAGAAATGCCAATCAGAAAGGATATATGCACCCCTATGTTCATAGCAGCACAATTTACAATAGCTAAGATCTGGAAACAGCCTAAGTGCCCATCAGCAGATGAGTGGATTAAAAAAACCGTGGTACATCTACACAATGGAATACTACGCTGCTATAAAAAGAAAGGAACTCTACCATTTGCAATGGCATGGATGGACCTGGAGAGCATTATGCTAAGCGAAATAAGCCAGTTAAAGAAATATAAACATCACATGATTTTCACTTATTTATGAATTATAACAACTTAAACTGATGAACAAAAACAGAGCCAGAGATATAGGAGCATCGGTCAGACTGTCAAACCTCAGAGGGAAGGTAGGGGAGGGCGGGGATAAGAGGGAAGAGATCAACCGAAGGACTTGTATGCATGCATATAAGCCTAACCAATGGACACAGATACCAGGGGGGTGAGGGGCAAAGGGGAGACAAGGACTCATATGTAATACCTTAATCAGTAAAGAAAAGAAAAGAAAAAGAAGAAAAAAAACCACTACAAAGTTTAAATACTGAAGTCTTGCGATGAACTGAACAACCGGGAGGAGTAGCACTTCCCCATTGTCCCCTGGGTGCCGCCTGGATGTGCGCAGATCTGGAGGACGGACGCTCAACCAGAACCACTCCTGTCCTCAGCGGCTTGACAGCCTGCCTCCCTGCCGATGGGCCAGGGCTTTATCAAAACCCTCCTTAAACGCTTTGAACTTCGCCTCTGGTTCTTTATACAATTTGAGCAAAGCAGGTGGAATCCAATAAATGCTAATTACGCCCGGAGGACTAAGCGACATTGCAGTGGTCGCCATCCAAAGCCTTTCTTACTGCCTTTGGGGGAGGCTGTGCACCTCTGGATTCTGGCAATTAAATTTCGGATGAAGATGGGAAGGGGAACAGTATGTGGAGGCAGCAATTTCTGAAATCAACTTTGAGAAGATTTTTAAGTTTATTGCAAATAAAGTCATGTTTATTATCAATCTGCCAGATTCACAGCATTAAGACTATATCAGCCAAGCTGCTATGAGTTTTTTTCTTTTTTTCTTAATCTCTTCACCTCTCCCCCCAGCCCTGCAGTCCCTCTCTGCTCCGACGGCTGTCAGTCTGTTCCCTGTCTATGAGTTTGTTTCTATTTTGTTTGTCAGTTTATTTTGTCGAATGGATTCTACATGGGAGTGAAGTCAGTGGCACTTGTTTTTCTCGGAGTGGCTTATTTCATTCAGCATAACCAATGCCACCCAGCAAATTCAATTAGAAAAGATGGCATCAACCATCCTTTTTAGAAAGGAGGTCAAAGATTGGTTGATGTGTGTTTATCTTGACAATGAGGCTCTTAGGCTTCCTTGAAATCCAGGATAAAGGAATTTGCTTCCTCAAGTTCTCTCAGGATTTAGTTGTGTTTTTGTTTGTTTGTTTCAGGTGAAATAACTGCCAAAAACTTCTTTGATGGCAGAATTGGTCAATTTATTTATATTTTAAAATAAAACAAAAGTATTCATGTGGAATTCATTAGATGTTTTCACTTTAACACAGATTTATTGACTCATAATTGCATGCTTCTAAATAGAATAAAAATTATGAATATGTGGTGTTTAATGATGATAAGAATAACTTTAAAAGATATGGTCCTAAATGGATAGGGGAGGATGGTATGAAGTTATAGTTGATGACTTTTAACCTGTGGATATTTATTTTGGGGGATTATGGGATCCTGGTTACTGGTTCTATTATATGACTTTTCAAATTGGGTGAGAAAAACTACAATTTCTACAAAAGACTTAAATTGCAAAAATCCTACATTGTGTCTTTCTCGTGCACATTCTTGTTCACAGAGCAGACCTGCCCAGTCACAGCAGCCTCTTTTCCATAGTTCATGGACCCCGACATGTTAGCTCCGCCATGGAGCCCACAGATTTGCTTCAGTTTTGACCCTGGGGGACCCCCTCCAGGGATCAGAGAGTGGCTAGATCTTCCTGTCTATGCTGCCCCAGGATTGTCTACTGAGGCGGGCGACTGAGGTGCAAATTGTGATGTTCTGTGTCTCCCTCCCCTTTACATAAGCGCGCATGCAGTCAGAACTCAGCTGAAAGTACTTGACTTTGAGTAACTCGCGATCCAATGAGGGCTAGGCTAGCATGCCACCCGGTTAGGGAGTTCCCCATCCCTGGCTTCTTCCTGGAGATGTGTACCTGGTTCTGTTTTGTTCCTTTGCCTCAGTGACGCACTGGGGTCTACCTTTGGGAGGAAATAGCTTCGCTGGATCTGTGTTATTTTCAAAACCGTGGCAAATGCACAGGGAGAGCCACCGTGTTCACTCAGGTTTTCTGTAGAACCAGAAGTCAGATGCAGGTATTAGCAACTGTGCAAGGTGGTCCATGACTGATCCTCACGGGACCTTAAAAATGCCTTTGATTAAAAAAAAAAAATCTTTATTGTTGAAAGTATTACATGTGTCTCCTCCTTCCCACCATTGACCTCCTCTAGCCCGCCCCCACCTTCCTGCCCCAGGCCTTCACTACCCCATTGTCTGGGTCCATGAGCTATACATGTATGCATACAAGTTCTTGGGGGAAAAAAGTCTTTGGAAAAGATCTTGTCACGTGTGTTTGACCTAACTGCCCCTCCATCTGTTCTTTAATTAATTCTTCTGTATTTACGTAGTTACCCATTTCTTTTTCCAAGAAACAAGAGAACAATGGTTAAGAGAAGGTGCTTTTACTGCAGACAGTGAGCACAGTGGTTGCGATGCCCCTTCATGAGAGTGGCGGTGCTTTCTGGGTGGTGCCTGTCTCCGCTGAGCAGACACGAGGGAGGTGGCCTAAGGGGCAGAGGACCAGATGTGGGGCTAAAAGATAGTGGAAAGATAGTAAGAAAAGCCTCAGTGTTTACTGTAAACATTCTGTGGTGCCCAGGAGAGTGGTTATAATTGTTGATTTTGGCAGGCGCTATCTTCATAGTAAGCCTAGCAAGGTTTTCCCCAGGGGCGTCTGAGGCATGACCAATTGGTTTGATTTGCCAAATATAGACGGAACTGTAGGCAAGAATTGTTAATTACCCACATAATTTTAACAGTGAGACTGCTGCCAAACCCAATAATTCAATTCTCTCAAAGCCCTAATTTGGGTTAGTATCTCATTGACCACCAGTATTGATAGAATTAATGAGATAAGCACAAATCTTTCACTTGTAATTTATGTTAGTTTACCTGCAACTTCTCATTCTTGGAGGAGTTAAGAACTGGAGAAAAAAATTGCTTTAACAAATTATTAAATTTTGAGAAAAGCAGATTAGAAAACATTGTATACTATTTCATTTAAAAAAATAAGTATGTGTAGAGATTTTTAAAAAGAAGAAAAGGTAATTACCAAAATGTTCCTAGAAGTTATTTCTTGATGATGGGAACAAGGGTGATTTTGAAAAAGAAAAAACAAAACAAAACAAAACACAAATAGTAAGAAGCCCAAAGCAGTAGGGAAGTCTTTGGAGACATGTGCAGTGATAGGCAGACAGCGAGATCCATGTGCCATGGAGAAATTAGCATATGCTCTGCGGATGGATATGGATATTCATATTGTACCTGTGTCTGTGCCTGTTATGAAACTCAGACCAAATGATTGACCCAACTCATGACCATGTTAAGTATAATGCCAAATATTGACATTCAAAAATATCAGTAATAGCGGGAGGAGATTCGACTTTGGATGGTAAGCACACCATGCAATATACAGATGATGTATCATAGATTTGTACACTCAAAGCCCATATACTAATTCAATTAACCAATGTCATCCCCGTACATTTAATTTAAAAAATTATAAATAGCAGCAACTTCATTAAATTCCTCTATGGACCTTTTCATTAATTATTAATTTAAATTGCTATTAAGAATTAACATTTAAAAATTATATTTATATATTTCTAATTATTTTTTTGCAAAGTCACACAAAGGTTAAAAGAAAATGTCTTGGATTTAGCAAAATTTTGGCTTTTTCTTTTTTTAACAGAGGGCTTTGCTGTTTTTTAGGCCTGTCAAGGAATTTTAACATCACAGAGTCAGGAGTGTTCTATGTGGGCTTTATATCAAATGTTAATCTATTCAAACTGGGATTAAATAATTTTCTTCTTTCTCACATGAATATATTGACTATTCTGTGTTTACAATAACCTTATTTTAAATAGGGTGTATTTCTGTTGATAATAATGAGATTTGTTTATCTCGTATCAAAATTTACCATGGATAAACAACGTTTTAGAAAGGATAAAAATAGTTCTAGGGTGCCACCATTAATTTCTCTTACACATTTTGGTTTTTAACTGAATCCCACTGTAAATAATAATGGCCACCATGAGGAATTATAATACAGTTTCTGAGTAATAGATGGAGAATCTGATACCCCCAGTGCTGGTCTCAGTTCTAACAATTTGATTTGTGTTTTGGGGAAAATATTAATTTGTCTATGGTATACCTTTATTTTATGAAATATATCCAATATTTTACTCTTTAAATATTTAAAATGCCCCAATTACATTAGTGTGAGAATTTTAAAATACTCAGAACACACGCCTAGAAAATGTACTAATAAGTGGCATAGTGGTGATGCTAAGGAGAAAACACTGAAACAATGGATGTGAGACTGAAGGATGAGCAGATGTCTCACTGGTCAGCTCTCCAGGGGCTCATGCTGAGCTTCTCTAAGGCTTTGGATTTCTGGCGGTGCTTGTTTTCGAGGACATTCTCGTGGAAAGAATTGAGGAGTTATGTGTTTTTTCAAAGTTTCAATTGATGTTTTTAAATTAGAGTCTAAGAAATTATACCAAGCAATTGCTACCAGGCTGATACATCATTTTGGATATTCAAGAAACAATGACTAATATCAGTCATGAAGAAGAGAATTAAGGAATGGAACTCAGACACGTGCAACACCTTGTGGGATAACCTTGAGGGCATCACGCTAAGTGAAATAGGCTGAACATAGAAGGACAAATAGCCTATGATTCTTCTTTTTTTATTATTTTTATTTTTTTATTTTTTTAGAGAGAAAGGAGAAAGGAGAGATAGAAACATCGATTGTTTGCCTCCTGCACATCCCCTACTGGAGATTGAGCCTGCAACCCAGGCATGTGCCCTGACCCGGAATCAAACTGGTGACCTCTTAGTGCATGGGATGATACTCAATCCATTGAGCAACATGGGTTGGGCTCCCTTTTCAATTTTTTAAAAATTAATTTCTTTATTGATTAAGGTATTACATATTTGTCCTCCACCCCTCCTCCCCCACTCATGCCCCCAAACCCCCTATTGTCCTTGACCACTGGTTAGGCTCATATGTGAGCTACCTTGTTTCGCTATATTGGTATGTTTCTCATGATCTAATGATCATTAAATACCCATTAGTTGTTTAAGCACCTGTGACTAAAACAGGACTGCATGCAATGAGAAGGTTAAGGCACTCACTGCTCTCACACGTATGTCTCCTTGTGGAGACAGGAATAGTCTATAAATACACTTCCCACAGAAAGCAGATGGGGACTTCTAAAATGTCACATGATATCAATGCCATAGGAATTCAAGAAGGTTCACGATGCATCCCAGACTCTACCTTTCGGCTTTGTGGCTAGCTTTTCACAACCAGACCTTCACTGCTTCTATCGTACCTTCAAAACCCATGTTCACTTTGACCTCAGAGTTATTTCCTTGTTCCGGTTTGGTGTTTTAGGTTTAACTATGACTCTATACAACCAGGCTTCATGAAACTAAAAGTAGGTAGGAAGCACTGAAGCTCCATGGGAAAAAAAGAAATGCACTATTCATTTACAAACCTGCAGTTTACACTTTGCTTTTTCGCATTTGGTAAGATTCCTAAGGAAGCTAGTGTGTCCATGTAACTATGCTCAGGTGTGCCTGCATCCTCAGGGGGCCCTGGGCACCGAAGCTGCCGCCGGAAATGAAGAGGGTCGCCTGGAAGGTGCCAGGGCACCGGGTCCATGCGCCGCTACGGCCGACTCCAGCGTAAGGTGTCCTGGAAAGTAGCTTTCTGGATCCAGATGGTTATGCATGTGGCACCGAGGAACTCGGCATTCTCCAGAGCTAAGGTGAAGGTGATCAAGTGGTTGAGCCTTTCAGTGCTTGAAGGAAGGCGGAGGCGAAACAAAATAGCCATTCAAAACAGCAAATAATTAATGGAGTGTCTTTGTTAACAGGAGGAGGTCAAGTACACACGGCCACAGCAGTGATTCGGTCTGCATCCCAAACAGCTGAGTCTGCCTGGGCGGTGATGAGAATGGATCCTGGGGAACTAATTAAAACACGCTTTTAATTTAGGGGGTGCTGGCGGAGTTTGAAAGGTGCTTGAAGAGATTCAAGAGTGGTCACTTGCCTTACCGTTCTGTGCTCCGTGCCCCGGCCTTTCCTTTTGCAATAATTCTACAGTAGGATATTGATTATCTGATTAGATTAGCGTAGCAATGAGTAGGTAGACTTTTGAGTATTAAATGTTCATCAAAAGGAGGTATCACTTTCCCAGAAATACTTGAATTAGCTAATTCTTGCTCATAGGGCTCCTCTGAACATTGCATTTAAAGCTCTGAAGACTGGAATTATAAGCACTTAGGGTATTGTAATTGTAAAAGATGGGATGCTCAGGAAGTTTTCTTCCTAGGATTCATAACAGTGGCAAAATTACAGGTATGAAGAAGCAACGGAAATAATTTTATGGTTGAGGGTCACCACAACACGAGGAGCTGTATTAAAGGGTCGCAGCATTAGAAAGGTTGAGAACCACTGGTCTAACACAAAACAATGTAGCAGGAAAGGACTGTGTTGAAAACAGAGGGCCAAAAGCAAAGAAGGCATCTGTTCTCATTGAAAGATGGTATCTGAGAAGCATAAGTGTCCAAAATATACAGAGGGTGGTCTTAGAGAAAGTTTTTGGACAGAAGAATTGCTAAAGACCAGGGATAGGTCCTGGATTCCGCTATAGAGAATTGGACAAGGGTGTCGGTGTGCCAGTGGCCAGCCGGGGGGAACGGACATCGTACTGGACCGGCCAGGCAAGCAGATGGCTGTGGCAAGAAGTGAGGAAAGGTGGGAGGGACAGGTCTGCCTCAGCAAGGCTCTGGGACGACAGGTTTTTAAAAACATATTTTTATTGATTTCAGAGAGAAAGGGAGGGGGAGATAGAAACATCAATAATGAGAATGAGAGAGAATCATTGATCAGCTGCCTCCTACATGCACCCCACTGGGATCGAGCCTACAACCCCGGTATGTGCCCGGACTGGGAATTGAACCATGTCCTCCTGGTTCATAGGTCAACGCTCAACCACTGAGCCACACCGGCGGGCTGGGCGACATCAGAGGATGTCTGTGAGATGCATTTCAGTGATTATATCTTTTTCGAAGAAAGGTGTTTTATTTTAGGGAATTAGGCTTAGGTTCTTTAAAAATCCAACACCCAGTTGAATAATGTTGTATAACTCAACACATTTCTGGGCCTGGCTAATGCAAACATCACCCCATTGCCCAGAGACCACCATGTGTGACAGTGTGACAGCATAGGAGATCCTCGGCGTCACAGAGGTCTGTGCCCGTCTCTCGGCCAGGCGGGGGTGCTGCATGGAGGTAAATGGAGGTTTCCACCTTTCCCATGAAGAACGGCGGGCAGTGGGCATGTTCCTCAGACTCTGCTTTTATTGCCTCTAAGCCTCCTTCTCTGTGCATTTAGCCCACGGCCTGCGAGGCCCGTGGGAGCTGTGCTCCTTGGTTCCGCTCGGCCTTGCTGTGCCCCTGGAGGTGTCTGCAGATTGGCATGGTGAGACCCGTGTCTGGAAGCCGCTCATTGCGCTGCGGCAGGGGGACCTTACGGAGCCCCCTCCCTGGGGAGGTTTTGTGCACACAAGGATGAGGGTTCTCTCTCCTGTTGGCTCCGTGGTCCCTCCCTGCTGCTCTGGGCATGAGGAGAGCCCCCGATCACCTCTGAGCCTCGGTGGCTTCTGAGCTGGTGAAAGGGACCGCACTTGGCCTAGGGCTGCGGAGATTAGCATCCCTCAGGGTGTGCGCAGAGTGAGAAGAGGGGTGCTCCCCAGCCAGGCACCTTCTTACTCATCCCCGTCTCCCCACCAGCATCAGGGTGACTTCCTGTGGGGCGCGACCCACGTGGGCAGATGCCATGTGCCTCCTTCAGTGGGTTCCTGATTACTTGGAATGAAATGGTAAGGGCGAGGAAAAGTGTGTATCGTGTGTGTGTGTGTGTGTGTGTACTAAAGAACAATGATAGGAAGAAGAGTCTGGCATACGGGATTCTCACATACTGCAGGCTGCCAACTGGCTGAACACAGGCAGACAGGCAGCCGGGTGAGAGGCTGCTTCCGGTGGGGACAGGCTGGGGTTTGGGGGAGGGTTTCTCTGGGTTCTCTGTCCAGAACCCTGTGGCTGGGGTTAGCTGGTCTCGGAATCTCCTTGTGAAGAGTTAGACTTTCCTGGACAACCTCACAGGGAAAGGACAGCGCCAGGGGCTGAGGCACCGCAGCACCACCAGCTCTCTCTGCCTCGGGCTCTGAGGAGCCAGCAGAACTCAAATCCAGCACCTGTGAGGGGCTGGTCTCCAGACAGAGCCCTGGTTCTGTGCTCCCGGTGAATCCATGGCGCCTCAGTGTCTTCTGCCTCATTGCTGTGCTTCCCTCTCGGCCGGCTCTGTCTCTCTGTGACTTGCTTTACCCGACTCAGGTGACTTCTGTCCATCCCTGGGTACGTTCCCCCAAGTCCCTTTTCGACCTTGTCATTCTTTGTGGCTCCTCACCCATTCGTTTGGCCATTCTCAACTCTCTCCTTTCACTAAAGGCGTTCATCAACCCTGCCTAACGGCGAGCCCTTCTCGCTCACCAGATGTAGTGTTGTCCCCATGCGGTGATGCCATGGGGAGGAAGGGCCTGCGGGGAGACTTAGAGATAAATGGTACCTTGAAGAACAGGAGTCAGACATGTCATTTCTTCTTCGTGTTTTTAGTTGGAAGTGTTGATCAATGATCATGACAGCATGTGCTTCAGTATGAACTGCAGAGGATGGAAAGCGTGGGGAAGGTTTCCATGACTTAGCAGCTGCTATGGACGTAGCACTCAAGCTGAGTGGGTGAGACGCCATTCTCAGAGGGGAGCCGTGGCAGGTGGATTGCAAATCCCCAGCTGTGGGGAACGGCCACAGCGTTTGGACAGGTTCAAGCCTCCGGACTGAGGAGAGGGCACAGTCCTCTCATGGCTACGTGCAAGTCCCAGCTTGGCGGGCAGAGCCTCCCTGCACAATGATAGCCCTCAGCTGTAGATGGAAGCTTGAACCTATGGTCCAAACACGTGGCCCCACGTGCCTGAGTGATAGAGGTTGCAAGTAAACAAAGCTTGATCAGGTGCATGCAGTTGAGAGGGATTGAAACCCATGAGAATGTTGTAAACATCTTGACCACGCCCTTCCTTTGCCTCAGGGCATCTGCTGTAAAATAAAGACATGGCTTGTAGTCCATGGCGCTCTCTCAGAGAAGCAGCATCCCTCCGGGACCCAGCTTTCATTCTCTTGTCCGTCTTCTCTAAGCCTTTCAGCCGCCCCCACTCAGGGTCACCCTGGGCCGTGCTGGCTCGGCACACCCAGCCTCAAGTTTTGTTTTGTTTTTCTGAAGAGAACGTTCGAAGACTATTCGGTCAACTATTGGGGACATCAGGTTGACATTTTCAAGGAGCCAATTGTGTGTAGTTGTTGGGCCGAAGAACTCTCCCACAAAACACAGGTTCTGAGCTTTCCAATCTAATCAGCACAATGGGTTAGAGCAGAACGAGCCGTATTGCACTTCTAACGTCCGTTGTCAATGTTCGCTGGAGAGGTGGCACTTTAGAGAAATGATGGTGGTTTCCGTGTGGGATTTCACCTAGAGCGATCATTGAGATCAAAGACATGACTAGTGGGCCTGTCACAGGGTGAAAATGGCAACATTTCCATCAAGGAAGGGAGTGAAATTTAAGGAGAATACTGCCAGGTTGGTGTGGCTCAGCGGTTGAGAGTCTACCTATGAAACAGGAGGTGACAGTTCAATTCCAGGTCAGGACACGTGCCTGGGTTTCGGGCTTGGTCCCCCATAGGAGGCGTGCAGGAAGCAGCTGGTCAATGATTCTCACTTTTGATGTTTCTATCTCTCTTCCTCTACCTTTCTCTCTGAACTCAATAAAAATATATTTTCTAAAATGAACATTAAGTGTCATAAATCTTACACCTGTGCTGGACTGTTCCCTCCCCACAACCACGCTCGTTAGAGACAAATTCTGACAGATCAACTGAGTCCTGCCGTGCGGAGACCACCCCAGGCCTCTGTCCAAGCCTCCTGGAGTTGGCGCCTAATTAAATCATCAGCAGGAAACAGAACAATTAAAACCCAGGCTCCAGAAATAAATACCGTGAAACAGTGCTCACTCCGGAAACACTAAAATGACAAATGGAAATGTAAATGTTGGTATTACGGGGCAGGGATGCGCTATGTCCCTGTAGTAAGGTGAAATCCCTCACTTGCTATTCTTCATATCCTGGGAGATCTGCAAGTGGCCAGGACTTTCCCAGTGTAAACCTGCAACGATTTCCCAGTCACTGGTACGGATGGATTTCAGAGCGCCGCATCCCGCAGCCTAAAGATGAAAACACCGACTTTTGAGCAGTAATGGGATTAATGTTAGTAATAGCGTCTTTTCATTTTGAATCATTTGATTAGATCCGAGTTTAATATTACATTAAAATTTATAGATATATCTAAGTAGTAATTCCTAAGACTTTAATTATACAGATAGCTCGCTTTGCATATTCTATTTTGTTTCTTCACGATCTTAAAATATAGAATAATTTAGAAATCTAAACTAGTTTTCAAGTCTCTAAAGCTTAAAGACTGTTGGCATAGAATATTCTTTTATGCCGATAAGGCTTGCTTTTCCTGTGGTTTTATGAACATCAATATCGCGACAACATTGGGTGGGGAACTCGGTCATTAGTTCAGGTCTTGACCCTCCCTGGAAGGTTCCTTCTCAGGTAATGTCACATGACACCAACAGTTGTCACCCATTAAGGGGCTCCCCAGGCAGGACTGAACCCAAACTCAGGCAGCCCCCTTTTAGCACCCCCTTCCTTTTGTTCTAGAACCTTCCTGATTTTTCCCAATGCAACTGCACTTACATTCTCTCTAATGACAGAGGTGAAGTTGTGGTACACATCAATATAATCTCACTTGCATTTTCGATCTACAGTTGATTTTTCCACATCATGAACATTTTTATAACATCATTTTTAATGACTTGGAAATTTTATGTGGATGGACTATAATTTAGTTAACCAAGCTATTCTTGTTGAATTATTATTTATTTATTTATTTATTTTAGAACAGATGACATCCAAGTAGGTGAAATTATGTATAAGCTCATAAACATTTCATTTGGATAAATCCCAAAAAGTGTAATTGTTATGTTAAAAAGAATATAAAATCTTGACATTTTTACAAAAAGGCATTTAGGCACCACACACTTCATATTAGCCACATCTCTAAACCCTCAACAACAAACTTATTATTATTATTGTTATTATTTCTTTGTCAATATAATAGGAAAATGGCACTTCATTGTTTTCATATGAATTCTTTGGTGATCACTGAGGTTGAATGTCTGGTTTCTGGTTTTCTACAGAGACACATAGGAGGGGAACTTTCTAAAAATAGCCCAATTCAGAGAACATGAATTCTATCATCCGATGTGCCCTCACTCTAACTGTAATAAATGACATTAAATGTATAGGAATATGATGTGTAGTCAATTTAGTGAGGAGTATAATTCAGTCCAACACTCTGATCAAATTTGATTTTAAAGTAAAAAATAAATGTAGTGAAAAATTGTAAGACTAATCGTCACGAGTCGATGCAAATGGTTGAGGGGACTTCATTTTCTCCCAAAGATATAATGTAAAGCATTACTCTTATTGACACTTCTTGTTTCCTTTGAGGACGTATTATAGTTTGAATATATTTAATCGTTTTAGTTTTTGTGCATTTACCCTTTTAAAAAATATTTAATTCAATTCAAATGACACTTGAACTGAAAATATTTTTATTTTATTTATTTATTTATTTATTTATTAAATATATTTTATTGATTTACAGAGAGGAAGGGAGAGGGATAGAGAGTCAGAAACATCGATGAGAGAGAAACATCTATCAGCTGCCTCCTGCATGTCTCCCACTGGGGATGTGCCCGCCACCAAGGTACATGCCCTTGACTGGGAATCGAACCCGAGACCCTTCCGTCTACAGGCTGATGCTCTATCCATTGAGCCACACTAGTTTACTTTTAAAAATATGCTTTTATTAATTTTTTTTTTTTTTTTTTTTAGTGTCCTGAAGGGAGAGGGACAGAGAGACAGAAACATTGATGAGCTGCCTCCTCCACCGTCCCACAGTGGGGATCAAGCCTGAAACCCATGCATGTGCCCTGACCAGGGATCAGCCACTGGCAACCTCTTGGTTCATGGGCAGATGCTCCACCATGGAGCCACACTGGCTGGGCTGAAAACATTTTTATCTATGCCTGATTTTCAAATGCATATTACATGATCATTTACATGAAACAGGTCCATCCAGTCAAGAAGCTTTAAATCTTATTGGTAGGAAATGGGACGTATTAAGATTGAGTTACCCATTGCAATGTAACAAATGATCCCACCAACTTCTAGCAGCTTAAAACAAACCTTATCTTACACAGTATATATACTTTTAAATATATTCTTATTGATTTCAGAGAGGAGGGGAGAGGGAAAGAGAGCAAGATAGAAACATCAATGATGAAAGAGAACCATTGATTGGCTGCCTCCTGTAAGCTCCCAACTAGGGACCAAGCCTGCAACCCCAGGCATGTGTCCGGACCGGGAATCAAACCCTAACCTCCTGGTTCATAGGTCGACACTCAACCACTGAGCCACGCTGAGGGGCTCACACATTTTCTCAGGAACATCAATATTGCGCCAACATTGAGTGGGAGAACGCAGTCATTAGTTCAGGCCTCGCCCCTCCCTGGGAGGTGAGAAGGCCAGACTCAGTTGAACGGGGACTCAGGGTCCCTCATCAGGTGGCAGTGAGGCTGTAGCCAGAGCTGCACCCTAAGAACTTGACTGGGGTTGAGGGATGGTCAGCAGACCTCACTTATGCCCTTGGGAAGGGCTGCTGGGCACAGCTTCCCCCAGAATGAGAGCTACCATAGATAGAGTGAGGGGAGGGGAGAGAGGGAAGCAGGCAGGGAGAAAAGGAGGGGTTTTCATTTCGATAAAGGCTGTTACTTCAAGTAATTATTTACCATAAGCTATTGGTCACAGCTTAAATAAATGATGTCTGTGTTAAGTGTATCAGAACCTAGCCATTTCTTTGAACTGTCAGTAGCCTTGTTTTAGCACTCTGAATGACATAATCTTTAAGTGCCTCAACCTAAATATAGTTTAAGAGAATTTCCTAATTCCTTACTTTTCTCAAAAAATACCTCCCATCCTCCATGTTTTCTTGAGGATTTAAATCAAACTCCTCTGTTAATTTTAAACGGAATGAAGAAATTTAAATACAGAAATGTCTGATCATATATTTTTTTTATGCATGAGTCTCCTTTCCTTCAGGAGCTTAGCTTTCGTAATGAAATGCTTTATCCCTCTTTTCATTTAATTTTGGTGAAATTTCAGCATGACTTCCCCTCCAGAGAATCACTTAGACTCACTTGGGGCCTAAGTAGGATCAAGGTCATGGATTCATGGTTCAGGATTCTGTAATTCCTTTAATGTAGCTCATGTATGGTTGAATGTCTTTTTGTGTTCTTAAAACAACAGAGCCATAACTGATTGTAACCTTATCTTATTCTAGGTCCCCTAAAAACCCAGGACAGAAGATCATCAAGAGAGTGATTGCCCTGGAAGGAGATATTATAAAGTAAGTACTTAAGACTATTGGTCTGAGTTCAAGTTATAATATTTTAACTTAAATAGCTACATGTTTGTGGAGTGTGAAACCACATTATATGTCGAAGAGGACCAAAGCTTTGGAGACATTCCAGATGTATGGCCCATTCAACCATTTCTGGATATAAGACAGACACAAACGTACTGGTCATATTACAACCCTTTAACCGGGAGGCATGGGAGAAGTACACAGCCATGAAACTAACATTAACCATGTTTTCTAAAATGATCATGAGGTCATTGTTGTTAAGACATTAAATTCTTCATGGTTGTTATAGATGATGATGTCAAGGTTCCTTTTAGAAACATTTAAGGACATTTTATTATTTTAGAAGCAAACACAGAGACTAAGGGGGAACTTTTGTTACAGTGGAGATAGGAGGACACGGGAGAAGATAGGAAACAAGTTCTGAATCACTCAGAATAGGAGCTTTAGCAAACAGCTCGCCATCAGGTGTGGTGACCATGTGTAGTAAGGTTGTATTTATCCTGCCTGCTGCTCACTAGAAGGACAACGGTTGAGATCAACAAGGAGGTGGGTGTGGTATGACATCGCATTTGGTTGTTCCTTTAAATAAAGTGTAGCCAGGTGCACTCAGTGTCACAGTGTGGGCATCCAAATGCTCGGAAACCATATGCAGAAAGCGTTGTGATCCTGTCTTCAAACAGTCGGGTCCCAAAGCGTCTGTGTAGGTGACCTTGCAGGTGAAGGAGCCTCACTAGAGGGGTCGTCGGGGGCTTGGGAGCAGAGCCCACTGTGTGTGCTGATCTACAGCCTGGACAGCAATAACCACTGTGTCCCGATACATTCCATTTCCAAACGTCAGCCAGAATAAAGATTGGAGAAAGACACACACACGCGCGTGCCAATGAAAGAGATATTTATATGGATGCGTTAGTTCAGAATAATTTTCATAGCTGTCTGCTCTTTTCTTATAAATCTGTTGTGACCCATGTGGAGAGCACTGTGGTAGGAAAACAGACACAGTCCCACGGGCACCCTCGATGTGAGAGGCTCGCCATGGCATTTCGGAAGTGTTGGTCCTTGCGGCTGGGCAGCCTGCATTTCTGCCTCTCCGGTGTGCCAGCTGTCAGACAGGAAGCCAGGCCCTGCCCTCTCACCTGGTGAAACCCTCTCTGTGGGCCCTGGCACCTGGGCTCCTGTGTCCTTGGCGACCTCAGTGAAGACAGCGGATCGCTTTGCAGGGGAACCCCGTAATATAGTGCCCCAAAGAGGACACGTTTGGGAGCGGAGAGGGCTGAGCTGAATGGTCCACAGACATGGGACGGCCAGGGCAGCCTGCTGTGGAGGGGCACCTGCCAGGATAACGTGACCCCCTTTATAAATTCCTTCTCACGGCCCTCCTGGCTGGGGAGACACAGGCACCCTCTTGTGGGAAGGACCGCCCCTCACAGGTGTGGACAGGCCAGGGCTCAGGCAGAGCGTCAGCGGCTCCTCTCCTAGGGGACTGGCTACGTGAGGGTCCTTCAGGCCCAGCGGCTATCTCATAGACTATCCAACACAGCAGTTTATTCAAAACCTCTTCCTGGTGTTAGCAGAAGACAATCCACTGGATCATTAGAAATGAAACCTTTTACAGCCTTTGGTTTTACATGTGCTATGGAAGATATGGAAATCAATATTAGCCGATGGCATTATGTTCCAGCAGACGATGAAGCTCTATGTGAAGGAAAACAGAACCGCATTGAGTTTTCCCACCAGGGCGGAGACGATGCTCGCTGAGCAGCCTCTGTCACTGCCGCTGCAGTGGCTGCGGGTCCAGAGCCTGGCGGAAGGCGTTCGGGCAGGACAGGAGCTGGGAGTGCACGCCGCCCAGAGGGAAGGACAGCATGCACGTGTGTGTCTGGTGCAGAGAATGTTCTAGACCACAGACACCGATGGGCGCCAGGTGGAGCTGGCTCCGGAGGACCTGTGGGTGGTCACGCGCTGGCCTTGGCGTCGGGAACTTGGGGGCGGTTGGCAGAAGTCCCCAAGGCCTTCAGCCTGGTTTCGTCTGAACCCTGCATCTTTCCGAGGCCCATTGCCTGGTGCATGCTGTTGAGAATGTGAGGCCTGACAGTGCTGTGGTTTAGTGAGGGCTGGCGTGGTGGCACATAGTGCCCGGAGTGGGCCCCACAGTCATAGTTACACACTGAGAGGCTGTTGTGGAAAAGCACCCAGTGCCCCGGGCTGTCAATCAGAGGAGTGATGAATGCTGCCTGGGCACCCTTAGCTTCTCCTTGCTAAAGCAGGATCGTTACTTCTCACCGAATGATTACAGATGGCAGGGAACCCAGGGCTTTTTGGAAATGCTGCTTTTATTATATGTAGTCACAGGTGATTATACTGCCATCGCAGTGAATAAAAACGGAATTGCTAATAAAAACGGTCCATCTTAGCAATAGGTATTTCCTACTAAACATCAGAGAGATAGTCACCCTAACTTTATATGCAGAAATAAATGTTAATCTCCATTTTTTAAAGCCCAAATTATTCCCATAAGGAGTGATATGGGGAAGGTTCCAGAGGCTCGCGCCCCCCCCCCCCCCACTCCATGTGTGTGCACTGTCATTCCGAGATGGGGCGGGTGCTGGTAGTGTGCGCCCCCGCCCAGCAGCGGTTTCTTTTGCTTCAGTTTCTGCCTTAGTTTACCTGTCCAGTGAATGGGGTTTAGATGGATAACTCTTCCATGTTTCTCCGATCCTGCACATCAGTCACTCACTCATGCCGTGTGGTCGTTGAGGTCATGAGCACCGACCGTGAACCCAGACTGCCCTGATGCGGATCCCAGCGCTGCCACGTGGAAGGTCACTTTGCCAAATGACTTCATCCTCTCAGCCTAGCTTTCCTCACTTGGAAAATGGAAATTATAATAGCACGCTCTCCGCAGAGTTTTCTCGAGAGTTCCATGAAGTAATGGGTATAATTTGGTTAGCGTGGTGCCTAGCCTATAAGTATGCTTTCAGTAAATATCAGGTATCATTGTTAGTCATTCCCGTGATGTAATCATTATTTATTGAGTGTTTACAATGTACGAGGCCACTGTGCTGGATCTGGGATTATACGCATGACAAGCTGTAGATAGCTCTTGTCTTGGAAGCTTACAGTCCGGTGGAGAAACAGGAAAGGTGAGAAATTAGTAGAACAGCACTGAAGGCTGGCCACGTGGGTGAGCCAGCAGGCCTGGCGCTCAGGGAGAGGAGCAGCTGGTCCGTCTGCCGGGAGGGAGTGGGCTGGGGTGGGGACTTCTGGGTTGACATTTGAGGTGAGAAAGAAATCCATGGCCTCCCCTTACTCAGGACAGCGTGGCTCCGTGTGGACAATCTCACAGTCCTGGCATCTCATGGGAAAAGGAGAGGGCCCCAGGGCGCCACTGGGGGGCCTTCTAATGGGCGTGTCACCGTAGGAGGCCGGGAGGATGGAAACGTATTTACCGAATGGCAGTTTTTTCTTTGAATATTCCACAAAGAAAAAGATAACAGTTACTTGAGATCTAGCTGTGAGGATTGAGGTTTCTCAGTGTGGAAGTTGTGCAGGCATTGCTCACTGGTCCACTGGGCAGGGGTTTGGAAATACGACACATCCAGGATTGCTTATTTAGTACCGAAATAATAACAGTCCCAAGGAAACAGCACAGAGGTACATGGAGGCTCTGTCGGGCGGCGAGGACACCTAGACAAAACCGTCCACGGGAATTGAAAGGCAGGGGCGTGAGAATGAAGGTTACAGCAATGTCCCTGCTATGTAAAGTTTTCATGCTAAACTCACTATGCCTGCAGGCAGTGTAGAACCGTCATGTCCTCGCTAGGCAGTCCATGGGCCCAAACAGCTGGGCACTTCAGGTAGGAAACCCATTGGCTCAGCTTCATTAGGAAAATCTCTGCAGGGGCCGGAGAGTGGGGTGGGAGGGGAGCAGCAGGGCTCTCTGGTCCACGCCTCCTTGCTTCTCTTTAAAAGGGGTTATTCTGCCCCACCAGTGTGGCTCAGTGGTTAAGCCTTGACCCATGAACCAGGAGGTTACGCTTTTATTCCTGGTCAGGGCACATGCATGGGTTGCAGGCTTGATCCCCAGTAGGAGGCATCAGATCCATGATTCTCTCTCGTCATTGATGTTTCTCTCTCTCTCTCTTCCTTCCACTCTCTGAAATCAATAGAAACATTAAAAAATAAGTAAATGAAAGGCAGTATGGTTTGTAACTTGGATGAAGCTCCTCTTCTGTCTTCTTGGCTGGCTTTGGGGCTAACCTCTTAAGTTCTGCGTGAGCCGCAGCCCCAGTAGACCACGCGCGGAGCTCCTGGGGTCCATTCCCAGCAGGAGCGCCACGCGTGGGGCTGGCGCTGTCGTGGTATTTTTGGCAGCTGCCTCAGTCACATGTCTGAGTCACATGATTTACTGAAGTTGTGAACTCCAAGTAAAAGTATGAGAAGTGCTAACTTTCGATGCTCCTTGGAACTAAGTATTGTTTTTGATTTTTTCCCCCCTCTGTTCACAGTCATGCACATCTGTCAAGTATTTTGAAAAGACATAACTATAATTATCGCAGTAGGACGCTGTAAAGGTGTCTTAAAATACCGTTTTAACTAAACCCAAAAAGTATGTTAGGAAGATTCAAGAAGCATTCTAACCTGAATAATTACTAAATAATTAAGGAGCAGATAGCACTTCTATTTCTGTGAGATTTCAGGTGACCTTGTCTAAACTTACAATTGACCACAGTTTCTCTTTTGAATTGTTCAGAGTGAGAATTTCTTGCAGGGAGCAGGTGTGCTTAAAGCATTGATGTAATTGGCTGTGGATGCTTTTAGAGTTTCATACATTTGTTGGATGGCTCTTTTTAGACAGCCAAGGAAAAGGGCGTGATAGAGTATTCCCTTGGAGCGAGATGATCAGAGGTCCAGTCTCTGCTCTGGTCTTCGCACGCTGGGCGATCTTGGCAAGCTGTTGATCACTCTGAGTTTTTTTTTTTCTTTTTCGTTTTTTTTCAATTTCTCTATTTTCAGGGTTCTTTTAAATACAGAATTAGAAAAAAATAATATATGTACCAGCCCTTGTAAACTTTAGCACACCATCAATGCCCAGTGTAGTGCTGACTCATTTCCTACGTGAAATAATGGATATACGTGGTTAGCACAAAGCCAGCCAAGCGCTTCACCTTAGCAGGATGCCTTGCCTGCTTGAAAGTATCAATTGTTTTGGTTCTTGTTGAAACAAGTTGGTTATACTGCTTAGTTAAGGCAGTGGTCGGCAAACTCATTGGTCAACAGAGCCAGATATCAACAGGACAATGATTGAAATTTCTTTTGAGAGCCAAATGTTTTAAACTTAAACTTCTAACACCACCTCTTCAACATAGACTCGCCCAGGCATGGTATTTTGTGGAAGAGCCACACTCAAGGGGCCAAAGAGCCACATGTGGCTCATGAGCCGCAGTTTGGGGACTACGGAGTTAAGGGATAGGCCATATTTTATGAACCCTCAAAGTTGGAAGGAAAACACTTTGTATTTAAAAAAATTTTAATCTTTATTATTGAGAGTATCCCAGATGTCTCCCATTCCCCCCTTCCCCCCATTGGCCCCTCTGCCCAGCTCCCACCCCTCCCCCAGCCTCCACCACCCTGTTGCCTGTGTCCGTGGGTCATTCACAGGTGCACGGAAGCTCTTTGCATATTCTCTCTTAAAACCTGCATGCCCTGCCCCCATGCGGGCCCTGTGCCTTGGGGTCCTGGCTGCTTCCCGCACACTTACCCAAAGTGAGATGCTCTTCTCATGGTTCTTTCTGATGGTGGTCCCTTCTGTGGAACTTTGCAGTGGCTTTGTCTCCGTCAAAAGTTCTCGGGTCAGATGAAAGCAGCTGGTAAATGCATGTTCCCATCCAACTCTATTTAGAAAACACAGGTCAGTATTCATACTAGATCTGGCTCACGGCCCACAATTTGCCAGTCCTCGGTCTGTATTATTTACTTTCTTATATTAACTTGGGAACTACAAAACTCACTTCTCATCCTGGCCAGTAGTTCCCAGGGAAGAGAAGATGTAGCCTCAGAGCCCAGGGCTCTCTGCTTACGTGTGGGCTGAAGCAGAGGGCAGGGGGAGTGCGGTACCGAGCTGTTGCTCTAAGTGAGAGCCTGGCTGAGCAGCCGGAAGCCACGTGGGGCTGTGTGGACAGTGAAGACATTCGTCTGGAGCCGGACGGGGAAGAGCTGTGACACTCTGCGGCACGTGCTCACCGGGGAGCCCCCACAAAGCCCATGAAGAGCAGAAAAAATTCCATAAATAAATATTGATGCCCGGATGGTTCCTCCTTAATACAAAAGGACTAGCTCTGTCCTTGGGGAAACTCAGAATGCCCCCATGCTACTTGAGCTCCACTTAGCAACCAGGCATCAGCCCGCCAGTTATTCTGTGGCTGATTTTTTTTTTAGCTCTGCCTGCTTGTGTAGGACCAGACCAGTAGCACAGAGAAGGCGCTAATATCCTATAGGGGGTATATGTTTTCCTAACGTAATTTAGTTGCTCACTTCCTTTTGTCACGGAAAGTATTCAAATATCATCTAACCTATCCTGACAGATACCTATGTATATATTAGTATCTTAGGCACCACAGCAATTATTCCCATGTTTAAAATGTTGATTTTGACACCGAAGTCTGTGCTTGCAGTTTTGCAACACTGGAAAATGTTTGTTGACAACAGTATTCATTGTAAATAGTTCATTACAAAAACAACAACCCTGTCATCCTACTGTTTTCTCCCTGCACAGTGAGCTTCTAAATGGTTTGTGCTAGCGGAACTAATAAGATTCTGAGATTGATCATCCTTGTAGTTGTGATTCAGATGAGAATTTGAATGAATTAATTAATATTTTTCATTAGTAAGGGCTGACAGCTGTTATTTTCTTTCAAAAAGGAAACTGTGTGATCGAGGTTGAGTACTGGGGTGTGGAGGCCGTGTTTTGTGGGATGGGAGTTGTGTGTTGGGGTGTGGAGGGTGTGGGATGGGAGTTGTGTGTTGGGGTGTGGAGGGTGTGAGATGGGAGTTGTGTATGGGGTGTGGAGATTGTGTTTGTGGGGTTGGAGTTGTGTATGGGGTGTGAAGGGTGTGGGATGGGAATTGTGTGTTGGGGTGTGGAGGGTGTGGGATGGGAGCTGTGTGTTGGGGTGTGGAGGGTGTGGGATGGGAGTTGTGTATTGGGTGTGGAGGTTGTGGGATGGGTGTTGAGTGTTGGGGTGTGGAGGGTGTGGGATGGGAGCTGTGTATTGGGGTGTGGAGGGTGTGGGGTGGGAGCTGTGTGTTGGGGTGTGGAGGGTGTGGGATGGGAGTTGTGTATTGGGGTGTGGAGGGTGTGGGATGGGAGCTGTGTGTTGGGGTGTGGAGGGTGTGGGATGGGAGCTGTGTATTGGGGTGTGGAGGGTGTGGGATGGGAGCTGTGTGTTGGGGTGTGGAGGGTGTGGGATGGGAGCTGTGTGTTGGGGTGTGGAGGGTGTGGGATGGGAGCTGTGTGTTGGAGTGTGGAGGGTGTGGGATGGGAATTGTGTGTTGGGGTGTGGAGGGTGTGGGATGGGAGCTGTGTGTTGGGGTGTGGAGGGTGTGGGATGGGAGTTGTGTATTGGGATGTGGAGGGTGTGGGATGGGAGCTGTGTGTTGGGGTGTGTTGGGGTGTGGAGGTTGTGAGATGGGAGCTGTGTATTGGGGTGTGGAGGGTGTGGGATGGGAGCTGTGTATTGGGGTGTGGAGGTTGTGGGATGGGAGTTGTGTATTGGGGTGTGGAGGGTGTGTTTTGTGGGATGGGAGTTGTGTATTGGGGTGTGATGAGCAGCAGCAGGTCATTAGCTTCTGCAGCTGGACACCTGGGAACCGGAAGTCTGGGCTTGTTACACAAATAAATGTGCCTGAGCTGGGAGGCTGCAGCCAAGCAGGGGCGCGTTGATATTTCCGGGAACACATCTGGGGTCTGGGTTTCAGTTTCTCACATCAGAACGTAAATGACTGTTTAATCCTTTCCTATAACACGAAGAGGAGCGAGTAGCACATAGCGGAATGGAGGTGCGAGGGAGAGAAAGCCCAGCTGAAAGATTCTCTTTGAGGCGAAAGGACCATAAGCAGTGGGATTCACAGAAGCCTGGAGTTGGATAAGGATAACGGAGGAGGAAATGAATGAGGGATTTGGATTCAGATTCGGAATATATGGGAAGTGAGGTGACCTTTAATGGGTTTCTGGGGCCGTCTTTGGGGGATTATGTAAATCAGACCTGATTGTAAACCGCACCCAGCTATCATTAGAATCAGGAAAATGCTTTCTGCGCGGGGGAAATTGGAATGACTCCTGATTCGATAATGTTCCTGAGCTCGGAGAATCTCACAGGACTTCCCCAAATGAATGCTTTCTTTCAAAATTAAAACTCGCAACATCCTTAGCAATAACGTGGAGGAACATGTGATAAGGAAACTTACAGGGAAGTTTTGCTTTCCACATCCCCAGCTCTATGAAAATGCCCTCACTGAGCCAGGGAGGACTCTCAGAGAACGTCCCTCTGAGGGCGCCTCAGCCACACCGAGCTGCCGGGCCCCGGCTGTGTGTGCCTGCTCCCCTCGGCTGCTGGCACAGGAGGCGCCTTCCCTTCGTCCTGTTCCCTGTGCCTGTGCTCGGCGGGCTCTACTCAGCGCTTCAGTTTCTAGAAATGTACCTGTGGGAGGAAAACCGGGGTCACCGGCAGCATTGCCTGCAGCAGCCAGGACAGACCCTCTGGAGGTGCTCAGTGTGGTTAAGGACAAGCCCAGCCATCTGTCTCCTTTGCTCTCCCTGCAGAAAAGTGCTGCTGGGCTGTCCCTGCACAGCCACGGGATGGGAATCACCTGTTCATTGCGGAACAGTGGCAATGGCTCTGCCTCAGTCAGCCAGGCTCACTCCTTCTCTGGTAGCCAAGGGCCCACAGCTCCTGGAGGCATGCTCCCCGCTCTGCTGTGGGTGTGCAGGGTTCCAGGAGCCTCCACTCCATCCCTTCCCACTCGGGACTCGGGCTGACAGGGGAGGAGAGCAAGCCTGCTGGGACCGTGGGTGGGTCTAAAGCTTTGACTTGGGAGGAGCACATATAAGTTGGCCAAGACAAGGCAGATGGCCCAGACTGACAGCAATGGGCATGTGCAGCCCTCCCCCAGTGATAGGAAGCACATATTTTCTACAAAAATACACGTTAGCAAAGTCTCCTGTAGAGCTCTTCCGGGGAAAGTGAGTTGATTTTGGCTCTTGCATCGCTGGGCATATTCAGCACACAAACAGCACAACGGTGGGGGACAGGGGTTACCTTAGTGACTCTCTCTCTAGGAATTGATTATTGGAAGGGCCTAGAAATACACATGATATGTCCCTGCACAATGGCCAGGCCTGTTTGCTGGGGAGAAAGCTGTGGAGTCGGGATAGCACAAAATTAAATGCATTAGCTGACGCCTGAACGGATTTTGTATTATTAATTTTAAAATCCTACATGTAAAAGTGCACTGTGGGAGGATTCATTACATCTATTTGCCCTTTAGTGCTTGTCGTCATTTCGGATATTTATGGTATCTATCTCTCTATCTAACTTACATACATAATAGAGGCCTGGTGCACAAACTCGTGCGCGGGTGGGGTCTGTAGGCCTGGCCGGAAAGCAGGGCTAATCAGGGCTGGGCCAATCAGGGCCTGCAGGCCCTGAAGAGGAACAGGGCACGGGAGGTTGTCCACTGGCCCCGAGGAGGGAGCTGGCCCTCGCCCCCCCTGGGAAAGGGGCTGTGTCTGCCACCACTCACCCCCAGCAGGGTTGGGAGAGGAGGCGACTGTCATGGGGGCGGGGGGAGGGAGTGAGGGATGGGGGCTGGTGGGCAGAAGAAACAGATACCAATGTCCCACCACTGTGCAGTTCCCCTCCTCCTCCCCTCTTCTTTCCCTCGCCGCTGCACCACAACTGTGGCAGGCGGGTGGTTAGCTGTGGGAGCTCACTGACCACCAGGGGGCAGCTCCTGTGTTGAGCGTCTGCCCCCTGGTGGTTTGTGCGCATCATAGTGACTGGTCAACCGGTCATTCCAGTCATTCAGCCGTTTGGTCCTAACGGTCGCTTAGGCTTTTTATATAGATAGATGTGCAATTACTAATGAGTCCCTATTTCCGTGGGTGATGATGAAGGGGGAACATTGAACAAAATAGCTGGTGTCCCCGATCACTCACATGTCCTGGGAGCTGGGTGTGTGCAGCAGCACCCAGAACTTGTACCGAGCACACTCTGTCCTGTGCTCCTATGGTGTTTTCTAGCCTCCTGCCTATTTGTTTGATTTTCTGTTCCCTGTTTGTTCTTTTACGTGGCTGTCATTTTATTTTCAGAGAAAGGAAATCTGCCCAAGTCCCATGTGGGTCTTAGGCTCCCAGCTTGGGGATCGCTTTCTTGTCTGCCGACGGGATGCACGCGGCGGACGCCCTGGGCTGTCAGTGTTGCTCTGCTGGTACATTACTTCTCATCCATTGCTTTTTAAATGTATATTTGGAAGGATCATATTCTAAGAAAGGATTATGTATTTCAGGGGAGGGAGATCATGCTGGTGTTTCTAAAGTGTGCACAGCTGTTGAACTTTAATTAAACAGGTTTGCAGGAGAGGGGACTGGAGACTGAGCTCATAAAGCCAGACAGATATATGCTTTGCAAACGGAGAAGAAAGCTAATTAAGCCAAACTTTGCAGCTTAATATTAATTTTTAAAACACTCCCAGTGTATTGGTTGTAAATCTTGACACTGCTATTGCGTGGTTTCTTTTGTTGTTGTTTTACGGGTTATTCTGCAAGCTTTGAATGTAAAGGATTCCCAGTCAATTGGAAAATTGTAAGGTCTTGCCACATTATGTTAATATGTGTTGGGAGAAACTTAACTCTTGAAGGAAATGGAACTCAGGAATGAAGATAAATGGTGAATTTAGACTTTGGAAATGGAATGTGTTATATAAGCCACAAACATAATCGAAAGCCACCCACAGTGGTTCTTTTTAAAATAAAGGATTTGATTACCAGACGATTGTGTACACAAAACCAGACTGAGAAGCACACTTTACCTTCAGTTGTGGCATTATTGAGCTTGTTCTGAAGTCTTTTAACCAAGTTGGGATTTTTTAAAAATTACTAAAGGAGAGCTATGCTATTTTAACAAAGATGCACTCATCATTATGTACTCATAATGCTGTGAAGGAGGAGGAATACAACCCAATAAATCAGACTTTGTTGCCACACTGGGACCCTAAGCAACTTGCGTCCAATTATTGAGTGTGTCCTTGATTTTCCTTCGTGTTCCTTTGTGCATGGGCTCTGCGACGGAAAGATTTAAAGATTTGGATCTTTCCTTCTCCGTGGGGAAGACCTGGAGAAAGGACTTTAAAAGCAGAAAGATGTTTAAAGTAAGCCTGCTGAGCGTGGTACAGTCAATAGAATCAAATTGTGACTTAGTGAAATGATTCACAAGCTTCAACCTCTAGTTCCTCATTCAGGAATCAGAATCCCACTTCCTTCTCCAAATAGAGCTGTAGCCCATACATGAAGCATGGACTCCCTGCTTTAATGCATGAATTTCCTTGTAAAAAGTTTGCCCCGTTACTCCACCATAACCGGAAAGATCTCTTCTGCTTGTGTTAAGCCAAAGGGTCACAGTGCTAGTGCTGTTTGTTCAGGAAACCAGCAAAGAACCAGGAGCTGTGTGAGACCACCCGCAGTCTTCACAGATAGTCACAGGAGCTGCACATAAATGGAGACTCGGAAGCAGATTATGCTGAACAGCAGACTGTGCTGCCACATTGTCATAGGGCTCAACTGCATACCCACTGTTCTTATGCATCTAGGTTAACACGCCTTTGAAATGCCTCTTCCCAGGACCCTTGGGAGTGTAACCATCCTCAAGAGAGCACTTAGTTTTGTCAATTATCTTGCAATCCAACCCCCACCTTGCTTTCTCCCAACTCCGTGTAATCACCCTTAGCTCCCTCCTTAGATTCAAATGCAAAAAAAAAAAAAAAAAAAAAAAAAAAAAAAAAGAGAAAAAAGAAAAGATGTGAAGAAAGAAAAGAAACTGTGAAACTGTCCTTCTCCAGACCTTTTGAGATCTTGCTTCCTGGCAAATCATCATTTTGTCTCAAACACATTCCAATACAAACGTCTCTACAGGTTTGGAGGTTTCCTACATGGACACAAGAAATCCACATACACTAACCGTTTGAACTTAAAAAGGCTTATTGAACAATTTGGGAGTCACATGGAATGGCCACCTGTCATCTGAGCCACCCTCTTTAGTTCCTGGGTGCCCCTGGCCCTTCCCCTCTTCCTTTTCTGCCCCTCATCCCCTCCCTCCCAGACCCACTTCCTGTTTGCCTCCTCCCCTTGTACATGCCGATGCTGCGCTTCCTAACTTCTCTTCTCCCCACCCCCATGCCATCCTCTTTCAGAGGCAAAACAATCAAACAGATTTCCTCTCCTTAAATACAGTCCCGGTTATCAAGGCCCAATTCACCATTCATGGCCTACGGATCTACCAACCGTGGTCCACCCTGTCCCATGCTGGGTGCTAGCTGAGAGGCGAGGGCACAAAACAATGGCCCCCAAATACTTCCTGCCTAAGGAATCCCGTGGAGTTGGGTCGGCAGACGTTTCATAATAAAAAGTGGCACAGTTAAAGGGCAGTGTGACGGCGCTGTCTGAGGCAAGCTGACTTGGAAATAATAACACGGATCGTTTCTAGAAATACCCTTCCCATAAACACTTTCCTTTAAACAAAACAACAATTCAAGCAGCCCCTCCACAACTAATTCTTATGTGTATGCCAATTATGGCTTGCACATCTCAACAGGGTGAGCATCGATGGAGTTTTGATTAAAAAGAAAATTGATTTTTTTTTTTCTAATGGCCACCTAAGGAGAAGAATACCCTAACATGTAACATGCAGCTCTCCCAGAAGATGAGATAGCCCAGAATAAGACAGAATGGATGGAGACCTGCACTTTAGATCATCAGTCAATGATTCTCTCTTATTATCGGTATTTCTCTCTCTCTACCTCTCTGAAATCAATAAAAACACATTTTTTTTTAAAAAAAGCACTAAGTCACTTCTCTTCACAAGAAGGCTTAATGCAACCAATTCTCTCCTATGTATGCAAATAAATGCACTTGGGAGCAGAGGGGAGAAGGTGGGAGTGTCTTTAAAGCAGGTGGGTATTACTAAGTCACTCCTTCTGGCTGCACCCACTCCTCCCCTTGGGTTATCTGCGGGGGGGGGGGGGGGCACTTCTAGATATGTTATCTCTGCTCCACCTGGGGCCAGGGAACCCGTCGTTCGATCAATATGGCATTACCCTCCTCCAGTCTGCGGGCATCTGACTGCTCAGCCTCTTCCAGGCTCCCAGCAGGTGTATGTCCACCAGAGCCTTCCTCCACGCCCGTTTCCCAGAGCAGCACAGGATGGGAACGCAGGAGCAGCTCTTGTGAGGGTGTGGAATCCTTAACTGTTTGCGATAAAGTTGATACAGCTGCTGCTCCCACACCTTCTTATTTGTGATTATGTTCCAAGGAAGCACAGTAACGGCAATCTTAGAAACCCCGTGGCAAAGCTGAGCAAGAGCGCTTCCCTGAAGTAGTGTTCTGAAATAATGTCTCACAGGTTATTACTGAGGGTGTGGGTAGTAATACATCATGCTAGAAAATTCTATTGCGTTCTCCGGGCAGGCAACACGATTTTATTTTTTGCACTGTTCTTTCAATTATCTCTTTTGTCCTCACATTATAATCCTGAGATCGGAGTCCCATGGGGAGGACCACAGTCTTAAAAGTGTGGGTTTAAGGAAAATGTAGGTGACCTATCCTCCCTTTTCTGCTAAGGCAAAAGTATCAAATATTTTTCCCCCGAATATCATTTGAGACTGTACAAGACTATTCAATCAACACACTCAGAAAGTATTAATAAATTCCTCAGCAGAATTTTCAGAAAGGGCTCAACTTAAGCACAAGTCTTTTCATGCCATGCATTCATTTGTTCATTCATTCTGGAAATAGTTACTGAGCTTTACTGTGTAACTGGTATTGCCCTAGGCAATTTGGATAAACTGGTCAGAGTTCCTACTCTCATAAGTCTACATGCAACTGTGGTGTAAGGAGGTGAGGGTCAGAATTCAGACATAAAGACAGATGGCACACAAGTTAATAAGTGACATTGCTAGGTGCTAGGAAGAAAATAGAAGAAGGTGTGGGATATTTATCGTCTGGGCTCAGTAGAGTAGTAGTGTTTTAATAGAAAGGAGCAGACCCGTGATCATACAGGGACGATGAATTCCAGGTCTGGGGAAGGGCAAGACCTGAAGTGCTCATGAGCTCTGAATGCACAAGGAAAGGAAAGAGGGGTCCTCTGCGGAATATGAAGTGAAGTAGTGAAAGACCAGGCTAGGGGAGGAGGTAGGGTTGAGGCATGTCAGGTCTGTGGGCCATGGCAGAGCTCTGATTGTGTTTTGAGTGACATAGGAAGCCACTAGAATGTTTGAAGCGAGAGAGTGACACGATCTTATTAATATGCTTACATGATCACGAGTCTGGTGACCATTTAACGGGAGGGGATTAGAGGCAAAGCAGGAAGCTGCATCATGGGGGTGGGGCATGACAACCCAGACAAGGGATGATGGTGACTTCTACCAGCGCGAGAGAGTAAGTAGGAGATGGAGTCTGCATGTTTAGAAGACCCTGTCAGAAGACTTGCTGAGAATTAGATATAAAGGCTGAGTGCAAGAGAGGACTCGGAAGTGGCTCCTTGGGCGCTGGTCTGAACAGCCATGTCCATGGTAGGTGCGTTTACTGAGAAGGGTGAACACCGTGGAGGGACAAGCAAGGTAGGTGGGAGAAGGACCAGGAGGTGCGGTATGAATAATTTGAACACTGAACTCAATCTCGAAGGGTTACTCGTGCGCTGCCAGTGACATCCTTTTTTAGGGGTTAACGGCATCCTTGTATTTTTCCTGTGGTTCAGGCCAGGGAAATCCCTAATGCTTTTTTCTCCCCATGGAAACAGTTGGAACATTCCTGTAAAACATAGAATGAACTAAAGTGTATGCACCTATGACCCAGGGCTCCCATCCTTGTCCTGATGCTCTATTCCATCAACCACTTGGAGATCTGTGCTCTCCCTGAGCACAGAACCTCGCCTCTCAGCCCCTACCCAGCCCTTCCCTGGCCTGTTATTTCTCACTCCTGTCTCTTACTCCCCAGAACAATTTCATTTTACATGCATTCGATTTTAGATTTTAAGTACCATTTAAGGCCCTAAGGGGGTATTTTCAGATCACATGGTTTATAATTGATTCGACCATTATATATTGATCATTTTTATGAATTGCTTTGTGCTTGGTACTAAAGAATACATTTTAACTTGTATAGGCCTGGCTGTTGCTCTTCATGAAGACAGAATAGAATTAAAGATAGAAAACATAGTCATTAAATAACTAAATAAAAACATTAAATAACTAAGCTTTGTGAAAACCGTGGGACTAAATTTATCACCCAGCTTGATATGATTTCTTACTTCATTATGGTTGTGGTGATGTGATAGTAATTCTGATCTTCTCTTATGAATTCAAACTTTACTAGTAATTCAAGTTATTAGTGTGGTGACTAAGAGCGCTGGGTTTTATATCATAGTTTAAGCCCTTACTGTGCCACTTTCTGTGACCATGGGCAAATTTCTTATCTTCCAAACCTCACTGGCCTCCTCTGTAAAATAGGAATAATAATATAATGTATTGATATGGTTTTGGGGACAAATATATGAAGAAAATTTGACACATGGTAAGAATTAGGTAGGAATTTGTTCTCCTCCTCCTCCTCCTCCTCCTCCTCTTCTTCTCCTCTTTCCTATTATTGTTGTCATTTATTGGCAGGAGTATAGCATATAACGAGAGTGTCCAGGTACACACCAATCCTTGGAGTAGCTCAAGTTGGGGGTAAGGTGGTAACCAAAGGTCTACTGCTACCCAAGACCCTGCCACAGGAGGGTGACCTTCATGGGAAAAGGTGAAAGAATCAGGAGACAGTGCAGCATCCTGGTTGGTGATGGAGCTGGTCACCGTCCTTCCAAAGAACTGTTCCAGAGGAAAGGAAGTGAAGGTTTCAGCACAAGAATGAAGCTGGGTCGAAGCACTTTAAAGCTATGAATGACTAATGGGGTTTCTGGTTTACACTCTGGAGACCTAAGCCTGAAGAAATGATCGAGAGCAGTGTGCTCATTAGCTCAGCACGGACGACTTCTCCTGAGCTAAGACTGAGTCTGCAATCGAGGCGCTGACCCCTTTTTCTCTTGACAGAGGAGTACGTGATCGCATTTATCTTCCCCACCTGCCACCTCCCTTTCTGGCCATTGTCTTACTATTGGGAACAGGAGAAATTTGCCATCCAATCGTTTATGACATTCCTATCTATAAATGGCACCTTCCCTGTCACTTATTTGTTAATGCAAAACCCTTTTGCTATTTAATCATTTTGAGACAGTCATGGGTAGCTATTTAGCTCCACCGATTCTTACAAGTCATTCGCCTGCTTAGGCGGAGGATGCAGAGTAGCTGGTTGAATTATGCAGAGTTAGGTTCAAAAAGTCAATCTGGATGTACAGGTGTTGCGTGAACAATTCAGTGCAGACTCAGTGAAGCATATTTTCTGCAAATAATACTGTGCATTTGTAGGAAACAGCCGCAATAGAAAGCAACGTCATGCTATAAGATTAATGCTCAAGTCCTCTAATAAGCCGGGAAGCCATCTACTGATTGAGAATGGAGCACTACCTGTAGGTAATATCATGTGACCCATCCAAGGCAAAGGAGGAGTTCCTATTGGTGCCATGAGTAAAAGGGACCTTATTTTTGCCAATAAAGTGCTGGCCTGTAAATATCTTAGTGTTAATCCTGTACTTGCCTCACAGGTTCCCATGTTTTGTTAATTTTGGTGATGAGAGCAGTGTCAGGAGACTTTAAACCCTGTGAGCATGAAATGCCAACCACTGCAGAGACCCACAGAAGCATAAGACCCATTATGTAAAAGTTCCCAAGGTTGTGTCCTTTTTTGTATGGGCTCCAGCATCCTGTATATAATAATAGAAGGCTATAATAATATGCAAATTGACCAAACAGCCGAATGCCTGGTCACTATGACCCACACTGACCACCAGGTGGCAGGTATTCAATGCAGGAGCTGCCCTCCTGAGGGTCAGTGTGCTTCCTGCCTCTGCAGTTTCGGTAAGGACCCATTGGGGGGTGTCCAACTCTCAGTATAGGCCAGGCCCATTCCCACAGGCAGGTTGAGGGACCTCTACCCCTTTGGTGCATGAATGTCATGTGCTGGGTCTCTAGTGAGAGAACAAAAGAGGGAAGTATTGTAGGAGGTGGCATCTGCATGTGAGGAAGACTTGCTGAGAAACCCACAAAACCTGGGAGCCTGTGGGGCATGAACAGCTGCACTAAGTCATGGGACTCGGCCTATGGGATGGTAGAGACACTGAAGCATCATTTTTTCCCCCTTTTTTAAAATAAATTTTATTTATTGACTTGTGAGAGAGAGGAAGGGATGGAGGGAGAGAGGAAAGGAGGGAAGAAGAGAGTGAGAGAGAGGAAGAGGGGAAAAAAGGGAAAGTGAAGCATCATTTTTGTTTCTCTGTTTTCTGACTTGCCATTGAAGTGCATCTGCCCCATGTGAGGAGGATCTGCTGCCGTTTCTTTTACAATCAACATCATAGTGACAGAGCTGGGCTGGCGATCTCAATCATGGGTCCACACGTACCAAGTGTAGTGTTGAAAGGGGGTGGAACTGCAGGCAGGTGGCGGGAGTGGTAGGAGTCTGTGCCTGGATGCCTACACGCTGTGGCCGGATTTGGGCACAAGTGTGGGAGTGGGATCAATCAGCGGGGCTATTCAGCAGGGCCAGGGGCACAGTTACCAGGTCTGTTGGCCCACAATGCACTGGGGTAGGGACAAGTAAGGGAAACAGAGGTGTATTCAATGAAAGGGAGAGTCCAAGAACTTGCAGACATTTTAAGAACAACCACAGTCACTTCAAAGATTTACACTGTCCCCTGGACAGGTTTTCTTGGGGATAACAAGTGAGTAAAATTCTGTTCATGGGTCTCATAAAAGGACACTGTGTGTGACAGAAAAGATGGTGGCCTAGACAACATATGCACACAAAGCGCGTGATAAAATTCATAGGGATGTTTACTACAGCATTTCTGTGTGCCAGCACCAAAGTATATTTCAGAGCTCTAGCCAGTTTGTCTCAGTGGATAGAGCATCAGCCTGCGGCCTGAAGGGTCCATGGTTTGATTTCAGATAAGGGGACACACTGGCTTGTGGCAGGCTCCCGGGCCTGGTCGGGATGCTTGTGAAGGCAACCTATCAGTGTATCTCTCTCACATCCATGTTTCTCTTCCTCCTTCTGTCTCTCCGTCTCCCTTCCACTCTCTAAAAAAAAAAAAAAAAAAAAAAAAAAAAAAAAAAAAAAATCACTGGAAAAAAATATCTTCCGGTGAGGATTAATAAAAAACAAAGAGTATTTTAGGGAAAATGAAAACCAAAAAATTCTACAACTTGCTAAAGCTTTATTCCAAATATAGAAACCTCTTATGGATTAAAGAATCTGGGCAAAAACTTAAAGACTGTGGAAAAATTAATGGACTGTGCCAACCTTCAGCCAACCCTCCATGAATATTCTCTTTCATGATAAAATATTTGTAAAAGACTTGGGCATCAAAGAGATCGGGTTCTATTCCTTGACAAGAAACAGGAATAAGACTAATGTTTGCTAGTTTGTGGCAGGTCTTTAGGTTTTTAAACTAATTTTGTGTTCTTTTTTTTTTTTTAGGTATTTTTTATTGATTTCAGAGAGGACGAGAGAAAGAGAGAGAGAGAAATATCAATGATGAGAGAGAATCATTGATCAGCTGCCTCCTGCACACCGCACACTGGGGACCAGCCTGAAACCTGGGCATGTGCCCTGACCGGGAATGAACCATGACCTCCTGGTTCATAGGTAGACGCTCAACCAGTGAGCCAGGCCAGGGCTCGGTGCTTAGTTCTTAGACAAAATAAATAGTGTTCCTCCCCCTATAGTCACCAACTTCAGAGAGAAGTAAACACAGGACATGGTTTACAGAGAGAGAATGAATACCCATGAGCTTAAAACTGATTGTTTTTGAGTTCAGTGAGAGAACCTTTTAGCGAGTGTCCATTTGCTACTGTTGAGCCCTCATCCTTGCACTTAAAATAATGAGAGCAATTGATTTTCATCACTAATATTTCTTTGCAGATGTTTAAATCTTACGTGAGTTAAGAAAGGAGAAGGGGTGTGAATAGAATGAGTAAGGTCAAGTGTGGGAGTTAATGAACCTCATTCTTATCCTGCCTGTTCTTAAATCATGGCTGCCTAGGAGGGCAGTAATAGACCTTGGTTGATTACGTCATCCTGTCTTTGCCTGCTTTGTATTGTCTTCATTGATATTTCTCTCTCATGGACCTGGAACAGGATCATTCAATCACTTACACATTAGCAATCTGTGTGCAGCGGGACACTCTGCTCTCCTCTCTGTGACTGAGTGATGGGGGACAGAGGCTGTGAGATGAATGAGGAAAAGATAATTGCATGGCGTACCTAATAGGAAGCCAGGTTCGTCAGCATTTTAGTGTTCATCCACTTAAGAAGCCACACTTAATGATCGCTGCATTGTTTTCCCTGCTGCTACCTAAAAAAACAGGCAATTACAAAGAGCTGCGGAATGGCTGTCAAGGATTGTTCTGCCTCAGACAGGATGTCAGAGACCTCCATCGAAATGGAGTGCAGCATCTACTCAAGTGTGTGGCTGGGGAGGGCCGGAAGAGAGGACCCCTTTGGGGGGTTTGTTTTCATTTTCAGAGACAGATCCCCATATACTCTGTGCCTAGAAAGAGGGACATCATTATGCGAAGTCATGCCCTTGAACTTAGTTAGCTCATTAAGACCAGCTACTCAACCTACTTAAACAGCAGGGTGTACCCCTTGGAGGGCCCTGTATAGAGAATTGAAGCTAGTCTTCCTTTGCCTTCCCTTTTTAGCCCTCCCTCCCCACCCCACCCCCCCTGCCACCTCCCTGCCACAACACACATCCTGTGCCATGATTTGAATGTTTACCCAGCAATCCAAGCTTTCAAAGACCACCTCTCCCCGGCCACTTCCTGTCTTCTTTTTCTTCATTACCATGCATAGCCACGCATGGTTAGATGTCCATACCATTTTCCAGTTGTTCCTTTTGTTTTGTTTCTCTTACAGAAAATACACTTAACCTTCTCTTGAATGATGTGTCAGGAAGGACAGAGTAGGGTCAAAGGCATGAACAAACATTTCTCCAAAGTCGTTGTCAGCCGCACACCGGTTCTGCTTGGAGTAATGATTGTAAGACTTCCTAGTAGATGTGGTAAGAAGGGAGGCATTCAGCAACGAGCCGTGAGTTTTGTCCAACAGGAGAATCCGTCCTTGAAGTGCTGTTGACTTACATGGTCAGATTTTCCAGCCAGTCTGGTCTCCCACAGTGGCAGAAACCTATGCCTAGTCCTGTGCCTGCAGCCCCAGGGACCGAGCTGTGTCCCTGTGCATCAGTGCAGGCCTCCTCTGGCACCGGCCGCCCACCCTCCTGGAGGTGTTTTCCCTGAGGAAGACTATTGCGTGTAAGACTTTAGGGGAGCCAAAACCAGTTTGGCTCAGTGGATAGAGCATTGGCCTGCAGACTGAAAGGTCCTGGGTTCAATTCCGGTCAAGGGCAAGTACATTGGTTGCAGGCACATCCCCAGTGCAAGGTGTGCAGGCGGCAGCTGATTGATGTTTCTCTCTCATCAATGTTTCTAACTCTCTATCCGTCTCTCTTCCTCTCTGTAAAAAAATCAATAAAATATATATAAATATATATATATATATATATATATATATATGTATAAAAGACTTTAGGGGAGACATAAAAGTAAACCCTAGTCCCTGTTCATGCCTGCAGAACTACCAGCACCTCTTCTCCACCCTGCAGAGGGGATGGAAGACAGACGGGAGGAAAAGCAGCAGCCCCCTCCTCCTTGGCCAACACCTGGCTTCGTGCCGATAAAGGCTGGCCATCCACTTAGCTTTGCAGAGTTCTAGCCAGAAGAGGGATGTTTAAATAGTCCTGTGAGCTGTTACTTTGCCACTCATTAGGCTCAATTAGGTCGCCCAGGCACCGAGGGACACGGCGAGATGAATGCTACCTTAAAGCCTTTGAGGAGGGTGCGGCTCCTGATTTCCCTGAACAGCCATGGAGGACGCGCAGGAGTGAATCTGGGCCTCGGCTGTCAATCAGCAGAAACAAGGCTATGCTGGGAAGTAATCTGTGGTCCGCTGGGATGACGCTCTCATTAACCAAGGCCCTGGGAAATCAGCTTCAGGCGATCTCGAAGGGATGCTTACGTACATACCCTGAAGTCATGGTGACAGGAAGTCATGTTCTAATTAGAAAATGAGATCTTGGAGTCACAATTTAGCTAAATTAGCAATGTATTGACCACACATTTCCGTTATTAACCAATCGTGAGCTGTGACCTAATACTTACGGGAAAAGTTTATCTGATAGACTTTGCTTCCCGAAGAAGGAATGCTTAGATAGAGTAGGCTTAGTGAAGTATTTTCAAAAGTCCTATTATTAAAAGGCTAGAATCTCCCTGACAAGTAAAATCACAGTAAAGCTTATTTTCAGGTAAAGTCCATGATATCTAAGAGTTCACATTTTACAAGTCCACTCTCCAGTATCTTTTCCTCATAAGAGTTCACCTCTGCTTGTTTCTTTTTTTGTGTAATACTGGTAGCACCTGATGCACACATTTTGTTTTCATCTAGAAAGGTAATTTGCCGGGTAAGAGACTCTGTCAAAGGCTTGATTTTAATTAATTCTCAAAACAGTGCTTTTCAGCAGGAAATTACTTTTCCTATATTTCTGTTCAGGAGAGAAGTTTGCTCTAATAGTACAAGAATTACTTATTTTTGGGGGGGGGGGGAATCAAGAATTGTCCTTGTCATTGTTTATCACTAAACGTTGATGGATGACCCATAAATGACTCACCTTTTATGTGTTCTTTCCCTTATTTTATAGTCAAAGAACTGCTATTCAGAGAGGATTGCTGGTGGGGCATGTTAGTGCCTGGGGCCTAGCCAGGGGCATGGTCACCATAGCAACTGCCCCATCTGGCTTCTTCCCCGAGGAGATTTGGCTTTCAGTGAAACTCTGAGGGCTGACTACGGCGTGTGGTGGGGCTAGTCAGAAAATTGGTCACATTCCGCCAGTTCTCGGCCTCTGTCTTGTTACACATAAATTTTCTAGACAATGAGAGAACCATGGTATCTGGAATTTAGAGGGAAGCCATACTGTTTGTTGGTGCTCCACTTCAGAGCAAGATGGCAGCCTCATATTCCACAGCTCCTGGCACATCCCAACAAGACCCTAACTGGAGTGTCCTCCCCTCCCTACCCCCGCCCCAATCCAGCCAGGAAACTAAATTTGTGTGATTTTCTTACTGCCTTAGTTTACAATAGTTATTTGTAGATTTTTTTTTCCCCAAGGAATCATTGAATTTGATTGTTGTGGGTTAGGGGTTGTGTGTATGCTAAGCCTTTTTTTTGTAAGAGCTTTTGATTTATTGTCTGCCACAGAATACAAGTGAGAGCAAGTCCTGAGCAAGCCATGAGGTAGACACTTCCCTGAAGCGCTTGCCACTGGAGGGTGCCAGCCAGTGGGCCCTCTCTGCTCCCCAGAGTTAATTGTACATAGGATGTTTCCATGAGAACAGCTTTGGGGAGCAGAGGCTCTGCATATCTGCTGATTCTGCTCCTTCTAAGTTCCACCTGCGATTTATTTATTTATTTATTGTTAAATTTATTGGGGTGACACTGGTCAACATGAACATATAGGTTTCAGGTGTGGGTTTTACCAGATTTGTCTATTGCACCATGTGCCCACCACCCAAAGTCAAGTCTTCTCCATGTGTGATTTCTAAGATTGAAATCCTGGTACCTGGATCCTTTAGGTGAGGTCAGCGTATCTTCACCACAGTTTTCTAGCCCTGCCAGTGTCTGTCTCTCACGGCTCATTTTGGTGATAGGGCGAATCAATCAGAAATTAAAGGCTAATAATCCATCTGCGCTTTTGCACACTCTACTGAAAGTAGGGAAATAAAAGTTACGTATGAAAAGAGGTTGTGCAAAAGTCAGCAGATGAACGGGGGTCATCCTGGGAAGGGCCTGGACTCATTTTGGCTTCATCAACACACCTTGTTTGTGGTCGGGGCGTTTAGTATGCAGGGTGGCTGCCGCTGTTTGAAGGGGCTGAGGGGTGACCTGGATGTTATTGTTGTTCACTCTAATCTGCTCAATTATCTCTTGGGGTTTGCAGGTGTCTCTGGGAATGATGAAGCACTGCCTTCGGTTGGCATATTGAGTAGTTGTAACGATTTGATAAAATGCTAATTGATAATCATGACAAGCTGAGTCACTACATCGATAAACATTTATTTCAAGGTTTTGTGAACCTTTTCAGAGAGATTCTTTCTTTAATGAAAAGAAGAGTGGCTTCTTAAGGAAGAATCCTAGGAAGAGGATATGTAACAGTAAGAACCCCTTCTATCACACATCTTAGATGGAGGATTGTGGTGGAAGGCACAACAATGTCATAGTTTTATGCCTGAGAAGAGCTATCAGAGGTCATAACCATTTCCTCCTCCTAATTCTAAGTTTACATGCAAAGCACTCAGGGCAGAAAGCCTTCACTTTCCTAAATATCATGCATAGAATACAAGTTTATAACTATTGGTGATAACTTCATCATCTGTGATTTGAGATACTTAATGTATTCTACATTCTCTGAGGCTACATTACCAAACTTCTCAGAACAATCACAAGAAGGAAAAGAGAGAAATGCCTGAGGGAGAGAGTTGCACAAAGAGCACTAGAATATTCCCTTGACCTGAGGTCAGAGGTCAGACAGATGTGCCTAGCGCAGTGGGAGGAGTGAGTTAGGATGCTGCAGGGAAGGGTTGACTGTTATCTAAACAGCAACAAAAAAGGTCAGCCTCACTCCAGGAGCCACCTCATACCAGTATTTTCTTGCTTTCCTTCCTTGCTTTTAAGTCTGATATGATTTTGCTTATATTCTCCAAGCTGTTCCTTTTGCTCATAAATTTATATTTTTATTAATTTCTTGTTATTTCTTCGTGATTTAAAATTTTTCTTTCACTAGACAACCGTTTTCTTCTTTCATTTTTTTAAAAAAAATATTTAATCAGTTAACATGGTTCAGAATGTTTGAGGATACAGTAGGATGAGTGATACCCCCCACCTTGTCCTCTGTCTTCCTCTCCCCTCCTTCCTGAGACACTTGTAAATGCAGATGTGAGTAAAAGAGTCTTGGTTTACCTCTCCTTCTGCCCTTTTCTCTTGTATTGTTCAGTTGAGGAGAATGGACTAGAATCAGACTGACTTGGGTCTGAATTCTAGTTCTGTTTCTTTCTCTACGCTATGAGCTAATAATGCTATATTCATGGGGTTCTTCAGAAGGTTAAATGAAAAAAAGAGTATAAAAACTTGATTGCTGTCCAAGCATCGCAAGAGAAGCACCCTAGTCAAGCTGGTGTTGCTCAGTGGTTGAGCATTGACTCATGAACCAAGAGATCACCAGTTTGATTCCGGGTTGAGGCATATGCTTGGGTTGTGGGCTTGATCCCCAGTCAGAAGCGTGCAGGAGGCAGCTGATCTATGTTTCTTTTTCATCAATGTTTCTATCTCTCTATGTCACTCCTTTCCTCTCTAAAAATCAATAAAAACATTAAAAAAAAAAAAAAAGGAGGCACCATCTGTTCTAAAACCTTCACTTCACCCACCAGTATCACCATAGTCACTGCCAAGTCCTATAGCTTGTGTGTGTGACCAAACCTTAGGACAGATGGACTGATTTTAATTTTTTTTACAGTTGATTGACATGTACCAACATGCCCTTAAAGGCAGTAAATTGCTAGAGATATTGTATATGATGTTAGCCTTTTAACAAACCTTTTTCCCCCCAACGTGACAGAACTTCAGAAGTATTGGCCATGTTCAACCATGAAACTCAGGCTCAGAAATGCCTTTCGAGTGTTTTTCATTCACTACTCAGCCTATATGTTAGGACTCCTTTGGGAGATGGTAGGACTTTCACTACTGAAGAGCCCCCAGTGTATTATTAAACTTTTATCCTTTTTAAAATCCTCTGCAGAGATGTGCTTTCTTCTCACACATCGTGTTTTCATTGATGCAAATGAGCTTTGTGGCGTTTTGAGGAAGATGACAGGTAGCTGTGCGTGGTATTTGCTAACCCACTGGTATTGTTCAGATTGTTCTTGGCCCTTTGGTGCTCACCGGATTTTGCTGGCACATCATAAGCTAAAGGACAGGATATATGCGTAGCCTCTCACCTGCTGTCCAATGCCCAGTGGTTGTTTATCGAACAGGACCTTCCTGGCCAGAAGTAAGACATCTCCTCTTACTCCCTTCTTCTCTGACTGTGAGGAAGACTAGACATATCTCACAACCTTAGGGCAGACTTCGGAGTTTCTTTGACAACAGAGCATGAAAGAGGACAGCTTTCCAGCTGTACGGTGCTCACGGTTCTTTTTGACTCTTCCTCTCTTATACAGTATGTCTTTACCATGGAACATAAATGTCCACAGTGTCCTCTGGCTCTGCCCATTCATTGTTTCTCTAACTATGTCCTCCTGTCTGTGCAGCACAGTAGGACACATAGTGACTGACTGGATGCAGTAACAGGTTCTCGTGGTGTGGCTCGGGAAGGACCGGCTTGGATGTCCGGGACATGAGGGCCAGAGCAGAGGTGCACACCTCAGCCTTAGAGAGGTTGTAGGCCCCGAGCATCGATCCAGGAGCAAATAGCAGCCTCTTCCCAGAAAGGCTTTGGCTTTTCATTCAACCTTATTGTTTGTTTTCTCATTTCTACATGTCATTGCAAAACCCCAGCTACCGAATTGTATAAAATAAAGCTAAGAGTTTCACTTCACAAAAAACGTGTCCCATTATCCCGTTCCCATGAGGTGAACGATCTGAACGTTTGAATGTGTCTCCTTCTAGAATGTGTAATCCTCATAGACGTATAAACGCATGCACCTCTGTGTATTTTATTGTTTTTAAAGCCAGATCCATCATGAACATCATACCGGAAGTCTCGCCCATTGTTTGTACTCTATGCCCAGCGGGCAACAGTTGAACTCTGCAGGATCACTTTCAGCCATTCTGTTCTTGTTGGCCACGCCCCTTGCTTCTCCTTCCTTGTTGGTTAGAGATGATGTTGCCGAGATCACGCTCACGCTGTGTCCTTGTGCAGTTTGCAGTTGCCTCTGCTGGGTAGACCTTCACAATTTTTGGGCCAAAACATTCACGCATTTGGAGATTTAGTAGGTACAGCCAAATTGCCTGTTTAAAAAAAGCAGGAGGGATGAATGACTCAGCACTTCTTCATTTACTATGTGCTTGCGAGTTTTTGCCTTGGTTTGATTTTTTTAAAAAAATATTTGTTTCTCCCTTTGCATTTTAATGGGATCCTGGAAAGGCATTACACTGGCCAAGGGGTCAAGCCTATACCTACGCTTTGGGAAGAGGATGCCCAGCCAGTGTGTTTAATATTGCCTGCACCACCTGTTCCTTCTTCCAGGAACCCTTCAGTCTCCAGGAGGAGAACGTTCTCGATGCATTTACTGCGATTTCAGGAGAGGCAGTTGTTTGGATACATATTTACAGCTCCATCCCTTGCCTGAATACACGCACTTTCCCATAACTCTGAAGTAGAAATTGAAGGATGGGACAGGTGGAAGGAGATAGCAGTGAGAGTTGCCTCTTTCTTCCCTGATAAGTGTGGGTAGAACTAGAGGAAGTGTTTTGTTTGTGTTGTCAGAGCAGAGAATAGGGATGTTATTGTCAAGACGGGGAGGTGACAGCATGAGTCCCGCTCAATGGTAGACACTGGACACCCCGCCTCCAGAGATGTCTGCAAACTGCCTCTCAGTCCCTTGGAGCCCACGTGGTTTCTTAGGAGCCGTTAGCATGTGCACATGTGAATCCCTGTGTGTGTACAGCTCCTGATGTCCTGTCTGAACGGGGACAAGTGATTTATTATTGATTCTTCTGTTTTCAAGTCCACGAAGACAGAATAATTTCCACATAATTGGAACCAGAGCATGGCTGCTAAAGTGGAGTTTGTGGAGTGCTTGAGAAACCCTCGAGGGAGAGGCGGCGTTGGCATAAATTAATGCCTTTCGATTTGCACTTTGTAATGTGCTTTTAATTTTACTCTTAAAGCTGAATTTGAATTGATGCATTTTTAAAACTTCTGTCTTTTAGATTTCAACTGCTTAGCATACAAGATGGGTTAGGTAAACAGTGGTGAGAAAGGGTGACATCCCTGGTTGAGTAATTTCCTTTCCTGTGGCAGTGTGTTATTCTAATTTTAATTGCTAATCACTCACGTTTATGAGTGGTCTTCGACAGGGAAAGGCATTAAAATATGTGGAATTGCAGATGTTTTATTTGAGGTGTGTCCTGAATAAGTGTTTGGGTCTCTTCTCCTGCTGGATGCTGAAGAGTTACAATATCAACAGACATCTTGAGTACCAACACTTGCCCAATTCCAGGGAAGATTCTATGCGGAAATGCCTAAAACCTCAAAGCCTTTAAGTGTCAACAGAAGGAGCATCATGATTTTCCCACTCGATTCCGTTGTGCAGGGTTTTCTCAGTGGAGTGGACATGAAGACAATTATCTAGCAAGTTCATATTCTAGGAAGGATGTTCAAAGAATTCTTCCACAAGAATTCTCATGCCTGGACATTCAAACAGCACCTGCATGGGTTGGTCATCCAAAACAATGCATAATTTGGAGAGAGAAGTTTGATGGCTTAATAAGGAAGGGGCCAGATTGCCTTGGGCACTGAGGTGGCTGGAGGCAGAGCTAGTGCTTGAAAAGATACATCCTTTTCTCCTTTAATAGCTGGCTTTGTGGATTCCTAGACATATCTGCTTTGGCTTTCTTACTACTTTCCTGAGTTTACCAAGAATCCAAAGGGCATGTAATGCTGGAGTGTAGCTGTATAGAAAAAAACATCCGGTAGAAGGAGACTTGACTTGGGGGCAGTGAACACACAGCACACTATACAGAGGATTGTTGTAGAATTGTGCACCTGAAAACAATAACATTTTATTAACCAATGTCACCCCAATAAATTCAATTATTTAAAAGAAGAAGAATTTCTGTAGGATGGGGGGAAAGTGAAAAAAAGAATAAAGCATCATGGCAAAGGCCTTCTGTTCCTTCTCATCCATGAGCCACACCGGGGCAGGCAGCAAGAACTACCTTGTTCTAGCGCATATGAGGGTCTTGATCTTGACCTCTCCCTCTGAGCCCCGCACCTACTAACATATGCACGTGTGAACCCCTGTGTTTGCACACTCCTGAGGGATGTTGGAACAGTCAGGCTTAGCCCTACCCACTCCCATTCCCAACCCCTCTCTCTCGCTGTTGTCCTGGTTCCTTCCAAAATGCAAATCTGACCGCTCTTCATTAAAACCTTTAAATGGCTCACAACAACAACAAATCAGTACAGACGTTTTATTACATGCCAGGCCTGTTCAAAGGACTTTACATACGTTAAGTCATGGTTATGGCTTAGTAATAAAGTTGACATTATTATTATAAAGTTGGCTTTATAATAATCAAGTTGACATTAATTGAGCCTGTTGACCAGACACTGTTCTAAGCACACATTTCACAATGTTAACTCATCCCCCCAAATCACCCCATGAATAAGGATTTTTAATTTTACCCTTGTGGGAACTGAATCACTACAGGTTAAGTAAGTGGCCCAAGGTCAAGTCTAGTAAGTGAGGCTGCAGCTTTCAAACCCAGGCACACTGGCTCTAGGCTCCTTGCTCTGAGTCCTGCTCAGATCACCCCTCCCCATGAGCTCCTGAGGTTGGAGTCAAGCTCAGCGCTCATCTGGATCCGATCCCTGGTCCAATCTCAGGGTCCAGCAGCATGGCTCTCCTGGCTTACCATTCTGCCACACAGGACAAAACAGGCGCTCTCAAATGTGGGTCCTTCTTAACTAGCTGGAGTCGCTCACACTCTCCATTCCTTCTGCAAAACATCTGTCTGAGGTCTGGGACCTGGAACACCACTCACTCCAGGTGGCCTTCTACTGATTCTGTGTATGTTTGTCCCCCTGGCCAAAAGGCATACTTGAAAAAATGAGTTGTGGTTATTTCCACCCACATTTGGGCTCACCGTACCTCTTAACCGTACTCATCTAATTTAACTGAATATTATATGGATCGGTGGAGCGTGAGTAAGAGAAACAGTCAACTGTTTTGAAAAACTAACATGTAACGTGTTTTTCCTTTGAAAGGGCTGTCAAATGTGGTGAGACAACTGTGAAAGCTGGGGAAGAGCCGGCAAAGCCTAGAAGGAGTCTGTACTCCTATTTTGTCACAAATATCTTTAGGTTTTCGCTCCAATGTAGACTCACACAGGGATTATGAACAGTGTGGTGTGAGTATGGTGTAGGCAGGACTCTCAGAACTTCAATTTGTGGATTTAAACCAGAAGAGGATGGCTTCAAATCTCCGAAGAGTGGTGAATTCATGGTGCATTATGTTTTATCATAATGCGATATGATTAAGAAATGAATGGTGATCTTTCTGGTATAATTCCATGCCTTGCCAATTTAAAAAGAAATTAATGGTAATCTGGATTGTGTGGGATGAGAGGACTTCCAATCTCTTTGAAATTTGGTACCGTATCACTCATCATGTCAACAACTAGTCAGACGCCAGTTCCAGGGTTCTTCTGATTTTAACTATGAGATGCTTCCTGGTCTCTCGTTTTCTGCCTTTGAACTTGCTTTCCTTTTCCCTGAAATGCCTTTTCCTAATCTTCTTTTTACTAACTCGATATATCTTCTAGTGTTAGATATCACCCAGACCTCCCAAAACCATCCACATATTCCTCTAAATGTCTGTTAGAAACAACTACACCAAGAAAAAAAATGGGAATTAAATGTTTAGAGGAAATGATGAGTGTATCTATTCCTTTTCACATTGTATTTGCTAGCATGAAGACGATATTAGAGGACAGTTTTCTCAAGTATAATTATGTGTAAGTCATCAACTTTTCTAATTCTAGTATCCTATTCAAAATAAATCTCTAGGACAATCACAAATTTGACCATGTCCTGAAGGACTATCATGGTCCCTCGGCTAGAACCCATAGGACAAGGGGAGCACACAGAATTTTGATCAGCTTCAAAAATGTGGTTTTTGTTTTTTAGTTTTTTAGGGATTGTAGTCAAACCGACCATTTGTAGTAGAGAAAGTGGTTAGTAATACATATGCAGCCGCAAGGCAGGTCCCTGAATATAAAACACATCCGAGAGTAGAAAGCGAAGTAGGTGTAGTTGGATGTCCAGGTTTCCATGGTAAGCCTATTTCATCTAATCAAGGAGGTAATTTGTGATCCTGAAGAGAATGTAATTATGAGCATTTATTTTCTAAGTGGGATGTTTTTTGATAAGAGTGAAACAGGAGTGCTTTTATTAGAATGAGATAGATATCCAATTGGAAGGCACAGGGATCATGCTAATTGCATGGTTCTGGTGCTTAAGTGGGAACACGTTATTCTCCCGGACTCATGTTCACTGGCAAGTAGCCCTGTTGCCAGGATGTGCTGGAGCTGAAAAGCAAACCAGTATAAAGTGTCGCTTCCCTGGGGTTGCCCCCAAAACAGAGGGGTGCACCGAATACGATTAGATCTCAGAAAGAAGCATCTTCCCAAAGTGAAGTGGCCACATGGAGAGTGACATCTGTGCTCTGTACCTGAATCGCACCTCACCTGAATTTCTCCTCCATAAGAGAAAAGCCAGGCCTGCCTGTCCTGGAACCAGAGAGAATTGCTTTCTACATGCCGGAGGCTCAGGTCACTGATAGCAAATATTCAAAGACAATCATGAAATAATGTATCCTGGGGAGCTCTAAGTCAACTTTATGCTCACAGCAAAGGCCCTGGCCTCCAGGCAGTCTGACCCATAGCCCCCTTCATGCTTTGTAGCCCTGAACAGTCTCAGGTCAGGACCCTGCCACCGTGGTGTCATCCTATGGAGAGGGAAGGGAAATCCTTTGAAGCAATCCACTCACCTGCCTACATTAGGATGCTGTTATTCTAGACATTCTAATATGGGTCTATGATGCCAGTTCCTGAACTCTGAAGCAATCGGGCTTGGATTAGCAAGATCCCTTTCTGTCACTCCATAAAACCGATTTTATTCACGTCAATGTTTTATGAAAAATAACCGGTAGTTGCCAGATGTGCAGTCTAGTATGATAACTCTTAAGAAAGCATATTCTCTCCTGTATATTATTTGAAGGAAACTGTGAAAGACAAAATAAGGAATATTCGGTTGGGAAACTGATTGATGATTAAACTAATCCCTGCTGACGTTAAATAGGTGATTCTACCATTTTGCAGTAGTGATCATGTGAAACGCAGTATTTCAGTGCACATTTAACAAATTCTAATTGGCTCTTGTGATGTAGTTCTATATAGAAATGTTGTTGGAAGGTAATTAAAACTTAAAAAATGGCAATTAAAAATACTAAATGAAAAGTTATGTTCAAAAGAGACTGCATCATGCTCCACTTGGAAGATCAAAGAGTTTTATAGCCATTGTAGGTGATAATGAGTAGTTAATAGAGAAACAAATTCTCAAAAAGGAAAATTGTGGGCTTTCATAAAGAACAGAAGAAAAGAAGGCAAATAGTCACTTCACATGCCTTGATGAAAGAGTTGTCTTTGTGTCCCAGAAGGCCTAAAAACATTAAATCATATAAAGGCTGATTTCCAGAACATTCTACCCCAGAGAGGATAACGAGTTTCATTCTGATGAGCAGGCAGGATGGTGCCTTAAGTTCTGTCATTACAATGGATCTGGGAAAACACTGATTTTGCAGGGGGAGGGTGTCTTCCGAATCTTCATGAATTATGTCAGGAAGGACCCAACAGCCTGGGCCCATCAGCGGGCACCCCTACTCTTGCGATATCCTCTCTTAATTTCAATCACAGATGAGGAGCAATGTCCCGCCAAGTTGAGAATATGTTTTGTTATTGTCTTCTTCATGTGATTTTATGTTCTTGTTGTTGTTGTTTTTGTGTGTGTTTTCTGTTTTTGTTTTTGCATTACCTTTGAAGGAGAGTGAATAGACCACCCCAAAATATTTCACCTGGGCATAAGGGGCTGGAAAGACAGGGGATGAAGTTCTCATGTGAAAGACATCCTCTCTGTTCTAGAAACAAAGTGATATTCTTGTCCCCAAGAACACGAAGTTGAGACCAAGAATATTCTACAGAAGCAGACCTTCTAACATGATTTCTGTCTTCCTTTGACCTGCCCACATGATATTCAGTTACTAATACTTCTCCATAATCTGTTTGTTTGACCTACTATACAACATGTAGGTTCTGCCTTGTCTTTGGGCCTTTCTTTCTTTTTTGGGGGGGTGGGTGGGAGGGTTGAGGGTGGGTGGGAGGGAGTCCTGAATATCTGATAAGGGCTCCAATGTCACATAAAACGTATATAAATGTATATACATTAAGTCCTCATTTATCACCATGGATGGATTCTAAAACTTAAAGCAAGCTAATGGATGACAAAATCAATTGTACCATGGGCTAATTGATATAAGCCGGTGTTAAGTTCCTAGGGCATCTCATTAATTTTTATAACAAAACAGTGTGAATTAAAAACGATTTAAGGACCTGCTGTACTTTTTTCTCTGGTTGATCTGTGTCATTTCTCAGGCCCAGATGGAAACCTTTCAAGGGTAAAAGTGAAAGCTCACCTTCCCACACCTTCCTGGTCTGCGGAATGAATACTAGATCTTTTTTTTTTTTTTTTAAGATCTGTCTGTGAAGACATTTCAGTAGCATAACTTAAACAGAAAGGATTGTTAATAGGCATCCTCCTGGAACAAACATTTAACAAATTCTTTGATCAGCACCATTCCCTGAACCACCAAATGTAAACCAAGGGAACGGTACATAATTCTGCAACTCATTAAAAAAAAAAAAAAGTCAGTATTTTAAATAATAACAAAAAAATCTGGGAGCTACAAGTATAGATTAGGATTGAGGAAAGTCTTTTTAAGAAATACCAAAGACCAAAAGAAAATAATGAGAGAGAAAAAAATCAATAATAATGTCTTTAGAATGAAATAATTGAAATTATTTAAATATATTTAATTTTTCTGTACAGTTATCATGACAGGATGGCTTCATTACAGAGTGACTCATAAAGTATGTCCCTTAGTTTATGGTTACACGTCTCCAGGAACTCAGGCACTAAGGAGAAAGACATGTGTTTTTCTGTAAATGAAATGGGATTTGAATTCCACGCTGCCCTCTTTACTCTTCCCTTTTACCCTTTCTTCTTAACTTGCCTCAACTCTTCATAAAGCCTTTCCTGGCTCTTCCTGTATAGATTAGTACCATCCTCAGAACACCTATGCAGTTAGCAAAGTGTGACACTTACTCATCATTTATTCCTTCACTCACCCATTATTTCCTTGCAGATACTTCCAGCTTGTTCAATTTTGTCTACAGTCATTTAGACTGCCACACACATTGTATAGACCACTGCGTTGCTTATGTTTTGAATCATGGTATAAACTATAATCTTGGTGGGAGGGGCAGCATCTTATTCTTCCCTGTGCTCTCACCCACACCATTTATACTGTTTCCTAGAGTCGTCATTCAATAGTTGTTTATTTATATCAAGAAAGAAATACCAGCATTTCTACTGTCACGGAATTCACCAGCTTCTCCTCATTCACTAACCATGATACACAAGATAAGGCAGCATAAACTGCTACCCACTGCTGGGATACTCAGCAGACCAAGAACATGTTATACACATGCCTGTTTCCGCATGGATGGAACCCAATGATTGCTACATGTCCTCTGTCTCAAATTCTTGCTGTCATTGCAGTGATTGTCATGGGCAGCCGAAGGTATTTTTAATATGTATGTTTAACAGGATAAAACATTCTATACATTCAGGAATATTGTTACATTTAAGCTTCTGATTGTACAATATAATTGTATTTTAGGAAAAGAAATACATAAAAAATATGCATCACTAAAAAACAAAGCTGTACTAAGAGCATTCATATTAAATTTATAAAATTAATTCTGAACTTTATTGTGAATATGTATAAATCTAACATTTAATTTAAATGAGCTAAATAGGTTTGCTCTGATCACCTAGCAACCGCCTGCAGTCTATTTTAAAAAATGACATTTTTTTTTCCTAGTGAAAAGATGTTCAGACCTATTCTTTGGAAACTCAAGTAGTCCTGATCTGTGGCACAATGAAAGGAAATTATGGATCTGGTTTCTATCATGGGTGCCTGCCTCTGGCACACTAGGAGGCTTCACCCAAATGCTTTCGCCTCTTTGTTTTCTGTGCAAAGAGGAATCATATTCTTTTCAACTGTGATCCTGAGAAACAATTACTTATAGGTAGCTACGGGTGACTCAACTTCCTAGAAATTGTTACTGAATTTGTTTGGATTCACCATCTATTAATTGCATACATTTTTATTTTTAATTCAATACAAGCTACAAGGAAAGAAGTATTGAGTCTCCATACTTCAGCATTTAGTTACTAAGCAAACATACAGTTGGCAGTGTTGAGAGTCAGGAGAGAGAATGAAGACATTGAGCATTTGGAGTTTTTATTGTACAATGCTGACTCTGACCATGGGTTTTATGAAACAAAATTTAGGTCACTTCCCTGCTTCAAATCCTTCCACAGGATAAGATAGCCATCGATTGTGTTTCATGACCAGGTCCTGTAAAACTTCCATCTCATTTTAGAGACCTGCTCTCATTTTGTCTGATATTAATACAACTGTCATTTCCCTGTTTAGTTGTGTTATTGTTTTTATCAAATTCTCTGTGTTCTTTTGTTTATGTATCTTTCTTATACGCAGCATAAAGCTAGAATTCCCCCCCCCCCCCCATTGGAGAATTATTGTTTTCCTCTTATCTAGATTAGTTCATTTACTTTTAATATGATTACTGATATATTTCAATGTCATCTTATTTTGTACTTTCTATTGATCCTGCTTTACCCTTGTGTGTGTGTGTGTGTGTGTGTGTGTGTGTGTGTGTATGTGTGTGTTAACTGAGATTTTTAAATTTTCTACTGGCTAGGACATTAAAGATTACATTTCTATTACTCTTAAAATGATGTCAATGCACACCAAACAAAGTAAAGATATTAAATATCTCTACTCTTCACAAGAAAAGTTCAAAAAAACATGAAAAAATATTTTCAATCATTCCCTGCTTCCTATGTGTTACTGGTATAGGTACTCACATGGTGGGTACTAATCTCATCATCATGGCCTCACCCTTAAGTCCTAATCTATACCTCATTATCTCCCAAACCCTCATCTATAAATACCATCGTATGGGGATCAGGCTCCAACATACATTTTCAGGAGACATAACTTAGTCATAGTTCAAGGTAATTCAATTAAGAAAGTACCATTTTTTTTTCAAAAATAAAAAAAATGCTGAAAAATTGGATAGCTATGTGCAAAAAGAAAGAGAAAGAAGGGAACTTGTACTTTCTTACCATATTAACAAAAATTCTAAAACTTTAAAAGTAGAAGAAAAAGCATACATTTTAAAAAAGCATGTGTGTGTGTGTGTGTGTGTGTGTGTGTGTGTACTGCATATGCAAGTATTTGGGAAATTCTTTGAGTATGAATTTGTTCCTTTGGTTGTATCAAGGATTCCATAGATAATTTTTGTATTCAACTGATGGCACCCAAGGGAGTCAAAGATTTAAAGAACAACCATTGTTTTCAAGGTCAGATCAAATTTGAGCAATCACTCTTCATTCCCTTTGTGAGACCTCGGTAACTTGTCTTGGTAACGCTGGTGCTAAAAATGCTTTTGTAGACAGGTAGTTAGAATGCCATAGGAACTAATTTTTGACTGTCAAAACCAAAATTATTTGCAGGCCATAGATATACACAACCTTGAAGGCTGATGCCTCACTTAAGTGTTAAATCACCCAAAACGATTATCTTGTCTTCCTTTTATGTGAATTCGGGAGCGTGCAGCTATTTAAAATTCCTCCTCTGGAGGAGTTCTATTAGGAGCATTACATTTCCTTGGCCGTCCTAGAAGGAACCAGCTCAATATTTTACCATTAGATTTTGTAAAGCTGCTTTGGGTTCTTTTTTGAAAAGTCGGATTGAAGCCCAGGGAACAGACTCTGATTTCGCACTGTGCATATGGCACGGATCTCACCAGGGTCGGAGGGCTCACAGGGTCCTTTCACACTTGTCTGGCACGCGGGCAAACCCCTGTCTCCTAGCGTGGCAGCACACAGACGTGGGAGCGTTCGCCCTCTACTCTGCATCGTTAAGCATGAGCAGGCAGGTGGTTCTAGAGCAGGGGTCTTCAAACTTCTCTCATTATGAGAATCACCTGGTGGAGTTGTTAAAACACAGATTCCCGGATCCCAACTATAAGAAGTGCTATCAGGAATCTGTGTTTTAACACCTCCACCAGGTGATTCTCATAATGAGAGAAGTTTGAAGACCCCTGTTCTAGAGGGTCCCAGAAGGGCATAGGAATAGAAGAAAAACAGGATTCGTTGTGCCACGAGAAGCAGTCATAGCGCACCTGGGGGGGAAGCAATCCCTGACGCAGAGCTCAGCTTGTCTTGGGAGGCTGATGCTGATAGATGGCGAGGCTGGCACACACTCTGAATTATGAAATGAGAGGAGATAGTGGACAAAGGAAGACAACAGCAGCAGTAACTCCCCGTGTTGGGCGCTCACATCCATCAGAGCCGTGTGGAGTGCTTCAGAGGCGGTCCCCATGCCAAGAGAATCCATTCATCAAGCAAGGGCTTGACCCAGGCCGCTGCCTCCAGAAAGCAGCTTTCAGCTCGGTGCTGGCAGGTGCCCTGTCTGCACAGGAGGACAGGCAGGGTTAGCCTCTCATTGAGTCACATTTTTTAAACTTAAACTTCTTCTAACGCTACTTCTTCAACATAGACTCCCCCAGGCCATGGTATTTTGTGGAGGAGCCACATACAAGGGGCCAAAGAGCCACATGTGGCTTGTGAGCTGCAGTTTGCCGACACATTAGTCAAAACGAAGTAAATTGCACAGGATTACTTGTGATTAACAGTATCAACGTTAAAGCTGGTTAATGTTTCTAAGCTCTATGACATTTCCACTATATTATCCTGCATCTGTGATCATATTTTTCATGCATTCACTCATTTGTTCGTTTACTTAACAAGTGTTTGTTGAGCACCTGACCCCATGCTTTGTTCTGGGCTCAGGGGTACCAGAAAGCCACACTCAAGGTTTACAGTCCAGTGGGGAGAGATAGTCAACCAGCAAAGGAGCCAGTCAGTGAGGTGTTAGTGGACACAATGAGGACACACGAAGCCTTGTCAGGGGCCAGAGAGGATGGGTCGAGGGGTGCACTTAGACTTTCTAGGTGAGGCGGTGAGTGCAAGGAAATGAGTAGCTGCCAGGGGTCATTGTATGATGCTTGTCACTTCCTGTCGCAGGGATCTTTACTTCTTGGTCTCAGTGACCTTGAACTGAATCTGAGTTTTATATTGTGTGTTTTTTTCTTCTGGTATATGTTTGACTTAAAACCTCCCATTTCAGTGCAGAAATGATTTTATGCCGGTTTTATTTCATATTCTGCTTGCGTGATTATTCCACAAGACAAAATGGCTAATTGTTTACTTTATGAGTATGTATCCAGTGTCGCTGTCTTAACGAGGTGAACAAATGCTTGGACTTCAGGGAGAGTGTGCCCTGCCCACAAATAGGTGAAAGAAGGGTCCTTCACTGTCATTCGTCCTTGATGAGGGATATTAGTTCTTAGTGTCAACCCCGTGAGAAAGCAGTGGGGATGTCAGGAACGAAGTGCTGATTTCAGTTGAACACTTATATTCCAGAGTGTCTGATGCTCAGATAAGGGCAGCTTGTTTTTGCTTGACTTTAAAAGCCGGAACTCTCCTCCCTAGTGGTAATTAAAAGTAAAAAGCACTCATTAGCTTACTGTTGGCTTGTAATGGCCACCACATCGCCTCCTCACGTGAATAATTTACTGATCGAAAGTAAAGCAATTCAACATAGAAATTACCTGGAAAATGAAAAACCATTCTAAGTAATGAATAGTTTCCATTTCTGTAGCACCAATTGATGTCCCGTTTTTCTATTTCACGCATCCTTCTGCGCGTGTACAACTTGCTGACAAACATGGTCTGATAAGGACACCGCCTCTACCACTGTGGGCAAAGCTGCTTCTGAGCTTAACTCTATAGACTCTGGGCGACATTCATGCATCCAGTTATCCAACCAACAGTCATCGAACAGCTTCTTTAGGCAAGGCATTTCCCAAAGGCCTTGGGGAATAAAAATGACAGCTAATGGTCTCTGCCCCCTAGAGGATTTATTATCTAATTGGGGTAATATGTTATTCTAATTCTGTCCCTCGAATTGAACTGTTGATATTATAATTGATTTAGCCAGTCTTGTGCGGTTGAGTATTTAGAAAGATCTATGCTTGCTCTAAAAGGCCTGTGTTATACACCCTCAGGATAAATACTTGTTTGTATTTCTGATTATTTGTTTGGATCCCTACCAGGAGAGTAACTGGGTCAGAGGGCATGAATGTTTTAGCCTAATTAATTTGAAGAAGTTAGGCAACGTAAGAAAAAATGGTTGCTACCTTCTCTGTTGCTACAGACACTGGACACCGCCTACAGCTCTAAGTGTGTGTCCCTGGCCACAGATTTATAAACTGTCCTCAAAATGGTTCAACCTTTTCTCATTTTAAAGGGTAACATATGAACTATTTCAGTGCTGACAAGAAATTGTCAACTGACATCAATAGTTCGTGTCTAACACGAGCTCACCGAGGTTTTTTCTTGCTTAAATATCTGGAATTTTAGAGAATTAAGAAATCATAAAAAGTATTGTTAGATGGCTTGGGAAGGTTCTTTGACTTAAAATAAAAAAGATTACCAATAACCAACAATTGAATATTGACTTAAAAGCAAAAGTTAGGGAAAAATAGATTACTATTTTGTTAGGGCTTATTAAATTTCATAAAAACATAGTTAGGGTATTCATACTTAGGATAAATTAAGTAGCAAAACATTTGATGCTAGTGTATTTAAAAAGTGTTTTATTGATTTTTTAAAATATATTTTATTGATTTTTCACAGAGAGGAAGAGAGAGGGATAGAGAGCTAGAAACATTGATGAGAGAGAATCATCGATCAGCTGCCTCTTGCACACCCCCTACTGGGGATGTGCCTGCAACCAAGGTACATGCCCTTGACCGGAATCGAACCCGGGACCTTTCAGTCTGCAGGCCGACGCTCTATCCACTGAGCCAAACCGGTCCCGGCCTCTTCACCTACCTTAACTGGGGAACTGAACCCACTACCTGGGCATGTGCCTGGACCTGGAAACAAACCAATGACCCCTTGGTGCATGGGATGGCACTCAACCAGATGAGTCACACTGGGCAGGGCAGTGAATTTTACTTAAGCACAGACTCCTACCTACAGAATTGGGCGAGAGGGGGCGAAATGGTATGGGTGGGGTTCGGAATTCTAACCACGTATTACTTAGCATGGACGTTTTGGCGTAGCATGGAGGTTAGCCTGTAACCATCTGTTGTATCTTTGTAACAGCACTTTTGCCTTCCTAATTTGGTTTGCCTGGCTGTTCGCTTTCTTTTCTGTCCTAACCTTCTTGGCTGTGCTGTTTCTTCGTAGGACCATGGGACACAAAAACCGCTATGTCAAGGTGCCTCGTGGTCACATCTGGGTTGAAGGTGATCATCATGGACACAGTTTTGACAGCAATTCTTTTGGGCCGGTAAGTTGCCTTGTTGCTGTCGTCATTGGATGTCAGAGGTCGGAGCGAAGGTGTGTCAGACTGTTCACTCAAGGAATCCAGCTAAGACTGGTCATGAACCTCCCAGTGGAGCCATTGGTGTTCCATCATTTCCTTTTGAGTAGTCGAGACTGGTCATTGAAGCCATGGTGTATGTGTGTGTGTGTGTGTGTGTGTGTGTTGCGTAGAGAAGAACGCAGATGCTTCCATGAAGCATGAACAGGTGCTTCCAGCTGACTGGCTGATCCCAGTGGGAGGGCCTTTATTCCCCCCCAGAAATGCTTTGTAGCTTATGTTTTCAGTTAGTGTTTAACTTGATAGAATATATAAAAGACCCGTAGGCCTTCGTTTTCTACACCATTCCTTAGACATGCAGGCATCATGGAAGTCACATTGGTAAGAAACACGCTGTCAGCATCAAATTATAGCAGAAATGCATAAATTAAAAAATATATAACAGAAATGCAGATGTTTCTTATGCCATGCTAATAGTACATAAAATATGTGACTAAATGGATATTATACTGAGTGGCCAGATTATTATGATCTCTGAAGGCATAATAATCTTACCACTCAGTGTACTTCTCTTGAGTACCTCATTTATTTGATATCAATGATACTATAAATTGTGCACCTGATCAGTTTTCCCTTTGTACCAGCTGATAGAAAGCTCAGGGCAAATAAGTGGTTGATCTCCAGCAAAAGTCTAGAGAACTTTGGTACCCATTTGAGATACAAATACACTGAAATATATATATTTCTTCAATTTGAACATGTACAGAGATTCTCTACTTATAAACCACCACAATAAATCATTATGTAAAGCAAAGAAAATGTTAGTTACTAGGAATTGCACCTGATTTCTGGTTACCTATGTCTGCTTAAAAACTTGGATATTTACCAAGTAGGTTTTCTTAAAGTGAGTCATATCTATACTTAATATTTATGTGTAAGTTAGTATTGAACACCTTCAGATAGGTTTGCAAAAGGGTGTATCCCCAGATTGTTGTCTAAACTGACTGTTGGTGGTGTAATTGTTGAAATCTATTTGCATATTGTGAGTGATCACATTGCAGTCACCTTACTCACCTTGGGCTGTAAGTACAACTACGTGGATGCACTTGGATCAGAACTATAGGTAAGTGGAATATCTTCAGGAGATGACTTCTTCTAGTTGCACAGACAACACAAACTTCTGAAATAGTCATTATTTCACAAATATAATTGACTCTTTGTATCTTATACCAAAGTGGGACAGGCAGATTGGAAACAGAGGTCACCCGAGGTATAGAAGTAATTGCTGTGAACAAATCCAGTAACAACTTGAAAGTGAAAATAAATCACCTAAAAGCATCTTTAATTCTCTCTCAATGAGATTAAATCCAATTTCACGTATCAGTTTGGACCAATTCTACACTAAAATGTTAGTCAACTTTAGTTAAGGTTTTATTGGTTTTCATTTTCAGCAACTCTGCAATAGAGTGTTAAAAATCACTATTTTGCTGTTGGTTGTGGGATGTGGGACAAGAGTTAGAGATGGCTTTGTTTTCTGTTTATTAATAAGTTAGTCCATGCAATATTGTTTAGACATTACTCATAGTGAGTTGTATTCCACGTGCCTTCTTGTTGGGAGAGAGAAGCATTGAGCTCAGTTGCACGCAACACTCAGAGTGTCCGTCCATGGTGCTGTTGCTCTTCCTGGTGTCTTTTGAGCCATTGAGCTAAGAGTTTACCCAGGAGCGTGTATCAGGCGTGGACACTTCCTGTCACTCCCATCTTAGAAAAAAGAAGGCGAGAACCATGTGTGAAGGACAATTTCATTGTTTATTACAATCAAAACTACCGCAGGCTAACCACTGACAGCCATGTGGCTTGTAGCACTTCACTTCCATTTGGCTGATGTCACGCTTTTAAAGGAAATCTACTTGTTAATTACAACTTGAGCCAGTAATGTGAGACTGAGACACAAAATGACTTTGAAATTGAGTGATCCTTTTCTTCCGTTCTTAACGGCTTTGTATTTACAGAGTGTCTTTTGGTTTATGGGTTGGACAAGCTATCAATTTTCATTCACTTAACTAGCTTTTTTTTTTTTTCTTGGTCAAAATTAGATGAAGAAAGTTTTCAAGGATTAAAGAAAACATTTGTTACATATGTATTAACCTATTTGTGTTTGATGAGTTATAAGTACATAATTTTACTTTAATCATGAGTTCTCATGTTCTGTGTTTCAACTGCATTCATGCCTAGGACAAAATAATTAACAATATTAATATTGATGCTCCCCAACAAGTTTAAGAGGACAGGGGAGGGGGGTGAAGTGAAGTAAAACCCCACAATCCTGATTTAAAGCTAATCGGTGATGTTTGCTGTACAGAGAATTCTCGTTGCATTTTTTAATGAAATCAGTTTTTATCTGAACAATTTGTTAATTATTTTAAAGTTTTTATAATTCCAAAAAATAAGAACTAAAGTTTTCTAATTCTAAAAATCTAAAATAATCTTGAATTTTGAAGTGCAGACAGACTTGAGAATTATTCTGTTTTCCCAGTAGCTTTCGGTCTGTGTTTTTTGGTTTATGGAGAGCGCCCTTGGAGATTGTACCTGCGAAGTCAGTAACTTTTCTACTGGCCCATCCTTTCCTGCCCTTGAGAAGAGGGAATGCACTTTTCTGGATGTAAGCAGCCTTTCTAGATGCAGCCAGGATGGTCTCCCGGATGCTGATCTTGACTTTGTGGAGATTGATTGAAGCCTTTACCTTTCATTTTTCCTCCCGAGTAATTTCAGCAGTGCATCCACATACAGTGGGCATGCTTTGACTCTTTGAATAGTCACTGTCCTTTATCATGGAATCTACCCAGTGCATTTGACACCATTGCCCTCTGGCAATCACAAGGGGGCTGACTTTCTCCATACTAAAGTAGACTTGTCTAAAGTTCTTGTCTAAAGAAGAATAAGAAAAATAATGTCTCATTCTGTATGTTTTTTCCTAGTGTGTTATTTCCCACTTGTTTTTTAAGATTTGAATTTACATTTCTGATTGGCGCATTGCCATGATGTGTAAGCTCTCAATTTAACAGTTTTACAAGTAAAAGATGAACAATGGGATATGAATTTAAAGAGCAATGTGGTGTTATAGGAATTGACAACATTGCAACAGAATAAGTCCTGACTCCTCTCCTTCTCTAACTTGTTGGGATGCCATTCGGGAGAGAAACTGGTAGGTGCACTTAGGATCACAGATGATATGTTACAATAAAACAGAAAATCATGACATCTGATTATGGACCTCACCAGTCACTCACTTAGCATGAGTTTATATGGGCTTATGTCAAAAAGGAAAAGTTTTCTCTTCCCTGAATCCATCTTACACAGACTGTTGATCAAATGAGCATGTGTGTGTGTGTGTGTGTGACTAGATAGGAAATGTTTCCATTATGAGTATATCTTTATGGAATATCTTGGTTCTTTGCCTCTTGAATATATATATTCATCACCTGGTGATAGAAAACACCCTATCTTCCTTCTCATAAGAGAAATTTTCTATCAAATGGCTTGAGCTTAGATTCTTAGTGTGAAAAATAGCTTTTGTAAATTTTCTTTAAAATTATAATTGTCTGGAAGTGTTTCCCAGGGCCTACTGCCACTTGCATTCACTGGATTATATATTAAAGACTAGAGGCCCGTTACATGATATTCGTGCAAGAATAGGCCTTCCTTCCCCTGGCTTCGCTCCTAGCCACCCAGGAGCCGGCAAACCCTCACTCCAGGCCCGCCAAGGAGCCGGCAAGTCCTAACTTCTCTCTGGAGCACTGCTCCTGTAGCTCCCTCTGCCGCCCCTCCCCTCACATAGAGGTGTCCCACCCCTTCCAGCCGCTCAACACCTGCATATGCAAATTATCCCGCCATCTTTGTTGGGTTAATTTACAATACATACTTACTTTGATTGGCTGTTGGCGTAGTGGAGGTACAGTCAATTTACATCTTAGTCTATTATTAGGTAAGATACCTGATGATTCTGATATGGAGGGAGATGGTTGCTTGGAATGTCGGATAAGCACTTCTTTTGGGAAGTCCTGTGCTCTGTGAAGCAGATTAGGGTCTTTCTCTTCCCCATCACTGCTTCCTGTAGAGGATACAGAGACATTGTTTGCCAGCATCCAAAGCAACCGCTTATAATAAATACTACGCATCTTACGCATCTTCTGCTCGCTTTCAATTGAAAGCACATAAAAAGCAAATTTTCTGCTTGTGTGTGTACATGAATACTGTGGATTTTCAAATAGTTACTTTTAATTATTTCCAGTGAGCTACCTCTGCTTCAATTAAAAAGACATGCGTGCCATAGTTCTTCCTCCCATTTGATATAAATACCCATTCCAGTACTTAATGTTTGAAATGTCCTCATAGATATTAAATCCTTTTGGTAAAAACACAAATGGGACTCTCCTCAGCCTCCATGTAGCTGGTGCATTTTCTGTCTTTGATGTTTTCCTGTCATTTTTATCTAGTTTTAAGTCACAAGCCACTGAGATATTTTCATCATTTGGGGGTCTACTGATTTGTTGTTTGTTGTAAGGAATATATGTTTTCACAGAAATTCTAGTTATTTAGTATCTAAAATAAATATTTTAACTTCATTGACCAAAGGACATTAGGAAAAAATCACAACACAAAAAAACAAATTTGCCTTAAATATTTCAGATAATCTTTCCAAATGTGGGAAAGTATTTGATCCTTAGGTTTGTGAGCACAGTGTCACCTTGTGAACGATTTGTGTTCCGGAGGCATGAAGCAGAGCTGAACAATTTGTGTGCAGGAGCTATGCCTGATGTACTGCCTCCCTATGAGCATGGGAACTGCAGGTCACACTAAACAGGAATTCTTCTGAGTCCCAAGTCACTTGGAAAAGGTCTGATCACTTGTTTCATGGACATCTAATTACTACAATAGTAGTCCCCCAGGGTGTTTTCCTGAAGCAAATGTGCCCAAGAGATCATAGTTTTAGACTACCTGGGTCTCAGAAAGATTAATTATAATGAAATGAGCTGATGGCCTGAAAGTGAGGATCTATGAGAAAACGTTGGAGTGAAGGTTAAATTTGTAGTATTCCATGGACCCTAGTGAGATTCAGAAAGATTTTCCTTCTTAAAATGACTAGTGAAAAGTGAAGGATAAGAAAAGTTGATTTTTTTTCTTTGTATACAATACAGAACTTTCATTTATGTCCTCAAGATTTTTTTTTTTTTTCATTTATTGTTTTTCCGCATTGACTTTGGCCTGGATTCGGATGGTTGGGAGGGATAGGAGAGACAAGGACTGAGTTAACCAGGAAGAGGTTCCTGGGTCAGGTCACACACGTGGAAAATGAACATTTCAGGAGCTTTACTATCTCATCATGTCTGTTTTAACTTTTTTCCAACTTTACACATTTTGGGTAAAAAAAAAAAAAAGAAATTCAGTATGTGGTTAACAAAACAGTCTTCTTGCAGATGCAGGTAGAGGAAAGCAAGAGAAAGAAAAAAGAAGTTTCGATATTTTTAAAAATTAAGTTTTGAGGTCATGTGACAAAGTGGGGGAGGTTGGGCTGGAGTTTTGGGAGATGTTGAAAAGATTCAGAGGTTCAAGTCGTGGACAATAAGGACGCCTTGCTAGTCCCAATCCTCTCGTCACTATCCAGAGACACCTGGTGCCCAGGCAGAGCAAGTAAGAGGATCAGTAGGCCCGAGACTGTCCTACCTGTGAGGAGGGCAGATCCCTGCGGCCAGCCACAACCCTTCTCCGTGTGGGGGACAACAGAGGTCTTAGTGGTGTGGGCCTCGGGTACTAAAAACCACACAAGGGAACTCTGAAGTCCCCCGGAAGGGCCTGGTGCAGAGTCCCTGAAATGGGTGAAGATAACAACTGTTCGGTAAGAGCTCCTGTTGTGTACAATCCGCTGGGCCGCCTGTGCTGAGGGGAGTGGGTTGAGCCTGGGCTGGTCAATGGGCACCGGCTGCCTTGGCAACGCTTTGCCTGTGCAGCGCAGGCGGTCCTGTGGACACGGAGAATGGATTGACATTTCCTCTGTTTATCTTTGAAGTGTAGCATTTTCCTTGTGTAAATCCTCGCGAGCAGCTAGAGTAACTTTTATTTAAAACCAGCCCTTTTCAAAGAAAGAGAAAGGTCATTAGACTATGTTGACAGGATCGGAATAAAGCGTTCTAGTCACACTTCCTTTGAAAAATGATGCTTAGACTTAAATTGGTCCTATTTTCTTGAATTGGTCAGATTTTCTGCAGAACATGCTTGTGTTCATTCCATTGTTGTCAGGAATGAAAATAACCTATATTTCATATACAATGGACAGTAACAACAGTCCTAGGGATCTTAAAGTCATACAACCTCACCGTGGTGTTTTCTGGGCGTTTCTCACGGTTCCCTTAAACAGAGCTGGAAACCTTAGGTATTTCATGTAGGTGTGGTTCTCACTCAGCTCGTACAGACCAAGGCACGCACTTCATACAAAGGCCAAAGCCAATGCAAGGACAGCCACCTTAAAGGAAATACCTGTCTAATGCACGCAGGTCATTCTCAGAAAGAGCCCAGTCTCCGGAGCAAGATTCCAAAGGAAGACGTGCCCAGACTGAGAAAAGAAACACAGAGTACCCTCGCTTTTAGCTGGATTTGCTGCTCTCCCTCAGGACATCAGCATCACATCAGGAGAGCACATGGTCTGGAGAAGAGAGCAGGGGTGAGAGTGCCAGGAGGGGTGGCGACGTCAACAGTGACCACCCCACCCCACTCCCGCCCCCAGATCAGAGACAGGCTTAGCTTCCGTTTCCGCCACATCAGATCTCTCTGCATCCCATCTTTCTGCTCGTGTGGAACTCATTTTCCACATGGTTTCCTTCCCAGGAGCAGATATGTCAGAGGACTGTCATTGTGCTTCATTGCGATGGCAGACGCCACTCCTTGGGCTGTTTAATTAAGAAGTAAGCATGTTCACTTCTCAGAAACATATCTTCACTGACAGCGGGTCAGGGGCTGGGATCTAGCCCAACAGGCGCAGTGTTATTAACTTATAATTGATAAGATCTTAGAATTATTTTAAGAGTGAGATTACATAAACCCTTATTATTTGTAAGACAGAATCGGTGACTACATAGAAAAATGAAATGGACCATATGAAGGGTTGGAAAGAGGAGGGAGATTGGCTATTGCTTTGCCTAGACCAGTGGTCTGCAAACTGCGGCTCGCAAGCCACATGCAGCTCTTTGGCCCCTTGAGTTTTTAGCAAAGGCCAGCTTAGGAGTACCCTGATTAAGTTAATAACAATGTGCCTACCTATATAGTTTATGTTAAAAAAATTGGGCTCTCAAAAGAAATTTCAATCGTTGTACTGTTGACATTTGGTTCTGTTGACTAATGAGTTTGCCAACCACTGGCCAACCATACCAGGAGAGCCTGCCCTTGAATTTACTGGGATTTGAGGTTTGAGATGGAATTGCCTCATTTAAGTGGCACCTACTTATAGAATATTTGCGGGGTAGTTGCTCCTCACTTTTCTTAATATGCAGACACCAAACTAGGTAAGTGACTCTGACTTTTCACTAAGCTTGGAAGAGATAACTGTCTTTGGAATTTTTAATTTTCCTAAGTTTGTCAAGTAATCTTAACAATGGCTTTGCTTTTGTGTCCGCATCAATGACTTGAGACTTTAAAGTCAGCTTGGTTGTCAGTGCCTTAGGCGATGGTTTCTTATGTAGTGGAGTTATCTGAGGGCCCTAATGGGTCAGACTGACCGCAGTGGTAGATACTGTTTACAAGTCAGAACCTATGGGTTTGTGGTCTGTGGAAACTTGTCTCACCTGGTGATTCTAGCGAGTGGGAATGCAGTTCTTCATCCCAGGGTGGGGGTCACGCCCAGGGTGCGCTCTGTGGACGGCGTCACAGACCTCACGGCGTCCGCTACGTCACAGGGCTTCCTGTCCTTGTGGATAGTTCTGCCCCAGTGCCCCCTCCTGTCACTAAGGATTTTTCTGAAAACAACTCTGATTTCCTCAGGGCACTTCCTCAAACAGCGTCATCAGCCTGCAGTACTGATCACGCTAAATGAAGGGATGGTAGGAGCCTTCCTTTCGCATCAGGCACCAGCCCTGTCAGTGTGGCTCAGTGGCTGAGCATTAACTTATGAATCAGGAGGTCATGGTTCCATCCCCAGTAGGGGCACAGGCCCGATTTCTGGTTTGATTCTCAGCAGGGGGCATGCGGAAGGCAGCCAATCAATGATTCTCTCATCATTTACAATTCTCTCTCTCCCTTGCCCTCTCTGTGAAATCAATAAAAATATAAAGTGGGAGATATCTGTAATACTATCAACAATAAAAATACGTTGAAGAATATTTTTTATTAATATATTTTATTGATTTTTTTTACAGAGAGAAAGGGAGAGAGATAGAGAACTAGAAACATTGATGAGAGAGAAACATTGACCAGCTGCCTCCTGCACACACCCTACTGGGGATGTGCCTGCAACCAATGTACATGCCCTTGACCGGAATTGAACCTGGGACCTTTCCGCAGACCGACTCTATCCACTGAGCCAAACTGGTTTCGACTGAAGAATATATATATATATATATATATATATATATATATATATATATATTTTTTAAATCAGACACAAGACAATTTTACCACTTTCATTCAGGGTTGTGCTGAAAAGGCATTGCCAGTGCGGGTTAAGGCACGAAGGAGAAGAAAAGATGGAGAGATTGAAAAGAGAGATTCCAGACTGGTTTTCTCTCTCTCAAGTGTGTTATTTCGTCTCAGAAAGCCCAAGAAGAATCTGAGCGATATTAAATCAGTTTTTTGAGTGTACTAGTAGCGTAGGACTGTTGTGTGCAATAATCAAGCATGTCTAGACATCATCATCAACTAGAAAATACACTTTAATAGAATTTGCCTTTCAAAATAGCACTAAGAAAATTCAGGGTAGTGATTGCTTCTGGGAGTGAGGGGGACAAGTGTGATTGGGGAAGGGTGAGTGGGCCACCAGCGTCCTGGTACTCTCTTGTAAGTTAAGCAGCATGATGAGTGCACAGGCCTTCATTATATTATGCTTTATGCCTTCCCTGCCTAGAATATATAGAATATTTTAAATAACTACACAAGCAAAAGTATTAAAAGTTGGCATCAGCAGCTACCCATTACTCACAGCAGGTCTTCTCCTAGTGTGTGCGGGGCCTGGGCACAGGGTTGACATAACACAGGTCTAAATATTTAATAGCTACATCAGGTTAACAGACTGCTGGAGGAAGTATGTTCCTTTCCCTTACTGGAATAACATACATTTATACACTAAAACCGGGAAACATATCAACATGACTGAATTTAATTACCCATCACCAAGTCCGGGTATTCTGCTGGCAGGCCTGTGATGTTTGTGAGAGTAATCTAATAAAAGCAGATATAATTCGTGAATTATTATATGCTTATTCATAAACACTTTCTGGCCTCCATTTCAGCAACATCACTATGTTGTTATTATAGTTCCATATAATTTGCATTCAATTTACAATAATTTTACAAAGGATTAAAATAATACTTTATTGCATTTGGAGCATAGAAAAATCAGAATATATGTTTATCAAAATATAAATGAGAATAGTCCCAGGACATATACGCATCCCCCTTGGACACAGACAACAACGTGGTTATGGCCAGAGCGGTGAATGGGGGACATCTGTAGTAATGTCAACAATAAAAAAATCCTTCATTAATAAAAAAAAAGAATGGGAATGAAAACATATTGTGAAAAATTACAGAGTAAACTTTTTTCAAAATTTTCTAACATTTTTTTGTAAAACATCAAAAGTATCTTTTAAAACCTAAAGGCAAAATAAAATGACTACTAATGAACACAAAAGTGCCATCAAAATTATTTAAATAAAACAATTAAGTTCTGCCGAAACCGGTTTGGCTCTGCGGATAGAGCGTCGGCCTGCAGACTGAAAGGTCCAGGGTTCGATTCCGGTCAAGGGCATGTACCTTGGTTGCGGGCACATCCCCAGTAGGGGGTATGCAAAGGCAGCTAATCGGTAATTCTCTCTCTTTGGTGTTTCTGACTCTCTATCTCTCTCTCTTCCTCTCTGTAAAAAAAAAAAAAATCAATAAAATATATTTTTTTAAAATTAAAAAAAAATTAAGTTCTTCAAGAATTAACTCTTGTTGCACATTTTATAAAACTAAGTCTGCCTGCAGGGTGCGAGTTCAGTTTCCACGTGGTCGTTGGTGTAGGAGTCAGCATCGCACCTCATTCCTTTTGACTCCTGGCCTGCGAGCATGCGGCTTCAGAGGCCCCGAGAGAAGCCACTCACACGTGTGGGCAGGGGGCTGGTAAGAGGCATGGCGCAGGACTGACTCGGGGAAATGATGAATGAAAGATGAGATTGTCAATAGGCTACGGGGAGAATGCCATTACTCGGTGACAGTATTGGTTCAGTGGGAGATGATGAGTCCCCGGCTAAGAGGACAGCGATGGAAATATGAAGAAGTGGACTGATGGCAGGGCCCTGAGGAGCCAGCCGTTGATTGGGTGTGTTAGGTTCGGCTGCCTGGCACTGACTCGCCGTGCTTGTCAGAGAAGCTCCCCAGCGGAAATCCCTGCCTTCATGCTCCCCCACCAAACTTTAAATGGAGCATGACGGTATTGACGGTGCCATCTATTGATGTGAAAGATGGGAAGGTGGAGGTGGCACAGGGACGCTCCGAGCTTCTGTAGCTGGCAGAGTGCTTCGGATCCTGAGCTGGCACCGTTGGCTCCCGGTTGGAAGTGTGCTGCCCCTGAAGCCTGCGGCCTGCTGTGCTGACCTGGGGGTGGGAGGGGAGAGAAGGGGGAATGGGTTGACCACCTTGCTCATGGCTCACTAGAACTTCTGGCCGGAATTAGTCTATCGGATTTCTGTTGCCTCTCACTTACCATCCCTGCCTGTCATGTGCTCCCAGCCAATCACAGGCCCCCCTACTCCTTGTCCAGAGTTCTCACCTGACTCAGAATAACGATGATTCCTGGAATGTGGAAGTAAACGAGAGGGAAGCGTGTGATGGGGATGTCAGTCCATCGATGATTAAATTGGCTGATAGAAAAGCAGGCTTAACGTTTGTCTTTTTCATTGTTGTAAAAATTGTTATTTGGTATGGAAGTCCATGTGATATTTCTTTGAATGAAAACAATTGTTGAAAGAGAAAAGAAATGGTAAGTTGTACCGGTGGAGGGAGGTAGAGTGTGCGCACTAATGTCAGCCTACATGACAAATGGCCCATCTCAGTACAATCACTGTATTCAAGTCAGTGTATGGCACTGAAATTAGGATCAGGTCAGTAGAAGGAAAGGGGAAATTATAAAGCTTCATCAAGCTGTGGAATATTGGGCGGAGTTTTTTTTTTATATCAAGAAACCTGATTTTAATCAAGATCCCAATTATGAACTAGAATCTACTTTATGATAAAAAGCACATGAGATCGCTACTGATTTCATTTCCAGTTGAAGACCTTCAGCCAGACCAACTGAAGCGGCTGACCCCTCCTTTGTTTCCATGTGCCTCTGCCTGCCTCCTGCCAGGCTTTGCGCTCCACCTGCCTCCCATTCGCTGGGAAGTGGCAGGCAATGAAACAGGTTTCTCCAATGAGCCACAATCACACACAGGCTGTTCGTATAGGTTAGGTTTCACTTCAAAAAGATAAGATTATAAATGTCAAGTCTCTATGGAATGATGTTGACTGTAGTCAAGGAAAATTCTAATCTTAAAATATTTGGTCCAAAGCCTTTTAAAATAAACTGATTGTGTGTTTCTTCTGACATTAAGAAAACAAACAAAAACAAAGCAACTCCCCCTATAACCCTCCTCTCCCCCCTGAAAAAACCAGCATGGGTGTTTGCTTGGTCTTTTAAACAAAGAAAATGTACATACTAAATAGGGGATGGCGGTGCCATTCAGTGAGTGAATTCTTTAAGTCTGAAGGCAGGGTTTCCCTGGGTGTTTGTTTCCAGGTTTAGTGCCTCACCCTGCACTGTCTGAAAACTAATAGTAACACTGGGCAAGGCCAGAGCAAAGGGCACTTCCCTTTTTTGCCCAGATGGACATTGTTAGTTAAATTGCTGCATGTTTTCAAATAATATTACTGTTGAGTCACAAAAGTATCTAAATATAAATAAGCCTAAGCGACCTTCTAAATGGTAGCTATGACACACAGTGACCACCAGGGGCAGGCGCTCTGGTCTGTAGCTATGATGTGCACTGACCACCAGGGGCAGACGCTCAACGCAGGAGCTGCTGAGCTGCAGTGACTTGGCAGCTGTGGTTCTTGGGTGACGCACCCAGAACCTGAGAGGAGGGAGCCTAATTCAGGGGTGTGTCTCCTGAGAACTGCCCTCTCACAATCCAGGACCCCTCGGGGGGATGTCTGAGAGCTGGTTTTCGGCAGACCAGGCCCAGGGGCCCCACCAGTACACGAATCTGTGCACTGGGCCTCTAGTGCTTTATAAGATCTTAGATAAACTTTCCAGAGTTAGTTCTTATTTGATTTTATGATAGTCACATAATACTTCTCTGTTTTTTAATTTGGGGAGAATAAAACTATCATGCTTTAGCTGAACAATTTCCCCCTCAAGGTAAAAGCTAGTAGTTGATTGCAGGGAAGGCACTCTGCTGCCGTGGGAGGCTTCATATAACAAATTATGAAACGTGAAATCCTATTACATGCTTTTCCACCCTCTCGTTCCCTCTCACCGTCTCACTCTTTGGGAATTCTTTATCCACAATACCTTTTATTTGTCTCACTAAAGGAAGGTTAATATTTTTTTTAAATATTATGTAAGGTATCCTTTCATGGAAAGGGTTTAAATAGGATGTGCCTGAGGATCATAGGGGCATTACCCTAATGGATACATCCTGGTCCCTTTTGTTCAGGAAGATGGCCCTTTTTAGAACGTTATTGTCCATGCTGTCTGTTTTTAATTCCTGAGAGGCCATGGGGACTATTACCACCCCCCTTTGATTAGCCTACCTGTTCAGATGGGCTTTCCTCTAGCTCCAGTCCAGTTTAAAAATAAACCAACTGGAAGCATCACAAATCAGGCAGAGCAGACCCACTTGCAGATGCAAATCATACTCTAGATTTTCATCCTGCTGGACTCAGAGTAAGCTGGGCCCAGAGTCAATTGCAGTGTCTCCCAAGATCAGCGTGCATTCTGTGCTCTGAGGCACAGTAGTAGCTCCTACCTGCAGCTCAGGAGTGTAGATCTCTCCTGCTCTCAGATTCCTTTCCTCCCCCTCCTCTAAAGGAGGGAGTCTGGCAATAGAGGGAGAAGGAGAGGGAGAGGGAGAGGGAGAGGGAGAGGGAGGGCGAGGGATATCTCTTGGAACTGTTACTTCCAACTTCTTATAAATGTAGCAGGAATCTTTCTCCTCTACTCAGCATCACCTTAGGAAGGAATAATAACCGTCCAGTAGAACCAGCTGGCAGGCAGAGGGATTGTCTGTGTGGTGGCTCCCCCAGAGTATCACAGTCCCCTGGCTTGTCTCCACGTGCTTGTCTCCAGTGGTCCCCATGTGCTGCACCACTCCCCTCTAAAGACCTGGAGAATTCTCAGCCCTTCGCCTCTGAGCCCACACACGCCACCAGCTCTTCTGGGGCCTCATTTGCATTTCCCTTCCCAGCCAGACCTCTGGGTCAGTGAATCAGTACCCTGAGCTCCATCCGGGTCTTCCTTTCTACTTACAGCTCTCCCTGAGAAAACTGGCCCCCTCTTCCCATGATGTTTCTATGCCTTGGTGCCCAGGTCTTCTCTCAGGTCCTATCACACCGCATGTTCAACAGCAAATCTGAGATGACACTCTATTCCCTTCCTTCCACCCCCATTTTGTTTCCTCCGATTCCCCCCATTTTAGTAGGTGACGTGGCCCTCTATCTAGCTCCACAAGCCAAATGTTAGGAGGCACCTCGGGGGCTCACCCCACAGCACCCCCATCTCTTTGGCGCAACATCAAGGCCTGTAAGCTCTGCGCAGTCATACATCCTGAGCTTATCACTGCCTTCCGCCCCAATAGAAATTATGTCTCATGAGATCAGAGACCTCATCCTTTCCATTCACGGTGGAGCAGAGCCTGCTCCTACGGGGCACCTCGTGTGCCTTTGTTAGATGGATGCGGGTGTTTCTGCTCTGTGAGTGAGTGAGTGAGTGAGTGAGCTTTGGTGGAGGGAGCCTCTGGCTCAGAAGGGAGAAGTCAGTGACAGTCCAAAAAGGGCATCTTTGGTGAGAAGGGACTGATGCCTGCTTCCAGCGGCCGGTGGAAACTGGAAGGCAGATCCAGGCACAGCACACTTTCCTGGATGAGCCTAGAGAGGGAGGTGTTTTCCACCTTAAAAACACGTGGCGATCAACCTGTTACCCCACTCCCGGATCTGCACCCAAAGGACATGAAGACAGGTGAGTAAGGAGGTGCCTGCACGCCCAAATTCATTCAGTTTTACTGACAGCAGCCAAGATAGACAAGCCGTGGGTGATGCAGATGTGGCACGTCTGTACCAAGGATTGTCACTCAACCGCGAGGAGCGAGGAAATCCTGCCATTTGTGTGAACACGGATGCACCTCTTACCATTTTCCTTGTCAGTTTTATCTCAATAAATATTGAAATTTTTTTTAAATAGAAAAGATAATTGGGAAAAATAAAGCTCAACTAAATAGGTCTCTGCTCTAAAATAATCCATGCTCTAAACTAACAATAAAAGCTAATCAAAGACACAGAAACCAATGACAATCAATCAAAGAAGAGGGGACAAGAAGGAAAGCTAAGGAAAGGGTGTCTTTAAGGCAGAAAGTAAGACTGTGTAATAGGTCAGTGCACCAGGCTGGCTGAAACCCAAAATGGGAACGGAGCAGAAATGGGGAGGTACAGATTTGGGGGTACACCAAAAAAACCCTTCTTTATCTAGACAGCTAGTGATAGAACTATAAGATATTGATGCCATTAAGGCATCACCGGGGCCCAGCTGGTGTGCCTCAGTGGTTGAGTGTCAACCTATGAACCAAGAGGTCACAGTTTGATTCCCAGGCAGGGCACATGCTCAGATTGTGGGCTCTATCCCCAGTAGGGGGCGTGCAGGAGGCAGCCGATCAATGATTCTCTCTCATCATTGATGTCTCTCTCTCTCTCTCCGTCTCCCTTCTCTGAAATCAGTAAAAATGATTTAAATGAAATAAATATATATATATATATTTAAGAAAATATATACTAGTGTCACTGGGAAGTTAAGGCAAAATCCAATTTAGTACAGGGTGACCCGAGATCCCAGTGAATACAGGAAGATAGAATAAAGGATGGGCCAGCCTCTCCGCAGACCCTGATAATCCAGGCCTGACACTGCAGAGCAGTGGTTGTCAACATTTAGTGTGCATCAAAGTCACCTGGTGCGTGTTCAAACCAGAGGCTCCGGCCTCCGAGGGGCCCGAGGAGCAGGGCCTGTGTGAGTGTGGGGAAGCTGCGCGTCAGCAAGTATTCGCCGTCTAACCAACGCCCTCTCTCGCTCAAGGTCAGGCCGCGCCTTCTAAACACAGGCTTGTCCCGTTATCTGCTCTCAGCACTTTTGCAGAGTTCGATCATGTTGTGAATGCTTGAATTTTTTAAAAAAGTTGTTGATTATGTAGATAAAGTGGAAATTCAGACACATTTCCTTCTAGGGATTAAATGTTCTCATTTTTATGACAATGGCGCACACCTTGCCTTTTCTATTTTCGGTGGCATTTTGGAAAATGTAATTGGTTTCAGATGATTTACACACTGTTTGATTTTACAGAATTAGACTTTAAATTGGGAACCTGGATGGGAGAAATGAGAGAGCACGTTATTTAAATATGTGCTTTCTCCCATTAGGCGTTTTAAAGGCCCCGCAGACGTTTGCGTTGTTCACAGGATGTTCCTGAACTCTGGGCGCAGGAGATCCAGTATTTGTTGCTTACCGAAGCAGCTCACGTGTGAGCAAGTAAAAGCCAAAGCAACAATTTAAATTGCAAAAATGGCAAATGTGCATTTCCTGGAGAGGAAATAGTCTTATCTTAGAAAAAGTTGAGCTTCCTTTTATTTCTCTTTAAAGTTTCAGAGAATATTAAAATAAAAGGAGTCTCCTTTACTATGGTTTTATTTTTTTTCCTTTCTGAAAATTTTGGTTCTTTTTCAGAAGTTTGTCTTTGCATTCAGTTTGGGAACTCTTCAAACTCGGCTGTTTTCCGGAACAAGAAATTGATTCGACTGTAGAAAGTAATGGAGTTAGGCGGGCCGACCCAGAAGTGCAGTGTAAGAAGCACCAAGCACAGAGCCTTGTGGGGTGCCCTGGGCATGGCAGTGGTCTGTGTGACGCTGGGGGCTGCCCGGCTGTGTGAGAGGGCAGCGCCTACAACCTGTTATTGGAGATTTCCTGAAGGAACTGTTTTAGAAATCTTTGTGTCTGTCCTCTTTGCCCAAAGCCCAAGGTGTAATGCTTGTCTTGTTTAGTTAGTTGAAAGACAATATGCAATAATGGCTCTGATTGGAACCCCTGGCCCCTGGGCCCAGATTTGATTTTCAAAGTTGTGGCTCCATACGTCCTGGGCTACTGGTAGACTGGGGATGGGTGACTTTGGTTCTTGTCAACACACTAGCTCAGGGTTGTCTTGATCCCTCTGAGCTACGAGAGCTGTCATTACTGAGTCTGCAGGTTTCATGCTTCTTTTGATTCAAGCAAGACAAACGGGCTGGGGGAATAAGAAAAACAAAGAAGCTCTTCCCCAAAGTAACATGCGCCAGGTGTTCCTTCTCTGGGCTTCATTTCCGCTTGCTCATCCAACACCTCATGCTTGTCTGAGTGTTAAAGTTGGCTGCACATGTTCTTTTTAACTCGCGAGAATTCAAAATAAGGGCTGTGGACAGGAACTGTCTGGGTTGAGCCTGTGTCCCCCAGAAGGTCAGCTACCTTCGGTTATGGCTCCGCGTTGTTGCTCCGTCTGTGGGTTGTTTTCCTCTGGACCCTGCAGGCCTGGGAGCTCCTGGGGGCACCACCCTAGACTGAGCGGCGCCCGTGAGCTGCGGGAGATGTCAGCATCCGGAAGCTCCCCGTGAGGGTGATGAGCCCAGGCACTGAGAAGCCCGCCAGCCTCAGAGAGCGGCACTCGAGTTAGTCATGCCTGTTTTCAAACTAAGGGCTAGAGGCTCACCTCCTGACACAAAGAGCCTTCAAACAGAAGCCCAAGCCAGGAGGAACCTGGACGGGCAGTTGCTTTCACATCCAGGGGAGGCACTGCCATTCCGCCTGATCTGGGGTGAGGGTGGAGGGAAGATACTCAGAAACGCAGTACAACAAAAATACTTGTAAGATTTGGGGGGTGGTAATAATTGTGTTCCTGTATCTCACCTGTCATCTCTCCACGTACACATACATTGTTTTATTGCTCCTACATTTACTGTAGCAATGTGTTGGCAGATACTCTCACTGCTGTGCACTGGATCATGTCTTCCCACAACCCTGTGCCCCACTGTGGTTGTGTGATTGAGTGTGCAGGTGGGGCCTTGAGATGGGAATTAGGGTTGGAGGAGGTCAGGAGAGTGGAGCCCTCATGAACAGATTAGAGTCCTGATCAGAGAAAGAGACACCAGGGCATATTCTCTCTCTCTCTCTCTCTCTCTCTCTCTCTCTCTCTCTCTCTCTCCCTCTCTCTCTCTCTCTCTGAGGACACAGCGGGAAGGCAGACCTCTGCAAGCCAGGAGAGCTAGCACCAGAACCCCGCCATGCTGACCCTGAGCCCTGCCTCCGGCCCCCAGCCCTGTGCTGAAGGAGATGGGAGTGGCTGGAGACACCCAGTCAGTGCTCTGGCCTCCTGAGCAGAGCAGATCCACCTGCTGACACTGCAGTCATTAGTTACCATACGAATGAGTCCCTGGTTGAGGAAGGTGTGAATGCAAATATCTCATGTAAATAAAATTTCCTTTAATCTTAACCGGTAGCATACATAGAAGTAGTCTTTTTTGCTACATGCCAATTTGAGGTTCTTTTCATTCATTTGAGTTTCTTTGAACATCTTGTAAAAAAAAAAAATACTGCCGTGGAGTCTCCCCAAGACCATCCCACGCTTGTGAGATGCCCTGTAGTTGAGATTCATTCCTCAGGCTTAAGGCGTTGTGTGTGAGGAAGGCCTGGTAAAGGGTAGATATCTCTCAAAAAATGAGATACTGAAACGTCGCTATTGTATTTCTCAGCTTGGGGCCCTCTTTGAGACTGGCATGTTGCTGTTTTAGAAAGTTCCGGTAAGCCTCTGAGAGGAAGAGATGAGAGCTGGGGGCTTTCACAGTGGGAAGCTGGGTCCTGAGGTTCTGGAAATAGTTCTTCCTCAGTGTCCGGGAATTGTGCCTGAGGCAGCATCTGAGTGCTGGTGGTAAGGTCTACCAGCGTGTCCTGGAGGGGGTGCCCCTCACACCAGCCATGGCTTCCTCCCTGCTCCCCTGGGCGAGAAGTCTGGCTTCTGGGCCCCCAGGCCCAGAGCTGCTCACCCAGCACCAAGGCTGACCTTGAGCAAGTCCTTAACCTCCCCTGCTCCTTCCTCCCAGCATGCCACCACTGCGTGCTCCCGCCAGGCCTCATGGTGCTCTGGCCCACGCGGCTCCCGAGAGCCTGGGCCTCTGGTAAGCCCCCCTGTGTCCCCTGGGCTGGGGAGAGCAGGCTCTCTTCCAGACGCCCCAGCCTCGGTCCGCCTTTCCCGGCTGCTGTCCTCCCCTCTGGCCTTTGCCCAGGCTGGGCTCCTCCCCCTGCGCTTGCCATGCGGGCTTCTGCTGCTCGCGCCTCAGGAGAGGAACTGGCTCTGCAGTGTCTGACACTCCCGTTTCTCACGTAACCGGGCTCGGCCGGCTTTCTTCCTTCCCTTAGGTCACCCCTCACTGGCTGCCTGTGCTAACGATGGATGGCATGCCAGCTGGCTTAGGGGACCCGGAGGGCACGGAGCTCCTGGAGTATGCCAGGAGGAGAGCACCCAGCCCCCCTCACTGGGAGGTGTGAGCAGCCCTGCTCTGTCTGTCTCACCCTATGACCTGAACTTCCTCACACTTCTACCTCCTGCCATCCTCCCCCATCCCTCACGCTCCTTACAGACATTTCTGAGGCCCTCACATGGTGCTTCTCTCCATTTCCCTTTGTCCCTTAGGTTTCTTGCTGAAACTGAAACTGGTTCTCCTCTTTCCTTCTCTTTATCCCAGTGAGAAATTACTCCACTACAATAAAACAAAAAGCCTGAAATCTGAACCAAAACCACAAATCCTATATAAGAAAGAGGTAATATGCATATTGACCATCACACCCTTGCACAAGATGGCTGCCCTCATGTGGTCACAAGATGGCCACTATAAGATGGCTGGCAGGGGAGGGCAGTTGTGGGTGATTAGGCCAGCAGGAGAGGGCAGTTAGGAGAAACCAGGCCAGCAGGAGAGGGCAGTTGGGGGTGACCAGGTTGGCAGGGAGCAGTTAGGTGTCAATCAAGCTGGCACGGGAGTGGTTAGGGGGATGATCATGCTGGCAGGCAGAAGCGGTTAGGGGCAATCAGGCAGGCAAGCAGGCAGGCAAGCAGTTGAGAGCCGGCAGTCCTGGGTTGTGAGAGGGCAGTCAGACATTCCCCGAAGGGTCCCAGATTGGAGAGGGTGTAGGCTGGGCTGAGGGATGTCCTCTCCTCCCCCAGTGCATGAATTTCGTGGACCGGGCCTCTCGTATGTAGATATTTGTAGATAAGGATGTGTGATTCACTTTTGCTATTTAAAAGAAAACAATTTTTAAAACATGTCAATTATGTCCTTAAAACATTGTCCAAAAGTCATAGAAATCTCTGCTCCACAGAGGCCTGTAGGTGACTTTCTCAGAGACACTTTTGCTGTCTGTCTCTCTGTCCTTTTACCCCACAGCTCCCAGCACTTAGATGTGCCTGGACCTGCCTAATGCCGAGGTGGATTTTGAAGCAAATCTTCTTTGCATTAATATTTAACCGATACTTCAGGGCACTGATCCTCACATACTCCTTGGAAAAGAATAATTGGAGGAATAAATGCAGGAATCTTTCTTTATTCGCCCCATTGGAAGGGAACTGAAGTCAAGCTGAAGACTATAAATGGAAGGCTGCCTTCCCTGTGAACTTGCTTAATTATCAAAACGTGAAGCATTCAGAAGCGCCTGTATCTGCGATGACTTTCCTCCGGGTTCACCAGCGCTGCCTCACTCATTGTTTTTTGAAGGAGCGTGTCTTTTGTGATTAAGTCACTTGTCAGATTCTCACTGATATGCAGAGTCTCATTTTCTGTCTCAAGAAGCTCTGCCATCTGTTACTAACATCCCTCCCCCAGGAAGTTCAAGAGCGCAGCATGTGTAAGGTAAAAACACACCGGCCTTGGCCAAGCGCCAAACTATTGTTTGTAAATTAAGAAATAGAACTTGGAGTCCATGCTGACGCAATGCAGTTGACAAGAATGACATCGAGGGGGATTTGATGAAATTTTATATACATCAATCAAATGCTAAGCCAGGGGGTGGGGATGGTGAACAAGATGAAAGTAGCATGGAGCTTCATGGAGCTTCCAGCAAACAAGAGAAATCATAAATAGCCATAGAGGTAAATATAAATGATGCCGATGATAAATACTGTAACATTCAGCCGAGAGAGCTCAGGAAAGACGGAAACAAACCAGTCTTCATAGGGAATGTAATCAGATTTCCTTCTCAAAAATTATTGTCTGAAGATGAAGAGGATTGGACTCAGCAAATATGCTTCCGATAAATAATTTCTCCCAAATAAACATGTATTCTAGAACATCATCAATCTGAGTGAACACCAGCACCATTTAAATGAAAAGGATAGCAGGCACATTGTCTCCAGTGCCTTAGGTTGTCACAGTCATTGGAACCTGGAATCTTAAAGGTGGAGAGACATATTCTCTTGAACAGTATCAGGACACTCCAGCCCTCCGAGAACTGCCCCTCCGCCTGCCTAGGAAACAGGGATGATGGCCCAGGTCAATTATAAGAGCAGACAGAAGGTGAGATGCACAAAGTCAAAGTCAGTGGTTGCTGGTACTTTTCCTTTCTCTTTTTTTTTTTGGGGGGGGGGAAGTGGGGTGGGGTAAGGGCAGGGGGATGGAGCTAGGACTGTTTGCTCTCCCTTCCCAGTTCCAAGGGCAGAAATCAAATCTAATTTTTTCTCTTCTGTCCTCTGTCTTTTCTTACAGCTTGGATGTTGCCTTGCTTTCATGCATATTTCTTGTTTAATGCAAAAGAGCAGTGAGGCAGAGCAAACTATGACATTAGTCAATTTAGGAGAATATGTTCAAGATTGTCACCTCGTGACAAAGTAGGCAGTTGCCTTATTGTGCATTATTATTCAGCGCCTTTATAAAATGGAATTGTTGCTCTTTGCTGGGAAAGAGATTATCTGAAATAAATTAATGTGTTCAGAAAACAGAGTTCTTTATGGGCTGGCACCGGAATTGTGGGTAAGGCTCAGTTATTTTAAGAATCCAATGTAAAGTTTTTCCTTTTCTAATGACTATAAAGAAATTTCTGTTATCTCCTAGAGATTGTGGGTGTGTAAAACTGCACATATATGTATGTCTGAACATGGAATACATACTAGTATTGTTTCCTGCCCTCATAATTTTCTCTAAGACACATAGTATACTGAAGATATAAACATTTCTACAGTTATACATTAATGTACATATTTATCACATAAAATACATGTACCCCTTTTTATGTGATAAATATTTTAGAACTAAATTATGCTGGTCATGTAGACATAATTCATAACTGTTGTAGTACAATACTGTTAATTTGAATTAATAACCTTGTTTTCCTCATCCTTTGAATCTGCTAAAAGGCATTTGGATATTACAAGAAATACTATATTTTCATGTTATATTAGTTTACTCTTGCCACTTTATTGTTTTTTAAAATTAGAAATATGTTTATAATTGGCCAAACTCGTTAGAGTTACTTGAGAAATTTAAAAGATGTGTTTTTCTGATTTCTTCCTTCTTTCTGGCTGATGGTTAGTCATGGGCTTTGGGAAAAATTGAATTGTACGTTCAGTGTGTCAAATTCTATCTCTTAATAATTAGTGTGAGAAAATGACCTTTCTAAAAGTTTTCCTTTCCTATTTTTTAAATGATACTGCTCCTCAATGAGAACCACCAAAAAGCATTTACCAGGAGAAATGTATTTGCTTTCTTCCTCTGGATGGAAACTAAATGAGCCAAGATGATTTTACTCACTTGTCTTGCTTCTCCTCCCAGTAGATCCTGTTTTATCCCCTCTCCTTCTCACCCCCCCAACCCCCCCACCCCCACCCCATCCCCCAGTGGGCTCTGCAAGGCTCGGCCTCAAACCACTTCTGAGTCCAGGTATTCTTGTTCCTCTTGGCTCTGAGCCAGAGCCAGGAAAAAACTCTTTAAATAATTCATCAACTTATTGTAATCAGAAAATATGTATTTGTGCAGAGTTGCTTGGATCCATTATACACACTTTTATCCCTTAATCTTTTTGGACTAATGCCATGTAAGTGTGACTATTTGAGTTTTCCAAATTAAAAGTTCTGCTTTGATTGATTTTTTGTAACAAACAAGGAGATTTAGTTAACCTCTATTTTAATTTTCTTTTTTAAAAAATGTATCTTTATTGTTTAAAGTATTACAGATGTCCCCTCTTCCTCCCCCATTGAGCCCTTCTAGCCTGTCCCTACCCCTCACCCCAGGCCTATTGTCTGTGTCCATGGGTTATGCATATTGTTTTAATTTTCTTAGTTCTTTCCCCCTAACTGGCTTTGAGGAATGCCAGGAAGTAGGGGCGTTCACACATAGGGTATGTTTGGAGGACACGCCGGCTTTCGAAGTGAAGGCACCTGCTCTCACTCCGTGTCTACATCGGGAGCTGCCAGTGCAGCAGGGCATCATGGAAGGAGCAAGCGCATTGCTCCATTTGTGCAGACATGGCTCATTCTACCCGCGCACATGCACCTCAGCCAGGCCGCCACATTCCCTCTGTTGTCCTAACCACAGCAGCTACAGGCGTGCTTTAGGAGAATGGGAAATGTTTTCTTAGGCCTCCAGCCAGTCCATGTTTCAGTTCTGTGAGTCTGTCTGTCAACAGTGAGTTGGCCAGTAAAAATCTTACCTTCAGCGTGGCATTCATTGCTTTTTATCCAGTCTCGGGAAATCTGAGGACACACTGTATTTGCAGATGCCTCTCTAGCAGAGACAATATTTACTGCCCACTGTCAGTTATCTGAATAGCCAGAGCGTATTCAAATGACTGGCATACTTCAGGAACATGGAGGGGAGTGGCAAATGAGATGTGTATGTTGGGTGGCTTAATCCTTTTATCTTTCCCTTCCGCCCCAATCCAGTGTGTTTCCTTCGCCCGTTCCACAAAGCGGAGCATAACGCTGCCCAGCCGTGGGCCCCTGACGCCCATCTCTGCTTACGCCATTCAGAGGGCCTGAGTGGGGTTACAGCCATGGCGGCATAAACAATGCGCCGTGCTGGAGGCGTGCTCGCTCACGAATGCCTCACATGGATATTGCAGGCTGAGGCTATAGCCACCAGTTAAGTTCAAAGTAGATAAGATCAAATAATACATTTATGATTCAGAATTCTGAGTGTGATTATGAAGGATGGTCTCTCATTACGTGGACACTTTGCTCATTCCAAGTTTAGAACTGCAAAACTATACCACTGACAAAGGAGGCGTTTTTAAGGCTTTATTTACCCCTTAAAACATTTCTAATAGACTTTATTTCTTGAGCACTTTTAGGTTTTCAGCAAAATTGAGCAGGAAGTACAGAGATCTCCTATATGGCCCTTCACCCCCCCCACCCCCCACCCACACAGCCTCCCCCACTGTCAGCGGCGCCCACCTCAGAGTACACTTGTTACAGTCCTTTACCTCAGGCTTCACTCAACATACAGCAACAATGCATTCCCGGTTACCATGCAGAATATTTCCGCTGTCCTCCCCAGCTGTGCTCTGTCTATGCATCTCTCACTGTCCACTGGTCCGTGGCCACCACAGATTCCTTTTCCAGAAGGTTCTATAGCTGAAATCCCACAGTAGGCAGCCTCTTAAGGTTGGCCGCTTTCACTTATATTATCCATGCCTGTTCCTGGTTTCATAGGTCTTTTCTTTTGAGCGCCTAGTAACATCCCATTGTCTGGATGTTCAGCAACTGACCCATTCACTCCGGGCAGAGCATCTCAGCTTCTTCTGAGTCTGGCAGTTGTAAAATGAAGCTGCTGTGAACACCCAGGGGCAGGATTTGGTGTGAGTTCTCAGCTCATTTCGTAAATACCAAGGGATGTGGTTGTCAGGTTGTATTGTAAGGACATGCCTAGTTTTATAAGAAACGCCCTTTTCGTCCATTTCATTTCCAACAACAACAGAGGGCAGTTCCCGTTGCTCCACATCCTCTCCAGCATTGGGTGGTGTCAGTGTTCTAGGTCTCGGGCATTTCAATAGGTGTGTAGCCATTGTTGCTTGGATTTATAATTCCTGAATGACATGTAATGTGGAACAGCTTTCCCTATGCTTATTTGCCATCTATACACTGAATGGCCAGATTATTATTTGTTCAGAGATCATAATAATCTGGCCACTCAGTGTGTATCTTCATTGGAAAGTGTCCTTGGAGATCGTTTGCTCATTTATAAATTCAATGGTTTGTTTTCTTTTTTCTTTTTCTTTTTCTTTTTAATTTTTTGCATGGCAATATTGTTTCTTCCTTTCTTTCCATCTTTCTTTCTTTCTTTTGTTTTTAAATTTTCCCTTTTTTTTAATTGATTATGGTATCACATAATTGTCCTCATCCCCTCAATCCCATCCCAAACCCCTCCCCACATATGCCCTCAGCCCCCCACCCCCATTGTCCACCCTCCCCTACTTTCCCTCTGAGGTTTGAAAGTCTGTTCGGTGCTTCTCTTTCTCTGAGTCTGTTTTTGTTCATCAGTCTATGTTGTTCATTATTTCTTCTAGATGTGTGAGATCATGTGATCTAAGAAATACCCTTGTAAGAGCCGAAACTGAGAAAAGCCCTAATGGTTATGCTGAGAGGCAAATGAATCAGTCTGTAGTGAGTTCTTTTCTGGCCCAACAGTTCTTTTGAGTCCCAATTTCAATGTCAAATAGTTCCTTGTGTATACATGTCAGCCATGCTATTTCAGATCTGGTTGGTGGCCATATGGTGGTGATGCAGGTCTGGCCGTCTCTGGTTTGGTCCTGGGCATCCTTCAGCAACCCGCAGCTGCTGTCTGCTGGTATGGCGAGGTGTCGTCAGCATCTTCCATCTCTGAATTGTTTCTCTTCTGTCTTCATGGCTGGAGCACTGGTGGTTTGTTTTCTTATTGTTGATCTTTAAGAGTTTTTTCTCTATTTTGGATAACAGTCCTTTAAAATATATGTATTTTGAAGATATTTTCTCTCAATCTGTGGCTTATCTTTTTATTCTCTTAAAAGTGTCTTTAACAGAGCTCAAGTTTTAATTTTCTTTAAAAAATATTTTTTAAAATATTTTTTAAATATTTTTTAAATATTTCAGAGAGAAAGGGAGAGGGAGAGGGAGAGATAGAAACATCAATGATGAGAGAGAATCGATTAGCTGCCTCCTGAATGTCCCCCAATGGGGATTGAACTGGTAACTGAGGTATGTGCCCTGACCAGGAATCGAACAGGGACCTCCTGGTTCATAGGCTGATGCTCAACCACTGAGCCACACCAGTCGGGCTCAAGTTTTAATTCAAATGAAGTCCAGCGTCTCAATGATTTTGTTCATGGACCATAGCCTTAGTGTTATATTTGCTGTACCCAAGGCCATGTAAATTTTTCCTGTTATTCTTCAGAACTTTTATAGTTTGTGTTTTATTTATTTTTATTTTTTTAAATATATTTTATTGATTTTACACAGAGAGGAATTGAGAGGGACAGAGAGTTAGAAATGTTGATGAGAGAGAAACATCGACCAGCTGCCTCTTGCACCCCCCCCCCCCCCACTGGGGATGTGCCCACAACCAAGGTACATGCCCTTGACTGGAATCGAACCTGGGACCCTTCAGTCTGCAGGCCGACGCTCTATCCACTGAGCCAAACCGGTCCTGGCTATAATTTGTGTTTTAAATTTAGGTCTATGAGCCAAGTTTAGTTAATTTTTGGAAAGGGTAGGAAGTCTTTGTCTGGTGTCACCTTTGGACATTTGAGTGTCTAGTTGTCCCCCCACCATATATGGATGCATCAAATTTTTATCTGCAAAAGTCATGAAACATTTTCATCTCATACTTTGCCTTGAAATGTTTTCTAAGAGCCGACTTTGAAGTTCTAACATGTTTGCGTTTAGGTTTTGTGGGTGGCTAAGATATGAGCCGCCATAAAGACAGAGAAAGACTTCTGAGAGCTCTGCTTTCCTGCTAATCCTGTTCTGCCGTCCAAAGACTTTAAAGAGCCTTTGAAATCCTCAGAATTTTGATGAGCACGCTGTTTTATCATGAAATTGTCGTGTCAGCCTAGAGAATTATATTGATAGAATCCATCTTTTCAATTAGTCAAAAGACCCAGCCAACCAATCATTTCCAGTGGAGGGGAAGAGACAATGCAGAAAGGGAATGGCAACCAGTGGTTCACCAGTTGTGGGCTAGCCGTGCCCCCGGACGGTGGGTCTGATGACCCGGGAAGAGCCGGCCAGAGAGCGGAGGAAGGAACCTGGCAGTCCTCTCAGTTGGGAAGGGCCTCCAGCAGGTGGGCTCCAGCCAGTCCTTCAGGTGCCAGGGGTTTCCCATACACAGCTCTGAGGTCTGGCCCATGGGTTTAGATGGGCAGTAGATTTCCTACTGGTTAATGGTTAGTTTTAATTCTGCTATTTGAAGGAATTTTATTTATTTTAGAATGCTCCCCAAACTTTAGTCTGGAAATTGTAATCATCTCTTTCTCTCTCTTGAATTCTTAGGGACTAAGGATGCCTTATGCCTCGTCTAGACCAGCTACATTTTGTCCAGGGAAGTGTATGGGGCAAAATGGAAGAAGCATCCCCAGTAGGGACCAATGAGTACTCTAATTCAAAGAGGATAACAATTATAAAGCTGCTGTAGCTTTCATTTTAGACTTTCTCACACCTTGACTCATTCCCAAAGAACTTTGGGAGTTGCGTTGTTGCTGTTACTTACAAAAAATGATTAATACAAATGCCATTGAAAAGAAAAAGCCATTGAAGAGAAGAGAGGGGACAACTATGCTTAGTATAAGGCTTAATTGCATCAGTTTGAGTCTGAGCTTCCTATCTCCCCAGGGGGACAAAAAATGAGATGCTACGAATAACATAGGTTTTATAACTAGGAAGACAAGTTCATGCTGTTGTTTAGAAAGAGCATTCACTTTGAGTGATGAACTCCCGCACCCTTTTTAACATTTTTATGATGAAGCAGGAGCAGACATATTGTGATAGTGACCCAAATAAGAGATGATGTTTTAACATTGAAACACTTGCAGATCAGGCTAGTAATTCGCCTGTGAAGCTGTAGGTTACCTCTGCAGAAGTTTAATGCAGCCCAGAAATAGAAGACCTCAGCTGCCCTGAGGACGGACTGGATTCTGAATCCCTTCGCCCGGCGGTTGTTAAGTTGAGCATTGATAAGAGTCAGTGGGATGCTTGTGAAGAATACAGATTCCCGGGCTCTATTCCTGGGCTCCTGCCTCACTTAGTTAGTTTGAGACGAAATCCCAGCATTGGTCTTTTAATAGGTGCCTGAGTCTAGCATTTGAGAACCGCTGTCTCGGGCCCTTTCTCTCACATTTATTTTGTGTCAATCAGATGCTTTATAGGAATTAAACAAATAGCTCAGTGTTGTACTATCCGAAGGCAGTAGACGGCAGGTGTCCTGTATGCTGACTTGGGCCAGATGGACAAGGAATCACACAGATGCTTGGACTTCCATTCGATTGTGGACATTACAGCGCCTGAGGCCACATACAAGGCCGGCCGGCCGCGGGTTTCCCTGGTCACGGCTAGATTTTCCTCAGGAAGCAGTTCGGAGTTTGCTGCAGCCCTGGGGTCACGGATGAATCCAAATGTCAAGTTAGAACAAGCTGGAGAGTTTTTGTTTGGAAATCTTCGGAGAGAGGGTTACCCATCCACCCGGAAAGCCTGGAGGGTGGCCCTGTGCAGGCCTCCAGACACATCGCCAGGATGAGGAGCTGCCTGTGTCCCCGACACTGAGCCCCTGGCCCGCCACGCGCTGTGATTCAATACGGGTCAGGGGGCGTCTGCCAGGGGCCCGGCTCTGTCTCATGAAGGTTAATGATGCGTCATCCTTCCAACCGCAGTGGGCCCCGGACCCCTTGCCTCTTAAGCCCCCTCCTGTTGAATGAACAGAGAGCCTGTCACGGAGGAGGCCTCACACACGGAGTCTGTGCTTCTCATTAATGAAAGGCCCGGTCCCCGCCTCTGCTGGTTCCCTGGTAACGTCCCGAAGTGCGTCTTGACATTAGCGCTCATTAACACGACGGTTGTGTTCTGTACCAGAAGGCAAGCCGGAGTGGGCGTCCTCCCTCTTCCAAATCAATTGCTCTTAAGCGGGAGATTGATTGGACATGTCAGGTCTTGCTAGCTGCTCAAGGCACTTGTGTAAGTTTTGATCTCTGATAAGAAAATAGCCTGATTTCCCCTTTGCATGAATTTGTATCAGATGAGATGATGTCACTTCCACCATCCATCACCAGCTTACGGACAGATGCTCTTGACTTGCCTTAATTTCTAGGTGGCACACTCTAGGTGACTGGTTTCCCTGCTAGAAATTTTGCCTGTTATTTTCTTTTCAAGCTTTGTGGTTGAAATTATTACAAATGTCCCCTCCACCCACCCCCGTTATCCCTCTAGTCCTCCCCTGCCAGGCTTGAGCCCTGCCTCCCAGGCTTTCAGTGCACTGTTGTCTGTGTCCCCGGTTGTGCATATATGCATATAAGCCCTTTGGTTAATCTCTTCCCCCTCCCCCCTCCCCACATGTATGCTTAAATCAAGTGCTTTTGACTATTCTCATCTTGCTGTGCCTCCTTAAACTGCGATGGAACTGGCCATAACAAATGTGTACAGTTGTCTGTGTGGGACTCCTTGTTGACATGAGCTTGGGAATAGAACACACGTATTCCTTAGAAAAATAAAACTCCTTTTCTCTATATTTAAGAAGAAATACTTGCCGCACACTCGCTGTCCACCAGGCATAGTCTAAGCACTGGGCAGCCCTGACCCCCAGGACCTGAGAGGCCGGCGGGGGCAGACCTGAGTGAGGAGCCAGTTTCTAGAGACCAGGGGAACCATTGTACTTCAAGGACGGGGCGTGCGGTGTGAGGTCTGATCATTGGATGGAAACCACTGTGAGCGACCTTTGTGTATTTTTCTGCAGAGTCTGTGTGAGTTGGTTATGTGTTTCAAGGTGATAATAATCTCAAAGTCTTAGCATGTTCACACTTCAGTTCATCTTTTGTTGCTATTTCATTTGGCTGGATTCACTATTTGTCTTGGGACTCAGGCCTAGGCCAATGGCGCTCTGTTCAGTAATCTTGTAAGTGTACATTTCAAGTTATAATATTATTAAGATGGGAGAAGAAAAATCACATTTGTATTATTTTGGCAGGATGAACCTCAGTGTAGAATGCTTACAAAGACCAATGTTTCATATTAATAATAAAAAGACTGCATAGCTCCCTCCTGTGGGTTTCGCAAAATTACTCAAGAGCGTGTGTTCACTGTTACTGTTCCGCAGGACTCTATCCAGAGCGTTCAGTAAAGCACCGTGGGTTTAGGACTTAATATTTAATATTTAATATTTAATTTACTCTTTATGTTTCTCACTGATACTATCCAATGGTCAATTAAAAAAAAAAAAGGAAAATATATGTGCTCAGTGGAAAAGTAGGCAATGTTATTTCTTTCCAAATTTATGGTAGTATTATATACTTGTCAAATATTAGAATGCATGTGTTTATAATACATATGTGCCTACCTGAGTAATACCAATTAGGTTTAAGTAGTTGGACTCTTTAATTTAAGAAATATGTTCTTTTGTTTTTTTTTTATTTAATATTCTTAGTAAACACTCATCAACACTTTTAAGCAAGAAAGCAGTTTTGCCTATTGTGAAAGCAGCATTGATATTAGATTTTTGTGGTTATTGTTTATTGTGTAGAAATTATTGTTTCCTTGGCTAATTCATATTAAAGTACATAGTCCAATGAACTACAGATTTGCCAGATAACCTACATAAATAAATGTTATTATAAATGTCATAATTATTTTGCTATAAAACTCTTTTAAATTGAATTTTTGTTTCATGAAAAAATTTATTAAAAATTATTATACCCACCATCTTCTCTTTAACGACTGTAATTTCAAATGATGTCTTTTTAGAGTTTTCTGAAAGCTGTTTTCAACATGTGTCTCTAGAGAGATCAATAGGAACATGCTAGTCAAGCTTAGGCTCACAGTAATAATAGAGCAGGCGCTGTCTTCATAGGCAAGGAGTTGCTTTTTTCTCTCAAAGTCTCCACAGGCCCTGACATCTCACACACTAACCAAAGCTGCAGGAGTGCGGGCTGACACTTCTACTTTAACAGAAACAGCCCGCACATTCTAAAAGCATCCCAGCGGCATCCTGATGTCCTCTCGTCACCTTGTGTGCTCAATGCCTATCTTTACAAAAAAAAAAATAAAAAAAAATTATGAAGATCTTTTTAAAAAAATTAATTTCACAGAGAGGGAGAGGGAGAGAGATAGATGGAAACATTAATGATGAGAGAGAATTATTGATTGGCTGTCTCCTGCACACCCCCTCCTGGGGATCAAGCCAGAAACCCAGGTATGTACCCAGGCTGATGTGGCTCAGTGATTAAGCATCAACCTATGAACCAGGAGGTACCCAGTTCCATTCCCTGTCAGGGCATATGCCCAGGTTGTGGGCTCCATCCCCAGTTGAAATCAATAAAAATAGGTTTAAAAAAGGAAGTACCTATAGTGAAGTGACCTCGCTTGGTAATCTAACAAATATCTTCAGACATCGATTCCCCCATTATTTTCGCGGTAAATGTTGTCCTGGGAAGTGTGCATTGTGCTCATGTTGATCCATGTGACATACACGCGGGCAGGGCATTAAAATCTAAAGCTGACCGTCAACGCAAAAGAGCTACTGTTCCTAGCGCACCTAATGGGCCCTGGAATTAAACAAACAACGTTAAATAGTGGCCTTTCTGCTTGGAAGCCCCATGCTTAGCACAGCCAAATTTATTATAACTGGTGATTAAGTCATCTATGATAATAAAAGTGAAACGTGCAAATTTACTGAAAGGCCAAACAGCGGAATGTCCGGACAACATCCAGGATGCAGCCAGGGATGCAAAGGCCTACTCTTGCATGAACTTTGTGCATCGGGCCTCTAGTAATTTAGTAATCAAGCTATTTCCCAAATGGAGTTTGTCCCAACCAAATTGCTAAGATGTGTGAGTCCAGGACTACTGGATACTTTTAAATATTCTATGGAAGTTTCAGCATGTGGGCTGGTATGCAGAAGTTTCCCAAACAAACCCCTGAGATGCATGAAAAAATAATAATAAAACATCTATTTATTTTCATCAAATATTAACTCAAAATACTGATGGGCCTTAGAGCCCATATGTAGGTTACAAATACACTTACATCTATGTGGCGTGCATGCTCAAAGGTGTTTTTTACGGACATGCTTAAAGGCCCAGGTAACTGCCTATGGAACCCGGTTACTTAGGGGATACAAAACAAGTCTGTTAAAAATGTCAATGTGATACAATCAGAGGTTTATCCAGGCTTCTCCTGGGAGAACAGCAGTATTTCGTTTTCTCGGAGAGGAAATAATCCTAAGGAAAACGTAACTAGACGCCTCTGGTCTAGCCTCCGAAGCAGTATGTTCTATCAGGTCTGCTGGCCTGTCCCCATGAGTCTTCCCCAACCTATTCATGGGAATTCAAGGTGGAAATTGAGGACTCAGTCATCAGATTCCCAGGCATCTTTGTGTGCAAACTGTGCTAGAATTCCTGCAGGAGGAAGTGCTTCCTCTGTCCTTCATCCTCATTCCATCCAACCATCTCCAAGCTTCATCAAACTAAAAAGTGGTCCATGTAGGTAGAGGTCCCTACGTGGTCCACATCACCATCTTCCTCAGGTTGCTATAGTGCTTTTAAACAACAGAGGGTAGTGTAGCTCATGGATGCTCCCTGTGCCAAACAACCCTACAGAGCTAGATGGGGAAGCATTAGGAACTACAGCTTCTTTCCTGCCTTCGCATTCCTCTACATGGCCAGTGTAGCCCCTCCTAGCATTGCCTCTCTATGCTCGTATCAAGATAGACACACACAGACAGATGTGTGCATTCCCCAATATTTACCTCTCTCCTTCTCTCCTTCCCCTCTCTCTGTGCCCTCCATCCCCCTCTTCTTTCTCCCTCTCTACCTTTTCCATCCATCTCCTAAACTGGAATGATACCGTACGTATATTCTGCATTGCTTCATTTCATACAATGTATCTAGTGAATTCCATCTAATTCATTCTTTTCAATGGCTGTATACTATTCCATAGCATGGCTATATCATTTTTTATTTAAGCAATCCTCTTCTGGTGAACATTCGGGCTGTTTTCCTGTTTTGTGCTGCAGTAAATGACTTTGAACATACATCTTGATGTCTGGCTCCTTTAAATATGCATGGAAAAGTCCCCCAACTGGAGACTGCTGGTTCAAATGCTATTTCCCTTTGAATCAGAAGGTGCATTACCTCCTGACTGCCCAGAGGAGTGCTGGCAGTAAGCGTGGCCACGAGCAGTGAGGGAAAGCTTCTCTCCATCCCTCGGCATCCTTAGGAGTACTGGATGTTATCAATCTCTTCCACTGTTTCCAATTTGATGGGTAAAAGAAAACATACCAAAACAGGAATTCATTCTATCCCATTAGCTCAAGGACCTGAACCTGAAGCTCAAGGGCCATAAACAGAAGGACTGGGGTCACAGAGGTCTTTAAAGGGATTTTTTATTGTTTTTATTTTTATTGAACTTATTGGAGTGACATTGGTCAATAAAATATGGATTCCACATCTACAAATCCCCAATACATCATCTGTGTACTGGATTGTGTGCTCACCAGCCTAAGTCAAGCCTCCTTCCGTCATCATGTGTCCTCCTTTCCCCTCTTCCACCTCCCCGAACCCCCTTGCCCTCCGGTCATCACCCACCATGCTGTTGTCTGTGTCCATGAGTTGTGGGGCTGTGGTGTGTTGTGTGGTGTTTTTTGGCCCCAGCCCTCCTCCCCTCTAATGGCTGGCAGTCTTGTTTTCTGTATCTATGAGTCTGTTGATTCTTGAATGATCGATGGATGAGTGCTTCTGCATGTATCCCTTCATCCCAATTACAACACTACCTGTAAATTCAGGTCTTAGCTTCAGAGGAATTCTGGGACACGCCGGCTGGAACCTATGCATTGAGCCGGTGGACAGAACAATGGGAACACAGGGACTGATATTAACTCAACCTTATCGCTCCTTAATGCTTCCCGAGGCACCCCATCCTGCCAGGTCCTGTGTTTACAAAGAGCTTCTCCCCACCCCAAGCTACTCAATACAGACTGAGATTTGTCACCCTATTAACTCACCACAGGATCCGCGGTTCATTAATGTATGTCATTCCTAGGTGCCCCAGCTCTAAGTGAGAGGGGACAGTTGGGTGTTGCCCCGGGTCTGAATGTAATTACAATGTTCAATCTAGCATGTGTCCCATCTGCAAAGTCAATGACCCACCAGGGCGGCCGAGATGGTAGGCCCCTAAGGGGATGCATCCTAAGAAAGATTTGTTAAAGGAGAAGAACAAGAGAAAACAGACAAGGAGAACAACCAATAGGATTATTGAGAGATTTCTAATCTTCTGTTATTTGGCATTTATCAAACACAGATTTATACATGCAAAAATGATACCTCTGATTTCTACCCACTTAAATTCCCAAAGAAAAGAAAGAGTTTCAGGGAAAAATACAGTTATTACATTTAAGCACAAAGCTATGTTTTGAGCAAAGACAAAAATGCCAGTTAGGAGAGAGTGTGAAATGTGTAACCCAGTCGCCTGGCTGTCCTGGCCCGGCCACCCCTCTGAGATTGTCAGCTGTGTGGTTGTCCGGCTCCCAGGATCTGGGGGTGTGGGTAGGGCAGGTGGGTGAGCTAGGGCCAGGTGCTGTGAGGCAGCTTTCTGAGAGCCCTGGACAATCAGATTTCTGAGGACAGCGGCTCAGAGCCTAGGGAAGCTCTGCCGGCCCTGCTGGTAGGCGACCACCCTCTGGTCTCTGTGTCAAGGCCTGATCCTGGGCCTGCAGTGATGGCTGCCATCCCACCGCCTCCCACCAGCTCCTCCTTTCCCTCTCCTCTGAAGGGCTCTGAGCCTTTTGCAGCAAGACCTTCATTTGTTCCCTTTTGTTCTTTGGTGACGTAAGCTGGTTTCTGCTCTGAGCGCCAGCGAGATGTACCCACCTGTTTGCACCCTCACTTCCTCCCGAGGCTGGCTGCTCTTGGGTTGCTGCGCTCCCCCTCCCCCCAGGTCCCAGAAGGGCCCCAAGTCAGGAAACCAGGTCCCGCCTTGCTCCCTGAGGAGGGTCCCTGAGGAGATGGCAGCGCTTCCTGTTCCATTTTTGTTTGTACCATTTCTCTTTGCAATGAAAGGCGGCCCAACCCAATCCTGGTCAAGTTTCTTTATTTTTTAATGCTTATTGTTGACACTATTACAGATGTCCCCTTCAGTGACCCCTGCTAGCCTGCCCCCAGCCCCAGACCTCATCACCCCATTGACTGTGTCCACGGGTTATACATGTCTGCATTCCAGTTCTTTGGTTGATCACTGCCCATCCCCCCTCCCCGCCTCCCCGCTGAGGTTCCGCAGTCTGCCTCATGCCTCTGTGTCTCTGGGTCTGTTTTGTTCATCAGTTTATTTGGTTCATGAGATTCCTCAGATGAGGGAGGCCCTGTGACACTTGTCTCTCCCCGCGGAGTCCACTTGCTGTCCGTGCTGTAATTGTCTCTCCTCCCGCCTGGCCGGCACTCGGGGAGAAGTGTGGGATACAGAGTAAACACCGAGCCCCACGGCGGTAAACACAGGTGCCGTTCTTTGTTCTAAGAGGGAACAGGTGAGGCCGTTGCGGGGAAGAGGAAGCTTGCTTCTGCCCAGGGATTGGTGGTCTCTTCATTGTCCTCAGCCTCTCTTTTGATCAGTTGCTAGAATACTGATGGCTACTTGCTTGCAGGCCGGATGTGGGCTCATGTGTGCGAGTGTCATAGGAGAAGGAAGTCCTCCCTCTGCCCCCCAGGTCCTACACAGACAGGAGACGGGTTAAGAGGAAAACATCACATTGTATGGAATACTTTATAGGCACAGAATCCTCACAAAGGGGGGGGGGGAAGATGGCAAAGAAATGGGATAGAAAGCTTCTATTCCTTTTAAACAGAATGACAAGTTTGTGGAGAAGTGACAAGACTAAGGCGTTGGGTGAGGGGCAGTGCATTGTGGGACAGTGACCAGGAGGTGTACGGGGAAAGTGAGGGGCAGCAGTGGTTACTTCAGTAAGTTTGTTAGATGCATTCCTCGTGGGTGCCAGTCCCAGCGCTAGGGATGTTCTTCTCTCTTGGTACAAGGAGGTGCCTGCTTCCTGGGGCACTCGTGGCCTGGCTTTAGGGAGAAAGGGGAGCTCAGAAAATCCTTCACCTGTTGTCTTTTAAGCGCCGTCAGCTCAGAGTCATCGATTTGCCCATGTGGCCTGTTTGGAGGTGGCTGCTCTGAACCTCTTCACCAGGAAATGTGTATGCAGGCTGCAGCCCCTCTTAATGTCTGCCGACTAGTACAGGGGGCAGGTCACGTCTAGAGCCATAAAGAGAGACCGCTGTGCCGGCCGAAAGGGCTGTCCTACATCGCTACCGAGGTAACCGCATCTGGTGTCTTTCTGTAAAGCCCTTCCTTGAGGAATACAGATAAGATTGATTTATTATTTATAAAAATTATCTGAGAAGGCTTTGAAAATAAATTGCAGTGTCTGGCTGGTGTGGCTCAGTGGTTGAGGGTTGACCTATGAACCAGGAAGTCATGGCTGGATCCCCAGTGAGGGGCGTGCAGGAGGCAGCCATCTCTCTCATCAGTGATGTTTCTCTCTCTCTTTCTCTCACTTTCTCTCCTTCCCCTACCCCCCGCCGGCTTCTTCTCTGAAATCAATGAAAATATCTTAAAAAATAAATTGCAGTAAATAACCAGAACAATGAAATTATAAAAAGAAAGAAGTTATGGATTTATTGATATAGCTGAGGGCTGAACTTAATTCTGAAGTTATTGGCAGCTTAAAAAAAAGAAAAGAAAAGAAAAGAAAAGAAAAGAAAAGAAAAGAAAAGAAAGAAAGAAAAAGAAAATGTTTCCCTTTACCTAGTTCTCTTTGTTTAACTGAAGAGGGCTTCCAGATTCTTCTCGGGGCCACTGGTGAGTAAAAGAGTGAACCAAAGATAGGGGTACCGCTTTTGTTTGCCCATCCAACAGAATTCAAAACAGAACCAAACGGAAATAGAATCTTTGTTGGCCAATGAAAGCAGAGCTGGGGATGGCCTTGGACACCAGCTGGCAACTCCTGTTTGGCATTCTGTAACGTGAAAAACGGTGGATGACGTGCAAGTTACTTTATTTATAAAGCACAGAAGTGGTCACTGCTTGAACGGGACTTTCTAATACTGAGTTTCTGAAAAGTCTGAAGAGTTCATATTGTCGTTTTATGAAGTGCCCAGGAAGCAGACATGCCCCCATGGGGTGTAAGAGTCCTCAGGTGTCAGGACACAGTTACGGTGCTTCGGTGTGTGATTAGAGAGCTTGTGAGAGCCCCTTTTCCTTGTTTTGGGGCGACCATCCCCCATGATTGGGAATTAGCAATGCACATCTCTCTGGGGCCCTGAGAGAAATGAGCAGCGCCCCGGGGTGTGTTGGTTAAGTCCTGTGTCTGTGGTGGGGTGTGGGGAGGAGCCCAGCCATGGGCATTGTGGGTAGAGTTCTCAGAGGAAGACGGGTCAGGAAATGGAAGGGCAGAGTGAAATCTTCTAGATTAGTGTTTGGCACACTCATTAGTCCATAGAACCGCAGTTTGCCGACCACTGCCCTAAATCATTTGGTCGGGCCCTGCCAAGGCCCTAGGGGTGAGTTAATGAAATGCTTGGCCCACGATAGCTGGTTTGATTTGTAAGTTGATACTGTCGCGTGGCCCACGGATAATGTTATAAATATCCAATGGCCCTGGCAGGAAAAAGGTCCCCACCCTTGACTTAAATGGTAAGAATAAATTGAAACCCCCTCCCCATTTCCTTACTGTTTAGAAGTTGTGGGCTCCAGATTCCTCGGTAGAAGTCTATCTTGCTTAGGGGTACTTGTGGGGAAAAGAAAAAAAAAAAACAAAACGATTTTTTACCCTTCCCATGTCTTATCCTGCTACATGCCCAGCCGGGGGCCCTGGCACCGCTTGGCATATAATCAGTCTGGAGGAGTCAGAGGGGGATCAGAGCACAGGGCACGGGGGTCACAGTGTCCTGGCTGACCGGCGGCCACCAGACCCAGGAAAGCTACAGAGAAGCTATCAACCCACCACAGCGGTCCCCGAGCCTGGACCCAGGGATGTGCCCTCGACGAGAACCAAACCCAGACCCTTCCGTCCACGGGCTGGTGCTCTAACCACTGAGCCACCCCGCCACGGCAGCTCGGAGTGTGTTCAGCAAAACTGTGGCTAGGGCGGGATAGAGGGCGGGAGGGCAAACCCAGGCTTCTTTTTGAAGGACGGCAGCTGGGCGAGCCGGAGGCGTGTCTTCACCAGCTGGGACCCGAGCCCAGTCTGGGCTCCCACTTGGCCTCTGGAAGGTCTCAAGACGTTTGTTTTTGCTCCAGCACTTTAGTGTCCGAGCACAGAGGGGCTCCACAGGCTCTCTCCCTGGAGAATTTTGGAGAATTTTGGTCCGTCCGGGGCATCCTTCCCTCAGTGGCTCCTAGGCTGGCTGTTGCTGTCCTATCATTCAGTTCCAGTATTGGCAGCGTCCCAATAAACAGTCCTCTTCACGGCGAGATGCACACTGCACGCAGGGACACGGCAAGTGTGTCTGGGAGACCAAGATCTGGTTCTCCCTGGGAGGTGGCCAGAAACCGAAGGTGTCTCCCCGAGATTCCCATCCCCCGTCACCCACTCAGACACCCCCAGGAGCTCCGAGGCCAGGCCGCAGACAGAATGAGGCAGCCCCAGCTGGCCTTGCTTAGGCTGGGCAGGAGGGTTGGAGGTGGGGCCAGCACCATCGCACCATCGCACGTCTTTGCAGAGGAGGAGGAGAAGGAGGAGGAGGAGGAGGAGGAGGAGGAGGAGAGGAGGCTCAGAGGCACCAAGAGGAGGACCCGCCCTGTTACTGAGGAGGAGGAGGAGGGGGGGGGGGTGAGGCTCAGAGGCACCAAGAGGAGGGAGGACCCGCCCTGTTACTGAGGAGGAGGGGGGGTGAGGCTCAGAGGTACCGAGAGGAGGACCCGCCCTGTCACTGGCTCTAAAAGATGGAGAAGGCGGAGGAGCCACGGGAAAACCTAGAAGCTGAGCAGGGCCCCTGGCCCACGCTGGCAAGGGGCCAGGCTGAGTCCTCCACTGCGTGGACCTGAACTTGGCCCCTAGCCCTAGTGAGCTCCCTCGTGGACGGTCCCAAGGTGCAGACCACGGCCCCTGGATGGGGGCCTGGGGAGCCCGGAGCAGGGGAGCCCACAGCCAGTCCCACCATGCGGCCTGCGGAGCTTAAGGTACGAGATCTGGGAGGTAGCGGGTAGGGCGGCCACCTGCAGGCGGAAGGGGTGCAGGTTCGATTCCAGTCAAGGGGACATGGCTGGTTACGGGCTGGATCCCGGCCCCAGTCAGGGTTCAGGCTGTGTGCCGGAGGCAGCCAATCGCTGTGTCTCTCACATCCATGTTTCTGTCTCTGTCTCTCCCCCTCCCTTCCGCTCTCTCTAAAAATCAATGGAAACGTATCCTTGGGTGAGGATTAACTTTAAAAACACCAGTGGAGGTGGAGGGCCCACGTTCCTTGTCAGGAGATGATGGCCCCAGCAGCTGCCCGCGGGCCCCTGGTGTTGGTTGTCAGAGACTGAGTGGGATCCTAATTCTTAATGTTTTAATGGCTTTTCTGGGTACAAGAGGGGCTTCTTACTTGTAAACTATGTTCCATCAAGTCTGTTATTTGCGTGTAATTACGGGATCCTCTCTGCAGAGCCGTGCCTCTGGCCTTTGGGAAAGCATGAGGGGTCTCCTAGGGCCTCAGGATCCAGGTCACCTCTGCTTTAGAGGCTGATTGAGACGAGAGCTCCCAGGTAGGGCCGCACAGCTGTGCTGCATGCAGGCCAGGCCGCTGTCTCAGCCTCGGGAGACCTTGAGCTCCTAGAAGGAGGGTCCAGGGGAGGGGGAAGCACCTCCCCCCCGAGGCTGACAAGCCAGGAGACTCTGGCCCACGGTCAGCCCACGGTCAGCCCAGGAGTCCCTCAACTTCCTCTACACAGAGTGAGTGTACGTCTCCTCCAGAAGGACCCCACAAATTGTCCCCTTTTCTCGTGCAAAGCAACCTGGGGTGTGCGTGGTACCTGGGCTGGTTATTCTATGAGAGATGGGAGGTGAGGGAAGAGCACCGGGCGAACAGGCGATGTGCCCCCAGGGGTGTCCTCCAGGCAGGGAGAGGGAGCCGAGGGGGACCAGGGCCCTCTTCCAGATACCCACTCGGCGGCTCCTCTCGCTGCTTCTCTAATCTGTGTGCTTTCCTGTGGAGGTCACTGCGGAGGCCACCCGCACACTCACTTATCCGAAAAAACAGGCATGGCTTCTGCTCTGAACAACCTTCAGGATCCTTCAAAGTGGAATTTAATTACACACACACACACACACACACACACACACACATATATATATATATATATATATATATATATATATATATAATCCTCAGAATTTTGAGGATTTCAGCTTTAAAACCAAATTTATTATGTTCAAAGTTGTGTCTGGATAAAAGGCAAGTGCAACATGAAACTGTTAATCCATTCATGCCGTTTAGTGACTTGAATTATTCACGGCCGCTTCTGTGTGTTTAATAGGAATGTGCTTTTATCTGTGAGGCCGGTCAGATGGAAAGGAATACCCTCTGCATTCAACATTCTCCCCAGTCGTGGTTATTCTCACACAGCACCACCCCGTCGCCTGGCACCCTTTAAAGCATTTACATTTGGTTGAAGCACTTCACAGGAAAACTAGGAAGATTGAACGCTAACTGCTAAAGCAAAACGCTAGGCGAGTCTTACCAAACTTAATGCTTTGAAGATGGGAAGCTGTAAAAGACACTGCCCCAGCTCTCATTCCTCCTGGAATAGAAAGGGGGTGATGTCCTATAAAGCAGTGGGTGGTGTCTGCCTGTTTTTAGCGTTGGGTGTACCTTGTCCAGGCTAATTCGTGATTTTAGCTTTAGCCCCTCCCCTTTCTATGCTATGAGCTCAAGAATCTTCTAGGTAGGAAAAAGAATCTTTCTGAATGTCTGCCTCCTTCTTTGGAAAGATAGTGTTTGTCTTTGCCAATCTCAAAGGGCCCCAGGATGCTCAAAAAATATAATTCACAGAGAAATAATCCCTAAGTAGCTCTACACATATAAGCGATCCGTGGTGCTGCTGCTTCAACATGGTTATCAGCTACAGCTTTGCAGACTTAAGATACTGCAGAGATGCGGCAGGCAGAGAATTTATCCTCGATCAAAACCCAACACTCAGAAATGTAATTTAACCTGGAATATTTTATTTGGCTTCTAAGCCTTGTTTGATGACAAGAATTTAAAAAACATTATGCCTCTCCTGAGTGTCTGAGTTTCGCTCTTTGCCAGTTCCGGAAGCATACCTGGGCTGCTAAGCCTTCCCGGGACCTTGGAGGGGAGCGGCTGCTTTGCTCAGACAGTCTCCTAATGGTTTACTTGGAACTGATCCGCGCCTTTGTAGACCTGCCCTCTTTTCCTTTGAGATATTCCTTCCTGAGTATTGCCTAAGGCTGTGGTCGGCAAACAGGCTGGCTCATGAGCCACATGCGGCTCTTTGGCCCCTTGAGTGTGGCTCTTCCACAAAATACCACAGCCTGGGCGAGTCTATTTTGAAGAAGTGGCATTAGAAGAAGTTCAAGTTTAAAAAATTTGTCTCTCAAAAGAAATTTCTATCGTTGTACTGTTGATATTTGGCTCTGTTGACTAATGAGTTTGCCGACCACTGATCTAAGGTCACATTTATTTTTTTCTCAGCCTCTGTTTATTCCATGATGGGATGAATTAGGAATGCCGGTGTGTGTGTATGTGTGTAGGGGGGTGTCTGGGGAGCAGAAGTACTTTGCAGTAATTGCTCGGGTTGTAGGAAGGGCCATTATTGGTTATAAAACACGGATACTTGATTTGATATAAGGAACAGGTGCTGGAGTGAGGCAGCGTGCCGAAGATCACCCAGCTGGCTATTAATCAGCGAGGTTGAGTTAAGCGCCAATTCTCCTAATCCCAAACCAGGTGATCTTTCCTCGGCAGTGAAATGAGGACACAAAAGGAAGATGGCTTAGGGCCGGAGTCAGCCAACTGTGGACTGTGGGCAGAGGGCAGATGGGCCCCTGCCCAGTTTGTAAATAAAGTTTTATTGGAACACTGCTGCACCAACACTATTGTGTGTAGCTATTTCCACCACAAGGGCAGAGCTGAACAGTTCAGTCAGAGACTATCTGGCCGGAGAATATAAAATATTCACTCCCTGGTCCTTTACAAGAAAAGAAAGAATTGCTGACCTCTCTCTGGCTTAGTGTAAAGATAACGGAAAAGTCTGGCCGGGTACTTGGTGGCAGGCTCATTTGTTTAAACCTGTGTTCCTAATTGTCCTTTAGAAGAAGCTGTTTGGCTTTTTGCAATATTGTCCAGCTCTCTCTCCATTAAGTACAAGTTGATGCCCACAAGTGTGATGATCTCCTTAAAGCAGGATCAATACATCTGTTCAGAAGGCATTTCCCATAATGTGGGGATTAGCATTTAATATTCATCTTCATAATGTGATCTGGAGGGCAATGGAGACATTTAATTCGAAGCCTCGGGCTTGTGCACGGGGCACACAGCGGCGGGGCTCGGCAGGTGAAGGGCTGGCCTGTGAACTCGGGGATTAGGTGGATTAGTCCTTCAAGGCTAACTAAGAAATACGCACTTTGGCTCCAAGCCCCTTATCCCCTCCGCCTCCCTTCTTTGGGCAGAATTAATCACTTCTGTGCTCCCACAATACTCTGTACAGGGACCATTATAGCATGTATCACATAGCATGTATCACGCATTACAGGCAGCCGTTCACACATCCGTCTCCCCAGTCAATTGGGAAGTCCTTGAAGGTGAGGACAATACCTTATTCACGTTGGCATCTCCGTAGTGGGCACAGCCCCTGGCTCATCGTAGTCGCGATCCAAATGCTTGATGAATGAATGTGTATTCTCACCTCAGAGGGCAACGCAAGGACTGTGTGGCATCTCAGTACAAGGAACAGTGTGCAGTCCAGCACCCAGAGGAGGTCCTCAGAGACCCCAGCCAGGGCTTCCAGTGCCTGGGCTTGTCTTTCAGCTGTGCAGTTCCCTGCTGGTCTTTGGCTAGGTTACTTAACATCGGAACCTCAGTTTCCTCATCTTTGAAATGGGCAGGATATAGACAACAAGTTTCTAACTGTGGTTTTCAGACCCTTGAGGAGTCCTCCGAGACCCTCATGAGAAGTCTGTGAGGTCACAACTATTCTTAGAAGATGGCTAAGGCATCACTGACACTTTCTATGGAGCTTTAGTGATTGTGCCACAGCAGTGATGGGAAAACGCCTGTGACTTAGCCCACAGCAAGGCGCCATGACCACAGAGCAAGGATTCTTTTCTTTCCTGTGGTACCCAGGCAGGAAAACAAACAAACAAACAAAAAACATGCCATGTTCCTTCAAGAATGTCCTTGAGGATGGAGTCAAATCACTAATTTTATGAATTTCAACCTTTTGGTACAATGTCTTCCCCTAATTAGTGAGATGAAATGGGAGGGAGTATACATCAGTTTTGTTTCACTGTGGAATACAGTTGTGACCCTGAAGGAAAATCCTTGTTATGGAGTTGCCAGCTGAACTAGCCACCATTTTACACAGAACTCCATTTTTGCCTAAAGAATCACTTACAAACTAGTGTTCCAAGTATTTGGAAGATTTTGTCTCAAAAACTGATGATGTGAATCTATCACTTCAAGGAAAACAACTACGTAGTAGTATTTATTGCCAGTAACAGAATTAAGCTTTTGAGCAATATTTTGTTTTTGAAAACTTGAATCTTCCACCATGAACTTCAGAGCCTCTCCGTAGACTTTTCTGAAGAGATTGGTGGTGAGATAAGTGGGATTTTAAAAATATTTTATAATGAAATAAGAAATTTGAAATATCTACATAACATTTAATGCAAATAACCAAGGTGTGGTGTTACAAAACCTTGCATAGGTGAAGATCCATTCAAAGTATAATAAGGGTGGGCCTCAAGACTAATAGATTTTGATGTAAAAGAGCCCTTATGTTGGATGTAATGGATGCCTGAAACCATGGGTGGGACCGAGCCCTTTATATACTACTACTAGTAGCCCTGGGCACAAATCCATGCCTGAGTAGCTTGCTGCTGTTTGCCTCAGCTGCCCCCCCTCCCCCACACCACAGTAGCTCTCTGGTGCTCCTAGCTTGCTACCCCACCCTCCTGAAGCTCTCTGCCTGCTGCCCCGCCCTCCTGTAGCTCCCTCAGCACCCCCTCATAGCCTGTGGCCCTGCCCCCTCCTATAGCTCTCTGCCTCTGCTTGTACCTCACTGCCCCAACTTCCTGCTGACCCGTGATCTGGTCATTACATGGTAGATGGATACGCTAAGGGTGTAACGGATAATAAGCATATTCCTCTCTTAATATATAGGATTTTCCTAGACATTCACACCTATGATGAAGTTTAACGCATTCATCAGGCACAGTGGGAGATTAACAACAATAACTAATAACAAAATGGAACAACTAGAACAATATCCTGTAGTGAAAGTTACATGTATGTCTCTCAAAAGATCTTGTATTGTACCCATCTTTTCACTTGAAGGAAGCACATTACAGCTTTTCTCTGGCATATTTGAGTTCCCAGAATCATGACTCCTTGTGTTTTGGGGCTATTTCAGGTAGAATGAGGGTTACCTGAACACAAGCACTGCGATTGTGCAACAATCCCACCATTCAGATGGCTGCTCAGTGGCCAGTGGGTGGGGGCAGTATACAGTGCAGAGATGATGGACAAACGGATGCTTCACGTCCCGGACTGGGTGACATGAGATCTCATCACACTACTCAGAGCAGCATGTAATTTAAAGCTTATGAATCTTTTCTTTCTGGAATGTTCCATTTAATATTTTCAGATCACAAGAAATTTGGTCTAAAACTATAAAATAATAGAGGTGGTTAAGTAAGTATAGCCATACGGGGAAGGAGTATATATTTTTCAGTGTGAATGAATCAAAATTACACTTTTTTTTTGTCAGGTTGGCAAAAAATATATTTCTTGGTGCACCACAGAATTTTAGTAATTGGTTTATGTGTGCATGAGATGAAAAAGTTGAAAATTGCTGGTGTAGGCCAAGGAATGAATGCCACAGTTTTCCTTCTTAAAATAAAGAACATTGCAGATTTCATTGTATTCTTTAAAAATCACCTTGTGATTGCCACTCCTGCTTTTTGAAAAGTCAAAATATGATTGCAATATGTTTATACACAGATTGTACATGCAAATGCATTCCTATAAAACAGGGCTTAGGTCATTGTGTGCAAAATGGACGGATCTTTCTGGACCAACAGAATGTGATAACTTATCCCAACCATCTATTGAAAGAAAAAAGCCAATTTGAATAATGTTGGGAGATAAAGCATACCAGCATTATTCTTTATGTCTTTTATTAATGAATTAGAATACACAAACTCAATAAAAAATTACATTAAAAACTCATAAACATTGTTCAAATCTTCTCTCCCCATCAGTCATGTTCACGAAACCGACATTTCCATTTAAATGGCAGTTAATCACAATAGAACTTTATTTAGCGAATCAAACAATATTTGGGCTCATTCGTGTATTCACCACATATTTGTTGAGTGTTAGATGATATGCTAGGTGCTGAGGCCTCGGTGTTGAATAAGATGTACTTCTTAGGAGTTCTGTGGTCACCCTGGCTGGTGTGGCTCAGTTGCTTGGGTGTGGTCCTGTGTACCACAAGGTCACCAGTTCGATTCCTGGTTGGGGCACATGCCCAGGTTGAGGGCTTGATCCCCAGTAGGGGATGTGCAGGAGGGGGGGGGCGGTGTCAGTGGCCAATGGAGCAGATAAAGTGTAAACAAGTCATTGAGAAAAGTCTCTAGTAAAACGGGGGAACCTGGGTATTGGAGAACAACAAATTTTAAACCTGGCTTTTCTCACTTCTGCATTAGATGGCTGTCTCACCTTTCTGTGCTTCGGGAACTTTCTCTGTAAAATGGGAATGATATTTCTCACTTTGTGGCTCCCCCCCCCCCCCATGGATTAAAGACAACATAATCAAAGCACAAAGCCTAAAATGAAATTCCACGCAATGGAATATTTTTCTTACCCTGAAACTACCTACAAAAGGTACTCAGATACGAGCGTGGTCAAGAGTGATTAAGTTGGAGATGGGGAAGGTAAGGAAAAAGGTCTTACAAGAGGATGTGTGTGGACTAATGGGGTGTTTCTAACGGAGAAGAATGGCAGGCAGCATTTCCGTGCACAGAGCCATGGGCTTGTGCGGAAGGATGAGTGGTGTGAGGCCATAGCCTTGGGTGCAGAGGAGTTGGCATGGAGATGGCGAGTTAGTGGTCCCGCAGACAATTCAAAAGCTTTAGCTACAGCAGAGTGAAATAAATAAGTCAGAGCAATATCTTAAAGCTAGACTTCATAGGGTTGAGTGTGGATGTGGGGTTGATGGAGGGAAAGGCAGAGAGACTTCTAGATTCTGGTGCAGGTTAGTCATTGTGGGCATCATTCATCAGAAGAAGGAATTTAGGAGAAAAGATTGGTTTGAGAGAAAATGAAAGACTTTCATTTCATCCTCTTAAGTCTGATTTGGCAGGACCTTAGACAGGAGAGCACTCAGAGGGAGAACAGATGGGAGAGCGCCGAACGTGTAGGCAGAACCAAAGCCAGGGCCTCCGGTCTGACCCGGCTCTGAGCACTGGCCTTATGTCAGCGAGTTTTACCCCTTCTTGTTCTAGAAGGTACTGAGCAGAGCATCACTTTGTCATCAGGAAGTTGCATAAATGTCTGGGTCTTCGCTCTAAATTTTCTCATAAATGAAATCGAAATGAGAAACAGCCTTCACAGGGTTGCTTTGAGAATCACATTTTTAAACATTTATTTTTCAATTACAGTTTATACTCGGTAGCATCCGGGATTAGTTTCAGGCATGAGGCTAAGTGGCTGGGAAATTGTGTCCTTTACACAGTGGTCTTCTGGCCCCATCGTTACCAGGATGGCATTGACTTGCTCCCTGTGCTGTCACCCACATCTGCAACCACCCATTTGTACTGCCCATCTCTTCACCTTTTCCACCTCTCCCCCCACTGGAATCCCTTTAAGATGCTCCATATACAAGAAAAGAGTGCTAGCCACGGGGATTAGAGACACATTCGAGTCATGTCAGCAGAAATGGGATGCTAAGAGATGTCACTGACGCGGGCTCTGCTTGGTGACACTGTGGAGCCAGATCACTTACTGCAGAGCAGCGGTGTCAGGGGGCCTCTGAGCAGAGCTGCCTGCAGGTGACTATCAGCCGTTTATCTCAGGCCCCTGGGCAGGCCATGGAGCCTCGTTTCTAAAATGGGCATCATCGGCCAGTTCACCACACAGGTTGTTGGGGAGATAAGCGAGGGCATATAAAGCATCCAGGACAGCGCTGGCTCGTAATTAGGGCCTCGGTGTGTAATGGGTGTTTTTACTGCCGTCATCAGAGGCAGGAGCAGCATAATCGCCGTCCTCAAAGTGCAGGGTTTTAGGGCGGCGGGGATGCTGGAGATCAGCACAGCCGTTTTATGGGCGAGGAGCAGGGAGCCCAGAGCTGTTAAGAGACTGTAGCGCGCACCTGGCAAAAAGCAAGACTGAGCCTCTGGCACCAATCCACTTGGACACTGGTCACCGTCTGGCAAAGCCAGGCCTTGTGCCTGTGTGAGCAGGTGAAGTGAAAACAACATTTATAGTTGCCTAGAGGCCTGGTGCACGAAATTCGTGCATGTGGGGGTGGGGGCAGTCCCTCAGCCTGGCCTGTGCCTTCTCACAATCCAGGACCCCGGGGGGATGTCTGTCTGTGGGGTTGGCCCTGCCCCCCAATCAATGCCGTCAGTCACCGCCTTCTCAGAGGGCAGATGCTCAATGCAGGAGGCAGCCCTGATGGTCTGCCCCTTGGTGGTCAGTGTGCATCATAGCTACTGGTTGTTCTGCTGGTCATTCCACCATTTGGTGGATTTGCATATTCGGGTTTCATTATATAGGATGCTTAGTATGTCTTAACTCACACAAGAGTGGGAAATGTGTTTTATTAATGATGTGCCAACAGACAGAAGTTTCTCAGTATGTATGTTACTTCAAGGTGAGCATGAACTATTATGGGTATGTGAGTATTAGATAACATATAAAAAACATATTCACATTATATATATATTGATACATATATGTTCAGATAGCATTTAATAGCTACTCAGGAGTAGTTTTCACACTGCTCAATATTCAATGGGAAACAAAACACCTAGATACCAGAAGCTACTTCCTTCGATGTAACTTCGATTTTATGCTGTTTTCTGGTTTATTAGGTAAATTAGACTCATACTTTAAGAGATTTTCTTGTTCTGTAAGTTTGTAAACTTAAAATGCTGGGCCTCGGGCTTCAGTCGTTGACCTCTCGCGCATTTGCACACTGATGGCATCGTGGGGCAGCTTTTGGTGACACTTGAGTTTCATCAGAAATGTTTTACCTGCAGAGCCCAGAGCATTTCATAAATATAGATGATGCTCATCAAAGACCGGGACAGATACATGGGTTCTGTATTATACCCTGGAGATAAGTAGATTCAGATTCTTATTAGATTTGCTTTGTCTACTGTAGGAGTCAGGTCAAAAGGATAAAAATGAGCACCAATTCTTGCCGTCTGCCCATAGTAAGGGATGCCAGATAAAACATGGTGAGCATTGCCAGAAACAGACACTGGCTGGATCCTCAGACCCTAAAAACAACAACAACAACAACAGACTAGATAAAGAGTGGCGAAGGAAGCAAAACAAAACAAAACGAGTATGTTGCTTATTAGTTGGATGGCATGGGGAAATGAAGAAAAAATAGGCATGCAGTCTTAATTTAAGCCCATTATGAAAACGAATAGCTGTAGTTTTGCTTGGAAGATACAGCTTATAATTATTGAATGGGGAGTTGAATTCTCTTCTTCCTTTTAATTTACGTTACCATTCTGGCTCTTCTGAGTTCCTTTAGCCATAAAAGACATTTTTGCAGTGGGACATTTTTTTCAAACCCCTGAAAACTTGTTTGATCTCAATCCCTATTAATTACATGCAAATGAAAACAGCGAAAGAACATTTCATCACTTAATACCATAGTCACAAATGTTTAAAACAGCGATGCTGAGAAGGCAGGGAAATAGGTGTTCCTGGATCGGTTAGTGCAGTGGGACATTTTATTTAGTAAAACCACGTGGGCCTGCCTTACTGAAAACAGCAACAGAGAACCCCTCCTCCCAGGTGGCCTGAAAGTCCAGGTGAACGTCTAGGCACCGCCCTTGCTGCTGCGGCTGCGCTCGTTCCTCGGCGATCTTGGTGCCTTGGGTTTGGCCAAGGGCATGAAAAAACGGAGTAAAATAAAACATTGCGTTGGGGATTGAATTTTTTCGCTAATCAATGCTCACAAGCACCAATATAATTCATGTTCTGAAATTAAGGATGGGAAATATTTTTCTGCCCAGGAAGTTAGTTTTGAGCAAAGTATTTTATCTTAGGAAGCAGCCCGCTTAAATGAGTTTCCTTTGGGTTTAATTTTGTGTTCTTTTTATCTTAAGCTCATAAAAAGTGATAAAACGTACTTCTGTAAAGACTTCATCCATATCACATTGGCCGAGGGCAGCGTCTATATGGAAATGAGGAAATATGAGGGTTTTCACTTGAAGCGTTTGATCTTTCCTCGTAGAATGGAAATCATCAGCTTCCTTATCTACAGTTACCTGCAGGGGCACCTCCTCCTCCCATGGCCCGCCCCCACCAGCTCCACTTAGCTTCTAAAATGTTTTCACTCAGTGTTTTTAAATAATCCAAAATCTACCAACAATTAAGCTTCGGTACATTCACTACAGACCCAAAGTAATTCTGAAAAAAAGTTTTTCTGCTAAAAGGGCCCAATCAAAAAGGAAAAATAGTTTGACCTCACTATTTGCTCAAAAATGAGAATCAGTTTTTGAATAAAGTACCAAAGTAAGAAGGTAGAGAGAATTAGGAAAACTCTTCAGGCACCGCTTCTCATTCAATACCTTTGTATTGACTTTTTCCTCAACATGCGTAATCCTGAGAAGAGAGCACAAAGTTAAAATAAGGGAAACACTATTTAGTCCAGGGTAGGGCTCATCGTTCTTACTCGGTTTCCGGCTGCTCTCACGTCTAGGGGGTTCATTAAGCAAATCAGCCTGCATGAGAAAAAGGCGATGGCACTTGAAAATGCCAGCGATGCGAGGATGCCTAGGTGTTGACACAATAAAAATAAACTTGACATTTTCCTGACTTGCCTTTTTCAGAAAGGAGAGAGGGGGAAGGAAACATCACTATCTATAAGATTGGGGGTAGGAAGGGAAGAGAAAACAAAATGGAGCCACTGTAACCTCATCCTTTTTGAACTGCATCGTCTTCTTAGTTGCCCGGAAGAAAGGGCCTTGTCTTCATGGGATACTGTTACAGATGAACGTCACGATTTTGAAATGAGTATTTCCTTTTCTTTAGGCTCTGTCTTTCTCCCCCAGCCTTCCCTTCCTTCTTTCTGTTCCTGGCTTTCTCTCTTCTTTTCCTTCCTAATGCATCACTTTGTAGGTCCATTGAACAGAATGCCATTGGCTATGCCTAGCACAGGGCAGTGGCCAGGAATATTCTACAGAATAAAACAGATGTGGACCCTGCCCCACAGAACCGAGACTCCAGTGAACAGAGGACTTGAGGCAAATCATTACCGTTAATTCACTTTTCAATACGCGCGGAGAGAGAAAGGGTGGATATTGATTTTCAATAATGACCCCGCCAGCAGTATGGTGTGTGTGTGTGTGTGTGCAAGTGTAATTCTGTGTGTGGGGGATATCCAGTAGGCAGGGTTGCTGATCTCAGGAGCGGATGCTTGAAGACAGGCCAGTTGCTATGGTTCACATGGAAACGTTCTCTGCACTGACCAGTTGGGTGGACATAGGCCGTTCGGAGTTCTGAAAAGGTCTCTATTTTATAGCTGGTGTCCACATTTTAGACATGAGCCATGAGGAGCCAGGGCCCCTGGGGCTTGATCTTCACTTACTTCTTTGGGTGCGGCCTTCATCCTCGGCAGTTCCCGTCTCCTGTGAGTCATGTGAGATCTGAACCCCGAACTCCCAATCTTGACACAGTCATGGGTTAGGTCCGAGGCTACCCTGACCTGGTGGTACTAGCACCAGCCTGTGATCTTTGTCCTCCCACTAAATAAAAAGACTGGTTCATTTAAAAAACCCAGAGAGCAGCTGACGCAGAACAAGTTAGCGAAGGAAAACCATCCCTAAGTATTAACCATGATCTGTGCTTAATTCTGTCCATAATCAGAAACCAAGAGTGCCATTGGGGGCCTTTCCAAGTACTTAGGAAGCGGTGTCTGTGGGGGTTTACGTGTGTGACGGGATTTGTTGCTCCTGCCATCACAGTGCCTACAAGAGTGTGAAGCGTCCGTTCATGTCACCTGAGTTGTTCTGAACGTGGTCATCTCTGTTCTCAGGGGACTTCATGTGCCGTTGTTACCTGCTAGGATATGAACAGGCCAACCCCATTCTTTGGAAGGGGTGTGCTCTTTTCCTGCCCACTAACCTGTCTTCTCTTTAAGTCTGACCTTCCCGCCAGCGTAGGAAAAACACTGTGAGGTTGAAAGGGCCCCTGAGCTTCACTGCGCATTTTTATTAAAAAAGAAAGAAGACAGTGTGTTTGGTGGCCACGCCCAGGAGGAGGCAGGAAGGCTGACAGATGCGTCTGTGCTTTTCAATCACTCCTTTAGGGCGAGATGCTCTCAGCCTCCCCAGTTCGTTCTGCCTGTGTTCACGGGAACCTGCACTCCGGATAACGGAGAGGATTATGAGTTATGACACCGTAACTGAGGCTGTGAGATGTGATTAGTGTATTGTTACTGTGAGAAAACCGCACCGAGCCATGCTTAGGTACAATTTTAAACTCATTTCGCTCAGCTCTCACGCCGCTGCTTTTCTTTCCGACTATCACACAAACACCCCAGATCTGAATGCTCGTCTCTGATAGATGCAACAAGCATTTAAGCTAACACTCAGCTGTTTGTCTGTTATGTTTTCAAACCTTTGACAGTTTTCGTTTGGTATTCAGTGGGCTGGTGTAAAGAAAACCATCTGCCCCACAGCTGCAAAGCTACCCACTTTTTTGGTTCTGTGGGCAAAAGGCAGCCGAATGCCCCTGTCACAGCCCGGAAGGCTGCTTGGGCCTCCCACTGTGTGCTTTGTGCGGTAGGCCTGGCCCTCAGTCGGCCCACAGCTCTGAAGATGCAGTTCGCCTCTGGAGATGACCTTGCCATCTTCCCTGTAATTATTTCTATAACATCGTATGGTATTGACAATGAAAATGCTAATATTCACTTTACTAGTAATACTAATATTCACTTTACTAGTAATACCCCTTTGGGTCTATCCTTCTGGACTGGGAACTCCCTGAGGCAAGGACACCTTTTTCGCTGTCCTTGAGCAGATAACTGGCCCAGAACCGCGCACTGCACTGCAGCCCAGGGCTCAGCAGTGCCCCTGGCACCTCGTCATTTCTCCACCAGCCTTCCTTACGCATCCTCGCACTTCATTCTCTGTACAGGGCCTGCAGGGACGGACTTCGTGTTTTGGTTTTCTTCTCGTGGTTCTTAGCGCTGTGCTGTGAAGGCCGCAGATGTTCCATAAATACCTACTGAATAAAGAAAACCTGCATGGTTAGTGGTTGTTATGGCCCACAACAAAGAACATGCTAATAATAGATGTTCTGAATAGGAGACCATATCTTACAATTTTATTGTACATTTTTCAATTGTTGGATGCTTATAGTAACCAAAGGTGATAAACTCTTCAAAAATCTAAATATTTCATAGTGCATTGATAAATAATATTACAAAACGATGCTGTAAGATATCAATTTGAAGTGAACCTATAGCCCAATGTAGAAAAAATAGAATTTAAACAGTGTGGAGTTACATCTTCCAAGCCACAGACACAAATTGTTTCTACATTTAAAGGAATTTCTACTTTAATCATATGACCAAGTTAACCACAAGTCTTCCTGAATTTTCATGAAAATTCAGAAGATAAGTTTTTAGTAATGTAAGCTTCTCTTAATTTTTATTCTAAATCATCATACTAATACTTTCCATCTATGCTTGGCCAGATCAATGGGTCTTACCTAGATTCAAAGATGGGCAAGATCATTGACTTGGAGTTATTTCAAATTTGCTTTTACTTCACTTCACCACTAGCACAGCAAAGAATCTATATTGTAAGGTGCAGGGGCATCATGGACTTAATGGAAACATCGGGGATTTTCTGAGCTTGGCTGCCATATAGAATGAGACATCTCTGCCCAGTAAGAGGATCCTAAAGCTGCCCTCTATCCCACCAGCCTATGAGCACCAGTGGACAAGGCAGTGGTCCAGCTGGTCGACGAGCATGCCACCTAGCCTGTGTCTCTCACCCAGGGTTTTGGGCCTTGGCAGTCCCCTGTGCCAGCCCTGGGAGTTGTTCTCTAGTACCTGTGTACAGGGCCTGGGTGTTTTCCACTCAGCCAGAATGGGAGTAATTTGGATGTGGCCTGCTTAAGTGTACAGTGCCATGGCCTACTCCTTCACAGTTGCAGAGGGTCCACAATGGAAAGATGGAAGAGTGAAGTTGTTTTCACATTCCGAAATCCCCTTCCACTTCTAACTCTAGCTAGAAATCCAAGTGCATCTTGGAGCCTCCTCCTCACTCTACGTCCTTGGCATTCTGCCCTTACCAACTGCCCGAAGTAAAGAAGTCCCCCTTTAAAAGCTGGTTTTAACGCTCTCCAATCTAGACCTGTATTTCTTAAGTCCATGCTGTAGGAGACACGTGGAAAGCGCCCAATGGACAAACACCAGGTGCTAGGTTCGGAGCCAGCCTTTGCAAAGACCTCCACCTGGAACTGACTGCTCCCCAGCTGCTGCCACTGGTGTTTGAGATGGGTGGTGATCACCACAGAGTCCCCTCCCTTTTTTTCTGGCTTATTTACCTTAAGAAAAAGGTCACCAGCCCCGCAGGTGTTGCTCAGTGGTTGAGTGTCTCCCCATGAACCAGGAGATCAGTGTGTGACTTCCAGTGTGGGCCATACAGGAGAGTGTGGTCGATGATTCTCTGTCATTATTGATGAGTCTATCTCTTTCTCCCTCTCCCTCTCTCTTCTTCTTCTCTCTGAAATCAATTAAAAAAACAAAACAAAATAGTGACAAAATGGAAATAATCATTCACTATACAAATATATATACATAATGTATATATCTATCTATATATATATATGAAATAAAGAAAAAAAAAGGAAAAAAAAAAAAAACATCACCAGAAGGAAATGATTGTGTCAGATCACTCCTGGGGCTCCTCCCTGCCACAGAACTTCTCGGCTCCTCTCCTAGGCTTTCAGGCCCAGCTCCCCTGAGAGGTGGCGGGCAGGCGGCCAATGTTGCTGTCACCAGTCCAATCGAGGGGCATTAGAAGGTATTAGAGGGCTCTCTGAGGTTACACAGATAAGCCACATTCTTTGATCAGCTTTATCAGTAACAGAGCTGACATTTTGATCTTCTTCTTTGTCTATCTCTCAGTTGGTTCCAGACTAGGAAACAAAAATAATTTTTCATTCTTGGCCACTAAAAGCCTCAAAAATAGGTAGGACAAAGTCTAAAGGATGGATATAGATAGAGATAGAGACATAGATAGAGACATAGAGTTAGAGAAATAGAGAGAGGTAGAGAGAGAGAGGTATAGATATCTATATATATTAGAATAATTGTGTACATGTGTATTCTGATATGTATATCAGAATAATTATCACTAAAGATAGTTCAGTAAGAGTTTTCACTTCTACTTCTGGAGGCAAGAGGAAGAAAATTCACGTTCACAATATGTGAAGGAAACTGAGGGGGCGAATGTGCTGAAAGAGCCATTGACTTCCGGAGAAGGGCTGTGCGGGAAGCTGCTTTGCCCGCCTGGGTGGCACCATGTTAAGGGCTACTCCCTACGGAGCCATATGTCTTCCCATGTTTCAATAGTTGACATTTCTCCTGAGCCCTGGTCAGCAGCTGCCCTACAGACCTGTTTTCTTTTGTGTGCGTGTCGGGAGGAAGACATGTAAGTCCTTAGTTCTTTGTGTGAGTGGTTTCATTTGGGGGCTTTAGTGTGATGTTTCTTCCCGAGGTCCCTGTAAGTGGTCTGAAGATGGTCGTTTGTGTGGGCAGGAGTCTGGTCTGTGGAGTTTTCAAATGGCTTGCCACCAGATGCCAAGTCTGTCCATCTTCACGATGCCCAGTCAGGCCATCTGTAACCAGAGCTGTCAGGGCTATTTCTCTAAGACAGTGGCACATAAGGGGGTATTTAGAAAAACATGGTGGGTGAATGACTGAATAGAAGAGTGCATAACCCTAGATGGATCTTTTCGGTTTGGCTCAAAGCCTTTCTTTTCTTTTTCTTTCTTTTATTTTCTTTCTTTCTTTATTTTTGTTTAGCTTAGAGCTTTTCAACATTATTTTTCAAACATAAGCGATTCAAACATGACTTGTACATCACCTTTTAATTAGGGCAACATTTGGGGGTTTCTGGGGGAAAAAGTGATACTTAAAGGGAAAATAATGTAGTGGGTCTCCTACTGCCTGGTGCTGTATTCATCCTTAGCAACATGAGGACTTCCTAAGCGGATCTACATTTGATAAACTCTCTGGATGATAGTAGGTGTAAAACAAGTGGCACACCCTCCCCACCCTCTAGGGTTCTCACTGAACAGTTCAGTTGCTCAAAGAGAGGACTAAAATCAAGAGACAAAGGCTATAAGGAATTAGTGCAAGATTTGCATATGCTAATCCCTCTTACCTGTTAGGAAAGCTAGGTGATAACGCGCTGATATTTCCCTGGGGTGCACTGAAATGTTATGAATTAGTGTCAGGGAAGCACTTTCCAAGCCTCGGAGAAAGATGTGCTGCAAGTTCACAGCATCATTATCATGCCGACTATCACAAACAAAAACATCCCCTCCACTGCCCTCTCTTATAAGTCCCATCTTACTGATTCGTCATGTCAAATAATACTGTATTTTCTTACACATCTTCCCTCCCACCCCACCGCCCCTGCTTAGAGTAAGAAAGCAGTCTCACAGCAAGAGAAGAATGCTGTCGGGTGGGATAAGGTGCTATATATCCAAAGTTCCTTTTATCTGACGAGCTCTCCAGATTCAATATCGACTTACAGGGCTGCGTTATTTTTCACGACACTGTGTTCTTGGCTTTCCGTGTTAAGGAGAAATGCCCCATTAAGAGGAGGTGTGCGTGTTAATTCCCAGCGTGCCCTCTGGCAGCGTCCTCATTGCACTGGAGGTGGGAGCAGGTGGTGTCCTTGAGAATTAGATACATGACGTTCCAGTTGTCAGGCAAACAGTGCGCTGTGCTCAAGTATCCCCACAGTGAGTCTCATTAGCTGCCCCCGATTGGGGGACCTTTATTTCTGTTTGCATACAGCAACACAAGCACACGCAGGTGTCACCTGTGGGTTCAACTTGGTGTACCTTTAGCTTTCATCTATAAGAGGCCTTTGGAAGAACAGAATGGAGGAGCCCGTGTGAGTGCCCATCCACCTTCTACAGCAGCCACCCCCTACCCCTCCAAACAGACTCTTCCCTTTTCTCCACTTTCCTGTGAAGTGATAGCAATGTCACCAAACTGGAGCCCAGCTTACACCCTTCCTAGCTACAGCATCTTTGCTGTGAAAGGATAGAACAGGTCCCATCTGAGCTCTCAGATGTTTCCAGAGGCATCGCACTCTGCAAATTATACTGTTTTGCTAGCATTGAAATGTCTTCAGAATCAGAGGGCAACTGAAAAATCCGTTGGATGTTTTTCATTGAAAGATTACGTATATTATGTGTGTGTGTGTGTGTGTGTGTGTGTGTGCACATGAAATGAACATCAGAATCTAAGAGAAAGCGAGGGCACAGCAGGAGAGGAGGCCAGAGTAGGTGGTACTGGTTCAGGCTCTTAGTAGTGCTGTCTGCGTGAAATCGAAGTCAAGCCTCACAGATCTGTTAAGTTTCTATTAGCCTCGTTATAATGTTAAAGAACATGACATGTATTTTTAAGTTTTATGTGGCCCGGTACTTCCAAACTATCATTCCAACATGTAATCAGTATTAAAAATTATTGACTTGAACCAGCACACTGAAATTCGATCACTGAATTATATTCTGGGTGGGGTCCTTTCAGAAGCTTTATTTTCCGTTCTTTCCATATTCCTGTCCTTTGAAGCTCCTTTTTCTCATAGTCCAAGGAGGCATGGACTCCCACACTCCTGCAAATATGTACCACCTACACCCCCCCCCCTCTTTTTTTTTTTTTTTTTAAATCCAAGGCATTTAATATTGCTAAAATCTGTATGTAGCTGAAGATTTAGTGCAACTCTGAACCAAGTATTTCTAGAGGACCCAGTCAGTGCTGTAAAACAGGTTCCTGTGTGCCTAGGGCAGGGGTGGGGAATGTCCGGCCTGAGGGCACGATAAGGCTTGCAAAATAATTTGGTCTGGCCCTGCCAAGGCATTGGGGTGAGTTAATTAAATGTTTGACCAAATGTAGCAGGCTATTTGTTTTTAAATATTTTATTATTATCATTATTTTTAATATATTTTATTGATTTTTTACAGAGAGGAAGAGAGAGGGATAGAGAGTTAGAAACATTGATGAGAGAGAATCATCGATCAGCTGCCTCTTGTACACCCCCTACTGGGGATGTGCCCGCAACCAAGGTACATACCCTTGACTGGAATCGAACCTGGGACCTTTCAATCAGCAGGCTTTCAATCCACTGAGCCAAACCGGTTTTGGCTAGTAGGCTATTTTTTAAGTTGATAATTTTGCATGGCCTGCAAATAATATTATAAGTATCCAAATGGCCCTTGGCAGGAAAAAGGTTCCCCACCCCTGGCCTAGAGCATGGTGAGCACCGATTGTTAGCTTACCTTTGTGTTTATACAGATTTAAACAAAACTTTCTTCCACATTTTTTTTTCTTACAGAAGGTACAGAATATGGGCAGATACACCTTAGAAAGAATACTGTGTCAGATAACCTTAAAGACCTTCAAACAGTGTAAAAAAATAAGCTTTCAATTAAGTTTTCAGTTGTATAGTTCCTACAGGTGACTTTCCACTGGGTCCCCCTTCCCCAGTAGGTTGCATGAACACATTTCCACAAACAACATATTGTCAGAAAAGGCGGCTGTCAAACTGAAAATGCGAAGGCAAAGCCTTGGAAACTGCCGGAATCACATGGCAGGTTCCACTCTGACCCTGTTCAGTTCCCCTTCACCCCCAGCTGTGAGGTCCAACTGAAAGTGGTCATGGGTGTGGTCTGCCTTCAAAACTACGATCTTCTTGAAGATTGGAAGTGTACCCTGTCTACCCTGGACTTAAGATATGTTTTCAGTCATAAACTCTATGTCCATGGATGTCTCAGATGCTCCTTTCTGTGTAGGTGGGGTTGGAAGGCTGGGGATGGCTGAGGAGTCCGAGTGAGGTAGGGCGGAAGGTGGCTGAGACTTAAACTGCCCAGGACTGGCTCATGGCCCAGGCCTGGAGCCCGCAGGGCTGCCTGTATCTCCTTTCCTCCAACCACAACAAGGTTAGAAAGGAACGGGGGTAACAGGCTAATCTCTTCCCACTTCATATTCAGAGGGTGAGGCTGTAAATTAATTGAATAAAGTGATTATTCTCCTTTATTAGAAAAGAGAATTTGATTTCTATTGCCTATTAATTTTTCAAAGAAGTTGGAGGTCTAGATAGTAGATCACCTTAGGTATATAATTATAATGAAACTTTATATGAGCTTTTTGTTATTAAAATAAGTATAATTAGGTAGGCTGGCTTCCCTTGCAATTATCTCTTTAAAGTTTCATCTCAGGTGCAGGCTATTGTTAATATTTTATGCGGGTCTGTTTTATTTTGGATGAAGGTTTTTGACAACGCATAACATATTGTTAGATAAGTTCCATTTATATCTTGCCGAAGTTATATCCAAATGTGGGAAATGAATATTCTAGTTTGTTTTAGGAATATATTCTGTGCATAGGTTTCTTAGAATAAATTATAAAATGTCTTTATCCTAGAAATGATAGTATTAAGTCAATATTTGATGTTATTGATAATAATACCATCAGGGAAAATTAAAATTCAGTAATTCACTTGATGTCATTTTTGAATTTGAGAGTATGGAGAAAACAATGCATTTAATTCATTTTAAAATGATCTGAAAAATACCAATAATGTGCAGGGCTGTGATTTACATAGGAGGAATGAAACACGTGACACGGTGCTGAGGATTTTCACTCGGCAGGGTGGATATGGATGTCCTGCAATGTTGGGGAACACAGGGCACACTTCTTCAGCTGCTAATTGAATACGTGGACGATTCTCACTGCACAAGGTCAAGCGCATTGCTGCGGAGAAGGCACATTCTGTTTGGTTTGGCCTGTATTCCTGTCAAACCAGCGTCTGCAATGAGAAGCCTCTTCTGTGGTCCAGGAGCACCTATAACATCACCACCAATAATTATCCGGGCATTTTGAAAGGTTAACGGGGCACATATACAGAAAGCCCTTCCTGGGAGCATGTTAGTCCCGTGAAAAGCCTGCGTTCGCAGGTCATAAGCCCTGACTAGTGGCGCCACTGTCTCCTGCAGCTTCCAAGCTGAGGGGACAGAGAAGGCCAGTCAGGAGAGAACCAGGGCCTCAGGGCCAGAGGGTGCCGTGACCTCAGGCTGTGAGGGATGGGGGGTGGGTTTGAAGGCACTTTCTTCTCTAAATGAAGTTTATACACCCGAGTTTAGATACAGAAAAGTCTCATTTGCATGCAGGTGAGATTGGAGGTAAGATTTCTATAATTTTTAATCGGTTGACATTTTGCCAGAAATTAGTTGAATCGTTGATTTCAAACCACCTTGGGAATGGAAGGTAGAGCTGGCAGCTGGGGGAGGGGCAGCGGCAGGGGGTGAGACTGGGAGGGTAGGCAGGGTGTGACATGTGGGAGGACTCCACCACAAGAGAATCCAGAGGAGTCGGACGTTCACCTCCAAATATACTCTTTTTAAAATGTTGGTTATTTTGTTTTTAATTGAATTTAAGGGGGTGATGTTGGTCCTCTTGATGCCTGCATGTCCGACCACATTCGCAGAGTGGAGATATGGGGAAAGGTTTGTTGCAGGTACTACTGTCTTTGCCAATGGCGAATGCTAAGTCTCTGCAGCGCCAGGGGAAACCACAGTATTTGCTTGATATACTTTTATTGATTATTTATTTATTTATTTATTTATTTTTTAAGGAGAGGAAGGGAAAGGAAGAGTGAGAAGCATTGATAGGCTGCCACTTGCATGCCTTCTACTGGGGTCTGAGCATGCAACCCAGGCGCATGCCCTGACCGGGAATTGAACCAGCTACCTCTTGGAGCATGGGACAGTACCCAACTAAGTGGACCACACGGCCAGGGTTAGAACCCTAGTTCCCATGGACAATTGCTGGGCCTGTTGGCGAACAGCCAGGTGGGTGCTGGGATGTCATTAGCAGAGCTGTTTCGTGTGGTGGTGGTTTGTGTGTTTCTAGCTCTATGGGAATGCAGTCTGGGGAAAATGGTTCTTGCAGCTATCTGTTGCCAGATAGCATGTGGGCAGAGTTCCAAGTTTACGGTAGTTCTTCCTTATCCTTATGGTTTCCTTTCTGCAGTTTCGGTTATCCCCGGTCAACTGAGGCGTGAAAATATTAAAGAGGAAATTCCAGAACTCCACAATTCATGAATTTCAAGTTGCAGGCCATGCTCACACTGCCCTGCTCCATCCAACCCAAGATGTGGGTCATTGCTTTGGCCAGTGTGTCCATGTAGTACATACAGTATAGTAAGATATTGAGAGAGAGAGAAAGAGAGAGGGGGGGCGCATTCACATAACTTTTATTGTAGCATATTATTATTGATCTCTATCATTATTAGTTATTGTTGTTAATCTCCTACTTGCCTACTGTATAAGTTAGATTTATCGTAGGTGTGTGTGTCCAGGGAAAACAGTATCCTGGGGTTTGGCACTATGTGCAGTTTCAGGTTCCCACTAGGGATCTTGGAATGTATCTTCCAAGGATAAGGGGGGGTGGTAAACCTGACATGTAATGACTGATCTTTACCCTATCCATGGGGCCCTCCATGTGAAGTGTCCCTAATCCCAGGCTGAGATGCTGGTGCCGAATGTCGTCAGATAGGAGGGATGCCGGGCGTCATTTTTCCTGTTTGCTCAAACACCTGCGTTTCCTGGGCGTCTCTGCCTATTAGGAGGTGGGCTGAGTGCTTAAAGCAGTTACACGTCACAGCCCTGGGCAGGTTATAGGCATCTTAGCGGTACAGAAGCCTGCAGCCAAGACAGGCTCCGCATCTCATTTGTTTACACAGTTGGGAATTCCTGGTTTTCTCGCCTGCATATGCTGACTGAGCTGAGCGCCTTTCTCCTGCTTGATCGTCTCTTGTGAAACCTTGCTCTGGAATGACAGGGACGTTTCTAAGTGCCCCAGGGTGCGTGGTGCTTACGGACGGCTCCAGCAGCAAAGTCAGGACCGACTTGGTGCCATCTCACCGCGGCCTAGAGGTCTTGACCGCTGAACAGAAGGCGGCCTCGGTGAGCCTGGTCCAGCCGGGCAGGCCGAGCCCAGCACTGGGAGGCATCTCTCCTTCCTCTCTCCTTCCTCTCTTTTTCCTCTCTCCTTCCTCTGGACCCTCACATCACGTTCATGGAAGGGCCCTTAGGCAAGTTGGCTGTGGCCATGCAGGGTGAGGCTAGGACATGGGAGCTGTGGGGCCTGGGACGGGGTGGGGCGGGTCAGAGAGGGGTAGTGGCCTGTCGGGGGAACTGTGCCTAGGGCCCAGCAGGCAGGAGCTGACCCCTGATGGCATCAGGGTGGAGCCTTCAGGATGCGCCCAGACGAGGCTGCAGTGGGCTTCCCCCCACCCGGGAGGCCTGGTCCCTGGAGCCGGTGCCCAGGCCCCTGCAGTGCCAAGGATTCCCCTTCTTACTGGTAGACTCAGCCAAGTTTGGAGGCAGGAGGACAGCTGAGAGGCACGAGCAGGGTCCGAGGTGTGGGCCCGCAGGGCAGTTCCCACCAGGGACAGGTTGGCCCTATGGGATCTGTGTGGATGCCATGGCCATTCTGCCAGAGGGATTTTCCCAAAGGAGGCAACCAGGGCAATCGACCAACTGGACAGCCAAGCCCAGAGCATTAGGAAGTAGCTGCTGCTCTAGTGAGGAGCCTGTGAACACCAAAGTGGGCTGCGTTCAGGGGTCGGATAAGCCTGGAGCGCCATACCCACTGGGAACTCAGCGCCTTCCCCCAGTCCTTCACAGCCCACAGCGGCTGCTCACTGAAGTGCCTGGGGCTTCTCACATCCTTAGTGTTTTCTTGTGGAGTTCCTGAAGGAAGACGGGCTCCCTAGGTCTGTGGTTGGCAAATTGTGGCTCGAGAGCCACGTGTGGCTCCTTGGCCCCTTGAGTGTGGCTCTCCCACATAGACAGCCTGGGCAAGTCTATGTTGAAGAAGTGGTGTTAGAAGAAGTTTAAGTTTAAAAAATTTGGCTCTCAAAAGAAATTTCAATTGTGCTGTTGGTATTTGGCTCTGCTGACTAATGAGTTTGCTGACCACTGGCCTATGTCCTTCTGAGATTCGCAAAGCACCAACTCCGTGTCCTTGGGGTGTGGGTGTGGGCCTGTCTGTGTGAGCCTGTTGGGAACTGGCCTCTTCAGTGGCCTGTATCTACTTGAACGAAGAAGATGTTAGCCCAGCCAGTGTTGCTCATGGGGTTGAACGTTGTCCCATGAACCAAGAAGATGCTCATGTGGTCCTGGGTCAGGGCACATGCCTGGGGTTGCAGGCTCGATCCCCAGAGGGGGTGAGCAGAGGGCAGCCTAGCGAGGATTCTCATCATTGGTGTTTCTAGCTCTCCCTCTCCCTTCCTCTCTCCCTAAAAATCAATAAAAACATATTTTTAGGGAAATTTTAAAAAGAAAATAATTTTAAAAAGGATCATTTCAGGAAATAACCTTGTTGGTTTCATTCCGTGGTGTTGCTGCGTAATCAGCCCAATGGGTGTCTGTCTGTCTGTCAACTTGCTGTTTCCCCAGCAGGAGACACAGAGCAACTGCTTCACATCTGGCAGCCCCCACTTGGTCTTTAGTTGAGCCATATTGTGGTCTCACTTCTCTCTCACTCCAAGCTTTCTCTCTCCTTATTTTTCATACATCTCTAATTTTAAAAAATTAGTGTTTCATTCCTCCACCCACCTTGTCTGCCTGTTTTCTTTTTCAATTATCCTTGCTAAATGCTGACCAGAAATAGCACAGATAACGATGTCCACGGACAGTTTATAAATCTCAATTGAGCCAATAATTTCAACCTTGTCTTCTATCAGATCTTTTTATGGAAGCTGCTCAAAATGATCAAAATTGATGAATGTGCCTTTCTCTCCCTCTCGTCACCTCTGTGCGTTCTCCACAGAGATATGAAAATGCCATGGCTAAGAGACGGGCAGTGGGGGGAGGAAAGAGAAGGCCTGGTCATCCATCAATGGGACAGTCAGTCCCGGGATAATTAGGAATGGGCCCACGCTAACTTACACGCTTCTGAGCAAACGGAGGGCTGGTTGGAGCAAGCGAGGACTCTCCCCGCAAGAAGGCTTCCCCATGACACTGCGTGAAGGGAAAATGGCACTAAAGCCCTGGCCAGTTTGGCTCAATGGATAGAGCGTTGGCCTGTGGACAGAAAGGTCCCAGGTTCAAGTCCGGTCAAGGGCATGTACCTTAGTTGCAGGTACATCCCCAGTGGGAGATATGCAGGAGGCAGGTGATCAATGTTTCTCTCCCATCGATGTTTCTAACTCTCTAATCCTCTCCCTTCCTCTCTGTCTAAAATCAATTAAAAAAAAAAAGAAAGAAAGACAATGGCACTAAAGAGAATGTGGATGTTCATGAGCTTACGAGGCTGAGCACGAAATGCAAGATGCAACCAGGAAAGAGCAATGCAGTCCAGCGGGTTTATGAAAACAGGGAAGGAGCACTGGCAATCAAGAAAACACTTTAAGAAAATAGCAAGGGGGTGGGGGGTGAAATGCAGTTGCACTTTAGAAATATGTGCTGAGAAAGGGAAAAGGCAGTCAGAGCTTAGACCAGGCATAAAGGCACTTAGGAAATTGTTATGAGACAAAGGGACAGGCGCTGTCCAGGGTGCTAGGAGCGCACTGCTAGGCGGAGGCGTGTTGGTTTTGTGTCTGGAGTGCTCAGGCCAGCAGCCGATGGGGAGCTTCTTCCTCAGTCTGGTCAGCCTTCCACCTCTGCCATCCCCGGTGACCCTCTGCTGCGGGAGGCGAGGTTATATTTAGACAAGTGTCCCTGACTCATCAACAACAACATGGCTTCGTGGAAGAAATAAGCTCCAGGACAGACCAAAAAGGCCAGTTGTGCATCTTGCAGAAATAAATATTAGCACAAGGAAAACAAGAAATGCTGATAGCATTGCAATGATTCTCAAATTAATGGTCCCAGGTAGTCATTAATCAATCCTGCTAAATGCCAAGCCAGCAGGACCTTCTTCCCCCTCAGGATCCACCACCCAAATAAGCATGAGAACTGCCAGAAACCCTGGAACCCCAAGGCCACGCCCTCCTTTCTGAGTGCTTATCCCATGGCGGCCTCTCCTTTTCCATCAGAATCTCGAATTAGATATGACTCTGTCGTCTTTGGAGGAGATGGGAAAGCCAGGTGTTAGCAGGTTCTCTGCATCTGAGAGCCATCAGCACATAGGTGGTAAAGGAGGCTGGTGTTAGCATGTTACAGAGTCATCAGCACATACATGATAAAGGAGGCCAAGTGTTAGCATGTTCTCTGGATCTGAAAGTCTATTTATTGAAGAAATAGATTTAGAATACATGTAAATGCTCAGTTATCATGAGAGAATACAGAGTTAAAAAGGGATTAAGAAATAAAAATGTGATTCCATTCCCACCCTGACTATAAAATTCTACCCCCAAATAAGAAATGATAAACTTGCCAAAGCTGGTTTGGCTCAGTGGTAGAGCATCGGTCTGCGGACTGAAAGGTCCCAGGTTCGATTCCGGTCAAGGGCATGTACATTGGTTGCGGGCACATCCCCGGTAGGGGGTGTGCAAGAGGCAGCTGGTCGATGTTTCTCTCCCATCGACGTTTCTATCTCTCTCTCTCCATTCCTCTCTGTGAAAAATCAATAAAATATATTAAAAAAAAAGAAATGATAAACTTATTCTCTTTATTTTTTTATGTTATATAACATTTATATTGTTTCACTACTATTTGACATATTAATGCTCCCTGAAGAGGTGGAGTCAAATGTAAGTTTATTAAAAACTAGAAAGTAGTTGGAAATAGCTTATCTATAGCTTGGGTTTCACCAATTAATTCATTTGAGTCATCTCTATATTATCTGGAAGTGTTTAATTTTTCCTGTTTCTAGGTAAAGCCAACATAGACACAATAAATGTTAGTATTCAATAATATCATGAAAACTATTTCCAGATGTGAAAATTAACCATAGGAAAAAAATCTAAAAAAAAAAAAATTGCTATAAGAAATGTTTCTGATTTTACTGCCTATGTTTTCTTCCAGGATTTTTATGGTTCCTGGTCTTTAAGTATTTCATGCAGTTTGCATTTATTCTTATGTAAGGTGTAAGGAGATAGTGTAGTTTTATTTTTATTTTTGCACATATCTGTACAATTTTTCCAACACCATTTACTGAATGGCCTGTCTTTACTTCATTGTATGTTCTTGCCTTCTTTGTCTATTATTATTTAACCATAAAGGCACGTGTTTATTTCTGGGCTCCCTATTCTGCTTCATTGATCTATGTGCCTATTTTTATTCCAGTACCATGCTGTTTTGATTATTATGATCTTGTAGTATAGTTTGATATCAGGTATTATGATACTTCCAACTTTGTTCTTCTTTCTCAAGATTGCCGAGGCTATTTGAGATTTTTTCGGTAGCTCCATATGAAATTTCGGAATGTTTGTTCTAGTTTTGGGTATCTTGATAGCAATTGCATTAAAACTATAGATTGCTTTGGGTAGTATGGGCATTTTAACATTAATTCTTCCTATCAATGAACATGGTATATGCTCCAACTTATTTATATCTTTTTCAACTTCTTTCTTCAGTGTCTTATAATTTTCTGAGCACATGCCTTTTACTACTTGATTTAATTTATTCCTAGGTACCTTATTTTATTTTGTCGTAATTATAAATGGAATTGTTTTTCTTAGTTTCTCTTTCAGGTAATTCATTATTAATATATACACATTTTTTTAAAGACTATTCTTTAAAGCAGTTTTAGTTTTACAACAAAGTTGAGATGGAAGTAGAGATTTCCCATATACTCCCTGCCCTCACACATGAATAGTCTCCCCCATTACCAACATCACTAACCAGAATAGTGTCCGTGTGTGTGTGTGTGTGTGGGGGGGGGGGGGAATTTATACAGCAGATCTCTGTGTGGTGTGTGTGTGTATGTTTTTAAACCAGGGATGAACCTATGTTGACACCATTGGCACCACAGCCACCCAAATTCCATATTTTACAGTAAATCAGGGTTCACTCTTAATACTGTACATGGTATGGGTTTGGACAAATGTGTAATGCATGTGATTGTCATTATAATATACGGAGCATTTTCACTGCCCTCAAAATTCTCTGTGCTTTGCCTATGCTCTCTGCCCCCTGTCCCAGTAACCACTGAGCTTTACTGTCTCTATGGTTTTGCCTTTTCCAAGAGCTCATCTAGTTGGACTTGTGCAGTAGGTAGGCTTTCAGATGGGCTTCTCATCCTTCGTCATATGCATCCAAGGTGTCTCCATGACTTTCATGCCTTGAAAGCTCATTTCTTCCTTTGCATTGAATACTATTCCATGGCCTGGATATACTGTACAGTACTTTTCACAGAGATCTGATGTATAAATCCCACAGCGCAGCGCACTGCCTACCATGGGGCTTTGCTTACAAGCTAAACCCAGTGAATTTTGAGTGAGGGCATGAATGAGCCCATTTCCACATGTGCTGGAAAATGTGGCTTAGAGGTAGAGTTCTTTGCTGCACTGATGAATAAGACCTGCATTTTCATCTCTGCAGGGAGCTAAAATAAAGGATTCATTTCAAACCTTGAAATCCCAGAACCAGCTCCTTAGCATTGTAAGCTTGGGCTGCCACTTGACTCGTTTCCCTTTTCCCTCCCATACCTCATGGGGGTGGGATTTCTCCCTCAGGATGTCACCCCAAGGAATGAGGGGCCCCTGGGTGGGGTTTTCCCAGCCCCTCTCCTGCTTTTCTGAGCTGGGATGACGTGTGGAGAGCTCCAGCCCATGATGTTTGAGTCTCCGTTACCATGGAGCCGTGCCCTGGCTCAAAGAGGGTCTGACCACGCACAGTGTTCCAGGGAGAGAGAGTGATGAAAATTAAACTTCAAAAAGCCCTGCTTAATAGAGATGGGAAAATGTTTTCAAAATTAAATACAGGGTGGAGAGTACAATACATTTTTACGGCTGCCCTTGCTCTGCAAACATCGCCTTTTATTATAGTTTATTGTTGCTTTCTGTTTTGGGGAATTGTATTACTTCTAAAAGACCCTGCTGTCTGCTAGCTTCTGGGCTTATGTCCAAAATACAAATGGACATTAACTCAATTCCACAGATAAGATTCCCTCAGAGACTGCCAGGAGACTTCCCTCGTCCGCCTCCACCAACACGGTCTGACCCGAGCCCTACCTGACACAGCTACTCATAGGAGAAATAACAGGATCAGGTGCTTGTGTGGGGGTCGAGAAGGATTTCAGAGAGTGAAGGATAAACACAGGATTCTGAAGCAAAGATTATTTGGAGGATGAAGCCATGAAGGTGACCTTGGCACCAGAACGAAGGTGACCTTGGCTCCAGGGCAGGCCTGTAGTTGATGTTGAGGCCAGGGATGCCTTCATTACAGGAAGGTCTGTGTGGTACCCAAACCTGTATGCCAATCAGTGAAGCTCCTCCCACAGAATGCACCTGCTTCTCCTGCATGGATTGAGTGAGCAGGATTTGTAGTTTTTATGGACCCACAATTACACTTATTTAGAGTTTACCTGTGCTATATATAGCTCAAGGATTTTGTACGTGCTATAGCACTTCAAAGCATAATAATGCTGAAAAAAAAAGTAGTATGCTTATAAAAATATTTTTTTCTGATAAGAATTATGTAGTTATTTTTTACAACTTTTAGGAGGAATGAAATTTAGGGATACATTAGAAGGCTAACAAAATGAATCGCAATGAAATATTTTTAGATGCTTCACATAATTGCATGATTCTGGGGAAGGAAAGAGGAAAGAATTGAAAGCATTCTCCACTATAGGACCTGGATCTGGACAGTGCACTTAGGCGCTGGGGTATGGACCCCGTGCTGGCCAGGAGGGCTGTGTTGTCACCTGAGCTCTGGAACACACAGTACACTGAAGAGATGCTGCTGAAACCTGGCAGTTGTCTTGATGACACCGGGTGAGTCATAAGTGAGAGTAATCATCAGGTTGTGACTTACAGTCAGCATGGCTTCCAATCCACAGCTAAGTGTTCATTTCGACTCTTTAAGGCTCGGACTCCCCATCTGTAAAATTGGATGCAGAATCCTACTTACTTCAAAAGGTAGCTGTACTGGTTACATTGGATTTGCCACGTTCACGTCATGAGTTCCCAACCTAGCGTTAGCATCGGATAAATATGGATGCTTGTTTGTGTACAAATGTGAAATCGACTTGGTGGATGCATACATCATCATGGATCTTCCAGTAGAATACGTATGTTGAATTTTGAGGATAGTTAGGGAGGACGTTAGTATATTGTTCCTGATTTCACACAACTGGTATAGGTGGGCCTAATTCTACCTTCATAATAAATCATGGTCTAGGTCCATGGGTGGTCAGCAAACTGCAGCTCCCGAGCCACATTTGGCTCTTTGGCCCCTTGAGTGTGGCTCTTCCACAAAATACCCCGGCCTGGGCGAGTCTATTTTGAATAAGTGGTGTTAGAAGATGTTTAAGTTTAAAAAAAATTGACTCTCAAAAGAAATTTCTATCATTGTATTATTGATATTTGGCTCTGTTGACTAAGGAGTTTGCTGACCACTTGGCTAGGTGATGCGCTCAGGAGTTTTCTGTCATGGCAATGATGTCACTCATCGTTTGAAAGCTTTTTCTCTATTTAACCAGCAGGGCTGCTGTGAGGTAGGCCAAGAGGAATCACTATGCTATTTGTTTTTACCGCCTTCATTCTCAAGATGTCACAATCTCTATTGACTATCCCATTGTTCCTCAGGTGGAGGGCTAGCATTCCAGACAGGAATCCGCTGAGCAGGCCCATCTGGGGAACCATTAAGTAGAGGGGTTTGCAGGGGCCAGGAGGCTTGGTGGGCTGAGTGCTGGACTGCCTGGGACTCAGCTGTCCAGGGAGAGAGCTGCTCTTACACAGCTTGTCCCTGACCTGTTGGCAGGTGGTCTCAGGTCACCAAGTGTCCTCTCCCTGGTGGCCTGCCATGCTGGCTCTCCCTTTTCCTCCATACCAGAAGGACCACATGTGTCACTTAGAAATCTGCTCAGACTATGGCCCAGCCCCTGGGACTTGGTGTGCCCTGGTTCGCTCTGGGCTCTGTGTGATGCTCATCAGTGCCGATGGCGATGGTCACTGTGGTGGTCCACAGGTGTCATGATGAATGAGTGTCTAATCAGAGCCAGTGCAGCAGCCAGCACACTTCTGCGACTTCCGAGGCATTGAAGTGCCAATGAGACTTTCAGATAAACATACCAAAAAGTCCAGTTTAGTGGGGTGTTGGGATGAGAAAAATATAGCACATTCTTCTCTCCCTTTCTCCGTGGCCTGGCGCTTCTGGGCATGCCTTTCCTCCCGGTGGGGTAGTTTCCCTCTGGGATTCCAGGACAACACAATCTCTGTTTTAGAGGCTGAAAGCAGAGAGCGATGGCTGAGAGCCCCTGTCCTCCTGGTTAGGGTGAGCCCTTCATTGCCGACCTCCAGCGCATTTACCTGCAGAGGCAGCTGCGCATGGAGACACGGTGGCTTCCACGCCCTGCGGGCCCTGCAACATGTTTACGTTGCTGACTTCTTACTGTTTCCCCGAAGACAAAAGGGTCTCAATCTTCTTTATTAGAAAGAGTTCCCAATTAAACTTTCTGCGGAGGGCGGTCCGATGCTGGACATGGGCACCTCTCTGAGGCGGATGCAGACTAAGCGAACAGGAGGGCCCGCACGTGAGGAAGTGAGACTGGATTTTCAAGGTGGCACAGAGGCAAGTGAATCCTTAACCCGAGGCTGAGGAGCAGATACCAATTAGGGAAATGAAGCCGTTTTCCCTGTTGATGACAAAGCACAGATGTGTGCACCTATTTCATACAAGCGAAGGTTAACTGCTGCTGTGGGGAGAAGCTGCTTTTCCTTTTCCCTTAGAAACGCTGAGGCAGATCGCCTGTTTGGAAAGCTTAATGGAGAACTGGAGACCGAGCCCTCACTGCAGGGGAAGGAGGGGAGCAGGGCTGGGAACCAGGGAACCTCACGGGGATAAGCAACTCTGTGCCAGGAGGTTTGGTGCTGCAAATGCACACACCGCAAACTCGGTTCACTTATATGCTCTCTGCTTTGGGGGTATTGGAACCGCTGTGGCTGCAAGAGGTCACTGCTGTCTGTATTCCCCAAAATAAAAGTTGGGCACGGGCGTTTGTGTACTTCCTTAAGGAAAGTAGCAAGTCTCGCCGTCGGTTACACCTGTGACCAGGGCAGGAACAGTTCAGAAGCCCATGCCTACAATTAAGAAGCCTCGTCAAGAAAAAGACTCTTTACCAAAGCAGTCCTTGAAAACTGGGTACTGTCCTGGCCGTGTCCTCAGTGGTTAGTGTGCACCAAGAGGTCAAGGGGTTGATTCCCAGTCAAGGGCACATATATGGGTTGCAGGTTCGATCCCCGGGCCCAGTGGGGGCACGTGTGGGAGGTAACCAATTGATGTGTCTCTCTCTCATAGATGTTTCTTTCTTCTTTCCGTCTCCCTCCCTCCCTTTCACTTTCTCTAAAGAAATCAATGGGAAAAATATTCTCTGGTGAGGATTAACAACACACAAAAAACCCACACACAAACGAACAAAGAAGCCCCCCCCCCCACAAGGCTCTTTTTATAAAATATTCAGAATTGGTAAGCACATGCGCTGCAGCCTGCTCTTCTCACGAACACTTACAGAAACCTGCTCATGTACCCACCTCCCTCCAGGTCTTTCCTTGTCTGTCATGACACCTTATCTGATGAGCCTCCATTCTAAAATTTAGACTCATTTAAATTCATTCGTTCAGCAAATATTTATCTCCTGCCTATTCCGCGCCAGTCACTGAGGCCTCAGGGGGAAGAAGATAAGGTGGATGCAACAGAAATGTCAACAGATCATTGCTGGGCGGGCTGAGCACAGCACAGGTAGGAACAGAGTGGATGGGGACCCGGATGGAGACCTCCCCGGGGTGGCCCAGTAGTGCCTGCCAGCAGTGGTGGTATTTGAGCTGCCTCTCCGAGGATGGACAGGGTGTGGTTAGAATCTGCCCTCAAGCTTATCGTGCAAGATTCTTGTGGCAGTGATGGCAGCTAGATTAAATATGTGCTGTTTCTGTAAAAGATAAGACTTCTCAGAAATGAAACCTGATTACAGAGTGTTATGATACATCACGCAAGTATCTTTCATCTGGAGGAGAATTTGAGGACCTACGGAACAGGAATAATGCGCCCAGAAAGGACCTCCCCGGGGCTGTTGCTGGGTGGACATGGGTGTCTACAAGTGTCTCACCTTCTGTTCTCTGTCTGAACTCTAGAGCATCAGAGAGATCCGATGCCTGTGGAGACTCATGTACAATAGATAACATTCATTTTCTAGGCTCTACCATTGCCAGTAGGTACTAAGTTCCATAATCCAAGGCAAGCTAAGTCCTGTGAGGGTTGGATGCCATGTCAGAGCCTAGTGATGAGATTAAAATGTGGCCCTTTTGCTGAAGAGTAGAATGTCATGTATCCACAGTTTTCTGAGACACACATTAAAAAATAATATTCTTGTTGGAGGAATGTATAGGGCAATAAGCAGTTCCATGGGTGATTAAACCGTGAAGTGAAGCCGAGTCTCTCAATGACCCGCAAAAGGCTCTTATTGCAATATATGATGGTACCATGAACATTTCCTTTTGCATATTAGTTTTTAGAATATATTATTTTATGAGCTTGAATATTATTAGCTTTCCACTAAGCAGTAAGCAGATGTTTAGACTTAAAAAAATCCTAAGTAGAATTTCTAAAATTGAAAATCCAAGTTAATGTTACTAGAACCCCAAAATAACTTTTCACTTCTCTATGGACTATTTCTTGCCCATACAAAGGCAGGAAGAAGAGGAGACGAACACTTAAATGGGAATAGGCATGCCTTTGGGTGGAGATAGCTGCTGAGTAAAGCTGGCAGATATCTACAAAATGTGACTCACAGATAGAAACTCTACATCTACCAGTTATTAAATCTGAACTTTATGAACAAAGGCAATTGAGCTAACCCTGGTCAACTCCAAAATAAGGTCTTATTTATCTCAGAGGGGCACCAACATTCCCTCACTACTTTAACTGGAATGTGATTATTTAAAAAGTATATATTGAAAAAGAACTGAAAAGCCATTACATTACCTTTCTACCTGGGTGCTATGAATCTTTTACCCTTGGACCCCATTTTTAAGGACAGGCTTTAAGAGATCATTATTGGATGGGGATGTGTAAGCTTGGAGAGAAGGTTGGAAAGATGCTAAGGAGAAGTTGTTCCATGATATGGAAATACATGTGGTGGTGGTTTCATCCTATGCAGCAGATTTGGTAAAAAACTCAGGACCAGTCTCCTGGGAAGCTTGGATGGCACCCCTGAGCCCTGTCACAGGAAGTCAGTATAGTTGAGCCTCCATTTCCCCCACATCCATGGGAAGGGACTCCAGACCTTCGTGTTTATGTTCTTTTCTCTTGTAAAATAGGAAGGAAGGACCCTTAGTGAAAAATATATAAAGATAAATTTTTATATATTTTAAGATAATATATATATTAAAGGCTTGATGCACAAAATTTGTGCAGGGGTTTGGCCCTTGCAGCTGTGGCAGCTTGCTTCAGCCCTCACAGCCTCGGTTTTGTCCAGAAGGTCATCTGGAAAAATATCCAGAAGGACATCTAGTCTAAAGATCTGGCCTGCACCCTCTTGCAATCCAGGACCCCTCAGGGGATTCAAATAGCTGATTTCCACCTGATTCCTGTAGGCTCAATCCAGCCAGGAGGGAGCCCAACTCTGTGCATTGAGCCTCTGTCCCCTGGTGATATATAATATATAATATATAATATATATTAAAAGCACAATATGCTAATTAGACTGGACATCCTTCCAGAAGTCCTTCCAGACCACTTTCTGGTCAAAGCCCGAGCTGCAAGGGAAGCCTGGGTCCCAGGTGCCGAGGGAAGCCAGTGCCAGCAGCTGGGGGGTGGGAAGCCTACAATGAATTTCATGCATTGGGCCTCTGGTATACTATAGGGTAATAATAAAAGGGTAATATGCTAATTAGACCAGGTTGACCAGACATCTTCTGGTTGTCCTGCCTTCTTTCTGGACAAAGCCACAGTGGTGGGGGCCAAGGCAGAGGTGGTTAGGGGCTATTAGGCCAGCAGGGGAGGGCAGTTAGGGGTGATCAGGTCAGCAGGTAAGTGAGCTGTTAGGAGCCAGTGGTCCTGGATTGTGAGAGGCTGCAGGCCAAGCTGAGGACCCTGGGCTTCTAATATATATATATATATTTATATATAAAATTTTGTGCACCAGGCTTCTAGTGTGTGTGTGTGTACATACATATACATACATACATACATACATACACACACACATATATATATATATATATATATATATATATATATATATATATAATTTAAAATGTACTCTTTGCCTCTATTTGCAGCATAATCCAAAAATATCCCAGTAGGTATTCAGACTTTTCTCAAAGGCATCTGGTTTTCTTGTTGTTTTTCTCAGGGGCCCCAGTGCTCCAGGGAATCATTTAGAACTTGCCCTTGAACGATCCCACCATGGACATGAAATAAACAGCACCGAGCTTTCCTCTAATGCAGTGGCCTGGCTTTGTATTGACAAAAGCATCTTCCAGTTGGTTCTTAAGTACTGCGTGCACTGACGTGTTCCTAAGGCCCAGATCCGCACGGAGACTCTGTACCTGTGCACTCCCTTTGTACATGTGTTTTGAGAAAATTCTTTAGGCCACAGGGATGGTTAGCAGTATCACTTCAGATGGAATCTGTCCTCAGAAAGTTAACCCAGGTGACCCTGGTAGTGTCTATCTATTGGAAAGTTTCTATTGGGGACATATCTGTGCTATTACAGCTTGGTCTTGGCAGCTTTTTGAAGTAAAACCATTACTTGCTGGGAGTGCAGTCAGCTGTAAGCACCCTGGTCTGAAGTTGAATTTGAGGCAGTTGTTTAATATAACTGTTGAGTACACAGCTTACCTAATTTTGTTTAACTTAGCACTGAACATTGTCTCTCAGTAATATACCGTGTTTCCCCGAAAATAAGACATCCTCCGAAAATAAGACCTAGCGCATGGAAAAATAACACATCTCTTGAAAATAAGATCTAGCGCATCTTTGGGAGCAAAAATTAATATAAGACACTGTCTTATTTTCGGGAAGACAGGGTAGATATGACAGCTGCATATTAGATTCCAGTGCATTATTTGATAATGGATTATTACTACAATGTACATAATTACTACCTGAATTATAATTTAGATCTTTCCTGTCACATGAAGGAAACTGACTATCCCATGTTCTCCAGACTCTCCTTCCTCCAACCATGTGCCTCTCCATGGCCTCACACTGTGTATATATCTCTTTTCAATGTTTATTAACATTGAGAATCTACCTACTTCTATTTTTGTCAAGAAAACATTCAGTGAGACATATCTGCAATATCACTGAGTTGTGATTATATAAATGGAACATGTAACTGCTGGGGATTTTGGAAAATACAGAAAACTATAAAGAACAGTAGACATCATCACTAATATAACTGCCCGGATAACACTACCATTTGGCTTCCTTTCAGGCTTCTACCTGTGTAACCTGTGTAGGAATGTGTGTGCATGTGTGTGTGGAAGACAGAGAAACATGTATTCATGTACTAGTATGTGTGTGAATTCCTAATTTGATTATTTCTATTTCAGATGGAAAACTACACTAAAAATTCAGACCAAACAAATGGTTACCATTCAAAATCTGTTTTAGAATTATAAATCTCAAAATACGATATGTTTATGCCATAAACATGGAATTAAATTTTGACAGTCACAAATCAGTTCAGATGTCACAGGTGTTCTAAATATTTTAAGGAGGTGTTGGTAAGAAGAATTACATAAAGAGAACAAAATAACTAGGAAAGATATTAGTCAAAGATCTCAAAATCTTGTTGTTAATCCTCACCCGAGGACATCTTCCCATTGATTTTTAGAGAGAGTGGAATGAAGGCAAAGGGGAGGGAGGTGAAGAGAGAGAGTAGGAAACATTCATGTGAGCACATCTATTGGTTGCCTCCGGCACACACTCCAACTTGGGCCAAGGATTGTGCCTGCAACCCAGGTACGTGCCCTTGACTATGAGTTAAACCTGAGATCCTCAGTCTGTGGCTGGTGCTCCAACCACCGAGCCAAACTGGCCAGGGCAAAGGTCTCCAAATTTAACTTAAATCCTTCAGTAAGTATTTATAATCCACATAAACTAAGTATAAGCTCTTTCTATTAAACATTTGCAAGTGTTTCTGCTAAATGTTTCATAAGCAGTATTTCTCTTTAAAGCCCTTTTTTTCTGTCCCCTAATAGCTGCTCTTAGGAGTGAGAATCACTGGAGATTGTGGCTGAGCGTTACGTAGTGTCTCTCTAATCATCTCTGCTTTGTCCTTCATTCATCTCCACGGCCATCACCAGAGGCCATAAAATGAGGCTTCCAATTAGTGTCTCTTAATATACTAATTGGGGATTTTCATTTTTTTTTTTTTTTTTTACAGAAAGAGTTTTATTAAACATATCGCCAGACATAGGGACTGTGTCCTTTCCTTCATCAGTCACTTTTGAGAACTGCTGCAGCTGCTAATCAGCAAAATTTCATTAAGAGGGAAAAATTAACCCCACAGAATGAGGCATTGCCAGGGGCCCCTTGTTCCCGTTTGCCAGGGAAAATGCTGGTCTCAGTGTAAACCAGACCCTGCTGCGCATGGATTGCATTTGCTTGTGAGCAGGCATGCCTGGTGGTAGGCGCCTCCCAGTTTAGGATCCAGGACTTGGGTCCTGGGTGCATCTCACCGCCTGGAGCACATACATCAGCTGGAGTGACTTCCCTGGTCTTCTGTGCCCAGAGGGGCTGTTCCCACCGAGGCATAGCTCCCCCTGTTGGCGACCCCAGAGCCCACCCATTAAGCACTCTGACATCCCGTCCGCGGCCCAGTGTTCCAGGCTGTGGCACCTGGGCCATCTCATTATTTTTTATTGCTTATAAAGAAGTGTGTTTTTGCCCAGCTGGGCATGGCTCAGTGGTTGAGCATCGACCTATGAAGCAAGAAGTCAGAGTTCGATTCCCAGTCAGGTTTTGCAGGCTCATTCCCCAGTGTGGGGTGTGCAGGAGGCAACCGATCCATGGTTCTCTCTCGTCATTGATGTTTCTGTCTCTCTCTCTCTCTCTCTCTCTGAAATCAATACAAATTAAAATATTTCATTCATATTCAGTGTAAATACTGCGTTTCCAGCAGTTGCAGGGCAGTGACTACCAGTGGGCTCACGTGAGGAAGGAGGGGTCCGGCCCCGCCCCGGGCTCTGGCTACAGCCGCTATCACATTCTCAGCGTCAAGACTAAAGCAGGAACTAGATTACATCTTATTTTCCACAATTTGCATCGCTTTAGTGCATGTCAGTGAAGCATCCTGTGGCCTCAAATGATTTTAAGATGATACCGCCACGGCCGTTCTTCCTTATAAAATTGCAAGCGATGGTGACAGCGTCCCCCGTGGGTCCAGCTGCCCGGCCGGCCACTGTGTATGTTTCTGCTCCAGCTCCTCCCTGGGGGCCCCTCTCATCTCGTCCTAACTGTTACCACCGCCGCGAAGATGTTTTGTTGGAAGAATGACCAGACTCAGCTGGGGCTCTGCCTGCCTCCTTCGCTGGCTTTCTAGAATAAAAAAGAACACAGCTCTGTCGTGTCCTTTTCTTAACAGCCACACCTCCTTCATTCCAGTCTGAGGAACCTGAAAATCGTGGCCTCGTGTCTTCTCTCGGCTACTCACACGGCCTGCCCTGTGAGCTTCCCGGGCACCGATGCTGATGGTCCGCTCAGGCCCCGACAGCCTGTTTGCCAGACACGAAGGGGTTTCCCGCATTTTAGTTGGCGAGCCTCCGGCCATCTGAAATTGTGACTCTGAGAGTCCCAACCCTGAGATGTAAAATAACTCCGGAGTTCCCCGCTGTCAGAGGCAAGAACGTATTGAATTGGTTTAGGCCAAAAAGACTTCATCTCCGGTCTGATTTACTGGCTGTTTTGGCTGGAGGTGCGGGAGCACCGTAGGAGAGGGGAGTGATTTCAGCGCGGAGCAGAGCACTGGGTTTCTGAGCCCAGTGGACGCTCGTTACTGTCATCGGGCCAAACTGGCGGTGGCTTCTCTCAGAAAGCTGTTTGTTTTCTGAGACCATCACCCACCAAGGTCGTTAGACAATGCAAATGAGGTTCTGCTGCTTTCATCATTCCTTCAAAGATGTTCGAGCAGAAGAAAGCACCTTCCATTTCACAGACATGCAAAAAGGTTATGTTTATGAACATCCCTGACTTAAAAGCACCCCGTTAGTGTGTACAACTGCAGAGCAGGAAACGGTTAGGATGCATTTTAAGAAGCTGGATTTAAAAAATATATTTTTTATTGATTTCAGAGAGGAAGGGAGAGGGAGAGAGATAGAAACATCAATGATGAGAATCATTGATTGGCTGCCTTCTGCACACCCCACCCTGGGGATCGAGCCTGAAACCTGGACATGTGTCCTTGACCGGAATCAAGCCTGGGACCCTTCAGTCCCTAGGCCAACACTCTATCCACTGAGCCAAACTGGAATTTTTGATTAGGGCAGAACATGGATTTTTTTTTTTTTTCAGAGCACTGACTTCATTTGTAAAAACTTGACAGCTTTTATATGACCTATTTAAAAACAAAATTCCTGGTTTGTTGCCTGTGACATTTAGTTGTGTATTATGAGTCGATAAATTAGTGGAAGAAAACCTTATTTATTTATTGCCTTCAAATACCTTGTGCCGAAAGCATGTGCTCTGTATGTCACTTTCACATGTGTGCATTCTGTGGTCTCATCCACAGAACACCAGGTCTGAGTCAGAGGCACACAGGCCAGTGTGCTACCAGCCCAGCCTCGTCCTTCCTCTCAGACCCAGTCCTGTGTGTGGGACTCAGAGCTGTCACCTTTGTCTTGAACCTCTCAGCTTTGACTTGCTGAGCCTTGTAGTCATTTGGTTTCCTGGGCTTTGAACTCGCTGGTTCCTGAGGCAGACTTTCCCCCATCCTTGTGTTCTGGGGCACAATCAGTGAGTAGACAGGTATATCTGGAAGGCCTGTCAATCACTAGGCCACCCCTTCATGGAAGCCCCTGAGCTGACTGATGTCTCTATGGGGCCACCTCCAGGTCAGACTTTTACTCTGGACCCTTTTCTTGCACTGGATGGCGGGGATTCAGGACCATAATCTCTTAGCCTTCAGGCTCCCACACTTCCTCCCTCTCATTCCCCCAGGCCTACACACTATCGAACTGCTCCCACCCCTTCTTTTTAAATCTCAACCACCTCCTCTCTCCACACAATCTAACTTCCATCCATTCTCTTACGCTCTGCATATTTTGTATTTTAGATGGAGTCTTGTTTACTGAGATACCTCCCTATCTTTCAAATGTTGGTGTTCTGTGTTGCAGGCTGGTAGGATCTGCTCCTCTGCTGCCTTTTCCATTCCAGGCGGTCTCTTGGACAGACCAACCCAAATCTTCAGCTTGTATTCCTCACGTTCTTATGATTCTCAAGTCTCTCTTCTTCCCAGATATCTGTTGTGACCATCTATTCCCTGTTTCTTTATAAATACTTCTTATTATTGGTTTCCAATTACAGGAACTAGCACCATCGTTATTTTTCTCAGTCTAAGGTAGGGGTATCGAACTCAATCAGAGAAGGGGCCAAAATCTAAAATCCAGCCTAAATCGCGGGCCGAATGGTTGACTGAACAGTCATAAACTGTCATTGTGATGGAAACGCAGTGGAGTGCAGTGATGACAGCGCGGTGCGGGCCACATTGCAAGGCCTGGCGGGACGGATTTGGCCCGAGGGCCTTGAGTTTGACACATGTGGTCTAAGGCATTACCAGCCATTTACTTTCCATTCACCTGAGAACCTAGGACAGGTGTCGGCAACCTGCGGCTCCGGAGCCGCATGCGGCTCTTTTTGTTAAGTGAAAAAATCCTTTTTCTGCACGATCCGGTATACAGCGTTAAGGTAAGAAACAATATATGCAGTGTTACATTTGTTTTAAATGTCGCAATGGTTTTGCGGCTCCCAGGTGTTTTTTTTTCCTTCGAAAACAGGTCCGAGTGGCTCTTTATGTCTTAAGGTTGCCGACCCCTGCCCTAGGAGAAGACTTTTGACTCTCATTCCTTCAACCCAACCAACCATTGAAAATAATGTTTGATAGGGGTTGGAGGTGTTTTAGCCAACTCTTGATTATTTAGTGAGGGACCAGCAAGGATGGAAATAGTTACAGTTTTTTAAAAACTAGTTTCTACTGTGAATCCCTCGTGCTTCCTGCTACTGAGGAGCAGAAAGTGTGTATCTGAGCCAATCTCCTTTAGTTCTCTATGGCTATTTCTGATGGGAACAGTAGTAATGAGCTGATAGTATGTAAAAATGACTACTGACTTATCATTAGATTACAAATAAGGTAACTTTTTTCCCCCAAAAGGAAGACATTAGATCTGATTTACTAAGCAAATGCTTTACTGGAAAGTTTTCTCAGATTTGGCATCTGCTGTGGAATTGGGGTAAACAGTGGTAAGTAGCCAAGTGTGAAATGCAGGGCAGAGGAACAGTGTTAGACAAACAGCTGAGGGAAGAATCTCAGTAACCTTCCAAACTGGTTAATTAACCTAAAGATGAGTCTCACTAGTACTTAATTTTTCCCCCAAGAGCTTCCGAGTTTACTCTTCCTGATAGTCTTCCTTTCTTATCTTTTCCTTGAAAAAGGCAATTTGTTCTTAGTCTAGCGAAACCAAGTAAAAATAAATTAAGTGAATAGACATTGACATTTACAACACAAAAGCTGAACAAACTGGGTCAAAGTTCATTGTCAAGTGACAATAGAACCGGAGTTCAGGTAGGGACAGTTTGAGGGAACACTGTTGCAGTGGTGACTCTCCGTGGTGCTGAAACCCCCACCTATCAGGCTGGTTAGGGTAGAGTCTCTAAGCAGTTAAGACAAGAGAACTATAGATATTACTGAGAATAGCTTACACTTACACATTGCAATGAAAAATTGCATTGTTTAATAGGTGTGATGATATTGTAAAAAAAAAACACAAAACTTGGAAATTGTAGGAAGAAGTGATATTTCTGAGGGTAATTATTCAACCTGAAGTATCTTAAGCTTGATTTTTCTTATTCAGCAATGTGAAGGTTGTTATTAACACATTAAATTGGTGATTTTCCCACTATACATATTTAGCTAATATAGTTAATTTGACTATTCTATTTATAAATTTTAAAACCAATTGAGAATATTAAGAATTTAGGGAGTTACTCTTAAAATCTTTCTAGGGAAAAACACATTTTTAGGGTTTAGGAGCAATTAGAAAACTATCATTTTATATATAATTTAGAATTATAATTAGTATTTCTAATTCTGTTACAATTCAATACAATTTTCAATACAAGTTTTATTTTGAAACCTTATCATTATATGAGCAGTAGTGTTCACCACACAAAGACCTATGTTTTGTTTTTATTTTCTCAATGCAATGTTGTTTTTTTATAACACTTTGAACTTTTTTGCTCTCCATTGCTTCTTATAGCTCATAATACCACTAAATCATTTCTACAAGGCAAACTGATTTTGAATATTGATCTATTTTAAAATATGAATGAGCTACACGCTGAGGTTTTGAAACATAAGTGAAAGGAATCATCTCTGGGGGTGGGTATGCAGGGAAGTGAAGCAGGAATTATGCTGATAGACTCAACTGAATTCTGGACTTGGATGTTATTTTTAAATACAACATTACACGAAGAGGAGAAGGTGGAGGCACACTTAACGCATATGAAAAGGCAATTACTTGATATCAAAATTAGACAAGGACATCACAAAGAAAGAAAAGTACAAGTCAGTATTCCTATAAAACATAGACACAAAAACCCTTATGAAAATATTAGCAAACTGAATTCAATCCTAATATGCAAAAAGCCAGGGGCTTTTTCTTAGGAGATACATGTTGAAAGATAAATTCACCATGAAGCCAACAACTTCCACTGGGCTGAAAAGAAGGCATATGTGTACAAACACACATAGCGCACACCTCCGAGAAAGGAATGCAGCCACATGGAAATAACTGGTGATTTTGGTGAAGGGAGCCATTTTCTGTACCAAATTTCAAGGTTCACATAGGTTTGATTTTCAATGTAGCAAGTCGAAGCAAACTCTCTCTGCTGGGCCCATGGATTTCTCGGTCCCCTTTGGGTTTATTGTCTGTATTCCGAGTTGTTGTGAAGCTTTCTTTAAAAAAGAAAAGGCGTTTCTGGTTATCATTTTGGAGTCTCTCCCCTGACATTCAGCTCATTCCAGAATGTCTGGGCGATGTGATTTCTTTGAATGAATATGCTAGTAAATAAAATAACTCCAATGAAAGAAATGATGTTTGTTAATCTCCATGGAGCTCAAATGTTTAGGAAAAAATATTTGAAAATAGTATAGACGTGTCCTCTCTGCTTTATAACTGGTGCTCAGTAATTAAGTGCTTAAACGTGAGTATTTTATAAACTTCTAAAGGTCATTAGAACAGCTGATCGCAGCAAAGATAGCTTGACAGGCTCACTGCAGACCTGTGGAAGGCCCCATCCGAGGCCCTTTAAGCAGGTGTGCATGCTCTCCCACACCACAGATGTGTCCCTAGCGAGCCCTTTGAGGCAAGCATGTCAAACTTGCCAGTAAGCCTCCTTTAGCTGCCAGCTGGCAGTTGGACATGCTTGCTTTAAGGGCTGCAGGAGGGGGGCACAGCGGGCCTGGGAGCTGGTGACTGTGGAGCAGCTCTTGCTTCTCCCCGAACTCAGGCTCCCACTGCAGAGGGAAGACCATGTGAGCACCTGCTCCCAGAGGCGGTGAGGGTGGGGCCCTTTCCATGTTGTCACGTTGCCAGGCCCGGGAAAGGGCGATGGCAGTGCTTTCTGCGTCTACGCCTCCTCATCCTCTGTCCCTGGAGTAGCTGCGCTGGACTGAGGGCTGTTTTGAAGATGTGAACGGTGACCCTGACCAAGTCATCTCTTCTTTCTGCTTCTCTGTCGCCAATGCAGGTTTCCCTGGGGCTGCTGCATGCTCTTGCCACGCACATCCTGTGGCCCCCGGAGCGCTGGCAGAGGCTGCAGTCCATGCTGCCCCCGGAGCGCCTGCCGGTGCAGAGCGAAGACCAGTGAGGGATGTCCCATCGCCTGCCCTGGAGGCACGGGGAGGCCCCCCACGGCCACCTGCACAGGAAGGGGGGCCGCCACACGGAGACCCTCTGGCACTAAGATGATTAGAAGTTTAAAAGTATTAAATTATATTAAGTAGCACCTGATTTTGTGGTCAATTGTAATATCGCGTTGTTTTGTGTCAAAAAAAAAATATGCCGGCCTTTGGGAATACAGAAGTTGTATTCTCATTTGTCTGCGGGAGGTTATATTTGAGGTTGTGCCCTGCATCCCTATCCTGCTGGTTGCTGGGTGTTGATTTCAGTGCTTGCTGCTGGAAGAATGTGCAAATGAACCTAGGTGAACGCAATGGCTTGAGTGATGTCACTTGCTGTTCAGCTGGAACAGAAGAAACCTGTGGTGCACATACAGATGGGAATTACATCGTGATTGACAGCTTCTACCATGCAGGGACTGCCGGGGGACAGGTTGTGCTGTAATGTGAAATAAAGCACTCATTGCTCAGGTATTGCTTTGCTTGTCATTTCATCTGTACGTCCACGAAGGAGGACTGCCTTCTCTCTTGGGGAGGACCGATTCTGTCAATACTTCCATACAATCATTGGCCCTTTTTACTTGAAAACTGAGGGATCCCATGACTGTTCACATGATGGGGGAACCCATTTGTCTGTATTCGGTCACTATTTCATAAACTGTTCTCAGTGAAATGGAAGAAAAAAATCCCTCCCGATCAACCACGTCTGATATTTTTTTTACCCCAGTGATTTTCCAGTGTTCACGTCTGTAAGGCTGACCACAGTTGCTAAGTGTTATAGTATTAGCACAAGCAAGCCTGTAATTGTATAGATAAGGTGGCAAATGGCCAGCATGCAAGTCTGTATTTATGATGTGTTTCTTCCTCTTCCCTCCCATGGACCTGAGGCTCGCGCTGATGGAAGCTAAGCCTCTGACCCCATTTCCTCTGCATGCCTGGTCTCCCTCTCCTGTTTCATCAGCAACAGAATCCCAAACAAGGACCAGCCCTCTTGCCGATGTGGATGCACACTCATGAGCTTGCAGGGACAGAGGCTCAACAGCAAAAATACATGCATGTTAAGGGCATATGTTGCTAATAACAATTCATTGTCATTACAGTAAGTAGCTTGCTCACCAAACATCAGTGCGTACTTATGTATTAACATTGGTCAAAACTAAAAGTTTTAAAAGATAATACAAAAAGTTTAAAAAAGATAAAAACCCTCCATTTTTTGGACCTTATTTTCATGGTTTTTGGATTTAATGGACGAAGTCCATATGTCATATGTTAATTCTAAATTGATTTTAACCAAGATTTGCTTATGATTAAGTCAACAGATTATTTTTCATTATTAATTCACTGTTAGTTTTAATAAGTTTTAACGAATAGGTCATAAGTTGGGGAAACATGGTAGTAATTTCACAGACATAAATATTACACATCTACAACTATCGTCTACATATTTAAATCCAAGAGTCACTACTTGTAAACAGTGTTTGGGAATGATGAGCACGTGATCATGGGCATCGCTCCAGGTCCGGTCCTGCTGCTGCACAGCACGACTTTCTGCAACAGTGGTAACTCCCACTGGCCGATGTTCCCATGGCTCTGAGTCACACCCCAGCCGTGCGCATTTACTTATGTGACTGGTGAATGCATGCATTCACTAGACCTTTCAGTATAGATTTAAAGTTATATACATACATACATACATATATATATATATATATGTGTGTGTGTGTGTGTGTGTGTGTGTGTGTGTGTGTGTGTATAAAATCTGTGGAATTAAACTTTGTGCACACTTAATTTTAATTACACAAATGTGTCTATGTAAGTAAACTAATTTTTTAAAACATATTCATTTACAGAGTAGAGCAAAGAATCTTAAAATTTGTATGACTGCAAAAGGACCCAATTATCCAAAAGCAATCTTCTGAAAGGAGAACAAAGCTGGAGATATTGTCCTCCCTGATTTTAAACTACATCATACATTTCCCTATTTAAAGCGCTGTGCTAGCGACCTTTGGCACAGAGGTCAGTGAGACAGAACAGAGAGCCAGAAGTAATCCCATACTTACATGGCCAGTTAGTTTACAACCATGGAGACAAGAGCATACAATGGGGAAAGGACTGTCTCTCCAATAAACACTGCTGGGAAAACAGGGCAGCCACAAGCAAAAGAATAGATCTGGTCTCTCTGAAACCATACTCACAAATGAACTCAGAGTGGATTAGAGACTTGAAGGTAAGACCAGAAACCACAAAACTCCTAGAAGAAAACTTAGGAGGTAAGTTTCTTGACATTTTCTTGGTCATGATTTTTTGGATTTGATACCAAAAGCAAAGGCAACAAGAGCAAGCATAAAGAAGTGGGGTGACATCAAACTAAAAGGGTTCTGCACTGCAGAGGAGCCATCAATGGAAGCAAAAGGCAATGTGCTGATGGGAAAACATTTTCAAGTCAGATATCTGATAAGGATTTAATATCTAAGATGTATCAATGACTTATACAACTCAATACAAAAATAAGTAAGCAAGCCAGTCAATTATAAAAACAGGCAGAGAATCTGAGATTTCTCCCCAAAAACCAATAATACCGATGGTCAACAGATACATGAAAAAGGCGCTCAACATCACTGATCATCAGTCATGCAAATCAAGGCCAGAGAGTTCACTTCACACCTGTCAGAACGGCTGTCATAAAAAGGACAAGAACTAATAAGCGTTGTTAAGGATGTGGAAGGAAGGAAATCTTCATACACTGTTGGCGGGACTGTAAATTGGTTTAGCTTCTATGGAAACAGTATAGGGGCTTGCCACAAAATTAAAAATAGAACTACCATATGACCCAGTAATTCCACCTCTGGTATTTATCTGAAGAAAATGAAAACACTAACTCAAAAAGATACATGCAGCCCCATGTCTGTTGCAGCATTATTTACCATAACCAAGACATGGATATAAACCATGTCCATTAAAATATGGATGGAAAGAGAAAGTGTGATCTATAGATATGTATATTAGTCAGCCATACATGGAAATATTGCCATTTTCAACAACATGGATGGACCTTCAGGGAATTATGCAATGTGAAATAAGTCAGAAAGAGAAAGACAAATACTATATGATCTCACTAATATATGGTATCTAACAAAAATGAGCTGAAAGATACAGAGAACAGATTGGTGGCTATGAGAACCAGAGGCAGAGGTGGGGGGTAGAAGGAAGGAAGTAAGTCATGGGGATGATATGCGCAGCATAGTTACTATAATTAGTACTGTGTTGCATACTTGACAATTGCTTCAGAGAGCAGATGTTAAAAGATCTCATCACAAGAAAAATTGTAACTGTTTATGGTGATGAACATTAATTAGACTGATTATGGTGATCATTCCACAATATATATTGTACAATTGTGTTGTACACTTTAAACTACTATAATATGTCAATCATACATTAATTGTAAAAATAAATTGCAGAAACCACGTCTCCAATTGGGGTCCTGATTCCTTGATGCCTTGTGAATTCTCTCTTTTCTGCTAAGTCCAAGTATAATTGAGTCAAGCCACAAACATCAAGAGTGTCCTCCTACACTACCAGTTTCCCCCTTAAATACATGAGGATAAACCTGCCTAAAAATTTATATCTTCAGAGTCAGATGTACCTTGAGAATCAGTCTTAACACCAACTTCTGAAAACAAAATCTTCACAAATGTCTTTATCTTGTCATAGTCACTCTCTCCTTTATTAGTATGGGAGAGACTTCAACAAAACTATTCTCTTTTTCCCAGAAATATCTCTATGTTATATTTTCCAGGTTCCTTTGCTGTTAGCTATGACTATGTTTGGGTTCTTGCCAACTCGGGTGTGACTGAAAGTGATGAATGTGCCTGGCACATGAAACTTCTCCTGGGCACCTCTGGGTTCTTTTTAGGTCTTCCGGTGGGATGTCCATGATGATAAAGCCCTAAGGGTAGCACACGATGGAAAATGTATGGGTCTCCAAATGACCCCCTGAAAAATAGCGAGCACAACTTGAACATCCTCTCAGGACTAGCAAGTGAGCAGGAAACAAATGTCTATTGAGTAATGACACCGACGTGTGGAAATCTGTTAGCACCACTGAGTCCACCCTCATCACGTAAGTTAATTAACATAGAGGTTAAAGGAGTTCATCAACACCAAACCAGAATTATATGAATTGCTGAAGGGGGTTCTTTCAGAAGAGAAAGTAAATAAAGATAAAAATTATGAACAACAAATACATAACTATTGTACCAACAAGTGAATCTAAAAACCAAGGAAATTAAAAAAAAATCTGATGAACAATATTAACTGTTGATTATAATAGAATCAGAGGTATGGAAGGGGAGTGAACTGACAATTCTTGGGGAAAAGGGGAGAGGGGATGTGGGAAGAGACTGAACATAAACTGTGCACTTATGGATGAGGACAATGGGGAGTGGGGAAAGGGCAGAGGGTGGGGTGGGAACCTGGTGGAGGAGAGCAATGGTGGGGGGGGAAAATAGGAACATTTGTAATAATATGAACAATAAAAATTTATTTAAAAAAAACAAAAAAATATAGAGGTTTCTGAGGAGACGCACCCCAGTACAGCTTATAGAATGTCTTTGGGTCAGCTTGCTTTGGCCCAAGACTACTACATATGACTTTAAGAGGTTAAGGTCTCTGTTTACCAAACTTGAAAACAAACCTTATAAGCTGATTTTAGTCTCAACAGCAACTGATTACTCAAATTTTGAACTTCAAAGATGCACACACCATAACAAGCATTTTTATATACAATCAGAAAGACTACAGAATGAGGACTTAGACTTGGAAGGGTATCAATATCACCTGAGAAAATATAGGAGTGGGCAAAAGTAGGTGTACATTATTTGATGGAAAAGTACATGCAGGTTATGATCATTACAATGGTGTTATGACTCTGTGTTTTATGTACTCACAACTGTACATGAAACTCAGGAGGAACAGAGTTCGTATCTAATAGTTTACATAATAACAGATTTATTAGAGTTTTCACATTAATTTGAGTTCATTGATATCTATGTTGTAGTGGTAGTAACTTTGCCATTGCCTTACAAGCTTTTAAACATGAGATTAGCACATCTTCAGTCCTATTAAGAGCCTTACAAGAGGGTGATATCCAATCCCCAGCAGAAAAAAATCAAAACCCACATCCTAGAGAGCTGGAAGGACACACACAGCACGAAAGGATCCCAACAAGAGAGTTCACCTCAAACAGAGCATCCGAGGGCTGGCAGTGGGAGGTGCCAGTGACATTCGCCAACACAGGTGTCTTATTTTAGTTCCTAATCTTCTCACCAAATGTAGATCCTCTATTTTTGGTGAAACATTACTTCTCCAAGGTCAAAAAGGAGAATGGGTGCCCCAAACATACATCATTTCCCCTCAGATCGTCCCAACTCCACTCCTTCTTTCTGGAAAAACAAAATTCAACTCAAATTTTCTCAGACTGTTTCAGCTAGTTTCTGCATTTTTTTTTCCTTTTTTTTATATACCCAAGTTTTAAAGTATTTTTCCAAGGATTTTTAGAGAGAGTGGGAGAGGGAGAGTCAAAGAGAAACATCAATGTGAGAGAGGCACACTGATTGGTTGCCTCCTACATGCTTCTGTATCAGGGCCGGGGGAACTGCAACTGAAGTACATGCATGCCCTTGACTGGAATTGAACTCAGGGCCCTTCATTCTGCAGGTCAATGCTTTATCCACTGAGCCAAATTGGCCAGGGCAGTTTCCACATTCCTCATACAGAGTTTTACTCTCTGGAGAGATGTCATAGATCAGGATGCTGTCAAGATTCAAAACCAGAGTACACCTTTAATCTCCCACTAAATTTATCCAATTCACCCTCCTAGAAGACTGATTCCTCCTGTCTCCTCCCACAAGCATGTTATACCTTCTCTCAATGCTCCCCCTCAACTAAGGGAGCTGCTTCCAATTCAATGAGAATCTGTAAGGAATAAGAAGACTTCACCTGCCTGCCACTATCATATATAACAACCTATCTGCACTTGTATCCATATACTCTGCTTCCTGCCTGTCCTTATGCTTGAACCCATTAAAGTGCACTTTTTCATTTCAGAAAATGGAATTCATGACTGAGAAGGTAAATGTAAACCCATATCCAGACTGGAGTACAAATTAATTGAAAAAAAAGTATATATGCAGGAACTCTCTAATATCCACTGTTACTAGATCCAAGTCTTCTCACCTAGTCAAGGAAATGTCTCTAGCAATGAACCCTCTTCTCCTATATCATTAATTCCCTGTTCTTGCATAGTCAATACAGGGACCAGGCATATGTCCCACTACTGTGTTATACTGGGAACAGGCATACTTCCCAGTCCTGGGTTAAACAATTCTGGGACCAGGCATCCATCTCAGTCCTAGGTTAATACGGAGAAGCAGCAAAAGTAACCTCGCTACAATAACTGCTCTGGAAGTTAAGGCTGAACCAAGCAGACAGCTGACTCAACATGAACGCTGAGACTCTCCCCTTGACTCGTCCACAAATGCAAGCCCCTCCCAGTTGGTTCCCCACCAATGGCCAGGAGCTGCCGAAAGGCACTGCTCCTTTTATCTCTCTACCATGAAATTCTCATTCATGATTCCTGTAACCAGCGGTGGGTTAGGCTCATGGGTTCATACATTTAACACACGTTTGTTGATGCCTACTATTTTTCAATCGCTGCTTGAATAGAAAAGTGGGTTTAAACACACCTGGTTGTATGCCCTGGGGATGAAATGATTAAAGTGCTAATGAGCAGTTCAGGAAAGACCCAGCCTGTATTAAAGAGTGGTAACTGTGCGGCACAGTGTACAAGCAGCATCAAACAGTGGGTGAAGAAAATACTGGGGGGCAAGAACTTGTTGGCCCACACTGACCCCAGACCCCATAGGACCAATTTCCATATCATCGTCTCCCATTTACAGACTCACTCTCACTCCTCTGAGGGCCCACAGCGCCCTCATGACCTTTCTCATGACCTTTTTTTTTTTTTAATTTTAGAGAGAGAGGAAGGGAGAGGGAGAGATAAAAGCATCGATGGAGAGAAACATTGATTGGCTGCCTCCTGCATGCTCCCTCCTGGGGATTGAGCCAGCAACCCAGGCATGTACCCTGACTGTGAATGGAACTCAACATCACTTTTTTTTCGTGGGACGACACCCAGTCACTGAGCCACACCTGCTGGGCATGTCTCTTATTTGTAAGTCTGAAATAAACCACCCCTCACTAAGCTTTTTGAAGTTTCATGTCTCGTTTCCATATCTTTTAAAACCCTCATCCAGAGCCTTGCACATAGAAATGCTCAATACATATTGTCAGAATGGATCACTGATACAGAAGATCAGACTGAAATTCTCAAATAACGTTATTCACCAGGTTTCTGGTCCTTCTTTTTAGAGCTGAGAGAGTGACTGAAGTAGTTAACGACCAACAGGAAAGATGATGTGAGGACCCAGGGTAGCAGCGAGCTGAGGTGGCGATGCTGAAGATGCTGGAATTGTTGACGGTCGCTGGGAGAAAGATCCCATTTCATTTCTCCCATTCCCTTGCAGCAACTCCAAGACCCTGGAGATTTCTGCTGGGAGTCTGTGTGTGTGCACAAGTATTGCAAGGAACTTCAGGGAGCGGGGCTTTTGTCACCAACCTCCAGGCACTGTGACATACAGAATATTAAGAGCATCAAACTAGCCAACATCCAGGGGAGAACAGACAGACTGAAGAGCTGCTGCAGGCAGTTAATCTTCTGGAAGGTACTGCAAGGGAAGACAGGTTTGTTCGCCCAGCTGGCTGTCGCAAGTCTACTTCTGTATGATTTGTTACCTTCCCCGGTGGGAAATCTAGGTCTTGACATTGAATCCCAAGGTAGGGGATGCCTGGGTCAATAAATAAATTCAGCCGAGGGGAGAGAAAGTGCAAAAGCTTTTCGTCAACCTTTACACTGGAACTAAAGTCTAGGCCAAATTTGGCCCCGGGTATAAATGTTTCTATGCACATTTATTATGGCTTGAGGAAAAGAGAAACCAATGAATTGTCCATGAGCCTTATTATTACAAGGCAATCTTTTTCAAAATCATCATTCGATAATGATTCTAGGTGGACATCTCAGCCAGAAAATTTGCACTTACTACAGAAAATTATGTTCTATATATTACCCTAAAGATAACATCTCAGTGGTCAAAATCATTAAATGCGACCTTCATGAATAGTGTAGATTCCACAGAGTCCTCGAATGGGAGAAATTCATTGTCTAATGTGTCTTTTCTCGGCCTGACATAAGCAAATGTCGTGTTTTAGTAGAACTAATATTATGTCAGCTTGAAGGACGAGCATCAGTATTTTTGTCATCTTCGCTTTCCTTTCTGCAGAAAAAGAATGTGCATAAGAAAAGAAGTCTGTCATCCAGCTGAAACTGGTTTTCTACTCTGTTTCAAGTGGGCCCACCATCTGTGACTGGTGCCTCGTGGGGGTTGACCCCCAGCTCATAGGTAACTCTGATTAATCTGAGGCAGTCAGGATAATCTCATGGGCCCTGGCAGAGTCTGTAAGACTGTAAATTGGAGTTTTTCCTGTACACAAGCTTTGGTTGAGAAATGGAAATGAGACTCATCCCAGAACACTGAGACCCATGGAGAGGTTTCCTGGGTTCTTCTAGAAAGGACGTTTTCTCACTGGTCTGGGGTTTATTGGATCAACTCCTTCTCTTCCTCTCAGCACCGTGGTGTGTGGTGGTAAAGCCTTAGGGTAATAGCTAATGCATAACCAAAGGACCACAGAGAAATGGAGCTGAAGCCATTGTATTTTTGCTGATTCAGAACCTTGTCTTTTTGACTAATTCTCATGAGTATAATTTTGATACTTGAATCCTCCAACTGACTGATACATGCTAAATAGATGACTATTGAGAGTAACTTAAGTATATGTTAGAGTTGCTTAATAATTCTCTGATCAAGACATAATAATCAAAACCAATGGATGAACCTTGGTCGCAAAGGAAAGGAGAAGAGAGGAGAGGAGAGAAAGGAAGAGTGAGAAAGGGAGGGATGGAGAAAAGTGCTATGTTGTATGTCGATTGTATATTTAACTTATTAAAAAAAAAAAACACTGTGCTCTTCCAGAGTGGTTGTGCATTCTCAGCAGCAGTATATGAGACATACATATGGTTTTCTATATCTTATCAGCACTTAATACTATCAGTATTTTTTATCTTAGCCATTCAGATAGGTCTGTAGAGATAGTGATTTTAATTTTCATTCCTCTAAAGGCAGGCAATGTTGAACATCTTTTCATGTGTTTATTTGTCATCCATATAGCTTCTTTGGTGACGTGTCTGTTCAATTATTTGTTCTAAATGGATTGTTTGTTTTCTTAATATTGAGTTTTTAGAGCTTGCTATGTATTCTGAATGCCAACAATTTGCCTGATGTGTGTTTTGCAAATATTTTCTCCTAGTTGCTGTGGAAATTTTCCTTCTCTTTTCTTTTCCTCTTCTTAATAGGATCTTTTGTAGAGCAATAGTGTTTTTGTTGTTGTTGTTATTTTTTTTTAAAAAAAAACCTTTATAAAGACTAATTTCTTTTTTAAATTTTATAGATAATGCCTTTAGTGTCATGACTGAGAAATCGCCGCCGAATCCTAGGTCATAAATAATTAATTAGCATTTCCATTTTGTCTCTCCTACTTTCTCTTTTTGCCATACCCCTCCTCCATGCTGGAGCCCTGTATCAGACTATAGAGGAAGCTCATCAACCTGGAGCCAAGCACTTGTCATCATTATGGTCCGATTCAGGGAGGTCTCCATATGGGTCCATTAGCTCCTAATATGTGGTCTGGTTCTTTCATTTGGTGACTTATCCAGACCCATTTCTGGGTCAGGGTTTCTTCCCCTGTTAGAAGACGAGGTTGAGATAGGCCTGTCTGGGCACCATGGGTGAGCCTGAAGTCCAGTGCCTCCTACACACTTGTAAGTGTGGGGAAATAGGAGATGTAGTGCTCACAGGGACCAATGTCTCACTGAGAATAGCTCAGAAGAAAATCTCCAATTTTGAAAAGAAGAGCTGAGGAAAGAAGCTAAAACAGAGACACCAGGAGGCAACGGGAATATGAGAATGGCTATAGGCAGGGGGTTCTGAAAATGGGAACTGGTGTGAGCTAATATACTTAGAAATAAAGGCAACACTAATAGCTAATTCTTAAAATTGCATGCACCCTGTGATAGGCACTGTTTTAAATACTCTCCATCAGCAGTTCCCAAAGGATGGTCCAGGGAACCCTCAAGACCCTTTAAGGGACCTGCAAGTTCCAGTCTATTTCCATAAGCACAGTAATACACGGATTGACATTTTTACTTTGTTCTCTGTGAGAACGAATGGAGTTTTCCTGAGGCAACACAACATACACTATTGCAATAGGCTGAAAGCAGAAATGTATCTGAGAATCCAAGTGTCTTCCATTAAGCCAGACAAAAGAACAGATTTGAAAAAAAGTAAAATGAGTTTTTCTTGTTTTGGCACAGAGAGCGAGGGAGGTAGGGGGTTAGGTTGAATGGAGAGAGAAACCCAAAGGCCTCGAGAGGAATCCTGAGCTGGACTGAAGTTACTCCCTTAGCATAGATGAGGGGTTAGAGTTAGGATGCTGGTTGAGGAGCTCTCTCCTTACTGAATGTGAGCCCTGGTCCCCATGCCTCCGGTGTAATGTGCGCTCTGTACTGCTGCATTCGCTCCGTGTGAGGCTGCTGCCAGGAAGGAAGAAGCAACCCGGGCAGCATCCAGAGGGCAGTGTGACATGGCCGGCAGGCCCCGTGGTTTGAGGCCTGATCAGCAACAAAGCCATGAAATTCACGGTTACCAATGGGAACCAGACAAGAACATTCTTGCCACAGGTTCCCTAAGGCCATGAAAGGGGAGAGAAAGCCAGGCGATGTGGGCCTTAAGGAAGAAGCAAAGAAATTGACTTTTTTTTTTAAATATAAAAAAGTATTTAGCAATTAACTATGGAGCATGGATTCCATGTGAAATGACTGTTGTTGATCGCAGTGCTGTGTTGCTCAAACGGGAACCACCGATAGGCTCTGGCCTGAACAGCACACTTTCGGAGTGACGGTTTCATCTGGAGGTCATGTGAACTGTGTGTTGACATTTACAATGTGCATCGATGCCATAACTATATTACAAAGCAGGGCACAAAAGTCACGTACGCTTTTAAGATGAACAACAGATCTGTGGGGTCTTATTTGCCATCGCTCTGGCAGGAACTGGAGAGCTTTCTGACCCCACGCCCCCACGGTCTCCATCTCTGTGGGCCAGAATGGGGTGCGTCCTTCCCTGTTCCTGCTCATTCGCTGGCCTGGTGTCTTGAAATGAAACTACAGACATTGAAATGTCAATGATATGGGAACTATCAAGGGGACATATTTTTAAATGGAGATATATAAAAATTTTCTAATATTCTATTTGAGTATCTATAATTGGCTAATAACTCACAAAAGTCGGTTTCCGAAGAAAGAACCTACCCTTGACCGCCTACTTGCCCGATACGCCATTCATTTCACGCCCGCACCCCCGGCCAATGCCAGGCTCCACTCCCCAGGGCCAAGCAGGGGCCACGCTGGGAAGGGCCTGTCACCTGGAAGGCATTGCACTGAGACCTGCTGCTCACAGCGTGGTCTGGGCTCGGCATCACTGATACCATCAGGCACTTGGTTAGGAATAAATCTCAGGCCCCAACTCAGAGCCAATTCAGAATCAGCATTTTAACACATTTGAAGCAAGTGGGGCTAGAGCAGCGTTTTTCAACCGCTGTTCCGCAGCACACTAGTGTGCCGCGAGATGTTGCCTGGTGTGCCGTAGGTGCAGACAAGACAAGAATTTTATAATTTTTCACTATTTTGTTTACTTAATATTTCATAATAAAGTAATTATAAAATACTTTGTGTTTATTTGATTCCTATTCAAGAGAATTACTTTATATATAGTCAATATAGGCACAGAGTTAAATTTTTTAACATTTTCTAATGGTGGTGTGCCTCGTGATTTTTTTCATGAAACAAGTGTGCCTTTGCCCAAAAAAGGTTGAAAAACACTGGGCTAGAGGATGTGCCACGAGCCCTGTGCCAGGGGGTGGCAGGCATAAAACATGAGAGGGCATTTCACTGCCTCAGCCCCCAGTAACATCACTTCCCTCTCGCTGACTGGAGCCAGACATGCGATTCTCTAACCAAGGAGGCTGGCACACATGGGGGCGCACATGGGATAGCTGATGAGTGTCACTACCGCCACCCAGCTGCCGTATCCTAAGTGGATACTAGATTGTTTGAATGATGATGGTCAAATGGCTTTCAGAATCCTGAACGTGAAGGCTTCTCACTTTAACATATCCATTACCAAGTTGTCTCTTCCATTTTCGTTAATAGGAATAAGTAATGTAACTGCGTCACACCAAATGCAGTGAATCTGATAAATCTGTGGGCTAGATACAGACGATCTAGGAAAAATTCCAATGCCATAGAGCTCCCTTTGGTTATAAATATTGATGTTCAGGATCAAAATTGATGTAAATGTGACACAATATTTACATACCCCAGGAAGTTCCCAGGCTGTTTATATACTTCACATTCTTTGGACAAACTAGTAAAATCAATTATAGTCCTCAGGCATAACCTCAACATCGATGATCATTGTGTTTTGTGGGTTGTTGTTTTTTTGAGGTTAACGGAGTCCTTAAGTGTCACATATTGGCCAGCACACAGTGGAGAGGTGAGCAGGTAACCTTTAAATAACCAAGGGCAAGGCAGAGTCTAAGAAAGAAGGAATGTCAATTATTCTAATGAGCATGTAGGAATCTAAGGACCCTTATAACAAGGAATGAAGGTCTGAGCAAAGACTAAAGGCCAGGGAAACTTTATTTGGAATATAAAATCATAAGAATGGATTGGGGGATATTTTTTAAAGAACTACCACAAAATATTAAATTCAATTTTCTCAACCATGTTTATTCTCATTTCTGAATTGAGAATATTTAAAGTCATTGCTTAATTTCTCTCTTCTTTTTTTACCTTTATTGTTGAGATTATTACAGATGTCTCTCTTTTTCCCCCCAATTGCTCCCCTCCATCCAATTCCCACCCACTCCAGGTCCTTGCCACCCTATTGTCTGTGTCCGTAGGTACTGCATACATGCATATAAGATATTTGTCTATTGGCTTCCTGCACCTCTCACACCCCCTTCCCTCTGAGAATCATCAGTCTGTTTCAATTCATGCCCCTGATTCTATTCCATTCACCAGTTTATTCTGTTCATCAGATTTTTTATTCATTTGGTTTTTATTCATTTAGATTCACTTATTGATATGAATTTGTTGTTCAGAATTTTTTTTATCTTTACCTTTTTCTTCTTCTTCCTCTTTTTAAAGAATACCATTCAGCATTTCATATAATACTGGTTTGGTGGTGATTAACTCCTTTAGCTTTTTCTTGTCTGTGAAGCTCTTTGTCTGACCTTCAATTCTAAATGACAGCTTTGCTGGGTAATCTTGGTTATAGGTTCTTGCTGTTCATCACTTTGAATATTTCTTGCCACTCCCTTCTAGCCTGCATAGTTTCTGTTGAGAAATCAGCTGACTGTCGTATGGATACTCCCTTGTGGGTAACTAGCTGTTTTCCTCTTGCTACTTTTAATATTCTCTCTTTGTCTTTTGACTGGCATTTTAATTATGATGAAGTGTCTTGATGTGGTTCTCTTTGGATTCCTCTTGTTTGGGATTCTCTGAGCTTCCTAGACTTGAAAGTCTATTTCTTTCACCAGGTAGGGGTAGTTTTCTGTCATTATTTTTTCCAATAGGTTTTCAATATCTTGCTCTCTTTCTTCTTCTGGCACCCTCATAATTCCAATGTTGGTACGCTTGAAGTTGTCCCAGAGGCTCCCTTCACTATCTTCATAGTTTTGGATACTGTTTTTGATGTGGTTGTTGGAGGCAGCAACTACAGGTCTATACCTATGTCACCATCTTGGTTCCTCCCTAATTTTCCTTTGATTTTTTTTCTCCTCCTTTGTACTTTTTAAAATAAGTTAAGTTAATATCAATCCTACTAAGCATGTGAATGTTTAGATTCTTGAAAGATGAAATATTTATATCCTCATCTATATACTAAGGATAAAAATATGTATCTCTTATGTAGAAAATGAGTGTAAAAATTTCAGGTGCAGTGTCCCCACACCTGCTTCGTCTGTACTCCCCGAAACAGCTGATCCTGGTGGAAAACCAAACCTTTCCTGAAGAAGCAAACAGGCACTTCTCGGCTGAAGGAAGGCACCTCAGAGATTTTCTGCATGTTTTGTTTGTTTCCTCAGCTCCTCATGTGCCGAAAAGATGGTCTTTTTAATTTGGAGCAGATCATCCCAGATTGCTTCAAACCATGCACAGGCTGGGCATAACGGTGCCTGAACCACTGTCAGCCGCTCATTACACTCCTGCCATTCCCCAAGTCACCGGTAGCCCATGGTTTCAACCACAGACAGATGGCGGCCCGGCATGGCCAGCCCTGGGACTCTGATTTCTCCCGCTGCCGCTCATCTGTCTCCGAGACCCTCAAGGACAGGCAGTGCATCCGTCCTGGGCCAATGGCACTCGCTGCTCTGAAAACACAGAATGCACTTATGCAGTCTTGGAGGTGAGCAGAGGCATTTAAACATTTTATCTGGAATTTACGCACCACTTACTTCCCAAAACGACCTGAGGTGACTGCCAAGGAGGAAGGGCTGCGTGCCAGAGAGAGCTCCGTGCTCTTTTTGTTGTCATAACATATAAATCAGCCATAATTTCTACCTAAATTGTCCTGGCTCCGAATGGATTGAGAGCTTGGTGATTAAAAACGCAGATCCAGGATGCAGACTCATCTTGGTGTGAGTCTCTTAATGTCCCTCAGCAGCTGGATCCCTTCCCTGAGCCTCTGTGCCTTCCTCTTGGAGGTGAAGCAACTGTCCAGCAAGGTTTCCTGAGCGCCGGACCAGGTCACCTGTGTCACACAGCCCAACAAATGACAACTCTAAACCTCTTCCCATTATTATTTTCTCTTCTGTCGGGAGTGGATCCGATTCAGTGCAATCATATATCCATGTAGTGTCTGCGGATACGCTAGGTGGTTTCAAAATTTTTAATTTACAGGCGACTGTTCTGAAGACCCCATAGGTCCTGCTTTGTTTTTTAAATGCTAGCATAAGCCAGTCAGGGAAAGACAGAACCGCATGATTTCACTCATATGTAGAATTCAAGGAACACACTGAACTACCAAGCAAAATAGAGACAGACTCATAGGTAGAGAGCAGGTGGACAGTTCGTGTGTGTGTGTGTGTGTGTGTGTGTGTGTGTGCTGGTGGTGGTGGTGAAGGGATTGAGCAAAAAAGAAAAAAGAGAGAACTCATGGACAACAGTGTAGTGATGGCAGGGGAGGGCGGGAGGGTGAAGGAAAAGGGGGCATGGAGCAGATAAATGGGGATGGGAAAATTAAATTAAATCTAAAACATTACAAAAAAAAAAAAAGGACCAAATTAAAAAACCTAAATAAAAGTAAAATGGCCCCTGGCCTGCTGTAGCCATGCAGGCAGTCACCGGAAACACATCACCCGGGACACCAGGCAGGAGAAGCGAAACTCCAAGGACTCGAGGGCGAGGAGTTAGGCAATGAGAGTGGCTAGGCCCGTTTCCCTCTCGGCCTCCCTCCCTCGTTAGCCCTGGAGACGCCGGGTTATAATGTCAGCGGTTTCTGATGGGAGATGAAAGAAGGAACCTCTTGCTGCCTGTTAATATTTTAACAGCCAGCTGGTAAACCTCGCTTCCTAAGTGCATGTGTGAGAGAAATAAACGTTGACACTGGGCAAGCCTTTCCTTTGTACTTCTGATGAGTTTCAAACGGAAGCTTTTAGTATGTGAGTGAGTCAGCAAAACACACCCCAACCTGAAAGGAAAGGAAAAAAAGCCTTCCACCTGCCTGGGCAGCGTGCCTCTTCCTGTGGCTGTCTGCACTCAGGCTGGGCAAGGGCGCCCCACCCCGCAGCGAGCATCACCCGGTGCTGGCTGGGAAGGCATGACCGTGGGTCACTGGACCTGCTGCATCCGGGTCTGCACTGGGACAAGGCACCGGGCTGACCCCAATGCATTGGACATTGGAGAAGCCCTGCTGGCCCTCTCCTTTGCTTGTGCTCTCTCCAAACAACCGTCCGGATGCCCCTACTAACTCCCTGGCGATGCTATCATAACGCCCACTGTCACCCAGGCATGGCTTCCCCGAGCATGTCCATTCTGCACAAGCATACCCAAGTGATAGGATTGCTGGGAAACTAGGGGTGGGAAGGCCATCCAAGCGAGGCTCCTGGTAACCAGAGATGCTAGTTAGAAACACGTGGGGCCTCCAGAGACAGGGCGGCAGGCACCCAGCATGCCTGGAGGACGCTTGGAGGGCATCAAAATCCACAAGAAACAATGCCGTAGGACCTGGATTAAGAGTCCAAATGATGCAGATGAAGGTGGAGCTCGGATCACAGGGGGTGAGCACCAGCTGGGACAGGAGAGCTGGGGTAGGAGGGACCCTGCTTTCCTGAGGAGTCCCAGCTGCTCCTCATTTGAAAGTAGAGGCAGGCTGTCCCAGGGGTGCTGCCTCACAATGCAGCCCCTTTCATAAGGTCAGTTCCACAGAAACAAAGAACAACGCTGGCCTTTTGTTAGTCATTTGAGATATGTTGAGACTAAGAAAAATGAGAATAAGAGAAAGTGACTGACTTCTTAAATTGGTATCTAATACATTATTGAACTCTAAACCATATAATAATGTCCAATAGCTTTGCATTGCAATTACACAATTTTAATATTTTAATTATTAAGTGAATTTCTTTCTAATTTTCCCCTTGCTCTCTTCCTTTAACCCTAGTGCCAATGCTGTGATTTTCCTCAGCACCAGGCTTTTCCCTTGATCTTAGCTCTTCCAACAACCCCAGCTCCCCACATTGGACAAATCACAGACTTTGCTGACAACTGGGTCCCAGCAAGGGGGAGGCCTTTTTCTCTCTCTGGCCTGGCCTCTTCCTGGCCAGTACTGATCAGTCAACAGATGCTTAAAACAGAATGAGAGTCTACAATCTGAAAACATAAAACCTAAAAAAAAATTATTGAATTTATTGGGGTGACATTGGTCAGTAAGATTATATAGGTTTCAGGTGTACAATTCTATAATACACCATCTGTATATTATATTGTGCATTCATCATCCAAAGTCAGGTCTCCTTCCATCACCATTTCCCCCCTACACCTTTACCTTCTTCTACCTCCGCACCCCCTTTCCCTCTGGTAACTACCCTACAGTTGTTTGTCTGTGTCTATGGATTTTGTTTGTTTTGTTGCTCAATCCCTTCACCTTTTTCATCCAGCCAAGATTTGCTAATCAACCAAGTGCCCATCAGTAGATGAGTGGACAAAAAAGCTGTGGTCCATTTACTACTCTACTATAAAAAAGAAGGAACTCTTACTTTAAGCCTAGATAGACCTAGAGATTATGCTAAGTGAAATAAGCCAGTCAGAGAAAGACAAGTACCATATGACTTCATTTTTAGGTGTAATCTGATGAGCAAAATAAACTAACAAATAAAATAGAAAACATAAAACTTTGATTCGGTGTAAACAATCCAATTTGATCCAATTTAAAAATAAGCATGCTAGTTTTCTCTTATACTTAATCTACCTAGGGGTCAAACAATAGATAGAAATAGAAGAATTTTCTTTGATTTTTAAAGGCCTAAATATAAAAGAGGTGCCAAATAAGATAGAAATTTGGCCTTGGGACAATCACAGTTTGAGGAGCCCTGGCATATGCCCCACTTTTTGAAGACAAGGTAACAGTGGAGGTCTAGAAAGTAGCTAGGGCTTACGGTTGAAAAGGGCAATAGGTATAAACTCAGATGATGTCCCAACCTTGCCATGTTCTCAAATTATGCCCACCTCTTCATGGCTGAGAAAATCATGTTGCTTTTGAGAATTTCAATGAAAGAGAAGTTGGAAATTGTACATATACTGTCAAAAACATGTATTTGTTAACTGGTGTGAATGTTACTAAAGCAAAGATTGATAAATGCATACATGAAAGTTAGCTGAAAAATAGGTACACAGATAATAATTTAATAATAAAAAAAGAAAGTTAGCTGAGCAGTTGTTAACTGCCTAGCAAAAATATCATAGGGAAAAGGCTTTTACACAATAATTCATCACTGCAGAATTGGCTGTCGGGGAACACAATCATCTCAGCAGAACAATGCACTTATTAAAAAGTATAATTTGCTGTTCCATCATACTTTCCATCCTCCTTGGGTTTGAAATGCTAATCATTCATGGGTTGCTGCTGCTGTTTGTAACGCCTTTAAAATTCATTACAAACTATACCAAGATTGTAAACACCTGTGCCTGTCTGCATACATATGTATCGAAAATCAATATGGCTATGCTAAAGTATTCGAAAAAATATTATAATGATCTCAGCAGTTCTACCGATCCATTACTAGTACTTTGATTTCTCTTTATGGCATTTTTTATGGTTTGCAATATGAGAAAAATATATGGTCCCAGTTTATTTATCTTTCTTCTTGGAAGAAAGATAGTTCATCAAGTCAACTCGGATTTCTTCTGGATACGTATCTTCTAAAGTGTAAAACAGTCTTTATTCAGATGTTAAAATGAGCAAATGAATATTTAACACAACTTGACAGGTCCCTCCACAGGATCACTCCTACACAGTAGTTCTCAGGCAGAGAGAGAGAGAGAGAGAGAGAGAGAGAGAGAGAGAGAGAGAGAGAGAGAGAGAGAGAGAGAGAGAGAGAGAGAAAGAGTGTTTCCTTGGAGACAACAATGAGCACCAACCAACAATCCTAACCTCTGTTAGGTTGTAGAAAGTAAGCACAGGAGTCTGTCCAGCGTCCCTATGGGAGCCGCACACCGGCTGGCTCTCAGACAACTCTGTGAATTCACCACAGCCAAACAAGGGTCTTCATTCACTTGCTCATTCACTCCTTTGTGTTAATCTAAGGTAGGAGTGTCGAACTCAATCAGGGAAGGGGCCAAAATCTAAAATCCAGCCTAAATCGCGGGCCGAATGGTTGACTGAACAGTCATAAACTGTCATTGTGATGGAAACGCAGCGGAGTGCAGTGATGACAGCGCGGTGCGGGCCACATTGCAAGGCCTGGCGGGACGGATTTGGCCCGCGGGCCTTGTGTTTGACACATGTGATAAGGACTCCTGATTTTAAAACATGTTGAAGAGGACAGAATGGAAACAGGTGAAAAGAGATCCATTTCTGTGGCTCAGAGCAGGAAACATGCCATTCCAAGGTGCCCTCCCCTTCCCAGAGGACACCGGCTGCTACGAGAGTGAAGTGCCGGTCACACTGTAAATATCTGTTCTTGGTTTAAGAGAAGGGGAGTAGGACATGGTATCAAATGACTTCATTTCTCACTCCAGTAATAGTCATTACCAATGTAATTTTAGGTAACTTTCTCTCCCTTACTTTCCTCATCTGTAATGTAATGACAACTTTGCCTACATTGGGCAAATCCCGACATGTAGTTGGCCCTCATGAATGTGATTTTACTCTAAATTTAGGAAAAAGTAACATCAATATATAATTCTATGGTTTCCAAGTAAACCTCACAGTCTACTGAGAGGCAGGGAGAGCAGTTATTTCTATTTGGGTTCCGTAGAGATGACCCCGGATGTCAGAAACATAGTTTGCACAGTGTCTTCAGGAAGCCTGGACTTGAACCCATTGTCCCAAGATGAACCCAGAACGCAGCCATGCCTCCATTTCCTAGCTAAATGGATGTACAATGCTGTTAATAGGGTTCTGTGCATCATCCTTCATCTAAAAGATTCACCCATTCTCTACTTCTGTCCACATAAAAGACGTGGCGTGGCCACAGTTTCGGTGCAGAGCCACTCTGTCTCAGCCACACGGCCATAGACACTTTCAATCTCGGAAGAGTTGGGTAAATATTCACGTGTGACCTCAGGAGACCACAGGCCATTAAAGTCATCCAAATAAAAGTTCAAATGCCAACATATCCCTTCAGTAGTGTCTCTATGGCTGTGTGGCTTAGACAAAGTATTAATCCTCTCATCTCTAGAGTCAACCGGTGATTGCGCCTCCTATTCAGTGTGCGTTCTATGCGAGGAATCTGGGGGCAGCAAGTTAAAGAGGTGTCTACATTCTCATCCTTGTGACCACAGCTAAGACACTGGAGCTAATTCTGTCTCTGTGACTGTTTGATCCTGAGGGAAACCCTGCCATTCTGATTGGTCAGTCCAGACCCAGGCTGAACTTATTCTTAGCAACCGACAACTTACCTTTTGACCTCTGTGCTTTCCTGATGTCCACACTGTGTGTCTGTGTGTGACCATCTACACTCTCTAGAATGTTCTCTCTCTCAATGCCCTTGGTCAAAGTACCCAAATGCTCACTCCAGCTTTACTGCTGAGTAACGAATGCCCACCTCAACAATGGCCTCTTGACCTAGGTTATCCTATTTTTTACCGTCATCTTGAGCACACTTCTCTGTACACAACCACAAGATCTGCTTCTTTGATGCTTGGTAAAATTCCCCCTAACTTTATTGAGGTTAATTGGTAAATAAAAACTGTACATACTTAATGTGTGTGACATGAGGCTTTGGTATTCCTCTACAATGCCACACGACTACCACGATGAAGATAATGAACACATTCATTGTCTGGTACAGGTATGTCTGTGTGCAGAGAACCCCAAAGATCCACTCCCAGAGACTCTAACTTTACAGCACAGTATTATTAACTCTAGTTACCATGCTGTACATTAGATCTGCAGAATATACACATATTTTATCTGAACTGTGTACAGTTTTACCAAAGTCTCCGCTGGTTAATCGCTATTATAAAAATAACTTTATTATAAAGTCCACACTTACATAGGCCAATATAACAATGGCTGCTCTGTTAATAAAAACTGAGATGACTAAAACAGACATGACTCCAAGAATGGGCAATTCACCAGAGTGGCTGATTTATACAATTAGGCAAATCAATCATTTCTCAGAGAAGGAATTTTCAGTAAATGAACCCTATCAGTGTTTAGCATCATTTAGCCACCATGGACTAAATTACACAGCCTGTAATTTGGAGAGAATTATGCTGCCTATCTCTAGTTTACTGAACACAGAAAAAATAGCCCATGCATGTGGTTTTAAGAATGTTGTAAATGAGAATTCAGTTTTGAAGAAAACACCTAACGTAAAAAGCCTTAAGGTAGGACGGATGAACTGGATGCAGATGACCTAAGGGAAAGAAAGGAGGGACACAGGGAGAGAGAGAAAGAAATGGGACAGGAGGATAGGAAGAAAGGAAGAAAAAAAGAAGGAAGGAAGGAAGGGAGGGAGGGAAGGAGGGAGGAAGGGAGGAAGAAAGGAAAGAACGAGGAAAATGAGGGAGGGAGAAAGAGAAAGGAGGGAGCCTAAACTGGTTTGGCTCAGCAGATAAGCATGTCGGTCTGCAGACTGAAAGGTCCCAGGTTCGATTCCAGTCAAGGGCATGTACATTGGTTGTGGGTACATCCCCTGTAGGGGGTGTGCAGGAGGCAGCTGGTCGATGTTTCCCTCTCATCGACGTTTCTAGCTCTCTATCCCCTCTCCCTTCCTCTCTGTGGAAAATCACTAAAATATATTAAAAAAAAAAAAAAGAAAAAAAAAAAAAAGAAAGAGAGAGAGAGAAAGGAGGGAAGAAAAGATGTGGTTCAGTTAGAGAAATTTGGTTGGCGGCCGAAGATACATTCAGAGGCATGAGGCCCATGAAGTCTGAGTGTAAATACTTTTTCAGGAAAAAAGAACAGCGAGATAGTTCTCAAGTTTTGTGGCCAAAACGGAAGTACAAAGAAGCACAGTAAGAATGTCACCAATGAGTTAAGTATTATTGATCCATTTGAAATAATGGGCCTGTCGATGAGTAAACTATGCTCTATGTTGTTTGGACATGTTAGTGCGACACATTATACTTTGCAATTGTATTTTGATCTTGTGTTGACATTGGCTCAGACTCAAGTCATTCCTCTCCCTTCAATAGCAAGATATGGCTATCACTAAATACTGTATTTTTATGGATACCAGATGATATGTTTCAGCCTCGGCACCTCTCAATCCAAAGGACCATGCCAGGGAAGTCCAGCACATCAGATCTGTGTAGAGAAGACGCAAGACATTAAAGCACTTTAGGTGAGAGGGAATGGCTAACATTTTGAAGGTCATAGAGACGAGGTCTTTAAATGATGTCTAAACGTGGAGGACTAAAAGATTTGAGAGTATACAATGTGAGAAGATAAATAACTAGATAAAAAAATCACTAAAAGAAAACACGAGTCATAAAAGTTTTAAGGTTCCTTAAAACGTATTTACTTTTATGGATGTGCTGTCTGCCTTTCAACGTTTTAATGCACAATACTATTTCCATTAGTATTTCATCAATCTTCAAGATGACAAGAAGAAATTATCTTTAGAATATATCCCCACCATGTACTCCTTTGAACATAACTAAAGTGTGTCTTAATGCCTCCTCTTGAACTAATTCATAATGATTACAGGAAAAAATGTACTCTTGATTAATTTTTAAATGTGGCTTTAAATATATTTACATGAAGGTTCAAATGCTTTGGTACAAAAGTACAATATTTAGTGATAGTCATATCCTGAAAATTTTCAATTATAACACATGCTGACCATATCTAATGGTTTTACTAATAGTCTACGGAGTTGTCATATTTTTCATTACTTTGGAATGAAGATTTCTGAAAAGAGATAATACATTTGCTCTTTTAGTAAAGTTCAATCTGGCTGTATTCCTGGAAATCTCTTGTGTTTTGTATAGAATTTGAATTTGGTTGCTCATGAAATTTTGTGATTGATATGAAGCTAACCAGTTTCAACCTCTGGAACTAATCCATCACATTCAGTGGTCCCAGCACAAACAATGTCAATCATCTCTCACAAAGTAACTGAGGTAGCAAAACTGACCCAAGAAGGTGCAGTGAATTGTCTTCTATACATAGCATGAAAATTCCCATAAGGTGCTTTTCTAATCATATACCATGTTCATGAGCAGAGAGAATTAGCATCGTTAAAACACCCACACTGCCCAGACCAATCTATAGATTCAGTGCAGTGCCTACCAAGACACCATGGGTGCATTTCACGGAACTAGAACAAGTATTCCAAAAAGTTACATGGAACCACAGAAGACCTGGAGCGGCCACCGGAACATTCGTAAAGAAGAACACGGTTGGAGGAATCCTGCTACCTGAAGTCAAACTATACCAAGAAGCCATAGGAATCCAAATAGCGTAACACTGGCCTAAAAACAGACACCTAGATCAATGGGACAGAATAGAAACCCTAGAAATAAACCCACACCTTCATGGTCCATTACTATTTGACAAAGGAGGCAAGAACATACAATGGGGTAAAGACAATCAATAGATGTGTTGAGAAAATTGGACAGAAACATGCAAAAAAAAAAAAAGAAACTAGACCACTTTCTTATACCACACACAAAAATAAACTCAAAATGGATTAAAGGCTTAAACATTAGATTCTAAACCATAAAATTTCTAAAAGAAAGCATAGGGAGTAAAAATTTTTTTTCTCATAGCAATATCTTTTCTGATATGACTCTTTGAGCAAGGGAAACAAACAAATGGAACTATATCAAACCAAAAAGTTTTTGCACGGCAAAGGAAACCATCAACAAAATGAAAAGACAAGCCACTGAATGGGAGAATGTATTCACCAATGATACATCTGATAAGGTGTTACTATCCAAAGTTTATAAAGAACTTATGCAACTCAACATAAAAAAAACTCCACCCAAAACACAAATAATCCAATTTAAAAAATGGGCAAAGGACCTGAATAGAGACTATAGCTAATAGATAAATGAAAAGATGCTCAATGTCACTAACTGTCAGAGATGCAAATTAAAACCATAATGGATATCACCTCACACCTGTCATCAATAATGGTTATCATCAATAAATGAACAAACAACAAGTGTTGGTGAGAATGTGGAGAAAAGGAAACCTCATGCATTGCTGGTGGGAATGCAAACTCATGCAGCCATTGTGGAGAACAGTCTGGAATTTACTCAAAAAATTAACAATGGGACTTCTGTTTGACCCAGTGATTCCACTTCTGAAATATATCCGAAGAAACCCAAAACACTGATTCGAAAGAATATGTGCTCCTGGCTACAATAGCTAAGACTTGGAAGCAGTCCAGGTGCTTATCAGGAGATGAGTGGACAAAAAAGCTGTAGTTTTCAGGGAAGGCAAGAAAGCATATAATTGATCAAGTTCATCCCATGCAAATGTGCTACATTTCAGTCCAAAAAGCCATGACATTGCAAAGTTACATGATGGATGAGGGGCTGGGGATAGAGGGAGGAGTCAACTCACTGCTCAGTCATTCAATGAGCAATCTGGAAGCTCATTGGCCAAGCCAATTTTTATGCATCAGAATAACTAACTGGCACCTCAAGGGAGCAACAGACCCAGGTGTGTTAACCTTCTAGGCTGTGCCTGATATTCTTTTTAAAAAAATATATTTTATTGATTTTTTACAGAGAGGAAGAGAGAGGGATAGAGAGAAACATCGATGAGAGAGACATCGATCAGCTGCCTCTTGCACACCTCTTACTGGAGATGTGCCCACAACCAAGATACATGCCCTTGACCGGAATCGAACCCGGGACTTTTCAGTCCACAGGCCGATGCTCTATCCACTGAGCCACACCGGTTTCGGCTGCAACTCATATTCTTAATAACAATGTTGAATGAACCATCAGGATGCTATGGCTTCCCAGTGACCCTTTAAGAAATGAACATACAACAACCCTTGACTCCATGCTGTAGGACCCAAAAGATGCTTCCACCAAGTGCCCTCGCCCAGGGCCCGACTCAACTGCAAAGCAAAGGGTTACAGGATGCTTGCTTTTGACCTTGGTATGTTGAACACTGCCAAGAGCAATATTACCTTAAATTTTCTCCTTCTAATTAGTACAAGCTGTCTCTGGCTTTTTATCTCTCCACCTGTAAGTGGAAATATGAGTCAAAAAGGAGACAAATTGTTCTTTGCTCTTTCCCAGCTGCCACCAAGACGAATGGCGCTCCCATGGGCGATGGGAGCACTTCAAGCAGCTAAGAGCCTGCATTCCTCTCTCCCGGCGCCACGTACAGTGAAGGAGGGAAGAGCCTGCCACACTGCACATCACTTAGACAATGAGCGCCAAGGGAATGTGAAGCGTCCTATTGTTCGCTCCTTCATATATTTGGAAGAGGAGATGTGAACAGAGGGAAATAATGCGTGTGTGGGTATGTGTGGAGGAGGTGGGGGGAGCATGTGCGTGTGGGTATGTGTGCCTTCTGTTAGGCAATTTGCAGGTGCAGAGAGCTGAAGATAATGTCAAAGTGACAAGAGGTGGTGACAACCTCAGAAAGTGTATTTATACTTAAATAAGCTTTATCTACAGTTTTAAATAACCACTACTACTCAGGAAGACTCTGTAAGTGTCCTCCAGGGAGAGCCCGATTTCAATGTGAGAAGGATTTGGAGGAGAGAGTGTGAGAGAGCTTAAGCACGAAGGGTATTGGCGCCCCATTGCTCATGGCTGACTATGTATCCCAGGGGCTGAAGGAGGAGGGTATTATGCACCCCATTGCTCATGGCTGACTATCCCAGAGGCCGAAGAAGAGGGTGTGGGGGCTGAGGAGGGTGGGGGACGGAGGCTAATTACAGAGCACTCCAACCTGCCTGGGAAGGCGCCAGCACATGACTTGGGGGTCTTGGGCTTCTTGAGTGACTGACAGAAATCCAGATTTAGGACACTGCGGGGTCAATGCTGGTTTCCTAAGGGGTGGCTGGGTCTGTGGGGCTGTGAGGCGGGGGGAGAGGAAACTGTCTTGACAGGGGTACACAGGGTAGATGTGTGCGTCACTTCTTCATCTGCATCAGCACGTGTTGAGGTGAGAGTGCATCCCTGTAGGACAGAGCACATCCTTCGGCTGTAGTGTATGTGGTCTGCAGACAAGGTCCTCAGCTCTCCAGGGCCTCAGATGTTCGGAATAGCTGCTATTCTGGAAATGTTACTGTGCCATCATCGCAAGCAGAAGGGGAAAGCAGACTTGACTCTGGTAGGCTATATTACAGATTATATTACATTTTTAGCCATTTTCTGGGAAATAGTCTGCATTTGAAGCAAATTTCTATGGGATGGAGATTATTTTCCAGGTATCAATTCAGCTAAATGATTAGTTCCTTAATGCATCATTAAATTTAAAGGACTTTTGTGAATCCTCCCTCAAAAATGTATCCATATTCATACTATTCAAGTAAACCTGCCAAATTCCTGGCATCAAACACATTGGTCTTTCATTGCACCGAATCATGAATCATTCTTCATTCTTAGGGATTTAGGGGAACTCAGTGCATAAATATTTTAAAATTATTTCCTAGAAGTTTCCTCGGCCTCCCAGTGATAATGACTTGCCCTTTTGGGTCAACCTCATTCCACCCATAGGCCCTAGATAGCATAAAAAACCACATCCTACTTAATCCTCTCCTGTCATAAAAAACTCACCACCTGACATCCAATACAACATGAGCATTTTCTTCCGAAACCACATCCATTTGTAGGAGCATGCCATATTTTCTCAGTGAAACAAATACATTTAAATATGACTTATCTCCTCCCTACATTCGATTTCATTACCAAGCCCAAAAGCACCAAAGCAGATGTTCAGAGAAATAAGCCATGAAGGTTTGAAAATTGTTTTTCTCATGTGTAAAATTCCAAATCCTTCTACAGGAATAGATAAAAATAGATACACATCTACTAGTATACTTTGATTAGATCCATATAGTTTAGTCATTTTTCTCCCCACAGTCGGCGGGAAGAAACTAAAGGTCACTGGCTGGGAGGACGAGGCCTGGGTCAATGTTATGCTGTGTGCTCTATGAACTTGGGCAGCCTGCGTCTCAGTTTCCTTGTCTGTAAAATGGAATAATAACCACTTTCTCTGTGTACCATACAGAGTTGTTGTAAAAATCCATTTCTGTAGACATTTTAAATACATAATTTACTAACAAACCTTTGTAAATTGTGAAATTAAATATGAGTGGGAATCATTATTGTTGCTATAATTATTATGTGCATCTGATACATGATGGAATCCAGAAGATAAATTTTTATTAAGTACTTGGTTTTTCCTTAACCTTTTCTCTAATAGTTAAAGGGGTATTCATGCATGACCTTAGAGTATATTATTTAAAAAAAAAGAGAGAATGTAGCTACATCCATACAATTTAGTGCCACGGTTCACTACCCTTCTCCCTTCTCCCGGGTCCTTTCTCTCGCTCCTTCCTCCCTGCCCTTCCAGAGCTCAAGAGGTTTTGAAATTGGCAGCATGTAATACCTCATTTCATTCTCACTTGCAAAGAATGACTGACAACTTGAGTCTGAGAGGAGATGTGCGAGAACCTGTGGCCTTTTATTTATTGTCAGGACGGTCATTTTCTAAGTCTTTGAAACACAACGACTTCTAATTAGCTGTCATCAAGATGATGAGATGCAGATGCCTGGGAGGCTGTGCGGGCGCTCACAGGTGGGAGGTGTCCGGAGCCCAAGCTGGGGGGACAGAGACCCTACCATTTCCATTGGCGGAATCAGAAAGAGAGCAGCAAGTCCCTGAACGAGCCATTTCTTTCCCTGTCGTTTCATGTTGATGTTCATAGATGCATGGGAACTTAACTCCTGTTTATACCAATGAGCCTGTGGTAAAATTGGTTTTATAATACATTGTTTTGCTTCAAGTTACAGAATCTTACATAATATAAACCTAATATGCAAATTGACCGAAAGGCAGAATGACTGGTCGCTATTACACGCACTGACCACCAGGGTGCAGATGCTCAAAGCAGGAGCTGCTCCCTGATGGTCATTGTGCTCCCACAGGGGGAGCACCACTCAGCCAGAAGCTGGGCTCACGGCTGGCGAGCACAGCAGAGGTGGCGGCAGCACTAAGGACCCCTCGGGGGAATGTCCGCCTGCTGGGAAACAGGCCTAAGCTGGAAGGTGGACATCCCTCCAGGGATCCTGGACTACAAGAGGGTGCAGGCCAGGCTGAAGGGAACCCCCCCCCCCCCGCCCTCCCCTCTCCCCGCCCACAAGTTGTGCATGAATGTTGTGCACTGGGCCTCTAGTCTATAAATAACACTGAGGACATACTGTCATAGATGTATTAGTTTCCCAGAGCTGCTATAACAAATTGCCACAGACTTGGGTGTCTAAAACCATGTAAATTAATCCTATTGTGGCTTTGGGGACCCAGCATGAGACATTGAGGTGTCAGGGGGTCACATTCCTGCTGGAGGCTCTGGGGGAGACTTGCCTGGCGTCTCCCAGCTTCAGGTGACTCCTGGGACCCTTGGCATGCAATGCCATCTCTGCCTCCACCTTTGCACAACCCTCTTCTCTAGGCCCTGTTTGTCTCCTTTGGTCCAAAGGGATGGTCTTTGAGAAAGGCTTTTCTCTCCCCATCCCCTCCCGTGTGTGTGTGTGTGTGTGTGTGTGTGTGTATGTGTGTGTGTGTGTGTGTGTGTGTGTGTGTAATGCATGGGCCACATGCGTGGAATGAGATGGGTGGGATGAGGGAGAGGGGTGGTGCTTGTGCCTTTACATCCAGGAAGAAGTTATACAAATAGCAACTGTGGCTGTAGTTCCTTCCTCCCTCTAGCTCCCCAAAGAATACAACCCTGTTACATTTTGATTTCCATCCCTTACTACCAACGCTGGACACGTCTTCTTTTCTCTCTTGGTGTAAATCTAGTGAACCCATCAGAAAAAAAAAAAAATCAATATTTTGAAGAGAAGGAGAAAAGTAAACAAGATATTAGAGTATGATTGACAATGACACATTTCTTTATCACATCATTTGCTCTACAACTGCTCGCAGGAAAGCTAGTGTTACTAGCATTGAGAGACGGGTGACGTTTCACAGCAGGTCAAGCCTGCTCTGAGGGCACCTAACAGCACCCTGACTTACAAAGAGGCAGGAGGGATGTATCTGGCCAATTAAAAGCATGCCCCCCACTGAGGATCAAACCTGAAACCAGGACCTGTGCTCTGACCAGGAATTGAACCGAACGGTGATCTCCTGGTTCACAGATCCATGCTGAACCACTGAACCACACGACCAGGCTCACTCCCCATTCTTTTGCTCCATGTGTTCATGAAATCGCTCAGGCAGCTGTGCCCTGCTGTAGTGGGCATATTGCCATTGCTCTGTGATTCTTTACTGTATAACTCTACCACTGCCAGCTTATCTATTCTAATGGACAGTTAGATCGCTTCCAGCTTTTTATTAGTTACAGTGACTCTCAGGATATTCTCACTTAGGTTTCTCCGAGCACCTGTTGGTGGGCATTGATGGTGGGCACGGACCTAAGAATGGAATTGTTGGGTTATAGGATTGACTGAGCAGAGTCCCCCAAAGTTTTCCCAAAGTTCTTGAGCTAATCTCCCTCCTGCTGGCACTTGATGCGAGTTTTAAAAGCCTTCCTGGTGGCCATCTCTTCTCCTCTAACTCCTGCTCCATCATTTCCAGGGAAGTCAGCAGACACTTCTTTATCCTGTCCGCGGCTTGGCACTAACCGGGGCTCCAACAATGAGGCCAGATGGAGGCGTTTTTTAACCAACTGCAGGTTTCTTTAAAGACCAGTGATGTGATAAACAGTAAGCCATCCAGAAGCCAGGCAAAACTTGGACACCAGCAGCTTAACGTGATGGATTGTGATACAAACTCATAACCATCCACAGTGGCCGACTTCATTGTTAATGTGAAATTCCACCCCTGACTGTCCAGTCCTGGGGATCGTTGCATCTCTCTTTTATTAAAGATTCCTTTCTTTCCATTCCCAAAAGGCTTCTGCGCTTCTCACTCAGAGATGTGTTGCTGAAATTATTATTTTGCTTGTAATTTTTAATTTACTGGTTGTTATGCATCAACAGCACTTTTGCATTGCTGTGTGCTTAAAGGAAACTTTACTTATCACAGCATAGGGGTTGTGATCTTCCCACAGCATGAGGCGGTGGTATTGCAAGCAGGAGAGCTCCTGTTGGTTGAAAGCAGAACTCAGGCGCGATCTAGGCACTTTATTTTCACTCTCTGCATCAACTCTCACAACACCCTTCAAAGACAGACACGGTGAAAAGCACAAGTCCTTCTTCCTGTAAATCTTTGCTTCCTTCCTCACAAACCTTCCTTATAGAGCGGGTCACTTTATGTAAGAGGACAGGATGGGCCCCATGGCCAGCCCAAGGATGTCAGAAACATTCAACTGGGAGGGAAGGGTGTATGGGAGAGGGAGGACCTAGGAAACTAAAGACAATTCTCCCTGAGAAACATTCCTTTAGCGCAGCCGCTAGTAATGTGACTCTAGGGAGAAATGTGGGCATGGGAGCTAATATATTCGCATCCAATGCTGAGAAAGCTGCAAAGGAGCCGAGCCTGGGGGGCGGGCTCTGTGCGGCTGTTTGAAGGTAGAAGGCAGCATCTCAAGGAGCCGGTGTGGATGGCTGGCTCTGGTTGCCACTCTAGCTCATTGCCGCCCAGATCACGTGGTCCATTTGTCTGAAATGCATTCTCTGTCTGCGATGCTGTAAGCCAGATGGGTCTGCCAGCTGCAGCGACTCCACTGGTGGGTAAGAGTGAGTTCCTGGATGAGGTGCCGGGAGCTTCCCATTCTAGAACACGCATGTGAACTCAGGCGGCTATGCTCTCTGTGGGTCTAGCAAAGGGACAAGATTTACATCAACAGCCCAACTCATGTCGCTCAGTGGTTAAGCATTGACCTATGAACCTAGAGCAGTGGTGGGCAAACTCATTAGTCACCAGAGCCAAATAATAGTACAACGATTGAAACTTCTTTTGAGAGCCACATTTTTTAAACTTAAACTTCTAATACCATTTCTTCAAAATAGACTCACCCAGGCCATGGTATTTTTTGGAAGAGCCACACTCAAGGGGCCAAAGAGCCACATGTGGCTTGTAAGCCACAGTTTGCCGACCATGGACCTAGAGGTTATGATTCCCAGTCAAGGCACATGCACAAGTTGCAGGCGTGGTCCTCCATAGGGGGCATGCAGAAGGCCAATCAGTGATTCTCTCTCATCATTGATGTTTCTCTCTCTCTCTCTCTCTCTCTCTCTCTCTCTCTCTCTCTCTCTCTCTCTCTCTTTCTCTCTCTCTCTCTCTCTCTCCCTCTGTCCCTCCCTCCCTCTCTCTCTTTCTCTCCCCTCCCTCCCTGAAATCAGTAAGATTCACAGCAATAGGACCAGGGAGTTGCCGCGAAAGTAGGCCTTGGGCAGTTGTTCTGTACCAGAGACAACGTGGCTACAAGCTGAGTCGTGGGTGGAAGCCAGCCAGGACATCCCTGCAGCGCTGCTATGAAAGTGTTAAGCCCTTGCGGGTGGAATTTCAAAACATCCCAGGGGATTCGGCCACCTAATTCCCATAAGCGCTTTGAAAACAGACTCCTGCTGAATAATTTGTAACAGGAAATGAGTAACAAGCTCGTGGTCAGAGGCTCCACTCCATCGTGGCTGTCAGCCGCCTCCATCCGCTTCCCCAGCCGATGGGCATTGATTTATAGGAAAACGCTTGGCACCGGCTCCTCGCCTCGCCCCGGCCTTTGCCCAATGGTCAGGGACCCCGACTTGCCCAGCCTCGGGGTCTTGCTCTGTATGAGCCTGAACATTTCACTGAAGGAAGCTCTCATTGGATCCATTAAAAATAATACAGGGACAGAAATGTTATGCAGTTAAAACCTGGGAATGTCTCAGGCTGTTTGGAAAAAAAAAAAACCATAAAAAAAACGCAATGCCAAACCACCGTTCCTCAATGACAAAACCATCCTGATCTCAGAGAGACCTCTCTTTTTCAGATGGCATCCCAAAATGGATGAACCCTTCAGTTACGGTGGGCTCAGCTCAAAGGCGCTTGCAAGCTACCTTGACATTGAGTGATTTAAAACCAACATGTGTTTTAGCGGAATCGCCAATCTACATCCCTTTTCCATCCCTGCGTCTTTTTCTTGTTCCCTTTCTGTATTTCTGTTTCTCCTCTCGGCCTGTCTGCATGCAGGCCTCCTTCCTCTCCCTCTCCTTTCTTATCCCCTCCTAGGTATCGTCTCCTACCTCAGCTGCCTGATCAGAGGGCGGGGACGCAGCCTGCTAATCTGGTCGTGACATGAGGCTGTAACGGAGAATTTGCATATTTCTCTATTATTAGTATAGGTGGTATAATGAAAATATATAATGGATAATGAAGTTCATATTCACAAGGTGTGTCTATTCACAGGTGAGTATGCTCAGTCGTGCTCTCTGGATGGGGAATCTCTTGCAAAGTATTTTAAACACAAAGAAACGCTGCCTGCCCCTGGAGACCTCAGCGTGTCAGCATTAGTTCATCTCCCTGGAAACAAGAGAGCTTTATAACCACGCGTCTGGTACTAGCAACGACCTGGTAATATGTGACACAGATTGAGCAATTGTAGCTGCTCCACAAAACTCTTTGTGTGTGCATCTACGTTCCAGTGACATCGAAGACAGTGAAGGGGACTGTTCCTTCCCTCTGTTGTTTGACAAACAGCATCTCCAGATCAGAGATTCTCTCTCCTTCTTGCTTGTATTTTGGTTTGAAAATGATTTCTGTTCTAATGTTTTTACAAAAAACAACAACAAAAAACCCAGGTATACAGATTGTTCTTTGGGAAGCCGAGAAATTATTGCACGATCACAATATTTCACTATAATGAGACATAAATACGCGGAGAATGACGATGTGGGAACAGCTCGTTGTTGCTACAAGATTTCACTTGTCCTCCCTGGTATACGTCATTTTGTTTTATACTGTTAGGATTAGAAGTAATTTTTTAAGTCACCTATTTCAAATGACTAATTTTTCAGAAGAAAAAAAGAATCAGGCGCAGTAAGTTACAGGTATTTATCTCAAGGTCACCCTGCTAGCTGTTGCAGACTTCCTGCTGGAAACCCGGCCTCCTGTTCAAGGTGAGGCGCTCCGCACAGCACAGCTCAGCACAGAGCAGCACAGCACAGCTCAGCACAGGTTTAACTCTTCTCTCCCAGCAACCACCACGTGAACACACTGTAAGAAGTGTGACTGGGTGGTTATGCTAAGACTCTAGAGAGGACTGCCCTCAGAACAGAAATGCTGAGGCATGCCTGGGCGATCATGGAGGGCTTCTCTGTGTCTCAGTCCATCTGTGCTCACAGTAAGCACACGTGTCTCTTTCTGGCCCCATTTAGGGACCCCACCCAGAGGTCCCCCTGGCTTAGAACCAAGGGGGTGGCATTATAGCTTGTCTGCCTGCTACCCAGTCAGTAAATTTATTAATATACCTGCCTGAGAGGCAGCTCATGTGCCAGTTCCCCAGTAGGGAGGCAGGTTTCCCAGGACCATTCAGAGTGCCTCCCAGACTCATCTGCCTGGGCATGGACCTGAGTCTCAGGCTACCACTTGTGAGGTCCTGAGCACATGACTTCCTTGGAGACTCCATTTACTTCTCTGTAAAGAGTCAGTGATAGTGGCACCTACTCAAGCGGATGGGTTATTGTTTAAATTATTGTTTTTCTCCAAGTCTCAACTATAAAGAGTAGGACTCACATTGACTGCCGAGACCAGATCAAGCACTATACGTTCCACTGCAGGGGTAAGACCGACCAAGATAGGAGCTGTTTCTCCACAGGAAGCTGCTAAGGGGCTGCACGTGGAAGCAATAGCTAGCAAAAGACCCGGATTTAGCTATCCTTTATGGGTCAAAGGATACAAATAGCTAAATCACAATCCGGGAAGCAGGAGACCCGGAGTGAAACAAGCAATGCTGTCCCAGAGCACTACTTAGAAAACTCTCTTCCGTAAAGCTGAGACGGTCAGCCTGCTTCCACTCCCACATTTAGAAGGAGCTGATGGGCTTTTTCTCAGCATGAAGCCCAGAACCCACAATGCAGAGGAGGAGCTAATGTCATTGACTGGGGGTAGGACTGAGGCATCCAGATCATTTAACAGTCCTTTGGGGGACCCTGGAGGTCAGGGGCATGTTTCTAAGGGAATGGTTCTCAAAGTGGGGTCCCTTTGAGAATTTACTAGAAATTCTAATTCTTTGTGAGCCTGACTTCTGGCTGAGGGGGTGCTCCCCCTGAGGGAGGACACTGACCACCAGGGGACAGCTCCTACGTTAAAAAATCTGTCCCCTGGTGGTCAGCGAGCATCATAGTGACCAGTCATACTGCTGTTTGGTTGATTTGCATATTAGCCTTTTATTATATAGGATGAATGATTAAAAAAAACAACAAAGAATTAAATGATGCCAACACAATCAGCTGGCAGAAAAAGAGTCTTAACAACACACGTATACATGTATATATTTAAAGCCTTAGACTCAATGAATCTATTTGACAAAAATTGTATATCTGAATAGCTTGTTGGAATCAACTGCTTAAAGAAGAAATTCATATTTAGTCAAAGAAAAGCTATAGGACATCCTCAATATCACCCACAAAAAAAGTGATTTAAAAAAATTATGAAGGGTCAAAGGATACAACTAAACACAGAAGAAGAAATCAAAATGATTTCTATGAGATGATGTCCAATCCCTTAGGGAGATGCCAATTATAGCCATAGAGTACTTATAAGGTTGCCCCAAATTAAAAATTGAAATGCTATCCAGTACTGAGAAGACACAGAAAAATGGACAATATCAAATGTTGCTGAAGGGGGTGTACATTTTACAGGAAAAAAGCAAAAAGCATAAAAATTTTGGAAAAATCAACATATCTATTACAATGAAATAAATAAGATATTTTATTATTAATATTCAAATGTTAACATTCAAATATCAAATGTTTGCATTAATATTTGATCTACTATTAAATATATATATATATATATATATATATATATATATATATATATATATATAAATACATATTTTATATTATCCTAGGACCAGGAGAATTGTTAATGATTGAATGAGAAAAGTATGTCATCTGCTGTCTGTTAAAATCAAAGGCCAAAAGCATAGTCCTTTGTATAATAGTTCTGTGTAAATGGAGAATTGAGCAGAGTTAACTCACTTGAAGTCATCATCTCCTCTGTGATACACCTAAAAAGTCAAGGTGAAATATAGTGAAACCACATTTAAAATATTGAACTTAAACTGAAAAGAGCTCCTTAAGAAATACCAGAGCACTCAGCGTGAAGAGCAGAGGCTGCCATACATGGTTTACAAGCTGCTGCAAGCAAATACAGCCCTAACGCTGAGGGGGCTGTGGGAGGGGAGACCCCATGCTGGCAGTCAGATCACTCTCAGTGCTTGATGATCAGTGCTCAGTATTCGGGGCTTGGTACTTGGTGCTCCGGCAACATGGGGCCGAGAGATACAGTTTGAAAGAGGGCAGGGCCATGGTGGTCCAGTGGTTGAGTGTCAACCGATGAACCAGGAGGTCACAGTTCAATTCCTGGTCAGGCACATGTCTGGGTCGCAGGCTCCATTCCCAGTGTGGGGTGTGCAGGAAGCAGCCAACCAATGATTCTATCTCAACATTGATGTTTCTGTTTCTCCTTCTCCCTTCCTCTCTGAAATCATTAAAAAAATATATTTTAAAAAAACCCCAAAACTTGAAAGAGGGACTTGACATGGGACAAATTCCACCAGCGGAATAAGGATACACTAAAAAGCTTCTGATCCATGAGGGCCAAGGATTAAAAAAGAATCGGGCACAAGAAACTAGAATTCCGCACTAAAGTAATTCACCAAGACCAGAAGCCAAGAAGGGAACACGCACAGGTCAGAAATGTGCAACCAGGAGGCCAGATGGAGCGGACTGAGAACCTCTTGGTAGGACTGACTTTGTGTCCAGACAACTTGCAAAGGAAAAGAAAACAACAGAAATCCCTGAAGAAAAGCACACGATGTATAATCATGAAGTAAACTATCCAGGGTGGGGCAAAAGCAGGTTGACAGTGTTCATATTGGAAACAACACAGTAATAAATATTAATACAATCATGAACTATTTCAGGTACTTACAACTGTAAGCCTGTTTTTGTCCCACTCTGTATGCAAAGAAGACACAAAAACCCTGATTTCTATGCAGCTAATATCACTGCGCAAAACACGGAAGGCAGAGGCTGATGGAAGTATGTGAAGTGACTCAGTGACCCACCATTCAAGCAGAAATTGTAAGTTCCCTTTTAGAAACTGATGGATTGAACACTGCTATGCTAATTTGGCTGTAGAGCACTTGAACAACACACATTACCCCACAGTAACTACTAGGTATGTTTCCAATAGCACACTCAACTAATTTTCAATGCACAAGGAAATTTTCAAAAGCTGACCAACCACTCACTAGTTCAGAAAGGAAGTATCAGCAAATCCCCCAAAACAACAACTGTACAGACCATATCCTATTATCACATGACAATTAAAGTAGAAATAATCAATATCGAAGCAATTTAAAAATATGCATGTAACCAAAAGTCACACTACAAACTAGTACATAGGTTGAGGAATAAATTATAATTAAAGCTATAGAAATTACTTATGTAGAATAAAATAATAATAAATATCATAATAAACCCCCGGATATATAGAAACCCAGAAAATATCATAGAACTGGAACTAAATATTTAGGGAAATGTTAGCTATTTAGTAAATAGCATTTGTAAATTGGTTTTCCATAAGGAAAAAAATTGATCTCTACCTAAAACTATAAGAGGCCCAGTGCACAAAATTCATGCACAGGGTAGGTAGGTGTCCCTTAGCCCAGGCTGCACTCTCTCACAATCTGGGGCTGCTGGCTCCTAACCACTCACCTGCCTGCCTGCCTGATGTCCTTAATCACTCTGCCTGCCTGCCTGATTGCCCCTAACCACTCTTGCTGCCTGCCTGATCGGCCCTAACTGCTCATCTGCCTGCCTCATTGTCCCTAACTGCCTCTGCCTCCATCCCTGCTGCTGTGGCTTCATCCAGAAGGACATCCAGAATGATGTCTGGAAGGTAGTTCAGCTCTCCCATCTAATTAGCATACTATGCTTTTATTATTATAAGTAATTTTGGTGATTACTTATAATAAATGATCTCAGATATTGTGAAGACCAAAATGAAAACAAAACAAAACAACAAAAAATCCCAAAGAATAAAAAGTTCTTGAAATTATCAGAAGAAATTGCAGAAGACTCTCTCTAGGACCTTGGTATAGTACAGAATTTCTGCAGCAGGAAACAGCATAACCAGTTAAGGAAAAAGGCTGAAGTTGACAACACCCAGATTTAAAAATTCACACCCCCTCAACCCCCCACTCCAGAAACAAAGTTAGAAGGCATTTTAAAGACTGTAAGAACACTTGGTGATATCAGAATATCAATGAACTAGAATTCAATAAGAAAAGGTCAAATCAATGGGGAAGGTAGATGAAGCCACAATTCACAGAAGAGAAGACCAAGTAACCAATAAACTTATAAGATGCTACATGTCACTAGCAATGAGGGGAATGGAAATAAAACAATAAAGAAAGCGCACTGACTGTCAAAATAAAAACGTCAGAATGACAAGTGCTAAGGAAGCTCACCCACAGGAGCTCTCCCGCTCTGTAGGGAGGAATGCCCAATGGGAATCACTCCACACAGCCATCAGCCGGAGCTGAGGATGGGGCCTGGGCTCTTGGAGAGGACCATTCATTACAGCTACCTGCATATCTCCCAAACTCATGCCCTTTTGAAACAAATGCCATCCTTTTCGTTCTGTGTCCCATAAATCTAACCTAACACCACCCTCATCAGGGCTCAGTGAATATCACAGGTGCAGGTGAGGATCTCATCAAAGAGAGCCAGCTGAGCCATCATATAAAAAAATATATATTTTTATTGATTTCCAAGAGGAAGGGAAAGGGAGAGAGAGATAGAAACATCAATGATGAGAGAGAATCATTGATTGGCTGTCTCCTCCTACATACTGGGATCGAGCCCGCATCCAATCAATGATTCTCTCTCATTCCTGACTAGGAATTGAACCCAGGACCTCTTGGTCCATCAGATGATTCTCAATCCACTGAGCCACCACAGCCGGGCTGAGCTATCATCCTGGTGCGGTGGGCCCGCTTTTCAATTAAATTAGGGTCTCAGTGTCTCATCTATTTCTAGACATTCCAGTCACCAGCTCCAACAATGTCCATAAGACAAGGTCGCTCTGTCAAATGCATGTAATAGAACAAATGATTGGCAATTTATTATGTAACTCCAAGGAGAATTTCACTCACGCAACATGAATGCCACTTTACAAGGTCATACCATCGTTTGCTTTTCAGTTCAGAACTAGTTTTTCTTTTAAAAACTCAACTTGGGCCATTAATCAATCAGTGAGAATTTAACTACTATGTGAATAAGCAAATTTTTTGTTACTACATTAAAAATGCAAAAGAGATAAAAACTTACGATGTAACTAATAATGGAAAATGACCAACCACACTCCAAGTGTGTTTCTGAATTTCACGCAGGGAAAAAAAAAAAAAAAGTCCAAGAAAATAGAGCAATCTGGGAAAACTAGATTGTTAATGTTGGCCAGCTAGCTCAGTTGGTTAGAACAGTGGTCGACAAACTGCAGCTCATGAGGCACATGTGGTTCTCCGCTCTGTTAACTAATGAGCTTGCTCACCACTGACCTAGACGCTTGATTCCAATAATTACAGGCTGTTGTTGTTCCTTGTAATTAAGCCCCTATCCCAGTGGTCCGCAAACTCATTAGTCAACAGACCCGCAGTTTGCTGACCACTGGATTAGAGCATTGGTACACCAAGGTTTGTGGGTTCAATCCCAGGTAAGGGCACTTTCAAGAAGCAACCAATGAATGCATAAATAAGTAGAACAACAAAACATGGATAATGTTTCACTCTCTCTCTTCTTCCTAAAGTCAATTTTTTTTTAAAAAGCACAGTGCTAAATTAACATGTAATTTACTATTTTCTTCTGCATTTGATATTACGTCTCTTTCTTTTAGTTACTCTTATGCAATAACAGCAAATTCTGGGTCACTAAATGAAACAGCAGAGTTCTTACTCCCAATCCTATGGAACATAATTAGATGTTGGGGGAAAAAAATTCTCATATTATTTTTAGAAGATACAAAAAAAGAAAACACAATTTCCCCAGCACTAGCAGTTCTGCGAATTTGGCAGAAATGTGTTGAATTAACCTCCCCTTTTAATGGCCACCATCCCTTTCGGTTGGATTGTTAAAAGAGTTTTGCTTTGGATTAAATAGTCCCTTTGTGAATCTAGATGAGTCAGAAAGGAAATTGTTTTGGGTACAGCCCAGTACTGACCCCAGGGTGGGGAAGAGCCATGAGCAGACGCCCACCACCTCCCTCCCTCTCCCTCTCCACTCACACCCTTGAGGCGGCAGCAGGGACAAATCCTGCTGGCTCTGACCTGCAGGTCCAGGCTGCTGGCTCTCATGCACAGCCAACCTGAAAGCAAGACCTGCTAGTGCAGTTTTAACCCCTTAGCATTCAAGGAAAAACACCCATGAGAACTGGGCTCAGCAACGCCACAGCTCAGAAGCCCAGCTCTGAAAGTCACAGGAGGGGAGGCCCTGGGCCAGCGCCATCTCCCTGCCTCTTGGTCACTCAAAGTGCTTGTCCCACATTCTCTCATCTCTGAGCACAAGCAGACCGCAGTAATTCCTGGCTGTGGAGGGTGTCCCTGGGCTTTGCACCCTGTCCACAGCCTCAGCAGGGCAGGGTGACAGTGGCCTCTGCATTTGCCTGATAAGGAACACATTCACTCCCCCCTTGATGACCCTGAGGGAGGAGAATGCTGACAATACAAGCCGATGGCCAGAGGTGACTCTCTCCCAGTGCTGAGTTTTTCAAAAGGAAGACAGACAGAGGGGGTGGAGGAATGAACATTGCCATGAGGAAGACAAGAGGAAAGTGTGGCCATGGCAACTGATTTGGGTACCAGAGAAGGAAGAAGGGCTTCCCATGAACCAGTGTATCTCTCTCTAACTAAGTGCAAGTGAAGGAGGTTCAAGTGTGTGGTCGCCCTGCCTGCATTGCTGGGAGAGCCTCGGTGCTCACATCCGCCTGAGATGGTTGTGGACGGGAAGGGGCCACACGCTCACCTGACTGGCTCAGGGGAGGCCTGCGTGGTGGCCTCGCAAACTCAGAGGCCAAGTAACCACCCAAGATGGTCTGAAATTAAAGCCTTTTTATTTTTTTAAGTATATATATATTTTTAATTGATTTTAGAGAGGAAGGGAAAAGGAGAGAAACATCAATGAAGAGAGAATGATTGATCGGCTGCCTCCTGCATGCTCCCTACTGGGGATTGAGCCCACAACCCAGGATTTGTGTGCCCTTGACCAGAGTCAAACCTGGGACCCTTCAGTCTGCAGGCTGACTGATGCTCTATTCACTGAGCCAAACCAGCCAGGGCAAAACCTTTTAATTAAAAAGCAGCTATGGTGGGTAGTCACGTCCTAGGCTGGTATCTTTCCTGGCAAAGGTCAGTCTTTACCTTGGTTGAGCCTGTTGTCTTTCTGCATCTATGATAACGTATTGTGGGGTGTCAAAGTCATTTTCCTTTTAACGGATCCCTCAGGGCACAGGCACTGCTCTGCCCCTCACTGTTACTGAGTTCATTGCTGACTGCTAACTGTCCTACACTCACCTGAGTAAAAGAAGTGCGTGTCGATCGTTTTACTTTTATCCAATCCCAGAGGTTTCCCTGCTTTGCTTTCTCCCCGCTCCCTAACCAACGGAGTTCATGTCTCCCACTTACATCTCCTCCTTGGATGTAAAGTATAAAACAAGGTGAAAGCCCGCCATTCTCCGGAGCACAGTCTCAGTACATTGAGATCCTGCTTCCCGGCCATTCTTCACAGGTTTGCATGTTCCTGCATGAATAACGGCATGTCGCTGCTGCCTAAAGACAAGGACAGCTGTGCCCAGGCACAGGGTGGTCTCTGGACCTCGGTCCTCACCTGACCCTCTCAGTCCTTCCCACGCACTGTTCCCAGGCCAGCACGACCGCCACCCCTGTCCCCGGAAACTGAGGCTCAGAAGGAGGCAGTGACTCCCCCAACCAACCTGCAAGCCAGTGGCAGAGCAGGGCCCAGCCCAGGAACTAAGTGCCAGCCCTCTGTGCCAGCCTGGTCTGCCCCGGGCTCACTGACACCAGTGTGGCCAACACCATGTCACACGTGGTCCTCCGGCAGAGCTAGCTCAGAGTCCGCCACCTCTGAATGAGCATCCATGCCCCGCATGTTTGTTATGGCCCACCCCGTGGCCCTGAAGTGTGCCCCCCCTCGTGGGACACTGCTTAGTGCAGCTGTCACGAAACCCCGCATGCTGATGCACAGATTCCCATTGAGAACACGGTCTTTTCGCCCTGTTACCCCTTTTCCATAGGGTCCCCAGGCTTCTCGGTGATTCCTCACCACCCGCCAGGCCTCCCAGGCTGTGGGAGCTGATTGTACACAGAGAGCTCTCCTGCCAGGTTTCAGCACCGACACTGAGATGACAGCCCCAGGCACCGTGCGCTCTGAGCAGGAAACCTGCTTCCCTCCCTGGTGCTCTCCTCCACAAAAGTGATAAACAAAGCGAAAACAAAAGGATTCTACCAGCCCGGAGAGAACAAGCTCATGTCATTCTTCACTCTGCAGAGGGTGGCAAGTGGCAGACACAACACTGATGGGAAGTGCCTCTCAAAGTCCCAATCCCGGCCACGCCTACCGTGAAAGGGGCACAGATTTACAATGAACAGTAAGAAGCAAATATGTTGAGCTCCTACTATGTGCAAGAGCCTGTGCTAGTTTCATTGAAAAATACAACATCAAACATCTCTCCCTTTAAATATTTGTTGTTTAGTGTGAATTCCCACAATTTACTGAACAATATAAATAACTCCATACAAAGTGGCCAAAATACTTGAACATATATTTCCCCAAAGACTATACAAATGCTCCTGGAAAGACAGTGAACATCATAGATCATGATGGAACTGCAAGTGAATAGCACAGCCAGGCATGAGCACACAGCCCTTACAGGCAAAGGTCTGCCGAGGCCACATGCAGGCCTGGGCCACCCGGAGCGCTCTGTTCCCAGTGGGAATGTCAGATGGAGGAAGTACTGTGGAAAAAGCAGGTCTGGAGTTTTTAATAGAATTAAACATACATTCTATGATCTAGCAATTCCCACGCCTGGCTATTTTCCCAAGAGAAATTACATCCTATGCCCACCAAGGAACATGCCCAAGGATGTTCATGGCAGCGTCCTCTAACAGCCTGGCACTGGACACGGCCAGGGGTCCTTGCAAAGGAAGGTGGGTACACAAACTGGAATATTCACATCAAGAAATACTGTTCAGCAATAACAGAGAACAAAATATTGATAGTGTCACATAAATAAATCTCAAAACATGCCGAATGACAGCGTCCTTATACAACTGAGGATTTGTGTTCCCATGGGTAAGACAGTCTAGAACCAGTGAACCAGTCCGTGGTGGGAACCAATCAGATTCACCTCGGGATGTGGCAGAGGGGGCTGATGGGAAAGAACATGGGAGGGCTTTCGGAGGGGGTGGCAGGTTGGATATTTTGATAGGAGTTTGGGTTACCCAGCCGTGTCCCTTGTCAAAAATCAGCAAATATTCACTGAGGTGTTTTTCATGTATGTAGATTTTATCTTAGTGAGACTATTAAAAATTAAGAATTTGAGGTAAAAGATATTTATACTGAAGTACTTAACGGAAATTGATCTGAAATCTTCAATTTACTTGAAATACACCAAGAAATAAGATGGACTGTGAATTAATGGATAGATACATGATGAAGTAAATTGAATAGGACAATGTTAAAGTAGTAAAAGCCCACTTAATAGTGGATATATGTAATAGTGGATATCACTGTATATCTGAAAATGTACATGATAGAATGTTGGGAAAAACATGCTTCTCTCTTTTTCTCTTGATCTGCATAGATGATTAAAAAGAAAGGAATCAATTCACCAAGAGGACCTAGGAAATGCCACCAATAAAAGGGCTTCAACATGCATGAAGTGTAAGCCAACAGGACTACAGTGGGAGATAAAGAAACCTGTAATTGCAGTCAGACATTCAATATCCTTCTCTCAACTGACAGTATAAAAACATTAGAAAATCAGTCAAGTGAAATAAAACTTGGACATTATCATCAACTAACCTGACCAAACTGACATTATGGAATACTTCGGCACACATTGCAGACACACATTCTTCTCATTTACACACAGAACACTGCATAAGAGGGACCATTCCAGGGCATGAGACCACATTTACCAAAAAATATTTGGGCAGGAATGTTCACAGCAGCTTTATTTTTTTTTTAATTTATTGTCTAAAAGTTTTAATATGCCTCCTTTTTTCCCGTTTGACACCCTCCCCCCCAAAGCCATTCCTACTGGGAGCAAGCCCCCTCCTCCCCAGTGTCTGTGTCCATTGGTTATGCTAAGTCCTTTGGTTGCTCTCTACCCAAGCAGTGGCACCAGGTTCAAATGCAGGGCCCGGGGCAGGCCCGGGGCACGGTAACCAGGCCCGAGGCCTCTAGGTAGGCAGGTCGCAGTGGGAATCAGGGCAGGAAGGTTCTTTTCACAAACAGTTATCTAATAAGGACACAGACGGAAACCAGAAGGCCAGAGAGGTTGTCGGGACACAATTCTGAGACCCCTCAGGGCACCGTTCATCTTTTCCAATGACGGGAACGGGACGGAAGCCTGAGCCTCGAGTGAAATCCTGGGCCGTGACCCTAAGGAGCACAGAGAGGGGCGATCTCACTCCTCTCCAGGCGCAGGGAAGGAGTCTCCTTGTCAGTTTCCTTCTGGTCGCGGCAGTGACGTTAGAATAACCGAGAAGAAATGCCAGCTGCTCCTGTCTGAAGCGAAGGCCATAGGCCCACCTGTTACCTGTGTCGGAGGAGTTTCCCTAAACAAGAAATTTGATAGCAACTGAGCTGTGTCGTCGAGTTCAGACGTGATTAAAATGCACAAGAATTACAGCTGCCTGTCCTGGAAGGGGTGTACGTGAGCAGCTGAGTCACACTGAGCCATGGCGGGGTGTGTGTGTGTGTGTGTGTGTGTGTGTGCGCGCGCGGGTGTGTGTGTGTATTAATCAGTGCCTCCTGTCCTTTTTCTATGAAACATCCGCATGGCATCTTTGAACAAATAATCATTTGGCTCAACTTTTATTAAACTATTGGATGAGCTGATCGCATGTTCACTCCCACGTTCATATCGTTTTCTACACGCTCTTCAAAGCCTGCAGTGGGGACCCACGGGCCGGGTGCTTCCCAAGTGTATGCGCCTCAACGGACAGGAGAGAGGCTGAGGGAGGGACCTCCATCCATCGGGCTCATTCTCCAACAGCCCAGAGCAGAGGAAAGGTCAGAATGTCTAAATGCTAATGATTTGACAATTTCCAGAAGCCTACACTTCTGGAAGTATTTATTCTTCCACCCAAAGGGCAGGAAGTGGCCGATTTTGAAGCTGCAGCTCCTGAAAGGTATTTTTTTTTTTTTTTTTCAAAAGCACCGTCTCCTCTTTCATGAAGCTGGGCCTAGAAACCAGCTCTCTCTCCCCCACCACCAGGGGCCTGGGGCGGGAGGGGAATCAATGACACAGAGTCTTCAAAGAGCGGCAGCATCTGCTTCCATATGCGGAGCCCCGAGCCAGGTGTGGTCCCTGAGGTCCCATCTCTCTAGCCCAGGTTCTGGTAAACAGCGGGCTGGGAGCAAAGCCCCGTTAGGGTGGCCCGGAGCCACAGTGCTGAATCCCATGCTGGTCATTTCGATCCAGGGTTCTGCTTATGTTTTTACTGTGATTTTATTCCAATAAGTCTGAGCCGTGCCAGCATAGCCAAGGGTTCTGTGAGTTTGAGGGAGGGCTGGTGAAGGATGAAGAAAAAGACAGACAGGAGAATAAGCTGGGTCTAGGTGGATCTTCTGTGCCTGGCTGAGGCCACAGAACAGATCCAGACTACAAAGCTGATGCTTTATTCATAGTCAGGGGCAAACAAGGTAATTTACAATGTTCTTGTAAGTCTCACTTGTTTTGGCAGCACTTGCTGCCCCTCCCACAGCCCACTAGCCACCCAGGAAAGATCCAGGGAGCAGTCACAAGATCAAGCTTAATTATGCTCAGAGGACTGTGCCCTCCAAGCTGAGAATTGTTTGTGACTTTGCCAGCAGGTCAGTCTGAGGCTTAACTCTATAACTGCTCCCTACACAAGTCAATCTTCAGACCAACGTCTACCGGCAGCTCTTCCTTCCCGGTTTCAGACTGCATCTCTCTGTTGTCCTGCACGCCCAAAGCAAACGTCAATCAAAATACCGAGCCCAGGAATTTCTGAAATGGATCCTCTTTGGACACGGAGCCCCTCCCAGGCTACAACTACAGCCACTTGTCTCCAGTCCCTGAGGAGCATGTCAGCACCACAGGAGCTGCTCAGCAAATGCCTGGTAAATTATAACTGAACTTAGAAAACTGGTTCCATCCAGAATTTCCAGGCGGAGCCCCATGGGACTCTAGCAAGTCTTTGGAGCTCACTGGATGTCGGGACAAAGACTGGGATTGTAGGGAGAGGTGCTCACCATCAACATGTCCCCAACTCCTGCTTTAGTGGGAGGGCCTCTCTGATCATGTTTTTTCTATGAAACATCCACATGAAATCTTTGAACAAATCATCATTTGGCTAGAAATTGTTTAAACTATTGGATGAGCCGATCCCATTTTTCACTTCCACGTTTATATCATTTTCTACCCGCTCTTCAAAGCCCACATCGGAGACCCACGTGATGGAATGCATCCCACATGTGGATGTAAGGAGCTGCTGTGATATCAGCGTTGGTGGGTGCGATGCCCTTCTCTGTGCAAGTATTCCAGAAACTGCTGGGAGAAGACGTGCAGTGACCTGAAACTCAGCCTCGCAGGGTCTGAAGCAGTGCATTCGCCAGACTCAGCACTTCAAAACCACCCTGTAAATGCTTAGAGGACGCGACCAGCGTAATGCCTTCCTCCTTTACCGCACACATGTATGCACCAATGTTCCTCGGACATTGCTAGGGACCTGCTTGGTGTCAGGTGTCCCAGGAAGTTAGAAAATAACCCTACGACCGCAGGCAGGGGTTGTTATTAAGCCTCCTTGGCAGGACAGGAGAGCAAAACAGGATAAAGTTTAAGGACCTGCTCGACACTCAGAACGAGAAGGTGAAAATGAGAAGTATAATCAAAGCTTGACATATTCCAGTAGTCCATCAACTTTTGTATTCTAATCCATATATAAGCAAGGTGATTAGGTCAATGTTATACTCTCCTTTTAAACTAGAAAAACTTAGTGTGGAAAAGATATTTTATTATTGATATCTTATTACTGGTAAAAAATCTATAATCCACAATGATTAAAAAATCTGAGCATAATTAAGCTTGATCTTGTGACTGCTCCCTGGATCTTTCCTGGGTAGCTAGTGGGCTGTGGGAGGGGCAGCAAGTGCTGCCAAAACAAGTGAGACTTACAATATATGTAAAGGCTAGCTTGATAATGACTTCCCACCTGGTTTGGATGATCTGAGTATGATCACATGATTTAGTAATTATTTTGAAGACTATTTGTAAAGAATTAATAGTCTTCATTTACTAGCATATTAAGCTTTGGAAGTTAATGGGCAATTCTGGATCCAGGGCGATTTGACTGCTTTGTCTTTAATATGTGAATTTCAGTTGTGAAATGACTAGCTATAATTATAATGTTTCAGTCAGTTCTTTGGGGGAACTCCAAAGACAGACAAATTAAAAATTCAGCCAAATTGTTTTGTTTCATTGGCAATACGCCATCTTAACAGGACACACACACACACACACACACACACACACACCCTTAGACAAAATAATCTTTTGAGCATATCCAAGTAATATCAGTCACTGAGTACTATTTTTCATAGTCAGATCTTTATCTGGATGTGAATTATGGCTATTGGGTTATGAAGTATGTTGCAGCTGATGCAAACCTAGATTTATTCACTGTTGTCTTGGACCAGAAAGCGTACAGTTAGCTATTGCACCAGCTCTGGAGCCATCCTGAATCTTGTGTCTGTCACGTAGGGCAAACCAACTTGAAAAGATAGACTTTCTTATATGATTTCTGATTATTTTTCCATTAAGAGGCAAGAAAACAATCTCCAGCATTTTTTGTGTGATGTTTCATCATATCTAAAGCAGGGGGAACTGTCGGAAAAGAATGTGGGGCAAGAGAAGAGTCAACAAGCAGAGATTAAATATATGCAGTAGTTGTTTCTATGCAAAAAAGAGAGACAGAAAGGAGAGAGAAATGTATCTTGATTCAATCTTGCTCTGCTATTCAGATGACATGTGTAGTGTCAAAACCAGGATGTGAAAAGTAAAGGTCTCATAGCACTGCTGATTCAGGAGACTCGGGCACTGCATCTCAGATTTTCTTTCTAACAGATGCTTCGGAAGTGCTCATTGAGAAGCTGCTGGGAGAAGCATGAGGAAAATTAACCTCTCATCTGAGATATCCCATGTTTAACTGATAATACTGCATCATCCATGCGCTTTTGATATGCTGCAACATGCTAGAGAAATGCAGATGTCATGTTTTAGATTACAGATATAGATAGGCTAAAAACATGAACTATGTAATTGAGACAACTGAATAGAATGACTGGAGAATAAAAAATAAAGTGGCATTATTATACTGGGAAAAGTTATAAAAGAGGCTATTAATTTTATACCAAAATATATAACACTCAATAGGTAAATGCAGGCATGTGTGAAAAGTAGTATTAAAATAAAACCTATTCCTCTCATGATGCTGATGGACAGAAAATAGATGCTTATGTTCAACCTGAACCCGCATGGACACACCCCGTGTTCTCTGTGTCCATTCTTGACTTTTCAATGAGCAAGTCTCTAGTCTCTAACCCACTCTGGACTCCAGACATTTTATCAGGGGAGTGAAATAGATGATCTCTTCTTAGTGTTCATTTCTGGTTCAGACAGTATTCTGCAATTCCATAAAGGCCCCTGGATTTGACCTCTTCGTATGCCAGGAATCTTGAAACTATGAGGAATGAAGTCATCTAAACAGTATTCACACTCCCTGGATCTGGCCCAGTTTAATCTGAAGTATTAACTCAAACTCTCATAGGTTCTCCTTTCATTTTGTAAACTAACTTAAGTCTATAGATATGAATACAAAGTCTTTGTTTTTATTTTGGTCTGAGAATTGTGCCATTTGCTAGTACTCCAATTTGAAATATGCTACAGGCATACATGAACTGGATAAATATTTCCTTGAGTACTAGCTTGAAAACGTTGTTTGTCCCGCTGACCAGTTTTTTGTCAGCGAATTAGGGCCTGTCTTCTCTTATCTAAATATCTATGGAAATAAAATATAAATGGAGAGAAATGGTCTTGGGGAAATAATACAACAGTAGAACATAGCTTAGGAAATGTTTTTCTCATATATAAGCAAACATTGCAGAATGTCAGGACAGGAAATGATACAAAACAACACAGATAAGGACGTCGCTGCGCACTTACCTACGTGTTTTGTTTTCTCTATTCTACACCTTGTACCCTGAGGGGCTCAGGCCTGGCACCTGCACATGTGTGAGCTCAGTGACTGTCTGCTGAGTAAGGAACGACCTTTCTCTCTTACTGTGCAGACTCGGCTATCAAAGTAAGGACTTGACATTCTCGCTCAGCTATGGCAAATCCAAAATTAGAGTCTGGCCCAGTGCAGTTGTACTTTTCACATTACACAGATATTAGAAGTTTTATACTGGTTCCTTACATAACAGAGAGGAAATTAAATACCTGAGGGTTTCTAGTTAGAGACTGATGACTTCAAAGCTATTAAGCCAAATGGAAATGTAGCCGAGAATCCCGTGTGGTGTCCCTGGGAGCAGGGCGGCGCGGTCAAGGGCGAGATGAACTGAACGACGGAGCAGCTCTCTGAAAGTGCCGCCTCCGCACTGTATGTTCCATGTGGGTGCAGTCTGTGTCCAGAGTCCCGGGTTCCAGTAGCGGCTCTAAAACCTAGTAGTATTCTAGAGTTCTGTGTGACCCGGGGAGTCTTTCTAGAACCTAGAAATTGGAAAAGGCTTAGAAGTTAATCTTGCTTAACATCTCACCTACAGAGTCCTCCCTACAGAGCGGGGGGCAGGGCTAGAACTGTTCCTGGGAACAGTCTGTGCTATCCACTGGCAGCTTGAAGTAAGGAGAACACAGGCTCTGAAAGGAAACGGTGGGAGAGACTAAAAGTAAAGCTCTCTCATGGGCCAGGCAGTACCAGGTTCTCTTTGCACCCACAGATGCTCCATCAACACTCGGGGTGAAATTCACTGCTTCTGAGATGTATTGGTTCCTCGAGCTGCCATTACAAAGGACCACAAACTGAGTGGCTTAGGAGAACACAGATGTGTTCCCTCACAGTTCCAGGAATCCCAAAGCAGGGTGTCAGCAGGCCCATGCCCTCCCTCATTTCCAGGGGGAACTGGCCCTTGGCTCTCCCCGTCTTCTGGTGGTTGCAGACAATCCTTGGCCTTGCCATTACATGCCATTGCAGCCTCTGCCTCCACCCAACACATGGCATTTTCTCTGTCTCCATATTCAGGTTTCTCCTTTTTTGTAAAGATGCCAACCCTAGTGGACTTAGGGCTTACTCTAACCCAGCGTGAACTAATCTTAATGAGATTACATCTGCAAAGACCCTATTTCCAAATGTCTCATTCACAGGTACTCAGGAGACAGGGATTTGGGGAAGGACACTGTTCAATTCAGTAGAGTTGTTGTGATAAGAACAAATACTGTGCAAACTGTAAAGTACAAGTTGAATCCATTTCTTAAATTTCCAGTTGTTAAGATTATTTTTGTTCTTATGTATATCTATGAAAACAAATTATTCATTTGAGAAAGAATTACTTTTAGACATAGTAAAAAAAGAACAATTAGAGGAGAAAGGAGATCATTTCTATCACAAAATAATAGTAACAAAAGAAAGCAGAGTTTTTGTATCCAGTATGACATTTTATTATATAAAAGTAACCATCTTAAAAAAATCTTTAGTCATGAGATGTATTAAGGCAGGAATTACAGCATATCAGACATCAGATTTAATTTTCCATTAGCGTATGTTGATGATTAAATTAATTTGATATGAGGGTTATTGTGCCCTTGAGCCAAAGCTTAACAGTCCACTTACAGTTTTTTAATTGAAACTTCTGAGGATTGAGGATTCTACCACTTTACAACAGCGGAAATAGATTTAGCTCAATGACTATCCACATAACAAATATTTAAATGAAGAACGTATGGCATGAGTCATTTTTTATTATCCTTAATAAAAGGTTAGGTTATATAATGAAACTGTGGGGCGTTTCACTCATGTTAAAATTGTGAACAAATTAAGTATCAGCATTTATCGATAAGTTAGCATTAACAGAATAACTGAGTTGAGTGAAAGAGTTTCTTCATTGTAACCTGTACCAAATCAATCAATGTCACTGAATTGCTGCTCTTGGACTCTCAATAGCATATGATTTTCACTGAGTGGTACTGTGTAAAATACACTTAAAATACTACAATCAGCCCTAGGAAATACACCTCAAATAATACCATCAGTTCTAGGAGATACACCTCAAATACTATGATTAGTTCTAGGAGATATACCTCAAATACTATGATCAGTCCTAGGAGATACACCTAAATATTATGATCAGTTCTAGGAGATACACCTCAAATACTATGATCAGTCCTAGGAGATACACCTAAATACTATGATCAGTTCTAGGAGATATACCTCAAATACTATGATCAGTCCTAAGAGAGAACAAAAATGGGCCTTTTTTTGGTAAAAGGCCTACATTTTCATCAAGAGCTATGATATTTATATATCAAATACTTAAAGACACACTGGCTTATTTCTGATATAAATAGCTTATTGGAAAATGATATCTTTTAAAATTATCTATAAGAGAGTGAGGAAGACATCTAAACTTTTTAAAAATCTTTAAAAATGTTTATTTTCTAGAATAAAAATACACACACACACACACACACACACACACACACACACATACACACCCTTAGGGTTCTCAATCCCTTTCTAGAGTAGAATTGGTTGTAAGGCCTGTAAAAGGACCCAAATATCAATAGATGCATATTGTATTACCTACATCATCGTTTTCCCAGCCTCACATTCTCATTGCTGTCACCTGAAGTGACTCCATTCACTTCCTAATTGTTCTCTGGGCCATAGCTTTGGCTTTTATTAACCCTCTCCTCCAGGTTCTGGTGGAACCTTCCTATAACCTCGCTTTGCTCCTGCCACACCTCTGAGGGACAACCTGTACGGATGTCCCTGCGGTGACATCGTCATCCTCTCCTCCCAAGTCACCTGACGTGACCCGGCCAGTGTCTCCAGTTGTATTTCCCACACTTTGCCCCTCAACATCCTGCACCTGGGACAATCCAGCTTCCTTTTCATTGTCTGGAGCCAGTGGACACTGTCCTCTCTCTCTGCCTCTACTCAGAATACTCTACTGGAGCTGGCCTTTCGCACCCAAATCTTTTCAGGCCTGCTCAAATGCCCTTTCCTTCCTCGGCTTCACAGATTCACCTCCTTCCTCACAACTCACTCCCAATGACAAGACGTACCTGCTATGGTGTCTAGTGCATCCTGGCTTTTCTTTAGCTTAACTGCTTCTTTTTCTCACTTCCTGGTGGTATCTGTACTCTGAAAGAGAGGGATCATGTTCCCTTCAGATGTGAATCATCCCCAGCAGCAAGCATGGCAACCTGTGTGGGTTAACTCACATGAGCTTTCCATGTGAAGTTTTCTGAAAATTCCACATGAGATTATCATCTCGAAGAGAAAACTAATTTAAGACTCCTTCACAGATTACCAGATGAGGATGGCAGAAATAAAAGGGAGGAATTTGAGATTGCTGCAGATTTATCAGTTCTCAGAAGACAGATGAAGGAAAATTACACATGGTGACTTGTTCACTGAACTGTTGGACTTTCCTTAATTCTCACGCATTCTATCTTTACTGAATAATCACAACCCATATTTCTATCTTCTTTATATTCAGGGTGTTCTCTGGCAGATGTTGGCATAATCCTAAAATACAAGAGGAGGTGAGATCTGGAGAGTTTTAGAATTTTTAAGTGTATCTGATGGATGGTGTCTCAAACTAGTTTTCAGGAGGGAGGAAGGGATAAAACAAACCTCCTTTAGATAGCACCCCAAGAGGATGACATAAAATAAACACGCGTAACCAGTCTTTCCCCTGATGCTTATGCATGAGGTTGAGAGAAGACTCTAAAATAAAGCCAGAGTTACTGAAAAGTCTTTAAAGCGCGTGGGGCTCTTTGAAGATGGTCCCCATAACAGAGAAGTTGCATTTCTGCATTTCTTTTCACTGGGCCTTCCTTCAAACACTTCTAATTTTATTGAGCTCGTTGCAACAAAGTCTCCTGATGATAGAAAACACAACATCGCATTCTGCCAGGGCATTGGCTTGGACTGCAATGCTGGCTGACTGCCTCCCTTTGAGGAATTCACTCTGAGTGAGCATTGCTGAGCATCATACTGTGTATTTAGATAAAGCTTTTACTCTTATGATTATTTGGTTCCTTTTCTTTATGAAGCCCAGGTAGTGTAAATCAGTTCTTTTGATTTGCACGTATTAATTACAGCAGGAGTTAAAAAAAGGGTATAATGAAACCCTTCCTTCCATTGAAATGGGGGGTTAAGAATGGCATGCTACCACTTCACAGGGAGTTTAACCACATTTAAAGGAAGAGTCAGCTGTTTGGCAGGTATTAGGCTCTGGATAAATAAATTTTAGAGTCTTCTCTCAACCTCACGCATAAGCATCAGGGGAAAGACTGGTTGAGCGTGTTTATTTTATGTCATCCTCTTGGGGTGCTATCTAAAGGAGGTTTGTTTTATCCCCTCCACCCCCCCTGAAAACCAGTTTGTGACACCATCCATCAGATACATTTAAACTCTCCTAAACTTTGCTTTGTTTTGTTTTAAAGCTTGCTAATGGAAGATATAAAATGAAAAAGCTTTCTTAGAATTCAATCTACTAGATAGTATGTTAGTGTCTGCCACTTACTCACCAATGGTCATTCATAAAAACACACCAATTGCTCTCCTGTGGACTCATACTACTCATTTGTTTTGAGAATTAAAAAAAAATACATATTTTGATGCTTTGTCTTGATATTTAGGTTCCTTGGTTTCCTTCAGCACACATTGATGTCTGCCTGTTTTCATTTCATATGTGCTCAACCACAGTGCACAGAATTGTGAAATACAATATTTTCTGTCACCTAGATTTCTCCCCCGGGACCCAGATATGAAAGAATCTCTCCACTCATTGTTTATCAATACCTTAAATAGGAAGTATTTGATAAAATTTTCATGTGTAATGAAGAGGGATAACACTCCATGCAGTGTCCAAAGAAAGACCCAAAATATCAAATGGACTCCCCCTCTCCCCAAGTCTAACAAGCTAAAGCTCAATTAGGTTAAACAGCCTTCATTTAAGTCTTTAAAAAACACTGCCCAAGTGCAGAAGATGAGACACCAAATGAATAAAAAGAATCCAGTGTCATTCTGAGAACTGTGAGTTTAAATAAGGAAACAGAAGTCCAGAATGACTTGACTACAGTAACCCAGTCATTATTAGCTGCCCAGGACACCGCGGGGGGTCTGCAGCTTCATGTTGGAGAGTTGTCACATTACCACCAAAGGGTCAAATACTGGGGGGAGGGGGGGTGTTTAATTCGAATTTAAGCTAAAAAAATATGAAGGAGCTACAGGAAACAGTGTTCTCCTGAGCCAAAATTGAACACTAATGCCCAGCACTGAAGAAATAACATTCTCCTGTGCTCACATCCCGAATGGGGACTTGTAGAGTCTGGGTACCAGTTTTTTGACTCTGAACTCAATAACACACCATAAGCTGAACACTCCTGCTTCCCTTCCCCAGGTCCCCCCCTCCCCCTTTTTCCTTGAGCTCCCTCCTTGAAAGAAGCAATCTGCACATGTGTCCTGTCTGGGGTTTTCCTGGGAGAACCCCACCCTGAGACAGGACTCATGAATCCACCACAGAGGAGCAGGGTGGGCTGCATTTCAGAATCTATTTTATAATAAAACTATTTTTTAAAGAACACTTCTCATCTCAGATGTTCCAAATGGTACACTCGGGGAAACTCAGAGCTGGGTGTGTTCTCTTCCAGCGTAGAATGAAATCAACTTCCCCATCTTGGCCCCTATAAACACGTGGGAGGTAAGGAGAGCTGAGATGGGCCTGCACAGTGGGGTCCTCTTTTTATGATCTTCCTCTTCCCACTCTTCTTGCCCTTCGTGGCAAGCCTGTTCCTGCCTCTGTGGCTTGCGAGCCACAGTTTGCCGACTATGGGCCTAGGCTGTAAGTCTAAGGGAGAAAACATTATGCCCACAAACCCCCAGGGGTGAAGGGCTGGCGGTCACTGAAGAAGAGAGAACCAACTTGTCTAAAAGGTCTTCCCATTCAGGCCTGCTGGCAGGAATTCTGCTTTACGTCCTTCATTGCTGATAGCTCAGTTGTTTCTCAACTCCAGTGAACATGATTTTATTTTTTGATCCAGGTGTTGAGTGAACTGAGTAGAGAGATTAATTAAGCTGAGATAGCCAAGGCCAAGTTTGCTCTCTGCTCAGTGTCTCCCTTCCATCTTCAATCTTCTTAAACCACACACAATTAATTCTGAAGCCTGGGGGCATTCCATGGAAAGGATAATGGGGTGAGACTTTAAATGACAAAAGTTCTTAATCTGAATTCTCCTGCTTTACTGGGTTATGTTAACACCTCACTGATTAATCTTCTGATGATTAACGCTGTGTCTGTTCACAGATATCAGATTGACTGATTCTAGTCTCATTTGGGTCATTTAAAATCCTCTGTCACCACACAATTGATTAAGTTCACTGTATTATCATCTAACTTTTAAAGCTGCAGGAAGTTACAGATTGGTCATTGCTTAATCCAATGGCTATCATAGACATATATGAGAGAGAGACTGACAGAGAGGGGAAAGGAGAGAAAGGAAGGAAGGAAGGAAGGAAGGAAGGAAGGAAGGAAGGAAGGAAGGAAGGAAGGAAGGAAGGAAGGAAGGAAGGAAGGGAGGGAGGGAGGAAGGAAGGAAAAAAAGGAGGGAGGGAGGAAGAAAATTAAGGATAAGAAGATGGAAGAAAAAGAAAAGAAGAAGATGGGAGAGAAAAACGGGGAATGGGAAATGAGGAAGACAGAAAAAGACAAAATGAAAATTCACCAAAATGTTAATAGCTAACTGTATAATAAAATTATAGATTTCTTTAATCTTTATACTTTTTTCAGTAATTTCCAAAGTAGACTGTATACTTTTTATAATCAAAAGATATCAACATTTTAAAGGTTGGAATATACTCTATGGCCTTCAAATAAAAAAAATGATCTTCAGAAATTTCTCATAGATTGGGGAGATGGCTTGTAAAGAACTGGAGAGGAAGAAAGTATTACCACCCACCTCTTCTGGCACATGTTTTCTCTCTCTCTCCCTTCCCTCTCTCTCTCACACATACACTGGCTCACTTGCTCACTCACTCATTCACTCACTCACCAATGCTGCTCTAGGCTCACTGGTTATTGTAGACGTGGCCCCTGAGATTGGCTGGGACACTAATTGGAGGATCATTAAATGAGAAGGCACAGTCTAATATATATCAGAGGTCTGTTTTCTTTCTGGTTGACAAAATGAACAATTCCAGGAATCATGCTGAACACGATAATCTGATAATTAAGGAAGGGCTCAGTGGAGCAAGGAAAGGAAACAGGAAAATTAAATTTAGAAAGAAGCTGACAGAGAGCTGGGCACCGGAAGACACAGAATCGTCCCTTAAAGATGTTTTTAAAGAGAAACCAGAAATGCTCTTTGTGAATAAATTTAGGGGCATAGAGTTAGAGATAGAGGTAGAAATAGAGATAGAGATAGAAAGAGGTAGAGAGAGATATAGAGTTAGAGATAGAGAGAGATAGAGATAAAGATAGATACAGATAGAGTTAGAAATAGAGATGGAGCCGAAACTGGTTTGGCTCAATGGATAGAGCCTCGGCTTGGGGACTGAAGGGACCCGGGTTCGATTCCGGACAAGGGCATGTACCTTGGTTGTGGGCATATCCCCAGTGGAGGGTGTGCAAGAGGCAGCTGATCGATGACTTCTCTCATCGATGTTTCTAGCTCTCTATCTCTCTCCCTTCCTCTCTGTACAAAATCAATAAAATATATTTAAAAAAAAAAGAAATAGAGATGGAGATAGAGAGCTTTCCTGTAAAATAATACTAGGCCTCTCAAGGCAATGCATTTCTTAATTAAGCAGATTAATACCGCTTCTACCTCCTCCTTGCTCCTGACTGGGGGAGATCAGCCTTATAGCAGAATCAAATTGAGTGCAGTTTAGGTGGGTAGTTTATGGACATCCGCAGCTGTCCACATATCATTATTCCAGGGAAGCAAGATTAACCAGAGGTCTTTTGCTAGACACTCATTTGCCATAATTTCTACCTCAGTTTGCCTCGTTCCTAGTTCTCCAGCCCCTTCTAAACCTGAGGTCCCGACACAAGCCATCTCCACATCCTCCCTGCTACCAAGCTGTTCTCACTTGAGCGAGTTTCCGTCCCCCATGGCCTAAGTAGGAACAATCTGCACTGGCCAAGTGATGCCTGCCTGAGGGATAAATTGGGCACCACTGTATTTTCATCACCATCAGCACCAGCTTCGATCTCTGGATTCAGAGAATCCAACTCCCAATCCATTCCTCATATTGTACTTTGTACCATCCAGCCCTTAGTTTTGAGAATAACCCCTGAACTTCCATCAGTCTTCAATCCATTAACTAAGAAAGTTATCTCCATCTAATGCTTCTTTGTTCAATGACTGTTGGACCCAAGTTGTCAAGAAATCAACATATCTTTATTCTGAGTTCATGTGTTATAGTAAATGCGTTTCAAGGTCACTCAAATATGACATGCTTAGTGGTGCAGCAGAGGCGGGAAGAGGCTCCTGCCACCGCTGCTGAACTTGCCAACCATGAGCCCAGCTCCTGCCTTGAGTGTCTGCCCCCTGGTGGTCAGTGCACATTATAGTGACCCGTCATCCCACCATTTGGTCATTTTGCATATTAGCTTTTTATTATATAGGATTATGATTATTTTTTTATATGTGTACATGATAGAAACATTTATGATGTGTTAGGAGGATATAGATTGAAGATTGTTTGCTTGGGTTCATCATTGCTCTCTTTCATACATTATTCAGATTATCCCAAGAGGTAAAACATTAGTTATTAGAAGTATCAGGACCTTGCTCTTCCCCAAGCCCTGAAGTAAAGCAATAAGTGAGCTGGGGAGAAAACAGAACAAGATAAGAGGTACCAGGGAAACATTCATGCTTCTCCATGCATTCATTGCAAACAAATCGCCAGCTCTGTGACAATTATTATGCAGCATGAGACGTCCTATTAGACACAGTTACCGTCTTCAAAGGAACACACATTACCACCCACTTCTTGATGCTGAGAAATCAAGTTGGGACTTTTGCAACTTAGAGTTTAATAGTAGAATTTTTAATATGTCAGGACTTAATCCATATTCCATTCCACAACAAATCCTTTAATCCACTGAGCTGTCTGTATTTCTACTTATTCCTCTTGTAGTCACTTAGGTTTATTTCTACTGTAAAAATATTTCTACCGTGGTTGGATTTTTTTTAAGAAAAAATTAATTGTTTAGACCTATATTTCACTGAATGAAGTCACATCTACCCACACTAGAAGGAATCACTTGAGTAGTCACAAAAATGCAGAAAATGCAATCCGATCTCAAGTTGAGGGCCAGAAATAAGCACTTTAAAAAGGTATAAGATTATTCTGATGAACGCAGAAGTCTGAAAACTACTATTGTATGGCATCCTTCCCTTTGCCTTTTGCTCTTGCAGATTGAGCTTCTTTCCACTTCACCCGCCTTTTTAAGTAATATTCTGCCTCCTGGGCTCATTTTCATTCAGAACATAGTGATTAAGCAACCTCTGCAGATATGAGGACACAATTAACTCCATAATGTGGCTACAGGGCCTCCCAGGCCTGACCTGTGCTTTCCTTCCTAAACCCTCCCCTCACTAAGGCCAGCTGTGCTTGGCCGCCACCTGCCTCCCACTTTCTTCTTTCTTCAGGTTCTTTCCCAGCCCATGTTCTATCCCACGTTGCACCTCATGCCTTGAACGTTCTTCCCTGCCCTCTTTGCCTGGCTAGCTACTTTTTACTCTTCACAGCCTTTGTGGAGAGCTGCTCCAGACCACTCAAAGGTAACTGGACCTCATCCAACATCCGTTTATAGAGAAGTCCCTTACTATCAAGGAACTTACCAGATTATCATTACACATTTTCATCTATTTTACTTGATGCGTATTTCTCCTGCTGCTCCAACCTGCTTGCGTGAGAATTGAGTGTATCTGTTTGCTTCCCCAGTGTCCACCATGTTTTAGCACAGTGCCTGCACCGACCGACTAGAGACCACATTAATGACTACCATCATGAATGAGCAAACAAGTGAACTGTAATTACCTTTATACACATGAAGATAGGAGCAAGAACACAGCATTACATTAAATAACTTGTAAAATATGTAATGGGTTAATATGTGACCAACTACATGAGAGTCATAAAGTGGTTTAAGAATTCAGAGATCAGTGGACACTGAAGTGGTCAGGAAGAACCTAGCAAGTGAAGTAGGGCCCCAGTGGGGCCCTGGATAGTAAGGAAAATGGGCACAGAGGCGGAGAAAGACAGGTCTCCAGACAAAGGTGCAGAGGCCAGCATCCAGAGTGTTCCAGTTACATCATCCCAGGACTTACTCCGACTCAGCACTTTTTGTTTTAGATAACGGTGGGGAGGGTTTGAAGCAATTTTGATTGATTCTGCTGTCCCTGGAGAGAATGGTCTGCAGAAAAAGCAACATTATACATTTCCCAGTGATTTTATTGATCTCACCCCCCAGTCCCAAGAAATAATAACTCTGTGGGATTCAGAGTATAAAGAGAAGTTCAAAGAGTATCGCAATGCGAGCAGACAGCCCCGCGGACATGATGAAACTTGACGGCAGTGATGGAAACGATGAAACAAACCACAGTCAACTGGTCTGGGAGTTAAGTCAGATCACCAGGGAGCTGGCTCCTCGGACACAATCCAGGAACCTGAGGGTCAGTCTCCCCCCAATTTGCATAACGCCAGAGTGGCCATGCCACCTTTTGTTCCTGCTGAGCGCTTCCTCTCGCACGCAAATCAAAATGCCATTTCTGAGAAGCATTCTTACCTACAATGCTAGTCTACTAAACCGCTTGGAGAGATGCAAACATAAAATGATGTTCTTTTTCTCTTCTCTCTTTATTGATAGACATGTTTTGAAGCCCCTCCTTCAGATACAGCACTGATGGCACTTTCAGACTAAGCGTCTGGGTTTTGCCCAGCCTCTGCAGACAACCAGGACCTGGGGAAATGATCGGGAAGCAGTGCTTTTACATGGAACACCGCGATCTCTGAGAGGAGAGAAGCCCACGACGCGCCCTTCTTCCTGGATTCTGGTTTGCAGGAACCTTGCATGATGCAGCCCAAGCTCTGAGGAGGAAGATTTGCCACAAGACCTTCACCTTGAAAGACAAGCCACAAGACTCTCACCTCAAGTTTGTGAAAATCAGGGCTAAAGTCATGGAGTTGGCAGGGCTGCCTTCCTTTTTGGAGCTTCTGGGGGCGAAGCTATTTTCCTGCATCTAGAAACCAATCCCATTCTCTCACTCCTCAGCATCTTCCAAGCCAACCACATCTGTTTCTCGGCCTTTCTTTCCCAGTCACGTCTCCCTCTGACTCTGCCTCCCTCTTCCGTTATAAAGACCCTCGTGGTTCCATTGGGCCCACCATGAAAATTCAGGATAAGCTCCTCATCTCAAACTACCTAAACCTCGTCACATCTAAGCTCACCGAGTAGCACATCCACAGGTTGGAAGGATCGTCCTTTGAACATCTCTGGAACCATTATCCCGCCGACCACAATAAGGTACTCAGTACAGGCCACTCATCTAGCCAGTCAGGATTTCATCAAAATAGATAGAGAAGCAGACACTGATCCAGGCCACTTTTATTTAAAACTAGAGGCTCAGAAATTTCATGCACTTGAGTGTGTGTGTGTGTGTGGGGGGGGGGGGGGGGGGGGAGCACGTTCCTCAGTCTGGCCTGTGCCCTCTTGCAGTCCAGGACCCCTCAGGGACGTCCGAATGCTGGCTTAGGCCCTCTCGTGATCCCTCTCGCAGCCCAGGACCCCTTGTTCCTTACTGCCCATCTGCAGCAGAGGTAAGGAGAGGCTCCCCCCACCACCGCTGTGCTTGCCAGCCGTGAGCCCAGCTTCCAGCTGAGTAGTGCTCCCCCTGTGGGAGCACACTGACAACCAGGGGGCAGCTCCTGCATTGATCATCTGCTCCCTGGTGGTCAGTGTGCATCATAGTTACCGGTCGTTTTACTGTCCTATTGGGGTTTTATTATATAGGGTACAGCCACAGCAGATCATTCTACATCCATCCCCCTTATTACATCTGCTTTAGGGCATCAGTTACTTTCAGTAAACATCTACACAGCCTAAACTTAATTACAGTTCTACTTATATCTACTGATATTTTGTAATGTGTGGATTTGTGTATGTGTGTGTGTTTTTTTTTAAGCAATGCATTGTGTCAAAAATACAGATTAAACTGTGAATACCGAGAAAGATGCTGCAAGGAATTAATAGAAATCTTTCCCTTGCTTATAAACCTCAATAAAGATTCTGATTTTGGAAATATTAATTCATTAATCCCACTCAGCTGGATTTAGAGAAAGAACCACCAGGAGCATTTCAAAGCTTCTACTTTGCACTTTGATGGCAGTTCCCTTTGCATGAAGAGGAAGAAATGGATTCTTATGCTTTGTGCTTTTCCAATGGATGCCTGCTTTTTCTAAATACAGAAATGTATCCATGAGATGTAGCAAAACCCCACTTAGAAAGACTTTTATGAGTTCGTCAAACGTTTTATATATATATATATATATATATATATATATATATATATATATATATATATATATCTGTTTGTATATCTGTATAGATAGATATATAAAATGTTTGATGATGAATTCATATATATGAACTATTCAAAGATGGTCAGGTACTACCGGTAGTACATTAAAAAGTATAATTTGTTCTCTAACCTGATTATACAAATATATTCTTCTAATTAGGATAGATTGATGAAATCCCAGTGTCCAGAATGACTACTCAGGAGAAAAATGGTATTCAATTAATCCAACCCACAACAGCTTCTGTAGCTCTCTGTGCTATTGATTATCTCTTTATGTGAAAAATTACTCATGAATAACTCATAAAAAAACAGCAGCATTCATAAATATGATAGCAGGACATATATAGTAAAAAATATTCAGCAATTTACTCAAAGGAAAGCTATTTTATTACCTCTATTTTCATAATAATTCTTGGTACTGGATGAAAACAAAACAGAAAAACACACTCTTCTTGCTCTTGACAAATCTTAGCTAATTTTTATGCTAAGATTCACAAAAAATCATACAGATGAGAATTTGGAATTATCCGTAATTAAATGATAATCTGTAATCACTCACCATTAAGCAAAACATATGTTAATTAGAGAGTCTAAACTAATTGCAGGCTGTCAAATGCATATGTGTCATAAAAATTTCTTATTTTCCTAATAGCCTATAATTATATATTTCACAATAGACTAATGGATTTTTAGGAGCCATCACATGGAGCAGCACTCACTCTCGTTAAACAATAAGATAAATAATTTAGGAAGAGCTATTCTCTCTCTTTGTACTATCAAAAATCAAAGCCAAATAAAACCCTGGTCCAGGAAACCATCATCAATTTATATTAATTATCTCAACAAAATCAAAAAATCGGAGCGTCTCATTCTTGGGCTGCTTTTAACTTTTTAATAAGTGTAGTTTAAAGGATTAAATATTGGCACAAAGGGCATCCTTATCGACACCCATCCCGTGGGGATTGTTGGTGGAAGTAATAAATAAATAATAAATTTGCCACTTTTAGCCATTTTCTAAAATACTATGGAAACTGATTCTTGGCCACCTCTTTATTAATTCTTGATCAGAATGAACGCAGGTGAGAAGGGAATGATGTGGAATAATAAAACAGCTTCTGTGCTCTTGTGAATCTCTTCAAGGCTCTGTAGCCTTCCATCAGATTCCGAACAATTTCACACCGCAGGGGCCATGACTGCCCTAGTGCAGCCCTGCAGTCCTGGGCAGCAAAGTGATAGGGATAGCGCCACCTTCAGAGGCGGCATCCAGGGTTGGCATGGAGGCCGGAGGGCCATGGGACTCAGCAGCCCACGCTGTTTACAAAACCACAACAGCCATGCAAACAACCACAGTGCCCTTGTTGTTTTTGCCCCATAGCACCGTGTGAATAAGGACAAAAGAAACATCAGGCAGCAAACACATCAGACATTCTTAGGATTTCATTTTTCGCCAAACCAGCAAAAGTAGAGGCCAGAATTCTTGTCTGGACATTTATTTAGCATTTTCTAAAGTCCAGACCCTGGGCAAGGTGCACTCATGTAGTTCATCTTATCACATATTATTGCATGCAGGCTTCCAAGTGGAAAATGGAGGGTATTTTGCAAGTTAAAAATACCGACATGTCTGTTTTACTAGGAAAACGTTCAAATAATTCTGTATTTTTAAAATTCCTTAATTATTCTAATAAGTCCTCTCTATCTTGCCCCTTATTTTACATATATAAACACTGTCGGTGACTTACCTTAAATTCTCTTACAATTATATTTTTCAATGATAGTACTGCTTTTATTGTTTTTAATTGCTAACTATTAAAATTAATTTTTCTTAAAGAAAAACATCAGAAGTAAGACTAAAACAATGAGTTCTATGGCCCTCACACATTGGTTCTGAGGATTAAGTCTGTGAAAATATACCTGCATTTGTTTAATGTCGGGATGAGTAGAAAATATTCAGTATTTCCTGACACGGGGAGGAGGAGAGAGTTGAGAGTTGAGAAAACAGGAATGAGAGTGATGCTTGCTTCTCGGTCAGTCGCAGAGTTAGCGCACTTTTCCAATAAAAAGGGAGGTGGGGTAACCGCTCTTTCATGAGGCCTGGACCATAAGCTTGGCTTCTTAAGCAGTGGTCAAGGCAGAGGTCATTCAGGATATATTTTTATAGTTAATTAGGTGGTATTGATTGTCTTACTATTCCCTTGAGTCGTTTCTTAAATTATTCACTATCTGCAGTAAAAACCTCCTCTTTCAGCTTCTAGCATGAACCGGCCCTTTCCCCAAGTCATCTGGGAGCAAATGAACCATCCTGGGTGTGCCTCCCCCCACGGAACAGTCACTTTCAACTAGGAGTCAGGTCCCGAAAACACACATGTGAGAGTCTCTCACAGTACCTTACTGGACTGAGAGATCATGTGGGATCCTGGAGGGTGGACGGGGCTGAGAAGCACAGTCAGGTGTGAGCAAAGATTTCACCTGCAGGGGCAGGGGCAGCTGTCAGCGGGGCGCCCCCTGTGGGACAAGGGCACTGGTTAGAACAGGGTGATTCCAAGTCCACCTTCCCATGACCCCCTGGCTCCTTCTTTACCTCCCTGCCAACAGGGCTGGGCTTCTCCCCTCACACAGAGGTGAGAAAGAGCAGGAGGACACAGCCATCAGAATGACACTGTACAGGACTCCTTATCTTGGTTTTGGGGAGGACAGCTTATCTCAGATTTACAAAAGAAGCAGCTCTCTATCAGCTTTTCTTCCCCCATAAGTGACAGTGCCAGGCCCCATGGATAACTAATTGCCCGTTTCCAGAGCAATATTTAAAATGTAAATGCAAATCCCCGCCCATAGGAAAGGGGCGGGAAGTGCCCTTGCCTTTGAATAAATAAAGACAACTGATTCAGAGGGATCAAAGCCAAAACCTTCATTACTATTCTGAGAGGATAAACACGCACATGCTTTAAAGTAATGACTATAAAAAAGACCATTAAACAAAGCCCCTTCCGTAGTAATAAGGTGTGAAGAGCTAGGAGGGGGTAACAAGGCTAGCACTGCCTTTTCCTGGCGTGGGAAGCACAGAATGAGCCAGGAAGGACCATTTGGTGAGAAAGAGCACAGAGAGCATGGCTCCTGGACCTGAACAAAAAGGGCTGCTGCCTGGACACCACTAAGAATCACCACGTAGTCGGATCACTTAATCCACTTTGGCTCAGTGAATAGAGTGTCAGTCTGTGGACTGAAAGGTCCCAGGTTTGATTCCGGTCAAGGGCATGTACCTTGGTTGTGGGCTCATCCCCAGTAGGGGGGTGTGCAGGAGGCAGCTGATTGATGTTTCTCTCTCATCTATGTTTCTAACTCTCTATCCCTCTCCCTTCCTCTCTGTGAAAAAATCAATAAGAATATATTTAAAAAACAAACACAAAAAACAGACACTTAAGAGCCATTCTCTGTTCTCTCCTCTGAACGGGCAGCTGCCTGTCACTGTACCCCACCGCCTCATTGCCCGTGCAATACACAATTAATTGAGTTGTTTATAGTCACAGGCCCCAGACCCCATCCCCAGCAAACCTTTCCCAGGGCTTTGCATGCCCTAGAGGCAGTCCCGGAGGAGCCTGGGAGCACTGAGGAGCTAGCTCTCCTTGGGGAACACTGCTCCTCCCCTGTTCTCAGTTCTCCTTGACAGGAGAGCACATGGGGTCACCTGCCTTCTTTTCTTGTCCCCAGAGAGTTACCCTGGATGGAGTGTGAACAAATCACAGGCCCGCTGGTTTAACCTCTTGGGTTTTGATAAGCAGAACCAAACAAGCAAACTGAAAGCCTGCCCCGTGTCTGAACTCCAGCCGCACCCCATGCTGGCGGCATCACCTCAGTGATTGATCCGCGTGGCACTTCAGTTGAGTCATTGCTAGTAAATCATCCATTTGTTCCACAAACATGTATGAACACCTTCCATGTACACCATCTTCTTCTTCTGTGAGGCTGAGATACATCAGTGACAGAAAGACGATTCCCGGTCTCAGGAAAGTTTTGGAGAATGTTCTCTTACCATCATAGCCTGTTTCTTTATCAGCTATGAAAATTGTTTCGTCTTAAAAAAATATATATCCTGTCTTAAAATGCAAGTATCCTAGGCGGAAAGTAGAGTTGAACATGTGTCAGCCCAGAGTCTAATGATCATCAAGCCCCACTGGCAAGGAAAGGCACAATAAGGAGGCACGGGCCAGCGTGAGTGGGTTGGAGCCGTGTGCTGGTGAGCTGGCTAAAACACACACAAGTGTTGATGGTAGGGTTGTCCAATTCCTGTGGTGTAAACACCCTCATCTGGCTATGCTTAAGCTACCACTGGCAGCTTCACTGAGCTGGTCAGGTTGCTGAGATTTGAGCGCCCAGCTGAAGAGCAGGAACACGTTGGCTTCAGCTGGGCTGGGGCAGCGGGTAGGACAGAGGGCAGAGCTCACAGCGATGAGAGGCCAAGTCAGGACACTGCCTCACAGGGACCCTCACCGAGCAAGCCTCGTCCTCTCCACAGTGCTGTGCTTTGCACACGGAGGAGGTTTCACATTTACAAATACAGCACCCAGTGTCACTACAAACCACACAGCAAACCTCAGCCCTCACAGAGCAATGCTAACCAACCTCCTAAAGCACATGTGTGCCACTTTAAGAGAATCACTCATCCCATTTCAAGAAGGTGATAACCCGGATGTATTCAGTACCAGCGAAAGTGTATCTGATATATTTTGACTAAGGTGGTTGTCAGACTATTCATACACAAATAGACACAAACATATAAACACATAAATGATGTCATTTAGCATGTCCTTGTGCCGGGAACCATCATAAGACTGAACAAGATTTTCATGAAAGCAAGGGACTTTGTCTTTTTTCACTGATTTTTCTCAACTGCCTAGGAGACTGCGTGGTCCATGGGGGGTGCTCTATAAATATTGGAGATGTATTCGCGCTTTATGTGTAGTAAGTAAACGGAGGGAACTGTTACATAACTGAGGCACACAGCTGGGAAGGGCTGGGGCTGGAACTCACACACGGGCAGTCTTCTAAGGGGCTCTTTGCAAAGCTAAGAAAGGGCAATAGCAAGAGAAACAGTGGATTTCCAGGAAACTAGATGGTGCTCCGAAGGGTTGACAGACCTGGAACTAATATTTGGAAGAAAAAAACTCCAGTCAGAATTGTTTTCACTAGGAAAATGCTAATTTGTTGGTTTGTGTGTGTTTTTTCAGAGTGTTGCTTCAAAATCTTTTCAGAATACAGATCCTTAATAAGGCAGGCTTTCAGCTCAAAGTCAGGGTACGTTTTTGGGAATTACAGCTGCCCCACCATGCAGTCAGCCAGCAAACAAGGGACCCCGTGTCTTGTCTCTTCCCACTCTGCTCGTGGAAAGTTCAAGCAGGAGAGACAGAAGGGAGAGTGCTCGCAGGAAGTGGGAAGCAGACCAACCAGACCACATGGCACTAGGATTTTCCCAGGTCAAGTACTCCCCGCTTTAAGTAGGAGCAGAAATGCATCCAACACGTTTTAGAGTCTCTTTACCACCTCACCACCACAGAATCACAAGGGCTTATACTTTTGGGAGCCAATGTGTAAGCTGATAGGTCTGCCTGGTTCAACACATCCTATTTTTTTTTTTTTTTAAATCAGAATATTAATAGAAGACAGAGAAAAGTAGATACAGATGAGAAACCCAAGAGAACAATGTTCAAAATTAAACCCCTTCCCCACAGTCTCTAACACATCACTTATTCCATGGCATCTAACATGTTAACCCAGCTAATTTTTCAGGAAGTGTATAAATTCATTACAAAATACTTTAATCAGTCACTTATTCATTATGTCCCTAAGGTATGGAAATTAGGGGAAGTTTTCTTGCAAAGATCTAGGAGTAATATCCCTTGGTAGCAGGTCGATGCATACCTATGATTTCTCATTTCTCTGTGGATCCTTCAAGAAATGTATTCGGGGCTAAATTACAACGTAGGGGCTAGGCATGAAGCTACTGGAAACAACTCATTATCTTCTCCATCATTAGTCTGCAGAGCTGGCCAGATGGTAAATAACACAAACATTATTTAGAGAAACCTGGAATACTGCGTGCAGGCAGAATTCACACGGGGTTTGTTACTGCTCTCTGGATGTACTTTTGGTACCATCAGGGCGAGGACGTATGCACCTTTATGCAAATTAGAAAAGAGCTCCCATCTGTCTTCCCTCTCGTCTGCCCGGGCTCAGGACTCAGCCAACAGAGCTGGGGAGATCCTCACACCTCCGCCAGGCCCCCTCTGAGGACCTGCTCTGATAGCATTGGTAGAAGCTGGGTAGAGGTTTAATCACAGGCCTGTTCCGATTTTGAAGAGTCTAGGATTGGAAAAGAACTTATATGCATTGCCCATGGACACAGACAATAGGCTGGTGAAGGCCTGAGGTGAGGTGGGAACTGAGTGGAGGAGGACAATGGGGCAAAAAAGAAGGGAAGGGGGGAGGGGGATCTGTAATACTCTCAAGAATAAAAATTAAAAAATAAATAAGTCAATAAAATCCTCCCATTACATTTTTTAAAGAACAACCTAATCCAATTCATTAGCTATCCAACACTTACTAACACCAATACTACCACGTCCAGCTCCAACCACGTGGGAATGACCCACAAGCAGTGAACAGCCAACCAGGTACGTCTCACACCGCATTTTCAAACCCAGCACTTCTCACAAGTGGTTGAAAGTCTAACTCAGGCCTCATGCATGTCACTCTTGCTCAGGATTCAGCCTCATGTTGCCTTTCCTCCTGCGTTGGCTTGGGGTGTTCCAAACTGCCCCTGCTTTACTGCTGATTTATGATTGCTCTTTCAAAACTCCGGTTTTGGTCTAGGGATTGTTTTGACCCCATTTTCCAGACTTGAACTTTCCTTCACACTCAGGAAAATTAAGCAAATATTTGACCTTCCAATTATTATTCCTTCATCATCGGCCATATGCTTGACCGTGGGTTTGTTGTGAGGCGGCGGGAAGGGTACCAGGTGTCTGACCATGGGGGTCAGACAGAACCTGGGTTCAGCAACCTTGGGACTTGGGTTCTGGCCAGGAAAGAATTCAGAGCAAGCCCCCGACTGCAAGAGATACTTATTGGGTAAATCACAGAGGTGGGAAAGGTAATTCCTGGAAGCGATGGGCATAGCAAAAAAGTGGGAGAGGTAAAGGAAGGGCCCTTGGAGCTTGGGAGTGAGGAAGCCGATGGTAACAGCACCCAGCCTGGGGAGAGGAAGGGGGAAGGAAAGAGAAAATGGAGAGCAAAGGGAAAGGCAAGAAAGTGCTTCCTGGAGTGATAGAGCACACTGGGTCCTCCGTCCTGAGGGTTTGAAGGGGGGAGATTATAGGGAGAGATCTCAATAGCATATCCAGCAGCTTTCCAGGTGTGTCCTTGCAGGGTTGTGGTCTCCACTGATGGGTGGGCAGGCACCGGGGCAGGGTTCATTATTCATGCAGCCTCACCTGCCAACAGCCTTGGCTGGTTTTGTTGCTTATCTGGGCCTAGAGCTGAATACAACTGAGGCCTAGAGGTCATCTCTACAGAGGAAAGGTCAGGGGTCCCAACCTCAAGACCAGCGACATGCTGGGGGAGGAAAGGCCACCCTAGGGGCAACTGATTGTCCATTGTTAGACACTTGAGTATAATGCATCTGCTGACCTTCTGTACCTGGCTCGCTCATGTCTGTCTAACTGCCTAGAGCAGCTTAATTGTCAGAAATGCAAAAATGATTAGGAGACATTGTTTACCCTGTCCCTTACCCTTATCCTATATATAAACACATTAAAATACAGTCATGTAAATGCTACAGTGGAAGTAATCAATCATTCAGACAATGTAACTGAAGCTAAAAGAGAATTAGATCACCTGCTGAAGTAACAGAACTGAATCCATGACCCAGGTCTGACCCTAATCTATTGCTGTAACTATTATTTTAAGGTAATAATTTTAAGATAGTACCCTTATGTTCATTTGACTAATTTGTTAATTGATAATTTTATCCACTCAGTTTACTTACAAGCAGAAATATAGGAGTTATTGTGGCAAAAAAACTGTATGATGAAGATCTAGACTGTGAGCTCAACATTTACAAATTGAAGAAGAGAGAGAACGTGAGAGAGAATATAATGTGCTTTGACTTGTGTAAAGTGAATGGCTCAGATTACATTCCATATTTCTTACACCTTCGCCTACATTTTCTGACGTTCTCAGCATATTATTTAAAAGGGTTTCTAATTGACAGACAGGAAAGCTCATGTTGAACATCTAAATTTGCACATATATTACATTTCGTACTTTGACATCGCTAAAGTCTGTTCTTTTTATGTAACATGGAGATAAGGAACATTTTTGTATATTTTATAATTTTAAAAACAGTTCTATTTCAAAGTAGTAAAATGGATGGATATATTTTACCAGAGGTTAGTTCTTACACAGAACATACTACTTTGAACGTCTATTTTAGCTAGTGGCCTTTACCTAATTGTCTGGTCAACCAAGCCAGAACTTGGAAGGTTAAGGTAGACCCTCCCTTCCTCCCCATCTTCAGATCCCATCCATCAATCGCTAAATTAAGCAGAACCTCCTTTGGAAACCACTTCCTCCCCTTCAGTTACCACAGCGTTTATGGGATTCACACCCAGACTGCGGCATTGCCTCTCACATACCAGTACTTTTCTACCTCTGGCTTTGTCCCATTCCATTCCATTTTGCTCTAGGAGTGATTTTAAAAAATATATATACATATATATATAGGTGTGTGTGAGTGTGTGTGTGTATATATATATATATATATATATATATATATCTATATATTGATTTCAGAGAGGAAGGGAGAGGGAGAGAGAAACATCAATGATGAGAGAGAATTATGGATCTGCTGCCTCATGCACACCTCACACTCGGGACTGAGTCCTCAACTCGGGCGTGTGCCCTTGACTGGGATCAAACCCGGGAATTTTCAATCCATAGGCTGATGCTCTATCCACTGAGCCAAACCAGCTGGGGCTAGGAGAGATTTTTATATAAACCAAGTCTCCAGGGCTTAAGGCTCTTTATGGGTTTCTGTTTCCCACAGAAGACAGTGAAACCTCTTATATATGTTCCTCCTGACATTGCCTCTGCCTGCTTTTCCAACTTAATCTCTCCTTTGTCTCTGAAATCCTCATTCCCAGCCATACAAATCCCCTTGAATTCCTTCTAAATGCTTCCTTTTTTTGGAAGGTATTCCTTTTCACATCCTGCCCTTTTTTCTTAGAATAACTCCACCTTGCTCACTCACAAAAAATCCATTATTCCTCATTCTTACCTTGAATTATGTCATTATCAAAGTGTCCTTCAAATAAACTCTGCTTTTTTGTTGCCATATTTCCCCCTTCCTACTCTATCAGATCTTGAAAAAATAGGACTTATTCATCTTTGCATTTCCATATACACTGAGTAGCTATATTTTATGATCTCTAAACACATAATAATCTGGCCACTCAATGTGTATATATATATTAGAGGCCTAGTGCATGAATTCATGCATGGGTGGGGTCCAGCCAGCCTAGCCAGGGGAAGGGAACATGGGCGATGGGCTGGCCTGCCTGCTGGTTGAACTCCTGGTTGAGGGGACAATTTGCATATTAGCCTCTTATTATATAGGATATATACTGAGTGGCCAGGTTATTTTGCGTTCAGAGATCATAATAATCTGGTCAGTGTATTAGTACAATGTCTGACACAGAGCACTCAAAAAATGGTGGTTGAATTCAACACCCTGCTGTGGAGTGTTTCTAAGGATGCCTAGACTTTTCAGAGTTTGGGCAGCTGAAAAGCCATGTTATGGATGGGAAGAAAAGAGGCTGCTTGGGATTGTCAGTTGACAATGTGACACAAGTGTCACTGTGTCCATTCAAATTTGAGAAACGTTTCATAGGATCCGCTTCCTGTATGGTTTCGAGTGGGAGTTTGCCAAGGACAGGACCTCAGACATTACTTGGAAAGCACACTCGTTCTTAGGAGGCCCTGGAATCAGACGTGATGACTTCATTCATGGTGGCGCTTCTTCAGAGCTCTTCATGAGCTCCCGCTTTTAAGGTTTCACATGCATAACTTCACGAACATCTTCATGATTTTTCACTCACACCAGGGTTTCAGAATGAGATGATTAATGAGTGTTTCTCTGATCTGCTAGCTGCAGCTTTCCAGACAAACAAGCAACCTCGCAAGATGCTTTGATGTCTATTGTTTGCATGTCCAGAATGACAGTGGGAGAGGTTTTGGGTGGAACAGACTCCCAGAAGACAACAGGATCGTGGTGGTATTGACGTGACAGGAACCACGTGATGTAATTGATTGCTGCTGGCGCTTAGTTTCCAGAGTTAAAGTGGGCATGGTTACCATAATGGGTAGCAGGAATGAAGTAGTAGTCACATAGTTTGACTGGTAGAGAGATCTTTGTGGCTAAATGATTACATCCCTATCACTATCAATAGTATCAAGGTTACTTGTTTTGTACAAGTGAAACCATTGGGACTGGTGACTAGAGGCCTGGCTTGCATGGCTACAGTAGAGGTGAGGTCCTTGCCCAACTCCTGGACTTGAGTGGTCTACAGATTTAGAGAACCACCTTAAAGGAAGAAGAGACTTGAGGTAGGACATTGCTACACTGTCAAACATGTCTATTGTAAATGACCCACTTAGCCTTTTCCGAAAGACCTTGCAGCCATTTCCTAGGGGATCTGTGCTCCAGGGAAAGAAATAATCCAACACCTTAGGGATTACAAGACACTAGCTCTGAGCTACCAGACAGTCTTGGGGACACAAAATAGCACAGTGATCCACTTTTTTAAAAAATGGGGTTGCTTATGAGAGCCGGTGATTAACGCAGATGCCTACTCACCCTTCTACAGTGAATGACCCAAGCTGTCCTGTGGTCATGTTCCCCGTTCTGAAATGAAAGGCTGGAATAGACACACGGGTGTCCACTTAACAAGGCTGATCACGCTCCATCAATGCTGAGTGCTTGACCTGCCAACAGTAGAGACAAACTGTGAGCCCCCAGTATAACAGTATTCCTCAGGGTAACCAGACAGCTGTATGACAGCAGGTTAATTACACTTCTTTCATGAAAGGAGCAGCAATTCTTACTGAAATAGGCATTTAAGCTGGCTGAATTTCATTCCATGCTCAAAAGATTTCTGCTGGTGAGAGATCTTAGTTTCCAGGGAAATAATGATTCCATAAAGAGATAAAAAGATGGTTCCATTAAGCTAAACCTGAGAATGCCACCTGGTCACTTTGAGTTCCTTGTGCCATCGAATTAACACACACAAAAAGGTGACTCCAGTACCTGACACAATGAATTGCTAATACAAGAATTACGCCCTGTGTGGTGGGCAGACAACTATGATCTCCAGCAATGATCCCCACCTTTTGATTCGTATGCCCTTCTGCAGTCTGCTGCTTTTGACTATGAGCTGAACTGAGTGACATGCTTGTAACCAGTAGAATATAGCTATAGATTTAGTTCCTCACAGGATGTGATGCTACTTCATGATCAGGTTATAAAATATTGTCTCTTTTGTCTTGTTAGAACCTATTGTCTTACCAGCTCACATAGTTTGTGGAGGCAAGCTGCTGTTTGCTTTGCAAGAAACTTAGAAAAGCTCTTGGCCAAGAGCCAATAAGGAATTGAGGCCCACAGTCCAACAGCCCAGCAAGAGTGGAATCTTAACAATAACCACATGAGCTTAGAAATGGATCCTACCCCAACAGAGCATTGAAATAACTACATTCCAGTCAACACTTTTATTACAGAACTAGAGGCCTGGTGCATAAAAATCATGCACTGGAGGGGGGGTGTCCCTCAGCCCAGCCTGCACCCTCTCTAATTGGGACCCCTCAGGGGGTGTCCAACTGCCTGAATTTCATTCCATATTCAAAAAATTTCTGCTGGTTTAGGCCCAAGTCCGGTGGGATCAGGCCTAAACTAGCAGTCAGACAACTCTCTCACAATCCAGGACTGCTGGCTCCTAACCACTTGCCTGCCTGCCTGATTGCCCCTAACTGCTTCTGCTTGCCAGCCTGATCACCCCCTAACTGCTACCCTGCCAGCCTGATTGATGCCTAACTGCTCCCCTGCAGGCCTGATCACCTCCAACTGCCCTCCCCTGCCAGCCTGATCACCCACAACTGGCCTCCCCTGCCATGACCTGCCTCATCTGCTGGGACCCACCTCCTCCCCATGAGGTGGCAGAGACACCAGAACCGGCCTCCTCTGTGCTGCACAGAGCTGCAGGGCCTCTGGCTTCACTGCGTGGAGCAGCCACTGGGCCCTGCCCCTGCTGTGTGCATGGCATCTTGTGGCGGCCATCTTGTGAAAATGTCACGTGAAAGACCACCTAGGCTCTTATTAGTATAGGTGGGGCCATTTTATTTTTATCCTTGGAATCTGAACTTTTACTTTGGTAAATCCCTCCAGTCATACCTACACTCATTAGCAGAGAATATTTTTTTTGTAGGTATTTCCCTCCCTCCCTCTTTCTTTCTATTTGACCCTGCTACTGGTCAGATGGAAATGTCTTTCTTGTGCCTTATATTTCCCCTCACATTTTCTTGGAAATAGCTTGCTGGTAAGACACAGGCGTAACTTGGAGGGGTCAGGACCTCAGTGGGGGGAGTGACTGCAGATGTGGTGGAAGTGGGGCCTGAAGAAGGGACTGAACTGCTGCAGCTCATGATACATCTTTAACCGACAAAGAGCTGCTTCTCACACAGGAGCAAAGAAAGCGGTTTGAAAGAGGCAGAATCGACCCCTGGTAAAGACGCTCTAAAGAGAGTCACCTTTCAGTGATATCACCTACCGTCTCCGTTTCAAAGGCCCAAAGCCCAGGTCCCTGACCTCTCACTCACTCACTGGATGCAAACAAGAATCCAGATAATAATGAGAGACACTCTGGGACCTATTCCCAGCGCTCCTCCTGCATCTATAAAAGCGCACATGGCTAGACAGATAAATTCATGCATGTCACGTAAGGTTAAACATTGAGAAGCACTAACAAAACCGTTTCTATTAGTTTCTTATTAACAGAATAAAGCGGCTGGAAGATGTACTGATTTTTATATTCACATTCAACTGCTAGGCATTTACAGCACCTACGTAAGGATTCATGACACAGCAGCCTGACCTCTGAGCAGGTAATGGTAAGTTGAGAGAGCAGAGCGTGAGTGCAGCCCATGTTGGGTGGGGCTGGATGCCTCCAGGGATTAGTCAGAGCTGCGTTTCACTGAGACTCTCTGATCGGTGTAGACCCCGATTGCTGATGCCAATCCTATGATCACTATGGAATGCAATCAAGACATCACAAGCTCCATATGACGAGGAGAAGCAGGTTGAGTACAGTAACACAGCAACAGGAAACGCTGCTCCTCTGATTGTGGAGCAGACACAGAGCCCTGCTACAGCCAGGCAGCTGGTCAGTGGTCCTCATGTTTGTATGACCTTCGATCTGCAGCCCCCGGCATGCAGGGGGCAGGCACAGCGTGTCCCCAAAGAGGAAAGAGCCAGGCCTCCTGTTCCCACAGGCACCCCTCCTTGCCTGGCGCTTTTCTTCCCGTTCTTTAGTATTCCCCTCCCAGTCCCAGCATCTGCCTTCCCGGCCCATGGACTCAGCCAGGCAACATGCGCTGAGGGCCACGGAACAGGCCGCAGCTCTGTATCCTTAGAGCAAGAGGGTCCTCTTGCAGCTCTCGCTTCACAACCCATGCCACACTCTCCCCAGGATGAGAGTGTTCCCGACAAGGGGTAAGTAAAAAAATAAAATAGAGCTGGAGAGAGGAGCCCCGGGCGGGCGACATGTGGGCTGGAGTTAGCGTCAGCCCCCCAGTGATGGATTGCCAGGGTTGTACCCTCCCCGCGGAAAGGAACACGGGCCACATCACTGGAGTTTCCGAGTCCTCTGCCGATGAGAATTCCAGTCGATAATGCCCCCCGCTTCTGGGAACCGGAGAACTCTCTGCTGTCATTAGAGCCAGGAGGCGGCCTCCTGGAAACACGGCGGCCACCCTCTCCAGGGGCACAGAGAGCAGAAACCTGCAGCAGGAGTCGGGTTCAGTATAAAGGAATTCTCTGAAACGCTCGCAGACCGACGGCACTGAATGAGCTCAGAACGGCTGCTTTCCGTGGAATAGCTAAGACGTCCGTTTACCTGGCTGGCAGGCTTGGGCAATAATTATGGGCACCTGCCTTGTAGGTCACCACTCAACGACAACAGTGTAATTATGCAATTCAATGCCCTCATGGCAATACCAGTGCACCGGCTTATGGGGGCTCACGGGGGCTGTCGCAGTCAACCGCACTGGCACACTGTGAGGCTGGCTGGCTCTTTCCTTTCCTCTGGCTTCGCAGCTCTGCCGGCAGGTGCAATGTGCACATACAGAAACGGCTGCATGAGGCACGAACTCTAAACGTCGTTGACACTTTTTCCAAATGTAAATTGTACTTTAAAAACTTGCTGTTTAGAAATTAATTTATTGCTACAAAGAGGCCAGCTATAAAATGTTTACCTAAAGGGAGCAAAGGTTTAATTTAAACGGGACAGAAATTTATAGAATCCGCTTTAATATGTAAGTGATGGAAGATGTAAGAAGAAGCCGTGTGGAACCGTAGAAAATGGCTACAAAAAAAATTTAACAGAAAATGTCTTCTAAAACGTAAACGGTTCTCTAGTCCAGCAGGTGCGGCTCAGGTGGTGGGACAGGAGGATTGTGGATTCGGTTTCTGGTCAGAGCACATCCCCAGGTTGTGGGTTTGACCCCAGTTGGGGTGCATGGGGTGCACACTGAAGGCAACAGATCGATGTTTCTCCTTCTCTTCCTCTCCCTCTCCCTCTCCCTCTCCCTCTCCCTCTCCCTCTCCCTCTCTCTTCCTCTCTCCAAAAAATAATACACACACACATATATCTTTGAGTGAAGATTTTAAAAAAATAACTTAAATAAATAAGCTTAAAAAAAGGTAAACAGCTCCCTAGAAATGAAGGGAAAACAAATGAGACGCGGTCAGCCGCAAACACTTCCCCCAGCACCGTTACCGCAGCTGCCCCGGGAGGTGTGCGTTCCCGCACTCTCTCTCCATCATTACCGGGCACGGGACACACTCTCTGCTTGAGCTTCATGGGTAATTTATTTCCTACATCAACAATGCTAAAACAGTCTCTGGGTTTATTTAAATATGTGCTTCCAAGCAATAAACAATAAAAGAGTTTACAGACACAAAAAGACCACTTTGTTTTCTCTTCAAAATAAAACCTTGTTCCTTGAAAACAAATGAAAACCATGCCGTCACCTTTTCCTTTCTAGGGAAGTGGAATGCACACCTGAATGAGCGCACAGATCTAGCCACACTCATGGCTCCCTGAACTCTCTCCTCTCCCTCACATCCAACATCTGGTCCGGCCAGTACATTCTAACTCTGGCTTCACAATACACCCCAAGTCCAGCCATTTCTGAGAACCAACACTGGTTCACTTTGGTCCCATCCACAGGCGTATCTCACCCAGACCCCTGCCGGAGCCTCCAGACTGTTCTCCTCGGTTCCATCTGTAGTGCTCTCCCCACTGGCCACAGAGTGATTTCTTTAAAATAAAAATAAAACTCATCAGATCACGCTCCTGCTGTGTCCAGAACCCTGGGTGGCTTTCTATGTTTATAACAAAATCTAAACTCCTTTCATGGGCTACAGGGCCCTCTAAGACTAAGTCCTGCCCCGCCTACCTCTCCACTGCTTTCTCTGCTGTGTCACCACTCAGGCTATAGAGCTGCTTGCTGCTCCTCAGTCACACCAAGCATGTTCCTGCCACAGGGCCTTTGCACTTATTACCCCTCTGCATGAGGTCCTTAAAGAAAACTAGCTTGCCCAGTGGTCTTGCTCAGGATTGAGCACTGACCTATGAACCAGGAGATCACATGCCTGGGTTGCTGGCTCCATCCCCACTAGCGGGGTGTGAGGAGGCTGCTGATAAATGATTCTCATTACTGTTTCTCTCTCTCCCTCTCCCTTCTCTATGAAATCAATAAAAATATAAAATAAAATAGCTTGAGAATTATTTTGCCTACCATATAATTCATCCATAAAATAATATAATAAATTTCATCTATATAAAGTTTATAATTAAGAATTGATAACTATATGATGTGATAAAAAGTTAGCTAAGGCTACAGTGCTAGTCATAATGCAAATATGTAGATGTATCAAATTAATGTGTGTGATATAATTGACATACTTATACAACATATGTCAATTATATCTCAATGAAAAGTTATACATTAATGAAGAAAATTTAAAAATAAAACGATGTTTATGTGAATAATACATGGATTGAGAGAAAGAGGAGAGACACATAGAGAAGGAGCCAATCAGCCAGCATGTGCCAGGCACTGTGGGTCCCATGGACACAGCGCTCGCTCTCTGCATGCACGGAGCTCACAGTCCACTGTGGCTGAAGGAAGGACTTTAATTGCTGCCATTCATTCCTCGGTGGGGGGTACAGGTGAATGGCATAGTTGTGTCTTCAAGGACTGAGGGCTCTCATCTTTCACCTATTGCTCTTTAATGTCATTCAAAGTGAGCGCAGATATGACTGAAAGCAATCTAAGAATATAAAGGGAATGCGTGGTTCTTTTGATTATTTACTTGTCAACCTATAAATAATCAAGAATTTGCTAAGAGTGGGGATTTCTATAAATGATAGTCTCTGAGTGTGAGCAAAGCAACTGAATAAGAGAATTAAAACAACAGTATAAAGAAATATATGGACACAGGAGGACATAAATGAATGAGGAATGAGCAGGCTGAGTTTACTCCTAGCAAATCATGCCAGTTCATTTTTATTTTATTTATTTTTAAAAAAATATATTTTATTGATTTTTTACAGAGAGAGGAAGAGAGAGGGATAGAGAGTTAGAAACATTGATGAGAGAGAATCATTGATCAGCTGCCTCCTGCACACCCCGTATTGAGGATGTGCCCGCAACCAACGTACATGCCCTTGACCGGAATTGAACCCAGGACCCCTCAGTCCACAGGCCTACGCTCTATCCACTGAGGCAAACCAGTTTCGGCCAGTTCATTTTTATATCATTGGGATGAAGGATTTTTAAAAATGGCTCAAAGACTAAAGGCAATGATAATTGAAGACTCCTCTGAGGGGGATGTGATGTGATTGGGTGATGCAAGGGTGGTTTGAGTGCAGTAATTTGAGATCCTTATTAAGGAAACAGCATAGGGGGTAAACAATATGTTAATTAAATTTACTGTTAATGCTAATGTAGGAAGTATTAGCATCAGTAGAGACAAGTTATTATGACTGGCTGAGGGGGAGTGAGGAGGTTAGGGAAAAATAACAAAGTGACCATTATTCTGGTATTTGCTTGTGCCCTTTCAATCTGGAAAGATGCATATTGAAAATTTAAGAACAACCATAAATAATATATGACAGGAACCCATGGGGGAGGGAGGTAATTGGGGGAAGTTCTGTGATCTAGATCACCTCAAACCCAACAGAGCTCCTCCTAATTGTGTCCCCACCCACTCGCTCTCACTGCCTTCAGTGCCCTCAAATCAGAGCACTCTCTGGAATGGGATTGAGTGGCCATGTAATCTAAGCTACAGAATCCACTACATCTCCCTAACTCACAGCTTGGCATTCGACTGTAAATATGACAAATGTGCTGATCTTTAAAAGGCTAGGTGAAAATAAAATGAAGAGCATACAAACAAGATTACTTCACTCTTAAAGAAAAGGGAAAGCTCAGTTTAATGATTAAGTATAAACAAAGGAACGAATATGTAATTTGAGAAAAAGAAAAATTCCCAAAGTGAAAATCTCTGGCACCAAAAATAAAAGAATAAAGTCAAGTCAGTATTATATATAGTGTTAACCCACCATTAGATTGTGCAATGAAGACGTGATAGGACCAACCTCTTGAACCTATTCAAAATAATTGAATAAATATGGTGATTAATGATTTGATTATACTAAAAATATGTTTATGCTCTTGGAATTAAAGATTTAGTAAACCATCTATATATATACAAATCCAGCGACTGGAATGGTGGAATGACCAGAACAACCAAAATGACTGGTGACACGCACTGCAGCAGCCAACTGGACTGATCCAGGCCCTGATTGGCCCCACACCCCTGGCTGGCCCAGCCCCCAATCAGCCCCCATCGCCCGGATCGAAGGCAGGGCTGGCTGGCCAACCACCTGTGGCCCCTCTCCAACACAGGCTTGGCCCAATGGGCCCCCATCAGGGCGGGCCAGCTGGACCCCACCCAAGAAACAAATTCACGCACTGGATCTCTAGTGTTGATAATATTCAATCAAGTTATTCTTAAGCCAAGAATCCTCTTTGTAAAGCATGTTCAATATTCAAGTTTTGAAAATTCTCCTAGAAATTAGAGCATTGGTTGGATTGGGAGAATGTGTTTCTACAGAATTAATATCTAGGAATAAAAGAAGTGACTTAAATTAATAGCTGACTAATCACAGAACCTTCTTTTGCTTCATTACTATCATTAATCTGTCTTTGTAATGGATTATAATGTCTTGGGTTCAACTGTTTCAGCCAGATCATTCTAAGGCAGCTATTTAAGACTGGGATGGGTCATGTAATATAGTGGTGGGGACATAAGCTTTCTCCTACTTCGGCATAGCTACCTTACCACCATCATTTGTCCATTCCAGATCGAAGGAAGAGAAGGCAATACAGACATCTGCTATTGAGGTAGATCATTTTATACCCATTTCGCAGAGGGAAGAATTGAACTGCAAAAGGTAAATATCTTCTCCAAAGTTACACAGAATAGGACATCTTATCCGATTTCCAAGACCATTCTCTTTCCGTGATATAACTCTGATACCCATAATACTGCGACGGATGGAGGGAGTGGGCGAGGGTGAGTACTGAGAATGCTATGATGTTCCTCAGTTGTGCTACCTGGAAACAGTGTGGATAAAAGGAGCCAATGGCTCATGAGGAAGATCATGGGCACCAAAGCAAGCACACAACGCGAGAACCCCGCTCTGCCACTGACTGGTCATCCGAATTGGGCCAGTTACTGCGCATTCCCTCAACTCTGCAGCTCACCTGTGAGACTGGCCACAGCCCTCCTCTGCTCGCATCGCTGAGAAGACTGAGTCTAAAGCACCGATTACAGTGCCTAGTATTACCAATCGTTCATGGATTGTGAGCTATTTCTGCTTGTATTTGGGTTAACTGTACTTAAATCAATATTGTTGTGATTGTTCATAAATTCTGCACATGTACAGAAAGTGCACTCCCGCTAAGCAGCGTTAGCGATGAGGGGAGGCGTACTTGACACATTGGTATGGGGGAAAATTATCTTCTTTTTCAGATTTTTCCTAAAATACATGCAGGTCCTCTTAAAATAAATGTGAGGTTCAGCTGTACGCTTTGCTAAGTACAATCCAAAGGCTCCAATGTGTTTGAATGTTGAGCAGCAGCAGCCGAGCAGACCAGGTGATGGATGAAAGCAGGAGGTCTTTGAGCTCCTTGCTAATGAGGAGTCTCCGAGACCTCAGAGGTATATGGGTGCACACTGGTAGTCTTCTTCTCCCAAAAAGCTTATACCTGAGCTTGAAACGCACTTTGAGCGCAGAATCCCCATCTGCACACTGTGCATCGATCACGACAAACCCCGCCAAGGGCAAGTGCCACTAACCAGGTTTTATGGGGAAAAAACAAAACAAACAACAAAAAAACACACATCCAGTTTCCTGACGCCAAGGCTGAGGCGACATCTCAGAGGTTCAAAATCAAAGAGAACAGCTCCTGGTCTGGCCTCTTAGGTTGCCTTTGAACTTAAAATTCTTCTTACGTGTTACAAGAATATCAGAAATATTTTGTCATTGCAGCATTAAACAAGCAAACAAAAAAGGCGCTGAGCCTGTGATGTTTAGACCGACCGGATGACAAGGAGCTCAGTCACCTGCAGGAAGCCATGCGTCCCTTCGGCCCATTGATTTATTATCGGTTCCGGTGAGACGGAGGGGAGAGGTGCCCACGGGGATGAAGTTGATGGCTGGATATGTAAACGGATCAATTTACAGCTGAAGTCAATTTAACGAGAAGACAGAGGAGAAGATTTATGAGAGTATCAATTGGACATTTTCCTCTATGATTTCTAAAGAGTGGATTTTCCAAAGATTTGAGGAAAGATTATCTCATGGTCTTAAAAATTCTTTCTCTTTTTTTTTCATATAATTAAATTTACAGATTTTGTTTTTTAACCTAATGCAGAGATATCACTGTTGTTGTTGTTTTTTTTTTTTTTTTTTGGATATACTAAATAAGTCTAATAGATCTCCCCTAAGGCTATCAGACATAGGTGAACATGTATGAATTGTAATACTCTTTGACCAGTGATGGTCTTGCTTTACCTTGCATATAAACATATAATTATATGTACTCTTTTTGGAGGCTCAGTTCAAATAAGTGTCAATTGAATTAGATCAGACGTTTAGATCATTTCACTAAATGCACCATATTTAACTAGGCATCCTGATGGACTGAGACCCTGGGGGTATAAGTTCTAATAAAACGGAATGATGTCTTGCTTTTCTGTGGAAACCTGCCATGTGATTAGAGATGGATGTTTCTCAAAATGTGATCTACGGGCCACCTGCAATGGAATCGCCTGGGAAGTGGCCGTGAAAACGCAGATTCTGGGGACCATCACCAGATACCGTGAATCAACATGGGAGGTGAAGGGCACCCCCAAATCTGCATTTTAAACCAAGCCCACCTGGTCCTTCATAGACACAGTGAAGATAAAACCTCTGCGCAGACACCATGCCCAGGGATCGGATGGTAGCTGCAATAACAAACTGTGAAGAGAGCCGAGTCCAAGTGCAAACACTGCCTTTCCTGTTTATCTCCAAGATGGAAATGGTAGTAACAGTTCATGAACCTCAGCATGATTCAAGCCTTGTATCACCTCTTAGAGGGTTCTTAAACCTTCATCTCCTCGTATGTTAATATCTACATTACCGAGGTGCTCTCTCGCTGCCTTTACTTTACAGATCTCTTTAAGCCCAGGTGTTCTCATTATTTTTTTATATTTTAAAAATGAGAGAGCTGAAAGCTAATAAATGTAAATTATTTTTTTAAGGCTTTTCAACCAAAAAATTATGCATTCTGCCTGACTGTGGTCCATTATTCAGACTCTCCGTCCTGGTTCCTTTTTACCAAATTTGCCACAATTCTTCTTTAAAAACGTCATCACTTCTGCTAGAATTTTCCTCTTAGATAGCAAAATGCTTGAAACAAACTATAACCTGTTCCACAGTTGACTTTAGTCATATTGCAGAAGGAGGTTTGTGACATTAAAAAATGAAAAGAAATGGTGCTCTTAAGTTTTGTATTAGTCCACTTAGCTCAGCAATGTCTGATCTTCCTCACTGGACCAGACTCCCAGAGGGGCCACCCTCTCTCCTCCTCACACCTGAACAGCCACACTTTGCATAGAGACAGATTTCAAACATAGTTTAAAGTAAATACATAGATTTTTATTTCGCATCTTTTTATATCTCCATGTCTGTTTACTCTGGGTAGATGTGGATTATGGTGTTCCTTCTGTAGTTACTTTGAGCATTTGCTTATTTGTTCAAAGAACTCATATCCGTATAAATGGCAAAGGTTACATGAAATTTAGTGGAAATGATTACTCCACAATTTCTGTACTAAGCAGATAATAAGTACCCCTAGTTGTTGAAGAGGTTTTGAGAATAACTAAAGTATTTCAAGCAATGCTAAGTGTATAGTGATAATGAAGGCTACCACTCATGGGCTGCTCTCTGTGCAACCAGACCCTGTGAAATACACACTAAGGAGCTCCGCCGTACTGAGTCCCACTTTGCTTTTGAGTCTCTGAGAGAGTAAAGGACTGGTGTGAAGCCACAGAGTTGAGTCTATCTCATGTTTGCCTTCTGTGCAAATGTGGAGAGTTCTAGGAACGTGCCCTGGGTACTTGGGCTGGCACAGGGCATTATGTTAGAAGGAGCTTTGGGGGTGATCTAACCTATTCTCTGATTGCTATTTATAGATTACTTTTTCATAATCCTGACATAGAATCTCGGGCTCTGGTCACCTTTTGGTGGTTCTGATAATTTAACCATATCTCTCTGGAAGTAACATCCAGGATTCCTAGGTCCATTTTCAAGCTAGCAACCATGTAAATGGGCTCCAATGTGGTAGCCTTGGTTGTAGGATCCTTCTAGAGCCTATGGACTTTCAACTTCTCTCAGTCATGCCCTTTGCTTGGGAAGCCTGGTCAGTCTTCCAACTTTTGGGATCTTGGTGTGCTGCAAAGGTCATTCAATATAATGGTGCCACTTTTTCTCCTCAAGAGAGACATGACCTACTGATGTCTTCAATGTGTGCATGAGAGATGGAGGCATCATCTCAAAGTCAATTAGAGTCAGAGCCTAGAGCTTAATGAAGGCTTGTCCTACTATTCCCCGATCATTTTTTAGGAGGAGACTGACTGATCCTCTTACAATGGCAGCATAGTGGCAACCCATGAAGTCAACCCATCCTAAGAACACTGAAAGGACTCTGGACCTGTAGGTACTTTCATCAGTCAAATAGTTATGTGTCGTTGGAAAGAAATGCCAAAAATAGGTTCACTGTTGAAGCCCTTGGGCATTCCTCATTTTATTCCATTCTATAAGCTAGATACTTACATTATTAACCCAGGGACATGAAAATATATGAAATAAAAAAGCAAATCTCTTTAGTTATACCTGACTCAATCACATGAACTAAAGCCATTGAAGCTTAATTCATGCCCAGGGAAATCTAGAACTTTCTAACAGCTATGCCTGCATGTACCTGGAGGTATCTCTCAGAGCTTTTGTGGAAGACTTTTCAAGAGGATCATTTTAAAGATTTATTGATTGTTTTTATGTTTATTGTTTTATGAACTCTTAACTCTTGTGGTATAAAATCCCCTGGTTGCTTTTTGGATGGTTATAAATCGATAGGAAATATAGAGAAATTAACTCAATGGACTCAGCTGGAATAGGGAAACTGTGATGCCACACCATACATGGTAGAAATGGATCCCTTAGAAAATTACAATAAAAAAATCACTTCATCTTTAATGAGTCAGAAGATATTTAAAAACTGTTAGGATCTTGAAGCTCTAGAAAGTTCATATATTATAGGCAGAGAGATCTACCTGACAGAAAGGTATATATTTTTAAAGAAAAAATATGAAGATTTACTATCTTATTCAATGTCTTCTTAATTATGACTGCATTTTTATTTGAAATATTTATTGAGAAAAAATGCTTATTGAGCACTTATTGAAGCTGCATACCAAGAATAGAAAGAAGATATTGACTAACTTGTCAATGTACCACGCCTGCATGATCATTTGTCAATATACTATCAATAGATGCCAGTCTCAAATGATGTAGAAATCAGGGAAAGTCAGAGAGACAGCTGGTGTTACTCATTTACTCAAGAATCCTTTAAAATGGCTCTCTGTGTTTCAGATGGTGTCCTAGAAGCTAGGGATGCAGTATAAGAGGCAGTCAGACTCATATTCTCTCACATCCTGAGTCCGTGCCTGCAGGCTGTTTTCTGTGTATATCATTCTGCAGGTATAGAGAATTAAGAAACATGAAACCCTGCAATGAGGGCTGCAAAAGAAGCATAAGAGGGACACGCATGTAATCCAGGCAGGAAAAGCATCTAACCTATGTGGGCTTCAGGCAAAGCTTCCCGGAGGTGATGATGCATGAACTGCATCTAAAGAAAGAGCGAACATTAGCTAAGCAGAGAATACGAGCAACAGAGAACAGCGCTTACACAAAGATCCAGGAGAGAGAATAACGGGCACCTGTGGGTACCTAGTCAGTTTGGAAATATATGATGAGGCAACAGGAAGAGGGAGAAGAAGAAACAAAGGGTAAAACTAGAGCTAATGGCATGTGTTAGGCATACTAAGGCATTGTTTTATCTTAAAGATAATGTGCACTCAGGAAAAGGGGAAGGGTGGACCTGTTCATATTTATAATTTTAGAAAGATCACTTTTGAGGTAGGATAAGAAAATGATTGGAGAGAGTCAAGGGTCACCAGGAAAACTAGGCAGATTGCAGTTAGTTACAGGAGAGACAATAAGATGATGAAGTAAGAAAGTGACAATGTAGACAGAGGAGGAGGGGATTGAATAACAAGACAATAAAGGAATTAATTAACTTTATTTGTCCATAAATGGAATAAGTAAAAATGAATGAATGAATAAATGAATGAATGAGAGGTCAAGGAGGGTATTCAGGTTTCTGACTTAAACATCCATCAGGATAAGGAACACAGAAATGGGAACAAGTCATGGGTTGTAGGGCTCAGTTTGGGCATCTTGAGTCCTATTGTCTGTGGGACATCCAAGTGGAAATGTCTAGTAGCCACTTAAATACATACGTCTGGACCACAGGCAAGAATTTTGATAATAATTGTGATAACAATGAATAGCTAACATTTTTGACCACTTAATATGTGCCAAGAACAATTCTAGACATTTTCATGTATTTAAATCTTAAATGTAATTGTAGTCTTTTGCCATGTAATAAATGACTACAATGAGCTGAATTATAAGTAGCTTAAGCTCCCAAGGCCAAAAAGATCCAAAGTGGTGCAAGTTTGGCCAACCAAGATTTCACTGGAGTCCTTGGTGAGCAGATAAAATGGAGTGGAAAAAAAGAAACCTAAAGGAAATATTACAGTGTGCTCAAATTAATGAGAGGTCTAAAACCAGAAGCCAATTGTATGGCTAACTGTTTTCTAACACAAATATCCAAGCCTTACTAGCCATTGAGGATAAAATAGGATTAATCTTTTTAATTTTATTTTCTGATTTCTACATAACCATAAAAGCGCCATCAAAATCAGGAAATTGGCATTGAACAAACTTTATTCAAGCTTTAACAAATGTTGATAATGCCATATGTAGCACAGGACATCCAGTCCACGATCATATACCTTTAGTAATATTTCTCTAATAGCAGTCTCCTTCTATCTAAAATACTTTGTATTTCCATGGTGTTCAAGCACTTGATTTTTTTTAAAGATTATGGGACAATTACTTGGTAGACTGTTCCTCAGTTTATCTAATGTTTCTTCATGATTAGATTCCAGTTATGCATTTTGGGCAAGAATATCACAGAATTGATATCGTGTTTGCATTGCAACCATCAGCTGGTACATAATTAAAATTTCCCATCATTGTGATGCTAACTTTGGTCTCTTGATTAAGGTAGTGTCAGCACCTGTGAAGTTCCTCTTTCTTTCTAATCAATCAGTATTTTATGGGGAGATAGTTTGAGGCTATGTGAGGCTATGTGAATACTTATTCATGATCAAATGTTTGATTTAGTCATTTATATCAATATGAACTCATGGATTATTATTCAATTGGTCATGATCTACAGTATCATTATTGTTTGATGTTCAAATTATGCCTGTTTGACCATTGGAAGCCACCTCATGCTGGCTTCTATGCCCTTTGACATGTCCCCATCCTTTTTTTTTTTTTTTTTTTTTTAGCACATTTTTACCTTCTATCAAATTCACTGCCTCATTGTGTACTTTCTCTGTCCCAGTCCTGAAAGCAGACTTTTCCCAAGAAGCCCTGGCTCCTTTTAGTGAACGGGGATATAGCAACCAGATTATGACACCTCTACTGTTGGAGTATGCTGTGCAGTTCTTAAAATCCCCATTTCCTATGCCATGTCATGCCTCATTCTTGATTAATTGATGGAGGAATACTTTCTAACACCAGAGACAACATTCTCTCCACTCATCGCAGCATAGCATATCCTTATGGACAATTTATCCAACATCGGTACTTTTGCATTGATCAGATTTGAATAACACTGGGTACCAAAACCAGTCTGGTTCTTCTCCCAACCCCTCTTCAATGTCAGGTACAAGTAGTGTAACCGATAATGATTCCACACCCTCTCTCCAGGCATCTAACCGCCTTGTGTACTTACCTCTTCCCTAACCTCCTGAATAGGAATGCCCACAACTCCCCCAAGAACAAATACCACTTGGTGATCCTGGGGATTCTAAATTTATTCTGGGCCAAAAAATAGTTCTCATTTCCTCCCACCACATAAACAAACATAAATAGCATTTCAAAGATGTTAATGTGCTCTGGAAATGTGGAACAATTTATGTTACCAAGAGAATGCTTAACTTCTGTCTAAAAAAAAAAAAAAAAAAAATCACAAAACTGATTCAGGTGAATAGTGTTCTGTTCTCCATCAGAACAATAGGCGAGTGCTTGCTTTATATTTATCGAATAACAGGGTCTAATTAAAAATCTTTTGCAGAAAAAAGGAACATTTAATTCCACCTTTGAAAGAAACTGCTTGTAGTTTTGAAATAGCTGGGTTTCTAGTCTGTATTATTTAGGTTTTCAAAACTCTGAGTGCCAAGGGTCTCAGCCAGAATCCCCCCCCCCCCCCCCCCCCCCCCCCACATAGCACTTTGAAGAAGTTTAGACAGGGAAAGGAAAGATCTTGGCCAAGAGTTCATGTGGATTATGGATAGGTTGAATGATTTCAGTGTGTGCGTGTGTGTGTGTGTGTGTGTGTGTGTGTGTGTGTGTGACAACTAGGCATATTTACAGTTTGAGAAGGAGGAGCCCATGATGTGGGAAACGCTGGTGATCAGAGAAAAAGAGCATAGTTGTTGAAACATGTTCCTGGGCAGGTGGGAAGGGTGGGATCCAGAGGGCAGCTGGGGGGTTTGCCTTGACCAGGAGGAAAGAGTCATGGTCCTCTGAAAGCAGAAGGGGGAAAGGCAAGGAAGATGAGGGCAGATGCAGCAAAGCCTGCGGGTATGACAAAAGGGAAGAGGTTGGTGGCCTCCATTCTCTCAAGAAAGTTAGGAGCCAGGCCCCTTTCTCCCACAAGTTCTTACTCTATTCTAGTACATGAATGTCTCCTTCCACCCAGGATATTGGTTCCTCTACCAGCGCTTGTCAGAGGTTAGTTACCACTCCCCATTCCTAACGCCTGAGCTCTAAGGAATTCCTCCTTCCACATTGAAACAGGAAAGAAGGAACTTAAAGGTGAAATTTCTTACCCTAGATCAACAGCATTTTATGCAAGAAAGAGGCATGAGACAGAAATCCATCATTTACCTAGGACTCCAGTCCCTAGGTAACAGGAAATGGGCTCTGAGAGTTAAATTGTGAGCACAAAGAACCAATCACATTGCTAATGTCTAGCCTGACAGTCATAAGTCTTAGTTCAAAGAGACAATGATGTTGCATTTGCTAGAAACATGTACGAAATAAAAATCAAGCCACAGGCCTAGAAGTGTTAATGCATTACAAAACTATTTCTTCTTCGTAACATTCCAGTTTGAGTTTTAGTGTGTTTGGTACCAAGCACAAAGGCAAAACAGTATAGACAACTGAAACGGAAGCCTGAAATACTGAGGAATGAGAAAGAGAGAAACACATGCCTGCAAAGAGGCTATAGATCATGCTTCTGGGTCTTGAAGTACAAATCTGTGGAAACCCACGTAGATTTGTGCAGATGCTTCAAGCTGTTGTCCTGGTGAGATCATAGACTAAGGCCAAGAATGTGGAGCAGTTGGAGTCTTTTCCAAATGGTTAAACACCCCCACAATCACCCAGTAAGGCAGAGGTTGAATCCTGGACAAAGAGAGGCAACTCGGAGAGCATCCTGGGAAGCCAAGGTTACATGGTGCTTGTCTACAGTCAACGAACAGGTTCTGTTCAGTCAGAACCTTGCAGGGGCTCACATGTTCTTTCCAACGTTTGGCTTTCTATGTTGTACTTTGCTTTTTTTTTTTTTTCAATGACTGTCATTGCTTCTAGATAATGATATTTCAGATTAAAATGCAGTTTCCCATCATTCTTGGCCCCACCTTCTGTAATGGTAAGGGAAGGATTTGATATTGCAACCCCCAGTGTCCTCCGACCCCACCACTCCCTACTATCTCTTTGTCTGGCCCATTTCACTTATTTATATTTTCTAGCGTGTTTTTATAGGCATCTGAGTTGGTGATATCTGTCTTTAAAAGCAAGCGAAGCAAAGTCCCCCTTGGGTGAGGTCACTCTCTGGGGATGTCCTGAAAGGACTCCAGGGGAGGTAGGACACCTGGGGGCAGCATCATGTAGCAAGCTCTCCAGGGGCACAGCCAATGCACAGGCCTGCTCTACCTGGTGCTCAGTAAGTGCTAGTGGAAGGCATGAATACAGGAAGCACTCAGAGCATTAAAATGGAGAAAAACTGACACTGAGTTTGGCTGTAACTTTACTCATTAAAAAAGTAGCTATTATTTCAGAAGCTGGATTCTGTTCTTATCCGTAGCAAGTTTTCTTACATTAATTGAACAAACAATTATTATCTAGAATACATAAAGCACTGTGATAGTGTTATGAGAACACACATTTAAATGAGGTATCATTGCTCCCAAGAGTTTAATTAAAAAGTATCTATAAAATGGCAAAAATTACCCCCTTTGTACTTTCCTATAAATAGTAATTAAAAATTATTCAATAGAATACCATTTACACCATTACTAACACTAGCAATTTGTTTGTTTTAATAATATATTTTTATTTAAAAAGTAGCATGGTGATATAAGTGAAAATGCTTTTGAATATTACAAAGATGTTCAAACTTCACACTTCTCTGTTTTATAGGAGAATAATTAGCTGAATCAACTGTTACTTGAATTGATGTGTAAAAAATATTTTGTGCTCATGAATTGGAAGCAACAGTATCAATAAAATATCCATATTACCCAAAGCAATCTACAGTTCAATGCTATCCCTATCAAAATTCTATGGCATTTTTTGCAGTAATGGAACAAATGATTCTAAAACTTACATGATACGACAAAAGGCCCTGAATAGCCAAAGAAAAAAAAAGGCTAAAGGCATCATGTGCCATGATTTCAAAGTACATTACAAAGCTATAACATCAAAACAGTATGGTTCTGGCATTAAAAAACAAATAAACAACAACAAAAAATACCAGACACAACAATCTCGGAACAGAATAGAGAGCCCAGAAATATGCTATATATGTATTGTCAATTAATTTACAACAAAGAAGCTAAGGATATACAATGAGGAAAGGACAGTCTCTTCAATAAATGTGTTGGGGAAACTGGACAGTCACATGCAAAAGAATGAAACTGGATGCAGAACTACCACACAATCCAGCAATTTCACTCCTTGGTATTTAAGACAAAAAGAAAGAAAAACAACTCAAAAGAATATATGCACTACCCTTTCAGTGAACCATTTTCTATAGCCATGATATGGAAACAAACTATGTGTCCATCAATGGATAGATAGGTAAAAAAGATGTAGTACATACCACATCTCTCTCTCTCTCTCTCTCTCTCTCTCTCTCTCTCTCTCTCTCTCTCTCTCTCTCTCTCTTTCTCTCTCTCTCACACACACACACACACACACACGCACAAGCACACACACAGGAATATTATTCAGCCATAAAAATGAAGGAAAATTTGCCACTTCAGACAACATGGATGAAACTTGAGGGCATTATACTAAGTAAAAATAAGTCAGACATAGAAAGACTAATACCATAAGTGAAAGCTTAAAAAAAAAAAATACAAGCTCATAGACAGAGAGAACAGGTCAGTGATTGCCAGAAGTGGGGGGTAGAGGGTGAGTGAAATGGGTTTGAAGAGTGTCAAAAGTAAAAAACTTCCAGTTATTAAATAAATGTCATGGGGTGTAATGTACAGCATGGTGAATATAATTAACTAGAGGCCTGGTACATGAATTCATGCATGGGTGAGGTCTCTCAGTCTGGCTAGTGATGGAGGTCCATTGGGGCCAGCCAGCTAGGGGGAGGGACCAAGGGAAATTGGCTGTGGGAGCGCATTGACCACCAGAGGGAAGCTCCTTCATTGAGTGTCTGCCCCCTGGTGGTCAGTGCGCATCATAGTGACCGATTGTTTGGTCAACTGGTAGTAACGGTCACTTAGGCTTTTAGATAGATGATAGATAGATAGATAGATAGATAGATAGATAGATAGATAGTATTGCTCTGCATATTTGAAGTTGCTAAGAGAGTAAATCTTAAAGGTTATCAAAAGAAATAAAATATAATATATATATGGTGATAGATGCTACCTAGACTTATTGTGATGAATATTATATAATACTATAGATACATATATCAAATTACTAATTTGTACACCAAAACAAATATAATGTATGTCAAGTATGCCTCAATAAAAAACACAGTCATGGAGAACAGGCTTTTAAAAGGAGCTGATACTGCATCTGCAGAGAAAAGGTGGGCTGGGAAGTAACTGGGTTTAAAATGAGTGGAGTCTGGAGGCTGTCAACTGCAGGACAGTTTCCCCTTTCACTGTGAAATTCCATATTTCACAACAAGTCACTGCGTGCTCCAAAAATGTTACCAAAACGAGCCATCAAAATGCCCAGAAAATTAGGTAATCAATATCTCTCCTTGGAAGGTCAGAGATATGAAAGTTAATCATTTCAATCCATAGAGCTGGCTAAGGAGTATGGTGCTTGCTTTTACCTCCTTAACTCTCTGCTACTGGGCTTAGGAGGGAAAGTCAAATCTAATTGTCCTAGACATTTTTCTGAGTCACTAAAATATCCTGAGACCAAGTCTCTATCTGAGGATACTGGAGTTCACTTAGGGAGAAAGTGGGAAGACTTGTGGAGATCGAACTATAATTCATTGTGCCATGTGCTCATATAAGAAATCACACAGCTGCTGAGAGGAACTTAACAAAAACACAGACACTATTGAACTGAGTCCTGACAAAGGATTCAAGTCACGAAGGAATGGGGTTACGTATATCTATAATAACCAAAGTGTAATATGCAAATCGACCAAAAGGCAGAACAGCGGAATGACCCCTGTCCTGACGACCTTTTGGATGAAGGTGGGGCCCCAAGGGCCAAGGTAGCCAGCGCTGAGAAGGCCTACTCTTGTATGAATTTCATGTATTGTGCTTCTAGTATATACTCTGAGTGGCCATTATTATGATCTCTGAATGCATAATAATCTGGCCACTCAGTGTATATATTATATAATAAAAGGCTAATATGCAAATTGTCCCCTCAACCAGGAGTTCAACCAGGAGGCAGGCTGGCCAACCACCCATGTCCTCTCCCCCCTGGCCAGGCTGGCAGGACCCCACTCATGCATGAATTCATGCACTGTGACACTATTATATATGTATTGAGTGGCCAGATTATTATGCATTCAGAGATCATCCTAGCAACAATTTCCAAAAAATTGAAAAGCCTGAAAACAATTTACAGGACAAAATGTGGATTATGATCTCACTCTAATAAGAAAAGTCACACTTGGTGCAAATATATGTTTAAGTAAATACATTAAAAGATCTAAACTGTTTTAACCCCATAGCTCGTAGTGGTGACTCCTGCAAAGGGGAGGGGTGAGGCATGTGCAGAAAATAAAAGGAGACTGATTGCACTCTCTTGGTTTACAGACAATTTGAACTTTTTTCAGCACCACCTGGAATGTTCATGGCCACCTAGTGCCAGGACCGCAGGGTTGTCATTCATGTTCAAGTGTGAGCGAAGAGCTTCCCCACATGAGCCCTGTGCTGCATCTTCCACCAAAGCTGTGCCTGGAGGCCCTGGAGGCCTGAAACCTGGCCCTGAGGCGTGATGTGATTCCCCCCTAGGTTTTCGTGGCCTTGAGAAAGGCAGACTCATCAGACAGGAGACAGAACAGCAGTGGAACCAGCCGGCCCCCAGCACAGAGAACTGGGCGGGCTTTCGAACGGGAGGGTTGCGTCCAAGTAGACAGCCACAGGAAATGAATCCAGAAATACAGATCGAGGCCGATTAGGATGGTGCTTTGACTTTATTTTGTTCTGGGATTTTTAATCAGAGGGGGACGTGGTCAGATTGGACTTTTATGAAGATAAGTGACAACAATGTGGAGGATCGGTTGGGAGGAGCAGAGCAGCTGTGGCCAAAATATTAGTTAGAAGGCTGGTGCAGCAGCTGAGAGAAGAGGAGACGCAGGCACACTAAGACAAATGGCAGTGGGGATCATTGGAATGAGACCAATGTAATTACTATTTAAAAGATAATGAACACAAACAGTGACAGGGATGTCAAGAATGGCTCCACGATCAAGATTTCAAGCAACATGCCTGGGGAAACAAGCTGTCCTGCTGCCATGCTCGCTAAACCTCTGGCTTCCTGACCTTAATCTTAACCTGGGTCAGATGTGGTCTCAGAGCCTTAGGTGGCATTGAGCCTGCCAGTGGGCACCCACTAATTGGTCCCACATTAGATACGCCGAGTAGCCAGGTCACTGCCTTGTGCTATGTGCCAGCTCCTATCCCCCCATCTCACTCCTCAGGATATTATAACTTTGTCAGATTCTTTGCTGAAGAATGTCCATAGTGTCACCTTAATTTGCCCATCATACAACCTTCCTTAAAAAGAAGCAGCACAATGAACTTGGCTGAACTTGTTCTCTGTAAACTAAAGCTGCCTCTTACTAATAACATTCTTTCCTTCCAATCTCCCAAGCCCATTTAATACATCCATTGGTTTTTCTAGATAGTTACATTAGGGCTTGTTTTTCAAATCTGATTTTCCCCTATTTTAGAAAAATCAGTATGGCACTTGCAACCTTCCATCTCCTGGAACATCTCATATTCCTTATAAGGTATCAAACACCAGCAATCATACCTCCAGGCTTTCTGAGGATCTTTGGGTGTGAGTCATCTACAACCTTGAACTTAATTAAGATGCAGAAGTGAAATCCCCAGGAGTCTAACTCAGTATCTGAATTCACTCCCAGAGGCAGATATAATTTAGCACATGTGAGAGCAAGCTGTGGAAGGCCAGTGCTGCTGGAGTCCAGTAAGCAACCGGAGAGCAGATGATGAATGAGGGAGGGAGGCAGGGACCAGATTATATGAGGCACTGAAAAGCCAGACACATCTGGGGAGTCATCATATCATTACAGGACTTTGGTTCTATCTGAACAGATGAGTGTCAAGAACTAAATGTTCATGTGCCCCCAAATTCATATGCTGAAAGCCTATCTCAGGGAAATTGTATGAGGGGGCAGGGCCTCTGGGGGATAATTAGGACAGATGAGGTCCTGAGGGCAGAGCCAGCATGAATGGGGTCAGTGCCCTTCATAGAAGTCATGATAGCATGCTACACTCTGCCGTGTGAGGACACTGGGAAAAGTCAGCACTCTCCAAACCAGGACAGGGGTCTGCATCAGACACCCAGTTTGCTGGCATCTTGACCTTGGACTTGCAAGTTTTCAGAATTGTGAGAAGTATTTATTGAAACCACCCAGTCTATGGGAATTTGTTATAGCAGCCCCAATTGAAGAAGAGAATGAGCAAAATGCCAACTGTGTATTTTCCACTCCCATGCTGGTTGACTCATGTGTTTACCTAGCATTAGACAACGTGATAATAATAAATACTCGAGTTGTTTCCTCAGAACCAGGCGCTGTTAAGTGTTTGATATAGCCAATGTCACGCATGTCTCACAGGATGCCTACAAGGCAGTGTACCGGCATTCAGTTGAAGGACGCAGCCCATCCTACCTGGGTTGGAAGGAGAAAGTTTTATTACAGGACCTTATATGGCGCACAAGGTCGTGGAGAGGCTGAAGACACAGATTCAGGTGGAGTTTACAGAGAAGAGTTCCTAAAGCCACACTACAGCATCGGTACCGCCTCTTCCAAGAGCAGAAAACCATGGGCCTCACTACGAATCCTGGCCAGGAGGCCCCCACAGCCAGGTGGCTGCCACCATCAGAGGACGGCGATGCATCAGAAGCTGCTGTGGCTTCCGGCTTGGGAATCGGTCCATGCTGGCTACAGTCTGCTCCCGCCGAATGCATGTCCCGCACCTGCCCCTTGGCACTCACAAAGCAATGACTGGACATGGTGTAATGTCACCACCGAACAGATTGAATGCCTCCACTCCCTCTGTGCCAGCAGAAAAAGCAGAAGCTACAAAAACCCATCATGCTTCCCTTCAGCCTTTCACAAAATCTCTTTTATGGGTTAATATCTATCAGACTCAGAGCCCCAGCTCCAAGTGAGATTGGGAGCTGGAGTTTTAATTGTTGGTTTTAGTGGCATGTCATTTACATAAATGTTTCCCCTGGTAAGTGTGGAGCTCAGGAACTTTGGGAAATTACACAGCTTTGATCGAGATACAGGATATTGTCACCACCTCCCAAATGCCCCGATGTCCCTTCCCAGTTAGCCATCGCCTGCCGCCGAAGGCCCCAGGCAACCATGGATCACCTCTGATGGTGATAGCTGTGCCTGGTCAAGAATGTCAGGTAAATGGCATCACGTATTATGTTGTCTTTTGTGTTTGGCTTTTTCACTTCGGATGAGACTTTGGAGTTTATATGTTGCTGTGTAAGTCAGCAGGGGTTGTTTTTTTTGTTTTATTGCTGAGTAATATTCCATTGCATGGATGTACCAATTTGTTTATCCAGGAACCAGAATGGACATTTAGGTTGTGTCCAGTCTGAGGCTGCATCCTCACCACTGGATGTGACAACTCGTTTCCCATTCATTCTTTTTTGCGTGCTGTGCTGTGTTGTAGCTTAATTTGCATTACCCTAATGACTAATACTGATGAACATTGTCCATCTATCATTCACATAACCTGTGGGGTGAAGTATCTGCCCAAATGTTAGCTTCATTTTTAAAATCATGTTACCTGTCTTCTTAGTATTGGGCTGCAAAAATTGATGATATATTCTAGATAAAAGTCTTCCATTATAGAAATGACATATTTTCCTCTAGTCAGTGGCTTGTCTTTTAAATTTAAAACTTAAATTTATCTTCTTTTCTTTGACGGTTTATGTTTTTTTTCTGTGTCCTGTCTAAAAGATCTTCGCCTAACCCAAGGTCACAGAGAATCGTGCGTAAGTTTTCAGTTTGAGCTCCTGTGTGTAAATCTGTGGTCCATTGTGAGGTAATTTTGTATGTAGTGTGAGGGATGGACCTTTTTCTAAGTGCGCCAGCCCAAACGTTCCAGACCATTTAATGAGAAGATTATCCTTTCCCCCATTACGTTGTCTTTGTATTTCTGCTCGAAATCAATTGAATATATATTCATGGGTCTTTTTCTTGACTTTATTCTGTTCCATTGATCTATATCAATGGTTTTCAAAGTGCCACCTGGGTCCCAGAGATCCTTTAAGGATCACTGAAGTCAAAATTATTTTGACTTCATAATAATGCTACATCATTTATCTTTTCACTTTCATTCTCATAAATTTTTAGTGGAGTATTCTAGAGGCTACATATGTGACATTGTAACAAATCAAATGTAAAAACAGAAATGATAATTTATCATACTTTTTTTCTTTTCTAAAATATATTTTTCTTCATTTCAGAGAGGAAGAAACATCCAATGGGGGAGAGATAGAAACATCCATGATGAGAGAGAATCATTGATCAGTTGCCTCCTGCATGCCCCCTACTGGTGACCAAGCCTGAAACCTGGGCTTGTGCTCTGAATGGGAATTGAATGGTAACCTTCTGGTTCATAGGTCAATGCTCAACCACTGAGCCACACCAGCCGGGCTTCTACCATACTTTCAATAAATGAAACTCTACATTGATCTTAAGAAATAAAAAAAGTGTCCCCTTCTAATTGAGTAGCATCCTAGGAGTTTATAGTTATTTTTTTAATCAAATATATGTTGTTCAATAATGAGATAATTATTTTAAAGTGATAATTTAAAATAAATAATTCAAATATGTATTTTATTTGGCTTGGGGTTCTTTGAGCTTCCTTGATCCATGGGTTTAAGTTTTCATCAATTTGAAAAAATTTTGGCCAATGTTAACTTCCAATAGTTCTACCTTCTGCCCTCTACTCCCACCTTTCCTTTCCTTCCAGGGATGCAGATGAAATGTTAGAGAAATAGATTTTGCCCCTAAAGTGCTGCTGCTGGTCAGTCTTTCCTTCTCCTGGTTCATGTCTAATAATCCCTCGTGCCATGTTCTCAAGTTTACTGGTCATTGATTCTGTGCCAACTTGTGGTTAATCCTCTCAAGTTTATGTTTTCTTTCTGATGTTTTATTTTTACTGCTTTACATTCTACTTTGATCTTTTTCACATATTCAATTTCTCTCAATTTTTTTTTATATCCTCAAACAAATTAATGAAACATTAGGGAACAAAAATTCGTGAAATTTAATGTTTGGCCCAGGAACTATCCAGAAAGGTTTTCATAGAGCTGCTGTAAAAAGTCATATTCAGTCACTTGTGCTATACTTTACTCTCAACCAACAAACACAGCGCAATCCTGAAACCTGGGCTTTGTACAATAAATCCTGGAAGGCAACACAGATTCTATTTATAAATGACTCTCAGAGGCCATATTGTGCCGCAGCTCACATGCCAGACTCCTGCTGTGATCTGGTCGTATGCGGATTGAGGTCACACTGTGGATAATGCGCTCAGTTTCACCTCCATGTGGAAAACGAGGGAGAAGGCATGAGTATTTCCATCAGCAAAGCGCAGGCTCTGGCGTAATTAAGAGGGTGTGGGGTCAAGCACAAAGGCTGGTTTTTCACAGAGTTTGCCAGGGCTTGGCCACCTCTCAGATGTGCACGTCCAGCAAGGCCACGGGCACAGCCTGTTGTGAGGGCTCAGATCCCAGCGTCCAGCCACACCCCTGCCTGGGAGCTGCCGCACAACAGGTGATGGATCATCCGCAATCCACAGCCCCCCTGCCGCCCTCTCCCCTCCGAGAGGATACAGGCCCAATCCTATCGCCTACGAGTCCTGGGAGCCCACGGAATTGCTCCTCCCAAGCCTGCTTCCTGAGAAGGTGATCATCTCCCAAGGGTGCAGAGGAATTACAGGGTTTAGAACGTTTGTCCTCATCGGCCCCTTGTTTGTACCCAGCGGCCTGTTACTCTCTTTCCAAGCCTCGGGGATCAGAGCCCGGGCACCCTTGATTTGCAGATGACACAGTCTTCATACTTCCAGCTGCACTTCCTACATTGTGCTGAGCGTGTCCGAACAAGGCCTGGGAAGGAGGGCTGCCATACTGTGTGCTGCTCGCTGGGTGCAAAGGTGACGCTGGTGCCTGGTGGCTGGGGATCTGGAAGAGATTCGGTCTCCTCCACCGGACATGCTGTCACATGGCCCTATCCCCGTCTCCAGTCACAGTGTCCCAGGCGATGGTCTCTTTCAGGTCACAGCAGCAACAACATGGCCACACGCTGTCCGCAGGCCGGCTGAGCTGAGGAGGGTGCTGCACGGCGCTCATCACTTCCTTTCCGTTGTGTGGATTGGCCTGCTTCCGCGGCTGGATGCGAGCTCTGTGCCAGAACCTTCCCTGAGAGCCTGGTGCCAGATGTCCCCCTCCTGCCCGGGGCTCCGCCTAACCTCCTTCCTCACTGCACATGCCTGACTGTGCTAACACAGCCACAGTCTGTGTGCAAGGTCACAGATGGTGCCATATATATATATATATATATATATATATATATATATATATATATAGTATTTACACATTATTATTGATTTCAGAGAGGAAGGGAGCCCTCTGCAGACTCACTCTGCCGGTGAAGGCAGGTGAAAGAAAGAACAAGAAAACTGCCACTGGTGGGTGAGAATTAACTCTAGTTGAGAAAAGGCAGCATGCTGAGTCACATGACAGTCCATTCGGTCAATGGAACATGCTGTTTTTTGTCACAGAACCCACCATTCAGACACCAAAATGGAAAGATATCTACAAGGTTTAGATTTAACCAGGAGGGGTATATGGCTTTAACCATTGATTAGTTGGTTTGTTTTTTGTTTGTTTGTTTGTTTTTTCAATTGTCCCAATACAAACCAGGACAATGACTGCAGCCCATACTGTCATGGTGCCCTTCCTCCTGGAGACCCAGCTCCCAGGTGGCCAATGAATCTTCGATCTGAGAAACGGTGTGCATCTGGGATCCAGACAGAGATCGTGATTTTTCACGGGGGAAATTCTCACAGGCTCCCCGCCATCCATCCTCACTTCCTGCCCATCCATCTCCCTGCCAGGATGTACCTTCAGCAGTGACCTTGATGGCTGTCCATCTGTTCTTCCTCGAGACTGCCATGTCCATGAAGCATCTTTACAATCATATGCAGGTCAGAGCCACTTGGCCGCCCCCTCACAACATCTGGAGGCTAAGTGCCGCCACCTGGCTCTCCCACCCCAGGGCCCCGCTGTCCCCATGGCCATCAGCAAGCCCAACCTCAGTAACACGTTCTCCTGCCGTCACAACCCTATTGTCAGGCAGTGCCAGCACTGGGTTTCTGGGTGAAGTGGGTCTTCTCACTCTCATACTCCCAATGACCTTGGTGAATGGGACAGCCTCCGAGAATACCCTGAGAGGCCATCTGGCCTCACATGTGACAGTCACCCCCGCATACCCGCACCATGGACATGTTATCCCCTTGCTCCACCCTCAGCAAGCAATTCTGGCGTCCCAGTTTCTCTCTGCTCTGGCAGCACCTTTCTCCACGTTTCTAGGAGACACCCAAGAAACGAGCTTGCCCATCTTCTGAGGTCCCTGTCAGGGTATCGCATCGCATCTCACATGCCAAGAGCATTTCCTCAGGACGAGGAAGTTTCCCTTATTCCATCTCATATCGTGGTCCCCTGGGCTAGGACCCTCATCATGCAGCCCATGGGTGCCCCCCCCCCCCCAGCTCCCAGTGCATGCTGGGGAATTCTTGCAGCTAAGCCCCATTCTCCCTTCTCAGGCCCAGCAGGTCCCTAGTTGGGCTAAGCTGCAACTTAATCCCCGTTATCGATCTGGGGGCCAGAAGTGGAAGTAGGGGGAGGTCCCGAATGGGATTCTTGTAGCCCTGAGGGATGGAGGGTCTTTCCCTAAGGGGACAGGTTAGGTTTTCCTTTCCTAGTATAGGAGATATAAAGAGGCCTCAGTTCTACTGAAGAAACCTTCTGTTCTACATAGTTTTTGATTGTTAATTGTCCTCAGCTTCTCATGAATCCCTTGTAGGCAATCAAGAAGACATAACAACCAGCCAACATTGTCTTTGTGAACACTGTTCTTCCTACTCAAGTTCAAAGCCAGAATCACCGCAGCTTCAAGTCTCCTCCATCAAAGCATTCCTGCACATCCCCATCAGGAAGGCTTCAGCAATCTGAAGATTGCTCATCCTCCTCTACCAGGCACTCTCCCACCCACTGCCCCTTCTCTGCCTGCTCTCCCACAATCTCCTGGCCCTTCTGTGTCAGCTGCGCCCCCTGCAGAGGCAGACCCTGAGACTTACTTAGGAGTGCGGAAGTATAACATTTTGAAGGGAAAGAGAGCCAGGCAGAAGGATGGGGCAAAAAGAGCCCAAAACACAGGGAAGGTCTCTGGCCTGATTCTGCCTTTCAGGTGCTTCTTTCCGGTAGAAATGGCCCTTCCTCACAATCCCACTTAGCCATGGGCTGGGCCCACCCTAAATGAGGTGAGAGTTCAAAAGCAAAGTAGACCTGTAAAAGCTAACAGCTAACCACTGCCCCAGCAGCCAACCTCAAGGGCAGGGCCATCTGTGGGTGGCCCATTGCCTCTGTTCACTTCCCCTGGCACAGATGCCAGCTGCACCGGGTGCTGTGGCTCTCAGTGGTTGAGCTCCTCCGGACCACACCTCCAGGTTCTTGGCATCGTGGTGACACCTGGTGTTTCTGCCCAGGCGGAAATGGCTTTTGGCGTTTGCTCTCTCACCTCGGTGTGTGTGTGTGTGTGTGGATTCAGGAGGATCTCACATTAGACTGCCATCGATGCCACCTTCCCAGAATCAGCGGGGGGTGATTTTTCAAGGGAAATGGGAACACTCAATGAGAAACTCACCATCTGCATGTCATTTACAGCAAATCAAGCAGCTGAAGGACTGTCATCAGGAAAGGAGACATTTAAAACAAGATGCGAGTGCCAAGTTGTCATCTAGATCTTTCCTTGTTTGAAACCAAGAAAGTGATGTGCCTGAAACAGACTCAAAATTAACTAAGTGACCTTGTGACTTCTTTCTACCTGTCACATAACACCGCACGCATTGCATAGACATGGGAGATTAGAGTGAATAGCAAGTACAATGGAAAAATAAATAAATAAAAAATAAAAAGACACATTGAATTTGCACAAATGTTCACTTTTGAAAATGGAAGGAAGTTTATGCTTGTTATTTTACACAAATGGATTCACTAACCTCGTGGTTGGCAAACTGCACCCCCTGAGCCACATGTGGCTCTTTGGCCCCTTGAGTGTGGCTCTTCCACAAACTACCACGGCCTGGGCGAGTCTATTTTGAATAAGTGCTGTTCAAAGAAGTTTAAAAAATGTGGCTCTCAAAAGAAATTTCAACCGTTGTCCTGTTGATATTTGGCTCTGTGGACTAATGAGTTTGCCGACCACTGCACTAATGGAAATTAAAGGCTCTAGCCAGTCAAAGCTGCAACAACACCGGTTCAGCTGGCTGTGGAATGCACGGAGGGAAAGCCGCAGTTCTCTCCGTGTCTGCAAACTGAAAGGTACACGAGGCTCCGTTTTAGATCTTAGACTGAAGAAATAATGAATCTCAGGGCTTTCATGATTGTGTACCAATTTCTCCCATTTTAGGACATTTTCCCTCATGAATGTGGCAGGTGCGCCTGTGCAGTTCCCACATAGGTGAGCCTTTGAGCGGCTGCTATGCCATCCTTCCCACGCACATGCTTTCTGTAAGCAGCCTGCTCACCCCGTAGGCACCAGGCTGGTTCGGTGGGAGGGGAGGGGCTTTGGCAGGACTGGGCCGGCCTGGATCGAAACCAGCTCTACTTCCTCATAAGAGGCTCTGGGAGAGTCGCCTAACTCCGAGTAGCCCATAAGCTCTATGAACTTGCCCCACTAGAACTCTCCTGCTCAGAGCCCACCCATTCTTCAAGCCCAATCTCAAGCCCCCTCTGGGATCCCCACTGGCTCTCCGGTTTAACTAAAATGTGTCCCCCACCCCCGACTCTGTGCAATACCATATTTATAATTCTTGAGAAATTTCTCATTTTGTGTTATTCTATTTCTGCCCTTCTCTTATCCTTCAACTAGAATTTAAGCTCCTTGGGGGTCCCGGGCTGACCCCGTCCTATCTGGGTGCCTCTGGAATACTCGCACCAGCCCTGGGAATCATACACTCGGTAAGCAATGAACCTCTGTCCCACTGAATTGGATCCTGGGGACAAGAGGATGTGGAAGCAAACGGACAATGTGGCTGGTGCCTCATTTTGTAGAAAGCCATTCCCAGTTCTCTTTAAGATCTCATTTTCTTCTCCTGTTTCTCAGCACCCCCTCCGCACTCCCCAGGAGAGCCTTTCTCAATGAACAAAGTCTTCCCAGTCACAGACAAAAAACTGGCACTTTCATTTCAAAGCACCAGTGTCTCTTTGCATAAAGCTCCCAATAACCTTGAACTCCTTTTCTGACATTTCACGTCTTGATCCTTTCCGATGCAAATGGCCAATCAAAGGGAAACCATTCTTGAAGGGTTTATCTTTCAGGGTGTTCTCACTTTGATGAAAAAAGACACTATGATATGATTTTTTTTTACTGGTCATTTCTTCTCTTAAGCCAGAATCCTCATTGAATTCTACTAAATATAGTTCCATTTTGTCTTTTTGCAACTTAACACCATTTATAATTGCTATAAATAATTCTGAATTAAGTATATAACACATATTAAACTATATTTCATCTGTCCCTTATAGAAAGTTTAAATGTTGCCTGTCCAGTGTGCTAAGTGTCTGAGTGTCGACCTCTGAACCAGGAGGTCACCATTCAATTCCCATTCATCAGGGCACATACCCAGGTTGCAGGCTCAGTCCCCAGTATGGGGCATGTAGGAGGCAGCTGATCAATGATTCTCTCTGGTCATTAATGTTTCTCTCTCTCTCTCTCTCTCTCTCTCTCTCTCTCTCTCTCTCTTTCTCTCTGAAATCAATAAAAACACATTAAAAAATGAAAAAGTTAAAATGTTTTCCTAAAAAGTGCAGTGCATCCTTTAGCTGTGTGGAAACATACATGTGGAGCGTAAGGGGAGCCTTGCATGGTAAGCAGGAACCCACAGATCACGCCACTTGTGGCATTTTTATATAAAGGTGCCATGGTAAATTCAGACTGGGCCTTCAAAGTGTTACCCTCTCTTGCGCTATAGCCACTTGTGTGGATGGATGGGCTGTTTGGCTCGGCTCTCTTATTACCAGTATCCACCAAGAAATGGGTTTTTAGAATGATAATTGACTTGCTAGCAAGTAAACAAAATGGTCAAACCAATGTTTCACAGTTTGTCTTTTTATAACTTCCTTTGGAGTATTACTCTCCTTTCATAAAAGTGACTTTTCCCAACTTGTTGAGTTATATATTTTCATTTCCTAATGCTTATTGAATTTATGAACATGATTCATCATTTCTAATCAATGAAAGTGTGCTGTAGTTTGGCTAAACAGCAACTAAAGTTTAATTAAGTTTTAGTCTCTGTGGAGGGAAAGTCATTCATTCTATAAGAAAAAGAAAATGCATCACTTGAGAGATTTTACGTGATTAAAAACGTACACAATTATTTGACTGGGTATCATTGCTTTGTCAGCTGTTCCAACCCATCAGTCTAAGAGCATTCTATGTTTCAATGTGCTAATATGTAAGAGGGGGGCCACTCTCTGATGTGTCTGTGCCTCAGTCTCTCCTATCGCAAAGGGGCAAGAATACATGTTTTCCTGTTCTATCCTGAGAATCAGGACTGATGTATTAGGACATTTTGTCACACCCAGAGTTCTATAAATATATTAACGACACTCTCTTTGCCAACCATTCTGCAGAAATGAAAGTTCGTTATATTTAGTTTTATAAACATTAGGTTTTTAAAATTAATTGCTACTTCCAAAGAGATCTTTACCTTTTTGAACAGAATGAAGAAATACATAATTTTTCATGGAACTTTGCCTAATATTTAGTAATATCTTAATATTTAAATTAAAAATATATATTTTCTTATGCTTTTTAGAGAGAGAAGAGAAAGAAACATCAATAGGCTGCCTCCCGCATGCACGCTAAGCGGGTTTGAGCCCCAAACCTGGGCGTGTGCCCTAGCTGGGAATTGAATGGGCGACCATGTGGTGCATGGGAGGATGCTCAACCGCTGACCACACCGTCCAGGGCAGTGCCTGAATTTCTTGAGGGACCGATTTCATCAGATATAGATGTCAAGCTGCTGGATGGAGGAATCATTTGTACCACCTGGAGAGGTAAACCAGAAGTCCCCGGATGCAGCGGTCCCCAGTGCAGGCCTCAGTCAGACTCAGGTTCAGAGTCCTGCTTAAGCATTTACAAGCAATCTGAGCAGCTATATAATGTCATGCCTATGCTATTAATAAGGCAATGGTGTTTTAGCTTTTCACTACCATGCAAGGATACATTTTTTCCTAAGGCTTTGATTGCCTCACAGCTTAAGGGAAAGTAGTCCCACTTAATACATATGATTCCTGTTTTCCTGATGGGTTTGTAAGATATAACAAACACTGCAAGGCAGTGAGATGACTAGGGTTTTCTTGGCAAGAAAGGAAAATCTTCCATTTTGACCAAGAATAGAACTCTGGGAGCAGAGTTTACCCACCAGGTCATCTAGATCAATGCTTCCCTTGATGGGTCGTTATCACAGCCATATGCTTATCTCCTCCAACAGGAATATAAACAAAGTGCCTGCCAGAGGAACTGTAGTCCCTGGGTGTACACACACACATACACACTCACACAAACACACAATTTGTAACAGTTAAAAGTGACCAATTTCCAGATACTCCTGACTCCTAACTCATTCATTGTAGAACATAATGAGGTTTCACAATTTGGTGGATGCTCCTAGGTTGGTGGTTGGCAAACTCCTTAGTCAACAGAGCCAAATACAATGGTACAACGATTAAAATTTCTTTTGAGAGCCAATTTTTTTCAACTTAAACTTCTTGTAATGCTACTTCTTCAAAATAGACTCGCCCAAGCCATGGTATTTGTGGAAGAGCCACACTCAAGGGGCCAAAGAGCTGCATGTGGCTCCAGAGCCTCAGTTTGCTGGCCAGTGTCCCAGGCTGTCTGTTGAAGGTCCAGCCTCCTGTCACTCTGGATGCTTTCCTGAAACCTCTCTTTGTTCAAAGAGCAGAATGACGTCAAGGTTCATCCAAAAAGCCACTCAAATCCCTTCTTTGGGACATGAAGCTAGAAATAGAGGGGGGATGGGTTAAAAAGTGCCTTCTCTTTACATGCCAGTTACACTCTGACGTTGATTGCTGTGTGGGGTCCATGGCCTTCGATCCCAGAGCCTTAGGTGAGAAATATACGGGAGGCTGGCAGAAGCCTGGCGTGTAATAAAATGAGCCTGCCGGAGGAACACGGGGCTTACGCTGACATACTTTATTTCTCATGGAGACTAAGAGGCAAACTCCACACATCCAACAGACACCGTTAACGAAAACCTCCACGATCAGGGTACATACGTCAGACACAACCAGCCAAATAATATGTAACTGAGGATACTGCCCAGAACACAGCACAGAGAAATAAACAGGTTATAATTAGAAATAAAGATAAAAAGACACAAAGGACAAAGTAAGGCCTAATAGCAAATTAAACAGAAAGGGAGGATCAGATTGGAAGCAGCAGTGAACAAGAATTTCAGTTGATGGACTGTATATGTTTGATGGATTGTATATGTTCTCCAATTCAGGAAGCTCACCAGATCCCAAGGAGAATAAATATAAATACATTCACAACATGATTATAGCGAAGCTGCAGATGTAATAGCAGCTTAAGAGCAAGAATAAATGAGTTAAAAGGAAGAATGGTTAGACTGACAGCTGACTTAACAATGACAAAGGAAGAGACAGCAGAAAATGGATCTCTAATGTCCTGAAGACAGCTCTTAGCCCTACAGTTCTATAGTCAATAAAGACTGTGCTTTTAAAAAAAAGAAAACAGAACCAAAGATTTGAATGAATGAAGGAAATGTAAGTAAATATAAATTCAAGAAAAATAAAAATTAGGTTGAACCCTATTGGTATGTACATATGATTCAGCCTAACAACAGTAACTAACTGGGGGGGAAGTTAAAAATCAAATGGGTGGATCCATATATTTGGTCACGCCCATCCAATTGGGTACTTAACATGTGTGCATTTTCTTGTAGTATATAAATGATAATCCAGAAGTTCATTTTTTAAACAAATACAACTAAAATACTATATAGAACAACTCTAAGACCATTTATTACATTTAAAGCATTCTGATATATCTCTATTGTTAGGGAGGAGCACAGGGTTAATGTGTAATGTCAGACTGTATCAAGGCAAGCATGCGCAGTGCACATGAAAGGAAATACTAAGAGAACAAAAACAATGCCAGCCCAGGTGTGCATCCCTCCGGGCTGTAACTGCAAAAATAGAACCGAGGCAGAGAGACCTGGCGGCGGTACTGGCGATGAGAGTCGCCTAGATCTGTGGTCGGCAAATGCAGCTCGTGAGCCACGAGTGTGCGGCTCTTTGGCCCCTCGAGTGTGGCTCTCCCACAAAATACCACTGTCTGGGCGAGTCTATCTTCAAGAAGTGGCTTTAGAAGAAGTTTAAGTTGAAAAGATGTGGCTCTCAAAACAAATTTCAATCGCTGTACTGTTGATATTTGGTTCTGTTGACTAATGAGTTTGCCGACCACTGTCCTAGGTCATCCAGAAAGCTTTCATTAGAAGGGGATGGAAATGAAAACAAACATTAAACAAAACAAACACAGAGGCCATGCAGAGCCCAGAGGATAGGTCTCCGGGTCAGGATGTGAGGGACATTTTTCCAGATCATGAGACAGAATCTCTAAGAGGTTAGCCATTTGCTGGAACAAGAAGATGAGATGCACAAGAGAACTGGCACAGGGCAAGGTCTGGGGCTCGGGTAAAGGGCGTGGTCTGCGGGGAACGGACAGGGTCCTGCAGGTAAGATGAGCTGCAGGTTACAGCTCGTGGACGATGCGCCAGACTCGGAGAAGTGGAAACTCTCTTACATTTCTGGGCCGGGCGCTGGGCTTGACAGGGAAGGGCAGTGGTAGAAAAGCTGGTGTCCATGCTCCACTTGTATTTCCGAACGTGCAACTGTGACCACACAATTACATTTCTCACACCGGAGACAAAGATTTATGGTGCACCTTGAAAAATGCCTTTAAAAAATGTGCAATTCAGGACAATTATTTCAGTTAAGGTAGCTAATTGGGTACTTCGGGTATTTAATGTGTTTGCATGCTTAATTAACTGTAATTTATTTAAAAGTACTCAAATATCAAATTACGGTGGGATGCATTTGAAGCCAAATTATTCTTTTAGTAAGTGTTATTTCTGTCCATTTCTTTTGCAGGGCAAAGTAAAGCTAAAATTCTATTCCATTAAAGGGATATCATCAAGTGGAACTAAAAACACAAAATTTTAATAAAAAAAGGGCAGGAATAAAATGTTGAAACTAAATCAAAACACATTAATGGCTCATTTAAGAACTACAAGATAAACAGTTTAATCCAAGTTAGGATAATTCACAAATGAAATATCAGCAGTGGGGGATGGTGGAAGGCGTGACAAACTAAGTCAGACTGCTTGGACTGTTGGATAGCACTGTATCGCTTCATGGCTCTTGATCTCAGATCTGAATCTGCACCATGGGTGTGTGTGGTTACCTTCCAATGCTAGCATTCTTAGACTCTAACAGACCGGCTTCACTGAGTGAAAGCACGTTGGTTCAGGGCCAGTGGTCATCTGATAGACCTGGCTCTGCAGAGCGGCCTGTGCACCCCTCCCCAGATCAAGTGCTTGTTGCTAAAAGCCTGAAATCTTCTCTGCTCAGCTGGGGACATCAACCCGAAGGCGTGCGGAGCTGCAATGGACATGGACGTGTTTGAATGCGTTCAGTTTACCAGTTGCGAGGTAGGGAGAGCGGAAGCATCACTCCCCTCCTGTTTAGTAGAGCAAATCCTGAGAGGAAGCGCCTGCGCCTGACTGTGGCTCCAGGCCCAGGTCCTTCCTCTCTGTAATCCTTTCCCTCCCCCCAGTTCTTATGACGGTGGTGTCCCTATGACGGTGGTGTCCTTATTGAGGGTGGTGTCCTAAATCTGGTCCTGTTAGTTCTTCCCTGGAAGCAAGAGCCTCCTAATTCCCCTGCCCACTCCACCCACCACTTCCCACAAAGCTAGAAAGGGTCAAGAGCATATGTAAACGAGACTGTGTTAAAAACCTGACTGGCTGCCCCGTGCTTTTAAACAAAATCCACAATTGTTAGCGTGGCATCCGAGGTCCTTGAAGATCTGAACTGTGACCGTTTCTTCAGTCATCTCATTACTCCCATTTTAATAACTCGCTGCTCCATCCATTCCAAGCTATTGCATCCCCAGACCTTGCATGCGATGCTTGGATTGCCTGACAGCCCCTGCAATTTCCACTCTGCACATCCCCTTTCTGCTTGGTTCGCTCCTCGCTTCCGAAATCTCCAGAACACTGTGTTGACAATTGCTGGAGCCTCTTCCACGGCACTGTCCTCATTTACTGTCTGAAAGATTTTCTCCACTGGACTGGAAACTCTGTGAAGACATGTGCAATGTTTTAATCCCCTGTGTTGCCAGGCCTACTACAACATTCTCTGAGAGTAGAAGGTGTGTAATATGTTGTGACTGAAGAAATACCTACTTGTGAGTTTTGTAAGGAGATGAAATAACCAAACCGAAACCCTCTGTGTAAGATTTTAGAATGCTCATTTTAAAATCTTCACCTTTTCTTCAACTTCCAAGACTCCAAATTACGTAGTATTTATGAATAACAGACCCACCCAAGTTAGAGAAATAGAAAAACACACGCACCTGAATAGTGAGGGTATTTTCTGCAAATAAAGGTTTTCATGAAAACTAAATATTTCCTGAAAATTGTTTTTGATGGTAAATGAATATTTGTCAGTGAGCACTGTAATTAAATTAATGTATAGCCTGGACTAGCAGAGCTGTATTTCTTGGTTTCATTACAAATGTAACAATACCTATAAGGATGTCTTCAAAATATTGTTTAGTGGTGGTGGTGGTGGTGGAGGGGGGGAGCCAGTTGTGAGGAGGAAGGTACCTCAGAGTCTAAGATCAAGAATAAGAGTTGATCCCTAACTGGTTCGGCTCAGTGGATAGAGCATTGGCTTGGGGACTGAATAGTCCCAGGTTCGATTGCGGGCACATCCCCAGTGGGGGGTGTGCAGGAGGCAGCTGATGGATGTTTCTCTCTCATCGATGTTTCTAACTCTCTATCTCTCTCCCTTCCTCTCTGTAAAAAAATCAATAAAATATATATTTAAAAAAATAAGAGTAGATATGATAAAAGGCACCACTTGCTCTGCTCGCTGTGACTACTGAAACCAAGTTACACATTTTTACAACCCCTCCAGAATGCTAGCCATCAACTTGGTAGGAACACCTAAAATTCAGTTGTCATTTATTATGTGTCTAACACTATTTTAAATGCCTTACACACAAACTTATTTATTCCTCAGGACACCCTATAGGGCAAGTGAAAATATCTTTTCTGCTTTTGTGTGAGGGAACCGAGGCAGAAAAGGGTGAAGGAGGCGTTGAGTCACACAGAGCCGGCAGAGGACTTAGTGCAGCCTGGCTTCGGGGTGGGGTTGGGGGAGGGGGCTCTTCCTTGCATGGCTTCTACACTTTAATGGGTAAGAGGCGGCTCTGCCTCAGGAAGCCGTTGCCGATCCCTATGCTGATGGCATTACTGGCCTCCTTCTGCAGCTCTCCTTCCTGTCGTGCTTTTGGCTCTTTTCCATGTGGCACTTCCCCTGTCACAGATTTCTAAACCTGTGTCCCCCAAGCTCTCCCCGAAGACCCAGTGCCATAACTAATGCACCCCAACGAAGTCCAGGATGTAATGTCACTGACTGGAATGGCCACTTATACTATTGTGAAAAGCCCAAGGAGCAAAGAACCCCTATGGACTCCTTCAGGGACATGGCGGGCACCGGCACTCTGGAAAGCTGTCTGACGGTTTCCTCCCGTTAAGCGCACCCTCAGGCTGACCCACCAACCGCACTTCCAGGTGTTTATGAAGCAAAGAGAAAGTACAGATCCATAAATAGGCTCATTCAAGAATGTTCAAGCAGCTACACTAAGAAATAACCCACGTGTCCATCAACAGAACAGATTTTTAAAAATAAACCCTTTTATTCACACAATAAAATACTACTCAGCAATGATATTGAGCAAAGTATAGACACACAACACAGCAGGCATGAATCTCAGAAACATGACATTGAGCAAAGAAAGTCAGATTTAATTCACTGTATAACAAAGATTCCACTTATATAGAGTTCAAGACAGACAAAATGTAGCCACAGAAATAGAAACAAGAAAAGCAATTGCCTCTTCAAGGCAGGGGCTTTATTAGACAAGGATGTACTGTACGCGTTGGTGAACATATCCCATATCTTGATAGGGTGTGGGTTCATGAATATAGACATATATCAAAACTCAATGAAGTCTTCCTTCAAGATATTTGCATTTCACTGTGTGTGGATTTTACCTCAAAAGTACTATATTAAAAATGTATGGCAGCTATCATTTTCCTTCTTCTTGCAAAAGACACCAGAGGAGGAAGAGAAAAAACTCTCCTTTGGACTTCATTCAGGAGGCAATTTTTTTTTCCATCTTTGAGATCATCATCTTAAATGGGACTCACTTAGGATTCACCAATTCTCTTTCAAAGCTCTGCAGGCCCACATCTTTGGGACAGATAATATTTACCAACCTAGACTCGTTTCTCTTCTTTGTCCTTGAACACTTCTATTTTTAACCGCTCATTTCTGAGTTCCCCAGGGTCCATTAGAGACAGATTGAAGAAGCAGAGAAAGAATAAAGCACCAAGAAAATGCCCTGACAGCTATTATTTTCTTTTGGAATTAATACTGCTTGCAGTGGTACCGGATGTCAAATCATCTACCAGCCATCCACACGCCGCCCTGAGTCCTTAGAAATAAGAAATGCCAAACATGCGATTGACTAATGGCAGTGACAGCCCCTGAGGACATAAATACCCCACAGTTGAACTTGAAACAAGGCTGGTTCCTCATGGATCCCCTCCAGACACGCAGGCACTGGCTGCGGGGAAGTGACGGTCAGAGTCAGTGAAGACTTGTCAGGGCTGGACAGCGCGGAGCTGGAGTTGGCAGCTGATGGACTCTGGCTTATCGGGAGGCGATCTGTGTGAGAGCCAAGCACGGACCGAATACCTGGTAACCAGATGGCCAGGGCAGCTCCTGGTGGACTCCAAGCCTTGTTGCCACTTGTCATCCCACTGAAAAGCCATTCGGACGGTGAGGCCTGCTTTATTACTGCCCGCTTGCTCATTCAGCCTGCTACCGCTGTCTCTTGCCATCTCCTCTCCAGCATTGGATGCCACCTACTAGGCAGAAACTGATTTCCCTGCTCTCAGTGAGCTGCAGTCAGAAGCTTGTGCCTTTCAATTTCCTCACCACCACCTTCCCGCACCTTAGCACGTGCTCGCTTCCTAGTACATAATAAGCGGCGAAAGGAAGTGAGGCATACATTGAGGCCAATGATCAAAAGAACACCTCCCAGTGCAGGGCAGAATAACTGGAAAGTTCCTTGCCCTGGCCGGTGTGGCTCCGTTGGTTGGGCGTCCTCTCGTGTACCAGGAGGTTGCCAGTGCAGTTCCTGGTCAGGGCACACACCCAGGCTGTAGGACCAATCCCCTGGGTAGAGGGCATACAGGAGGCAGCCAATTGATGTTGTGTTCTCACATCAATGCTTCTCTCTCTTCCTCACCCTCTAAAAATCAATAAACTATTTTTAAAAATCTCTTAAAAAAGAAAAAAAGTAAAAAGGAAGTCCTTCAAAGCACCGGAGGGGTCTGGATCTGCATGCACACAGTCCCACTGACGGAAACCATCAGCATTTCTCCAGGGGAGAAACTTAGCCAGAGGAGGGTTTCTGGGCCCCGGATGTTTCTCTTGCTCCACGTGCATCAAGCTTCCACCTTTCATGCTCCACTGTGCTCTGCTTAGACAGGACTTAGATATTCCTGGATCTCTGATACCTTGACTTTCTGAACAATGTCAAAATGCAAGGGTCTCACTTTAGCGCCGACCTGCAGTGCCACCTCTGAGGTGTCCACAGCTGCCACGGGGCTTAAGCATTAGTGGTCGCCCCACTTCCCCTCCTGCTCACTCACTGAAATGAGGCTCCACGTGGATTGAAGAGGCGTAGACATGACGCCTAGGGGGGTGACCTGGCCCCTTAGGGGGCAGTGTCTCTACCATCGACAGCAGCCTGCCCAGCCTCCTGCTCCATCTCTGCCTGATCTGCGAGTCCAGAAACTAACACTGAGAAAGAGAAAGGGCGCTCCTGGTTCCCACTAAGTGGCTTGTTCTCTTTATGAGGCGAAGCCTGGACATTCACCACTTCGTTTTCTCCTCCCCATCTCGCTGCCCTTGTGGAGAGTGAAGGACTGAAACAATCAGTCGCCTGTCAGTCTTCATTTCGTTGGCTGTTGTCTGTGTTGATCTTTTCTAAAAGTTGGTATTTCTCCTCCGCTTGTTCCTAATCCCCATCTTAACGTCACTTCAGATAAGCATGCACAAAAAGCTGTAGTCAGTGTCTTTGCTGCTTCTAAGACTTTGTGATCCTGTCTGAGGTTTTTCTAAGGTCAAATGACAATCTACTAACCCTGACTCCCCTCCCATGACAGAGGCCTCGGCCGTTTCAAAGATAAATCAGTCCGTCATCAAAGCTTAGTTATAACTCTCTTTTAAATCTATAATGCATCAAAACATCACCATGCAAAACTACAATGAACGTAGGTCATTATTACTGGGGAGGGTGTGTGCATGTATGCGCCCTCATGCATGAGCAATGCCCTTATGCATGAATACACACATGCACCCACATATGAACATGCTCATGTGTCCATAGGAGACCTAAGGAGAAAAAGGAGGGTGAGGAGAATGAGTATCTATGTTCTTTGTTACTCTCATGATAGTTTGGCAAGGAAGCTCTGTTGCTCAAATGAATTCAACTATTGATTCCTGACATTTATTTGGTACCCGCTGTGTGGCCAGCTCTGACATGGAGGCTGAGAAAGGTCATTACTAGCAGACTACTCGGTGACATCAAATCTAAGCCTGACTACATCGTCTGTGTGTTTCCCACCACTCCTTGCTAAAATGCAGGGCTTGTTTAGTTTCATGTTATTTTTTTCAAAGACCACCATTCTCACACAGATTTTTTTTTTTCCCCTAGCAAATTCAAATAGAACTATCATTCTGCTTAATAAAACTCTGACAGACAGTTTTGGTGGAAAGTTTCAGAGTTTTCTGTCTCAGGAAGGTTGAACAGGACTGAGGAGTAGATTCCTGGCATGGGAAATTGAGCGTATCAGACACAGAAGTCTTTGCCTACGTATGTCAATATCACCCCTTCCATAGTAAGCGACAGGACAAGTAGAGAAGTAAACTTCAAATCTTAAGAATGTTGGCAATGGATTGACATTAACACTATATAAAAATGTGGTAGAAGTAATAAAAAAAAATCACTGGTTATATCTAGAGAATGGTGGGAACAAATTTGTTGATTTGGAAAGTAGCAAATAAGGGAAAGAATCAAGCATACTGAATCAGTGTACGGACTGTTCCTTGGGATAGCTAAATAGCTGACAAGAGAAGTATTTCTTTATATCTAGAAGTTTCCCATAAAGTGGGAGTGATAGAATTTTAATATTTAAAACCACAAATAATGGCTCTAGGCAATAATCATTCATGGCTATTGTTAACATAAAATAAAAAAAAGGTAACTGGATAATATCTGCTCCCTGACGGATGGAAGTACAAAATATTACCTGAAGAGTCCTGTGAAAAAGTCAAAGCTCAGTCTGATCAATTCTCAAGACCATTTTACAGGCAAGCACGAAGGAAGGGAAACATGTCAATTGCTTGTCACGATGCAATGCAATCAGCAAAACCCAGACTGTGGGAAACTATAGGGAATAAATGACCAGGCTTCTCCACAGAGAAACTGTAAGGGGAATTAGAGATGGAGAGGAAACCCATATAGTGAAGAGACTGCATATGTATGCAACCAATTGTAATGTTTGTCTTATTTATTGATAAATAAACAAGGAAAATAATGTGATGTAGAGAACTTGGATGCTTCCTGGATATCTGATGCTTTTATGAAATTATTGTTAATTGTTAAATATAACAACAGGGCTGTATTTCTGTGTTTAAAGAGTCCTTATAAAAGTACACATACAATATGCACAGATGAAGTTGTATAACATTAAAATCATCTGGGTGGGCTAGAGAAAGGTAGGTAAGACTGGACATGAGTGGATAGTTAATGAAAATTCAGATATGGGTACAGAGAGGTTTTGTCATTTTGTCCTTTACACTTTTGTATGTATTTGAATTTTTCCATAGTAACTTCATATTTTAAAAATGTTTCCATTGATTTTAGGAGGGGAAGGGAGAAGGAGAGGGAGGAAGGGAGAGGGATAGAGAGACAGAAACATTGATGAGAGAAAAACATCATCAGTTTCCTGCCTCCTGCACACCCCAACCTGGGGATCAAGCCCGAAACCTGGGCATGTGCCCTGACTGAGAATCGAACTGGTGACCACTTGGTTTGTGGGAGATTTTAAGTTTATATTTAAGAAAATAAGTGATAAAAAATTACACAGAAATGGGGGAGGGTGGTCTTTCAGGGACTGGAAATCCTTAATAAAATAAAATGAATATTTTGTCTTCCAACTTGTATTATACTATTGGAGTAAAAATGTTCTCAATAACTTAAAAATCTTAAAAATAACAGCCTTAAGTTTAACAATAGGAAGTACAGGGTGGAGAGTCCTAAGTCTCTAACTAGTCATTAATCTAGTACTTGGTTTTGTCTGGGGATTAATTTCATACAAACAACTCCCTTTAGCACATACACAGAAACAGGTGACTAAAGGTCTCAGGGCTGGTATTGTTAGCAAACACCTTTTATCCAAGGAACGCATTTCCGGATGACATCTACTTTCCCTCTGTCGGCCTGGGATCTCCTTCAGCACCTTCATCAGCATGGAGATGGGTGTTTTATGTGTAATTCACTCTCCCCCCACTCTATTACCTTACACTTCTTTTCCTTTTACAAAGCACAAACACATTAAAGGACCCATTTTTAACCAATATAAGATTCCAACCTTTATCTCGAAATTAAAACATATCCGTTATATAGTAACAAATTAAATTAATTTGTAAGCGAGAAAATAATCATAAACTCAGAGGCCTTCCTTCTATTGGATGCCTCCCTGGGAGATGGAGCCCACATCCACAGAAAATCGAATAAACTCTCACTTGTGAGTTGATGGCCCTGCGTGGAGGAGTCATCAGCTTAGCTCAGCACAGCGATGTGTTATGATCTGACCCAGCCGTGATCACAGGGCCTGGTGGGAACAGACGTGGCATCACGGTCCCTGGGAACGATTTACCGCTAATGTCACAGGATGAAGGAGGACACACGTGCGGGAGGAGAGGCAGTCGGTGGCCTGGTCAGGAGAGGATGTGGCTCAGGACCACGGAAGAGCTCATAAAGGAGCGACCTTTTCAGCTGCATCTCCTTTAACCAAATGTAGTGGGAGAGTCGTAAAGGTAGACCTGTTATCCGGCTCACACCTGTCTCCTCTCTGACCCAGCAATGCACATCTCTGACCGCAGAGCTGCTCCACTGGCTGGCTGGCCGGGGGCTTGTCTGCCCAGCTTTCCGGGAAGCAGGAGGGGAGGGAAACAGCCCTGCCTGGGCACTCATTCCCACGCACCTGCTACATGATCTAGCGCTCATTTCCAATTTCCAGCCCAGACCCTTTGCGGTCTCCGTGGGCTGCAGGACTCCATTTGTTTCTTCCAAACACCCACAGCCTTCATGCTTTCTTTTTTTTAAAGTTATCCCCAATAAATGTATGGGAGCCAATGAACTCTGACACCGTCATGAACCCCGGGCAGGGTGCCATGGCCAGGCTGAGCTCAAAGGCCAGCTTCTGTAGCTGTGGCTGAGCACTGGATTGGCCCAGGGACTGGCGGATGGTGTAAGCAGCACCGACAGCAGACCAGGGACCTCCCCTTCCCTCCATGGAACTCTCTCCACTGTCACATCTTGGAAGCACAGAGCCCGGCTGGTGTGGCCCAGTGATTGAGCGTCAACCTATGAACCAGGAGGTCACAGTTCCATTCCTGGTCAAAGCACACACCCGGGTTACAGACTTGATCCCCAATAGAGGGCATGCAGGGGGGAGCCAATCAATAATTCTCTCTCATTATTGATATTTTTCTCTCCCCCTCTCCCTTCCTCTCTGAAATCAATAAAAATATATTTAAGAGAGAGAGAGGGAGAGAGAGAGAGAAGTGCAGGCTCCCTCACCTTTTTCAGGGACGGATCTATAGTGCTGAGCCGACAGGAAAAGAGCAGAAGGAAGTCAGGAAGGACGGCAGGGATGTGTCACACCCTCCCCTGCACTTGGCTGAGTTCAAAGGCACTTGGTTTCTAGTTCAGGGGAGACCAGGCCTCCCGGTGGTCAGAGACCGAGGCTGCAGAGCTCCTCACAGGGAGCAGGAAGCAGCTCTGGGGCCCTGAGTGCCTAACCACAAGGCCGGCCAGCCCAGCCCACCGTCCTGGAGGAAGCGGAGCTGAAGTTAGAATCACCTATTTTGTTACAAGAATAGCACCTGCTGTCCTTGTGCCAGAACAATTACCTAGTTAATTGCTCTAGAGTGAGGATAACCCAGTTTCAAGACCCATCGCACACAGTTTGCCAAATGCGACTTGACTTATGCCAGCAGCTGAGCTGTGTCAGCTGCCAAAGTTGCCAACGGCGCCCCAGGACAGCCAGGGAGCGCAGGCAGGCCCAGGCCTGCGGGGAAAGGGGGAGGGCGGTGGATGGCAACCACGGGGACCCGGGAGCTTGGGCAAGGAGAGGAGGAGAGGGACTTGGACAGAGGAAGGAGCGATAAAGGGGAACAAATGGAGAAGGGAAATGAGTGTGGAGGAGAACAATGGCCTTCCACTGGCATTCAGGGACTACAATGCGTGTGGGCACCGCAGGTGTTGCTGCTCCTTGTGCGGAATTAAGTGAAATAAAGTCTATAATGAGCTGGGCGAAGTGCCAGAGGCGGTAACAAGGAGAGGTGTTTTCCTCCCTCCAATGGGTGTCTGTGTGCTTTGTGTGTGTGAACCTGGCTTCTCAGGATAACACTGAGGACAATGGCGCTCTGACTATGGGGAGAGCCTGGACGAGCCCAAGCTTCCAAGAAACGCCTTGTCCTGGTAGTTATTTGAAATATCCAGTTTTCCCCCCCTACCCCAATACTATAAACTATAGCTGTATAGACCCTTCAGGAATGGGGAGATTCATTGTTAATCCACCGCCAACTAAAATCTGGAAAGCAGGATGGTCCCAGAGCCTCCTGGTTGTACATAAGAACTGCACCTCTTGCCGAAACCGGTTTGGCTCAGTGGATAGAGTGTCGGATTGCAGACTGGAGGGTTGGAGGGTCCCAGGATTGATTCCAGTCAAGGGCATGTACCTTGGTTGCGGGCACATCCCCAGTAGGGGGTGTGCAAGAGGCAGCTGGTCAATGATTCTCTCTCATCGATGTTTCTAACTCTCTGTCCCTCTCTCTTCCTCTCTGTAAAAAAGTCAATAAAATATATTTACAAAAAAGAAAGAAAAGAACTGCATTTCTCCTATCTCCCAACACTCCATATGCCATAGCCAGGATCTGTGCATCAGCAGCTGTATTTGGTAAGTGGTAAGTGGAGAATACACACTCACACCCCCAAATCTGAAACAAATCCTCCATTCGCAATGTAATTGGAAGGCTTCAGCCTTCCCCTGGAAGCTGTGACCTTTTACTTATATATATATTTTTTATCTTTAAAAAAATGTATTTTACTGATGTCAGAGAGGAAGGGAGATGAAGATAGAAACACCAATGATGAGAAAGAATCAGTGATTGGCGGCCTCCTGCACATCCCCTATTGGAGATCGATCAAGCAACCTGAGCATGTGCCCTGACCGGGAATCAAACCGTGACCTCCTGGTTCATAGGTCAACGCTCAACCACTGAGCCAAGCTAATTGGGCATGGTTTCCTTTTATTCCTTAAAAAGAATTCAAAACAGCTGAGTTTAAATTGTTTACCGCCAAAGATCCAATCAGAGCTTGAAAACTATTCATAAAACCATCAGACCCCTGCCTGGCCATGTGTGCTTTCTGCAGGGTCAGAGTCACCCGCGAAAACTTTGGGAGATACGGCTCCTCCCTCTGACCCTGTTTGCAGAAGACTCACATCTGTGGATCCCTGGCGTCGCTGGTCTGAGAGCAGCCAGAGATGAAGTGGCTGTAGTGCCAACAGCGATGTCTGTGATGTGAGGGGAGGACCAGGCTGCTGCAGCAGTGTCCTCGGAGGAGGACTCACCAGCCCAGGGGCTCTGCCTCTCCTCCCACTCAGAAATCCGTGGGGAGGGCAGTCTGATGTGGGGCGAAACTCTGCTAAAAAGTCTGTATTCATTATAAACTTGGGCGTGTTTTTTTCCCAACCTGGCCTCTTCCTTAACCACATAGCTCCTCATGGACAACTCAGTAAATTTCCCACTGGAACAGGCGCCACCGTTAACCAGAGCTTTTCCAGAGGAAGAAACCCAACCCATCACTGAACATACAAACCCACGTGAGAAGCACGCTGGTATCAGAAGCACTGCACTGAGTGAAGTGTGCACGTTGGAATAGAGGTGTATGTGTGCTTGTATCTGTGCTATGTCAGATTTACAATAAACCTATACTCATAACATGCCCAAGCACACTGAATTCACACAACAGGAACACGGAGAGAAACAAAAGAAAGAGGTCATGGGGACTTTGGATGCTCATCTCTCTGGGAACACACATGTTCCACTTAATCTTGACTCATTTCATGTTGAAGGCGCAGGGAGACCAGGCAACCGGGGAACTGAAATGTCACCAGCGCTCTGCTTTAAGTGGGAAGAGGAAGGAAAGCCATCTGCTTACAGCACTAATGAGCGCTGCTAATTATTAAGACATTACTTTTTGTTTTTAGGAAAAGAGGGACAGTGCTGGGAACAGGTTTTTTCCCACCTGGTCCACCGTAGAGTGAGACTTTAGAACCAGCAATGGAGGGAGACTCCAGTGTGAGTTTTCCTTCTTTTTCTCCCCTGTATCCCCCTCACTGGGCAGACGCTCTTCAAGCTCGGCACGGCCCCAGAAATTCTAATTAATTTCCTTTCAATGTGCACGAATCCGTGCACCCGAGCAGGGGCACGGGAGTGGGAGAAGCCGGGGTGGAAGCCCACAGGGGCACTCGCTGTCCGTATCCAAACAAGACTCTTTCTCCAAGTCTCAGGCACCTGATCTGTCCCATAGCCCTGGCAGGCCCCTGGGGGGCGGATGAGGATGTCTGGGAGCATATGTTCTACGGCACCGAGAACATTGCTTGGCCTGTCATCGAGTCACCCGCAGAACAGCGCCTCAGGATAGAGTCAGGAGGCAGTTCCCATGGTGCATTTCTGCCAACTCCAACACACAAGGCACGCACTGCCCTTCCATTCCGGACCCTGTTTCCTGGCTGTCCACACAGTCAATAGGTTGGAAGATACGGTGTCTCCCTCTCAAGCAGAGGGCAGCATTGCTTACTATCCAATGTCATGGAGAGAATGTCTCCCCTTGGGACAAAGTTCAGGCAGGTGCTCCTGAGTCCATTAAAAAAGGTCTGGGTTCCCTGAGCTCAGGCACCTCTCCTGACACACAACCCCTCAGGTGGGCGGGCACTGTCGGGCCCAAGAAGACCCCAGCTACTTCTGTTGCTGCGAGTTTACTGACACCAGCCTGTCCATGACATTGTGTTTGAGTCTGCCCAGGAGTCTCATGGTTTCTGCCGAATTCCATGCAGCTGTGATGGGCTAAGGCAGTGGTTGGCAAACTCATTAGTCAACAGAGACAAATATCAACAGTACAAAGATTGAAATTTCTTTTGAGAGCCAAATTTTTTAAACTTAAACTACATAGGTAGGTACATTGTTATTAACTTAATTAGAGTGATCCTAAGCTGGCCTAAGAGCCACACTCAAGGGGCCAAAGAGCCACATGTGGCTCGCGAGCCTCAGTTTGCTGATCATGGAGCTAAGGTGTTAGCTGGCAAGTAGGATGAAATCCCAGAATGTAACATCCCCGTGGCTCACACAGAGCACTCCAAACCCGGGCTATCTAAAAATATTTCCCCAAGGATCTGCCAAGGGGACACTAATTGCTACCACCACAGCCAATATTTTGATTCCAGAAAGCTCCTGTGAAATTGAAAATATATTATTTCTAAGAGCCAGCGCAGTGAGTCACTAATGCCTAATTGCTAATTGGCCTATGAGTCAGTTTGGGAAACACCCAGAAATGCCAGCAGGAATGGAAAGCAGAAGCTCAGGCTGGATAGGAACCCTGGTGCTAACAGCCCCTTCAGCTGAGGGACTTCCCCCTTGAAAACGGCACTTCCTGGTGGTGCTGGGCCGAAGGGACAGGGAGCCAAAGACAGATGGCTGCTCCTCCTCATGCTTCGGCAAACCCCATAGGAGTCAACGCTCACGCCCATTCTAACTTTTCCACATGGGATCACATAAGAACGCTCATGGTTCCAGCACCTTCGTTCACTGTGACCACTTGTCATGGTACATGTGTCGCAGTGATCTGTCCTCTTCCACTTAGAGCCCCTTCTCCCCACCCCGGTGAGTAGCTCTTCCAGCGGGAGGCACAGCTCGCCAATATCTGCATCCTTCCCACCCCGTCCCTGGCCCTGCCCAGCTCCTCCCACCCGAGGCCCATCACCCCCTCCATCCAGCCCCAAGGGGCTCAGCAGACACTGCGCCTCTGCATGTCCTGCTGAAGGAGACACCCAGCATGACATGTGCTCCTCGGTCCCACCGCCGGGCCAGAGCCTCAGGAGGTGAGAGGCAGGCCCAGCCCGGGCCTCGTGTGGGGCTTAGAGGCCTGAGCCCGGGGTGGGCAGCGCGGGGCTCCTCCCTCCGCACAGGTTGCCAGCGGCCATTGCGCTCTCCTGAACCCCCGCAGGAAGCGCGGTCTGACCCAGTCCGAGTGAAGAAAAACAGCGTTTCCTTTCCTTCCTTGCTGTATGTGGAGAGCAATTATTCAGCTTATTTATTTTTCTTTAAAATATATATATATATTTTATTGATTTTTTTTACAGAGAGGAAGGGAGAGGGATAGAGAGCCAGAAACATCTATGAGAGAGAAACATCCATCAGCTACCTCCTGCACACCCCCTGCTGGGGATGTGCCCGCAACCAAGGAACGTGCTTTGACCAGAATTGAACCTGGGACCTTTCAGTCCGCAGACCGACACTCTATCCACTGAGCCAAACCGGTTTCGGATATTTGGCTTCTGTTTTTGGTCTGACCATGTGGTAAATGGTGAGGCATTAAAACATACCTGTGTAACTGTCCCGTGCAGAACAATGGGCGGTCAGCACCAGAAGGCTCAGGGGACAGACAGTGAGGTGAGATGAGAGAGCGGCTGTTCAAACAAACAGGACGGCACCCCCGAATCGCCAGTTGTCCCTCCAAAGCCCCCGCCCAGAAACAAGGGGGACTGAAGAATATGCTGCACGGTGGGTGAAGTCCGAAGACATTCTCTTCATGAAATGAGCCTGTTACAAAGTCTGGATGATTCTACCAACAGAAGGCACTGAGTCACAACCACAGGCAGGAAGCGGATGGTGGCGCAGGGGTGGGGCGGGGTACCGGGTACTGGTTACTCGGTTTGGGTTCACCTGTGCGGTACAGGAGGAAAGGGGTTAAGGATGGACTATAGCACATGTGTCAAACACAAGGCCCGCGGGCCAAATCCGTCCCGCCAGGCCTTGCAATGTGGCCCGCACCACGCTGTCATCACTGCACTCCGCTGCGTTTCCATCACAATGACAGTTTATGACTGTTCAGTAAACCATTCGGCCCGCGATTTAGGCTGGATTTTAGATTTTGGCCCCTTCTCTGATTGAGTTCGACACCCCTAGACTATAGTGACGGCTGCACAACAATGAATTGCATTCAATCCCCTGACCTGCACACTTACAAGTGGTTACCAGGGTAAGTTTATGTTACATGTATTTTACTGTGATTTTTAAAAAAGGCAAAACACAAACGTCAAAACCAGCAAAAAAAAAAGTTTGCCCAGCAATCCTACAGCAACTCGGTAGCGAAGCAGCAGCTTCAGCCAACAAAGGCACCAGAGAAGCAGGAAGAGACGGGCCGGGCAGCTGACAGCAGCCCGCAGCCTCCCCCACGCTGTCCGCCCTCCTGGGCCCACGCAGCGCGTGGAACATTGCCAGACAGGACAGTGCAAACACGGGGGTGGGGGGGAGACAGAGTACATGCTCATTATGAGGGGACATTCCTCAGCTCTCTCCAGAGGACACCCCTAAGGGATACCCTGAGGGGTAAGTCCTTCAGCCTGGTACCCGCAGCCGGAATGCACCCCCAAGGACAGTGAATTCATGTACCTTTCCGTCCTGGGATGAGATGTCCAACCAGGTCTCAGGGTTCAGCTCCAGAGGCCCATGCAGCTGCCCCTGACCTCCTGCCCCTGCACAGCCAGCCGGGGGGACGGCTGTCCGGAGCTCCGAGCGAAGATGGCGAGGTCTCCAGGAGGCCCGGGCTCAGGGAGGAGGGGCCTCCCGCAGGTGCCAGGTGTTTCCCATCCAGGCATCTGCCTCCATCAGGACTGGGGCCCCGGCTCAGGTCTCCCCTGGAGGCGTGCTCAGGGCCTCATGCCCCGCTCCTGCCGCTCAGTGTGGCAGCTGTGTCCCCACCTTCAGGCCTGGAGACCTTTGTGAGGCCCAGCCAAGCGCGGGGCCGGTGGCATGCTTTCTTACACGGTTTATGGAATAAACACCGCTGCCATCAATCAGCATTCGCCTGGGCTTATCATGCTTTCCGTTCGAGAGGAGGGGAGTTGGAAAGCAGAGGGAAAAGAGAAACATTGAGAGGGCCGTGGGAGGCCCCCAAAGCTCAGCAGGCTTGCTCCCGGGAGAGCTGAGCAGCTGGCTCCGCACTCAGTCTAGTGTGGGAATTAGACTCACGTGCGTGGGGGCTGAGCCACGGGATGAGCGTGGGCTCCCTCTCGACCAGCCTACAATGCAGGCTCACAAGCCAGGTGACCCTGAGGCCTGCATATAGGCCCGAGGTGTCCTGCAGGTTTCACTTTATTGCATCACAGATGGGGCCGTTTGTGCAAATTGAAGGCAAGACTCTCGGCCAGCAAAGCTTACAGCTCGCTTTACTGTGGGGCTGGCTTCCTGGCCATGGCTGGAACCACGCACGGCTGCAGTGTCTCCGAGGGGTGTCTGTACAACCGGAGTCCTTCGGTGGCGCCAAGGCGAAGGACTGCACAGAGCCCCGAACCTGTGATGCCATCCAAATGCGCTGGGCAGGCGGGAGAAGGGTCATTCTCAGAGTGGCCAGTGCACCGAGCCAGGCTCTGTTCCAGGACATTCTACACAGAGTATGGCAAGGCAACAAGGGGGAGGGCAACCTTGTTGAAACTGTCTCACTAATAAAAAGGAGGAAGCTATACATTTCCCCTCACGTACGAAGATAGAGCCATCCCAGTCAGAAGGCTCACTGCTGACCCAGAAGATCCAGGCCACTGCTCCGTACACAAAGGACATTTCACTCACCCAGGACTCACCAAAGGGGTCTTCTGGAACGTTCCTGTGTCAACCAGATCCGAAACTCAGAGAATTTTACATATCAGGAGGGGGGGGTCTTACCTTGGCCAAGACCAAGTGCCTCAGAATTCTTACATAGAACTGTTCAAACATGTCATGTAAAAAGCCCAGAAATAAACAAAATCCTTAAACATTCTAGAAAATGTGATGTACAACATCAGTGCTGAGTTCTTGCATAGAGTGGGATAGAGGGGTGAAATAAGAGTAAAAGAAGAGACACCCCCCCCCCCCCCTTATCAAGACCCTAAAAGTCAGGGCAACTTCCTGTTCATAGATATAGAAATACATAAAGAGTTATACTTCAATAGAGTCATAAACACAATGGGTCCACTCAGTATAAATGGAAAAAAAAGAGTAATTTTATGCATATAATCTGTATGTAGAAAGCGAGACAACTACATCTCAGAATTAAAAGTCAAATAAAAAACACCTAATAAAGAACCCAGAAGCACACACATCAGCCAGGCTCGGCCGGATTCAGGGAAGAAGTGGGGTGTCTGGGGATGTAGGTGGCTGAGGTCGTAGCCCACATCATAGTTTTGGAGCTGGAACCGTGACATGTAGTCTGAAGTCTGGCCTTCTCCGTGACGTTCGCCTCCATGCCCACAGACACCCACTCCTGCAAGACCACGTGAACAGTCTGGTTTTTGCCATGCTTCATGTCTCCCAGTCCGTTATTTGAATTGGGACAGGTGAGCATTTCTCACACACCTGCCATGGATCATGCTTGCCTGACTGTCCTGACTCATATTGAGGGCGGTGCTCCCGTCTTGGCTGTGAACTCCTGGAGACATTTGATAATGTCTTTCATGTGACCTTCTGCTGCCAGTCTGAACTCCCTAGAACCTATCTTGACAGGATACAGGTAACATCTTTCTCAACTACTACGATGGCCCATTCATCATTTTTAAGAATCTTTAAGGGCTTCTCCTTGCCCATGCCATTTAAAAAAATTCACTTTTCTTTGTTTCTCAAACTGTTTTTTTCAGTGAATGAGGAGCTGACAAAATACACTTAATAGAAGTGGAATATGGCCCAGCCGGTGTGGCTCAGTGACTGAGTGTCGACCCATGAACCAAGAAGTCACCAGGGTCTGATTCCCAGTCAGGGCACATGCCCAGGTTGCAGGCTGGATCCCCAATAGGGGATGTGCAGGAGGCAGCTCACTGATATTTCTATCTTTCTATCCATCTCCCTTCTTCTCTCTGTAAAAGGGAAAATCTGAATGTAAATTCATATTTCACCATAGAAGAAGCAAATAAATGTATTGCATCAAAAGATTTGGGAAGCAGATATATTTCAGAACATTCGGTAATTTTACAAAAAGAGACACTCAATTACATGACTCTTTTCAGAGGCCAACCAAGTGTTCTTGGCATTTCCATCTGATAGGAACTGCTCACCTTGTCAGGAGTATGGGAGAGTCAAGCAAATAGGACTTAACATTTCATGTAAAGGAAAGGTTCGGCAGTTAACAAGATATTTAAAAGTCACAGTTCCTAAGAGATGGATGAGTTGTCTGTCATTCAAACAGTCTTTCATAATTACTAGTTGTCTCTAAGATTTTAATAAATGGTAGCAGGAAGGAATTAACTTTGTGTGCAGGCATTTTCTGATGCTATTAAGAAGACTCCCGTGTTCTTTAAAGATGAAATAACCAGCACACAAAGCTACCACGCCCTGGTGAAACTTGGAAGCAGCTAAGACTTTCTCCTCAATATATGGTTTCCTGAGTCTTCACAGACGGGGCCAAAAGAATTCCTTCAGGCAAGGCCAACATTAACAAATATATATATATATATATATAGTCCCAACATGAGAAAATGATTAAATCCCCCCAAATTTTATTCTATGGTGAATGGTGCAGAATGTTATCTAAGTAGGGTTTATAAAATTTTTGCCAATTCCATGGGGGAAAAAAGATATATATAACTGAGCAGGAGCATTCTCTATTGAAATCGCTAGAAAGAATCAGCAGTAACATATCCTTCTAAACAACCAAACCAAATAATCTATTATATGGAAAGTTTTATTATTTTGAATATAAGTGGATTTAAATTTAGAGACTTCCACCAAATATAGATATTAACTTAGGATATTAGATTTTAAGCCATTCTTACTAATAATCACATTAGAGCAGAACCAATTGTGTTGAGTCCACTTCTGGTTAGAAAAATGTAAAAAATGAAAGAATAGGGGAATTATTTTAATGATAATGTCCAATGTTGATAAGTGTGAGTATGTATTGGGAGGAACACTCTCATAAGCAGACATGAAATCAATAAAACCTTTCTGCTGGGTTAACAGTATAGCTCAGAATTCTTAATGGACCTTATGACTGACTGCCAGTTCTAGGAATGCTTTCCTAGAAAATACTTATGGGAATGCACTCCATTTTATACATGGATGTTCATCACAGCACTTCTAAAACTAAAACAAACAAACAAAAAAACAACCTTTGAGAATATAGAAAACTGTTAAATAAAGGGCCATATATCCCCACAATAGAACACAACACACTATTAAATATTGTGTAGTGGAATTGAAAGCTCTCAATATGTTATACAAAGAGACTATTGTATAACATGTTAAGAAGGCTTCCAATCAAACATGTCAAGGGCAGATTGAACACAGACATATAGGCCCACTCCTTCCCTCCTGAACCTCTGACAAAGAGGCTTTAATAAAGATATGAATCCACATAGACAAAGATAATAAAGGAAACAGTGGCAACAATATTTGAGATGCTTGAAAGCAGATAAAGATGTGGCTGCAGCCGAAACCAGTTTGGCTCAGTGGATAGAGCATCAGCCTGCAGACTAAAAGATCCCTGGTTTGATTCCGGTCAAAGGCATGTACCTTGGTTGTGGGCACATTCCCAGTAGGGGGTGTGCAAGAGGCAGCTGATCAATGATTCTCTCCCATCCATGTTTCTAACTATCCCCCTCTCTTCCTCTCTGTAAAAAAATCAATAAAATATATATTAAAAAAAAGGATGTGGCTGTAGACTCAGCAGATCCAAGAAAACTAAGCCCCATGTCAACAATGTGGAGAATCAATAAGCAACTTGATTTCTGTTTTGTTTCAGAATATGAAAGGCTCAAAACGAATGGCATCCACTACTTATGAAAAGTGGTCTAAAGGAGGGACCAAACCTATAAATATTGAATGGGGTTTGGATTAAGAGGCAGTTAAGAAAAACATTGTTTAATAACAAAGTAGAAAAGGGGAAGGTGTAGAAACTAACCCTCAAGGTCTTTGGGCTCAAGGATTTAACTCAGAATTTACAATATTTTCTTTTGATTCCATGCAGCTAGCACCTCCCCAGAACAGAACTGGAAACCTGCTCCCTGGAGAACTGACAGAGCTTCTCTGGCACAGATGAGGGTGTGGAACGATACTGAGAACAAGGACTAAGTAAAAAAATCTGATCCTAAAATGTATAAATATTTGCAAGTGACTTCAAATAGACAAAACAACCTTAAAAAGAACAAAGTTCAAGGACACCCACTTCCCATTTTTAAAACTTACTACAAAGCTACAGTAACCCAAAACGCTACTCCTGGCATAAGGTAGCCATGTATTTCTGGCCTCTCACTTCTAATCCCTTTATATACAGATAGAAAATAAATAAGCCCTTACATTGTTAGCCCAGTGATTTTCAACAAGGGAGAATAGTTGGCTCATAGGAATCCAGGCATATTTGTTAACGATCTGACTATTCTTGCTTTTATCTAAACCTGCTACTCATGAAGTACAAGTTCTGGCTGATAAAATATTCTTAGCCAACACATTTGAAAGTAGGACTCTAACAAATAATTTTATGAAATTGCCATTCCTAAAATTCAAACTTGCAAGTAGACATACATGATTTAAATCTAATGACATTCCTCACAATCTTATATGAAGACCAATCTGGTCCAAGTCTGTTGGTTAAAGATGTCTGTGATAGTTGCCCACAGTTTTTAACAGAAGCTGAGTAAGCTCCTGTCCTCTGTCAGTAGACAGTGGAGACATCAAGATAAATTAGACTTGGCTTCTGCTCGGAAGGGACATGGGACTTCCTTTCACATGAAGAATATTCAGGGACTTTCAATCCAATCTCAAATCACCCCTTGGACACGATTATACAATTGTCCCTCTTTGCAGGGAGAGTAGCCACGAACCTCCGAGGAACGAAGTAGAAGATATATCTGGTACGAGATCCTTGTGGTTCCTTGAAGTCCCTGCAGACTTCAGACACACTGTAGTTCAGGTTTTAAAAATGTCTTTCTCCTCTAAGAGACATTGAAACAATAGTGTCATAAAAACACTGAGGACACATAACTTCCTGCTCACCGTACAAGCCCAGAAACAAAGCTTCTGTAATTATGTAGGTTAAACTAAAATGAACCATTCCTCCATTCTGGAGGAGGAGTAATAAATGACAAATACCCAGCATCTGGGTCAATGATCCCTTCTCAAGTCCAAAGTTGGCATACGATGGATCTTGGTATCTGTATCTTCATGATCACTCTATTACCAACAATATAATTAGCCTTGTTATAATAATAATTAACAATGAGAAGCAAATCTGTCATGAGATTTTAAAAAAATTACAATATATTCTTTTTGGGGTTAGTTTTCTTTTTAAAACTAAGATTGAACTCAAATCCACATGAATCAAACCTGCACTGCTGTCATGCCAGCAATTTTAACTTAAACAGAAAATTATAGCAATGGCGTTGGAGCAGATCAAGCCCTTCACACTCCCATTTGTATGATATCGTTTGCATCCCTGACAGCGAGGATCTCAGCGAGTTCTCTCTGTCTATAAGGACAGGGCTTCCTGGGCTGGGTCGCGGTGTCCCCGGGTTCCGTGTGACTGACAGATGAACGCTGGCTTGTGCTTCAGAGGACACGGGGGCTGTAATTAGCACAGCTCCTCAAAAACATCTTGGACACTGTGTGCCCGAAGCTGGTGATTCTGATAAACGCTGACAGGAGAACCCTGGTCTTCGGCCCAAGAGGTTCCTATGAAGTGGGGCAGTCATTTAAGAGCCCTACATCCTTCAGCCCAGAGTCTCAAATCATAGATTTCTAGGATTTCATTTCCTACTCGGGGCCTGAGAGCCATTAAGCTGACAGGGCTGTTAAGGCAAGTTAGCAGAGAAAGGATGATTTTTTTGAGAAATGATGATAAAATCCGCAAAAACACAACTTTAATCCATTCCTCACACCATATAAAAATTATTAATTCACAAATAGGTGATAGATAAAAATGCAATACATAACACTTTCAGGAGAAAATACTGTACCTGCACCTTTGGAAAAACTTTCTTAGCTACGACATGAAAATCATGATCCATAAAGACAGAAAATGACAAACTGTATTTAATCAAAATTAAAATCTTCTGTGTTTTAAAAAGGACTCTTAAGAAAATGAAAATGCAAGCCACAGATTGGGAGAAAATAATTACAAAACATATACCCATCAAAGGACTTTTATAAAGAACTTTTACAACTCAGTAATATCTTTATCAGAAACTTAAGTATAGGCAAAAGATTTCAACCATCGTTCAACAAGGGAGATATATGGATGGCTGATAAGCACATGAAAGACTGCTCAGCACCATTAGTTCTTAGGGAAATGCAATTGAACCATAATGAGGCACATTATCCCTGGAGCAGAGTGGCCAAAACGGAAAAGGTTGACTAAGAAGTCTTGGCAACAGTGTGGAGCAATTGGCAGTGTCATACACTGCTAATGGGAATGCACAATGTTACATCCACTTTAGAAAACAGTTCAATAGTTTCTTAAAATATAAACATATCCCTGCCCTATAATCCACGTCATTCCACTCCTAGGCATTTACCTAAGACAAAGGAAAATATACATTCACGTGCAGACTCAGACATGAATGTACATAGCAGAATTATTTGGAATGCCCCAACCTGGAAATAACCCAAATGTCCTTCTACAATTGAGTAGAAAGGTATGTGCTATATCCATACAGTGGAATGCAACTCAGCAACTAAAAACAAACAAAAAACACACAGACTGCCAATATTCACTATACCGTATTTTCCGACATATAAGACGACCCCTTAATTTTACAGTTAAAACATAGGTTTAGGCCTATATTCGCTGTATAAGACTACCCCCCACTTCCGAGGCAACACCAGTTCTTTTTTTAATAGACCGTCTCTCTGACTTCGACCAATCTGAGCAGGCTTTTTACTGGAACACAGTGTGGCTTCGGGTAATGTGGGATCGAGCTGGAAAATTCATTTAGCGGCACATCGAGACGTTTTTCGGGATATACTCGGCGTATAAGACGACCCCCGATTTTCGGTTGACTTTTTTTTTTTTGTTTCAAAAGTCGTCTTATACGCCGGAAAATATGGTAACTTGAATGAATTTCAAAATGATGATGTTGAATGAAGACTGACAATAAAAGAACATGTACTGTGTGGTTCTATTTACATAAAATCCTGGGAAATGCAAACGCATATATGTAGTGACAGACATCAGATCAGTGGTTGCTTGGAGATGGGTGTTAGGGGTAGGACAGGAGGGTCTGGGGACAGAGTATAAAATAGAACAAAAACTCTCAGGAGTGAGGGATAAATTCACATTCTTAAAGAATCACAAACAAAACACAGAATGTTTATTCTGCTCAGTTCTGTGCTAAGCCCTTTTCAAACATTGTCTCATTCAATTCTTAGAACAATCCTATCAGGATGGCACTGTCATTGCTCAGCCTACAAGGGAAGAAACTGAAGAGTTAAGAAACCTGCCCAGGGTAACACAGCCAGTGAAAGCAGAATTGAGATTCAGACCCGAGTCTGTCTGGCCCCAGAGCCCACAGCCTGCCTTCAGGCCCAGAGCATGCTGCCCGACGTTCAGAATTCTTCCTGTAACATGCAAGCTCTTCTCAGACAACTGTCTTTTATTTATTTATTTATTTATTTATTTATTTATTTATTTTTAAATACCTTACTGTGATTAAAACCGAATTATCTCTATTACAAATAATGTTAAAGCAAAGATTTGATATCCAATACTCTTTGAATCCAGAAAAAAACGATGTTAGAATCTCCTCTCCTCAATAGACATCCTTCTCTTTCCAGAACTGTGATGTCACAGTCACAGAGCCTGTGAGAATGGCTGAAGGATGGGCCTCAAGACTCTTCCATCAGAAGGATAATACTCACAAAAGAGCTTACAGATAGGAACCATCATTCTTTTTTTTTTTTTTCCTTTCTTCTCTTTCTTTATTTTTATTTTTGATGGCTCACAGAGCAGACATTTATTTTCTCACAGCTACAGAGGCTACAAGTCCATGATCAAGGTGTCAGAAAATTTAGTTTCTGGCCAGAGCTCTGGACCTGGCTTGCCAGCTGTTGCCTCTTTGCTATGTGCTGGGGATGAGATGGCGGGGGGGGGGGGGGGGGGGGGGGGGGAAGAAGGGGGGGCACAGCTCTAATCATCTCTGATTGAGACCCCCACTCTTATGACTGCATTTAACTTTTAAAATATTTTTTGGGTGACAATTACAAAATTATATAGGTTTCAGGTATATTCTATAATTCATCATCTCTATATTGTATCAGGTGTGTTCACCACCCCAAGTGAAGTCTCCCTCCACCACCATTTATCTTCCCTTTACCTCCTTTTACCTCCCCCACCCCCTTTCCCGCTGGTCATCACCATACTATTATCTGTGTTTATGAGTTTCTCTTTTTCTGCTTAATTCCTTCACTTTTACATCCCACAACCTGCCCTCTGTCAGATGGCACTGTCACTTAAATATATATTTCAAAGAGGATTGGGGGGGGGGGGGGGAAAGAGAGTTAGAAACATCAATGGTGAGATAGAATCATTGCTTGGCTGCCTCCTGCACCCCTCATGCTGGGGATTGAGCCCACGACCTGGGCATATGACCTGATCGGGGATAGAGCCATGACCTCCTGGTTTATAGGTTGACTCTCCACCACTGAGCCATGCCAGCTGGGCATCAAACCACCACTCTTGATACTGGTAATTCCACTTAGGATTAGTCTACACTGCTAAGGTTGTCAAGATTTCCAAATGGGAGAAAGCTTATTGAACTTCCATTTAACATATATTTGAAATAAAAATAACACAAGTTCAGGTGATACCTCCACACCATCAAAGCACAGAAGTCCTTTTACATCACGTGCAACCTTGTTATGTGAGATTCATGAACGTCTTCTCTGCGGAAACTGCCGGCGTGTTTGGATAATTGATCGTGTGCGCTGCCCCCGGGCTCCTGCTGACTGTCAATTAAGTGTGTTCTTAATGTTGTGCATGGAAATCCCCACAAGCGAAGACAGATGACATGGTTGCTGGAGGGTGATAGGATTTGAAAAACATCCTGACAAATGCTTCTGGCAACTCCCGGCAGAAAACTCGGATGCAAATCCCACTTTACATCAGCGGAGTAATATCTATCTTTGACAGGCCCCACTGCCTGACGGGAGGACCGTTGGAGAGAGCAGGTTGAATAAAATGCTGCGATTTAACAAAAAATTAAAATCCTTATAATTAGGAAAATCAACAATTTCTTGATCACTTCATTCAAGTCTGTGGAAGGTTGTTTGTTTGTGTTTGAGGAAAGCAGCAGGTACGAGGCAAAAGCCATGTTGTATGTATTTGGATGGGAGGATGCCTGAAGGTAGTGGCCACGTCATTATTTCATGGATTGCTGCCTTATTAATGGGACGCATTGGTCTTCTCCTGTTTCAAATGACACAGACCCGGTGACCCAGCCAAAGTGGATGCTGGGAAATGTGCTGGCTCCTGTGACCCACCTGCTGAAAGGCAGGGAGGTCCAACCACAGGCCTGCACCATCAGCGCTCTCTGCTTGGATATTTCCTTCTGGAACTTTCCTGTCAGTTCCCTTCCCTCAGACGCTTCCTCCACGTGGGTTCACCCGCCTAATACCCTGGAGCTACGGCTAGAGAAGAAAAAGGCTCATTTCACAACTTGGACTTGAAAAGTTCCCACAAGGGAACGGGGTTGCCCCAAGGGGACATCTGACAATGGGGTTTGCAGTCACATGGGCAAGAGCTGAAGAATCCTGATGTATACTCCCTCCTCAAGGTCAATGCCATCACAGTAGCCAGGGAATTCATCTCTGTTGTCAGAAGGGAGAGAGGTTCCATAGAACGAAGATGATTTGGTATTGTAAAAAAAAACAAAAAACAAAAAAGGAAAAATTACCATCTTCCCATAATATTGCTTATGATAACAGTAAACAATCATTAATGTGGTACTATATATAGGATATCCCCCCAAAATGTATATACACTCTTTAAATAACTATAAAGGCAGTCTTTATTAAATACTTTTCATTTTCAAAATTGAACTACCAGCTGTTAAAATGTGTATACATTTTTGGGGACACCTGAATATCTTTCTCTTTTGGGGACCATATTGAATCAGGTTTGGTCATCCCTAAGTTCACTATCGCCCACCTTCCAAGGGCACAACTTTGAGGTGTGCTAAAAGGCATATCTCATCTCCGGGCCTCCTTATCTATAGATAATTTTACCCAAGACTCCCATTGACCTCATTAGAATTGTTTCCCAACCATCAGGGGAAAACTACAATCTTTTTTTAAGGTCATTTTTTAGTTTTCAATTGCAGTTACACACAACATTAGATCAGTGTCAGGAATACACTCCAGTGATTAGACGTAATATAACTTACGAAGGAAACTACACTCTGTACATTATAACGGTTACTCTCCCCCCAACGGGAAGCCACATTAATTTTTCAAAGATATTCTCTGTGCAGATTGCAGCCAGGTTGCATGTGTTAAACGGTTGCTCGGGCAAATCCATGTGCTGGGTAATTATGCAGCATTCCCTGTTTATTTATGGGGCGTCACATTAAAGTTTAAACCAGGATTTATCACTGAGTGCAGATAGCCCGTGCACAGCAGACAGCAGGCACCTCCTCAGTCTGGCTGGTGAGTGTTAAACAATCCAGCTCTCAGAACCAGCTCTTTAGTATTTAAACACACTGCTACCAAATTAAACATCACAGAGCCTGCAATGCCTATTGCTCCCTCTGGCCAAGTCAGAGTCAGCTTGTGGAGCGAGATTCCACTGAATAGTTAATAGAAGAATCACCTCAGTTATTCATGATAAAAGGATGGGTCTACTCTCCCTGTATTCTGGCATTTCTGATGCTCATTCTCGTGACGCAGCTGGATTCTGCAATAGAGCCTGAGTCCACTGACACAGCAGTTTGTGAAATTCTGGGGAAAATGAAAAGTAAAGGACAATTCAAAATGGAGACCTTGAAAGATGCCTACCTGTTCTATTCCATCCTTCACCAAAGGGGCCAAATCACCTGTTTTCCTGGCTGGAAACATGGAACCTGTGCCAAAGTCAGCCTGGCTCCTTAGGAAGTCCAGCTGGAAGGAGAGGAGGTTCCTGGGCTGGGCGGGGTTCCAGGAAGGGGGACGAGTCCCTCATTCTGGCCCCACTGGCAGGAGGTGGGATGTACAGGTAATCACGCGGCTCCCGGTGCATGGAGCGCAGAGTCAGCAGCGTGGCCAGGAAGATGCTGAGCAAGTGTGCATCCCCACGCACAGCTTCAGCCGCCCCCCGAGCTCCAGGCTCATTCACCCCGGGGGCTTGCTGAGAGTCTGGCAGATGCACACAGATCCATCACCATCATGTAGCCGCACGGGCAGAGAGGCTCCGAGGGAAAACAAAGCAAAGGATAGGGACACGGGAGAAACATGCCCAAAGCAGCTGGGGCAGGCGGCCGGACAGAAGATCTCAGACCAGGCGGGACCAGGAAGATCATGTGTATTTTCTGTTTTTTATATTGTAACCACGTTAAAAAAGGCAAAATAATTTAATAACGTATCTTACTTAACACCATGTTTTATCCAAACTGACGTGAGTTGACGCTGCCGTCAGCATTAAGTGGCATCGAGGGGACGTTTTACGTTCCGTGTGTACTAGCATGTGCTAAGTCATCACAGTGTCTGCTGCTCTCACTGCATGTCTCATGCGGGCAGGCGAGGCCCTTTCCAAGCGCTCAGCAGCCATGGGGTGACCCTCGTAGACAGCACGGCTCCGGAAAAATAAACACGTGACCCTAACCTAGGGGTGTCGAACTCAATCAGAGAAGGGGCCAAAATCTAAAATCCAGCCTAAATCGCGGGCCGAATGGTTTACTGAACTGTCATAAACTGTCATTGTGATGGAAACGCAGCGGAGTGCAGTGATGACAGCGCGGTGCAGGCCACATTGCAAGGCCTGGCGGGACGGATTTGGCCCGCGGGCCTTGTGTTTGACACACGTGCCCTAACCCATGCTAAGTGCTCGGGAGATCCGGGCCCGAGGCCACAGAGGTCAGAGGAAGGGAAAGCCTCTTTGGGAAGTAACACTTAGGCAGAAACCGAAGTGCGGCTGGGCACTGAGCTGGCAGAACACCCCGAGCGTTTCCCGGTGAAAGGAGAGACATTGCAAAAGCGCTGGGAGAGGCAAGGCCCGGCCTTGGAGAAACCACTGAGAGGGCTGGTCAGCAGGAGGCACCAGGCTGGGGAGGGGTGTGTGCAGGGAGGAGTGCCTCAGGGTCACCCAAGGGATGCAGATAATGGACACGTTCAGTTGGGAGCCAGAGACAGGATTTTAACAAGATAACCTCAGCCACTCCTCTGCATCCAGCGCGGCCGGACCGGCTCCACAGGCAGAATGGGATCTCTGTCCCCTGACCCCACAGCACAGGGCAGACCGGGGTCTGGACACGTGCCTGGTGATGGCTTAATGACTGTCCTCTTCATTCCTCTCTGTCTCACATGGACTGGGTTTGGAGATTTCATCTTCTCCGCATCTGAGACAGCCTTGATGAAAACCATAACATAGGGTGGCCCAGCTCAGAAGACCTAAAGTTGGCCTGCTATTTGGAAACATGGTCTTCTTCCAGAAGTGATTATTTCTTCCAGAGTGAAACAGACAACAAAGCATCCCAGTGCGCATGAATAAACGGTGTTACCGCGGAATTCATTCCCAAGGGGAGCAGGGTTTCAATTAGGCTTCATGGGAACAATGCAGTTCAGAGGCCACAGAAGCTCTCAGTGACACCGCTGCCGTTAGCTGGTTATTAACCACAGGAAAGGAGGAAAGGGAAAGCCAGGCATTGTAGGCATGCCACCCGGGCGGCTTCGCCAGGAAGCTACAGGCCTGTCCCCTGAAGGTCACTGGGGCAAGGGGTACAACGAAGGGGTAACTATGACCAATGCATGCACAGTGAAGTTGGGTGACTAGGGAAGGTACCTTTCAGTCACACCTAGGAACAGAGCTCATTGACCAGATAGGCGTGGCCACTGCAAGCCCACAAAAATGTGGAAATATGTAATCGCCTAAAAAAAATGAATTATCTCTCTTGGCTCTTGAATCACTCTCTGTGACTCTTGGCTCCTAGGGTTGTCTGGTTCCTTGTATTCCCCCATGTAGCCCTGGCCATGGGGACCCCACAGGCAGGGGACTGATGGCCTGCAGCAGGGAGCACAAGCTAAGGCCGCCGGTGGCTGAATCAGACTGTCCCACCTGGAACATTGGACAATGGAAACACTGGACAATGATTCTAGCCCTCCTGAAGCCGCATCTACACCCCTTTCATGATGGGACAAGGAGAAATGGGACCTTGGGAACTCTGGGATGCAATTCCACAGAAGGGAGCATAATTCAACTAATCTAGTTCATGTCAGAATTGAGATTCAAATCCCAAAAAGTTACTCTCTCTCCCATGCCAACTCTCAGAAAATTAATTTTTCTCTGGGTGTCCTAAGAATTCCAGTCCCACCAGCAACAGATGGGGACAAGGACCTCTCCCCACCAGGAACAAAGGTGCTCTCTCTTTAGAGTTTCAGTTGCAAACGATGACTTTTCAGAAATGATGCTGCCGTCATCTCTACACTGTCCCTTCAGATCGTAACTTCCCGGACTGCGCTGTACAAGCATCATTTCCCTGACTGTACGTAACAACTGTTTACTCCTCTCATGCGTCCACTTTTTCATTTCTGTGCCAATCTCACTTTTCAAATTCAACATGCAATTTCAAAGCAGAAAGTCAGCTGTAATTTCTAAATTAATTATGGGAATTATCCAACTCTTTCTTAAGCACTGTCAGGGCCTGCAATACACCAAACCTCTGAGAGAGCCCCCGGAAGCTTTGATTGCAATGAAAGGCTGTGGTTTTCCCCCGGTAGCTAATTAGTTTTATTCAGATAGCCACCTTTTGTTCATGAAACTGAAAGAGAAAAGGAATGTGTTTGAACCAATGCGAGGACAGGGCGATAAGCTCCCTGTAAATACATTACTCTCTGGGTTCTGCTAATGGAATATTAGATGAAGGGTTAGAAGTCTATCCCTCTGAAAGTTCCTTCCCTCCATCCCTTTCAAAAATTTTGAATCTCAATTCTGACATGAACTAGATTTGTTGAATTATGCTCCCTTCTGACTTGTCAGTTTCTGTTTCCATTTTTTTAAAAGAATATCATCATTAAATAAACTTACATGGGCTGCCCCAAAACCAAGAGAAATTTCCAAGGTAGTCAGCATCCTCTCATGCATTACCAAACAGTGAGCAACATTGATTTTTCCACTGACAACTCCTTACCCAGCACCTATTATCTTCTGTAGAGAGAAACACACACACACACACACACACACACACACACACACACACAGTGATTTCTGCTGACACAGACATCTAAGGGTTGAGAAAGATAAACAAAAGTGTGTAGAAAAGATGTGCCTTCTCAAGCATGCTGGAATGCAAGCAACCCACTTCTTTCTGGTTATTGCTTTGCCAGCAGAGCAGTCACCACTCAGATGCTAGCGCCGTTGTTCATGGAGGGAATTTCCCCAAGAAAACTTAAAATGGCTAAGTAGGATTTAAAGGACTAGTGGGAGGTGTGAAATAAAATCCGACCCAACCTTCCTCAGTCATTCTTATACAGCAGAGATATTATTCTTTGATGGGAACTGGCCAAGAAATAGGATACCGCCACCACTAGCAATGTATTCTGACTTGCAAAAGCACCAGTGCTCAAGAGATCCTCGTTGTAACGTTTTTCAAACCTTATGCATTAATGTAAACGTAAGTTCCATTAAGTCGCCATCCTCTCATGCATCGCCAAACGGACTCTCATGAAGCGAGTATGTTTATGAAGCCCAGCCACTGTCCTCTGCAAGGCGGCGCTTTCTGCATTTGAAGCCAATACTTAACCTCCACCAGCCCTCTCCTCTGAGCCTGGAATGCTAACGGATCTCACGGATTTTATTGGCCAGTGATTTTCCCCTATAATAAATGTCTCTCTGTAATGTGCCAGGGGAGACATTGTCTCCTTCTGGCCTGACAGTGTTAAAAACACGGGAAGGGTGACAACAGGGCCCTTATCGGTCAACATGTGCCCCGGATCTCTCTCTCCAATTCTTGGGCTTTCATTGCAGTTAGACTTTTGGTAGCGTCTTTTTCATCTCAGACAATCACGGATGCCCTGTGTCTCTTGCTCATGTGGGCGTCTGAGGATGAGGGTGGAGACAGATTCTCCTTATCCTGACTTCCCCAGCTTTCCTTTTATGCAGCAGGAGATGAATTGCTTAGGACAGAAGCCGGCCTGATGCTGGCCAGGAGCCAGCTCCAGCCTGGACAGGAAGCTCTGGACGCTGGCTCTGATGTTAGCTCTACTGAAAGCCCAGCTGCACTATGAGACTGTACTGAGACGATGGGACTTTGAGAACCTCGGGCTGTAATTCTATGAAAAGAAAACTTTCAGGTCAGCAAGCATGCCTCCCACATAGACTTTTAGATATAGTTTTTCCAATCAGAGAGAATCCATTTTTATTTTTCTAAAGGACAGACCACCCGGCAGCTACCCCAAAGCTATTCCAATCTCTGACTCTGGGCACAGGGACTCTTACCAAGACGTAAATCGATCGCATTCCTCTCACAGCTGAGCCTGGCTTCAGCCATCGGTAACGTCTAGGCATTCCCCAGTAACCCTCCCAATTGCTTTCTGAAAGTGCTTGAGTCTGTTCCCACTTGCTACTCTATTCTGAACAAGACTGAAATGCAAATCAAGGCTAGAGTTGAAAATCAAGGCCAGGCTGCCTGTTCAACTGCCATTACTGCCCACTCAAAAGCAATTGACTCCTTCCTTTGCGAACAAAACCAAACCCGGAAAGCTATAGCGGTCCCTGGAGCCCTAAGTGGTTTGTAGGGCTGCCCCTCTCCTCTCCCCGGGTGAGAGAGGGCAGTGATTGAGATGCTGAGATTGTGAGCAGACAGGCACCAAATCTATCAGGCACCCGTGATCAGAGCAGGGAAAATGGAAAGAAAGCAAGTCATCAAGGCAGTGCTAACCGACCTGGCTTCTTGTTCTGTGAGATAATAAATCGCAGGTTAGTGCAAACCCTTTTAGTTAGGTTTCCCATGATCACAGCCCAAAGGTCCCTAACTTACAAAAAGCCTTTTTTTGTAAGGAGGAAAAAGACAAATAAGGCTCGACCTGGGCAGACATAGTAATGACCCTAATGGGGCGGCGCCTGTGCAGGCAGCTGTGCTGAGAGGACCAGGGCTCCAGCCCGTGCAGCGCCCCGGGCCTCCAGCGACCCCCTCCCTTTCCATCTGCACAAAAGCCTCATCAGACATGAGGACTGCGGAGCCGCAGCGGGAGCACAGCTGAGCTGGCCTGATGCTGGCCTCGGCGCGGCTCCCGCCTGGACAGGGGGCTCTGGACACGGCTCTGACGCCAGCTCCATTGAGGCCACAGCCACACTGCTAGGCTGGACTGAGGGAGATGGGACTTAGGAAACCTAGGGATGTGTTTCCGGGAAAATAAAGCTTTCTTCTGTACCTCAGCTTCCCATGGGGGCCTCCAGGGGTACCCCACGAATTCACTTCTACAAGCAACTGAGGGAGACGAGGGCCTCTCCTCACCGGTGACATTACACCACTGATGGAGGAGGGAAGAGAGCACAGACACAGGGCAGAGGAGCTAGAAGAGCTGGAGAGCGCAGGGTTGGGGTTACAGGTGGCCGGCCCGCGGGCTCCCCTCTCCCTGCGCTCTCCCTCCATCTCAATCACTGTGAATCCAGGCCCAGCCACTCGGGCCTGCTGAATGAATAATGCCCACCAGGTGCTTGTATTAGGTGACACCGCCATCTGTGACAAGCCTGCTCTCCAGGCACCATGGACCCAGGGAATGAGAAGGAACTGATGGAAGAGTGAAGCTTACAGCCTGACTGGTGTGGCTCCGTGGTTGAGCGTCAACCTATGAACCAGGAGGTCACAGTTCGATTCCTGGTCAGGGCACAGGCCCGGGTTGTTAGCTCCATCCCCAGTGGGAGGCGTGCAAGAGGCAACCAAGTGATGATTCTCTCTCATCACGGGTGTTTCTGTCTCTCTCTCCATCTTCTTTTTTCTCTGAAACCAATAAACATATGTCTTAAAAACAATAAACATACGTCTTAAAAAATAAGAGTGAAGCCTGCAGACAGAAAGGCCCTGTGGGGCGGGGTGACTCACAGGAGAGGAAGCAGCCCTCAGCAGCGGGCCATTTTCCAGGAGGCTGACCTCCCAGCACTGCCCCTGGTTTTTCACTGTCTGTGAGTGTCAGAACGGTGATGAGCAGGGCTTCCATGTCGCAGAGCATCTCCCATGTGAAATGTACAAACACTGTCTGACATGCCACTGCCTCCCAAGGCTCCTGTGGTTTCAGGCCCAGTTCCGGGTTCCCAGAGCCTCGGGGCCATGAGCTAAGGGGGGGCTCTTGTCCCATGGGATCCCAGCACCATCTGCCCTGTTGGGTTCCCTCAAGAGACCTTCTCCAGGCACTGCCTCTGGGAACCCCTCTCTAGGGCGGTAGCCCAGTCAGAGCCATTTTCATGGTTCTCCCTGACAAGGGACACAGAAGGCAGCTACCCACCTGCCTGGGGAACCCTGGGCCCAGGGCCAGGCTCCTGCTTACTGGTTTATAGGGGAGGAGGGATAATCAAGGACAGGGCTCTAAGGTGGAAGGAAGGGCAGGAGAATGAAGGGAGAGAATGGAAGGGAAGGAGGAAGGATCTGGGAGGTAAATCAGATTAAATGAGGCTGCCAAAGAGGGTGGATACAAAGGAGTTACCGCAATCACTGAATCATTGGTAGTAATTATGCGTTGTGAAGGGACTAGAGGAAACTTGCTACTGAGGAAGGAACTCAGGCCACACACACAGAGCTGTGCCTCTTAGGAGAGGAAGCAGATTGCCTCCAGCTATTCTGGAGGGCAGAAGGAAATGCCAAGAAGACACCTTGCGGCCACTGGCAGGAAAATTACAAATATTCAGAAAGTAAGGGCTGTCTGTCTTGCCAGCAAATTTCCCCCAACTTGAGGCCTTTACACACGGAAGTAACTGCTTTTCAGGACTCCTGCCCTGATCAGTCCTTAAATTGTATGCCCAACCCCATTCCTCCAGCCCCACAAGCACATAGAGACTCCATTCCTGAAATCCCCCAGACAAGAGAATTTTAAGTCGAACAACTGAACACCTTAATGGGATAAATAGCGTTAGAATAACTAGGTCAGGCACAAAAGAGAAACTTAAAATGTTTTAAACATTTGCTAAAACTAAGACAAAAGACCTCCATACACAGCAAATATACACAGAGTGGCCAGATTATGATGATCTCTGAATGCATAATCACCTGGCCACTCAGTGTACTTCTCTTGAGTACCTCATTTATTTGATATCAAAGATACTATAAATTGTGCACCTGATCAGTTTTCCCCTTTTCATTGGCTGATAGAAAGCTCAGGGCAAATAGGTGGCTGATCTCCAGCAAAAGTCTAGAGAACTTTTGGTACCCATTTGAGATACAAATACACAGAGTGGCCAGATTATTATGCGTTCAGAGGTCATAATAATCCAGCCACTCAGTGTAGATGCTATCAGCAACTTTTACTTAACTTAAATCATAATAATTGGTCCGGAGATGCAGTTTTCATACCACCCCATCCCTGGCTCAGGATCTTCCTTTTATTCTTGATCAAAGAAATACTTTAAATCAATTGCGCTTTGTTGTGGAACGAAGCCCTGTGAGAGTCATTTTCTTCCACACAAAGTCCCTCTAGTCTCTTCTTCCCTCCCAGAGATCAATCTCTGTCTAATTTTATGATTCAAGTTACCAATGTCTGTCTCCCAAGCCCAAACCTCCGCACGGCTGCAGGATAGCGGCGGTGTGTCACAGAGAGCATGCTTGGCTCATCAATCTGACACCCCAAGGATTTGAGAATGCAGAGGGCCCTGGGATTTGACTCCACCAGCTCCTTCTGCAGGACCCCTGGCTCAGCTGCACCACGCAGGAGGCTGAGGTTCATGCCCCCTCCACCCCCGTCCCTCCGTGCTCTCTCTGGAAGCCACTGCAACAGACCCCATTGCTGCTCAACCTCGTGCCCAAGCCCCATTCTCATCTCCCGACTCCACTGCCCACCTTTTCTTATCTTCCATGGCTGTCAGTCAATATTTGTCCATTCTCTGAATGAAATTCTCAATATTACCAAACAAGTATTGGAAAGTAACCCTGGCTATGCTAGACTTTGGCTTTAGTGAAATTCACGGCCTGAAAGAATTAATGTGTATGCTTTCCCAAGGAGACATAGCTCCAGCATGTTCTTCATTATGAAAAACAACAACAACACATTAACTGTGGATTATAATTAACTTTATAATAAGACAGTTGCTTCTCTTTAAAAATAAATTCAGTATGAGTTAAATGGCAACTCACACTTGTTTCTTTAAATTGAGAATAAGAGACTAGTAGAAAAATGACAAGTCAAAAGTATTTTTTCATGATTTTAGAATGGGAATATGGAACTCGGGGGTGTAGACTGCAGAATCCCCTCCCCACCACCAGCGAACCAGAGGCAGCACTTCAGTAGCTGGCACTTTAAGAGGCCACTATGAAATGCACAAATATTCTCACCAAGTTGGAGAAATGGTCTCTAATAGCCCCTCATCAGTTCAGGCTAGGTTCTGCCCCCGAATGAGTTCAGATCAGGAGGGTTTTGCTGGTAAATAGGTAAAAACCAACCGACTGACCCACCAACCAATCACAAAGGAATCAGTGATGGGGCAATGTGGACTTGGGGATGGTGGGTAGGATGCTGGGGACCTGCCCCGTGAGGAGGGGGATGGATGTGCAGAGGCAAGAGGAGGCTCTACAGCAAGGGAAGCAGGGCAGAGGGAAGAGCAGCAAAGGTGTAGGCTGATGGAGGAAAGCATGAATGCTGCTCCTCGTCTCTGAAAGGGAGGGAAGTGCAACAATGCGGAGAAGAGGGAGCCTCTGGGCCCTTCGCCCACCGCAAGGCCCGAGTACAGAACTGACCAGGATGTTATACGGGAAAAGGCCAGATGTGGTGTTAGTGTCTCCCATCACTCACTTCCTCCTCATTAACACTGTGACTGTGGAGAAGTGAAACTCCCCTGGATTTCTCAGTGCTCCTGTGAAAAGTCCTTGCTTCCGGAGAGTCTTTCCCTGGACAAGCAGACAAAAGTCATGCTTTCCTCCTCCAGCTCCCATGGAGTGGCCAGTGCTCATGCAGGACAATGGGCCTCACTTCGCACATGCCGGAGGGTGGGACTAGGGGAAGAGGAGCCGAGGCACTCATTTACAACAAAGCGGTAAGAAATCTGTTTATGACTCAGTGTAGATTCTGGATAAAATTAACAAAGATGAATGTGAAACATCAAACAGTGAGATGAATGTGTTATACAGGCGAGAAGACAGCTATTTACTGGCATACAAAGAAGTTTAACAGGCCAAACAATGTTGACCTAGAACACGCTCTTCCAAAAAGTTGGGGTGACCGTCCATCCATGTTCACTGGGAACAGTTCCCATTTGCACCCACACTCCTGGGGTAACTACTAAGAGTGCCACTTCTCACAGTCAGCATGTCCCGGTTCGGAGAACCCTTCACTGTGAATGGTCACACTTTCTATAGCTGATCCTGAATGTACTGTATTTGCTCTTGTCAAACCCAAATCTTATCATCTTTTGAGTTTCCTTTGGGCTCAGGGTATCCAATCCTTCTCTGTTGGTTGTTTTCAGTCATGGCTTTCATCTTACAGGCTGAAGTGGCCATAGGGAGTGAGGCCACAGCTTTTAAATGTGACTCTTTTTGAAAGAAAGAACGGAACCACATAGACACACATCAGAACGCTCTCTGAGTATGACTTCCTCCCTGAGGAGAAATGGGTTCTCCCGAGAGTACTGTTTATTATCAGCTCACACGTTTCTTCCTAGAGGAGCGTTGGCCCATGGCATCTCTAGAAAATCATTTAACTTCTCTTCACTTGAGGCAAAGTCTCAGAATTCTGCTCAGAGCAGTTCGGAAGTCATATCTGAGAGTCGGTGATGGTTAAAATGCTACAAGTTTCATCCCTACACATGGAGCTTCAGTGACAGCAAGCCATCTCGCCTCCAAACACTGTGTCTGTTGAATCCCAGGGTACAGCCCTTGCAAGCATGAAGCAGGTGTCTGTTCCGTGTGGACAATTTAAAAATGAAATTGATGGCTGTAGACATGGAGTTGAACCTAAAGCCAAGTTCACAACTTACACAAGAAGGGAGGTCCCCTGGCTCAACTGCTTTGAGGACCACGTGGCCATGAAAACGTTCCCCTGTCCTAAAAAAATGTTGGTGACTTCAGGGAAGATCTGCACGGTCTAGTGTAAAAACCACGGGTTGTGTGGCTTGCTTACATTTTAATGAATGAAAATGAAATAAAATTAAACACTTAGTTCCTCAGTTTCGCCAGCCCCCTTTCTGGTGCCTGGTGACCACAGGAAGCTGGTCATCACAGTATCAGGCAGCACAAATATACACCCTTTCTGTCACTGCAGAAAGTGCATGTGGTCAGCGATGGGTAGATGGATACGGAAGAAAGATGGTTGGGATAGTTGAGCTCAGCTAACGGATCTAGAGCAATAATCTTTCTCATGATTAGCAAATGAATGCTACACTAGGAGGATGAATCACTGAATCAGTGACATATTGGATTCAGCATATTTAAAGAACAACTATTATTGCTAGGCAGGAAAGAATTAAAGAAAGAAAACTGTTGCAGCTCAGGGTAGCTGACCTGAAGAGCTGGCTGCGGACATGCCTGTGTGGGGTTGTGTGATGAGAAGAAACCGCTAAGCATAAAGGGAATGGCTGAAGCACATGCAGGGCACCAGGAGAATGAGCCACTTCCGATCAGCCAGGCTGTTGGGGGAGGGCTCAGAAGAGGAAACCATTCATTCATTCACTCACTCATTCATTCATTCAAAGGACTCTTGAGGAGGGCAGGGCACATCTGCCGGTTCTGTAGGGTGCAGTTGCAGGAGTCTTCAAACTACGGCCCGCGAGCCACATGCGGCCCGCAGAGGAGTCTGATCCGGCCCACCAGGTTTTTTGGGCAGTGAGTGCAGCCGAGGTGTTACAGTAGGAATTAGTAGTTCATATAGTCCGGCCCTCCAGCTCTCTGAGGGACCGTGATCTGGCCCCCACTCTAAAAAGTTTGAGGACCCCTGATAGGGTGTCACCCAGGATTACCGGAAGATAACCGGTCTGTAGGAGGCTGCACCAGGACGAGAGTGAGGCTGCAGCCTGAGTTCCTTTCCTGCTGGACAGCAACCTGCAGCCAGGAAGTTGGAGTCTGGGAAAGAACTGTAAATGGGAGTAGAAGAACATTAGCTTTTTAGAGCACTTGTTCATTAAGAGGAGTTTTCTTTCATAAGAACACAACTTGAAGTTTCCATTTCCCCCTATTCTAAAATTTCCATTAAGTCTAGAGGTTTGAGGAAAAATGCCCCCAAAATGTTTAGAGGCCTCTGCAGGCAATGCCACTATGATAACGCAGTGTATGCAGGGAGCAGTGCTGGGGGTGTTCCGAAGGGGGTCATCGGAAGGAGTCCGGCGCGGGCTCCAGGCCTGGCTGGGAGGGCGTGTAGGAAGGCACCGCCGCTTGGAGCCCTTTCAGCCTGGCATAGGGCTGTGGTGCCCTTGTGAGGGCAAAGGGCAGCCCGGGCCTCGCACTGCTCTGAGCGTTTTATTGGCTCTTTCTTCATGGAGTCGCCTCTTAAAGACTTCACTTCATCCAGTGGAGAGGGTGAGAGGACAACACACTTTGGAGATGCATATTCCTGCTAATATAATCTTTTCTGAAGGACACAAGGCTGTTTCCGTAGCAAAGCTGATAGTCTTTTTAAACCATAAATGTTGGAGTGCCAAGTACAGAAGCAGAATAATAGCTCATTATCCAAACACCTAGCCAGGAGCAGACCTGATGCTGCGTGGGCACTCTGTGGAAATGGTTCTATGGTTCTGCTTTATGGCCTCAGGGTGTCTGTGCTTTATCTGCTCCCTCCAGGCTCTGAGATCCTGCCCAGAGTATAAAGCAGACAGATAACCATGGCCCTGGTCACACAGGGGTCATAGATCTCTACCAAAGGAGCCAGAGACAAGGCAAGACCTGGTCAGGAGGAGCGCAGGTAACTAATCTGCAGTCGGCCCTCTGATCCCCCGCCCTCTGTCCACTCATGCCCAGCACTCTGCTCTCTCCCTCCTCCCTCAGCTCCAGCCCCCTGGCCTTGCTGCTGCTCCAACAAGCCCCTCAGCTTCAGAATCGGCACACTGTGCGTCCCTCACCCCCACGTGCTTTCCCCTTTGGCCTTTCAAACCTCAAGGCACGTGAGAGAGAGCTTCCCTCACCACCAGTCCCTCTCTGCGGCTGCTCTGCACCTTCCTTCACAGCAGTCAGCACCCCGATGGCCTGGCTCCTCTCCCAGGTGACCTGAGCTGCAGGAGGCTGCTGTCCCGGCCCATCTGTCCCAGGCTGTCCCAGGCTGCAGGAGAGCAGCCTGGGGGCCGCAGGTACCAAATACTTGGTGCATGAGCTGATGGAATGAGTGATATTTGTCACATTCACTTTGCTAAGTGATTACATTCACTTTGCTAAGTGATTAAGTGTGTGTGTGTGTGTGTGTGTGTGTGTGTGTGTGTGTTTATCCTATATAATAAAGAAGTAATATACAAATTGACCATCACACCCTCATACAAGGTGAACATTTATCTTTCCTGTCCTGCCTTATGATAACTCAGAAATGCAAGCTTAAGGGGCACTTGGGGAAGGGAAAGGAAGCTGTGTAGTTCTGTCCTTGGTCAGAAAGATGGTGCGGACTCCAGGTGAGCACCTTGGCCCAAGACTACGTGGAAATGGGTGGAGAGGAATTTCTGGGATCAGAGGAAAGACTGACAGTAGCCTCTCTTTACTTTCAGAAAGAGTAAAGGAAGTATTTGGGATGCTTAACTTTTCCATCCCTCCAGGGCCCCTTTATAAGGAACCAAGGAATAGAGTCACAGATTCAACCCAACTGGTATCGGGTATCAACAAGGTGATGGGACCTGCATGGATACGAGTTCTCAGCCCAGATTATGAAGCTGTATGGTTCTCCCTTACCCTGGCCTGGGACTGCCAAGGATGAGGACATCTCATCATCTTTTGAAACAGTGTCTTGTTGTAAAATGTATCTTCTGTGCTGCCTACTCCGGATTTATTCTCCAGGAACGTTTTTATTTTTAGCTTTGCTTCTTGCCACTGAGAAGTCTAGTTCACTCCCCAAGGAAACATAGCAGCCTTTCCCCTGAGAATGACATCTGGAAACATCTGTCCTGAGTGAGCCGCCGTGGTGCAGGGGGTGGGGCAGAAGTGGCAGCATGTTCCCAGGGTCCTGCCTGGTGTGCAGAGGGACCATGCCAAGTACAGTGTATGGTGCCTTTGTCACTCATTACAGCCATGTGAGCCATGCCTGAGCTGAGAGACACATGATTTTTTATCTCTCCCTGGCAAGAAATTACATTCCGTAACATGTGCTTGGTAATTACAGAGCTTCACATGGCACCGGTGCCATATGCACGCTGTCCTCCAGAGGCACCGTTTCAAGGTTGCAGAGGCACGTTTGCAGGTGAATCATTCCTAATCGCCTGGCAGCCTTGTCTGTCATACCCAGCTCTGCATGGTATTTCTGTAACAAACTTTTAAGTTGCTAAGTGATTAAACCAAAACAAGACAAAACAGAACAAAACAAAATATATATATATATATATATATATATATATATATATATATATTCTATATAATAAAGAGATAATATACAAATTGATCATCACACCCTCGTACAAGATGGCCACCCCATGTGGTCACAAGATGGCCGCCACAATATAGCCTGCAGGGGAGGGCATATCTTTAAATATTGATTCGTATTCAGGAAGGATTTTAAGTCACTTAATTTATCAATAGCATCCCTATGTGGTTCAACAGTAACCTCGCTATTGGATTGTTGTGCTATGAAGTCACATCCATCATTCAATCTAGGGAGCACAAAGTAGAGAAAAGGAATTCAAGGCACATGGTCCCTGCTCATACCCAAAGGCAGATGGGTTTTGGCCCATCCTTGTTTCTGCTTTAAGTAGCTTTCAATTGATGCAGGTATTCTCAAGCATCAAAGGACTAGGTTCAATCCCCAGATCTCTACCTTCCCAAGTTTTGTGACCATAACCAAGTTATGTCATATTTTTAAATTTTCTCACCTACAAAATCAGTTTAGGAATTTTGGACTCTTTTATGGAAAATATCTAAGAAACATAAATGAGATAAGGTGCTATAGAGACTTAAGGTGTGAGAATTGTTACTAGCATCACACAAAATATTTTTATTATATTTTTTTCCAGGAGAAAAATCATTGAGGTATTTGAAGAAAATGAGAATATCATTCCTGGGGCTTTTCCTAAATGTTTCATTTCTTTCAATTATTCTTTGAGTGACATTATTCAATGTTGCCAATAGTTCTAAGCCAGGCTTGTAGCATAAACGTGTGTAGTAGGCTCGGCGTGGATGATGGCAGAGAGAAACGCCATGCCCAGTACAGAGATAGGAGCCAATGTTCAATTGATTGTTAGCAGGTGGCCATATTCAGTTGGCCAGGTCTTGCAATTTCTGAAATGTAGTAGGCAATCAGGATTTATATGTAAATTCTTCCAATTTTTAAATGTTAAAAATTAATTCATTTTTGACATTGACCTGAAGGCCTCTAGTCTCAAATTTCTAGTCCTTGATACACACATATTTTGGAGTCTATGTGCAAGAATTCATCCATATATGGATGGTTGACAATTCTAAAACCATTTATCAACTTTTAACACGGTCAATTTTTCTTAAATTCTCACCTGGGGATATGTTTTTATTGATCTTAAAGAGAGAGAAAGGGAGAGAGAGAGAAACAGTCACCTGAGAGAGAAACAGCCATCAGTTGCCTCCTGTATGCACCCTGGCCACTGGGGATTGAACCTGCAACCCAGCAATGTGCTCTGACTGGGAAGTGAACCCCTAACCTTTTGGTATAGAGGATGATGCGCCAACCAACTGAGCCACCCAGCCAGGGCTCACCAATTTTTGGAGATTGGGAAAATATGCCTTTCTCCTATGACAGGAAATAAGTCAAGCAGATCAGTTTTGGAAGATCTAGAACGGAACATGATTCCCCCAAAACTACCTATGCCTCGGGCTTACTGGTAGCATTAGTCCAAGAATAAAAACCAGCTCCTAAAATCTCTGGGAGAACTCCTTGCCCATGTCTCAAACGCCTCTGTAGTTGAATTAGAATTAATGACTGAGTTAGAATCTATACCTATTTGTGTTTAAAACGAAAAGATCCCCAACAAATTGTGATGATGATTCCAGTTGGAAAACCACTGAAATAAAGGAGTTTTGGGGCCCAATGGAGACCGGGCTCCCATCTTGGTCCTACTTCATGGCTTTGCTATGAGATTCTGGACAAAAGTTCACTTCTCTGAGCCTCAGCCTTCCCAACTATATACTCAGGATAGCAGCTGACCTGATAAGGAGGTCTTGTTGAGAAGTTTAAATCATATAACATGTAAATCACTTACAAGGTCTAGCACATGGGAGGCCTTCAATAGATAATGACTGTTGTCATTGCCACTGTTGTCATCATTAGCATCATTTCACTGGCTGGAGTGACTCCTCAAGAGTCCCTCTTGCATAGCACCACAACGTCATGGAGAACAAATGGGTATGAGAGGCCCAAGTCATCTTCACTGTGCTCTACCCGGGACGTAATTATGGTGAAAAATCAGACTGATTGCATGCGTATGAGAGAATTACATAGGCGAGAAGTCAACACTTCAGCAAAACTCAGTGCTTTCTCTCAAAGGGAAAATTAGAAGTAATGAGAAACCAAAAATTCAGATCTAAAAAGTCCTAAATATTTAAATTATCTCACCCAGTGGACATATGCCAGACCATCATATAATTTCAGCAATTTGATCTCATTTAGAAGATTTAATGACCTTCCTTTTAAAATCATATGAAAATTAAATTCAATAAAAATTAATGTATGCTCATATCTTCCTAACTTAATGAGAAAACTAAGATTTAGCTATTAAGGACTCCAATTTGATTTAAAGTATATATGGCTGCCACAGGAAAATGGAGAGGAAGTAAAAAATCTCTTGGTCTTAGGAAGAGGTAGGCACTTAAATTTAGACACTAAATGAGAGCTAAGGGAAATCCATTTCTTTAATTAGAATGTCATCAAAAGCATGTTAGTCAGACAATAGCAGCACATGGAGGATTTAGATCTTTACATACTAAAATACAGGATTAATAAAGCCACAGGGTCATTCAGTAACAACTTATGTGAGGATGATATCCAAGCATGATCAAACAACAGCCAGCAAGAAATTTTCCAAAGAAAAAAGTTCATCTGTCATTTGTTTCATTGGTTATTAATACAGGCACATTAAATATTCTGATGGTAATGCAAAGTAATCCCCTAAAATGCAAATGTTTAATTGCCATTCAATTAAAAACTAAAATTGCTCAGCCTGCATGGCTCAATGGTTGAGTGTTGACCTATGAACCAGGAGGTCACTATTTGATTCCTGTCAGGGTACATGCCCAAGTTGCGGGCTCCATCTCCAGTGTGGGGCATGCAGGAGGCAGCCGCCAATCAATGATTCTCTCTCATCGTTGATGTTTTTCTCTCTGTTCCTTCTTCTATCCCTCTCCCTTCTCTGAAATCCATAAAAATGTATTTTAAAAGAACACAAAAACTAAACGGTCAGAGGTAAAATAAAATAAAAAATAAACAAACTAAATGGTCAGAGGTCTGGAAGAGAAACTGCAGACTGACATGGCAGTGATGACTTCTCAGGAAAACGTGCTCCAGGCACAACCTATCAGTGGGTTAAGCTTGAAAATCAAAACAGTAATCTCTGAATCTTTCCATGTTTGGCAACTTGGAAGTGAGTGGGTGAAGCTACGTGAGCAAACATAGCTTACCAGCTGAGTTGTGAATAGTCCAAAACAAAGAATGACTCAAATTTATTCCATTATGACATAAAACTGAGTCAGTTTGCATGCTTTATTAGTTTATATTTTTGTCAGTTACTTTGAGATATTTTTGCCATATATCTTCATTGAGGTCTAACTTACTAAGCATGAACCCTTAGTAAATCCCTCTAAAAAAATGCTAACTTTCATGGTGGGAGAACTATATTAAAACCTCTTTATTCAGTGAATTTAGTTAAAATAATATTCCTGGACAAATAAAGGACTCCTATGGTGATATGCATATAAAACTCTAATTGAAGTCTTACAGTAGGCTCTGACATGGTCTGAATGGAAATATTTTATTGCTATTAAAACTAAGCAAACAATAAAGGCTCCTATCTTCTTTGGGCTTCAGCCTATAGGAATTAAGAGTTTTTGTAAAGAGAAGACTATCAATTGGCATAAAGCCTTCTTAGCAGGGTGAGCATGAAGCTGATAACTTGGCAGTCTTTGAAAAGAAATGGCTTCTGACTGTGAATAATAATGAGGAATGGACGAAGAGAGTGGAGAAGGTAAGATGATGCAAGTACAATTGCTCATCTTGTAATACAAGAAGGGCGAGAAAATCAGCTCATTCTTATAAAAGTTCTTGTACCTATTGAGATAAATTACATTTGCAAGGACTTCTGGGAAGATGCTGACATGGAGGTGCCAGGAACACTGTCCAGCTACTACTCAGCACTAATTTTCTAAAGAGCAATATGTTCAAGAATGCATTTCCTGTCTGTTAATAGAGTCCTTTTGATTTCTCTCCATTTAGGCTAGATTCACTTACTTAAATTTAATTTATAAGAAGTTTGATGTTCAATGTATAAAACCAAATATTAAAAACTGCTTGAAATCATTAGAGAATGACCCAAACCAGGCAGAAACTGAAGTGTGCTAATCTTTTTTTAATTGAGGTATAATTATCATATAGTATTATATTAGTTTCAGGTATATAACACAATCATTTGATACTTTCATATATTGTAAAATGATCACCTTAAGTTTAGTTAATATTTATCACTATACATAGTTCAAAATCTTTTTTCCTGGGACCAGAACTTTTAAGATTTACTCTTTTAGCAACTTTCAAATATGCAATTCATTATTATTAACTACTAGAGGCCGGGTACATGAAACTCATGCAAGAGCAGGCCTTCCTTCCCACAGCTGCCAACACCGGCTTCCCTCTGGCAGCTGGGTCCAAGGCTACCTTCGAAGCCCAGGCTTCGTCCGGAAGGACTTCTGGTCTAATTAGCATATTATGCTTTTATTATTATAGCTAGTCATCATGCTCTACATTAGATTGCCATTACCCATTTATTTTACAACTGGAAATTTGTACCCTTGAACCCCCTTTTTGACCCATTTCATCCACCCCGAACAAACTTTACCTCTGGAAACCACCAATTTATTTTCAGTATCTATGAGCTTTTCTGTTTTGTTTTATTTTTAGATCCCACATAGAAATGAGATCACATGGTATTTGTCTCTCTTTGTCTGACTTATTTCACTCAGCATAATGCCCTCAAGTTCCGTCCATATTGTCACAAATGGCAAGATTTCCCTCTTTTGTGTGGCTGAATATTATTCCCTCTTTTGTGTGGCCAAATATTATTCTACTGTGTGTGTATATATCACATTTTCTTTATCTAATAGATGGCATTAGCTTGTTTCTATACTTGGCTTTTGTAAATAATGCTGCAAGGAACATCGGGGTGCAGACACCTTTATGAATGAGTGTTTTTGTTTCCTTCAGAACTGAGGTATCATCTGACAATTCTGTTTTAAATATTTTGAGGATCCTCCCTATTGTTTTCCAAAGTGGCTATACCACCACCACCAGTGCACAAGGTTCCCTTTTCTCCATATCCTCTTCAACACTGGCTATATCTTGTCTTTCTGAGAACAGCTATCCTAACAGGTGTGAAGTGGTATGTCATTTGTGGTTTCAATTTGCATTTTCCTGATGAATGTCATATTGAGTACCTTTGGAGTAAGTAGTATTTCACTCTCCAAAATGGGTGATGGGAATATATGACAGATGAGCAGTCATACTCAGGAGATGGTTGGGATTTTCTCATTCCAAATGTGATCTTTTTTTAATCTCTGCATGAGAAAAATGACCATGATGTGATATATCTCAGAGCCGTGAAACCTAAGTGTAAGAGATCATCAAGTAAGAGATCGTCAAGTAAGCGATTGAGGGGCCGCAGCACAGACTCTGTTTCAGGACCAGTGCAAAGGCATTTCAGGGAGCAGCTGGCCTCACAGCCTGGCGATGAGAGAGGTTCCATGAGGAAGAAGAAACCTAAGAGACGTTTTATCTGGAAGAAAGGCTGAGACGTCAAGAACATCTGACCCTTGGAAATGGCAGCATGTGGCGGCGGAGCAGCACATTGAGGGTGCAGAAAACACGCTGAGAAATGTCCAAGTTCCTGTAGGTTCCCTGGGGTGGTCTCTGAAAAAGCCATGAAAATGGCACCTCTGGAGGCAGAGGCAGAGATGTATGGATCAGGAACTGGGGTGGTGCTGTGAGGCCTTAGGTGACCTCCCCTTAACCTGGTCTTGGTCCCCGTCTCAGTGCATGCCTGCGGCCTGAGCCAGCCTCTGAGGGGCAGAGTGGACCGTCATGCCATGAATGCTAGCATGCCCCCCGTATTTCAGGTTATCCGAGGAATCCGTATCTCAGGTTTATCCATGGAATCCGTATCTCAGGTTATCCCTGGAATCCATATCTCAGGTTATCCATGGAATCCATATCTCAGGTTATCCCTGGAATCCATATCTCAGGTTATCCCCGGAATCCGAGTGCGACTTAGGCACACTGGAGGCTGTTAAGGAGGTATCTTCAGGTCAAGCAGATTTCAGGCAGTCTCCTCCCAGGTTCCTCATGAGGCTTCCTGCATCAGGAATAAATTCAGAGAGGCCAAGGGAGGCGAGGGGGATGTAGTGGCCCTATGATCAATTGCGTATCTTTCACCAAGCAGCCACCCTGAACTCTTTCATGAGGGTATCGAAACAAGTGGCTGAGCTCATCCCTAACCTCTTTTATCTCCGGGGGAAAGGCTTTTTCCCAGTGCACTGAGGGAAGAGATTATTTGTAAAAGAAAGAACAGAGGGGAGCAGGAACCTAATACTTCCTGGGCCTGTCCACACTGCACAAATGACTCAGTTCTTAAGCTGGTCCCCGAGGAGGCAAGCAGTTTTGAAGACACTTGGCAGCGTGCAATGTCTTCTAGCTGTGAGGAGTCTATGGGGATGAGCTTGGTGAATTACAAATTTCCTAAATGTCTTGTCTTTCTGTCTAAATTCAAATACTCTGAGGCAGGACTGGACAATTTTAGTGACACATGGGCAACTGCCCTCCCTACTTACCAGCTGTTGTGATAGAGTAAGTCATGGTCTATTTCTCCCAATTTGCTCGTGGCGATGTGGGAGAGGTTTTCACATTTTTCATAGAAACTATGGAATGCATGCAGGCAGCCATCGTAAGTGTCTGAGACCAGCATTTCCCAGGATTTGCAGGTGCCATAATATGCCCTGCTGAAATTCCGAAAACGTTGGTAAAATGACAGAAAGCTTGCATGGCTTATTGCCTGGTCTCTGTTCCCTTTTCCCTGTAGATGTGATGGCGAAGGGAGGCTTCACTTAACAGATGTCATGAGTAGCCCACTCAGAGAGCCGTTGGGGCATTTCCCATGCTCCAGGGAAGTTATTTCGGCTTCACTTCCCATTTCCATCAGAAATTGCTGCATGTTTTCTGGGTTTCATATTCAAATGCGTATCTATTTTTTAAATATATTTTTTGTTATTTCAGAGAGGGAGAGAGAGGAGAGAGAATCATTGACCGATCAGCTGCCTCCTGCATGCCCCACACTGGGGATTGAGCCCACAACCCCAGGCATGTGCCCTAAGAGGGAATCGAACCCTGGTCTTCTGGTTCATAGGTTGACGCTCAACCACGGAGCTATGCTGGCTGCACTCAAACACATATCTTGACCCTGTCTCTCTACCCAACTTTCCACTTTGATGGTCTGTCATACCCAGTTCATTTTGCCTGTCGATGCTTTCACAGATCTTAATATTTTGATTTCTTTGCTGCAGAATTTTTGTTCTTCTTTCTCAAGATTGCTATAGCTATTTGGTGTCTTTTTAGTTCCATATAAGTTTTTGGAGTATTTGTTCTAGATCTGTGAAATACGCTGTTGGTGTTTCAATAAGGATTGTATTGAATCTATATATTGCTTTGTGTAGTATAGACATTTTAATGATGTTAATTCTATCAATCCATGAATACAGTATATTGTCCCAATTCTTTATTTATATCTCCCTCTATCTTCTTTGTCAACATCCTATAATTTTCCAAATACAATTATTTTACCTTCTTGGTTAATTTTATCCTAAGTATTTTAAATTTTTTGTTGCAATGGTAAATGGGATTCTTTGTTTAGTCTCTCTTTCTGATAATTCATTATTGTGTATAAAAATGCCATTTATTTCTGGGTATTAATTGTATATCCTGCTACATTGCCAAATTTCTTTATTAAATATAGTAGTTTTTTGGTGGAGTCTTTAGGGTTTTCTATGTATAATATCACGTTATCTGCAAATAATAAGTTTTACTTCCTCCTTTCCAATTTGGATGCCTTTTATGTTTTTTTCTCCTTGCATCTAAATTTTGGGTGGGACCCCAATTTACCAAAGAATGGGACCTGGTTTAAACATTCATGCACTTTTTCTTAGGTTCTTCAAGAGAGCCTCACACACATCCCTAAGATCACGTTTGCAGTGTGATGCCCTTGCAATATGAGAACAGTGTTTTGGAATTGAGATGTGTTCACTCTTTTCCCAAACAGCTTGCCTGGTCAGAATTTAGCTGTCTCAGTGGGACTGTCCCTTGCTCACAAAGACCACCAATGAGTTATTGGAGATGCTTGCTTAGCTCTTTGTCCTCTCTCTTAGCCTAGAGATGATGAAGCTTGATAGTGATGCGCTAAAATCATCTCTCTATGCAAGCTTTGGAATCTTGCCCTATTAACCACACTTAGTGACTGCTAAAGATACTTCAAAATGTTTGCATTGAGCCAGCTATGTCTGTCGTTTTTCCTGTGCTTTTTCCACCTGGTGAATTTAAGTAAATATTTCTTAAGAAGCTATGAGCAGTTTGATGTGATTCAAAAATAAAGATCAAGATCTGTTGAGCTAGTTTTAATATTGGTGTTGGATTATGACTAAATATTAGCTTGTAAGTTATCTGTTTATCATAAGGTAAAATAGAGGAAAGCTTGTGAATTTTTCCCCATTTTTTTTTCATTTTCCTTATGCAATCACTACTACTTAATACCACTTTAGTTTACCTCAGAATAGCATAATTTATAATTCTAAGTGATTTTTTAAAAACAAACAAAGAAACAAACAAAAAAAACCATCACTTCCTTCCTTGTTTTTGAAATTCAAACAAGGCAGCCTAACATTTGTCAATGCTCCCCTGCCAGACAGGGGAGTGGAGCAAGTCACCTGCCTCATTCTTCAACTTCCAGGCAGGAACCACTGCTGATTATATTATCGAATGCAGCCAGCTGTCCTTGCAGATAGCCTATTAGTGAGAGACGTTGATGGAACCGACCAACAAATAAACAGGTAAAAATCTCCTCATGCCATTTCCTGCGATTCTGACAAATGAGAGGAATGTGACCCTATTAGCACGCGGGAAAATAAGGTAGAAAACCACTCAGAAAACTCAGCAAGGCGAAATGAGATCCTGCTTCAAACACCTTCTCTCCTGGACCAGAGACCTTTTCCTGAGACCTGTCCTGGGGCCCGCCTTCTGCAGGGCCGGCTGCTCACCCTCTCAGGAAGCTTGACTTCCGATGCTGAAAGGCCGTCCTACCAACGACAGGTGTCTGGAGCAGGGATGAATGTGGACCGAGGCTCATCCAGCAGCGGCCTTTACTCCTTAGAGCAATAGTGGGCTTCTCTGCTTATTTCAGAATCCTCCTAACGGCCTCCTTTCCTAAAGCCAGCAGCGGCAGGTACAAATGCACAACACTTCACAGAGTTCTAAGCAAATAGGTCTTGCTTAAAAAAAAAAATAAAAAAAAATAAAAAAAAAAAAAAATATATATATATATATATATAATTGATTTCAGAGAGGAAGAGGGAGAAAGAGACAGAAACATCATTGATGAGAGAGAAACATTGATCAGCTGCCTCCTGCACACCCCGCGCTGGGGATGGAGCCCGCAACCTGGGCATGTGTCCTAATGGGGAATTGAACCTTGACATCCTGGTTCATAAGTTGATGTTCAACTAATGAGCCACACTGGCTGGGCTGTACTGCTTTTTAGTTTTCTGGAAAACTTTGCAAACAATTGCAAAATTGTAATACATAAACTTTATCTAAATTTTGGAATTGTTCCAAGGATATCTTGCTTTTAAACTGTAATTAGAGGAGCAATCCATCTTTACTGAGATAAACACGGGGAAGGAGAGCATGGGTATGATTCTGTCTGCATGCACATGGCCACCTTAGGAAGCTGGATAAAACTCTCACATCTGGACCAGAGCTGCCCAGTAAGCTGAGACAGACAGAGCCTCCATGACGGCAGGGCACACTCATTCTCCGGGAGTCATGCTGTGGCTCTGAGGTGGTGTTTATTCTGAGATTTATAGACACTTCAGAAGGTTTGATCACTGGCCAAGTGGTTAACAGTGATGATTCATGAGCACCCGGACTATAACAAGAATCCATTAAGCACCGCAGACGACAGGGGCACATGCGGGGAATTGTGGGATTGGAAAAAGCACACCCACCTTCAGCACCACCATGTGTTCCAGGCAAAGCAAGGCGGCCCCGGGCAGTTTGGCCTGTAACTGCATCACTGCTCCTCTTGGACCAATGGTGCTTCCCTGGCTGTGGATTTCTGCTCTGTCGTCCAGTGGCAACAGCCCCTTCTCCCCCCAATTGAACAGCCCTCTGGCTCAGTATCTCCTCTCTCCTTCACTGTTCTCTGCTTGGCTTGGTTGCGTAAGACTGTGATGAAGCAACATTTCCTAACCTCACCAGATCACAGTCATCGCTGGGCCCTTGTTGAATTCAGAACCCGGGGTCAATCTCTGTCAATGCTGAACCAGCAGGACAGAAACTACGTCTTTTAACGGAGGAATCTCCGCTAGGTGACTCCTGTGCTCCCATCAATGTAGGAAGTGTGATGAATGGAAAGAGTAGGCTTATCTCATCCCACGAAAATGTTTATATCAAGGAATGAGTACTTAAATAATACTCCAGTCTCCCCCGCCTCCGAAGTAAAGACTGTATGGAAGATTCAGTATTCTTTACATTATCCAATACTGTTATCTATTCTAAGGTCCTTAGTCATTGTAGATGTGCCACAAAGTAGTTCCTGGCCTCATGGAACTTGGGAGGTTTGTTCATGGTTACACATGGCTCTGTTTTCATTTGTAACCTGAGTAAGAGCATGCACAGGCTGACACACTTCAGCTGTACTCCATGCAGCACTTCTACTGATGATATCATGGTGTCTGTTCAACTCGATACTGTGGCCAGGAGAGACTGTGTAAGGTGTCCATCTGAGACAAGGATGTCCAGTGCAGGGGTCGGGGGCCGTGCTGAGGAAGTAAAGTCTGGGCAAAGCTTCAGCTCGGTCAGTAGTCCCGGCACGGTGGATATAGTTGTAATAGAAGGTGCAAGTCAAGATTGATGGGTAACATATTTCCTAATTGGTAGATTTTTCTTCATTTTACATTTCTGAGTCAAACTATTTATTTTGATCCCTATAAAATTACTTATTAAGCTTATATAACTAATGCCCATTCATTCAATAAGTCTTTATTCACTGGATGGATTATTTTTGTGCCAGCTGTACATTTTACATATCATCAGAGCTAGATCTTTCTTCATTCTCTACTCCGATGGAGTAAAAATTATACACAGTTACTGCTTCTACCTGCTTCTTTCTGGGAGCAGAACAAAGAAGTCTGTGTCATGAAATCCCAGGAGTTTGTGTGGATATTCACAAGCTAGGAAGCGATTCTGTCCTGCTCTCCTTCCTTTACCTGCCTTTACCTGCCTTTACCTGCTTGGAGAAGGTTCAAGTGTTCCTTCCCCAAGACTGAGTCCACTCTGCCAGGAAGGAAAAAGTATGTTGCTGCATAGAAAGAAAACAAGATATATGCAGTCAGGGCCGTGATAGGGGAGGTTCTCAGATGAGGCACCTATTTATCTTTAATCACATCAGCCAAAAATACAGTTTCTGATGTGCCACAGAATTTCAGTAATTGGTTTCAATGTGCCATGAGATTTGAAAGGTGAAAGCTGCTAGTGTAGATGACCTGCAAAGCCCTGCGTCCACTTTTCTTTCCATTTCATCCCCCCCAGAGTCCCGAAGGCCACAGCGTCTAGGGCCAATGAGGTGGGTGAGCAGCGGAAGGCAGCAGCGGGCTGGGGTGTCTATTCGGCTCACAAAGGTGACCCATGCCCTTCCAGTCTCGCTCAGCTAAGTCACATGGGCACAGGACATCTGCCCAGCTGGGAGGGTTTGTGTTGCAGGAAAACAATGCAACCCCGGGAAGCACGCTGTAAATATTTACCAGCAATCCACTGTCAGAGCATTTTCCTTATCTGCACACGACTGGGAGCCATCCATTCATCTGAAGGTCCAGATGGCATCTCTGCAGAAGCAGCCACAGTGGCTGGTGGACGGGAGTTTTGTTTGTTTGTATGTTTGTTTGTTTGAGGTTGGGAGAGCTGTGTCACCCACACCCAACTCCGGGCTGTGGCCAGGCCCTAACCACAATGGGGCACAGTCCACATTCCTCTCTGGCCATGGTTTTGGAGCCCTGCCAGAAGGTTGGCAAGCCAAGTTCTCAGGACTCAAAGTGAGAAGGAATGGCTGTCCCGGGGAAGAGGACCATAACCACTAGGCACTCACCAGCAACCCACACTCACAGGCCTCGTCCCCACGGATGCTCTCCTGCCACCGGAAGACAGCAAGAAAGGGACAACCTGAACTTTTACTTCTTCTCTCAACCAGGCAGCACAGAGAGCCGAAGCTGTGAGCAAATTATCAGATTCGCTTTAGAATGATATGATTATTCCCGCTGGTTTCTCATGAATAGGATCGTTTTGTGTAGTTTTGGTTCTTTTGTGAGTGTCGCTGCCCCTTTCTCTAATGGACTATTTACTGCCCCTCTTGGGCTCTGAAATGACAGTTTTCATCCTACTGTGCTGCTCCGCTCCGCGTGATGTGTGCCTGCGGGTGGCTGCCCCTGCGACTCTGCGTGTGGCTCTGCGTGCGGTGAGTGATGAGCAGGTAGGCGCGCCCTGTGCAATCCTCCGGGAGCTGGAAAGCATACTTTGGAGACAGCACCACCATCATGGTGTCCGCTAGAGTCGATGACACATCACAGGAGAGCGTTTCCAAACCACTGTTAGTGCTCATTGCAAGGCTGACCCGCTTAGCAAAGTCACAGGACTGCCGGTGTTTGCAGGGCTGCCAGAAAACTTCTCTCGGACGTCGGATGGTGCTTCAGGGAAGGATGGGTGATTGGTCCATGGGGTGTTGGCATCTTCTGGAAGTTTCCCTGTGTCCTGAGCTTTTGAATACGAGTCTCTGGTGGTCGAGACACTGAGGCTCGCGGGACTCCGCCACCCTGTGTGAGGACAAAGCTGGGGACCTCCCCTCAGAGTCCTACCCTCCCCCTCCTGCCCTGGAGCTGCAGCTTCTCAGTTTTCAGGAGAAAATTTAAAAAAATAAAATAAATAAATTCACAGCAATTGGTTGTCCTCCTAGTGTGTATCTGAGCTAAGGCTATAACTTTTTCCTTATTGTTATTTCTAACGTGTGACCTCATTTTGCTATGCACTACCTTCTCCTAAAGACACACAGATAAAGTGAGCGCAGTGCTACCCCAAGCCCTTCCTCCCCAGCAGCCATGCGCCCGCGGATTGCTGACGAGCAATAAAAAGGAAGAGCAGCTATTTCATAAAAATCCGTCCTAATGAGGCTCAAAAATATAAGTGGTCAAAACCCAAATTTAAATGCCAGACTTTGGAAAATAAGCACATGCCACTTTTCTATGTATGGGCGTGCTATGTAGCAACTCAGGCCTTGATTAGGTTTTTAAAGTATTTTCATTAGTTTACCATTACTTATTGTCATTTCTGAAGGTTGGAATGCTGCCAATCAGTCCTCAATATTGAGCCCCAGGCCTGTGAGAACATGGAGTCTCTTCCCTTTCCCTGGGGCACTGGGCCTCGCTTATGTGTGTTTCTTTCTCTTCCTCCTCATGGACGCATGCCTGGCCCAGGCTCCATGGTTGCCCTCCTGTCTCATGGGAACTTCATTCATTTCTGCACCTTCTCCATGCGACATCTGTGCGTAGAATTCTCGAAACCATCAGACTGGCTGATCCCGACCTCATGTTTCAGCTTCAGGTTGCCCGCCTGACCTTCCCAACAGTTTGCTTTGAAGTATCAGCACATCGCAAACTGAATGTGTGGTTTCCTCCCCGGATTTCCTCTTCCTCTGGCGGCCAGCGGGCTCAGAACCTGGGCCCCACCTGGGTTTGCACCCCCTCCTCGGCTCCCTACACCCCAGCCAGTTCCCAGAGCTGGGCACTCAGTGGAGGGAGACTCCCAGCTCTCGCCTGCAGAAGCCAACAACCGGGAGGGTGACAAGCAACAAGGATTCCCTCGGGACACGCTACCTGGCTCTGCAATCGTGTTTCTTTCTCTCTTTTTCTCTCTGAAATGAATGCAGGTAATTTTCTGGCCCAGAAATGTGCCCACTGGGAAGAATAGTCCCTTAAGTAGCCTGATAAAAAACAAGCCCATGCCACGGGGCAGTGTGACTTCGCCCCGTTCTCCAGGGATTGTGGAACATGGGGAACGGCCTTGAGATTTCGGGGTGCAGGGACTGACAGAGGGGAGGAGGCAATGTGTCCCAGGCAGGGGCAACAGGCTACGCTGCCATTTTAATAAATGCTTGTGTCTTATTCAAAGACAAAAAACAAAAAACAAAAAAAACAACAACACACCAGAAGGAGACTTGTTGGGACCCCTTGTTAATTTAATGTGAGTGAAGCTACATGAAGTGAAGTCTCCTACAGGCCAGTTGTATGAATGCAGATGAACCTAACATGCTCCTTCGTCCCCAGGAAGGTGGTGGTATCTGGCCTCCTTGCTCGCACCAATGCCCCAGCTGTGCTTACAGGAATTCAGAGCTTCCTAGCTCTGTGTTCATGTGTGTGACCTACAAGCTACCTCCTGCCAGCGACCGTTCCTACAGCCCTAATTAGAAAGTTTGTCTTCCTGGTGGTGCAAATAGGAAACCAAATACAGGAGGGTTTTAATATGGAGCAATAGTCGCCGTTTTCTTGTTTAAATCACCGAGCTCGTTATTTTCATATAACGGGAGATTACCATCACTGCGACACAGAGTTCGGGCCTGGGAGGAAGGCCCGACCACGAACAGGCCCATCCTGCTGTGAGCACGGGGTGTGTGTGTGTGGGGGGTGGGGGGGTGGGGGGAGTTTTGAATGAGTCCGTGGAAAGGATGAAGCACTGGGACCCTTGTGGTCTCATGGGCCTTGCACCTGTTTCTACGTCAGGCACCGACATCCATCTCCTCAGAGCCCTCATGCTTCCTGGAGTAGAAACCTCTCAGTCAAGTTTAGCACAGGTTATGATGTCGGAACTGTTGGCTGCTTCTGCAAGCTACGGCTTATGACACCCTGGTGGCCACTGACCGCTCATTAGCAGCTACATTTGTCAGCTGGAATAGCTTTTACCACCGGGTTTGAGTCTGTCTCCTGAACTTGTGGCATCAGGGGAAAATGAGGGAATTTCTTCCAAGCAGCTCTTTGGTTTGACTGTGGACCAGTGAGAAAAATAATGTACCTGTCAAGGGCCTCATTTGCCCAGATTCAGGTAATAAATAGCCCCTGTGCCTAGAGCTAACCTATTATTCCTCATTATCCTCTTGGGACTTGGTTTGGGTTACAATACGTGTTCTGGACAATAATGTGATTGAAATGACAAGTTGGTTGATTTAGAATATTTTCAATCCATGATTTCTATATGTGGTTGAGACTGGTTAAGTGATTAGGTGGTTTGGCAAAATTCATCTTTCAAAATTTGAGCCTTTTTTTCAGAATTTATAGTATATCAGACTTTTCCTTGTCTAGTTCTATTTTCTGTTATAGATTACCACTTTGTATTTTAATGCAGAAAACTATAGGAAAGGAATAAAACAGCTGTTAGCCAAATCATCTAAATTGCATTGCTATTATAATTTTTCCTAATTTTTAATTCCAAGAATGTTGGGCTCAGGGGTCTAAAGCATTAGAAAGAGGAGGAATGTGATGCTATGGTCTAGAATGAGGAGGCTTTTATCTCACACTGGACCTGGGCCTTGTGACTTACAGAAGCTTCTGGAAGTAACAGAATCAGAAGCCCTGCACAGCATCAGTGTTTTTATAAGGACGTGGTAAAGCTATTGCCTTTTCTTGAAAATGTATAATGGAATTCGCTTCCAAATGTATTATGCACATGATCTGTATGTTGCATTATCTCATTGCTAAGGAAGACCTTTACTGCTCTAATTTTAGAATTCAAAAAATCCCGTGAGTCCCCTGATACCAGGGAGAGCTTTCAGCCCTACTTTATGGAGGACCATGACATTTTTGCAAAGTAAAACGCTACGTGTACTTTAATTTCTTGCTTCTTGAATGTAAATCTTAGATGAAAAGAGTATTTTTAGTTTATTCTACTAATAAATGCTTATATCAACAGAATAACAAATGCTCTCTCTACATAAACATGGACACAGATAGCAAAAGCAGAAAACATTAACCACAGTTCTTTCATTTGCACAGAAGAGTTGTAATATTGTCAACCAATAGCTACAGATCTTTCAGATGGAATTTGTTCATTCATAGGATGTTGTTTTCTTCATGCATTCCAAAATAGCACAGATTTTTATTATTTCCTCACTTTCTACTTCTACTAGACCTTTAACATTTAAATTAATGGGATGGTGTATGAATGAATTAAAATTTGCTACCTTCATAAACAAATTGAGTAAGAGGTAATCATTACTTTAAAAAGATGATGTGGATAGCCCTTTAACAGCCTTTCCTTTTTCCTAAGATTTCTTTTAAAAAATATGGAATTCATTGGAATGACATTGGTAAATAAAATTATAAATATTCCAGGTGTACAATTCTACAAGACATCACCTGTATATTGAACTGTATGTTTAACACCCCAAGTGAGGTCTCCTTCCATTACCATTTATTCCCTTTTACCTTCTTCTGCCTCCCCCACCCTTCTTTCCCTCTGGATCACCAGATGGTTGGCTGTGTCTAAAGGCTGTTTTATGCTTAATCACTTCACCCTTTTTCACCCGGTGACCCACCCCCAGCAGCTCTCAGTCTGTTCTCTGTCTCTATGAGTCTGTTTTTATTTTACTCATTTTGTTCATTAGATCATGTGATCATTTGTTTTTCTCTGACTAGTTTGTTTCACTGAGCATAATAACTCTCCAGGTCCATTCGTGTTGTCACAAAAAATAAGATATCCTTCTTTTTAAATATTCTTAAGAAATTTATTTTATTATGTCTATATTATTAATATGGTGCCCAAAGTAGCACACATACCCCACAGGGCAGAGGACAATTTGATTTTAAGGGAGAGATTCAAGAATGAGTTATTAACAGAGAATTTTTTGCATTTCTTATGGTTCTAGGGGCCTCATATATTGTGGCATATTTATGCATTTCAGTTCTCTATTTTATGTTTTGAAATGTTATTTGCTATTTTTCCATATCACTTCATATTATTATTATTATTATTATTATTATTATTATTTTAACAATTTCTTAGTGATGTCTTCCTCAGTACTTCAGTTGTCCTTTCGTTCTTGTATTTTTCTCTTTCATGGATGCCATGTTCTTCGGAAGTTTGTTTAGACCAAGTTAATGGCCTTTTAGGCTTCCTCCATATGAACAGTTCACTTTTTGAATAATATGATTCTATGTATTGGGGGGAATCAGAATTTCAGAGATGCTTAGGTGGGACATGGCCAAAAAGGGCAGGGAACCACTGGTCTCAACATAAGTCCGCCTACTCCAATAGTTGAAATAGGACCTCTGAAAATTTGGACCTGGTCCTTTAAGCCAGATGACATAGCACTGTAAGGTGTATGTCTGTATTCGTTCTGATCCCGTTTCCTCACCCACAGTGCTAAGGCTCATGTCTCCTGTCAGGTTCGACACGAAACAGACACTGAGGTGGCCGAGGTGGCTGGTGGGACAAGCGCTCTCAGGAATGGCGGCTGTGAGCAAGTGGGGCTCCCAGAGAAGCTGAGCTTCTAGAGCTGCAGGGCCTGAGCCAGTGTCAGAGGGTGTCCCTGACTGAAGCGTCCTGCAGTGATTCAGGCCTCTGCACCTCCTCAGCAACAAGTCCCTGGGTGCAGGCTGCCCTGGGGAAAGGGTATGTCATGTTGAAGGTGACAACTATTTTAGCCAAAGGAAATTTCTAGGAGGTAGCTTAAAAGCTAACCCTTCTGGTCGCTGGTGAATGCCTTGTTTCTGAGAGGGGGTTTTGGGTGGCACACTGCAATTGTCTTAAAAATGTGGGCCTATGCTTATGCCTAGCATCTGCTTTACACATGGCAATTGTGATTAACAGTAGCCATGATGATGATAATGATGATGATGATGAAGAAGAAGAATGAGGATCCATAGAATTTTTCGGAGGAGCCCATGGGATTACATACACATTACTTAACACTTATTAAATGCTATAAAATAATACAATTTAAATATAAGGTGGTTGCTTCCTTTTGAGGCCAATTTCCAGCAGGTTGTTTCTATGCACACACACTGCAAAAGGCTGATGGCCATTTCAATCATTGTAACAGCCTCTCACATCACAGAGTCCACTCCTTCTTGTCAGGGGTACCCAACATGGCACACGCTCCACGGAGGTTTAATTCAAAGGCCAAATATAACCGTGCATGGTGGCCCAACCTAAGCGTTTTGAGAGGGACTTCCTTACGCATTACATTTTCCATTGGCCAGTTAACTGGCTTTGAATTATTTTTAATGGATAAAGCATTTTAGCAGCATTCTCTAGAGACTGCTGTAATTCCAAATGGAGCATTTCCAATTAATCTAAGAAAGACATTATATAAACACAAGTTAACAATCTCGTGGCAATAGATGATAACAATATTGCTGCGAATTATCATAGGTTTATTCGCTAAGCAATTCAAAGAGTTATTCCAGACATAATCAAACCCAGCCTTGCATCTCCGCAGACTCTTTGGATGCAGGTATTATTGCCCCATAATTAACCCCGAGGGGAGACGTTTAGGATGAATTATCATTCAGCCTTTTCTAAGCCTTAAATTATGAAAATCCACTGACTACTCAGTAGACATATTTATCAGTTCTATGGCTGTGTGTGTGTGTGTGTGAAGAGTAGAAGGTTATGAAAATGAAAATTATTTTTAAAAAATAAATTACAAAATCCAAAGAAGAATAAATACTTCTCATGCACCACTTGTTATTGGGTACTTTCTACCCTTATAACTATAACTATAAAACTATAATTATAACTATACTATAATTATAACTATAACTATAACTATATATATACAACTATATATATAACTATATATAGTTATACATATAATTATATAAAACTATATATAGTTATATATATATAAAAAACTATATATATATATATATATCTTAGCTGGAGCCCTAAGTTTCTTTTGCGATTACATGTAATGCCATTTGCCAACAAGATTTCTGGTAGAAGACCAGGCTAAAAGCACAGAATATGTGTTTCGTTAGTGAGTGCTTATGGTGCTTTTATCTTCCAAGTCACACTCCAATCTACTTTGCACAAAGTAAGGGAGAGAGCTCCTAGTGCAGAAACAGCCACTAAAACTACCAACAGCAGGTGCAGGTAGACCCAGAGGTATGGATGAGCGCGTGATCAGGTAGCAGCTCTGACTACATTTGTATATACTGTACCAATACACATGCCCTACACCAATAGGTCGTCAAAACCAGTCTGAGCATGTTTCATATTTCTCCTCATTGTCTGAGATACATGAGCTCTTGGCAACACAATACCTCTTGAGTAACCCCCTTCCCTCTGACCCCGGAATTCTGGCTCTGAAGATAAGTAGTGTTCTGGTCTATGAGAATTATATTATAGAGCATTTTCTTTCTTCTGAGGGCCACTCACACTCAGTGAGCATGCGGCCCTGACATGTGTAAGTGAGAAAGTATTTGCATATGTCTTCTATCCTGAAGCAGCTGCTGTGTTCACACTCTTGAGGTCAATGGGAAACCTAACTTCAAGGTGACTGTCCGGGGATGTTGGTGAGAAAGAGAAAGTATTTCAGATGTAGGATGTCCTAAAAGAAAAGCTACTGTGCTTGAGGAAAATCCCTTACATTATTTCTATTTGCTACAAAACAAATGGAATGCCAGTTTCAAAATTCCCACTGCTCACAGGGAAATAAATATCAAAGATGACACCGGAAAGACAGGGGCAAGGAAGGGCTCATGTAAATGAGCCAATGGCCCGTTCCCTTCGCTGTGATGGAGAATGAACTCTGTACCTGGCCCCGCTGTGCACATTCTCAAACTGTGGACACTGAGTGTCTCCTGGGCAACCACCTAATATTAAAAAAAAAACAAAACCACGCAATGAAAATCACAGGATCGGGGTAATTTCTATTTTTTCTGCCAATGAGGACAAGCACAGTCAAACTTTTACATTGTAATTTAGAATTCTGAACACTGACACTGTGATTCTGTTCCTCTTGGGCTCAAATGTTCCCCCATCCCTTCCTGTCCCTGTATTCACATTATATCAACATCAACACAAGCAGAAGCCTTCTCTGAGGGGGCTCTGTCATCGGTGATGGGAACCAGGAGGAATAAGAGAGACTTGATTTCTGGGAATGGATGACCTGCGACTTGACTGAATTGGATGTGACTGAAGAAGTTCAGTTTCTATCTGCTCTATCTCTAGTTTATTATTGCGGTCCCGACAATAATAAAAAGAATAAGAAATGCTGAACTAAAAAAAGAATGTCTTAAACCATGGCAAATCAGTTAGATTAAACGCTGAGTGATAACCAATTTGCTGCTCATCCAGCACTATCTTGTGATGGGTGGAACTGTATTCAACTGGACACTGATTCTCAAGAACACAAAGCTCTGTAAGACATGGGGAGCTCTCTGCTGTTAACTTTCTCTCTAATAGCAAAGTACAAGAACATAAAGAGCTATGTGGGGGGTAAAATGTGGTGAATTCAACAGGATAAATATAAATGAAGGACTATAGGAATTTAAAGGAAATAAATAGATCCAAGAACTGAATGACCCCAGATTTGGAACAGCAAACAGAGGGCATGAATTGAAGGAGAAACTCGCAGGCATGAGGACTGCAGGAGGCGGGAGTCCCACAGAGACAGGCCTGCCCAGTCATCTCTTGGTCCTCTCCCACTCTGCGATCCTGCAGCTGAGGGAGGGAGATGCCACAGCTGGTTGTGGGGCAGAGAGGCTCTGTATTTGCTCTGTACAGCACCCGAGACAAGCGTTGTGTGATGGAAAAGCTGACTTTTTAATGTCATCTATCTTGTTTGAGTGAAGGTCAGCCTGCATTTATATGGTGAGTGTGACTAGCAGCTCCTGTGTAAATGGGCACAGGTGCCCACTGCCCGCCTGCCACAGACTCAGCAGCTCCTGCACTGGGGCTCGCTCTCCCCTCCCAGCATCAGCCTTGTGCATACATGATCACCTTTCCCTGCGGGAACCCTTCAGCGATTCCCTTCTCCGTTAGAGCGTCCTGAAGTTACCTGTGTGACATGCAAAGGTTCACTGTGACCTGGTCTCTGCGTACCTTCACCTCCTCCTATTCTTCACGCTCAGGAAACGTACGCCTTCCCCTGCCTCAGCACCTTTTCACTTTCTAGGCCTCTCTTCCCTCACCTCTTTGTCTAACAAATTTCATTAAGGCTCAGGTAACCTTTTATTTATTTATTTATTTATTTATTTATTTATTTATTGCGACAAACTATTTCTCCGGTAGCTCTAGGTGCTTTCTATCTCTGTATCTCCCCAAACACAACCCGGAACACCAGTAAGTACTACATCAATGCTGGCTCCTTTCTCCCGCTCTCCGGGGTGACAGCATGGCAGTGTCTGCTCTACTTGCTGCCAAGCTTTTGCAGTGTCACTGGGGGAAGAGAAGGAGTCCTCGAGGAAGAAGTTTACTACAATGTAAATTTTACAGGGGCAAATATTAATCTCTTTAGTTCACAAATGCTGCAAACTCTCAGAGCAATGCTTGCAGAGCATTAGGAGCACAAGAAACATGAGCAGAAAGAATTGATTATCAATATTTTCATATTTTCCACAGTCATCCATTTTGACCATTCTCAAGTACCCAAAGTCTGTCAACCAACTTACAGTCTAAAATGATTTTTGTGCCTTTACCAAATAGAGAATCAAAAGCAACCACAAATCGCCAAACCTGCTAACTCTTTTGTAGCTGCTGCTTTCCCCAGGCAAAGAAAGTGACTGCATCAGGAGAAAAACACACAAATAGACACAGAACCCGAATACCAGCTCATTGAAACGGAACCCCAAGCAAGGCTTGCCTACATCTACTTCCCACACCGAGAGCTCCATTCCTGCCAAGCCCAGCAGACCACTCCTGTCGCCTCTCACTGTGCATCCATCCAATATACTCAGCAAATACGAACAGACTGGCCAGAGAACATATACATATAACCCACAGACACATGTGGTGATGGCCAGAGCGAAGGCGGGGCAGGGGCTGGGAGGGGTGGGCAAAGGAGGGGGATATGCGGAAATCTGTGATAGTGTCAACAATAAAAAAAAGCAAACATTTAAAAAAAATAAATATATAATATATCAGCAAATGTAATTAAAGCTCATGGTTTACTCATTTGTAAGGACTCCAATACCTCGCTTATCATTAAACCCAATGGCTTCCAATGCGTAAGTTCACTGCTATGTGAGCTGATCAGAGACAGATCCAATGGGCTCCATTAATATTAATTTGTGGTTAACTCTTGCTTAATCTAAACATCGGTCTCCTAGGTACAGAATTGTGTTCATATACACATCAATTTGTGTTAATTTTGGAAGTTAAATAGCAGGGGGCATCATGTCAAAATCATTAATGAAACCTTAATAGAAAACATCTATTGTGTCCTGTTCACAGTCACATCCTTTAATTGGGTAATGTTATTAAGTAAAAGAAAATCTATTAAGAATAACTTTGTCACATTACTAGTTTATTGCTCTTGATTTCATTACCCACTCTCCGGTGGATATATAATCTCACTATTTTTTTTTATCTATTATGATTGAACGATCATTTATATGAATAGGCATTTTCTCTAAGGGAGACGTGGGTTTTATAAATGATTCAGTATTTTGGTCAACGATGTTCTTTAAGATACAAACCAAATAGTTATGAGAAAACGAGTATTATTTATTCCAAGTTCTGTATCCGTTTTGCCATTGGTATCTAGTTATGAAGTTTGAAGTACTTCCTAGCTGTTCATTTGTATTTTCCTCTCCTACTGAACATGGCTAAAAAAAGGAACTCCCTGATTAAGAAGGATCTTAGTTGGAAGTTTTTCATTTGTATATTCTTTTACTCAGAATATGATTTTTGGAAAATTTTCAGGGGGTAAAATAGTTTTACAACCTGATGACATCAATGCTTTTGTTTCAACATTGGCTCTACCCCCTGACACTTTCTCATGGCGGCACACAGGGGGAGAGCACATTCGGTTTTATTCACTACCCATCTCACTATAGACTTTTCCTCAGAGAAACACACAGATTAGACAGACTGTCACAAACCCCTCTTCAAGCTCCCTGATTTTGTTTATGCTTGTCATTTCAAAAAGAAACAACAGACATTTTAATTATAACACCAGAATACAGCCTAATTTGTTAGGGAAAATTAGCATCCTTTCTCAACACTCAATGCCCATTATTTCTTAATTATCCTAAAAATGGCTTGTGCCAGAGCTTCCCAGGAGGACCGATGCTCACTTTCCTTTTCATTGTTTTGTGGTTCGTTCATAGAGTCCACGATGAACACAGGACTGTTCTTAGTGTCCAAGAGCTGTTCAGAAGGGGTAGGAGTCATTATTTCATAACCCCGTGGTATTTGTGAGGCTTTCTTTTAATTTGCTCCTGGTACTTTGTATTGAAACCCCTCAAAGAATTAGGAGAAATTACTGCTACTTCTGTATTTCCACAGATGGACTTACTATCAACAACAACAACAATAGCAAAATGCTTGTAAAATACAAAACTAGGGAAATCTGGGCTGTTTGTTTGATCCTAAGAGAGGGTAACAGGCAGGCCCAATGGGAGATTTACGGCATCATTTTTCTATTTATGGGTCTAGTAGGAAACGGCCTCCAAAATTCAACCCTCTCGCATGTGACCTTTACATTTGTATTTTTCCTTTGAAAAGTAAAATAAAAATTGGCTTTTAAAAGTAACATAGGCAGGAATGAAGCCACATAGAAAACTGTAAGCACAGGAGTGAAAATCCCTTGAAATTGTACCACCCAAGGGGACTGGCTGTAACATTCTGGCCTGGGTCCAGGTGTCTCTCAGTGCATTTATATCCGTTCATCTAGCCATGTATCCAGCAAGCATTTCCTGTGTACTTACCATGCGCTAGTCATTATTCCAGACCTAGAGGCATTACAGAGGGGGATGGGAGAGCAGCCTCTGCTGCCTGCTATAACTGTTTGCCTGGGAAGGAGGGAAAGGAGCTTGGGTCTCGCCTTCTAAACAGTGACTTCCAGGCTGTGCACTGCAGGACCAGGACTTGTAACACATGGAACACCTACTCAGCCAGGCCCTGACCTCTGTTCTTTTAGAATCTAAGGCTTAGTCAATAAAAAAAATGAAAACAGCCAACAGGACAACAGCCACCTGGTGTGAACAAATCAGAATCACACCTGCTTTTATTGGCTGTTCAGCACAAAGGCATTTTGGGTGCAGAGGATGCCAGTGATTAGCTTAAGTTCATGGTCGGCAAACTGTGGCTCCTGAGCCACATGCAGGTCTTTGGCCCCTTGAGTGTGGCTCTTCCACAAAATACCACGGCCTGGGCGAGTCTATTTTGAAGACGTAGCATTAGAAGAAGTTTGCGTTTAAAACATTTGGCTCTCCAAAGAAATTTCAATCGTTGTGCTGTTGATATTTGGCTCTGCTGACTAATGAGTTTGCAGACCGCTGGCTTAGGTGCCCTGCGAAGACATGGGCTGTAGGTGGCTGCTGCTCTGGACAGAGATGAGCAGCTGGAGGCCCAGGGCGGGACGGGGGATGGGAGAGCTCCCCGCCGGGCTCCCAGCTCCTCCTTATATGGCATTCCTCCAGAGAGGCCTCCAGGGTCCCTCCTTGGAGTCATTCTTCATTCACTTCTCTCTCCACCCCCAAATCCGTTCCTTCACCCAGGCTTCTGTCAATGTGTCTCAAAAACTTTCACATGAAAATACTCACTGCCTGACAAGCTCCTTAACCTAATTTTAGTCCTGAAACTTTTCTATCTGCTGGTATGTTCTAGCAAGTATTTTTCATATAAAGTCCATTTTTTGGTAATATACTGCAAATAATAATTTTTTAATTGAAAAGACAATTAAGTTACAAATGTCAGAGCTACATTTATATTTCCCAAAAAATAATAGAAGAGGAAGCTTGTGGAATGACAGCTAAAACAGCTAAAGTCTTATTTTATTTCCAATGTATATTATACCATGCTGGTGATATTAATGTACAAAATCTTAATAAATGCATGTTAGTTAAGATATTATTTACTATATTAATTTTGTGGTCATGGTTAAGTCAGATTAACAAAAGGTCCAATACCTCTATTTTTTAGTTAGATAATCCCTTTCTATCTCAGGGAAAGTTTGTATGCATGCTAATGTACATTATCTGATTATTAAAATTATTCCATTGCTTTGGAATTGCTTCATATTCCACAGTAAAATTATTCAATTGCTTTAGAATTGCTTCATATTCCAGTGACAAAACTTATTTTTAAAAATTCTGTATTTCCCCCCCAAAATAGTAGGTATCACATCTGAAACATGATTTACAACCTCAGATTATATCTAAAAGGAAAAAGCTCTATTTCCCCATCGTGCCATATTTAATAACATTCCCCTCAATAGGAATTCCTTGGTATGTGTTTTGACTTATTGCTGAACACACTCACACTTTCAAATGTTCAGTGTGTTGCTCCTATTTTAATTCTCTTTTGCTTGCATTTTGGTGCTTGCATCCCCTGGTATTGCCCCTGGCATTGCCCCTGGCATGGCTGGATTCCTCTGGGCCAGGAGCTTACTGGCCCCTTCCCACACCAAGCACCATGCTGCCCTGCGGTGGGCATTCAGTGAGAGCACGTGACACCCCCCCACTAAGGTCTCTCCCCAGTCACCTCAGGGGCACACGCTGCTGGTGGTGTCTGACCACCAGAGGGCACACCTGAGGCTCAAGATCAAGGTGGCTCTGGAACTGGCCCCGTGGCCCCGTGGCCAGGAAGCTGTGAGGTCTGAATACAAGGAGTGTCTGTGGAAGGGACGCCATGGGCTGGGGGTGGGCCCTTCTGCTTGTCTGGACGCAGCGCCCATGAGAAGAGATGGCTGAAGAGGGCCCACAGGGGTCTTTCCTGCCATGTCCCCGGAGAGAGAAGGACCAGCGTCCTAGGCCTACAGATGCTTTTGGGTGAGAGTTCTGAGAACAATGACGGAGCTTCGGCTGAAAGCATTCCCACACTGAGCATTTATAGAGGGTTTCTTCCAATTGAGAGTTCACCTTCTTAAAGGGACTGGTGTGAAAGGCTCTACCACATACTATTTGTATGTTTGTAATAGAAATCAAGGACTGGGAGTTGGCAGTTACATGCATGCTATAATACATCATGGGGTTTCTCGCTAGTGCATGCTTGCTAAGTTTTACTGAGATGGGATTTCAAATGGGAGATTTTCACCTTTCATTACATTCTCCAGGCTTCTTCCCTCTGTATTTGTGTGTCCTCTGACAACCAGTGAGGGAGGGCTGACTTAGCTAAAAGAGTTCCCACATTCATTACATTCACCGAGTTTCCCCATGATCTAAACTCCCTAAGGTGTCCCCATGATCTAAACCTAAGGTGAAATAAAAACTATGTTATTTCCAAAGCCTTTTTCATGTTTATAGTCAAGATAACTTCAAATTTTCAACCTTATGAAGCTGAGTCAGGTTACAGTTATGTACCTTATCATTGCTTTGTCAGTTTCTGGTCAGGAAAGGAGAAATATACTCGTTGTTTTATCTATATAAAGAATTTTAATATATGGAATTGGTTGAAAAGGTATTGAGGGGACCCTAAAACCAGAAACACTGACATACCCCAGAACTAACAACTGCAGGAACCCACCGCCTCTAGGACTAGGGAACAATGGGCAGAAGCTGAGAATGTCCTAAGCCAGTGGTCGGTAAACTCATCAGTCAACAGAGCCAAATATCAGCAGTATGACGATTGAAATTTCTTCGGAGAGCCAAATTTTTTAAACTTAAACTTCTTCTAACGCCACTTCTTCACTGACCCAGGGCGTGGTATTTTGTGGAAGAGCCACACTCAAGGGGCCAAAGAGCCGAATCTGGCTCGTGAGCTGCAGTTTGCCGACCAGTCGTAAAATAGAAGCATGACGTAGGGGCCTACAGGGCCCCTTGTAGGCAGACTTGTAAGAAATGTTGTTGGCAGATCAGAGGAGGAGCCTGGAATCTGGGGCACAGACCTATGGGAAGGGGACACTCTGGCTGCTGCTGGTGCATCTGATGAGTTGGGATCAGGCTGGTCCTGAGAACCCAGAGAGACCAGGGACTGGGAGCTACCTGATGCTTCTAGAACCAAAGAGCATGGCCAGGATGACCCTGACAAGTAGGTCCCTTTCCCGTCCTCTCTTACCTGACAGTCTCCAGCTGGTTCCGCTGCTGGTGGAAATCTTAGCTTCAGCATCACGTGATCACGCAGCAGAATCCAAAGTCAACAGCTTGTCAAAGGGCATCCGGCCCATCTTCCAGACCCCCTCCCTGGGATGCTGGTCAGTGCTGGTCTCTGCTGTTGGCAGATTACGTTTCCAATAGTAGCGACAGCAGGATCAGCTGAAGGGGAGCTCCTTGGTTGGCCTGTGGGGGCAGCCCCATGGACAATGGTTAGGTCCCTGGGCAGGTGCGGGGTGGCTCAGGAATGAACACAACAAGCTGTCCTTTCCCTGAAATCCGAAACCACGTCTACAGCGGATGCTCCTCAATGAGCGTGAGCACGGAGAGCGAGGTCGCATACTCCGTGCACGCTGGACGCTCCTCCACACACTCTGCTCAGGAACGGCCGTGCTTCTGAGAATCCAGTCAAACCCTCAGGCCCACCCCAGTCAGAACAGAGCCATACACGAGGCTCTGGTCCAGGCACAGTGGACAAGCAAAGGTAAGGATCCAAAGTCTCCCAAAGGGAGGACTTCCTTCCCACACTGTTTCCAAGGACCTCCCTGTGGCCCCAGGGTCACAGGCAGACACATCCACGAAGTCTGGTGGGAACGTGGACATGCAGGCATGTGTCTCTGCTCGGAGGCCAGCTCCCAGCAGCTGGATCCCAAACCTCACGGCGATCAGCCCGGAATTCTCACAGCTGCTCTCCCTCCTTCGGGCCCAGGCGTCTCTGGTTAAATGGAGGTAACTAAGTCCTGTTTCTCAGCAGCGGGTAGTTCCGTGCCGTCATGGATGCAGTGAAGAGCTGGTTCCGCAGAGACTCCCCATGGCCCAGCCAGGCAGAGGGGCGTCTGGTGGGAACCTGGAGCCTTAACTTGGTCCTAGCAACTCTCAGCTCACTGCACCTGCTTCTTCCCCAGGGAGGAGGCCAAACGCCCTGTCCTCCAGGGCTGCCTGGAGGCCCCGGGGCCCGGCAAAGCTGCCTCCACTCTCCTGGGGGGCCTGGCCTGGGGGCGTGGGCAGATCACTCTGCTCAAGGTCAGGGCTGCCCAGTCTGTGCAGTTCCAATGCTGGGCTGATGCCTCACGCGCCCTGCGGGGGAGCCACACCCCCCTGCACACAGCTCCATGGGGGCCTTCCTCCTCCCTCTTCCTCATCCCAGACACCTGCAGGGGCACCTGGGCTGCCTGCTCTCAGCACCTGCATCTGAGCACCAGCCGCCTGGGGCCTGCTGCAGGGACAGGTCGGAGCCAGGGGAGGCTGTTGGGAGGCCTGCCAGAGGGGGCGGGGGAGGCTGTCACTCCCCACAAGGCACATCTCCAAGGGCTGCACTTTCCAAGGCAGAGGGTGTCCCTGGCGGGTGAGGCCCTCTGTGGGTGGTCCTGACACAGGCCCCGCTGGGCCAACACAGCATGACCCCATCACCCCCTGCTCCCGGACTGAAGCCCACAGCCTGGCTGCCCGCCCTCCACCCTCGGAACCCCGTCTGGCCATGGCCACCGGCACGCCCCACCCCGGCCTGCTGGTGCCATCCTGGCGGGTGAGGGCAGGGATGAGCCCACAAAGCCTGTGGCCTAGGCGCCCTCCCATCACCCACCACCACCACCACACACACACACACACACACACACATACACACTCACACACACTCACACACACTCACACACATACACACTCACACACACTCACACACACACACACACACACACACACACACACACTGAGTGGCCAGATTATTATGATCCCTGAACACATAATAATCTGGCCACTCAGTGTGTGTGTGTGTGTGTGTGTGTGTGTGTGTATACTCTCTCTCTCTCTCTCTTTATATATATATATATATATATATATATATATATATATATATATATATATAATCTTATTGAATCTTATTGAAAGAATATAAACCTTTTCATATATCCTTGGAAATTTTATGAAAATATATATCATATCCTTGATTACAAAGTAAATCATGACAAATTTTTAAAAGTAGGGATTCTTACAAGTGGCATTTTATAATGCAATAAACATAAAGAAAATGTATTATACTTGAATAAATAAAAACAAATACATGTTTCTCTGCTTACTTCTCAAGAGCACAGCATAGCAGGACAAATTATACCATGAGGTCATAAGGGAGAAAAGAACCCCAAAGTGTGTGATGGTAGAATAGATGCTCACAGCTACAGAAGTAACTAATGAAAAACTTCCTGGGCAAACAAAAGTGGAAAACTTTGAAAGAAATAGATAGCCCTTAAAAATATCTTTCTAGGGAGACAGGGGAAATGATTAGAGGAGGAGAAAGTAGGACAAATGAAAGCCACAGACTTCCATCTGAGTTCCTGTGACTGAAACAGGATGTGAGAAACTTGAGAGAAAAATAGCTGAGTGGGGATGGCAATGACAATGGTGTTTTGGGAAATTCAGTTCCTTAGGAAGCTCTTGCAAACACAAAAATAAGAATTTATATTTTTCTTTTTACAAGACAGAGGATTTAATGAGACAGCGATTAATCAAGTCCCGTGAAGACCGGGGCTGTCTGACAAAGAGCTCCAAATCCAGGACCTCCTGTGCTGTCCTCTTTCCCTGGCCAGATGCTTCCCCTGGTGGCTGTGTGTGTGTGTGTGTGTGTGAGTGTGTGTGTGAGTGTGTGTGTGAGTGTGTGTGTGTGAGTGTGTGAGTGTGTGAGTGTGTGTGTGTGTGAGTGTGTGTGTGAGTGTGTGAGTGTGTGTGTGTGTGTGAGTGTGTGTGAGTGTGTGTGTGTGTGTGTGTGAGTGTGTGTGTGAGTGTGTGAGTGTGTGTGTGTGTGTGTGGTGGTGGTGGTGGTGGTGGTGGTGGTGAGCTGGGAGAACCCGGCAGCCTCTCTTCTTGCTTTGCCCTCCTGGTCATGGCAACCAGTGGACCTCCTTGTCCTGTGACTACCCAACCCTGGTTGGTCACGGAGTGCACCTGTCCCTCGGGAAAAGTGACTCTGTGGTCCTGGTCCTTGGGTTTGCTCTGCAACCCAACAGGAAGGGTGGAGGGAGGCGAGCTCGTGGAGGGTAAGGGACAGCCAGGCTCCTGGCTTTGTTTCTGTCTGGAAAGCTGATTGCTGGACAACCAAGGCTGCACATCCAGCTTCGTCCCTGCCCGGTCACCAGGCCCAGCCACTCCTGCAGGGCTGCTCACTAACCCTCTGCCCTCCTGCCTGACGGGGCCAGCCACACCTGCCTCCGCCCTTCTCCAGGCTGAGCCCTCCTGAGCCCCAGCTGCAGGGCTGCATCCATGGTCCACTCAGCTCTTCTCCCCTTTCTCCTCCCTGGTTTGCTCCCACTTGCCCAGCTGTACATGTTTCTTTTAAATAATGTATATTTTTATTGATTTCAGAGTGGAAGGGAGAGGGAAAGAGAGATAGAAACATCAATTATGAAAGAGAATCATTGATTGGCTGCTTCCTGCATGCCTCACACTGGGGATTGAGCCTGCAACCATGGCCTGTGCCTTTGACAAGAATCAAAGTCTGGACCCTTCAGTCCATAGGCCAATGCTCTATCCACTGAGCAACACAGCTAGAGCACCCACCTGTACATGTTTCAATGCATGGATCTCTCAGGTGTTGCATGTTGGGCAAGGAACCCTTTGTTGAATCATTGCTGTTCCAACTGTTGGAACGTCAAGGGGAGAGACCAAAGGGATCTCTCCTGCTGCCACTCCTCAATGCCACGAGCTTGTGTACCGACATTAGTACTTTTCTATGTGCTTGTTCCTTAGTCTTCACAACACTGCTTCCAGGCAGGTGCTTGTAAAGGCATCGCGATAAAGCAATGTCGTCCCGTGAGCTGCCTCAGACTCTGAGCAGCAAGTAAGGAGGGGAGGGTTGGGGTTGGGAGGACAGCCCCGCTCTAGTGAAGGGCACAGAGAGATGACAGCATGGCATTTAGTGGCCAAGGTGCCACTTCAAAAGGCTTTTAGAGGCTCTTATGGAGGAAATATGTAAATTACAGTTATGGAAAAGCTTCTTTGATTTTAAGGAAGGGGAAGGGTGAGGGAAGCAGAACTAATGTTTTCAAGTTTCAGGCTCTTTCCAGGAGCAAAATGTATATAAACCTTGTGAATATGCAATGAACGCTACAGAACAGACCAAAAAGGAGAAATCATTACATAATAAAGGAGGATGAAATAGATTATGGCAAAGCAATAAAGGCAGGTCTGTGTTGAGTTAATTAGAAAGTACTGTGAAGTGTTTGGAGGATTTGTATTGGTCTTTGTTAGAGGATCATTAATATGTATTATATGTAAATAAATTTAATAGTTTGTGAGGGTCAAATGAATGATGGACAGGGAGAAATTTGAAAAGCTATGAAAGTACTAGATAGATGTAAAGTAATTTAAACCCCCATCTATTGAAATCAGTTATTTGATCAATTATTATAAAATGATTTCTTAAAAATTAGTTCTAACATACCTTTAAAGAGACCAAGAGGTTTCCAGCCAGGGTATGTGTGTGTGAGAGAGAGGCAGGGGGAGGGAGGGAGTGAGGGAAGGAGAGTGGAAGGGGAAGAGAGAGAGGGGAGGGAGGGAGTGAGGGAAGGAGAGTGGAAGGTGGAGAGAGAGAGGGGAGGGGGGAGGGAAGGAAGGAGAGTGGAAGGGGAGAGAGAGAGGGGAGGGAGGAGGGAAGGAAGGAGAGTGGAAGGGGAGAGAGAGGGGTACCATTTGGTGGGGAGATGGATTTGTTCATTATCTTGATTGTGGTGATGTATACATATATTAAAACTTGCCAAATGATACATTTTAAGTGTATGCCATTTATTTTTTGTCACTTATACCTCAGTGAAGCTATTTAAAAATAGCTGTTCCTGGCTGGCAAGGGTCAAGGGTCATCGCCATATTAATTCTGTTCCAGCTTCTGCAGAGCGCTCTAGCCTCCCTACCTGCACCCAGAGCCCCGGCCACACAGCCAAGATCATCTGTTCGATGATTCTGTGCTTTCCTTTTACATTCCACGGCAGAGGCAGGCCTCTCTGCTTTTGTTTTAATTCCTTTGGGCATTTTAAAATTATCCTCTGAAATATTTAATTGATGATTTATTCTTGATTCTAACCTGCTTTTGTCAGACACCAGATCAAACTTGTGTTATAGTTAACTACTAACAGATATTTTGTGCCCTCTCTGCTGCGCATTATCTTGATTAAATATTCACAGCCAAAAGCGTGAATAGTGAAATATCCCTTCTGAGCAATATATCCCGGGTATCTTAGTGGGAAACCAAATAGGAAGACACTACTTGGGTGTGATCTGAGAGCACTGAAAGGCCCCTAAGTCAAAATATCAGACACTTCTCCCCTCGCTGCTACTGCCTCAGGGGCTGGCAGGTTCCCTTCAGATTGTCCCTAGAACCTATGCATGTTTCTAATGGGCTAGAGCATGATGCTCTCTGGAAAATGAAGTATACCAAGTATCGTTTAGTATAAGGACATTTGTAATATTGGAAAATAATCACCCACATATTGCCCAAATTTTAGCAGAAAAATACATAATAAAGAAGCTTCACACCCAACAAACACACTTGCAAAGCTCTTCATTTCAATGCTTTTTGATTCATTTTGGGAAATATTAAAATCACTAAGGACTTGATTATAGCTTGGGACAGTATTTGTAAATGTTATGCAATCAAGTATGTTAGTTTGAACTCTATCTAGATGAAAAAAAAACACATTAAAAATGATAAAAGAATAACCCATGTAGCTTACCATCTTTATACTGTATGTGTTGTGTATCACATACGTACACATACATTTAGTGAAAGACAAGTCAACATGAATTCTATATTTGTAGACTCAAATTTGTTCTTGGAAGTCAGTTGTAAGCTCAGAAATATGTTCAGTGAAAAAAAAAAATAGCATTTCATATTAAGCTATGGAAAGAACCCATTTACTTCAAAAGAGGTTCTGATTTGGCCCCTGTGCCACCAGTGGGTTCTCGTGTCTCCCTCCGGGAAATGCCATGGTGCCGATGCCAGTGGAGTCTGAGAACAGAGAGCAGGAGCTCAGTCCCTGTGTGACTTAGTGCTGCTGGCTCTGGTAGGTGTACTGGCTGTTGAGAGAAGAAGGGTCACATCTGAACACATAGATACCCTGGCACCAAGGCCTACGAGCAATCTCTTAGACTTGGGGGTGGTGTGAAGGTGCTTTTGAAGGACAGACAGAGCCTCAGCCTTTTTAATCAAGTATGGTTTTATATATTCATCACTCCTGTAATACCTAAGTGGCATCATTGGACAACAAAATAACTTTTTTTTCATATACATTTTCTTCCTGTTAAAGAAGCCAACGCTACCTAGGGAGTTATCAATTTTCCATGTTGATTTCTTTCTTTTTAAAAAAATATATTTTATCAATTTTTTACAGAGAGGAGGGGAGAGGGATAGAGATTTAGAAACATCGATGAGAGAGAAACATTGATCAGCTGCCTCCTGCACACCCCGTACTGGGGATGTGCCCGCAACTAAGGCACATGCCCTTGACCGGAATCAAACCTGGGACACTTCAGTCTGCAGGCCGATGCTCTATCCACTGAGCCAAACCGATTAGGGCCACATTGATTTTTTATGAGGTATGGGGAGTTCTCTGAGTTTCCATAAGTGCCATTCATATGGCCCAAATTGGAAGAAAGGTTATGTGCAGATCTGGAAGCTTTTACACTAAAATAAAGGGAGAAATGGCAGTGGGAGAGTGCACAAGTGCAAATATTTGGAGACATTTAAACTTTTGGTTGATCAATAAATCCTTGTGCAATAACAACCCCTGGGCGGTGCAACAATGAATAAAATATCCTCTTATTTCTCACTAGAATCATGAGTTTATAAACAGGTAGTTGAACATTTCACCATTTTTTAAATGTCATTATTTCTCAAGGTTAGCGATATTTTTTATATTAAAAATAAAATTATTGGCTATAGTAAATATAACACAGTGATAAAATGTTAAAATTATATAATTTCCCTAAAATTAAGCGAATGTTATATGTTAAATTAAAACTATAAGGAAAAAAAACTGGAATATTTTATGCCTTGTGTTCATAATACCTTAGGGTAAGTCACTGTTATTAATTAGTAGCTAGCTGGTTCTTAAGTTATGACTGTGTACTAATAAAACACAGTTATTTTTCTGCAACTGATTTTTATTGAAGACAAACCTGAGTCTTATCTTTTATCGGTGAAAAGTGACAGAGATTAATTTAAATCCATCCAGCAGTCCAGCTGAGATGACTGTGGAGAATAAGATGGTAGTCATAATTTATCTGTACTCTGAAAATGTTCTCACATTATTTGGTCTCCAAGCTCTGAATGCTTGATTTCTAAATGGCTCAGCATTCAGGATGAGTGTTGGCAAGAAAAACCCCATAAACACAAGAGAAATGATGTGAGGCAGAAGTTCAAAGCCAAAGTCCACAGCAGGACACTAAATAAGAACTTGCCTATTTCACAGCATTCACACTTAAATCTCTTCCTTCCCTCTCTTCCTTTTTTCCTCCTACCTTTCTTACCTCTCTCCTTTCCCCCTTTCTCCCTCCCTCCTCCCTCTCTTTCCTCCCTCCCTCCCCAACCTCTCTTTCTTCCTAGAACCAACCTAGCCTGTATCTTAGAATTGATTCATACTTCTAAACAGATGCAAACATTATTTCCATTTGAAAGGAACCCACATTTCCAGAGAAAGAAGAGAACAGAACAGTTTTAGACAACATATAAAAAAGAACTTGCATCTTATTTTTATTTATTTAGTTACTTCATTATATGTTAAAGCTCATGGACATCTAGAAACAAAATCATAAAACATTGTTAGCCTTTCTTCTCCCTGTGTTTTAACACCCCTCTCTCTCTATTTCGGTGCAGCCTTTTCTCTCTTTCCTTATTTTGATGAAGCCATTGTGTGTGGAAGAAGAACCTATCCCCTTTCCACCCAAGAAAAATCTAAGATGGGGCAAGTAGCTTTAAGAATACATGAACTTGCTTTGTGACATGGCATTTTCTAGAGCAAGGTATTAGAAAGGCAGTTTCACCTGGGCTCAGAAAGGTCAAGTGTCACATCAATGCCGATCGGTCAGTAAGTGGCTAAAGTAGAACTAAAACCCAGTTTACTTTAGTTGCAGGCAAAGACATGTTCACTACATTTTCCAAAACATCGGCTTTTAGCCTAAGGGATGTTATACAGGTCTCAGGACTCACACGTCAGCATCCTTCCCTTGGCATCCCTGTGGAAGGCCATTGGCTAGTTACATCTCTATGGTTTATGTATGATAAAAGCTGCCTCTGGTTTTCATCCCAGAACACACTGTATGGGATGAGTTTCTAGACCCAATTGGAAGACTGTCAAGTGGTAGAATGTTAGCATTAGCAGGGGTGTATCAGCTCTGGGAATATTTTAGGAAAGGTCTTCTTCCAATGGATGTGGTCCTTAGACAAGCCTGTTCACTTCTCCCGTCCATTAAACAGACCCTTGCAAATCTCATTATTTTCTTATCCCACTTTTTTTTTAAATAGAAAATTGTATAATTCTTTTTTTCTGTTCAAATGTTGGAGGTAGACATAAACAAGGAAGTTCTTCAGACAGACACAATTATTTAGAACAGAGGCTTTGATAGGAGACAGAATCAGGTGACTTTCTGACTCTATATCTTACTAACTTTTGACCAAGGTTTGATTAATTCACCTCATAATCTCATTTGCCTCCCTGGAAAGTAGGAGGATTAGCTCCAATACTCAGCTCTACACCCCTTGTGGTGTTGATGGCTAACTCTTCAATTATTTGAGAGTTACAGTGATTCTTAAATTGTAATACTGCTTGCCTGCCTGCTGTGGCCGATGGTGAATGTCCACCTATGATGTTACACCACTTTTCAGATGGCTCCTTTATTTCAGTATAAAACTTACTTTTCCATTCCACAACTTACTAAATACTCTATATTAAACAACATATTAATACTTTAGTTTCCAGCAAAGACATGTTTACTAATTTCTCAAAACATCAGCTTTAATTAAGGAATATCATATAAGACAACTTCCAATCACTGTGTTAACATGTTTGCTTTGTACTTAAACAGAGTGGTGTTGAGAGGCAGACGTGTCTACAGCACTCCAATTTGTTGTGAGCCTGCACTAGTTTTGTTTATGTTGATAGTGTCTGAGGATTTGCACTTATTTTGTGCTTTAAGTTTATTTTTTTCTGTGCTGTAACAATTTTTTAAGTACAATTAAGTGCAAAATAACCATATTCCTCCCAAAAGGCTTCCCTGTCTGAAAGTCAATCAACTTAGCTCTTTAGTTTTTAGTTCCTTGCTCTGTATGATTCCTTTGTCCCCTTTCCCACCTCCCCCACCTGCTATTGAGCCACTGACTCCTCCTCTCCTCCTCTGAGTCTTGCAATAAGCTTTCATGCTACTGCGGGTTATTTACATTGCTCACATTTTTCTGTCTTTGAAAATTGTTTGAGTGCCTTGGGTTGGGATGAAATGCATCATAATTTTATCTCATTAAAATTAATGGAAATACATATATTTTATTATTGAACAGCTTTGCCACTAATGGGAAGGTTTTTTATGAACGCATTAAAATTATTTGCTGACGGATATAAGTTGGCAAATGACTGATGCCTCAAGTCCTCAGTCCCCTTCCATCACCCAAGCCACCGCGTCCTCCTCCAGAATCCCTCCCCAGGTCTCCCCTTACAGGACACCTCCACAGAAGCCTGCAGAGCCCAGCCTCGGCATATCTGGCTTGCATTCTCAATGGTCTATGTTCTTGCTCCACCTATTATTTAATATCGAAATATTTCTCCTAGTAATGATAGTAAGATAACCTAGCTCAAAGGTTTGTTTTGGGAATAAAATTATATAATGCATGCAAGGAACTAGCATAATGTTTAGTATCCAATAAATACTCCATAAATATTAACTATAGGTATTACATTATTAAGCTGTAACAGTATAAAAAGCTATATACTTGTATAAACAAACACTTAAATATATTGATTTTATAAATATGCTGTGGTAAACATAGCCTACTAAATTTGGTCTCTTCAGCTTATATTTCATCAATGAGGAATGATATATTTAATTTTTAATTGGATATCCAGTGGATTGCATAAAGTCCAAAATAATTTAAAAAACATAATTAAAATTAGAAACCTTTACCATAGATTTCTTTTTAAAAAGAACTTTATTCAAGCAACTGTTAATGAAGAAAAATCCTCTGTGTGTAAATATCTGTATATGTGATCAAACATTTACCATTACAATCAATGCAAGATTGCAATTTTATTGAAAACACTTTCATGGAATTAGTATATGACTCAAACTTAGATATGCATTGGTTATCTTGGATGATTAATTTATATGTGATTCTTACATGGTTTGTGTCAACCAATTCACACAAAGCATGCAAATATTTTGCTCCCTGGTCTGCAGAGAGAGTCTCAACAACGTGCCATAATTGGCTATCTTGAACCACAATAAGAAAGGCTAAGCCAACTAATCCTGTCTCTTTATTGTCTCATAACTAGTCACTTGCTTCATCTACCTATTCGGTGAGTATTCACTGAATGACTGGCACCTGTCTACCGCTATAGATGGATGACATGTTTTTGAGCTTCTCATGTATCAGCCTCAGAAAGCAACTGCCTGGGTCTGCGATGCCCTTGGTTGGTGACTGTGCTGCTTGAGTTGAGTGACCCCAGGAGCTACTCGGGCTCTGCATCTCAGTTTTCTCATCTGTATGAAAGAGGACAAAATTAATGTATACCTTATAATGTTGTATTGAGGACTAACTCAGTGACTACATTTACAGTTTTAGCTTAGCAACTGGCAAAGAGCAATGTTCTATTAAAGTAGAGCTATTTTTTAAAATAACTGCTGCCATTTTGTAGCCCACTGAGAAGAATTAGTGGCGTCAGATTGAACATTAAAAAGTATGCCTGATTACATGGGTTTCTAATCCTGATACTTTAATTTTCATAACAGTGACTAAGCTGTGATTCAAAAAGGCTCAGCATATTTTAAATTGGCTAGTGTAAATAAATATCTTTTTATGAAATTTAAAGTAGAAAATCAATGTCTTAATTAGAGTTATTATATTCTAAGCATTAAAATAAATGAAATAGGATGGGGAGTTACTTAAGACAGGCTACATATTATAACTTTCAGATTAATCTCCTTAAATTCACTTACTGACTGTCCATCAGAAATGGAGAAAAAGCTCCAGCTGCAAAATGTGTGGAAGATTCCTGTACAAAGCAATCTCTTCTGATGATAATTACAGGAAATTAGATGTGGCCTTTTGAGGAAGAAGAAACTGAATTAGGGTCATACTCAAAAAGAAGTAAAGTTTTGAGTCTGGGGAGCAATAGACTCTGATAAGTCAGAAAGGGATACAAAATAGGGGAAAAGAACTCCAAATTATAATGAGGGGTGTGATACAGGAGGAAGAAGAAAAATATGTGGCAAATGATGTGGAAGAAGTCAGAAAAATGAAAAAACATCATAGGAAGTAAAAATGAGGAAGAAGTTTAGAACTAGACCAAGAAGAAATGAGAAAGAAGGAAAAGATGGAAGAGGGACTGAAGAATCTATGGGAACAAGAATTTTAGCAAAAGACATTGATAAAGCACAGGGTGAGCCTAAGATTAAAAAAAAAGTGTATTTTCAGAAAGAAATGGTACAGAAATCAAAGAAGAAGGCAAAGGGGAAAATATAAGGAAACAAAGATGATAAAGCAATGCTACACTGAAGGCTAACTGATAAATGTCCTTTTCTACCCAAAGCTTAGATTCCTTTCCTAGTTTAATAAATCCATTACTTGCGCTTTAAAAAGATGATATAGATTAGCATTCCCCTCCCTCCCTACACCATTTTCTAGTTTGAGAAGCATTCTTCCTGGATTAATCTCTTCTTTATTTGTTCAAACACTTCACTAATCAACAAGCAATTATTCTGTTATTCTAAATGTATATGTTAATAGCTTCCTAAGGTCACCTTTTTTTAGAGTATTACAAGATTAAAGAATGAAAAGAAATTAAGCCAAGATTATGCAAATGAAATGTACATTAATGACCTTGTAATGACAAGGATAAATTGTCTTATTTTAAAATCAGAAATCATTCCTGAACTAGCAACCCATCATTGACACTTACAAGCATTGTCATGATACTTCTAAAATGACATTTAAGATGGCTGTTCTAGTGTATGCATATGTTTTAAATACAGACATAGTATTACCTCAACCTTCCAAATATTCACACATATAAAGTGATACGCACAGATAGATAGATAAATAGAGTTAATTTTGTTGTCCAGGCATTAGTTGAGGATTTAGGAATACAAAGAAAATTAGACTAAATCACTAATCACAATAAGCTTGTGGTTTAATGAGCCAAATGCCTAGAACAGCTTTAATAAAATATACGTATGTGCTATGACAGTTTGGTTAGGGTGAGACAAGGAAAGATAAAAATAAAGAATTGGAGTAGGTGATCATTAACAGGGTCTCAAAAGTATTAAAATGGGATGGCTAAATTATTTCTCACAGAGGAAAAGCAAGCAGAGGGCATTGCAAGCAAAAATTCCCCTCCCCCCACACCACCCCAGACAGGGTATTATACTTGTAACAAATAGGTCAATCAATTACAATGGAATTCTTATTTTTGAGGTGAATTTTCAGAATTCCAAGTTCTACTGGACATTCATATAGGTTTATACCATGACAACCTGAAAAATTAAAGGACTAGTAACACCAAGTTGCTAGCAGCAATGCAACATACTCAGTTCTGGAGCATGACCCAAGTTTTTACATCTCTTAAGCTTCACTGGTGTCTTTACATGTAAATACTGGAAAAGATGCTACATCTGGCCAAGACCTATTCAATGCTTATGGAAAAAAATCTATTTTAGGCTTATTTTAAAGAAAATGTTTAAATATTTTTATGTTCAATTACATATAAATATAATTGAATAAAAATATAATTGCTTTTTTTTGTATGATCTAGTGGTCAGGTTGACAACATACACACAAATCATCTCATATTCAAAAATTTTCAGCCCAAAGGGAGACAGGAACCTTTCCAACAATAATTTTATTCAACATATGACTATTAAGTATCTGGTACTTGTGCTTGTCAGTAACAGATGCTAAAAGATCAGCATGAACTTTGATAAAATGCTGTCTCTCTATATTCTTCAGAGGAAAGAGTACACAGAAAGCCGTGGTAGGAAAAGATGCATGAGTATGAGGGGACGAGGACAAGATCTCCTAGGAAAGGTAGCACCCCTGGATTGTTTCCAGAAGCTGCATTTGTATGGTGACACAGCCATTTATACTGAAGTCCCATGCTGGTTTTGGAAGAGGGAACTTTGGAGAGGCTAATGAAGGTTTACAGGGTTAAAGTCATCCCTTGCTGATATCATTGACTATAATTAGAACACTTACTTAAGGAAAAAACAATCAAAGGAAAATTACATTGGAATTTATTTGACAAGCCTATGGGGAACATAAGACATTTTGGGGGTGCTAGCAATCTGAATCTGTGCCAGTAACCTGCCTTCCAATACATACTCTGGCTTGCCAATAATTAGCTCCATTTGTGAAAGAATGTAGGGAACTAGCAGCCTGTCTCTGTTCAGAGTTCATCAGTGTCCCTAATGCACATTCCTGTTAGCCTAGAGTCCAGTCACTGCCCCTTCCTTAATTATCTGGTCTGGCAAGACCTGTTTACCTAAAGACTCCCATTTCACAGAGGCCACAAACCTTGAACCATACACACCCCCAGAGGGGTTATTAGCGCTGGCGCCAGGCCAGGTCTTCAGGTGTGGTCTCCTGGCCCCCATCCCAACACACTGGAGAAAGGTCCAGAAGTCTGACCCATATTTGAGGGACAAAGAAACCAAAGGGCATAAAGAGAAAGCTTCCTCCATATCGGCTTTCTCAGGATTTGGAAGCAGAGTCCCATGAGTCCCAGGACTAGCACATCTGGACATAAATGGGTTTTCCTGTGTCTCTGAGTACTCCTGTGGGTATTTTCCTGTCGCCTGGTGAACTCTATAACAAGTCTAGGACCAAATGCAAAAGAAGCCCATGGTGAAATGTTGGCTAGGCAAAGCTCAAACATTTATAAAATAATTTTGCTAAAGACTCTAGACTAGACAGGGAAACACACGTGTGCAGGAACCTTTTTGCAAGAAGAAACAACAATAAAATTTATTAGGAATTCCTAGGAGCAGAGGGGCTCCTATACATGAATGAAAGGCTACTTATCTTTATCTAAGAATCATACAGACAACAGCTCACACTTAAAACCCTTTAATACGGAGACCATAAATACATTTCACTGTGTACAGTTCAAAAATATTCTTTAAAATGAGTGAGAAAGATCAACAGCTCTAATAAGCCAGAGACGGACCTGGATAAAGAGGTGAAATACTGAGTAGAAATACCAGAGTGAGCGGAATGATCAAGTCATGTTGAAATATTAATCCTAAAAGCTAGCAGAAGACTCCACCAAACTCCAGCATACATGTCAGCTGTGCACTAGAGAGGAACTGAGCAACTGTCTTAAGGTAGGCCAGAGTCTTCGGCCCCATTCTCATGTATAACAATAGCAACACTTTAATACTGTCATGAGTCTTAGCATGTTGGTGCAGAGATGCCTTAATAACTGAAGGATCTTGCTTCATGATGGACTGCAATCTCTACCCAGGCGAGGATCCCTCCCCTTTGGTATATGAATGGTAAGTGTATACAGGTTAGCACTTAAAAGATGAGCAGAGACTAAGGAATTGCAACAGACACTGAGTGGCCAGATTATTATGATCTATGAATGCATAATATGGCCATTCATTATATGTGTATATATATTTTAGAGGCTCGGTGCATGAATTTGTACATGGGTAGGGGCTGGCCAGCCTAGCCAGGGGGAGGGGACATGGGTGGTTGGCCAGCCTGCCTGCTGGTCAAACTCCTGGTTGAGGGGACAATTTGCATATTAGCCTTTTATTATGTATGATATATATTGAGTGGCCAGTTTATTATATGTTCAGAGATCATCATCTGGCCACTCAGTGCATATCTTATGGCTTATGTTTGCCTCACCCCCTCTCTGCAGAAGGGGATATACTGAATAACAATCCAACAAATAAGTTCAACATCTGTTCTCTTTAGGGGAAGGTAATAGATAACTAATGGTAGCATTCTTGATGAGAAACAAAGAATACCGTTACCACAAGTAAGTTTCCCCACAGAACTAGAGCCCTTTAAATCTACAGTGAATTCTACTGAATGGTTGGGCGTTTTCCTATTTGTTCTTTTTTTCTTATTCTTAAAAGTAAATCTATCATTTTGGACACAAATGCTGTCTCATTTTTTAAAACTGAAAATGAATTGCTTGAGATATCTTCTAATGCCCATACATTTTTCCTCTCTAGTAGGAATATTTGTGACAATACATGACATACTTACCGAAAAAAAGAATTCCGTTTAAAGTTTAGAATTACTTCCTGCTTTTAAGTATCCTTTAGAATCCTATTTGCCATTCAGCAAACATTTATCAAGGGTTATTGTGTTCCTTGTACTGACGTAAGCATTATAGAGGATACTCCAGTGTCTGCTTTCAGCTGAATGTGGAGATAACAGGACACTACCCGGAGGCAGAGAGAGAGCTGTGGGGCTTACAGGAGGGAGAGATTAACATGCATATAGGGTTGTGAAAGATGAGTAATTCTAAAAATTCAGAAAAATGGTTTGGGGGGATAGGCGCGGTTTGCTGGAGAAAGTACATAGGATCACATCAGAAGTTATAATATGAAAAAAAATAGCTCAGAGACAGAAAATATGTATCTTCTTGACTTTACAGTTCTGATTGCTGACCTACTTTAAGACTCCTTCTCTGGACATACCACCCACCTAGAGTCCTATAGTCAGTTGGCCAGCTGCCAATAGACTATCTTTCAAATTTTGTGAGAAACAAAGGCAATGAGATAGGACAGTGAAGATGAGTTCACAGAAATATCACATTAGATTCAGGGCACGGGAAGCTATCTTTGAAAGAGTTTCTAATAAGGACTCTAGAAAATTACAACAGACCAGAGGCCCGATGCACGAAAATTTGTGCAAGAGTATGCCTTCTTTCCGCCAGCTGCCAGCACCGGCTTTCCTCAGACACCTGGGACCCGGGCTTCCCTCCTCTGGCCACCACCAGGCACCTGGGACACAGGTTTCCCTCCTCCAGCTTCCTATAGGCACGCAGGACCTAAGCTGGCTTCCCTCCAGCCCTGCTTCATCAGGAAGGATGTCTGGAATGATGTCCGGTCTAATTAGCATATTACCTTTTTATTAGTATATTTTCTCAAAAGGCTATTATTAGTGGTTTATGGCAAGCACAACAAGCCAGGCTTCTGCTTGGCATACATCCCACTTCCTGATTTTGGGGAAGCACTGCTCATTATGTATTATTTAATCAAAAAGGTTATTTTGTTGGTTAGCATAAGATTTCACATATTATCTGTAACAAATGAGATTACAGAATTCCCTAATGCCATCGGTTTTTCTACTCTGGCAAAAATAAGAGAAAGCTCCTGAGCAGGATGGTGGTGACAGGGTCAGAGTTATATTCTTGCAAAAGCTAACTCGTTCAATAGGCAGGATGGATGGAGGGAAGAGATCAGGTAGACGAGTGGTTGGCAAACTCATTAGTCAACAGAGCCAAATATCCACAGTACAAGGATTGAAATTTGTTTTGAAAGCCAAAATTTTTAAACTTAAACTTCTTCTGACGCCACTTCTTCAAAATAGACTCGCCCAGGCCGTGGTATGTTGTGGAAGAGCCACACTCAAGGGGCCAAAGAGCCGCATGAGGCTCGAGAGCTGCAGTTTGAGGACCACGGAGATAGAGAAATTAAGAGACTAACTAGGTGATGTGATTGTGGTCATCCCAAATATAATATGAATAAACTTTGAACTAATGCAAACAAACCAACCAACCAACCAACCATCTACCTGGTAGTTCTGATCAAATAACTGAATCAACACTCCTTCCCCTGGGACTGACCTTAGACCACTTCACAATGGACACTCCCTTCTGCTCAGACCACATTCCATTCGCTAGGACTACATTCCACTTGCTAAGACCATTATCTTCCCCTTAGGACCCGCCCTGAGAATTCTCCACCCAGAAAATGCTCACCCAGAGTCCTTTCAAACCTCCCCTTTCCCATCCCTGGGTGCTGGCACCATGTGGGGCATCCGCCCCTCTGGGTTTCCAGATGACCTCATCCATTTATAATTCTTACCCCTTTGGGCCTGCTTTCCTCCTTCCCCACCCTAGCCCTGAGGGCTTTGGGAGAAGAAACAAATCAGGTGGATACTGGAGAGAAGGTGAAACTTGAGGAAAGGCAGGAGAGTTTTGGTCTTTTGGATCCCCTAAGTGGAGCCAGGAAGAGGGCATGTTTACAGCCTAGGACAGAGGCTGGAGCTGTAAGTTATCAGAAGATAAGAGTCTTTGGACAAGAGAGGGCAGAGAAGGAGAATCCTGTTTTGCTGAACAACCACTACTAGTCTCTGCCTAATCTATAAATAGTAAATGCAGGCCTCTGGCTAAAGGTTAACCTTGGTTGTTTTTCATCTGGAGAATTGGGTTGTTATCTATTTCAAGTCTGAGCCTAATAAAGGTAACTGCTAAAAATAGATCTTCACTTTTGAGAGGAATATAACATCAGTAAGTCATAAAAGTTATTTTAAAAATCTCTCTTAATACATTTTTAGTCTTTTTCTCCAATATTAATATAGCTATGCCAGTTTTCATTTAGTCAGTTTATACATCTTTCTCTATATTTTCCCCTCAAATTTTAAATCCCAGTATTCTGTATGTCTCATGAAAACCATTGCTTGTTAATTGTATTGTAAATTCTTACTAACATGTTTCATTTTAAGTATTAGAATGTGTAGATTTTTATGTTTATTAGGAAAATTGCTATTTTTTAAAAACTATATATTTTATTGATTTTTTACAGAGAGGAAGGGAGAGAGATAGAGAGCTAGAAACGTCAATGAGAGAGAAACATTGTCCAGTTGTCTCTTGCACATCCCCCACTGGGAATGTGCCCGCAACCAAGGTACATGCCTTTGACCGGAATCGAACCTGGGACCTTTCAGTCCGCAGACCGACGCTCTACCACTGAGCCAAACCGGTTTCAGGGGAAAATTGCTATTTTTAAAATTTAAATTTGCATGGCCCCATAAAATGTTTCCACCTGTGCTATGTTCCTTACCACCTCCCCACTTTTATTAACTTATTGTGAATTCATATAAAAGTCACAAACAGGCAAAACATTTAGTTAATATTTCTAAAATGTTTTTAAGTGGGAAGAAATGTAAACAGTTTTGTGGAGCCATCTTAAGCCGTGGGGAGAAAATCACGAACCTTCTAGTGATTTGTATTTCCAGAGAGTCTGGGAAATAAAGTTAGCAGATTCTCATCCCGAGAATCAGGACAGAGATATAGGAGGTGCCTTTCAATGACTATCAATCCACCAGGAAGGTTTTCTCTTTAATGTTTTCAGTTGATTCTGTTTCCCAGTCACATAGATGCACAGACTATCTTTACACTCCTCATCTCTGACCATGTATAATACATGAACTTCTCTTCCTTCATAAATAAGTTTTAATTTTAAAATAGGTTGAAGTAACTACTGTGGAGGTAAGGGGGCTGTACTGGGCAAAAAGGATTATATAGATCAATAAGATATTCATTGAAAATGGCATTGTAAATTGTAATTCATTTCACAGCCTGATCCAAATAGTATAACTTAGTCCCTAAAGAAGTCAGCAACCTAGTAACTAACATTTGTTTTAAACTTAAAATTTTCCCAAATTAAAAAAAAAATACTTTTGGGAACCAAACTTTTGGGGGTGGAGCCACTGGCATTTTCTACTATTTCAAAATGATCAAATATATCGTAATGTCAATGATACTGTTTCTTTATAAATGCCATCCACATTTCTTTCTCTTCCTACAGTCTTCTTTTAGTTTTTGCTTTTGTATTAATTTTCATTTCAAGTTTGAAAATATGTAATGAAGCTCTCTTTAAATAAATAATGTTTTCAGCTGGATCAATAGTACAGGACTGAGCTGAACTGTTAACCAAAACAGTAGAGGTAACTGATTAATAAGTGCTTGTAATATTTGCTCGTGGTGAACACTAGTCCAACCAAGTTTTTCACACATGTACCAATGTACATAAGCAAGATAACTAAAATCACTATTAAGCTGTGTATGACTTTAGAATGATTCAAAGTCAAGAATTCTGTTATAGCTCTATCTGGTTCTGCTCAGTGGATAGAGCGTTGGCCTGCGGACTAAAAGGTCTGGGGTTTGATTTTGGTCAAGGCCACATGCCTGGATTGTGGGCTCAATTCCCAGTAGAGGGCATCAATGATTCTCTCTTATCACTGGTTTTCTCTCTCTCCCTCCCTCTCCCTTCTTCTCTGAAATCAATAGAAATGTATTTTTAAAAAGAATCCTATTACATAAAGAGGCTAGATTCATTTATTTCTTTATTTTCTAACACCATTGTACTTATATGTTCCTTTCAAATATACGATGTCTAGATTGGATTCTAAGGGAGGCAGAAAAAAAGAGGTATGAAATGAAGGAGTAATGAAAAGTCAGGGGATAGAGAAAGTAAAAATTCCAGGTAAACTGGAGCCAGTAGGAAAAGAAGCTGAAAGAGGGAAGAATTATGCCCGGGGATGGGGTGGGGTGGGGGGATGTGGAAGGTGCTGCATCAGCAATTACAGTTATGTTCCCTGGGGACTGTAAAACATGGCCATCTGCCACTCTGCTCCCTGGACTGATAGGCACTGCTATTTCCCCAGACAGTTCTCTTAACTCATGATGGAAGGATGCCGTGGGATTTCCGAGGAAAAGAGGGACTATTTGGGAGAAGACTGGATGTAATTGTTGGAGGAACATACAGTCTCCAGCATCCCAGTTGTTTATTTTACCACCCTGTAAGACAAAGTAGAATTTGGTTATGATCAATGCACTAGCTGTTAGTTTGTTAGTTTGATTTCAGGCAAATAACACCATTATTTAAGGAAATATATATATATAAAATTCTGAAATGCTTTTTAAAATAATCCTGTTACCAAAAATGACTTTACTAAATTTGATTTCTGAATATGTCAGTGAGCAGGTTTTGTAACGGGTAAGAACTGATAGGGACACACATTGTCTTCACGATGAAACATCTTACTGAGTGACCTGGGTCCCTGGGCTTTAATTACTATGCTCTTGAGAAGGCGCTTATTGTTGGAAGAATTATTAATAAAAGAAAGCACTTGACAGGAAATGTTTATGATGGCCATGAAAGAATGCTCTCTTATTTTCCACATTTTCATCTTTGTATATTTTGTTCTAGTCATCTGAAATTACTTTTTAGTAGGATGCTTCGGTTGCCTATCTCCTACTTTCTCAAGGAAATTTGTCCCAATCATGTTTTTAAAAGGCTCTATTTCAGAGCAGGTCCTCCTGTGAAAAACAAGGGGAAGGAGGCTTTCGCTGGATGTCTGACCCACAAACCTGCACCTTAGCTTTCTCCAAGGCCAGGTTAGCCAGGAGGGCCACACTGAGCACATCTCTGGAACACCAGGATACTCAGCAAGCCCGGGTCCTTGACTTTCTTAGCTGCTTCATGAGTGTATCTCTGGTTTCCTGAGGGGAGGCTTAAGCATCATGAGGGCAGAGACCTTGCCAATCTCATTGTTCCACATCCCATCTATCCCCCTCTCCCCCAACTCTCATTCAACCATTCAACCATTCACACACACACATTGGGGCAAAAGTAGGTTTATAGTTGTGAGTACATGAAACAGAGAGTTGACACATTATTATTCATTAGTTATTGTATTACTTTCCATATGAACAAATGTAAACCTTTTGCCACCTCTGTATAGCATCCAAAGTACCCTTGTTGGTCAGCTTGTGTGACACTTAATGTTCTGTTTGCTGTCACTAATTTGGTATGTTTATGCAGGCATTTGAGTATATATATATATATATATGTGTGACATACATACATACACACACAAACACTATAATTTATAATTAGTCTTACTTTGGACCATGTTTTAATTTTCTGGGTCTCTTTTCTCCAGACTTCCTGTGCTGACTGCTTTCCCTTACTGTCCATCTGGCAGTGATCAAGTCCACAAACTCCATGATGAGTTTAAGACAAAGAGTTCAATTGCAGAATTTATAATAAAGAGCCCTCTAGTGAAAGGTGAACACAAGTCTGTAATTACAAGACCCAAACAACTCTGAAAATTGATGGTTTGGCGGAAGGGTGGGGGATAGGGGTGCAGCAAAATGACTTAAATGAATTACTTGGCTTCAAAATCTGACTAGAAGTTTATGTAGGGTCTTTATTTGTCCCTCTCACTGTGACCACCCAAGCGATTTCTCACAGCAGTGCAGTGCTAGAGGGTGTTGGGTTTTGGTGTGCTGCCCCATATTTTACTAAGGTGCTGCTTAATAGGCTATACATTTACTTTATTACCTTTCTAATATGTAAAAAATGCTCACATTTGAAAACTCAACTGACCCCAAGAAGTTCAAATAAATAAAGGATTGTGGACTGAACAAAATCTGGTGAGAAAAATTAGTAATATGTTTTTAAATCGAGTATTTAACTGAAGTGAACTTAATGCCTCAGTGGAATCCAGTCAGAACTACTATTTCAGGACCATTATGCCTGTTTCCTTCTCATTTTATAACACCAGGTGTACTGGTTAATAATGAGGCTTTTGGCTTTTTTTTCAATAGATAAGAGTTACACATATGTTGATATATATGTGCTATTTATATGTATGCTATTTTGTTGTATTGATAGGAAGCTTGGAAACTACTTATGTCAAATTTTCTGAAGGTGTTAACATCATAGATATTTTTATGCTTAAAAATGTCGAATTTCATGCCAAAAAATACATTTGCTGGAGTTTTAATTCATTACTTTATTTTAAAGAAAAGTTCTGCTGAATACTTTGGGAAGCTTATGGTGAACATGTTACATCTCAAGATCCTTGTGAATGCTGGTTTAAACACTTTAAAAGTGATAATTTCAATGTGAAAGATAATGTCCAGGTCGACTGAAAAAGTTTGAAGACCAACAATTACAAGCATTATTGAATGAAGATGTCAAACTCAAAATCAACTTGCAGAAAGATTAAACGTTGCTCAGCAAACAATTTCCAATCATTTACAAGCAATGGGAAAGATTTTAAAGGAAGGAAAATGGGTGCCACATCAACTCAACAAAAGACAAATGGCAAACCGAAATGTCACCAGTAAAATGTTGCTTCAATGACATGAAAGAAAGTATTTTTTTTTGCATGGAATTGTGACTGGCGATGAAGAGTGTATTTTGAGAATCCCAAATGCACAAAATCATGGGTTGATCCAGATTAACCATCAACGTCGACTGCAAGGCCAAATCGCTTCAGAAAGAAGACAATTCTCTGTGTTTGGTTGGATAAGGAAGGTGTGGTGTATTATGAGCTTCTAAAACCAGGTGAAACCATTATTATTGATCACTACCTACAACAAATAATCAATTTGAAATATGCTTTGATTGTGAAATGACCAGAATGTGCCAGAAGACACGGCAGAGTAATTTTGCTTCATGATTATGCACCATCACACACTTCAAAACTAGTTAAAGAGAGGTTAAAAGATCTTGCCTGGGAAGTATGAACCCACCCATTGTATTCACCAAACCTTGCTCCTTCAGATGACCCTTTTTTTCAATCGATAGCGCACGCACTTTCTGAGCAGCACTTCAAAACATATGAAGAAGTGGAACATTGGGTCTCTGAATGGTTTGCCTCAAATCAAGAAAAGTTCTATTGGGATGGTATCCACAAATTATCTGAAATATAGGGGGAAAGTATAGCTAGCTATGGACATTACTTCAAATAAAGCACTTTTTATTTATTTTTTGATTTCCCAGAGGAAGGGAGAGTGATAGAAACATCAATAATGAGAGAGAATCATTGATTGGCTGCCTCCTGCATGCCCCCTACTGAGGGGGGGGGTGATCCTGCAACCTGGGCATGTGCCCTTGGCCGGAATTGAACCTGGAATTCTTCAGTCCTCAGGCCAATGCTCTATCCACTGAGCCAAAGGAGCTAGGGTGAATAAAGCACTTTTAATGTTTCTCTTGAAATCATCATGTTTTCTTTGATTACAAAATCCGCATTAATAACTGGTACATTTAGTAGGTAACATCTCGGTACAAGTGTAGAGAAACCTCTTGCCTGGAGAAGAACATCCACTACAGAACAGATTCTTTTCTTTTTGTGTTTCCTTCTCTTCCCTATCCCAACTTTTTATGTTTTCTTACAGAAAGAGTATCCATGGAAATAACACTAAATCAGAATTGATGTTATTGTTTAAAATACAATAAAACAAAAGTGTGTTTCATATGTAGTTTGATCAAATTAAATTCAACAAACATTTTTCAAACAACAGTGGACCTTTCCTTCAAAAGAGTGTGTGTCATGCAGTTTGGTCTACATTAAAAACTAGTCTCATTGAATCCTCCCAGGTAACTGTTGAACCTTAATCCCTAACACGTGTCTGAGATCTTGCAAAGAATTGGGGCAGGCTCTGCGCCATGGTTCTGGTTGTTGAAACATCCCAAGTCTACCAGAGGATGCACACAATTACACAGAAGACTACAGTGTCATAACATCATTCTTAGGATCAATGTAAGTGCTCAGTGATATTGGGCCAGAGAGGAGCTATAACAGACCCTTTACAAGGGAGTTGTCCTGGAGATGACATGTTAGTAACTGATCATGGGAGACGTCTATCACCAGACAGGAGGAGGGGAGTCTGGAGGAGCTGGCAATTAGCTGCACTAGATAGCATTGTGTACTCTCTCCAAACACGGTCTTCTAAATTCCCCGACTGCAGTTGCAGAAACAAAACAGCAAAATTTCAGTTTTCAGTCTGGTTCCCTGGAATCCATTCATTTGTTCAGTAAATATTTGCTGAATTTCTTCCCTATTGTCTGCTAGGCCTTAGCACATGGGAGAAATGACACAGTGTTTGTTGTTAAGGAGTTCACTGTGTCTTCTAGAGACAGGCACATCAACAATCAGTGACAGCCCGACTTACAGGGACTGGGGACTGTGATGACATCCCCTAAGATTCCATGGAAGCAGCCCTGAAGGTAGACACACACATCTGGGCACCAGCATGGCAAACTGGAGAGAAGAACTGAGTAGATGTCTGGAGAGATTTCCAGTCTCTATACTGTACCTGCCTCGCCCTGTGACTTAGAACACCCCAAATTGCTGTCCCTAGAGCTGGGATTCAAGGATATTGTCATGCAGAATTGCATTGGAACTGACTGAGCTGGCCAGTATCAGGCTCATTCATTTCCTCTCTCTCTCTTTCTCTGTCTCTCATATTTTATTGCTCTATATTGCTCTCAAGACTGATTCCTAAGATTCAATATATATTCATTAGCATTCTTATTGGCAAACAAGAGAAACTACTTCTCTTGTGTTAGGCAAATAATTTATTAAAAGCATCGAATACAGAATTTTCTAGAAGGCAGAGAAACTCAAGCAGGAGGTAACAGTGCTCCAACCCACACTGTAAACTGCTGCTGCTAACAGTAAGCACGTGCACTGCAGCTTTGCCCCTGACAATAATGAGATGGGGCGGGGACACCATGCTAGGACTGCAGCCCACACTGAGACCTGCATAGCTGCCAGAGATGGGGAGACCACCCTCCTGCCCAGGTCCCTCTGCATCATGGCGACAGCAACCTTTCCAATGTCCCCAGTAAGTGCATGTGATTGACGGGTCCTGAGACTCACCCTTCTCCCGGCTGCAAAAGAGGCTGAGAGAGGTAGTCAGGTCTAGTCTAGTTGGTAAGACCAAGAAAGCACTTGGTCTCACCAACACAGAAGATTGGTAATGCAGGCGATGGAGGAGCCAACAGAGGACAGGGCGACTGTCCCTTGGGGCTAGGGGGAAATGGGTGCTTCCAGAACCCAGAAAAGGTGGTGGGGAGGATTAACTTGAGAAATACCTAGGGAATCCTGGGATTATGAGAGGAAAAACCGACCAGGAGACAGAATCCTAGAGGAGTTGCAACAGAGATGTTCCCTGAACAGAGACAAATCCCTTGCTTAGCCTCTTCATCTTCCCTCGTTCTAAACATCCATCTCTGGCTTCATCCCCAGACTCCCCAGAGTCTGCCCTCGCTTCCTGTGAAACAGAGATGAACAGAGAAAGAGAGAACATGGATCTGAGAGAAAACAGGCAGGTCATTGGAATGTCGGGAGAGCAAGAAGCTGGGACTGCCAACTTCTCCAGAAATGATGGGCTCTGCCTCTCCGGGGATTCAAGAGGAAGGGAATGTCCCATTTCAAGAGGGGTTACAGTCTAGGCAGTGGAAAGAATAGTGTATAAGTTTCTATTAAATGAGTACAAAAAACGTTTCTCATAAATGAGACATACCTTGAAATTAAATACCCATTGCATTTTGAAGTTATTTATTGCATGTTCTTACAAGCTAATATCTTCTTAAAGTATAATATTTTGTAAGACATTGTGTTATATGAAAACAAGAATTCTCGTGATCCATCGGCATGGTCTTAATAAGGTCTGCTACTAACGAATTGGTTTCACAAAAAGTTCCAAAGCAATTTTCTTAGAAAACAAGGACAAGGTATTGCTAAGTTTTGTTTTTATTTATTTTTTTAATTTTAATTGAGCCACTTTGAAGTCACAATTCAGCCCGAGGAAGGAAAAAAAACCCTATTCTCACTTTCAGCAAAACCACGTTTCATTGTATAATCTCTCCCAGTAATGAATTGACAGAGAACGAGACAGCAAAAAAGAAATAAAAGGATTCATGAAGGAACCACAGCTACAGGATGAATGGAACAAGGATGACTCCAGCAGAAGAGCTACAGATGTAATGCCCAGAGCTGGTACATGTTTCATTCACGCTGCAGGATGAGAATTACGATCCCCCTGCATTGCTCAGACCTGTCCCCATGGCCATCATCTCAAAAACATGTTTGTCTTCACATAATAAGTGAATGTGCGGGAACGAACTCATTCTCTGGCTTTGTTTGTTACAGAACATCACATTTCCATTCAAATAAGCTCATTCTCCTCATTGTATCTAGAGTGCATGCGTGCCTGCTTGAGTAGCTGAACCGACGTGTCTCCAAAGCACATACACACTCTGAAGCAACGGCGATGCTATTGGAAGCTCAGTTCTCTCTCCTGGGAGTCACTCGGCCCCCGGGGCAGCAGGGATGCCTCTAGATGGGTCAGATAATGTCACTACATACTAAAACCAGGATTTTCAATGAGCAGGGCATTCACCATTTTTCTGTGATAATTGGAATCAGGAACACACAGAAGGAGCCCTAAAACGACGCTGGTGAACCACGGGCCTGGGCTGGAAGGACATTTCCTACCTCCGCCCTCCTCTGAGGACTGCAGAGCACGCTCCAAATATCCCCGGGAATCTACTTGTTCTCCTGAAAAATTATCCTGCCGGCAACCCATTCCTCACGCGGCTCTCATTGACCGGGTTCAGGAGACGGTGTTCGGCAGTGGCTCAGACAGAGCTCTCAAGGAGCCCCTGGTGCCTTTTCAATTATTTCTGTTAAAAATAAGGCTCTGCCTGTTCTGGGAACCGCTTTTAAATTTATCTGAAGGGCACATGGCAACTGATAAATCACTGCGTGCAAAAACAACCCTGCGGAAACTGCGGCTGAGAAATCAAACAGCTCTTTGAAAAGGAATCCAATAAAGAGCCACACACACACACACATTTAACCCTTCGGAAGAGTGGACTTTGTCTAAGTGCTATGGATTCTTATTTAAAAGGTGAAATGAAAATGAAATAGATCCTTCAAGTCAAGAATAAGCCTTCCAACGTGACTGCCGCTGCTGATCTTTCTGTGGCCTCTCTGCGGACATCAGGTAACCCTGGAGGAGGAGAGACGTTGTGGCCGGGACCCCACCACCTCTGTCTCACAGAACTGTCACCCCGCAGAGTACAAGTGTGACCCAATTACAGAAGGAGAAATGATGCCAGAGAGGACCTCTCACTGCCCAGCTCCTCTGGCAGGGCCCCGGCTGGCTGAGGACCCATCACTCCTTCGCCACTTCCCATGGCGTTAACATAGTGGGACTCTGGGGCCAGAGGATTGGGGAATTTGGGCAAAATTTTGCTTATGGACCCAAAAATATACACATATACACTGTAAAGAGCCGGTAGTTGAGCTGATTTAGAAGGCTTCTGCTTGTCCTTATTTTCCTCTTGCTCAGGAGAGCCACTGACTTCTAAGACCAAACTGGGAAAGCCCGGTGAAAAGCTGAGTTTCCCTTCCTGGGCTGCACTGTCCCTGCGCCAGGCTTCCCCAGACTGAGTCCAAATGGTGCCATGAAATCACGATTCTTGTAGAATGAGGTGGAATTAACGTTTTTCCAGATTTTTAAAAATTTTATTACATATTGAGATGACTTTCTTTAGACAGTGCAGATGGATAATTTTTATAGCCGTGCTCTGATTTTGTCTTGGTGTCTTCATTTGGAGAGCTTACTGTTATTCAAATATTAAATTTTCTTATAGCAAACTAGATATTTGAAGTAGATTATTTTTTAAAAATCCCAAACTTTCATTCTGCTTCTGTAATGTGAAGATATAAACAATAGATTACTGTATTATCCATCTATTATTCTAATTTCTTTTGTACAGAGTATTTGTAAGCAAAAATGAGGTGATTAGTAATTCAAATACTGTAGTTGTTTACTAAAAGGGTATTCATAAGATGACAGAAAAAATAGTTCTTTTTTACTCTCCAAAGAAATGATTGAAGGACTTTCATTTAAACAAGATTTATTATAAATCTTAGTTCTCTCTTAAGTGAAGCCTTAATAATGTATTTCTTTATTGGCATCTGATCTATTTATTTATTTAAATAAGAGAACTAATTGGATCTTGGCTTGTTCAAGGGCCAAGTAAATTTTGAAGGCTTTGGATGAAAATGAATCTGTGTAAATTTAAGTCCATAAAGCATTTACAGAGGCATGTTTCATAAGGGTATTTTAGGGTTTTCCCCAATAAGTAATCATCTTTCACTCACTGGTTTGATCTCAGCCTAATATACCAGTGACTACACAGATCAAAGCTGGTACATCACTTTTATCCATCCCTTTGCCAGAGGAATTACACAAGTTAAAGCAAGGAAACTAATGATAAAGTTAAGACATAAATAGGGGGTTTTGTATTACCATGGGGGAGGTGACAGAGGACAGTTCTTAAGCAAAGAAATAAACGTGTTAAAGCAATCCAGCTTCACCCACCCATCCCTATGGAGGCCAGGGTCCAGGAAAATCAAAGCACTTTGCTGGGGAGTCCTGTGTGTGTATGTGTGTGTGGTGTGTGGGGATGTGTGTACTTGAACTTGAACTCTAGGAAACTGTACTTTTTAGTGGACCTTGAAAATATTCATATACATGGTCCCTTACACAGCCAACTAAATTTTTAAAAAATATATTTATTGAGTTTTAAATAGATCCTCAATGTGGTAGATTATCACCAGACCAATTTCTTTTTGTTGTTGAACTAGCCTAATCCTGGTGACAAACCAAAAACTTGGTCCTCTGAGGTTTTTTTTTTTAAGAAAGTGAGCTGCAGGATTCTCCATTAGTTGTTCTACCGACGTCCTTTGGAAACGGGGTTTGAAGAATGTAATGGCATATGGCTTGTCATATGGTGAGCATTAATATGTCGTACTGTTCGTTCTCCCCCATAATTTTCAAACAATGTTTTTGATAAAACCAGCAATCTTCCGGGAAGCCAACTGTTCCCACCCTGGAGGTAAAAGTAGCGTCTCGGTTTCAGGACAGACTGGTGTTATTTGGCATCCTTTTCGGATCGCAAAGATCCTTCACTTTGAACAAGCCTCTCATTTGGAAAGGATCTGCCGGAGGCTGACACATCCTAATGCATTCTGCAGAGCCTGCCATCCCTCCTGCTCCCACTCTCTCGGGACTTAACCTCTGTCTTCTCAGGCTCCTCACAGATTGTCTCCGGACTGACTGTTATGTCTGCATCTCTGCCAATTTCCAGTTTGACTTAATAATTTTTCTTGGGCAAAGGTAGCACAGCAGTCCATTCATGCAGCCTTGGGAGGTACATCAGTAGGAGGGATTGTGTGGCTGATCATATTTGAGCTTGCTTAGATGCTTGTGCTGACATCTTAGTTTTGAACTTCAGAAGAAGAATGCCCTCTCTTGGACCTTCTCTGTCCATCGTTACCCTATATGTTTTCTGTTGAGTAGCCTGTAAATGCTTTGTTAGGAAGGTAGCAAAGGAAGAATGCGACTGACAGAAAGTTGAGCTCCATTATTACTCCGCAATCTGTCAGTGTCAGATCTCATCCCAGAACAAGTTTTCTACTCTTTAGAGTTTGGAATAATCTTAATCTTCAGATGTTTCTCTTTCCCACACACAGGCAGTTTACATTATTTACGGGAATTTGATTTTATAAAATCATCAGAAACACTGACTTGTCAAATGCTGAATGACTGCTCCTTGAGAGAACACATAGTTAGGTCCCAATGAGCCTCTGGTTGCAAGGTGCTGGTAAACTGATTAACGCATGGTCTCATTTAACATCACAGCATGTCGTGCTTGGTAGCAGAGAGTGGCCCATCAGCAAATGGCCAGTGGAAATAGTGAACTCACCAACAAAGTGCACAATAAGTGTGAACAACAAGACCTTAAGGAGGCTGTGACAAGGACACTTGTTTACAGAAGGAGAGATGGAACAGGGAGGCAGGGCGCTGCCTTGCTCCATCTCAGCTGGGACATGCACTTTGGCGACTTGAGTGTCCATCAGTCTGATGTTCCAGGGGCCCAGGAAGTGCCCCAGGTACTGGTTTTTGTGATTTAAATAAATTTTACACATAGAAGAATTCACAAATACGAAATCAGTTAACAATGAGGCTTTACTGTGCTAGAACCCCTCATGATCATTGGGTACTTTCCGAGAGTTCCTTTCCTCCCCTCAGACTTTCTAATAGAGTTATAAATAGATGCATGGAAAGTGCTTATTATTTTGGCTCAGTACAGGAGCCTGTCAAATGAGGGATTTTTATACAAGTTTCTCGTTCTGACTTTATCTCTGAGAAAATATACAACCAGAGATAACAAAACAAACTTTGTATGTGGAAGTGAAATCCCAACACAGCGCTAAAACTCAGAAAGGATCCTGTGAGGTATTTAACCTGGCAGCTTTATATTCCAACACATTTTTGTGGAATGATGAAAATGAAAGGATTTTTGTAAGAGGTTTTCTCTGGGGACCGTCCCCTTTCATTTTCAGCGGTGCAGGAGCTGAATTACTTATCACTATCATTTCCCACGAGGTGACAGTTCCCCTCCATCCTCTCTCCTGATTCCTCCCACTAAACATTTCAATCAAACCCCTGCGCTCCCAGTGATAAAACAGATATAATATCTCCGACCAGTCACCCCTACAAATCAAAACAAGAGGGAGCAAATCACTGTTTTTACTGCTGATTTAGAAAGCGTTTCCCCTGAGCCTGCTGGCTCCGATCGTTTATTCAGCATGTCCTGAAGCAGCAGCGATGCTGAGTTATGTGTGACTTCTCGTTCCCCAAACACAGATCTGCCCTCATTATCATCCATGGGTGTGCTGTGCTTACCCTGATTGGTCTGACTCAGGCCCGGACTTTAGGAACTTCCTGGCATTGCTGGGCACCTTCTAGCTACTTCCTCTGCTTCCAGTGCCTCCCCTGCTCCCTTTGGCCCACAGTTTCCACCGTCTGGGGCTGGCCAGTCATTTCCATGGTAACATTCGGCTGTCTGCTTAGACCCCCGCCTGGCAGCCACATGCCCTGGGCCCTTCACCTTTCACTTCTGGGTGTGAATGAAGCACCATGTGGAGCACGGGGTCCGGCGTCTGAAGTCACAGCGGAAAGGACCAGGGGTGCCCCATGGACAGGTAAGGCAATTCCTCCCAATGGCGCCCAGACCTACCCCCGGAAACAAGAGAGCAGGAGGGTCAGGAGGGCACCAGGCTCTTCTCCTGCCGGGGGTGGCAGGGAGGCCTCGTGGGGGTCTCTGCAGGGTGACCTGCTTGCCTCCTCAGGGGTCATTGCCAAGCAGCAGCCAGTGCTGTAGTTCACACCTGCACCTGGCCTCACCTCCTCCATCCTCTCCCTCCCTTGCTGGCCTGGGATCACACTTTACAGCCCCCCCCCCCCCCCCCCATTCTCCCTTCCCGCTCTGCTTTCCTGGGAATCTAAAACTTCATCTTAAAAATAATTGTACTGATTTTTAGAGAGAAAGGGAGAGAAACATGAACCGGCTGCTTCCTTCCTGCACGCCAGGGACCGAGCCCACAACCCAAGCATGGGCCCTGCCCAAGAATCAAACCAGCAACCTTTCAGTGCATGGGTGACATCCAACTCACTGAGCAACACTGGCCAAGGCTCAAACTCCATCTTTTTCTTACCAGGAGATCACACTAAGGGTTTATCATTTTTCTATTTAGCATTTCTCTTACAAACAAAAAACAGTTACGTAGTCAGCTTAGAAGGCTTCCTATACCAGTAGAGAAACACCTCTGAGGAACTGAACATATGGTTTACATGTCACCTTCATACATATCTCAAACTGCAGGCTTGCTGCTGAGGATGACAAAGGAGCGACGGCTCAGCTGCTTGACCTGCTACCAGTACATTTGCGAACTGAGGCCCCTGCTTAAGAGCTGTGTGTGTGTTTATCCATTCCTTGTCAGTCACACAGACACACAGCAAGTCCAGCTCTGGTGACAACGGGGACGGTCATGTGCTCCTCCACCCGCCCTCTGTGTCGTCCCAGCTCTGCTCACGGTCCCCCCAGGAGACATGGTGCCATGTACTTCCCCTTTGGAAATGAGAAACTTGGAACATATCCATGGGAAGGAGGGAGGGAGGCAGGGAGGGAGGGAGGACCATTAGATAATTGCTGCCCAGCGGCAAGCGCTTTGATGGGAGGGCCAGGGACACCTCCTTTGGACATGGCCATGGAGCTTGCTGAGTGAGCTCTGTCTAAGGCCTGATGGACGGACGCTTCCAGAATGGGCACATTGCTGTTCCCCAGCTGGCAGCTCCATGCATTGTCTGCCATCACGGCCTTTGTCAAGGTGTCCAGAGGTCCACTATGAATTTTAAGAAGAACATTTAGCAGCAATTTATCCTCGTTTTAGAACTTTTTTCCATGGGACCGAGAGAATGAGGAGTAGATTTACAGGTCCTGCCTGGACAGTGATCCATCCTTAGACTTAAACATTCTGTCTGCCTGTGAGCTCGGCCCCTTCGCCTGCTCACAGCTCAGGAGCAGCTGGGATGTGCTCAGTGGTTTCCCCAAACATGGCTGCTGCTGGGATGTCCCTGACCCCGCCAGGCTCCTCTGTCCTACTATTTGTCTATTTCTGACCACATCCATTATTGCCACCCTTGTCCCTCTGTCCAAGAGATAACGGTTCTATGTCTCTAATTACTGAAAGATACCTTTTCATTTTCTCCATGTCCTTCAATAATTTATTCCTAATTTTATCCAAATACTATAATCTCCCTCTAGTACTCCCAATCTCATTCAAAAGTGCCGCTATCCTCATTTTAAATCATATCAAACAAACAAAACATTCTTCTCCAGCTTTTAGCTTCTCTACTATTTATTCACTTCAGACAATTTAAAAAATTATAGTGTATATTCTTTCTTGGGCATCACTTCTGATAGATTTGAGAGGTTTCCTTATATAAAAATGGGGAATGGGGTTGTAGAGATAGTGATATATGTGCTTGAGAGAGAGAGAGAGAGAGAGAGAGAGAGAGAGAGAGAGTGAAATCTTCTCCCTCTGACTCCATGACCTCTTTCCCATTTTGAGAGCGGGCTTAGGAAGTCCCGGGTCTGAAACATGGCTCCCTCCTCTGCTCTCCCTGTGCTGCCATGAGCAAGCGCTTCAGCTTTTTGGAATACTTGGATTTGTCATCTATGTAGACATCTGCTTTCTACGGAGCTCTGGAGGATTAAAGACATTTTATGAAAGTTCCTAGAATAACACCTGGGATTTAGTATTCTCATTACTGGTGGGACTGACCTTGTGGGGCAATGACAGTTCTGTGGGAAAGCTGTTGACCCCATAGGTAGCGATCAGAAGCGGGGAGCAACATGGAGGAAAAGGCAGACGTGTAAAGAGAAGTCGTACATGGCTCTGTCCTATGCTCCTTTGAAGCGGCTAAGCATGTGTTACCCTATTTCCTTGGAGGAGACATTGGGAAGCCTGGAAAATGTAAAATACTTTGCCCTCGGAAGTTTGGCAGGCTCACTGAAGAACCAAAGAGAAATGTTATAGAAGCTTGTGAAGCAAGATGGAGTAGTTTGCTGGGAGATCCTGCGCAGTCTCAGCTTGCCTTCATTTATCTCTGAGCTGTGTTTGACAGAAACTCGATAACAACACTAAACGCTACAATATGTTCATTAACTCTTAGGACACATAAGAGTTAACACTGTGAGTGTGAGTGTGTGTGTGTGTGTGTGTGTGTGTGTGTGTGTGTGTGTCTGTGTGCAGAGTCTCATTTCATTCAGATTATTGGTCTGATTTCAAAAAGACCTAATAAATATTTTAATATGAGTTTTCTTCAGAAAGTCTTGGTTAAGTCAAAATAGATGAAACAACCTTTTGTTTTATTGTTTAATTCCTTTGTAAACTGTAATCGCCTTTTAAAAAACTGAACTATCTTATAAATGGTACACTCATAACTGGACTGCAATGGGCAGTGATTTATTTAAAATTACCAACCGAGAGACTCATTTTACTTAACTTTACTGCTTTGTTGGCAAACTGGAAGGATGCCAGATAGTAATTTTTTGCTACTTATTTCCAAGGATAAAATAAATCACTTCTCACTTTTACAAATGATAATTTTAATAAGACTAATGATACATGCTGGGGTCCAGAAAATATTTCCACCTATTCCTTCATAAGCAACTTGTGACCAGAAAAATATTAAGAGCAGACTGAGAGCAGTCTCCCCGTGTAGGGAAGGTGCTATGGCTCTCCATGCCAAGCGTCATGCTACGTCCTTCTAAGGACCGCGGAGTGGGAAACCTCTCTTCCTTCTGCTCCCCTTCCCTTCAGGCTCCTTCAAGTACACAAGCACAGCACACTCTGAGTTATTTGTTACCATGGTTTTGCTCTTCTCAGGACCATCATAACTGAATAATAGTGTGATTACCTGGTTAATGATAAGATTTGAAAATCCATAAGATGGGAATTTTACTATCTTATTCAAAATTCAACTACCAATGCCTCAAAAAAAAAAAAAAAAAGGCCACATGTGTGATAGAAGCAAAGAAAATATCTAGTTAATTAGGTTGATGAATATCATTGACTTTTTGAAATTGTCGGAATGTATTCTGTCACGCTGTCTCTGAGGATAAAACATGCTGGGATGGGACCTCTGGGGATGCTTTTTACTCTCAGCGACAGTCTGTCTGGCTTTTTAAATGTGAGACAGAGCTTTTTGGATACTTGGAGGCACAAGTCAAAGGGAGTTATATGTCTTTTTTTGTTTTGTTTTGTTTGTTTATTTGTTTCTAATCAAACGATTACTCAAGCAGAACCTAGACAGTGCATTTTCTGCTTTTGGTCCTTTGTGTGATGGTAGAAATTTTTCTAATATATCATGGCGTGGTCCTGGGAGCCAGGAGCAGAGGGGCTGGCTGTACTTCAGCTGAGTCTTTCCAGTATTGATTATAAAAGAGAAAATGGGTTCCTATTGTATATTGGAATTAATTTCAACTTCTGCTCAATGAGAAAACAAATAATGTTGGTGAAAAAATTATAATTAACACATCTTCTTAGTGATACATACTAGTATATAAACTAACTAGATATATCCTCTGTGTGTGTGTGTGTGTATGTATTATATATGTAAACATGTATATAATTTCAGAGCATATATGAGTTAGGAAGATATGAAGTTACAGATGTATTTACAGAGGTCCAGAGATAGGGCTGCTTGGTTGATGGATTCACACCTCAAAGTATATTATTAAGGATCTAGTATTTTTTTATTTTCCATTTGGTCAGTTTCAGTGTTGGATTCAATTTTAGGTGCATGGGAAGGTGCTGCATACATTTCAAGCATTGAATTCAGATATAACCATTTTCAGAGAGGGGAAGTGATTATTATTTCCTTTATTTTCACTTATGGACAGCGAAACTTTTTTGAAAACCCCTCATTAAGCTATCTTTCACTTGCCATTGGTCAGAATTAGGGTGTATTTTCACTTTATTAAACTTAGATTGATTCAGCCCACTTCTTAAGATGCATGTGAGCTCAGATTCCCACAGACAGTGTGGAAATGGGTATACAACTGAGAAAAATCAGGTTTTTACAAGGAAAGGAGATCAATGGATGCAGCATAGGAAACAATAATATGTTATATGTGAATACAATTCCGTATTTCTGGAATAAACTTGACTTAATTGTAGGTGACATATTTCTAGTCACTTTGCAACATTCAGCTTAAACACCTTCTTCCTGTGTTGTCTTTCCTAAGTCAAGTTGCCTCCCCTTCCTCTGGGATCAGCGAGGGGTTAGTGAATGCCTATAAACATTAGCTCTGTTTCAATGACTTCCCATCTAGAAGCTCTCAGAAGTACCAACTATGCGGCTCATCGTTACCCACTCAGCACAGAGCCTACGTTTAGAGGAGATAGCCATGTTGAACTGGATTTTCTATAAGATCCCTGATGCATATTTTACTATGTCAGTGTTAAGTATGAAAACCTGTTGGTTCTGCACACCATTTTTCTACTCTCTGTATGATTGGCTTTACCACAGAAGGTAATTTACTCAGCACGTTATAACTCAGAACTTGAAAACGCTCAGAGGGCCATATGGATGTGAAATATTTCAGTCATCTGGCATACACAATAATTGAGAGAGAAAATGTCAGACAGAATTACTCTTCAATGATCTGAGTCCCCTATGGAAATCATGCAACTCTACTGCACCTCTTTTTAGAAAGTTCATCCCTGGCTTTGATGAAATAGTTATTATTTAATAAACATCTTATGTAGAATATCGCCAAGAGTTTCTGACTATACCATCCAAATTCAGTCAGAATACAGTTGATCTTTTCAGGAGACAATTCTAATAGAAATCTTTAGATTTTTAAGTTTATTCTGGAAACACCTAAAACGTTAATTACTAGTTGTATCTACTCTACATTCCCAAAGTCTTTGATGTCCTTTCAGTTAGTCTCTGAGAGATGAATATTATATATATATATATATATATATATATATATATATATATATATATATACACACACACACACACACACACACACACACACATATATATACAAGTTCCATCTTATTCTAACCACTTCTTTGCATGTAACTAACATTTTCTATATCATGTTGATTTTTTCTCTGTAATGCTCAGGAGCCTGGGTATAGGGGACAGTTAGGCTCAGGGCCTCGGGTCTGGTAGGTTAATAATTATGCTGGACGACAAGTAAAGCTAAGCATGTTCCTGGCTGCTGGGTCATACGTGGTCTATTTATGGCAAATGCAGGTTCAGGGGGTGGTTTCTGAATTAAGTGGCCATGCTTACACTCATTAGTAGGCATGTGAAAGGGTGAAGGAGGGCATATATATATATATATATATATATATATATATATATATATAATTTTAATGAATAAAATGTTATAGGTCTTTGCATCAGTGAAAATGGCGAAGTAAAGACATGAGTGAAAGAAGCCAGTCCTAAAAAGCCACATGTGTGATTCCTTTTCCACAAAATGATCAGATGGAAACCCATACAGTTAGAGAGTAGATCCGTGGGTGCCAGAGGTCAGCAGAGCAGGACTGGGAAGGAACTAGTAGTGGGTACTGGGAGCCTTTCCAGAGTGATGAGCATGTTCAGGGATTAGGTGGTGATGGTATTTCATTTTGTGAATTTACTAAAAGACACTGAATTGTACACTTTCCAATGTTGAATTCTATGGTATGTGTATTGTAATCACAGTACATTTATTTTAAGTTATGTAAGCTTCTGTCTCTCAAAGATAGCTACATACATGCATATGATATATCTGGAATATTCTTTCTGTCCTTATATAGCTCTTTGACAATGTACTCCACTAATCTAATACTAGTCTATGCCCTTGATAATAACATCCAATGTTTTGCTCTAGGTCAACCCGCTGAAAATGTATTTGTTCAATGATCAATACTCCAATGTCCAATGACACACACACACATACAATTTGTACACAAAGACCTACACTCGGATCCAAGGTGGTTAACCACAGTGATTTTGCTGCCATAAAAGCAGATTCAGATACAGATATTTATAAATAGAGAAAACGGTAACATGCTTCTAAGGGAGACCCCACCCATCCATGTGAAAGGCTCAGAACATCTGAGGAAGACTGAGTCCACAATGTGCACAAAATTAAAGCCGAGCCAAGCTGGACTGAAAGGTCCTCAGCTAAGTTTGTTGGTGACATGGATGCACAGGAGGAGAAAAGTCGTCTGTAATTCAAAGACTTCATCTTTCAGTGAATTGCTTTTAGCCAAATCAGTGTGAGGAAGAGCATGGATGCCTGTCTGACATAAGACACACTAAACTGAAGTTGTGACTAAGATCTGATGTCTAGGTGAGTGAATTTCTGGGGGAAAAGGATGGTAGTGTATGGATACCAGGGGGATAAAGGGGGTCTCTCTTGTTCTCTAGAGCTTACCAGACCCGGTGTAACTGTGGCTATGCCTTTTCTTATAGTAGTTCACCTTATGTCAAAAGGACCTTGAAAAATGTTAAAACCAAGACTAAGCCACTTAGAACCAAGAATATTCCCTAACAACATAAAAGGACATGTTTTTAGTGCTAGGACACAGGGATGGATACTAACAGAACTGTGGCCGCAGCCAGTTTTGCTCAGTGGATAGTATTGACCCTCAGATGGCTTTGATTCTGGTCAAGGGCATGCACCTCAGGTTGGGTTGAAACAGGGGTCCTCAAACTTTTTAAAGTGGGGACCAGATCACGGTCCCTCAGAGAGCTGGAGGGCCGGACTATATGAACTACTAATTCCTACTGTAACTCCTCGGCTGCGCTCACTGCCCAAAAAACCTGGCGGGCCGGATCAGACTCCTCTGCGGGCCGCATGTGGCCTGCGGGCCGTAGTTTGAAGACGCCTGGTTGAAGGCTCAATTCTTGGCCTCTTCAGGGTGCATGGGGTAGGCAACCAATCCATGTATCATTGTTTTTCTCTCTGTCTCTCTCCCTCCCTTCCATTCTCTCTAAAAAGTTAATGGCAAAAATATCCTCAGGTGAGGATTAACAACAACAACAACAACAACAACGAAGAGGTGAGACTGTCATTGTTCAGTTAACACTCATCCGGCAAGTGGTAACCTGGTGGTGGGAGACCATGAATTGTCCCTTTCTGCCCAGCAGTCATCCCTTTGCGCCTACAGCTGCATCCCCTTGATCCCACAGCACTGGTTGCACTTGAGAGGCATCTGTCACGTGGTGGGAAGAAGTGTGGCAGCTGGTGTGAACTCCAGTGTCCACAGCTCAGGCTGGAGCAGCTGCTAGGTCCATCAACGTGTTTGCAGAAAGGCAGGGGGTTGGAGGGATCATGTCTTCAGAAGGGTGGCAATGCAAGGCAGGGGCATATGCCATGACATAAATAAGTGAAGATTCACTGCTCTCTTGGCTTAAGCGCATCGTACATTAGGCTAAATGTGCCACTTGCTACTTTGAAAGGATGTAGAGCTGTTGAAAGCCTTAAGGTGCTTAAAAATATATTGCTTAATGCTGAGCAAGTGGAGAAGAAAGAAAGCGGCTATAAAATATCTTTAACAGAATTTCAGGTAAAATAATAGTGGTGTCATTACTTTACTATACTATTTTATTAAATGACTAGAAATAAAGCACACACAAGGGAAATGAATTCTTTAAAAAAAAAATGTCGTTTAGCCATAGCATCTCAACAAGATGCAAAATATGGAGCTTAAAAAGGCTCTTATAAATACCTGATTTTGTAATCACAAGATTCTTTTGTATTCTTATAACAACAACAAAAAAGTCTTTTAAACGACATTTTGTAAGCATTTTTGAAGAATGGGTCTCGGCCGTCCTTACTAGGGCATGACCCTTCCAGCCAAGGGGTGGTCTTTCTTGTCTTAGTTGAGTGAACGGGATGTGAACAGGGTAGCTCTGCTTGGCCCATTTCACAACACGGATGGTCAGAGGGTCAGATCCGACTCACAACAAAGAGCTCTCACAAAATATCCAAACTTCCTAAGGTTCTAAAGCTGCAGATGGTGTGAGACAGAGACAGTGTAGAGGTGCCTGACTGCTAACCCAGTTCCTCGGGTCCATTTCTGTGCATTAGAAGCGCTCTTGCCTGGTTTAACATACGAGGTCCTACATAATGCATGCTGGACATTGATCCCATAAAAGGGAGCTCTCTCAGTCACTAAGCATCTACCTTCTATAACTGCGTAGCTCATGCGACATTTGCTGAAAGCTGGGCCTCGCACACACCGTGCTGTCAGCAGTCCACAGGTGAGGCCTCCTCCACCAGGCTGTGCCTTCCAGATCCTGGTTTCATTCAGTGATCGTCCTGTACAAACTGTGGGCGCACTCAGCAAACAATCAACTTACGTGTTCCATCCGAGACTCTTAAATACTGCAAAGCATTTCATAAACCTTGGAGGACTCGTGACCCGGAAAAAGAAAATCCATTTTGATGTTAGAAGGGCTGTCAAAAGGTGATTCCAATGTTTACTATCTCATCTTAATGGGAAAAGGACTGGCTGCCTCAGAACTGATAAATAGCCATCCCTTAAACACCAGACCCCCAGGGTCAGGCCGCTCTTCCTTGTTCTCTCAGGAGCCTTGCCTGACTCCTCCTCAGCTACCTGTTAGACATTGCTTTGATGGGGGAGGCACTGAGGGTGGCGTGCACTTGTGTGTATGGAGGTCAGAGAACAGTTTTGGAGTGTTACTTGTTTTGATTTCAAAACCATATGCTTTCAAACATCTTGTCTCTCAAATAACTTGTCAGATTTTAAGAGCCTCAGAGTCTACTAATTTACTAATGCATCTATTCATCTACGAATCTACTACTAATTTACTAATGGACCTAATCAATCATTTATGTCTCTTGTTGACAATCTGATATGGGTCAGGGAAGTCCTGAGTTAATATTTCCAAGTGCTGTCCTAACAAAGTACCCCCAGGGGCTTAGACAACTGGGATTTATTTCATCACCAAGTCTGAGGGCCACAAGCCTGAGGTCAGGATGGCAGCAGGGTTGAAGTTTCCCAAGGCCTCGCTCTTTGGCTTATAGATGGCTAACTTCTCCTGGTGTCTTCACACATTTCAAATATCACAACTCTTAATGCAACACTGCAACTCTGATACATTACCACTCTTAATAGCTATGCTCCTTTCCTATCGTGTAACATCCGAACATTCCAGGGAGTTGCAAATTCAAAGAACCTTCTGGACCATGCCAGAATGTGCCCACAATCTATGATTCTATGGACTCTCTCCTTCATGTCACGCAACGTTATGCTTCCTACAGTATTTTTACTCTTCACTGAGAGACTCCCCTGCTGAGTGTACGGTGTGGTATTTCTTCTGCTCTGATTGCTTTTCAAGTCAAATACTCTTCTTAGGTTCTGATGTTTTATTCCTTGTAGAGCAGGATAGGTGATAATCACGACAGAGAGAAAAGAATCTGGGAACCCTCAAATATTAAAATTGTATCAATCAATACTGATGTAAAATATAAAACTTTGAATGAATGTTTGGATTTTTAGTTCTCAACTCAGAGGTCCACCTGCCATCCCTCTCTTTTGCCTCTGGAGAACCATAAGGAAAATTTTTGGGAATATCAGATAACTTATGTTTCATAATTATCAGTAGAGGGGGTCATGTATATTCTTACTTTATATAGGAGAACACAGATTTTAAACTGGTTTTAGAACGTATCTAACTATATGTTATTGAAAAACACAAACAAAAGTTAAACTCAAGTCTGCTTGTTTATTTTTACCAAATCACACTCCATATTGGGTTAAGGGGAAGAATCAAACCATTTTCTAGATTGAAAGCCAATAAAATTATAATCAGAGTATAGAACTGAGGAAACACATCAGTGTTTCGCTTTTCATGAACAAATGGGAAATATCTGAAAAACTGAGGCCCAATGCACAGAATTCATGCAAGGAGCTTGGCACTTGCAGCAGCAGGGGCTGGCCTCGGCCCCACAGCCTCAGCTTCCTCTGGAAGGTTGTTTGGCTGTCCAGTCTAATTAGAATATTACACTTTTATTATTATAGATAAGCTTTATTGCAAACTAGACTCATTACTCACTTTTTGATGTCTTGAGTGGTATTTTATAAATTCATACCATGCAATTAATTCAATAATTTTGTGGTATTTTGTTGTTAATCATCACCCCAGAATATCTATTCCCTTGATTTCTTGAGAGAGAGAGAGTGGAAGGGAGAGAAAAAAAGAGTGAGAGAAAGAGATTGATTGGCTGCATCCTGCACCTGCCCCAACTGGGGCCAGGTATCAAATCTGAAACCCAGGTACATGCACTTGACTGGGACTTTAACCCAAGACCCTTCAGTTCTCAGACCAAAGCTCTAACCCCCCGAGCAACGCTGGCCAATGGTGGTGGTATTTTTTTAATGAAATAAAACTGTTTAATGTGTTCCATCACTAGCATCATAAAGCTGAATATTTTAAATTATAAAAGGCAAGGCATAAGTGAGGTTCAGAAGACGAGAGGTATCTAAGTGAGGGAAGTGAAAGGATTTGTCTGCTCATATAACTTATTAAGCTGTTCGTTTCCTTGGCCAGAATTAATTTTTGCTACACATAAATATTAAGGAATATTGGGAAATCAATAACAATGATTTTAAAACTCCATCTGCAGTAGAAATGTTGTATGAGACTAAACACAAATAAAGGCTGGAAGTTTTGAGCAAAATGATTCTGTCAAGACCTTGGCACAATTATTATAAATATTTCAAAGTGGTTAGTTTAACTGAATGGTGAATTATATGGCATCCTACAGTGGCCAAGATTGACTGAGAGCTTTTAGCTTCCAATTAAAATATATATTTTTTTATGATGTAAGAAAATACTTGCCAAACAACCTATCCACAATTCAAAGAATTGGCAAAGCAAAAATGTGATTTCGGATGTTTACATGTTTCTTCATCCTTTCATAAATTCACAAAATTCTTTAAGAAACAGCACATTCGAAAAGTAGACATGCTGAGTGTTACAGAAAGGTAAGTCTATATATGTTTCTTAGATTAGAACAACCATCAGATAGTATTCAGGAATGAATATTTCTGGATTGATATACTTCATGAATAATACAAATACATAGTGTTTTAGAGCAATGGTTACCAATAGCATATGTTGGACCAATTGTCAATGGCATTGGAATTCTCAGCCTCTTTTAAGTTTTCAAATCTCCTAGTGCTGAGTCACCATCACAACACTGATGGCTGGTATCCCCAGATGCTTCATGCCTCCAGCTGTGGGAGGTGTCTGGATCCCAGGCCTCAGTCCTTGAGCAGCCTCTTCAGAGAGTTTGTCATTTCTAGGTCTACTTAATCACTTCGACCTATGGGAATAAACGATGGTCCATCTCCTCCAATGAAAACATCTGAATTTTAACTGATTCTTATTTCCTTTAAGAGTTTTCTTGCATTCTTACTCTCCAGGTTCCTTTAGTCTAGTATCAGAAGCCTTTCATTATTTTTTTAAAATATATTTTTATTGATTTCAGAGAGGAAGGGAAAGGGAGACAGAGAAACATCAATGATGAAAGAGAGTCATTGATCAGATGCCTCCTGCACAACCCCTCACTGGGGATAGAGTCCGCAACCTGGACATGTGCCCTGACCGGGAATTGAACCATGACCTCCTGGTTCATAAGCTGACGATCAACCACTGAGCCACACGGGCTGGGCAGAAGCCTTTAATTAGTCCATCATCATGTGACCATGCATCACCACACTGAGCTGTACAGCCCCTAAACCAGCCTCATCTTCCACCACCCCTCTGCCTGCACCCCCATATTCTTCCAAAGAGCTCTTTGGACCCTTAAATTACAGCTTTATTATACTTAAAATAAAATCTAATAAATGTATCAATTCATATTTTGAAAGTTAGGAAGGCAGACAGATTAAGGTAAAAAGTTCCATAATTTTACCTCTAAGATAGTCACTATATTGGCAGTTTGGTTTCTTTAGTTCTAGCAGTGTATAAGAATTACTGTCAATTTCACATGTGAACTAAGCTTTTATTTAGATATTATGAATTTGTTAAGTGAAATGATGTCACATAACTATTTTGATTGATAGTTATAGACTTTAAATTTCCAATATGTTTGTGTTTAATTAAATCATTCTTTATACATTGTTTCAAATTATCCCAGTTTTTCAAAATTATGAATAAACTAGAGGCCCGATGCACGAAAATCATGCAAGAGTAGGCCTTCGCAGCCCAGGCTGCCTTGGTCCTCATCTGGAAGGTGGTCCGAATAGTCATTCCACCGTCCAACTGTTCAATCGATTTGCATATTATGATTTTATTATTATAGATTGCTACAAAATGTTCTGGTAGTAAAACTTTAATTATAAATCATCTTAAATTAGAGTTATGCAAAACAATGGCAATTGTTTATATTCTTGGAATCAGTCTAAATTTTGTTTCACAGAGACTAAAAGTGAATCCTAAGAAATATATATTATAGCATGTTTGGAAATCAAAATAAATTAGAAAGTTCACAAGTTAATTATGCATTTCAATAAAGAAGAAATGTTTTAAAAACATCTGGAGTGTTTGAAACTCCTACCTTTCTTTACTACTCCAATGGCTCAGTCAGGACTTCCTGATTCATGTATTGGTTATAAGGACTCCCAAATCCCACTGAAGGTCAAGAAGACTTTTTGATTTAAAAAAGAAAGAAAAAAAGATTGAAGTTACTCATAGGGGCGTAGGAGTGAGAGGTGAGTTGTAAAGCAAGAATATTCTGTAACCTCAAAATCCTAGCCATGGTTTCCAATAGAGTCTGGCTATGCATATTAACTCACAACAGGCAGTCTGGCTTTCTATGGACTTGTCCTCTAATTTCTAATGTAATGAGTTTTAATTCATTAGATGGGATCTTTGCCAACCCTCAAAGAAATAAAAACACATATCATGCCTTAAAATTGAATTCTGAATTATGTCTAAGCAAGAAAGTAACTTGAGCTGAAACTGGTTTGGCTCAGTGGTAGAGCATCAGTCTGCGGACTGAAAGGTCCCAGGTTCGATTCAGGTCAAGGGCATGTACATTGGTTGCGGGCACATCCCCAGTAGGGGGTGTGCAAGAGGCAGCTGGTCGATGTTTCTCTCTCATTGACGTTTCTAGCTCTCTATCCCTCTCTCCTCCTCTCTGTAAAAAATCAATAAAATATATATTTTTTTAAAAAGAAAGTAACTTGAGATTTGTATTGCTATATTCAAAGAAAAGACTAAGCTTTGCAGAGCAGAAAATTAAAATCCTTCCATGAATTGATATTTAGGGCCAGGACTGAAGGTGTAATACATCTCTGTTAAATCTTCTGATTTTTCTAGTTAATATGGACTACATGAAGAGTGATATTTAATGTCTCACATAAAACTAAATGCACAAATAACTGGTAACATTGGTATCACAACAATAATTCCTATAATATTATTGATGGTAATAATTTTTAAATACATATTTTCTCTTATCCCAAGGGAAAATAATTCTTGGTCAGAAGTTATATGTCCATTGATTAAAAGGTAAAATGTTAAAAGTACCTATTAAGCTTTTGCAAATTAAAATCAATCAACAGTATGACTAACTGGCATGTATAACTCATTTAATCAGTTCTTGAAAATCTGGGTCCTCTGAATTCAGGGTATTGCTTTGGCTGCTGATGTTATAGTTAGTGGCTAGAATCATCTGGCAATATACCACTTTCTTAGTACTGATCATATTCTATGGACATTGTAGACAAAAGAACTAAAGACCTGTTAGTGATTTAGGGGAAATTATCTCTCTATATATCGATATAAGCCTAAGTGATCAGCTGACTAGCCAGGAGCTATAATCTGCACTGACCACCAGAGGGCAGATGCTTAACGCAGGAGCAGAAACCACAGGCATAGAAACATGGAACGAACTGATGAATCTCAGAGGGATGGGAGGGAGTGGGGAGAGGACAGGAAGATATTAAGTGAAGATCTTATATACATACTAGAGGCCCAGTGCATGGTTCATGCACCTGTGGGGTCCCCCAGCCTGCCCTGTGCCCCCTTGAAATCTGGGACCCCTCAGGGGATGTCAGAGAGCTGGTTTTGGCCCAAACCCTGCAGGCCAGGCTGAGGGACACCAACGGTGCATGAATCCACATACTAGGCTCTCTAATATCTATCCTTTGAATGGAGAACAATCTAGGTACTGAGCCATTTTTGAAGAAATTCCAGGGCAATAAACAATAAAATCTTCCTGGCATAAAAATAGTGTGGACAAGGGGCTGGGCATGCGCCATGAAGGCAAGGGAATACAAGAGGCTTTCCCATTTAGCTCTGCCCGTTGCCCTGTGGCACGCTGAGTACCAGGCCAGGCAAAGGGACACAATGAAAAGTGCGGGCCAGCAAATGGGATGTCCTGCACATAAAATGCTGAGAGGCCATGGGAAATGGATTTTTTTCTTCAATGTCCACAGGCAGGTCAATAACAAAACCTGGACTTTCCCACCGGAAGGCAAGGCAGGGAGCAAAGCAGACATTACAATAAACTAAAAGTCACAGTGAAATAAACTTTACAGAACTGTTAATTCATGTTTCCTCAAAACTGCTGTGCATGTAAGAGACTTACTAGTTTGCTAAAGATGCCATGCTTTTGCCTCATTTTTGGCAAGAAGGCTCCCACACCTGCAGGCCTAAAACCAGAAGTATAATTTGTAGCATAGTGAAGACCTCCTGCAACTGCTTCATTTAAAAAGTTTGAGGTTCTTGTTAATCAGATGAATCTACTATTTTACCAGTTTTTCTCCTTTTCTCTCAGTTCAAGTCTCCTTTGTAAATAATCACGTCACTTGCCTTGCCCTGTTTCTGTGTTTCAATGTGACAGATTCATCATTTCTTTTGTCACAGAGAATGATTATAAAACAATGAACTCTGATTCCTGGAAGTATGCAAATGCAATAATTCAAATTGTGCAAAAAGGGCCACATGCTGACCTGACAAACTCAGGGAGGCTTGCATGGCGGTCTTGTAAACTCAGAGGCCTAAAGTCACCACAAGGATGGTCTGAGATTAAATTTTAACTAAAAGCAGTGACGGTGGGTGGGTAGTTAAATCCTAGGCTGGTATAGTCACTGACAAGGCCTACCTTTACCTTACCTGAGCCTATCTGTCTTTTTGCAACTGTGATTAAATATCCTTTGAAATGTCAAGGTAACTTGTAACTTCCCTTTTTCTGGACACCATGGTCACAACCTAATGTGCTGGGCGCCAGGACAGATACCACAAATTCCTTCATTATCATGTTCATTGTTCCAGCATCCACCTAAGTGAGTGCCCTTCATTTAACTTTTTATCTAATCCCAGGGATTTTCCCACTTTGCTTTCTCCCGCCTCTCTAGTCCATCACCAATGGATTTCATGTAACCCACCTCCGTCCCTCCTTTGATGGCAATGTATAAATACAGATGGAACCCGCCATTCTCCAGAGCATTATCTCAATTCATTGAGGTTCTGCTTCCCGCATATGTCCACAGTTTGGATCAAATAATTTCACAAATATTCTTTACAGGTTTCAATGGTTTTTACATTAACGGAATCAATGTATATTTATGAATATTTATGTGTATATTTTTGTATATATGTACAAAGGTATATATATATGTGTGTATTATATCCCAATATATAGTTACATAATGTTTAGGTTTTAATTTATATACATTTATTTATATTTATATTTTGTGTTTTATTTTTTATAGTTTATTTCATTTTTATATATTTTGTTAAAATATATAAAGATATTCTATTAATCCAAACATTTTGGATCTGCTCTCTAAAAAGGATAATGAGAAAAAATTATTTAATTATTTTATAGTTAGAGCACTTTTTTTTTGTAAGAATTAACCTGTTTCCCAAGATGAGCTTAAAGAAGGTTTTTATTGTTAAAAGAGATAACATTTACTGTTAAGTTATAAATTAATAGATTTAATAGTCTGGGAGATGTGCGTAGTTGAGATAATGGGAATAAGGTTTTAGAATAAGGAACAGGACGCCAGGGTTTGCCTTGCTTTTTGCTATCTCACCTCTTGACTTTGATTCAGACATATTCATTCTCTGCCCCCAGACTCCCCATCTATAAAAACAAAAGAACACTGAATTAAATGGATGCATCCACTGACCTTTAAAGTCTAAGTTTCTGGGATTCTAGGTGTTTCCTAAAAAGACTAATAGGCCACACGGTAATATCACAATACCATCTTGTTTGCATTCTAACTCCTGTCTTTGGTTTTCTTATCGCCTGGAGGTTTGCATGTATTCTCACAGTATCAATGCATCATTTCCCTGTGTGGGCACCGAGAGAACCTTGCATGAAAGGAACATCTGTGCATGGTCACAATAGCGTTTTTTGTGAGCCCACTGTAAAACCCAGCTGTACATTGTGTCATAACGCACTCCCTTCGTGTTCTTGTTAGGTGTCCAAATGCAGTTTTAAATCAATATTTCTCTCTGGCTGAAATGTTTTCCTTTGTCTGGTTAAGCTGAGTATTACAGTAATCATGTAGACCTCATAATAGCCTTTCAGACACTAACCAGAGAGATCCTGGATCTGTAAGAAGACACATGGTCTGCACTGAAGCATTGATCTTCTTTTTATCATGAAAAAGCAACATTATCGAGAAATCCTGACATAGGACACTGAGCCTAAAATGAGTGAATACTCGAAAGGACACACGTTCCTCACTCCTTTTTGTTAGGAGTGAAAAGTGACGGGAGACTTTAGTGGACATGCGCTTACCCCCCTCAAGCCCCTTAGCTGTGCAATTTAGTTTGATTCTGGGCAGATGTACTTCTACAATAATCCCAAAGATAGCATTGTTTGCATTGCTAAGGGGCAATAGTTACAGCTGACCCCTGCTGCCCAAATTAACTTTGCATATTGAACAAACTGATAACTGAGACCAACAACAACATCGGATAAATGGTAAAACTAGATATTCATCCCCATAAGTGAATGTCAAACATACCAGAACCATAGCAGCTTGATAATATAGCCTATGCTCATTTTTAGGATAGATAAATCAATCATCTTATTTATTTTAAAAATTGGTAAAATAAAAAATAAGCTAAACTGAGTAGATGGTCTCATCATTATGCTTGATCTTAGGTCAATCTTCTCACTCTGGATACCAGGGATGGGTGAGACATTTGCTTTCAAAACTGGTAAATAAACATTGTCTGATGCGGACATGATATTAAAGTTTCATAATGTCCATGAAACATGAAAATTACGTAATGAAAACCTTCAGACTCTGTGGGAAACTCTCAGAAAAGCACCTGCAGTTTTCTACATTCTGTAGATACTTACTCTATTAATTATTGGCTGTGTGGCAGAGGAACTCATATTTTCTAAAATGCCAGTCTCCCAAATGACGCATGCAACCCTCGGGAAGCGAGCCAGGCAATCCACCTAGTACATGAAGGAAAGATTGGAGCGTTCATAGTGTTTATCATATTCCTTTAAAATCTCCACTTTGGGACATTTTGTGTGCTACGTGGGGAAGTGTACTCTATTATTTATAAATAATAAAGTAGTGCAGCCAAAACAAAAACTTTTAACTAATGGGACGCACAGTCAACCAATTTGAAGACTGCTGTTGTAGCGGATGAGAGATTAATGACACCGCATTTATAAAGCCTAGCCGGCGAGAAAGAGGCTGCCAATAAGAAGTTCATTTATCTGTTTCCCCCTGTCTTCGAGGAAGCACAGTCACCTGAGCTGTCATACTCCGGAAAGCGTGCCAATGCTAAATGTGCCTGAATGCCTACCTTGTACTAAGTAGCTGTATTGATTTCAGAGGCTACATCAAAGCAACTGCCTACGCGTAATTATTGTCTTTCTTCCAAAACGTCTAACCTAGCACAATGCAAAGTTTAAATACTTGGTGTGTGGGCTTTTTATTAAATATGTTCAATATTGTTGAGCCTCTCTTTCTGTGTTTGATCTATAAACAAATGAATAGAAAATGAGCTTCATAAATCACCAGTGGCAGGCGCACATGGGCCCCGATGTTTCTTTTGGCTGAATGCTAAATGATTATGGCTGAAAATGTAAAAGGAGCAGAAAAGAAGGTGAGGAAGAGGGCGATGGAGGCACGTGGCAGCCACGCACTGTCTTAAACCTCTGTAGTGCTTTTCTGAGTTTTAATGAAAGCCACTGCCCTGTTTGTCATGGTGATGGCAGTATGGGCAATTCAACTGCACCAAGCCCTAACCGGTTTGGCTCAGTGGATAGAGCGTCGGCCAGTGGAGTCAAGGGTCCCAGGTTCGATTCTGGTCAAGGGCATGTACCTTGGTTGCAGACACATATCCATTTGGGTGTGTGCAGGAGGGAGCTGATCAATGTTTCTCTCTCATCGATGTTTCTAACTCTCTATCCCTCTCCCCTCCTCTCTGTAAAAAATCAATAAAATATATTTTAAAAATAAAAATAAAAAATAAATTGCACCAAGCTTACACTTCTCCTTCAGGTGTCTACTTGTGGTGCATGATTCATTTTCCAAAGACACATCTGTAAGAGGGCTTTGCTCCTTATCCCTCTGAAGGGTGATTGATGGGTGTCTACCTCTCTGTGTTAACGTCTCCAGGTTAATTAGATCAGATTTGCTAATCCATGTATTTCTCATCTCTTACTAAATGTAACCTTTCCACTTTCCAAGGACAGTGCATCTCAGAGCCATAGTTGACAAGAATTGCATCAAACTCCAGACGCATAGATGCTACATAAATACTTGCTAGATGAAGGCATAAGTCAATGAATGTATGAAATATAGAGAAGTGATATTTGCTTCTTTAGCACAGATTTGAAATTAGCATCCCTTTTCTTTTGTTTTAGCCTATTGTTTTATATTGAGAATTTACATCTTGGTTTCCTTGTTAGGGACCTTAATGCTATTATTTGCCCTCGGATTATGAGACAGTCTAGTTATTTATTATACTGGGTCAGAAGACTGTCTCTGATGCTTAGTCTGAAGAGCTCAGTAGGAATTAATGTAGCAGAGACAATGTAGGAAGTATAACGCCTGTGTGACATATGCCTCTTTGGTTGAAATAAAGGGTTCTTCCTTGCAAGTACTGAAGCACATAGATCATGTTCTCTGGTATTTGTTTCCATCTCTTCAGTACACACAAGGACAGTACTATGTTATATTCAGTGAAGAACTACTAGAATGATCCTTTTGCTATTATTAACCTCACAGGTGCTCTGTGGCTTACTTATTAACATAAAAAATAAAATAAGTATTGGAATGTAAGATTCACTCAGCATGAAAATTCTAGGCCATCTAACACATCTAATTTGACAGCGTTCAAAGGAAAATAACCAAGAATGTTGTTTTAGCAGTCAGTGGAGATGAGCTTAAATGTGACTCGGATTTTGTCATACCTTGTAGCAACTGAGTAATAGGTTAGATAATTGAGGAGCTTCATTAATTTTACTTAAGGTTTGGGCATGATTTTATTGTTTGTTGATGTTAACCGGGTGCTTAATACTTCTTTCAGACCTTGCTTATTTATAGCTCTGGGAGCTGAGAAATAATTAAGATAAATGTCCCTTAGTATCCCCCTGGCATTTTCATACCAGGTTATTTTTTCCACCAGAAGAACAACAAGGATAAGACATTTCACAGTAACTCTCAGAAAGCGAGTGCACTGTGCAGACACCAGTGAAATGTGTGCCAAGCTACTAGTCTTGGGGAACCACTGAGATGGGTAATTGGGGAGTTTGGTTGAATAGCGAGGGGCTCAAGAAGAGAATGGGGTAGACTATAATAGACTTGCGTTTTGCTCCCCTCATTGAGGAGTGATGCAGCATTTGGGTCATTTATTTGTTGTGTCCTGCCCTTGTTTTCCTTTCCCAAAAAGTGAGGCTAAATACACCAATTATTTAGGATCTTTTTAAGGCCATTAAATATATCTTATTATAATCCTTAAAAACCAATAGATCTTTATTAGAAGAATTACTACTAACTTAGCTTTTTATTTGCTTATCAGTCTTATTTATTGCTAATCCAGTTTTAAGCAGTTTGTTAATTTTTCTGCATCGCATCCCATAAATTCCATACATTTCAATGGCAATAAATAATAGTGTCGGGGGCTGAATAACAAAGCTGGTTTTATTTGGTAATTAGCAGGTGCATTACAACAACAATTCATCTTAAAGTAATTGGATTTAAAGAAGTGGGCATTACCAAGTCGCTATATTGAAATGTGTCGGAAAGGTGCTCTCCTATTCATTTTTAACTCGGATAAAGGGCATTTCCTGACAAACTTGACGTCTAACCTAATAGCTACCTAAGTGAAGCTCAATAAATCAATCCCTTACTTTGTGCTTAACAGGTATTAGGATAAATGCCTCATATACTTTATCTCTTTAATTCTCAAGAGAAACTGTGTGAAATGGAGGTAGCAAGATAAGACCTTGACATATTTATCTTCATGCCTTTCTTTCCAGAGCGCCTAGCCCCTCCCATCCCCATCTGGAGAGGAATGCAATTAAAAAAGAAACTACTGTTATTTATGTGTTAAAAAACAACAACAAACAAACATCTAATTAGGCTCCTGAGACTCTAAAGGGTCGGCCACAAAGGAAGTGGGTAGAGAAGATGGAAAATCAGATCCTAGAAAGACTGTTCTGGTAACACTTCTTTTCCCATCCCCTCTCCTAATGGGCAGAAAGTGAGGGCCATCAGCTGGAATGGTGCCCTCACTCTGGATACACCTAGAGGCTCATTTCCTCTCTGTCAGAATCTGATTGAAAGTCTTTTCAGGCAGGTTGGAGTGAACTCAAGAAAGTGCTGCAGGATTTTGGGTTCCACAGCCCTAGGGTCAGGGCCCCACTGTGTGTTCTTGCCTTCACGCAGGAAAGAATTCAAACACAAGGTCGCTTGGAGTTTAAAATGAAAGGGAGTTGATTAGTGAAGCAGGGAGGAAGAGAGCAGGCTACTCCACAGACAGTACAGCCCTGCCTTAGGGGCCTTGCTTCCTTTATGTAGGTTTATGGAATCAGGGGCAGGGCATTCAATGTGGGGGAGGACTTTCCCAGGAAGGGGTGGGCATTTCTCCAAAGAGCTCCTTGGGCCTTTTTTTTTTTTTTTTTTTTTTTTTTTTTTTTTTTTTTTTATGACAGTGAGCTCATAAGGAGGCGGGGGTTACCTGAGGTGACTTAGTCACCATGTTGCATTGAGCTGGTTTGGGCCATACATTTGGTGGGAAGTGATTTTATTTTCTTCCTCTTCCTTTTCTTTTCTTTTTCCTTTTTTTTTTTTTTTTTTTTTTTTTTTTTTTTTTTTTTTGAAAGATCAGTTATTTTTATTAATTTCAGAGGAGAAGGGGGAGGAAGAGAGCGATAGAAATACCAATGGTGAGAGAGAGATACTGATTGGCTACCTTCTGCATACCCTAAAACCCAGCCATGTGCTCTCTTGGTTTAAGAGGTGACACTCAACCACTGAGTCACGTGGGCTGAGCAACTATCTTCTTGACAATTCCTGTAGCTTTCATGGATTGCAGTTTTTTGGCCACGTATCCTGTTTCAGAAGTTCTGGCAGATTCCTGATGCTGATCTCACCTTTCAAACAAAGCTAGTTCCTCCGCAGGAACACTTATAGTAGCACAGGTGTTCCGTGACACCTGCTCCTACAGGTATGTGGAGCCTTGAAATAGGTCTGTCTTAAAAAGCCTTTTCCAGGGGCTTTTTAAGAAACCTCACAGGTGCTTACATGTACATCTCACAGAGACACACCTCTCTGTTAGAAAATTAAAAAATGAAATGATGGCCAGCATGAGGCCGCTTTTCTGCTTGTACATATTGTTTGAATACATTCTATTTTACTTTTACTCCACATGCCCACAAAGGTCTCCTCTGTGCTCCCTGTGCTCAACAGAGATGGAAAGAGGAAGCGGATAACTTAGGAGAAACAAACAGGTGCTTTGGAAGTGGATCTGGAAACCTTGGGGTGTTGCTAAGTGGAAAAGACGGGGTTACCTATAGAAGCCACCAGAAAGTGCTGGACAGCCTAGTTATCTGCAGAGACACCAGCCTTTGCTCTCTGAGTCTGATCGGCTGCCTCCTTCTTCTCCAGCCAAGACCTTCTAGAAACAGCCATGGATCATGTCTGTCTTTCAGGTCAGCGTTGTGCTCTGGCTCACATGTCTCCTACATCTCCCAAGCCAGCACAGCACTCCGATGCTTAGAAAAGGTGTGGGAGAGAAGGTCCCCACATGCTTGCTTTGGTGGAGATGCGCGGTATGGAAATCTACTTTCGTTGCTTGCTGCTGAGCTATTTATAAATATTTCCCTTTTAACCAACAATGAAATTGAAGATGAGGAATATTAAAATAACCTGCCTTTGGGCTTGTATATAGCATTTTTTCAAACTACAATTTTGATTTACATTTTTGGTATGTGAAAAAAATAAAAGAAACATACATTCTACACAAATGGCAATTCATATAGACTGTCTTATAAATTAATGACAGTGGTGAAGCAACGTTAACACTAAAGCTTTAGAATGTGATAGAGTAACCAACAATTCGCCTGTAGATTTTACTGCATGATCATGGATTAGCATCGATGATGGTGGAAATGACTCTTTTCAATACAGACTTGTGTAGACATACTTTAGGCAATCTGATGGACCACCTAACTAATGCAATGTAACATTAAACTTCATAGCAAACATATAGCAATATTCCAAGGTGACATCATTTCACCAAAAACTTTCTGATATCTGTAAAACTGGGGGAAAAGGCTTAAAAAAGCACTTGGATATAAATGGAAAGTTTATGATTATCAATATAAAATTAAACAATGCCTTCATTACTGAACCTTTTTTCAAAGGCCTACCAAGCCCATAACATGGACTGCTACTGACAGGCCTAAAGAGAAGCTGCTGATGAGAGAATACAGAGAAACACTGTTTAAGGCAGGAAGCAATGGAGAGTAGTTTCAGCAGCTGAGGGTGAGGAACGAAAAGGTGAAAATGGACAAATCACAGGTCCTTTCCTTGTGAGTGTTTCCTGAGACCAGAGGTTCCACTCCGGGTTCTAAGCCCACACATCTGGCCTTGCACCTCCGCTGGACAAGGGCTGGGGAGGGCTGAGTGCAGACTCTTCTCTGCATTGTGAACACAGGGACAATCCGTGGTGGTGGAACTGTGTGGAGTGAGCAGCTAGAAGGCCAAGGCAACTGCTTCATTTTAGGGCCTCGTATACATCTCTTTAAAATTATTAGTTTTGGCTACATGTCAAGTCAATTGTAGGGAACTTCGGTAATTAAACAAGTCCCTTTATATCTCACTCTGTAACACTTATTCTCTATAAAATCCAGACTATTCTCCTTAAGGATGCCGCATGCGGTAGTCACTAGCAGCCAATACTGTTTCTCCCATCCTTAGAACGCACAGGTATGAGGATCAAGAACTAGACCCTAGAAAATCACCTGTAGCATTGACGGTCTTCCTCTTGCAGTTCTGGGCTCTCTTAGTTGGAAGGTCACTTTCACAACCTGGGTGAGTTGGTCATCCAATCCCTAATTCAAGAGAGGAAACACATAGTTGGTAGTACTCAATCACTAGACAGTGAGCTCTGTTGAGAACAGAAGCAATAATACGGCTTCAGTTTTGATTTATAAGCACACAGAATTCTGCTGGGCACACAGTAGTTGTTCAATAAATACGTACTGGGCGAAAGAATTCTGCTGTAAAAATAACTTAGTTCTTTTCATAATTTAAATCATCCTCAGATGACAAGTTTAGCTTGTGATTCTGAACTTTTTATCGTGCCTTGCATCTGCTCGGCGTTTTCACAGAATCGCTAATGTGCCACCACATTGCAGCACAGCGTCACCAGCATGATGCCCACATCAACTCTGTTTGAGTTATACCTGGGAGCAGGCCTCGAAGCAGAATCTGCCAAGGTGACTGATACACATATGTCTGGTGCCTTATTTTATCATAATCTCCAAAATTACACACTGAGAAAATTCTTGCTAACTAAATATGAACATCAAGTCACCTCATTTGATAAAACTTAAAAGTGAAAAATGTGACAATAAAAATATACATGTAGCAAGAAGCTGAAAAATATTTTCATGGGAAGGGTTTAATAATTTTGACGTTTCAAGTTTACCTCCTTGAGGCTGCTGTCATCATGGAGGGAGGATGAGAAGGGTAATAAATCACATTTCATAGTAAACCTACACTCCTCGCTTATAATATACACTGGAGAGTAATTTACTTTCTTTAAGAAGCTCCAGTAATTCTTTCAATTTATCATTTAGTATAATAAAATAATAATAATCTATTAAATAGCAGGTTATTTCATGTACCCAAATTATGTGATATTTTATCACTGATAATGTTTTTAGTAGCAAATCTAATTCTTAGTAAAAACTTTATTGTTATTTCAAATGATGTGAACACCTTAATTGTTTTTAAATTCATGCTCTAATCTATAAACTTAAAAAAAATTGAATGAAATATTTAAGCTGACTTGAAGCAGTATTTAAAGTCAGGATGCATTTGATCTTAAAATAGGGCTTATGAATGAAATACTTTTAATATTTCCTTCTAGCCATTGACATTTAATATTGTTTAAACAGACATTCTTACTATTTTTATAAATTTTGATACTTGTTTTCATTGTATTTTTGCCCTAAGAAAGTAGCATAGAGGATACTCTGGAAAAAAAAAAAACTAAACAAGATATAAAATAATAGAAGCATTTGTATTAACATTCTTATATTTTAAAAATAGCTCTAAGCTGTTTACATGAGCCATATTAAAAGCCAAGTGCTCTGGATTGAAAATAAAGGAGTTGGTAGAGAGTTTCTAGGCACAATCAGAGAGAAGGTGGAAGTTGAAGCATTAATACCAGACAAGGTGGTTTTCAAGGTTAATGGAACTAAACAGGATAAGAGGAAGCATTAGATTATCATAAAAGATACGAAGGCATAACTCTTGAATCTGCTAAGCCCCAAACAATTTAGCAGAAAAACTTCAGGACAAAACCTATTAGAAATGCAAGGAGAACTTGAAAAACATACAATTTTAATTAGAGGCTTCACTATATGCCTTTTAAAAGTGGACACGACAACAACAGATAAAAATAAGTAAGTAAAGGGCTAGAGGAATTGAATCCATTTACAACCTCCTATTACTGACAGAAATGAGGTATTATTTGCATTATATAAAATGAACTGTTAAAATTGATAAAATATATGGCAACCTTAATTTTTAAAAATAAAGATTTTCCAAGGTTTATAGTTTACCATAATATAAATAAACCAGGTATATAGAATAAGAAAGTGATTCGAGTCTTTGATTTGAAACAAAGATTTCTTGGAAATAAAGAAACACAGGTAGATAAACTTTGGATCAAAAAGGAAATAAAAATATAAGTCGGAATTTTCTGGAAACAATGAAAGGTCTTTACTTCGAAACTTGTGAGATCCAGTGAGAGCTACTCCAGGCAGAACCTTTTTCGCCACAAGTGTCTTTATTACAAAGAGCAGAGGGGAAAACACAACGAAGTTTATGTTCAAAGGACAGCAAAACAAATATATTAAGGTGGACACGATTAAAATAAAAGCCAAAACAAATGGGATGGAAACAAAAAAGAGTAAAAAGCTGTTATTTTGGAAAGCTCAATAAAACATACAAACCTCTTTAAAACCCATATAGGGAAAGAAAAAAAAAAGAACAAAAGTATTATAGACAGTATCAGGAAAGAAAAAAAAGAAGAACTACAGAATTGTATGGGAAAATAAAGTAACTATGGGTGCAGACTGGAATTACTCTATGGAAAAGCATTTGAAAACATCAAGACTGATTGTTCTTGCTAGCTAACCCAAGACATGAAAAAATTAAATATTAATAGACCAATTACCAAGGAAAGACATTGGAACTCAGGAAAAAATAAGTTCATAGCAGAACTTTCTTTAAGTTTTAACATCAAATAACCCCAGTATTATTTTAATTGTTCCAGGGAGCTAAAAAGGTGGGGAAGCACAGAGAATTCTATGAGTTTAGTCTAGTTTAATGGCAAACATGATATGAGAGCAGAAAAGAAAAAAATATAAACCAAAATATAAACCAGCCCCACTTACATTGAAAACTTTAAACTGAAATATAAACCAATGTAAAGTGTCAAAGCAAACAAAGCATGCACTATGCACCTGTCGGGTTGCAGCTTTGTTCCTGGGCTGGGTTCGTACAGGGGTTGCTGATCAATGTTTGTCTCTCCCATTGGTGTTTCTCTGTCTCTTTCTCCCCGTCCCTTCCTCTTCCTCTGGAATCAATAAAAGCATTTAAACAGGAAAACAACAATAAGAAAACACACCATGCACTATGACCAGGTTGGGTTCATTCCAGAAATGAAAGGGCATTTCAGTATTAGGAAGCTCATGCAACCCATCACATCAACAAATTAGAGATAAAAACTACATGATTATACCAATAAATGGTGAAAATTAAGTCAATGAAATTCAGTAGCCAATTCAAATATATACAGATATTATATCATTTCCATTGGATATTCAAATGTATTAAATGACAAGAATTAAAAGCCCATGATATACAAATGTATTAAATGACAAGAATGGCACTTGAACTCAAATTAGATTTTTTTTAAATAAATCTAGACAGATGATTTACAATTTATATGAAATGAAAAATTTCAAAAATACCTGGGAAAGGTTTGCAAATAAATAATAGATAAGGGAGGAATAATTTTTTTTTAATTTATTTTATTGATTTTTTACAGAGAGGAAGAGAGAGGGATAGAGAGTTAGAAACATCTATGAGAGAGAATCACTGACCAGCTGCCTCTTACACACCCCCTACTGGGGATGTGCCGGCAACCAAGGTACATGCCCTTGAGCGGAATCGAACCTGGAACCTTTCAGTCCCCAAGCCGACGCTCTATCCACTGAGCCAAACTGGTTTAGGCGGGAGGAATAATTTAACAGATAAATGTCACACACAAAAAAACTATAAAGCCCAAATAATAAAATCAAGATGGTATTGGCTGAGGATTAGAGGTACAGACAACAGAATTTATCAATAGAGCCTATGAAACACAAATGGATTAAATGACAAGAATGGCACTTCAACTCAGTGAGACAAAAAGATTATGTCATAACCAATGTGAACACAACTGTCTGGTACCTAGAAATAAAGCTCTCCAAAGTACAAAATACCAAATACTCTGCAAGAGCATAGAACATCTGACATACCATACCAAGGTGAGAGGTTTTGTTGTTGTTTTACCGACTGAGAATTCAGATCCATGTGGGAAAAGAGAAACACAGCTTACTACATCTTCTGAAGTCATACATACATAGCTCTCACGATGCCAGAAACACTGCTTTAAACACTTTCCGAATGTACCTTAATTCTCTTAACAACCATACAAGGCAGTTGCTATTATCTTCTCTGTTTTACAGACCATGGCGTTATGGTGTAGGTCACACAGAACTCCTGTAGTAAAAGAAATCGTTAACAAAACCAATAGGCTAACAACAGACGTGGGGAAGGAGCTCACAGCACACAGGGCACAGAGAGGGCTGTTATCTGTGTATATGAAGAGCTTGTCCTGATTCTGAAACAAAAAGGCACAGGGAAGCAAGTAGCCAGTCGGCTCTAAAGGACAGGAGTGGGCGCCACCCACAATAACCTGGCCACGTGTGCACATACATGAACAGACACTCATGCATGCTGGGTTTTGCCAGTGACAACAACCGTGAGGTGTGCTTTATACCTGTCCAAGCACTGACTGTCAGGAAGGCCCAGAACCCTAGCAGCTTTCACTTGTTATTGGTCTAGATCACATGTGTCAAACACAAGGCCCGCGGGCCAAATCCGTCCTGCCAGGCCTTGCAATGTGGCCCGCACCGCGCTGTCATCACTGCACTCCGCTGCGTTTCCATCACAATGACAGTTTATGACTGTTCAGTAAACCATTCGGCCTGCGATTTAGGCTGGATTTTAGATTTTGGCCCCTTCTCTGATTGAGTTCGACACCCCTAGTCTAGATACTTCTTGCCAGAGTTGAGTTTACCAGAAGTAAGAGCTCATATTTATGATCATTAATGCAATTCTACATACAGATGTCAATGGGCAAAATGTGTCTACAGGAAACCACTGGATAAGCACACCCAGTGCTTGTTTCCATAGAGGTGATCTGCTATCTGACCAAGCAATGGAGGTGGCAACTCCATGGCGCCTCACAGCCTCTGTCCTCAGTGAGCCTGCGGCTCTGCCAGAGGCTACCTGGCGCTTGACAGGCATTTCTCATTTGATCTGCCTGCGCTTGCTAGGTAGGGCTGTCCACCTCCCCTTTTCTGTGACATACTAGCATATGAGGTGAACGTTGTTGAACTTGCCCTTGTGTGTCCTGGCTCCCCCAGTTCCCCAGCCCTCTACTTCTTGCATGAAATAAACCAGTGAGAGATGAACATGCATCTTTTTAAACATGCACACCTGTACGAATTAAATTTTCACCATTATCAATTAAGTTTTGGTCAGAAATTTGCTGTCAAAATTATGTCTACTGGCATAAAAAGAGGCATGTCACAATGTCCATGAATCTCAACTCCGAAGAGAGATTTCATGTTCTTCGGAAGAATGCAAGGCAATACGAAGAAAATAAACAGGATAAAACAACTGGTCATTTCCACATATGAACCAATTAGTGTACATTGTCAAAAGTCACTAGCATTGACAACAGTTGGAGATTAAGTATATGAAAGTCGGGAAAACGTTTTAGCTATGTAATATGCATGGTTTGCCCGGACAAAGCTTGTTGGGTGGTCACAGCAACTTTGGAAAGCCTGAATTTCTAAGCGAGGGACTATTTTTAAATTTGGGCTGGATCGCATGCTTGAGCCAGTTTCGGCAGGTGAATGGGAAAAGGAACAGGCAGCGGGGCAGGAAGTGAGAAGAGGCCGGAGGCAGGAGGGCTGTTCTGGACGCACCTGCGCAGTGAAGGAAGCGGGGCTGGAGGAGGCTTCACCACAGGTCTCTCCAAGAGGGACGCGCTTATTAGTTATTGATAAGATGCAGATTGAGGAATAGGTCCAAGCTGTCTGCAATAAAAGTTAAACTCAACAGAAATACATTTTAATTTCCAAAATGCTCTGCTTTAGGTAAGTGCAAAAGTCACCAGGGGGCCCAGGCTAAGCGTGAGAGCCGCAGCTCAGGGATTCCTTTACATGGAGACCCAGCAGGCGGTCTGCAGCCCACATAGTCACAAAGGGTGAGAGCCAGGCAGTCGCTCTGACAGCTGCTATTGTTTATTTTTCAAACTCCTGGCCATGCATGGCACCTGCTAGGTGTGAGGCAAGGTAGTCAAAGACAAAACAAAGTTGATGAAAGAGTCAGCCAGAGGGCCGTTAGCACCTTCTTACAAACCTACTGTTCAGATGTCCTTGAATTTTAAATTAGAATCATATCAATGGAAATTAATTTAATGTCATTAAATTCCCAAAATAAATGTTCCCTTTGGTGTAGCCACATCACCTAAAAAAATGTACAAAGAGAATTTTAAAGTTTTCATGAATTATAGAAAGGGACCAATTTTATGGTATGTTTGTAAAAACACTGCAGTGCTGAAGTATGATTAGCTTAGGGCCCAGTTATTTCATTCTGTTTAAAAGTTATTAACTGAGCCCAGCCTGCACGGCTCAGTGGCTAAGTCTCGACCTATGAACCAGGAGGTCGGGGTTCCACTCCCAGTCAGGCACATGCTCGCGTTGCGGCCTCAGTCCCCAGTAGGAGAGTATGCGGAAGGCAGCTAATCAGTGACTCTTTCTCATCATTGATGTTTCTATCTCTCTCGCCCTCCCCTTCCTCACTGAAATCAATCATATATATATATTTAAAAGTTATTAACTGAGATCCTACAATGTTTTAGGTCTACAGTGGACACATGAGTTGAGTAAACTGTAGTCCATAATTCTTCATAACTCTCTTAAAAGCTCGGGAAGTACTGAGACAACATATACTAAATACCTATAGATATGCGTACACACATACACTTTTTGAGGTGCCTATATGTTTGAAGAGTTTCAATACTGATGAGTTATTTTTTCTGATATTTCACTATTCTTAAACTCTGGATTTCAGGTAACCTTCATCCAGTCTGAAATTTCAAATGTTTATTCATCAGAGTATCTGTATTCTGTGTGTATTAAAAGACCTTGCATGTATGAAAAAAAATCTCTTATATTTTCTACTCTTTCTTCCCTTCAATGTTAAGTTATTTAAACACAATTTATCTACATTGTGTTTTCCTTTTCTAGTTGCCCTAAATCTGCATGTTCCACCTTGGAAGAACATGCAATATTGATAGTCACAAGTGATCTCCCTTTAAGAAGGGAAAGGGAAAGGAGATAGAAACATCAATGATGAGAGAGAATCATTGATTGGCTGTCTTCTGCACATCCCACACTGGGGATCAAACCTACAACTTGGGCATGCGCCCTGACTTGGAATTGAACAGTGACCTCCTGGTTCATAGGTAGATGCTCAACCACTGAGCCACACCAACTGGGCAGTACCCTCCCTTTTTATTCAGGCATCATTATCAATACATATCTATGATTCTGACCTCCAGTTCTGTAAGCATCTTTGTTCATAATCATGTCCCTTTAAATAATCAATTATGACCCAAAATTTAACTTTTGTCTTGCAAATGTTCTTACCTCTCAAAACAAACACTACTTCTTTATTAATGACAGAAGCATATTTCTGTCACTGGGATTACAATCTGATTATTCTAAGTCCTTTACCAACACCTACCTATGTCACCTTATGCAAAATCAGCTGTTTACAACGGGGTGTAAGAAAGATGTTAGGGGTTGAGAAAAAGACTTTTTCTGGACTCTTCATGAAACCGTGTCCTGGGGGTGATGGAAACGTGCTGGATGGATGACCCAGGTAGAAGCCATAATGGCGTTCCTCCTGTGTGAATTGAGTAAACTGTATCAACAGTTTAAGTGTAGGAGCCATTGGAGGTACAGTCTGTGTATTTTTATGTATGAATTCACGTCCATTTTTCTCTATGGCTTTTATCTTCTACCAGTTTTAATTTTCAGTTACTTGTGGGTTAAAAGCCTATAATTCTCCCTTTGTTCTGGGGGAATCATTTCTATATAAGATATGAGCTGCTTCGAGCTGCAGTAGTCTGTAGACAGGAGTGGATGTGGAAGCGGTGGAGTTGGAGGCCGAGAGTGAGGAGGGCATGCTGGGGAAGAGGAAAGAGCCTAGTCCTTTGCACTCTCTCTGGGTAACACGGAAGGCCTTCCACTAACATGCACTTAGACAAGGTTATATTCCTATAGCGCAGATTTAAATTTGGATTTGAAAAAATTACCGACATCGTCTGAAAGAAAATTTTAATTGGTCCATCTGGCATTTGAAATAATACTTCTACTTATTATGAAGCAGGTGTTAGACACTTCCGAATATGCCATACTTAATTAAAGCTTAAAGAAAGTAAGTTTACATTTCCTATTTTAAAACTTAAAATTCTAAAGTTACTAGAAATGAATAACAAAATGCTTTGAATCCCATGACTTCACAGTGTAGGTAACTAATGATTAGGTATTAGTTCTTGAATTTTAATTCTTAACATAATTTTGTTTTGACTTTGAGATATGTACTAGATAAGAGTCAATATTCGGAGATAGTTTAAATTTAAACTTTGCTTATTTCTCCTAATTCAGAAGATCAAGTGTATTCTTTGGTATCAGATAGCTCAGCAAGCACTTACTGTTGAAAGTTCACCCTAGATTTGTGATTTTAGGCACTTTTTAAAAAATAGAAAATGAATCCATAATTTTTTTACCTTACAGCAAAAATGCAATAAAAATGTCAGCCTATATCAATAAATATATCTTTTTTAAAGATTATCTTGGTTTTCTTTAAGCTCAGGTTTTGTCACAGTCTGCCAGGATCTTGAAAAGAATTTAGTGATCATTTGAAGAGTCAGTATTTCCCCAATAAAATGAAAGTAAGCTTTGCTTGACTCTTCCTTGTAAACTGTATGGTGAAGATTGGGAAGATCGAGGAAGGTAAGGGCACTGTTCCAGAACATTCCAGCGGTTAGGCAGCAGTCCACATCAGTGTCTGTTCAAATCTAGGGTACAGAAAGCTGCAGTGGAGGGCTCTGGGTTTTTATTTTATTTTTTTATTGGTTAACTCCATTTAAAACTTCTATTCATGTTTAGCTAAATAAATGGAAAAGAAATTTAGCAGGGACCCAGGTCCTGTGTTGAGCAACAGCAGAAGCACCTCGCTCCACTGGTATGCATGCGTCTCTCCAAAGCAAGCCCTGATTTAGGATCAGTTGCTTCCCTACCGCTCTGCAATGTCCCCATTTTCCTGGAGGTTATAGTCAATTGAGGGAGATAAATGGTAAAAATACATCCCAATATCATCAAATAAAACAAAACAAAAGCACAGAGACGGCTTTTTAGACTGTGAGAACGCAGTCTCGTTCTCTTCTGTGTGTGATGAGAAGCACTGGAGGGTGACTACAAAGCCAGGTGCTGATGAGTAAAACATGTGAGGAAGTGCCCAAGTAAAACAATATTTCCAAAGCCTGGCCATATATCTCCCCAAACACTGTTCTGATTTGTGACCACAGTGAGAGTGTTGATGGATGGAGATGAAAAAGCAAGAGAACTCAGTGCCTCAGGCAAGATGTTAGGTTGCTGGTATCAGCTCAGAACCCAGGCTCAGATCCTTTGCTCACCCAAAGCAGACTGCAAACTGAAAGGTGTGTGACACCGACTGTAATGAGAATACTAGCTTATTAATTCTCCGTGATACATGTGTTTTAGTAAGAGCCACTTCCAGAGGGGGCGGGAGTCAAACCAAGATAAAAATTGTGCAAACGGATAGAGTAAGCCAATGACAGGCGTGTGTGGCACTGAGTGTATGACCCTGGTACTGGCTGAAGGTGCGGGCTGTTTATTTTCCATTTGCATGGTCACAGGTGCATCTTCGGCACCGATCCCAGTGCTGGCACAACTGGAGCCCTGTGCCAGGACGCGAGGACTGGGAGTCTTCCTGCTCTGAGGCTGCCGTGCTGGGAAGCAGCGAAGCCACCAGGAAACGCTACCTGCGGGTCTTCCGAACCTCAGGCCAGTGTCTCTGTGCCCCAACCTGTGCCAACGCAGTGCTGAGCTACCAGCACCTGGGAAGCAAAACAATATCTGCTCCTCGAAGCCCGAGTTCCTGACCCACAGGATCCATGAACATAAGGATTTGTTTCAAGCTGCTAAGGATTAGGGGGATTTAGAAAATAATAAAAGGGTAATACATAATATTGGTTTAATTTTTTCTGTAAATCACTGTAACGGTGTTATACCAATATGGGATGCATTTTTACACTAAATTTGCACTTCAAGATATCTACCAATTAAAGAAAGTAAAAGCAAAATGCATGTGTAAGATAATTCATTAGCCATCTCTTGATCAAAAATAGTTTGGGTAACAGCTTTTGTCTATGCATAGCCATATAATTATCTCGCATTTCTCCTTTATTTAAAAAAAATGTCCAGCACTGTGCAGGACACAAGACAGAGCTCAGTACATATCTGAGTATTCTTTTCCTAAATTAGCTTTTCTATCCACACAGTGGCTGCCCCAAAACAGCTGGAACCGGAAAGGCGAGGCTCACAGAAAAACGGTTCCCGCCTTTGGGAATGACCGGAACCCTCTTTAACGGAAGAGCTAATTATGTTTTCAGGTATTAACGAGAGTATTATCTACATCTCCCCACAGCACAGACGTGTCACTGCACTGTAATCGCACTGCCTTCCCACCTCTGGAAACGCAGAGAGCTCCGCTATCTGAAGGAAATCAGCTGCAAGCAGACTCATTAATTTGCAGGCAGAGGCAAGAGCCAACCTTTCTGAGGACTTAATATCAGACAAAAGCAAATGCTGCTTTGAAGCTCAGCGGAATTCACCGGCAAGGTTATGCTGCAACAAGGACAGAGGTGGGCCAGCCCCTGTAGGCACCGCCGTGGCTTCCCTGCGACTGTGCTCTTTGGCTGTGCCACGCGCCTTCGCTGAGCTGGCTGTGCTCAGGGAACTGCAGGCAGGCTGATTTTGGGGCAACAGCAGCCTTGCTGAAGGAACTCCTGATCAGACTCCTAGTTAACATGTGTGTCACGCTGGGACTATTTTAGGCAGTTCCCTCTTTATGTTTCGCAAATAGCTGTGACTACGTTAGAGAAGAAGCGGCTGAATATGTTAACATGGAGTCTTTGCTTTGATTCTATTTATGGGGAATTTAAAACTGCAACGTGCAGTTTTGTTCTCAACCTTATTCCTGGCCAGTGGGCTTCCAAGTTGAATGCCTGCAACCACCGAGGCCTAACCTGTGTCTACACAGAGGCCATGGTGAAGCCAGGCAAAGAGCCTTCCTGCCCGTTGGCCACGCTAACAAACGGCAGAGGCGGGCCAGCCCGCAGTGGTCCAGGTCACACCCCCAGGGAACGGGCCTTCGATGGCTGAGGTGACAAGGTGAGGATCTCAGGAGGACATGTCAGTCCCACTTCCCTGCTTCGTCCCATTCTCCTGGCAGCTTCCCTCTGGACGCACACACTGATGTGACAGCCACATCTGTCAGCCTGTGGGGACGAACCCTTTCCTCCCCTCTCGCAGACAGCACAGAGGCCCCGAGCACCTGCTGATCGCTCCGGGAATGTGGTTCTATCGCATTTAGAGAGTCTTCTCAGATTCCAATAACTTTCACAACTGTCTGGAATCCTTCTCTCTCTCTCTCTCTCTCTCTCTCTCTCTCTCTCTCTCTCTCTCTCTCTCTTTCTCTCTCATTCTTCTCTTACACACACACACACACACACACACACACACTCACATCACTTGAACAAGAATGCCGTGATAGAAAAATACTTGGCCTATTTTTTCAGGATGAAGGGTGATTTGCAATTAGGCATCTTAAAAGAAACTGCTTACTGCTTCTCCTAAGCACCTTGATCAGGAGCGAGCCACTAATTGCCAAGGCACCCGGATTTACACCTTTTCTCCTAGAATGAACGAAAGACTGGGAAGTATTTTTAAAAAATCCACCTGTAATCTATTACTGAAATACCCTTCCTTTGTTCACATGAGTTTTAAAAGGTCAGAAGTGGGAAGAGGTGAGTGAAAAGCTGCCTCGGCTTCCCCTGATGCTGACAGCCATGCTTGCTGCCCAGCCATACCCATGCCTGCGGGGCCGGCTCAGCTCACAGAACGGCTGCTCACCATGGGCCTTCCCTGCACCCACTCGCCAGGCCCAGGCCCTGGACTGTGGGGAGTCACTGCAACGTACGGTGACTCAGAACACCAGCGCCTCCAGAGATGCTCCCTGCTCAACAGCCTGCTCTGTTTTTGCAGTCTGCATGCAGCTGCTCCCTGGATTTTGCTAATCCATAAATCAATAATGAAAATAGAGAAATGGCTTTACTTAAAGCATTGGTTGTTGGTATACTGAGAAAATAACCTTCGATAAGGAAAGTCCACAATTAAGAGTCCTATTCAGCTACATTATTTTCTATGAGATGGGATCAAAACCCATGAATTTTAAAAAGTAAGGGAGAGGGGAAAGAGAAGCAGTTAAGACTAAAATTGTTACTTGGTAGAAATGATAATAATATGTGTGTGAGCCCTGGCTGCCTGCTCACTGTCAGAGCCCATGTTGTGCCAGCCCATGCACAAAGGACACTGGCTTGATTCCCAGTCAAGGCAACACACCTGGATTGTATGTTCCGTCCCTGCCCAGGTCTGGGTGCATGTGGGAGGGGAGGCAAGCAACTGATGTACTAGAATCTCTCTCACATCTACCGTGTTTCCCCGAAAATAAGACATCCTTTGAAAATAAGACCTAGCACATGGAAAGATAAGACATCCCCTGAAAATAAGACCTAGCGCAACCTTGGGAGAAAAAATTAATATAAGACACTGTCTTATTTTCGGGGAAACAGGGTATGTTCCCTTCTCTCTCCTTCTCTCCTTCCTCCCCTAATTTTCACTCTCTCTTAAAAAAAATCAATGGAAAAAATATCTTTGGTGATATGTTTTGTTAAATTGAAATATTAAGATTTTATTTCTTTTTTTTTTTTTTGAAAGAATCAAAGGGTAGCATTACTAGATGGCCTCAAAGTAAATAATAAGTGTCTTTTCAGGGGAAAAGGAAACATTGTTTGTATGAAATAGAAGCTACTTGCCCTGCATAATTCTGACTTTATGAACTTCGCAGTGTAAACCAGTCCAGTGTAAACCAGTTCAGTCAAGAAGGACATCTCAGTTGCACTGAGCTCCTCACCACAACTTCAAGGTCACAGCGAGTGCTCCAGGGTGTTTTTCTGTGTGGAGGACAGGGACGGGTTTTTGGCAAGCATTCCAATGTAAAAGCTGACAGAGGCTCAGTCCATTCCCAGAAGAGCTCATATGCTGGCCTTTGATTAGACAGCACCAAATTCTAACTTGGGACTGCTAAGCTCTCCATGAGTTTTTATGTATTAAGATTTTTAATTACCTCAACCATGTTGTAAAGCACACCTCCAGTGTCCAGTCCCTTCCCTAACATGCTTGGGTGTCTTCAGTCCCATAAGAAAGCCTTGCATGCCTGATGGGAAAGCAGAGCTGTGTGTAAGTTTCTACCCCGTGTATAAGTTTCTATCTCATATATAAGTTTCTAACCCATGTATTATAATACTTTCTACCACTGTGTATAAGTTTCTACCCCTGTGTGTTAGTTTCTACCCAGCACTGCAGGCTCTGCTCAGGACACTGGGAAGAAACACATTCCAGAAGGTTAAGGCCAATCAGAAGCCTGTGAATGTTGAATGCACTCAGGGCTGCTTACTGACTGCCCTGCTTCAACAGTTTTCATCCTAACACTCGCCTACCATGCGGGCAAGGATGGCCCGATGGGGAAATGGACACCTGCCTTTATAAGGACAGACAAGTTACACATGTTTACTTAGACGATGTGCGTGGAGCCTCCTCAATTCACAAGGATGTATTTCCTCATTCAGGCAGCCCAGGCTGGTCTTAAGTCAAAAGTCTCACATTTCCTTTTCCTCCGCTCGGGGTGCTCTTTCCGCATGTTTTGCCATGGCTTCCCTCCTCAGCAGCTTCCTGTTTCTGTGCAAATGTCACTCGCTGCCTTACAGTGACCTCAGGATTTGCCGGTTGACAATTCTGTTCTACCCTCTCTTGCGTCCTGTCCTCCCTGTCCTCTTCCCCTGCTTAAATTTTCCCCATCGAACCCGTTACCACCTGATACACTTTATAAATGTTCTGCTTTGTTCTGTCGCAGTCCCAGCACTCTGCCACACAGCACAGGACCTGGGAGACAGATATGCTTAGGATTTGCTAAATGCAGACATTGTTGAGTCCTTGCGCTGTCCAGCACCCAACAGGCCCCAGGGAGAGCCCAGGGAGAAAAGACGCCCTGTGTTTTAAGTTCATGGCCTGGTGGGAAGTCCTACCTCACCTGCTCCCACCTCGCCTGCGATCTCCCCGAGACAGCTCTCGAAGTCCCACTGGCCTGTTTGATGGAGAATCTCCTGGCTGAGTCAGGTGCCAGATGAGACCAGTCCATTGCTGAAGGAAAGAAAAGAGGAAAAGTCAGATGAAAGGAATGAAGTCTCTGCGTGGTTACACTACTAGGTAAGATGGTCTCTCATTCAACCTGAAGATAGTCACTTAATTCCGATGCTTAGAATGGGACCTCATCAGCCATGGCTGAGGTGGGTCGTGGTTTAGTGCTCAAAGGTTTCATCAAAGCACCAGCCTGGTGCAGGCAGAGGTAGGAGCATGCTGTGAATGGGTAGATGAAGGACATTCAAATGATGACTTAGTGGGTTTTGCTGCTTTCCTAAGCCACTGTATTTAAAAAATATTACCTGAAAGCGTATTGTTTAAAGAAGCATTAAATAAAAGAAAGAGGAGAAAAAAGACGCTTAGGCGATACTCCTGAGATAATGGGGCATGAACGATTCTGGCTGGAGGCCTGCATGTGAAGGCTGAACTGACGACGCCTGTCGTCACGAGCAATCCACGGCTACAGCATCAGGATGCAATGATCTGTGGACCATTGCCCACAATTTTCCCCCTGGTTGGACTCAACTGAAAATACATAGCACAACAGCAACTCAATGAGGGTATTAAATAAATAAATGACCCTACGCCAACAGGAAAAACAAAACACAGCTGCCGAGTAGTAAGCAAAATGCGAAAACAAGCTCCCCAAATTTCAATATATATTTTAAGAAAGCATTTCTGTCGCCAAACCCATTGTATACTCAGTCACTGAGCTAAAGCTCTTTTACAAGACGGAGGTCTCCAGCGTATTGTGAGGCTTGATTTCCTGTTGTGAGAGAGGGAAGCAGGGCCTGGGGGAATCGTGTCCCGCCTCTTAAACCTGAGCTCAGGGGAAGCCAAGCAAGTCTGGGTCCCTGGGAACAATAGTGCCGTTATGATGCTCATGAGTTTGAGTATTTATTGTCTCCTTCCATTGCTCATAAAGCTGTCAACACCGTTGGGGTTTGATTTTATTTCATTTTTATTTTTTTGCTTATTTTTGTTTCTAATGAGAACATGAATTTAGTGCTTGAAGGTTTTCATTCATATCAACTAATATATGTCAGGTAGTAAGACTTGAAAGTGGGCCCAGTGTACTGTGGTGGCATTTTATTACAGAGGAGACTGAGACTGTGTGAGTAACTTACTAAGGCAGAGCGAGAAAAGAACCCCGGGCACGTTCCCCGTGGTTGTGAAGTGTTTTATGTAGCTTGACTTCAGAGTTACTTTGCTTATTAAAGTGCTGGAATTTGCGATGAACATACACAATAGGTTCCCCCTCTGAAGTTTTCCAGTGTGAGCCCAGGTGCCTTACATGGCAGCCAACTTCCTCTGTAAGCCCCAAATGGCAAAATCTTACAGATAGGGTATTAGATTTTTTTATTTGTTTTGTTTTTTCAGATTTGTATCTTAAAAAGAGAAGGCTTTCCTAGTTAGAGGTCAAAACACTGGATCATAAATGACCCTGAGATGAAATGCTATGCAATCCAACGTAAAATCCAGCAAAAGTAACTATTTGGGTGATTAGAATTACGGTTGGATTGTATTTACACTGGACACACTTATGCTGTCCTGATGATGCAATTAGAACTGTGCTTCAAAAGATGCTACTCCAAGAACATTCACTGCTAACAAAGCCGGAGGTTCTTCATGGAGAGGAACCCCAGTGCATAGTCATGTGAGCAATCGAGGGGGTCCCGGGAGGACCGCCAGGAGAATGGTCCTTGGCTCCTTCGCTATGATCACCGGTACTGCCCACTTTCCTAACATATTTTCTTTGTATCTGATTTCAAATGGGAATGCAATGCATGTTCCTTTATCCCTGCTCCTTTTTGATTGGCTTGTTAAATAAAGCCTAATTCTGTTAATCCCTGTAATGTTTATGTGACCAGCAATCAGAAAGATAATGTGGGCTTTTGTGCTCTTCCTCCTGTTCCAGCCCATTTACGCTCCTATCAGCCTTTTAATTTGACGTCTCATAAAGAAGTGAGTGGAATTCTTTATTCAGTTTAATTTACATTGCACATAAATGGGACTTTCCTCAGCTCCCATATTATTTATCTTATTAAATCAATGATGAGGAAAGGAATTTATATGCCTGGTAATTTAGTGTAGCTACACAATTGTCTGGGATTTTTTTTTATGTGATAAGCTGTAGCTCGCTCTGGTTGCAGGATGCTGGGGCAGTCGGCAGAGCTGCAGAATGGTTCTCCCATCATTTGCTTCATTTTCTAGATTTGAAACAGGGGGACTGAGTATTGGGGGGTGGGTCATGGTTAGATTTCTCAGGAAAAAGCGTCCGAGGCAGAGACTTGCAGGAAGTTCACCTTACAGATAAAGGATTCAAAAAGCATGATTACACAGGGATTGGATGTGCCTCACTGCTCAGCTGACAGGGTTGAGAGCTCCTTTGCTGGGACATTCCTTCAGAATTATCAAAATCAAGAAAATGAGCCAGGCCAGTGTGGCTCAGTGGCTGAGAATCAACCTATGAACCAAGAGGTCATGGTTTGATTCCCAGTCAAGGCACTGGGAATTATGCAATAATTTATGGGAACATGTGTCAGTGGCTCAAATATGTTGTAAATCCTTCTAAAGTGATACTGGCTGAGGTCCTACAGGCCAACCTTTACCTTGAATATGCATGGGTAAATTCTAGTTAAAATGAATCACTGTCCCCTACAGATGGAAGGAACCCAATGGAATCAAAATGCCACCACAGTGCTTGTTGGCTCCTGCTTGCCCCCAACTGCCCTCCCCTAACAGCCTGGACACCCCTAATCCCCTCTGCCTTAGCCCCAAAGCCTTGGCTTTGTCCAGAAAGATGTCTGGAGGGTCCCAGGAAGGTCTCCCCGTCTAATTAGCATATTTCCCTTTTATTATTATAGATTGAGCCCTTTACTGTGCTAAGTGAAATAAGTCAGTCAAGAAAGACAAGTATCACATGATTTCACTGGCATGTGAGATGTAATGAACAAAATAAACTGAAGGACAAAATAGATCCCGGGGCATAGGAGCATGGAACAGACTGAGGATCCTCAGAGGGAAGGCGGGGGTGGGGATGGTGGCCAGTAAGTGATCAACTAAAGAACTTGTATGCAGAGATGCATAACCCATGGGCACAGACAATAGGGTGGTGAAGTCTTGGGTGATTGAGGGGGTAGGGCAAAGAGTCAATGTGGGAAAGAGAGGAGACATCTATAGTACTTTCAACAATAAAGATAAATTTTAAAAAATTAAGCCCTGTAATATCACTCCTAAAAAAAAGAATATGCAATTAAATTAGTTTGCAAATGTCACCATTACTGGGAATGTGTCATAAGCTAAAGGTGAATGCATGATAAATGAGCTTAGATGAAGCATTTAATTCCCTGCCAAACTTTTCTAAGAAGTTCTCCTAAGTGTCTTCCCTCACATCATTTTCTTTTATCATATGAGGTCTTATGCTTTATTCTAAATGAAACTATTCTTTCTCCTTTTAACCTGAAAACTTTAATCCAAAAATAAATAGACCTCACCCTTTGAGAAGGTGGTTCTTAAATCTTGGTTCAAGAGAGTTTAGAGAGAATGGCTCCATTCATGTCAGAGGGAACAGCCTACCTGCTCTTTTATCTTGTTGCAAATATTAGCACATAGGTCATCTACAAGGAGACAGTTACAGGTATGCCCTTTGGAATTTTCACAGCAACACTTGGTACAGCTGATATAATCAATATCATGCACAAGAAACATGTTAAAAATAGACATACTATGATCATCTCAAAGAAAATAAGACATAAAACAAACAATCCCAGATTGGAGAGGGTGCAGGCTGGGCTGAAGGACATCCCCTGCCCCCTTGCACGGATTTTATGCACTGGGCCTCTAATTTAAAAATAAAAGTCTTCCTTCTAAGCACACACAGTATTGGATTGCTTGGGTTATCTTAGTCATATTCTGGGCAGTATCTTCTCCCTCATCACCATGGTCTTTCTGGTTGACTGTGCTAGAGTGTACTATCAGTCATTGCTGGGAGAAGGGAGAAAAGGTTTCCTCTGTGACTGACATTCATGAGCAGAGCAACTTTAGAGAGGATAAAACAAACTTAGGACAACTTTAGAGAGGCACTAATAAAACAAACAGACCAACCAACCAGAGAGTTCATCCGCCAACTGTTTAGTGAATGATCAGAACTTGGCAGATGGAACTAAGACTGGCGAGCACATCAATAAGAAGATGCTAATAACAGGAGGTGCAATAAGCATTTCTTTGAGAGAATAGAAGACTTTCCATTGGAGTCTATACCCAGGCAGGAACCCATTTATGTCCCAATTAAGGGATGAAGGTATTGGGTTTTTATGAAAAAGGAAGGGAAATAATTACATAAATAAAAGAAAGGAATTCCTATTAGTTACTTTCTTCTATTTATGTAATTATTTCCTTTCCTTTTTTTTTTTTCTAATAAGCTAAGTTACTCTTTAGCTATATACAGCTATTCACTGATTCTAAAGAATGTCCATAATTATCAGTCCTTGTGGTCAGGAGGTCAGATTTATTGACAGCTGTCTAGAAGACAATGCTGGGTTGGCCCAGGCCAAAGGCCCAAACATTCCACAGGTTCAAGAACAAGATGTTCATGGCCTTTCCTTGGTGTGGCAGCGCTGACTCCATCTTGAAACAGCTCAGTCTATTATCAATTTTCTCAAAGATACACACACACACACACACACACACACACACATATTACTTGGAAAGGAGGAGTAGCAGTAGGAAGGAAAATATCTTAAGTATTTTTTGTATAAATATCATGTAATGTATAATTTTGAAGGGCAATTTTACATACTATAAAATTCAGTTTCAGAAAATATATATTTTTAGTATGAATATTATCCTGTCAGAGATAAAGATATTAAACTAATTATTAAGGATTTCTGCAATCTAGTGAAAATAGTTAATATTGACTTGTAAGAAGTTAGTGCAACCTATTTTCATAGCTTGCTTCAGCTTTTGGAGAACAAAAAAAAATCTGCCACACCATTTATTTATTTAAACAAATTATTGTGTACAAAATCACCCCATCTATTAAAGCGGAGGAGTTGTGGCAGATAAGTTAATAACCATCAGCACCATCATTTTAATAAGCACTGGTACCAGACGCCTGGTGTCTACAAGCAGCTGTCCTCCAGGCCTGGACTTCCTGAAAATAACACCTGTGTACAAGTCACTTCATGTCTCTGAGACTCAGCTAAAAAGAAGGCAAAGTTATTAAAATAGCTTTTACCTCTGCCAGGGCAATGTGGTCCAGTTGGTTGAGCTTTCTCTCAAGTTCCAAGAAGCCCGTTTGATTCCTGGTCTGGGCATGTGCCTGAGTTGCAGCTCAATCTCTTCTAGGGGGCATGCAGGAAGCAGCGCTGGATGTGGCTCTCTACTGGATGTTTCTCTCTCCCTCTTCATTCCTCCGTAAAAAAAAAAAAAAAAAAAAAAAAATCAATAAAAACATGTTTAAAAAAAATAAAATAGTACTACCCTAAAAGGGTTATTAGGGTTAAATGAGATAAGGCATGAAAAAGATTTAGCATATTTCCTGGCACAGGCTAAGTACCATAAACATTAACTACTGGATCGGGATGAATAAGAGTATACTGAGCAAACACAAGCATAGCTCTCTTGAAGCCATACTGAGTTCTATCACAGGAATGTTTACAGAAGCAGGGCACAGTTTTCTGATGGCCCACAACCACCTCACTCACACCACTAGAGGAATTTTGTGTTTCTGTTTCTTTGATGGCTACTTAATAGAAAGAAAAAAAAAAGCCACAGAAGACTAGTAAGTTTACGGTCAGTAAAAAGGCTATTTTATCTGGTTATTATATGAACATATGCTATGAACATATCTTCAGGGAAAATAGATTTTTTTTGGCATTCTGAATACCAAGTCTTCTTTTTTATTTTCTAATTTATAGTAAAACTTTTAAGCAAAATAGGCAGTACTTTCATTTAGCAAAGATGTTACTTAGTAGTATTTTCTAGAGGAGACAAATACATCGATGGACTAAATTTTCAGCTAGAAAAGAAAAAAATACAGTTTTTTGTTTGCTACTACAAATATAAACTGGATCACTGTATTAATTTTTTGTTGTTGTTGTTCCCTGATCTCACTAAAAGCCTGAGATCTAATCCATGTTTTTGTTTTAAATAAACAGATTTATGTGCGTGTATGTTTGTGAGCAAACAACTTTGTAATTATTTTAATGTGATTCAGTGTGATTTGTAACTTGTGTCAAAACTAAAGAGAATGAATCAGTCAGTGGTCCATCTTAATTTTTTATGAACTGCAGCCGTGTGGCTCACTGAGCAACTATTCATTAAGATAATCTCTCACTTGGCACGTTTCAGCCATCAGTACGATATGCAAATAAGCATAATGTGCCATTTCATTAATTAATATTGTGAGCAAGACACTTTTTTCCCCTCTCAATTAATTTACTTCATAATGGAGAATATAATACAGCAATACTTTCAAATAAATTGCGGAAGAATTCTGCTTATCCGTGCATGCCCATGTATATAATATTTTGCATAACAGTGTGAAGTGCTGAATTCACAATTACGAACAAAGAAGAGAGAAAAGCAAGAGGTTGGTGGGGCTCGGGATAAGAAAGCAAGCCAAAGAGAACCCCGAGAAATAAGACCCCAGCAGGCGGAGCTAACACACTCACACAGAAGAACAAACACTGTCTGGTCCGCTTCCGTGAACTATCTGGAACAGGCACATTCACCAGGCCTAAAGATTACCCCAGGCTGGGGAAGGCGGTGAGGGTCGGTTTTTGTTCAATGGTTGCCGAGATTTTCTTGGTTGTTACGAAAAATTCATGGAAACGGACCATGATAATGGTTGTATAAAATTGTCATCAATGCTACCACTGAAGTATACATTTTTAAAAATGGCAAATGTTATCGCACACATACACACACACTAAACAACTATCACCCATCAGCCCGGTCAGCGGAGATTATGGCTTGTAAGGCCTGCGAGGTGCTCTGTGTGCGCCATGATGGGCTATTACAATGCTCTTTGGGTGGGAAGAGTGAGGAAAGCCCTATCTGCTTTCTCCCAGGGAGGTAGCTGGGGGAACTCCACCCTGAATCCAGGTCCTTTCCCGTTCTCAAAGTTTTGGAAATTTGACGAGATTAAGCCACTTATGCCACACACTGAATATCTGGGGGAGGATATTAACTTATGTAGCAATAAATGGCCTCTTTAACACGCGCTGTGTTTTGTGGTAATAATGAAGGTAGCAGGGATGCTCTTCTCTGCACATATTAATCTTCAGCGTTTTCACTGCCCTCTGAATTGGTGGCTCTGCACGGGCTGCAGAATCGCCGGGAGAGCTCAGACCAAGTCCTGCTGCGCAGGCTGTACCGCGGCCCTGTGACTCCAGGGTCTCCGGAGTGTCAGGATCTTTAAAACTCTCACAGCAATTCCATCTCGCAGGAAAGCTTAAAACGCACTTCTGAAGTGATGTTTTATCTCAGGCTTTAAGCTTAAGGGGGATGTAAGTAAATACAAGGGAGGATGAAAACATTTACGAGATTTTCAGCCAAAAAGTGCCTTGAAAGCAAACGTTAAGGAGAGAGAGGATTTGCTAAATGTTTTGATCCCTTTGGAATATCAAGCACCTGACCTGAGGCCTGAGCTCAGGGTTCCTCTGAGGTGTGGATCCTGATAAACCCTGGCCCAGCCATGTGGTCTAGCCAAGCTCCCATTCCTCGGAAGTTACACAGGATAATTTTATATGGGTGAAGGAAGAAAATATTACATGCAGTATTTAAATTAATATTTACTGAAAATAAAGATGTGAAAGGGTCCCTTAAGTCTGTCTTTTATGTTAGAGAATCAGATGTCACCTGTGTTTTGTGAGCTACATCTCATATGGGCTCAGCAATTAACGGTTATGTCCTCAGCAGTGGCTCATCTTCAGCATATCGTGATATATGCAGTGATATGCCTCTGATAAGTGAATATACAAATTATTACCTGTCATTAACCAAATATAATCCTCACACAATGGATAAGGTGCTCACACAATGTATGGAATGAGGCCATGCATTGAAGGTAACACTTATAATATGGGTACATGTAAACATAAAACAGGCAAGAAATAGATGACAATGATATTTCTATTTCTTGTAGGAATACACACGTGGCCACGTTATGAAGTCAAGAAGTGGCATCTATTGATAGCTACAAGGAGTTGGTGGAAAATGGACTCTCTTAAAAATGGGGATGAGAATTTACTGTTTTTGCTTTCTCTCTCCTTTACCCCCAGAAGCAGTGTTCCTGAGCCCCATGAGTTTCCATAAGTGTCAGTGATAAACCTTAAACTTTGCATGGGAGGTGTAGCTCCAATTCACCACAGCGCAGACGAGGGATGTAGGGAGCCCACTGGAGCTGCTGAAACCCCCGTGGGCTCTTGTGTGTTACTGTGATGTTAGTACTGTAAGCTGTCAGTATTTAGTAACATTTTTGATTTTTCATTGAATTTACTGGGATTGCATTGGTTAATAAAAGTTATGCAGAGGTCAGCTGTACAATTCAGTACTGCCATACACCATCTGTGATTTATATTTTGTGTTCATCAACCAAAGCCAGATCTCCATTGCCATCATTTTGCCCCCTTTACCCTCTCCTCCTGTCCCACCCTCTTCCTGCAGGCAATCGCGGTACTGTCGTCTGTGTCTATGAGTTTTTCCGTTGTGTTTTGTTTTATTGCTCACTCCCTTCACCTATTTCATCCAGCCCCACCCCTCTGACAGCTGTCACAGATACTAATTACAAAAACTGATTTTAGGGATAGTTTGACACTACTACAACAAAGTAATAGAATAACTTCATCACTCACACGTATTAAGTACTGTTCATATAGTACACACCAGACAGATCTCTTTACCCTAATTAATTCATTTCAACAACATTTTTATGAAGTTGGTTACTATAATCACTAATATTTCCATAATGAGAAAATGAGGCACAGAGAGGTTAAATCAACTATATAAAATGACACACATCAGCCGAAACTGGTTTGGCTCAGTGGATAGAGCATTGGCCTGTGGACTGAGGGGTCCCGGGTTTGATTCTGGTCAAGGACATGTACCTTGGTGGTGGGCACATCCCCAGTAGGGGGTGTGCAGGAGGCAGCTGATGGATATTTCTCTCTCATCAATGTTTCTGACTCTCTATCCTTCTCCCTTCCTCTCTGTTAAAAATTTATTTTTTTTATATATATATATATAAATGACACACATCTGCTAAATGGGGGCTTTGGAATGTGGATGTAAGAAGCCCGCTTCCTAGTCCATTCACTAATCCACTGAGACGTACCTCCTTGCTCTGCAGACTTCAGTGCTTGGGCAACACTCCAGTGTGGTTTCTCCTTCAATCTAATCAGCATGCTCATGCGCAAATAGGTAGTGATTTTAAGTAACAACTATTTTCTGTGCTACTTAAAATAATCATGATGCCAAAAATCAAAGTCTTGGACAACAGAGAGGGGAACAGAATGACGGGTCTGGAGCACAGACATGTGAGCACAAGGACATGTCACTGAAGAGCCTCATCTTTCACGGGCCAGGAACACCAGAAGCACTGCTGCTACTGTCTCTGGAAAGGAGGTCGTGAATATAAAGGGAGTGGCCTTAGAATGTGTGGTGACGGTTTTGACAGGCTTCAAGCCAGGCATTCCTCTGATCATTAACCAGGTTCTTACAGGAACTGTTGCACCTGCTCTTGAAAAATGCTTTCAAGAAGGCAAGTACGATGTCCAAACTGCAGAAAGATGTGGCGGTGTGTTCCCAAGAAGATAAGCCCTGCTAGGAATGTCTCAAGAGCTGTTTGTGATGCAGAGGAGAGATGCTGCCATGGTAACTATTCGTTATGCTTGTAGTTGAAGCTGCCATTGAATTGCACGTTCACAAATTGTTACTCAGAGTCTTAGGCCTGCCCAAGGGGGACTGTTCTCATCTCACTTGTGTTAAGGGCCACAGCTACTCTACAAATTATTAAGAGAACATTTCACCACAGAAATACTCAATCTTCAAACCTATGGTTCATTGAATCAACACATCCTCATGGGACGCCTCCTCTCTGCCAAGCAATGTTCTTTGTGCTAGGAAGCACCAGTGAGCAGAGAAGACAGAAAGCCTCTGCCCCTAGCAAGGTGATATTCTAGTAGGAACAGAACAACCATCATCCATGAACTTGTATATTAGAAAAAGACAACTACAGGAAAAGGATAAAGGAGTTCTGAAGGTGCGGGTAGAAGGAACTTAAAGTGGTCAGTGTAGGTGCACTCAGTCAGTGATGCCGAGGCAGGTAAGGCTGGCCCAGAGTGAGCCATTGGAAGCTGTAGGTGGGGAAGGGAAAATGGGAAGCCACAGCATAACCTACCCTGGGAGCCTGGTAGGATCCTTGCTTTTCACTCTGAGTGAAAAGTGGAGCCATGGGACTGTGTGTGCAGAAGAGTGACCTGAAACCATAAAACGTCTAGAAGGAAACACAGGGGGAAAGCTTCTTGACATCCGTCTTGGCAATGACTTTTTGAATATGACATGAAAAGCACAGACAACAAAGATAAATGTAGACAAGTGTGATAATATCAAACTAAAAAGTTTCTGCAAGGCAAAGGAATAAGTCCACTTATGAAATAGGAGAAAGTACTTGCAAACCTTAGAGCTAAGAAACAGTTAATATCCAAACTATAAAGGGATTTCCTTCAATTAAGTAGCAAATATATATATGTCACATTTTTTTTTTTAAATGGGCAAAGGAACTGAATGGATATTTCCCCCAAGAAGACAAATGGCCAACAGGTCTATGAAATGATACTCAACATCATTAATCATTAGGGAAATGCAAATCAAAAATCACATTGAGAACTCATCTCACACTATGTAGGATGGCCATTATTATTTAAAAACCATAGTTAACAACTGTTGATGAAGATGTGGAGAGAAGGGAATCCTGGTGCACTGTTGGTGGGAACATAAATTGGCACAGCCACTGTGGAAAATAGTGCATACACTATTGAAATTATTAGAAATAGAACTACTGTATCATCTAGCAATCCCACCTCTGCTTACATATCCAAAGGAATCGAAATCTTGATCTTGAAGTAATATCTCTATTCCATGTTCATTGCGGCATTATTCATAATAGTGAATTATTAACAAAAATGATTTAATTATAAGCAAATCCTGGTTTAAATCATTTTAAAATTAACAGGGTATTAATTTTCACATATGATATACTGACCAGAAATTTTGTCCCTTAAATCCAAAGTCCGTTAAATCGAGGTCCACAAAATTGAAGGTTTATGCATTATGAAACCAAAGACTATTATTTCACTCTATATCTAATAGGCACCAATGCCTTTTATTCTCCTTTAAGATGGTAATATAATCTCTTCATAGTAAGTATGGAAGCAAAATTGCTTTTTAAATAAACCTCTCATGTAAGCATGGTCAGAACTGTCACCCTTCCTTCAGCTAAATATTTTCTTTCTTGATATATATTATCAGAAACACATAGACACGTTTCAAAATATCATCATCTGTATATGGCAAATATATACTAAACTTACTTAATATTAAATTGAAACTATCAAAAAGTGGTTGAGGACTTTAACATCTTAAACATGAAAATATTCAGTATTTAAATCATATCTAGAGATGTGATTTAACTCAAATTGGCTGCAATAAACAGCTTTATGAGATGAATGCTTGTAAGCCAATGTGATTAATGAATATTTATTGCCTATTTACAGTGTGACAGGCACTGTAATAAACAATTTAAAATTATCTCAATTAATCTTCACAAGGACCCACTGAGGTAGCTGCTATCATATTCCAGTTGCATATGAGGAGACAGTCTTTGCTCAGGGTCACAGACCCACTAGGTGACGTGTTTGGTGGTAGGTCACCTATCTCTGGACTTACACAACACACCTTCTTTACTTGGGTCATTAGTAATAAGCAGCTCCATCACTCTTCCCACAAGACCATTAGAAAAACACAGCCAAAACCCGTTTGGCTCAATGGATAGAGTGTCGGCTTGGGGACTGAAGGGACCCGAGTTCAATTCCGGTCAAGGGCATGTACCTTGGTTGCCAGCATATCCCCAGTAGGGGGTGTGCAAGAGGCAGCTGATCGATGACTCTCTCTCATCGATGTTTCTAACTCTATATCTCTCTCTCTTCCTCTCTGTACAAAATCAATAAAATATATTTTTAAAAAAAACAACTCAAAAAACAAAAAACAAAAGAAAAACACTACTGAGCACTCACAAGTCAGTTCCTTCCCCCGCTATCTGACACTTCCACATTTCTAAAGTAAATACCCCAAAAAGGAGGAGAGGGGAAAACCTCTCACTTTCAATAGGGAGGATCAAACCTCTTCTTTTTTTCTTTGCATTTACTCGGAAGAAGCAGGATGGAGTAAACCCAGGGACTTGGCAGAGAAGCCAGAGAAACAGTAGGTGCTTGCTCTCACGCCCCCACAGCTCTGGGCCTCCTGCGCGTGCCTCCTGCCAGGGCCTCAGCCCGGTTCCCCTAGAAGCAAAGACCAGAACCGGGACTGCACTCAGAGGCAGGGAGACGGCTTAGTAGGCAGCACTGGGAGTGGAAGGCCGGAGAGCAAGGAAGACGAAAGTCAGGGCCAGAGTGTGTTTCTGGCGTGGACTCCCTTCAGAGGTGCTGGGTGTGATCCCTGGGTGTGGAACGTGCCAGGAACATGCAGACTGGCCTTTCCTTGCACCAACCAGGACTGCCGGGGAGAAGCATCCATCCATCTGGTCCCAGGCGCTCTCATCTGCGGATCAGTCCGGGGCAGCAAAGGTCAGTGAGACAGCGCCTGTGAGGTTCAGTGCTGCTGCCGAGGAGATCGTGTGGCTGGACTGGACAGGTGTCCGGTGCTTCTCTGTGGGCCGGTTCCCCGAGGGGCTGGAGAGAGGACAGACATGATGCCCTCCACATGGGGTAACCCCGGACACACGAGGGAAGAGAAGGGTGGGGAATAACATGGAGGTGCCCGTCGGAGACATTCAGTGCACTTCCTCACAGGCTAGTCTCAAAGCAGCAGCCAGAATGATCATGTGAAACCCTGAGCCAGATCATGCCACATGTGTGGTCAAAACCTGCCCTATCCCCTGCTCCACATACTGGCTTTCCACGCACAAACTGAAACCGAGTGTGCTAAGGGAGCTGATCGGTTCTCAGTGGATGATTTTCAAAGAATAATTGTTCTCTGCTAACCTGGAATGCTGTATAAGTATGTGAAGCATGAATGTCTCACTGAAAAGCATGCGTGGGCACAGAGGTAAGTTGCTCACTGTTACCAGTAGCTTTACAACTTTGCGAGCAAGAAAACGTTCCTCAGATCTGGAATGCAGACAGCAGGCATGGAAGAGTCAACAGTAAAGCTCTCAGATGGAAATGGGCAGGCGGTGCACCTTTCTTGTTCACAATCTTTACTCTGACTGCGAATGACCTGTGTGCTTCTTGTTATTGACTTTTTAAGAGAAAAATTCTAATAACTTAACTTCCAGCCATTGTTTAGTACAGCATTCTCACTACAGATGGCTAAATTATTTAAATTATTTCCAAGTCCTCGTGGAAAAATCTATTCCTTTATTCATTCCACACAAATTTGTTGTCACTGGGATAGGTAACAGGCTTTCAAAAATACAAACACGGGATATAATCCCATCTCTAAGTGAGCTCAGAGTACAGTGTATGTTATATGCTCTGATACACAGTTCCATTAAGACCCAATGGTACACCTCTCACTTCGGATGGGTCTTTACTCAGGAGTGATCTGTATAATGTGCACAGGCTATGAGGAAAGTATGATTTTATTGAGCTAAACACATTATGGATATATTACAAATGTGGATATATTCCATTATAAATCAAAAAGTGACATTCATTAGAATTGTCACCCAGCCAAAGAAGTATCACTGCCAGTCCTTAGTCCTGGTTTTCTTTGAAATACTTTTCTTTTTAGGGAAATATTTTCCACATATTTAGTGATGAATAGCCACAGTCTGTGAGCCATTCTTTCATGTAAAATGGTGTTCAATGAAAGAAGCACCCAGCTCAGCCCCCGTTGCCTTTCCCCGAGATAAGTACCACGCTTGGTATGCAGCAAAGAGCTTCATGCATATTTATGCGTATCTTGCCACACAGAATATTAAGAAGGTGAGTACTAAAAGATTTTGATTTGATGAAATTAATTTTATTTTCTGCATCATCAAGGATAGCCTTCAGTGAAAATGACTGTTTTTGTTCTGCAAGTGTGTGATGGTGAAGAATTTATAGAATCACTCTGAACACCAACACAGCACAAAAGGCAAACGGGGTGTTAGTGTCATTCGGAAACAACCTTTGACCTCACATTGAAAGGATCTCAGTGTCCCTTAGAGGTTGATGGAATGAACTCTGTGAGTCCCTCATCTTCTTGGTTATGAAACTGGATGATGTCCTAGGGCTCAGCTGAGAGGACTAACGGGCACGTCTTGAGCTGGCTTCTCCAGTACCTGGGTTTCCCTTCAGCTTAGCAGCTTCAGGGCGGTTGGCATCTTAAATAGTGACCTTGCCAAGGTCACAGCAAGCAAAGGAGCACTGAACGGCCTTTTATGACTTAGCTTCTGCCATGACACAGTGCAATTTCCATCATATTCTATTGTTTAAGGCACATGTGTCAAACACACGGCCCGCGGGCCAAATCCGTCCCGCCAGGCCTTGCAATGTGGCCCGCACCGCGCTGTCATCACTGCACTCCGCTGCGTTTCCATCACAATGACAGTTTATGACTGTTCAGTAAACCATTCGGCCCGCGATTTAGGCTGGATTTTAGATTTTGGCCCCTTCTCTGATTGAGTTCGACACCCCTAGTTTAAGGAGTCACAACCTGGAGAGAATGAAGCCTACACCCTCCCCTCTCAATGGGAAGAGTACTAAAGGATGTATAGTGAAGTTTGAACATTTCCAAAGACTGGCTTTTGGCCATAGACTATTTGTTTTCTTCCAGTAGGCAAAATACACTCTCCGACAGAGACCTCTGTCCAAATGTCAGCCCCTCAGAGGGCCAGGCTCTAGGTTCAGACCCTTGTCCCTAAGTGAGGCCCAGGTGCATGGGGAGCCTCGGATGTGTCCCTGTCTGATGCTCTGGATCTGAAGACTATGGTACAGAGATCAGTTATCTATCCCACAATTACTCCACATGCAATAGTTGTCAGGCCTAGGATAGTATAACTGAAATTTCTATTTAAAAAGAGGGGGGGCGGGAGGCACCCAGCTGTCACTCATTAATAATTCTAATATTGGACTGAGTTCTGCCCACTAGGTCCTTGATTGGGGTCCAGTCCTACTACCTGCTCTCCACTGATAGTCTGTCCACTGGACATTTAGTTGCCAAAGCATCTTTCCTTTCCATAACAAATGCCCTATGTGTGCATCTCAGGAGTTTTCCCAGCTTCTTCCTGTCCATAGCAACGTGGCGTTTAAAGGCTGCCTTTTAATCTTTAGTTTGGCTTTTCAGCTATTTAATTATTGATAATTCACTGGAATTATCAAGTTCATGCTTGCTGATGCAATCCTAGACCCTCTGTTTACTGAGTGTGTGATGTGTGAAGGCAGTGTGGCCACGGGGCTACAGGTTAAACAGGCAAGCCTGGTCCCTGCCATGCTGGGGATGAACTCTCATCAGAAAGCGTTCATTACCCAGAGGCAGGCCAGGAAAGAAAAATAAAGTCTCCAAGGAACATAGACCAGAAAAACAGACCTTTCGGGGTGGGCGTGGGGCATCAATGAAGGCTTTCTTAGGGAAGTGATATTTAAGCCAACCTCTGAAGAAGGAGTAAAAATTAACTTGAATGTGCACATTATTCCTATGTGGATGCTATATATAATTGGGCATTAAATTCATGCCTTTTGATTGTTCGAAATAGAATTTTTATTGTTTAATATAAATCAAATGCATCCCAAAGGGTATTACGCATTTATCCTAATCTCGCACAGTCGCAGACGCAGAGGGGAGGGGCGGCCTTGTCTCTCTGTTGCAGAGTGGTCATTATTAGCACTGTGTTCTTGCACACCACGTCCACCTGCAGCAATAGCACCACCAGGGTTTAGGCAAGCATGCACGTGCTCACATGAGTGATTGTTCTTCATCGTTTGATCTCTTCCATCAAAAGAATAAAAGTTACTGTTGAAATAAATAAGAATAAGGAGGATGGCTTATGGTTACGGGCCTAGAGCCTATGATTAAGTATTTAACAAGGTTCCATTGGAAAGCCTGAATTTCTAGGGATTTATTGTTCTGATATAAAACTCCCTGGGATTAAACGAGGGAGAGAGCAACTTTTTATTTTCTAAATCTAGTTTAAATTGGTTTGCCTGTTTTATGTTATGTGAGTTTAAAGGGAAAACATGGTATTTCTAGTCTTCAATGATATCTGAGCTTCATTTACTCAGTGCCTGTTGGAATTTAAAACGTTATAATAATAATAAAATAAAATGATAGGTTTATAGACATGCATTTCATGATAGAAACCAAGCCTACAAGAAAGGTTTCTGGTAATTGGATGAGTTTTCAACTAATGGTATTTTCCTCTTTCACAAAGGCTGTGGGTTGTGTGTAAATGAGGGCTCACTGTGTGGTATATATAGGACGTTTAGTACCATTACTGCTCTCCATCAATTGATTTTATCTCCACAAGTAGGTTGATTGATCTTTCTTACTTTTTTGTTATATTTGCAACTCCTGGCTTTTAATTTGGCTTAGCAATAGAATAGACATTTGTAATAGCATAGATTTTGTTTTGTTTTGCCCAGAAATTTAACACTTTGTATGCAGTGTCCTTTGTAAATAATGAATTCCAATAGTTCTGAACTTAAAAAAGCAAATGTTCTCCCTTCATTCTAATAAAAAGTATAAATTACACAGGACAATTAAAGAGCCTTTTTGACATTGTTATTGTCCATAAAATAAGAGAGCAAATACAGGAAAATCAAAAGCAATATGATTAGAGTAATATAGACATGTCACTGATTTTTGCTTACCAGTGCTAAGATGCCCCCTAAAATGCTTGAGAATTAAGTTCAGCATCCTATATAATAAAAACGAAATATACAAATTGACTGTAATTCTGTGACAAGATAGGGCGGCACCCACAGCCAATAAAGACAGAATATGCAAATCGATGCAACAAGGCGAGAGGTGGAAGGCAGCTCCAGGCCAGAGCAAAGGTGAAAAGGAGGCTCTGGCTGGAGTGAAGGCGGAGCTGGCAGCCAGGGTTCCTTCCTACTCTTGTACGAATGTTCATGCATTGAACCTCTAGTATAAGGATAATTCCTCACAGAGTAACAACGGTACAAAACTCAAGAGGATTAGAAAAATAAATTAGAAATCTAAAATAGATTAAATAACAGTTGAAAACGTGGTGGTAAGGATGACAGGAAATGAGTGAAAATCTCAAACTCACTCTTAAAAGTTGAACTCAAATACCCATTAAGACAATAGTGAAAGACGACAAGATACATAGGAAAAGAAAGGAAGCAGACACCTAGTCGGGAAGGGAAGTGTGGATGGAGTTAGAGGGCCAGGAAGACTATCCAGTCAGCCAACCTGTAGTTGATACTAAGACCTGGGAGCCGCCAGGAATAGAGACAGAGTTGCAAGTCACGTGCACAGAGGTGACATTAGATAAGCTGGCCCGGGGTGCTGAAGGATGAAAGATAGGGCAGAGCAATCCCAAGAACTTGTCCATCACCAAATTTATACATGAAAGGGGAGGAAGGAGGAAGAGGAGTTGGGAAAGTCAGAATGGAAGTTAACTGAAGAAAGAGGGGAGGGGAGGAAATAAATGACTTGCTCGAGTGCAGGCCTACTGTCATGGTCAGAGGTCCACTGGAATAGGCGCGTGGACATCTGTAGACAGCAGGCTCTGTTAGGCAATGCCGTCTGGACAGATAAAAAATCAATTCCTTATTTAAAGAAGCTTGTAATGTCAAATAGAGTTATATACACAACAGTCTTCCAGAGATAATCTCTTTATAGAAACCATTGGATGAAGACAATACAGAAAAGATAGTGGGGTGACTATTAGATTTGAAAACAAGTAAGAGGTTTTTTCTTCTTTTTATTTTTTTAAAATGGACATAGTTTGTAGACCTATGTTTCTTACAGCAGATGTGAATTTCATCTAAAATTTCCCCAGTCAAAGAATTCTTTTTTCACTTGGCTTTCCCTGAGATAATTGAATGCAAAGATCAGCTGAACTCTGGAGGCAATTAACATCTGATTTAAATTTAGTCTTGCATGGAGCTGGGGTGATTAGACTCCCACTTAGCGGGAATAGACCCCCCGGATATCCAGGGGGCATGCACACCTGTTAGCACTGCAGCTGGCGTGCAAATCTCACTGCTGCTTCATCTGAATAAAGCAATAAAATGAATACACAGCATCTCAGAAGCCTATCATAACATCATTGTAGGGTGTTTTGGTGATTTGTGCATTTCTTCATAAATTAATACAGTATGTTTGTTAAAGTGATATAGTAACAGATAAAGAAAACATATGCTTGCCAGTAATTGACTCATTACGGATTGTAACATGCATGTACAAATGAAAATGTTTCCTCTCACTGTGGGTATAAAATCTCTGTCTTACAGAAAAGGAGTAAACAGGCTGGAAAGTGAATCGTGCGAATGAATATTTAGATGTCACCCCTAAAAATGAAGCAAAGAATATAGAAAACGGATTCCGTTAGAAAACAGAGAACAGTACATTCAAAGGGCAAGGAGTCAAACCATTTATTTTCATCTTTCATGTTCTGGCTGAATTATAGTCTGTGTAATAAATGTTTCCTGTGAGGTCCAAGGGGAACATTTTTTACAACCATAATTTCTATAGAATTTAGAGGAAAGCAATCGATAAACTGCAGTACTGATGAGAAGATTATCAGCAAATAGACATCTAAAAATATACATCCAATGATGGTTGCTATGAACTATTTTGTGTGTACTGTGCAATCTCCTAAAAGTTTATTTCAAGACAAATTACAGTTATATGGAAAAGTAGAAATAAAGAAAACAGCAAGTAAAACTGTTTTTTTCTCTAAAATAGTCATAGCAATAATCAGGATGCATAGTAGATTGCATGGGGCCTCTCACCTGTAGTTCCTGACCAACAGGAACTGACGAGTCAGTGTTTATAATGCAAGGCAGAATGGGAACCAGTGTCAGAGCAAAACTTGCCTTGGACCTTGTTAAGCAGGTAAGGGAGACGGTCTTTGAGGAGAGACTGCAGAGGTGAGTGAGAACAGCCCCGGTCTGAACCCTCTCCTCGGAAACAGTCTGCAGGGTTTTTGGGAGTGGGGGTGAGAGGAAGACGAGGGCCTGTCTGTGTTTGATAATTGGATTTCTCCAAAGGGAAAGCAAAGTGCACTCCATCTCCATGACAGGGGGGCTTCAGTCACGTGAAGCCAGCGCCCCTGCAGCATTAGGCTCCCGCCCTCCCAACCTACTGCGCCGAGGGGTGTGGTGTCTCTTGATGATCGCATTTCAAATAGCTGGAACCCTGGTCCTTGAGAAAGATATTCCTGGGCTGTAAAACCGGCAAGAGGTGGTAGAATAATTTATATTTTAAGGGGCAGAGGAAGGATTTATACTGACAGGTTTTCTAAAGTAAACGCTCTAAGGATAGGGAGGTCTGAGGTCTAGAGCCAGGGAGAGGCCGGGCTAAATGTTAGTGACGGTAAGGGGAGTCATTTAAGGCCTTCTTGCTCATCAGGACTCACATGTTCACGAGGATCCATCACCTCAAATGTTTCTAAAGGGACCATTTCTTGGATGAATAAAAAATCAGGATGCTGCTTCAATATCATTGCTAATATAAAGCAGTGCTGCTCGCTCTTTTTCCTTATCATCCCTCACATAGAAAATGGGGAAGTGAGAATGACTCTATGGATTGTCCGTTCAGAGTCAGATCAGGCTTGCTCACCCTCCGTAACCCCCCAATTTCCCAATGTCTTCTAGAAAATGCTGATGGAGAACTAATTTTAGAAGAGTGAGTTGTGTAAGTGACCATGGAGTTAACCAAAATCGCATTATTTTCCTTATCACTGTTTCTCCTTTGCCCAACTTTCCATCTCATTGCTGAGCCGGCTCCTACCTCCCCCCATCTGCTTCTGCGTATCTCTTCTTGTTTATTTCTTTCTTTTTTCTGTTTTTTTTTTTTTTTTTAATAGATTTTATTGACATTTTTACAGAGAAGAAGAGAGAGGGATAGAGAGTTAGAAACATCAATGAGAGAAAATCATCGATCAGCTGCCTCTTGTACACACCCTACTGGGAATGTGCCCGCAAGCAAGGCACATGTCCTTGACTGGAATTGAACCCAGGACTTTCAGTCTGCAGGCTGACGCTCTATCCACTGAGCCAAACTGGTTTCTGCTCCGTGTTTCTTTCTTGGTCACACTGTCTGCACCGGCCAGGCACAGCCCCTCAGTGTGCACTTCCACACAGTCCTGACCTCAAAGCTTTGTCTTTCGTAAAACCCCTTGCTCTTTTCTTTAGCCAAGCGCCCACCATAACTCCACACCCAGTCTCTCCTCCTTCATTAAGCTTTCTGCTACTGCTCCCTGCTTCATTGATCCCTACCTTTCAGAAGTTTGATGGCTTCTGTAGAATTTGTCTTGGCACTTCAGTAAGTATTGACACAGGTGGTTTATGATTGTGTCTTAGGTTTTTCTCATGACTACAGAATGAGATTGTTTCTTCTAGATGGCTGTAGTGTTTCTATACCTTTCTTCTCATCACAGAAAAATTTTGATGATGCCTATTGAATTAAATACAAAGACAAGCCCCGGTGGGATGGCTTAGTTGGTGGGAGTGTTGTACCAATACATCAAAATTGTGGGTTCGATTCCAGGTCAGGGCACATACAAGAATCAACCAGTTAATGCATGAGTAAGCGGAACAACAAATTGGTACTCTCTCTCTCTTCCTTCCTCTCTCTCAAATCAATAATAATAAAAAAAAGTATAAAAACAAAGGAGAAAGTAACTGACATCATGCCAGGTTTTCTTTAAGAAAATTTAGCATTGCCAAAACCCGTTTGGCTCAGTGGATAGAGCATCAGCCTGCGGACTGAAAGGCCCCAGGTTCAATTCCAGTCAAGGGCATGTGCCTGAGTTGCGGGCACATCCCCAATAGGGTGTGCAAGAGGCAGCTGATTGATGATTCTCTCTCATCGATGTTTCTAACTCTCTATCCCTGTCTCTTCCTCTCTGTAAAAAAATCAATAATATATATATATATATATATATATATATATATATATATATATTTTTTTTTTTTTTTTAAGAAAATTTAGCAAATAGTCTTAACTTAAAATGGTCTTTCTATCCAGCATAGGGCTTAGACTCATGGTTGGCAAACTACAGCTCATGAGCCACATGAGGCTCTTTGGCCCCTTGAGTGTGGCTCTTCCACAAAATACCACGGCCTGGGTGAGTCTATTTTGAAGAAGTGGCATTAGAAGGAGTTTAAGTTTAAAAATTTGGCTCTCCAAAGAAATTTCAATCCTTGTACTGTTGATATTTGGCTCTGGTGACTAATGAGTTTGCCGACCGCTGGGATATATGAATACATCAGCAATATCCAAACAAACACAACTGAAGTGTAACTTAATTAGGTGCCCCAATGAATAAAACAATCTGGATGACCAAATCAAATGTAACTACAAAATATGAATTCAGCGAGCCTTGTAACATTCTGAGGAGATACAGCCCCAATTGCCTCTTCACAGAGGTCTCTCTTCACCAGTTATTTGTTATGAAACTCTTATTTACTTCCTGTTAACACAAAGTATGTTCTTTCCTTTGTTGGCAATAATGTCAGATTCTAGATTTAATAACAGCACCTCTGACTCCTGTTTATTTGGAGATGCTCAAACAAGTAAGATAAAAATAGATAGCCCAGTCTGCCTATCTCATCCTTTCAATGACTGAGTAAAGCTAAATTTTTCTCCCTGATACAAATGACCTGTAATATGCTTTGGGGATTGCAAATAAAGGCACCTCTAACATCTTACTATCCATTTTCCATCCATATTAAACCCACTATAATTTGGTATATCTGTTATTCTCTTTTAAAAATTAATTCCACACTGTAGCTTTTAAAGGAAATCATTTTTTAATTATGCTAGATTAATGATTGCAATATTTCCTGGTTAAGAATTTCATTTATTCAGAATGGAAATTAAATTATATGGTGAAATGAACAGCTTGTGTTTTACAGAGAAAAGGACTGAGTTTGGTGACATCACTTTCTGGGATACAGTGAAAGGCCTTATAAGAATCAATCTTCTTAAAATATGCTCTTTTTACAAAATTAACATTGCAGTTATTACTGCTGTTACCTCCAATATGACATTTAAGAACCTCAATAATAAATTTGCTAATGTTCTGATCTGTCAAAAGTATAAGTTTTTGTGATAAAATTAAATGTGCTCTTAGAGAGGTCTGATTTTGACTGTTTCTAGTTGGACTGGAAATAAATAGTCCTCTGATTCCTTGCTCAAACTGAGCCTCTATCTTAACATGCTGAGATAAAAGTCTACAGAAATGGTCACTTGATGACAAGGTAACAATTTCCAGTGGCATAAAACAAAGATGTGTCATAACTTATTTCCGTAACAATGGCATGCCTTGCCTTAACTGGTTTGGCTCAGTGGATAAAGCGTTGGTCTGCAGACTGAAGGGTCCCAGGTTTGACTCGGATCAAGAACATATACCTTGGTTGCGGGCACATCCCCGGTAGGGGCTGTGCTGGAGGCACCTGATCGATATCTCTCTCTCATCGATATTTCTAACTTTCCCTTTACCTTCCTCTCTATAAAAAATCAATAAAATATATATATTTTTAAATGGCATGCCTTTCCTTACTCTCCCTCTAACCAACATGAAACTGTGGCCTTCTAAACATGTAAATCCTTCGCTGCAGGCCATGGGGTGAAGCTTTGGTTCCGGGCTAGTCTGTTGGCAACAAAATCTGTACGTCTGTCCTCCATATCACTCTGTCTCCCAAAACACATTTTATGTTCCAAGGACCACCCTCTTCTAATAATTCTAAAATAGGTTTCCATGAAACTTCAGTTAATGCTGTTATTTGAGTAAAAGCTTCTCAAGGCAAAAGAAGTTTGGGACATAATGAATTAAAGGTAAACAGTTACCTATTCCTAGGAATAAATAAAGACACTTAGTGTATGAATGCATCTCCTAAAGTTACCTGACAATGAGCCATTTTCATTTCTCTTAACTAAGTCTTTCCCAAGATGAGTCACCTATGGACTGTAATTCTGGAAGCACTAACCTGTGCTGTTTCAGATTCCTTTGTTTCTTTATGGCTTAGAGAATCCTCGATGGCTCCCTGAGCATGTGAATAGAGGCGGATGTAATCAAACCTGTGTCATAAAATGCAATGACTTGGAATGCATGAAGACTAATCAGATGTCAACTTTAAGCCAACTGAATTATCCTCTCTATTGATATATAATTTTCTGATACTTATTTATTTGCTAAAATGGCCTAATTTGAATACATTTTAGGGATGATTTGGATCAATTTGCTTGTATGTTTCAAGGGGAAAAACCCACGGATGAAGCAGTTCTCAGATGGCATAATAGGGCTCTCTAGAAAACTACCCTAAATCATATTACTTGGACAACAGAGACAACTACCTTGATTAGGAGAGCCAAATTAGGTTCCACCTGCAACACATGGCTGAATTACCTCTGAATCATCCCAAATTGTCCTTTATTTCTTCCTTAATTTTAAATCAATATCTTTTACCCAGCCTTCTTATGATGCTAAACTGATTTTCTCAACTCTTTAAAAATCTTCCTTGCTAAGAACTCATTGATTCAGAAATATTAAATGCACATAAAAGATCTCATTTACATTTCACATGATAACATACTCGATGCTAAATAAGGAGGGGAAAAAAAGATGCTTACATTTCCCCACATTTTCCCACTCGTTGTAATTTTTGATTGCACATTAGATGTGGTTTTCAGAAGAATAATAGAAAACAAAGTGCTATTTACCACTCAATATTTACCCATTCTCCTGTTAGACGGTTAATGCACGAGTTTGCATGTATCTAGTCTGAGGCCAATGTGGGTCCAAGTCTCATTGCAGCTTTTCCTGCATTCACTTTACCACCGTCTGCAAAGGGTTCTGTGTGTGAGCATGCCTTCCCAGAGGCAGGGCTTGGGGGCTGAGTATCAGACAGAATGTGTCCATCTCTTTTTAGCTGAGCTGCTCCCTCAAATCCAGGAGAGTCCGGTCAATTTGGGAGGAAGTCTCTTTGCTCCCCAGTTCTATATTGTTTTCTGCCTTGAGGTGACTCCTGTTCTCCCGCTACTCAGACATCGGCCTTTGGGAAACGTGTTATGACTTAGCTGGCCTGAAGGCTCAGAGATCCCACTAGTCATTCCCAGACCTTCCCAGATCCCACTAGTCATTCCCAGACCTTCCCAGGCCAGTGCAGGGCTAGGTGTGGAGACAGTGAATGCCAGGAGACTAGGGGGGGATTTCTCAGCTCTCCTACTGGCCCCCAAGGTTGACATCTTGCTATTGATGAGGGTGCCAAGTTGCATGGAGTAATTTTCTCAGTTCTCCTATTCTGACCATTTCTTAGGAGGTCGTTGCCTTGGACTTGGGCGGAGCCTCCTCCGCCTTAGGGAGCTCTCTCAGCTCTTCTCATCTATGCTCAGGCTCACTGCACTCTCCTGATGCAAACGTGGAAATCTCACAGGAAAAAGCTGGTGGGTGGGTGCAGATTCATGATGAGTTGGAGGCCCATTCGGGTTCAAGTCTATCATAATGGTCACTCCATATGTTCTCCAAAATCATAATGATCCATACTTGAAATCTTTAAATTGATTTGTAACCACCTTGTCCAGCTACTTAATTGGGAGTGTTTAGATCTCATTAGGGACTCAAAGCAAGAAAAAACAAAAACAAAACAGAACTTGTGGAAAACCAACTCCAACAATAAAACAAGCGTAAAAAGGGAATCTTTTAAATCATGGTTTGATGAAGTAAAGTATAGGAGTCATCATTTAAAAAAAAAATCTTAAATCATTCTAACCAAGAAGGTGTTTGAGAACCACTGCACCCAAGGTTCTTCTTTTATTATTCAATGTCAAGAGCAAGGATTCAGGAAAAGAAATTAGTTACACAAAGATAAGGTTATCAATCTTCAGTTGTTTGGCCCAAGAATTACCTATATCCAATTTGACCCCACCAGTGTTGAAATCATAGGATTTTATTTTAAATGGTTTGCACTGTATTTTTTAACAACTTATTTTTCTTTATCATTTAATATTTAAGAAACAATATAGAATATTTAAAGGTTTGGTCTCCTTTCTTTCCCACTGTTCCTATAAAGAGAGTGGCCAGATGCTTTTACATTTGTTTTAACAGAGCTGCACTGCTCAGTATTGCAGACTTAGCATTCAGAAATGTCTTTTTTTTTTTTTTAAACTGGATAGAAAGTTCAGGGACTAACCACCGTTCCCAAATATGAAAAATAAATGTTAAGTTCTAAAAACCTTGGGGAGAGCAGCACTTAAGAATGCATTGAAACCGTCATGCTTTTTCTTAGTAATAGCAGCCTGAGAATCCATTTGAGTGCAAGGTGAACTTTAAAAATGGCCTGTCACATCGTCCTCTCTAATAGGAACTAGAGACAGAGATAACTATGCCCAGGACAGAATACTGGAAACCTAATTTAATCCGAGTCACACTCAATATCTGATGTATTTGGGGACATTGTTTAGACTGAATTATTGTATAATGGTTGGTAACCTAGAACACGGAGAGCAATACAAAGGACAACATCCTGAGTTTATGTTCTAAATATCTGTGAGTTCCAGACTCCAGAGATACCTCATGGGGAAGGAGGTTCTGAATGAGATGATGGATCCAAACCAACATGAGAATCGCCTAATACAAATGTTAGCTAATGAGTTATTTATCGTGGACTTTATGAGAAATCATATAAAATTAAGATAGAATTAACCATGAAAACATAATATATAATTTAAATTTCTGTCATTTTTCAGCCACCCTGTTTTTGGTATTTTGCTATACTAGTAATTGGCCAATAGATGCAGAGGTGTACTTAAAACTGTCTGGAACAAAGGAAGTCAGTACCTCTATTTGCTAGGCACACAAAAATGCAAGAGACCCATGGAGAACTGTCTTCCCACAACATCCATCCCTCATTTTCACACTCTATGGCTCCTGAGGAATTTCCCCATAATCTGACAGTCTGTTTACCTCTGGATTATATGAACAATATAAGCTTGGACCAACTCATTTGATTTGAGGCACATAGCTCTTAATTAAGGATACTATCAACAACTCTAAGCAGTAGAATGAAGCCAGTCTATGGTACTGACCTCAAACATGGCCACCCAGGCTCCAGACCAACCACTTGGACAAAAATCTACACATTAGTATAGTCTGCTTATGTTTCTACATTGACATTTCAATGCGAATAAAGGTCAAATATAGGAGTCAGTTATCCCTCTGCAAATCCACCTTGGGTAACCAAGCACAGTCTTATTTTAGCGAGATCTACTCAGTCTTCTGAGGCCTCATTATCTATGGGTGCTGTTTCTTTAAAGATTTGAAGGTCTCTGTGACCACCTCTAAGATGCAAATCACAAAGTGTGTGTGTGTAGGTGTGTGTATACATGATGTTTGTGTATAAATGATACATAATGTTTGTATACAGTGTGAGGTAGGAGTACAACTTCATCTTTTTACAGGTGGATATCTAGCTGTCTCAAAATTCTGTATAATTTTAACACATGGGCTGATTCATGTAACCACCAACATGAGAAATTTAACTTTTAAATTAACTTAATTTAAATATGAATGGCCACATGTGACTATTGGCTTAGGTATGGCACAGCACGGATATATGCAAATGTCACCTTAATGAATTATAGAGAAACTAAAGAAAAAAAGAAAGATAGGTCCTATAGAGAATATTCTTGAAGAACAAGAGCAATATATCACTATACTAAAGATTTTAAAAAATTAATTGTGAGTTTCTAAAAGTTACTTATTATATGGACCAGAAGAAAAAAATGTTATACACAAAATGATGAATTACAGAGAACAGAATTCAAGCTAAAAAAGATATTTCTGATTATGAAAGAATAAAAACTGAAACAGAATCAATAATCAAAGATAAAATAATTTAAAGAATCTCTCCTGAGGCTTAAAAAAAATCACGAGTATGCAGACTAAAAGAGCTCATTAAATTTTAGACCAAATTAATGAAGAGAGAAAAAAAATCCTCTTAACCTTCCATAACAGTTAATGAAAATAATTTTACACTCACTCAAATTGCCTACAAAAGAGCAAAATCTAGCTGGTTTTGGTTTTCTATTTTCTGCAAAATATGATGAACTAATAGTTTTTATAGAGAAACAAGAGTCTGATGACCCAAAAATTCTACTGGTTTTGATATTTCAAGGAAAAAGTAAAACAGTCTCAAAAGCCTCAAGAACACAGACATGACTGACCATGCATATTTCTTAAAAATAAATGTTTAATCAAAATAGGAACATAAGATCAGAAAATTATTACTCTATCTGAATATGAGGAAAGCATTTAAAATAGTTAAATACAGTTACATCTGAAATATTTATATTTTGTTACTCATCTGAAAGTCATCAACTTTATTTTTATGGAAATTTGTTTAAATATTTCATTTAAATCCAATGAAAATAAGTATAATTACTAATTTTATGCAAAATAACATACATATCAAAAGGCACTAAATGAGAAAGAAGGTAATTATATATTCATTAAAAGCACAGTTATAAAGAAAATGGAATATTGATGAAGCACTGCAGTTTAAGTAACAAGAGTATTAAAAAGTAAAGCAAATATTATTAAAAATGTAAGAAGACAAGATGGAAACATAGTTGTATATTAAATTAACACAACTTTATACACTTTCAGACAATAAGTAGACAAAGTAAATGATGGCTGATGATTTCACAATATAATTAATAAGATTACAAAATTTTATTTTTTACTATACTGGAAGGTAATATTTCTGCAATAAGCAAGCAAGAAAGAAAAATAAATGAAAGGTATAATGATCAGGAAGCAAGAATCTATGAAATCAAATGCAATCACTAGCAAGCAAGAGTCAAAATAATCAAAGTAATAATGCCTTCTACAGGAATATAAATCCATACATAAGATATCAAAAAATCAGAATGATGCTGAAATTTAAATATTTTAAAAAGGTGGCAGGTCAAAACCAAATACACAGACTGGCTTATAATAAAAAAACAAGAAATGCCAATGCCAACAGGGTGAACGAAGTTCCTCAGAATAACCATCCTGTGTGGGAACTCCATAAGAAGAGAGAGCAGAGAAAAATCTCACCATGATAAAAGGACCACTTTTAAAAGACACACTATAAGGAGGTAAGATTATCATAACTTAGATTAATTGAAGCCTCCAATAAAGTTCTGATGAATTTCTTTAGAAGAAAGTAATTCTGGACTTAAAATCAAATAAAAATATCCTTACGAATTCTGAAACAATAGTGTCCACAAACGCCTTGACTTATTTTTTAATCCTGAGAGAGAGAGAGAGAGGAACATTGATCTGTTGTCTTCCATACTTGCCCTGATTGCCCTGACCTGGGATCAACATTGCAGATATTACTAAAGCATTCCACATATAATGATGCCATTGCAAAAAGAAATAAACAGGTCAATGGACCAAGGTAGAGAGCTCTGGAAGAGAGCATTAAAAAGTATGATAAAATACTAATGTCAATCAGGTATCAGTGAGTCTATGGAAGATTTTGGGGCAATTCATTATTTGAAACCATTATATTTGATGCTTACCTTACAACAAAAATAAAAATAAAACCAGGAAACATTAAATTAAAATTTACAACACACACACACACACACACACAGATTTTATTTAAAATAATGTATTTTATCATATAGAAGTAAAATAAAAGTTTTATAACCCCAATGAAAATTTAAAAAAACACATTTTCTACTCACCTAACATAGAAATTACATAGTCAACTAATAAAACTACAAAAATATTTCTCTTCTCTCCAAATAATTGAGAACTACAATAAGAAAATATTATCCAATGTTGGCCTTGAAAAGCAGCAGCAGAAGCAGAGGGAAGGGCATAAGAAGAGACACAGAGATAACACCCAGGAGCGCTGAGAGCTTAGAGGCAAGAACAGAAAGCTGCCTTGCTAGCCCTGCATTCGGGGAAAGAGGCACAGGCACACAATGATGGATTTGATCTCCAAAAGCTGAGAGCTGACGGTCAGCAAATTAGTTATCCAGGACTTCAGTCCTACAACCACATGGAACTGGATTTTCCCAAACATTTGGAAATCACATTTTCTCCCAAATAAATAGACTATCATAACTTATACACTGGTATATAAGGAAGGAAATAACATCATACTTTCAAAAATAACTGAAATGTATTTAATATAGTGTTAAGTGAAAAAGTGTACAATAAAACCTTTCATGTGCACTCTGTCTCTCTTTTCTATACACACACACACACACACACACACACACACACATACTCCATAGCAAGGATACTATGCTGCCATAAAAAAGAAGGAATTCTCATCATTTGCAGCAACCTGGATGGAAATGGAGAACATCATGCTGAGTGAAATAAGCCAATCAATGAAAGAGAAACACCACATGACCTCACTCATTTGTGGATAATAAAGATCATTATAAACTGATGAACCAAAAGATAGATATAGAGACAGTAAAGCAACAAGCAGATTGTCAAATTTCAGCGGGGAGGGGAGGAGGAACTGGGGGAGATAATAGATCAACTGAAGGACTTGTATCCATGCATATAAGTACAACCAATGGACATAAAGCTCTGGGGAGGGAGGGGATGTGAGGGAGGGAGGGAATGGGAAAAATCAATAAAATATGTAAAAATAAATAAATTAATAAATTAAATTTTTAAAAAAGAAGAAAAAAAAAGAAAATTCTTGTGCCTTTTCTTTTAAATTAGAAAACAAAAAATAGTATGACAGAATTAAGACCCAAACTACCTGTCAGATCAATCAGTGTGGGGGGCAGGAAGTATATGAGAACTCTGTACTTCCCTATCAATTTTGTTATAAACATAAAATTGCTCTAAAAAAAGTGAAGTCCTAAAAGAATGAATATATAGAAATATAACAAGTATAAAGCAAAACAAAGCACTCTCCACCGTGAATATTGATATTCAGGCCAGAAAGTCCTGAATAATAAAGAGCATTCTAAAATATTCCTATTCACTATACATTTATAATAGCCTTGACTGTCTATGCATGTAGTGCCATAATAACAACATTCAGAAAGCAGAAATTCTAAGAGATAAAAGGAGAAATCAATCGGAAAACAGAGTAGGAAACTTTAATGCATTTTTATCAATGCATTAATATATCAAGCGGACAGAAAGAAAGAAGGCTATGGAAGACATAGAGCAGACACAGACAGCCAAACACTTGCACATTGTTCCCTGAATATGGAGGATATAATGTCTTCTTCAATGCTCAGGGAACAATCACAAAGAAAACAAAAAGACATATTAGAGGCCCCACATTCAATAACGGTTTTGCAAAAGATTGCGGCACAATAAAACTTGAAATTAATAACAAAATCAAAACACAGAAAGTTCTATTGAGAATTTAAAAAAAAAATCCAATCATGCAATGTGAGCAACAGAAGAGTAGAAATTAGAACTGCAGAGTGACCGAACACCATGCCGATGCAAACATTTTATCATAGAACAAATGGAATACAACTGCAGCTGCACTCAGAGAAGATGTTATCAACATCAGCTCTCAAATAAAGAGAGTGAATCAAATAAGCAAGAAGGAGCAACGAGTCTAGACCTATTGGTGAGACAACTGTGTACGTCAAAGGCTTGGAAATAAATTCTCGGCAATTCGGGTACCCTCACTTTAGTGGAGTTTCTAGAAGTCTCGTGCTTTGCGCACATAAAGATATCCCTTCTAAAGTTAAGAATAATTTGTTGCTTATTTCTGAAGTGGGCATAGGTCCAGGAAGTGCAGAGAGCCCCAAACAAGAGGAACCCAAAGAGGCCAGCACCAAGTCACATCATAATTAAAATGCAACTGTTTAAAGACAAAGAGACAATCTTAGAAGCAGCAAGAGAAAGGCAGTGGTTACCTACAAAGGAGCTCCCATAGAATTGTCAGATATGATACAAGCCTTACTGGGATGACCACTTAGGAAGTTACATGTCTGATCTCTGGGGTATGCACCTAAAACTACAATCACACTGCGTTTGCAGGAAATGCCAAGATTGTTATGAAGCGGTGACCAACAGCAGTCAGGTTGTGTACTGAGGCTGTCCTTTCCAGCACCTTCTTTATGAACCTGGGGTGGGATTGGGGCAGAAATGTTTGGCATATATAATGGCTGGCATTCTTTGGAATGATCTAGATATTTAAATGCTACAGATTGAAGACTGGGTGGGGTGGGGAGGAGAAGGAAGAAAAATCAGGGGGGAAAAACTGCCTACTCTGAATTAAGAAAAATAAGAGAAAGGAAGACAGAACGATCTTTTCACAGTCAACAACGCTTGCTATTGGATCTTATTTTATTGAAGTTATTGGGGTGACACTGGTCAGCATGATCATATAGATGTCAGGCGTGGGTTTCTATGAACCCAGATCTGTCTATTTCACCACATGCCCACCACCTGAAGTCAAATCCATTGGATCTTAAACGAAGCTCAGCCAACAGAGGGTGGTCTATTTTGCAGTGGTCACTGTTGTCATTGGTTTCCTTTTGTTCGGTGTCCCTTTCCCCCTCCCATCTCTTTATCTCCTATCATTTACGGAGAGAAAAGCCATTCCTGGGGCAGACTGCAGTCTTTCAGACGTGTCTTCTGTTTCTTACTAAAGGAATATCAAATAAACAGAGGACAGTATCCCAAGTTACTGGTTCAACGTAAGTGACTGAAAACTAGATGCTTTTCCTTCACGTGCCTCCTGCCCGTAGGCAGAAGGATGGGTGAGCAGAACGCCAGGTGGGGACGATGACAGGACACAGATTCCAGATGGGAATCAAAGCACCGAGTCCTCACTTCCACTCAGGCCCCGATGAAGCCAAAGAACTCAGCTCTCATTTCTGCCACTTGTAAGCCTGTGGGTATTGCACACTCACTAGAGTAAGTGAACTCAGTGAGAAGGCGGAGCCTAATACCCCCACTCTGACATCAGAGCCACCCTCCCGGACAGCGGGGGCATCTTCCAGACTCCCCTTTGCCATGAGGGACCATGGCTGACGTCCTGAAAAAAGTCCTCACCATCTCATTGGAAGAGACGTCCATCCACCTTCATGGAAAGGGGGTGCACGCGGTCGTGCCCCCGAGGTATACACACTAAGATGTGCCTAATTTTTCTGGATTTTAAGGTGAGAGAAGGAGAGAGGAGAAAAGGATGTGTTGAAAAACACTTGTCCTTTGCCACTTGTTTGTTAAGCGTGGTGATTTTCTGTTACCATTTGACATTTGGGAAAAAGTGAGATGAAATGAAAGGAACCAGCGCACCTGTAATTTGTGGCATGTGCTGCTACATCTCCACATTTTTCTGGATCTCTTCATCGTAATGTGCAATTATGCTTAAGACCTCATGTCTTCACACTGACAGACTGAAACATCAGAGTAGGCACTGCGACGTGAGAGAAATCCTAAGACTGCTACTCCTGCATCATAGTAAACCAGCCTGTGAGAGCGATGGCAAGCGTGTGCCCCACTCCCACCCAGCACCCACGACACATGGAGGACACAGCGCCCTCTTAGGAGCACCTGGATGCCTTCCTCTTCCCTCATGCCTGGCCCAGTCCCCTCTGCAGGGCTCCCTGACGCACATCTAGCCCCATGCGGCCATCGGGCAGCGGCTTCCCTGACTCTGAGTTTGTGCGGAAATGCACCAGGAGACCTCGTGAACATTCTGGTAAATCACAGACTTCCCCTGGTTTTATTAGAAAAGTGATTTCTTCCTAACCCAAGCGTGATTTAGTTGCAACATCTCTAACAAGACTCCGCTTGTTTGTTTGCCTGGTGCTTTCTTCCCCGGGATTATCAGTCGGCACATTTATTTCTCTCAGGCCGTCCCTCTCCTGAGTGACTTAACAGTTAATCATAAGTCTTGTCATGATTACTGCCAGCAATTGGATCGTGTTTGATTTTTAATGAAGCCTTGCATGGGATGCTGCAGTTCTGTCTTTGGCTTGTGGTGATAACTTATTTGCAATGCACAATGAGGGAAGGGGATGGGGGATGGAAACTCCAGGAGGGATGGAAACTCCAGGCTCTGTCTTATTCCAATTTTTAAATACCCTCTCAGCAGTGTAACCCTCGCGTCTTCATAAAATCACCAAGAGCCAAATACTGCCTAGAAACCAGAAAATAGGAAGTGATTCTGGCCCTGAGAAGCCCCATGCCCTGTGGAGCTCCCAGAAGTAGTATCTTCATCTCTTCAAAAACGTGTCCTCTCTGATCCCCCTTGTTCTTTAGAACCTAGCTTTGTAGTTAAGGATAACATCCTTTTTTTATTTAGTTCCATATAGAGCAATCAAGTCTGCTTTCTTCTCTCTCTAGCTTTCAACATCTTGGCTATTTTAAGGGTCTTTTCCCTGAGGTTAGTTTTCTAGTGCTAACAACAAATGCGTTAAATATAGCCATTCTAAGAAAATGTCATTTGATTTTTTTAAAAAATATTTCAAATATCTTCTCAAATTGAGTTTTGTAAGTTTGACTCTAGACCATCCAAGACCTGTCCCCAAGCATGTATACATTTTAAGATGCTAAATAAGGGTCTTAATGTAGAAGCAATGGGGAGTTGAAGGCTCTGCTTGACCTCACGTAGCTCTGTTCAAACTCAGGTCCTGATGACACTTCCTCCCTCCACTTAGTCTTTCTCCTTCCTTCCTTCCTTCCTTCCTTCCTTCCTTCCTTCCTTCCTTCCTTCCTTCCTTCCTCCTTCCTCCTCCTCCCTCCTTCCCTCCCTCCCTCCCTCCCTCCCTCCCTCCCTCCCTCCCTTCCTTCCTTTCCTTCCTTCCTTTCACAGGTCTGGAGCCAGCAAAGCACTGCAGCTCATGGCAGGCAGGCAGGGCTGGGGTTCCGGAGCTCTACCATGAACAGCAAGGCACTTGGGAACAAAACCAGAGCAGCAGACACTGGGCCCCAGCAATGTAGTCATCGGAAGAACCTGAAACCCTTTCACAGCAGACACATCAAAACGGAAATTAGCATGCAATACACGCTGTCTCAACTGCACAGCTAGGAGTTCTGTCTCCAGGAGCCAGCAATGAAGACAGAACACAGAACCACAGCCACCTGCCCCAGGGCGGACTCCGTGGCTGCGCTGGGTTCTATCTTTATGATTTTTCTCAGAGATCATCCACACACGCATGAGTCAAGAGCTTTTGGATTTGAGTCATAGAGACTTCGCATAGAGGAATTCACTGGGACTCTTAAAGGCAGACACACGATGTAAAGGATTGCACTCAGAGGAACACATGCCCACTGCCACTGGAGGGCCAGAAGGCAGAGACTCAGTGTAGGCTGCATATATTTCAATGCCATGTCCCTACGTAGTTCATGTGCCAGTCATGCATTGGGAAGTGTAACTTTTTATCACTCTCACCCAAAGTTCAAGAAAAAGACCATCTACTAAAAAATACAACAATGACAAGATTCTAGGTAACTTGTAGTTTAAAAAATTCAACATATACAAAATAATTAGAAATAGTTAAGTATTACTAATGAAAACATAATCTGTAAAAAGAATGAAATACAAGCAGTGCTTAGAAAGAAATGTGCAGCTATCAATGTTTATAAAAGAAACTCTGAAAATTGTTAAGTATCAGAGTCAAGAAGTTATGGTGACAAAGATGAGTTGACTTTGGGTGGTGGGCTCACAGTGCAATGTACAGATCATGTGTCAGAGAAAACTATACTTGATACCTATGTGACCTTATTAACCAACTACAGGCCTGAGGCACGAAATTCCTGCAAGAGCAGACCTTCCTTCCCCTGGCTGTGGGCACCGGCTTCCCTCTGGCACCCAGGACCCAGGCTTGGTCTAGAATAGGGGTGTCGAACTCAATCAGAGAAGAGGCCAAAATCTAAAATCCAGCCTAAATCGCGGGCCAAATGGTTTCCTGAACAGTCATAAACTGTCATCGTGATGGAAACGCAGCGGAGTGCAGTGATGACAGCGCGGTGTGGGCCACATTGCAAGGCCTGGCGGGACGGATTTGGCCCGCGGGCCTTGTGTTTGACACATGTGGTCTAGAAGGTCATCTGGAGGGTCATCCAGAAGGATGCCCAATCTAATTAGCATATTGCACTTTTAGTATTATAGATGTCACCCCAATAAATTTAACTTAAAAATCAACTTATGTATAAAAAAGAAGTTAATAAAAGGTATATAGCAAACATTAAATTATAATGTTGACATTATAACCATTCCCTTCAGGGTCTATTTGTCACTGCACTGCATGTGTTGATACAAATAGTAAAATGAGAATAAAACATTTGAAAGACAAGCACACATATCATTTTGACTTACAATATGTCTACTTAGAAAGTCCAGGAAAATCTCCACACATTCAATACTAATCAATGTTCCTTGTTTGAGACAGACATTGTAATAAGTTTGCTACATAAATCATACAGATAACTAAATTGACCCTACGAAAAAGAAAAAAATTTATTCTTAAAATAGCATTTAACTAGATAGCAAAATACATATGGAACAAAAATGTGAAAGATATTTCTGGAGAAAAATTTAAACATTTAATGAATCAAGATAAAGAGACCAAAATAGAGATAGAGTCCTTGTTCATGGGTGGGGATACTCAGCAACATGAAAATGAAAGATGCTTCCAAATTTTCTATATATCCGATGCGTTTCCCATAAAATTACCCATAATGCCTTTCACAGAATTTCAGTTGTTGAACAAAGACTTACATGAAGAACAAGGAACTAGTGTGGCTTGGCAGACCTTGAAGAACATGGTAGAAAGGGAAACTACACACATAGCTAAACACAGTCCCCATGAATGCGGACTGAAGATAATGCCTGGCCAGGACTTTGTGTTATGTGCTTATAATAGCTCAGTGAATAAGCTGACAGGTTTCTGACTCCCTAGAGATTGCATCCCACTTGGGGACACTGGAAGGAAGTTAATGAAGAGAGGATTGTACTTATCAAGTTTGGACATATGAACATGGAATAAGAATAAAGCCCAGATGCACAATAGATATGTGGACAATTGCTAAATGATAGGGGAAAAGTACAGATTAGCAATTGAATATTTAATAAATGTGCAGAAGCAATAATTCATTCACACAACAAAATAAGAACCTTGCTTCACAATATAAGTACATAAATTCTAGATGGATTAAATATCTAAATGAGAAAGACAATATTTTATGATTTTAAAAAATGCCACCATAGGTAATTTCTACACATTGGATCAGAGAAGGATGGGGAGTGGGCATAATGGTGATGGAAGGAGACTTGACTTGGGGTAGTGAACGCACAATGCAATACACAGATGATGTATTATAGAATTCTGCACCTGAAACCTTGTAATTTTATTAACTAATATTAATCTTTATAAATAAACAAATCTGTACAAACCAAAGGGGGGAAATATTGGACCACTGATCTATTCCTAAACCATCAAAATGCTCAGAGGCCATCAAGCTATACTATTAACAATGAAAATGTAAACCATAGACTCCGAATAAACATTTTCCATGTCTATCATAACACAGAACAAGTATATAGAACATATAAAGACCCACTAAAATGCAATAAGAAAAAGGCAAACATTTCAATTGAAAACGATATAGGACATAAGCAAACATACCACAGAAGTGAAACCCAAATGGCTAACAAACATGTGCGCAGATGTTCATTTTAATAGCAACTCATAAAATGCAAATTCAAACAATGAAACAGTATTTTATACCCATCAGATTGGTGAGAAAAAGAAAAAAAAAGAGTTGCAAATAACAAATGTTGCTGAGAGTGTCTAGCAAAAAGAGTACTCATCTCATGGTGAGTAAATTTAGCAACCATTTTGAAGAGCAATCGGACAAGATCCAGTTGGGAGTAGGAGAAATTTCCTCACGAGGGTGCTCACTCTCTTGTGTGTTCCTTCAAGAAAATCTCATGCAAGTACTCATGAGACCTGAACAAAATATTTATTAAAATATTTTATTTAATTTATTGGGGTGATATTAATTAATACAGTTATATAGGTTTCAGGTGTATAATTCTGTAATATATAACCTATATTACACTGTGTGTTCACTGCCCTTAGAAAAGTCTCCTTCCATCACCATTTATTCCTCCTTTACCCTCTTCTACCCCCCACCCCATTTCCTCTGGTAATCACCATGGTGTTATTTGTGTATCTGAGGGTGGTTTTTTTTTTTTTTTTTTTTTTTTTTTTTACCTTTGCTTAATCATTTAATATTTTTTATTAAAATATTTTAATAGGAGTAAATTATAGTACCCTTCAGCATAATGAGTAGAAAAAATAAATGTTGATATGTTTATGTAATAAATGCTGTATTCATAGTAGCTAGTAAACTGAAGTTTCTTTTATTGACATTGATGAACTGCAAAACAATCCACCAGATATATAAAACTCTAATATGCCAACAGACTGAAAGGTGGAACAAACCAAACAACTGGTCGCTATGACGTGCACTGACCATCAGGGGGCTTGAAACATGGTGGTTGTCAGCCATGGTGGGATGGTGGAGCAGGTGAGCAGGCATGCCAGGTTACTGAAAATTCTTTGCTTCCACATGCCAGACACTGTGAGGGGAGCTCACTGGCTGCCGGGTGACTCAATTCACAGCAGACTCCCTCGCCTCCCTCGAGAAACGATGTGACCAATGGTGCGGGTTCTCACGCCTGGCCCACAGGCTAATCCACCGCTAACACCTTTCCAGGTTTCGTTCACGGTGCAGCCCTCTCACCGATATCCTTGGTGGCATTTCCTGCAAAGGACACGCTCTCCTTCATTGCGAAGGCCAGGGTCATGGGTCATGGGACGGACTGACAGGGGGTACATGTTACTGGCACCAGCAATGTAGTAAGGATCTTCTCCACTTAGCAAAACCATCTAATCAGACATAAAACCAAGGAAAGGCTAAATAAAAGCAACCAGTAAGGGATATATATATTGTTTGTCTGTCTGACTTCCCACCTATGTATACCAGGCCCTGTTATTAGAGATTTAACCATTTATCTCACTGGAACATGCCAACAGCCGGATGAACTGATGTCTTTCATGACCTGCGTTTTACGGGTGAGGCAGCAGGGGTGCAGTGAGGCCCTGGGACTTGCTAAGTCCACGCAGTTAGGCCTGTGGCGCTGGAAGCTGAGCCCCGCAGTCTGCCCTCAGCGTCTATGCTCTAACCACTACGCTCCTGCTCCTCGCCCGCTCACTCTGCCCTGGGTGCCACTGAGAGCTTCCACTCCCTCTGCACGCCCAGTGCTTCACAGCTGGACATTATGAAGGGGTTGTTTATATAATAAGTGTTCAAGACCAGGCTTCTCAATCTCCATTAATATGTCATCATGATTCCCATTCTCATTTACCCCATCGCTTGCTCTCTTTTTTTCTTTTCATTTATTTTTCTTCATTTCAGAGAGGAAGGGTGAGGTTTGAGCCCACAACCCAGGCATGTGCAGTCAACCAAAATCAAACCTGGGACCCTTTAGTTCAAAGGCCGCCACTCTATCCATGGTGACGAACTAGGACACTCTTTTCACGTTTCTCTGGCTGCAGGGAAAGAGACCCAGCTCCCACCTATGTATACCAGGCCCTGTTATTAGAGATTTAACAATTTATCTCACTGGAACATGTCAATTAAACAAAAGGCAATTGAACAAAAGGCAACTGAACCTTTAGCAGGTCGACACCCAGAACCTTTAGCAGGTAGACACCCAGACTCCTGGTGTTAAATTTATCCGGGTTCTCATTGTATAACCCACAGTTTTTTTTTCTTCAAAGGACTGATGGGAAAGTGGCCCTTTCTGTCCCTGTGCTCTGAGAAGATGCAGGGCTCAGAAAGCCCCGGGCCGGGCGTTACCGGCGTGTTTCTGTGATTAGGCCAATGGCTTCAAACTGGTTACTGGGGTGACTTCAGGACCGCCTCACCCGGACACGGCAGGACCACTAGGCTTGAGAAATGATTGTTACACATGTGGTCACCACACATGAAGACAAGGGGGCATGCCGACAACTGGACGAAAGCAATGCCAGTTAGTGGGGTGTCTACATACAGGTATTGCTTGTAAGCTCAAGTGCCCACAAAAGACTCTGTTTTTTCAAACCATGTTCTTTGGAACACGTGTTTTTCAAGATATTCTACATATCCCACACACACCACCTGCCTGACACACACAATTCTATAATAGAATCAGCAGAAAGGGAATTTCCTACTTCATTCTATTCTCAGAGATTCAGAACTAAACGCTCTAAAACCCGTATGTAGTGGAAGCCAATTTAAATATTTAATCTAGCATACTACAAGAGTATTTGATCTGTGGAGTACTTTCTTTGTGAAAAACTTTAAAAATATCTTTTGTCAGCAGGAAGAATTATATAAAGGGCTAGTAATACATATTTTAAGATACATATTTTATTTACAAGTTAGGCTGTTTCAAAGGTACATTTACTGTTGCCATGATGGTAAAATGGGAACCAGGTAACAGGCATACAAACCTGTGCCATTGTGCAGGCTGAAATGGCTCCTGTGACTGTGTGACCAGCAGGAGGGTGGCACTTGTCCTAGCCTGTATTTAATTGCTGATCAGGCAGAGGGGCCCTTTCCAATGCCGTTCTATGCAACAGCCGCGCGGCCATTCATTGTCAGGAAATCATTTCTTAAAAGGGTCCTTGGACAATCACACACCACCCACGTGCGTGTTCGCTATACATCAGGCCCCTGTGATGAATGGTGCGCTCCCCTATTCACTCGCTCCTTATCTCATTTACAGGATAACACAATTCATCCATCAGCACACGTTATGCTGGAGAGCAAGCCAAGGCTCAGGGGGAGAAATGAAGCTTTTATCATCTTTACATTATTTCTAGATGTTGGAGGGGATTTTTTTTTGGTGTCTTTTCATTGCTACCTTTCTTTTTTTTTTTTTCCATCTGTCTACTGCCAAGGATTTCAGAAAACTGAGCGGTACCATAAAACCTTGCTGCTTGATTCTCTCCTTCTGGCTGCACTTGGCTCAGGAGTCTGCCCTGCAGAGTCACTGTTGGGGGAAGCCTCCCATCACACGTCCCTGAATCTGCTCCATCTGAACAGATCATCACTCAGCTGCAGCCAGCAGCTGCTGCCTCACGCCGTCCGTCCCCAAGCCCAATGAAGAGTCCTAAAGGACTCACAAAGTCACTAAAAAGGGGGAGGGCTGCTCAGAAGGCTGGCCCATGTCTCGAGGCGGCCCATCACCTCCCCTTACTCCCGCCAATGCCCCAGGAGGACTGCGAGCGCTTCACATGGAGAGGAAGCTGGTTTTCTTTACAGAGCTCCCAGCATCAGCCCAGGGTGGCGACAGAAGTCGCCAATATGCCCCGATGTCTCTTGTGGAAAGAAAAGGAACTAGCAAATGATATGCTATCTTTTGACATCCTCATTCGCCTCAGGTAAAGGCTCTGGTGGACTATGGAGCTGATTATACACAGACGGGGATGGAAGGAAGGCTTGGCACCGGGAACCCACTCGCCTTCCCGTATACACCCATGTCTAAGGCATCGCCGTGGAACCTCGACATCTAAGAAGGAAGAACCTTTAGCAGGTAGACACCCAGAAAATGTTGCAAACGAAGTTCCATCCTGTGATTTTTTCAAAATGGATTGGTGTTCTCAGACAGTAGGGCAGGGCCAAAATGTACAAAAAAGATGCCAATGAAATGACTGTTCAGACTGAATCAACCTTGTGGCACTTCTTGTGGAGATACAGGCTGAATCTTCCGAGAATCTGGAACCCAGAAAGCACGTGGATAGAGTCTAAGAGTGTGACCTTTAGGTGGTCACTGTGTCACTCAGTTCCTCAGTGGCATTAAACTTTGCACCATTGCTAGAGCATCTGAGCTAATGCCATGATCTTGTTCGCTTACTGGTATGTGGTTTCCCTTCAGTTGGAATGCCTTCAACTTCTTTGCTTGGTATACAACAGCTTCTCCTCAAGACGTAACTTATCCAGATGATACTTAACTGTAATGTGTGATGTAAATGTTATAAACCCCAGAAAGATATAGCCATAGAAATGATATAGAATATCGCACCAGACCCAGATATTAAAAATGGCTAATAACTTCTCAGCGGTAAAGTTCACATATCATTTTTATCAATTTACAGTTTATGTGAAAGAAAAATATATTAAATATAAAGGTCATCTTGCTGTAAAAGCACTAAATATTTGCATCAAAAGGATAACAATGAAGATATTAGTAAGTCAAGCTTTAATCACTTTTACCAAATATCAATATTTTTACCTAAATTTATAATTTCAACCATATATGTATATATAAAATTATATATATGGATGCCATAACATTCCACTGTTTGGTCTCTGATTTTTTGTATTCAGTAACTGCTTCATATTCAGAATTTTATACTTTTTCACAATACGATTTTTAAATACTGATATTAAACAAAAGGCAATTGAACTTTAGTTGGAATTCTTGAATTGTACTCTGTCTCTCTGGAGAGTTTGTCCTAAACACAAGTACTTTCTTTGCTATGTTCTTTTTGAAGAAAAAACACCTTGCAGTCCAGTTTTCTTAAGAATTTCAAACTGATTTGAGATTGATTGCTCAACGTTTCCCAGATCATTAGAACATCATCTGAAAATCACCACCGCCATCTGTCCCTAGTCACAGCGGATGGGAGACAACACTTAGCAAGGATACACTGAGCAGCCCAGGCTGGGAAAGGGAGCACATCTATATAATTTGAAAAGACTGATTTCATTGACCTAAAAGCCATTCTATGTTTTTAAAATATGCTTTTTATCAGTTTTTAGTGAGAGAGAAAAAAGAGGAATAGAGAAAGAGAAACGTCAATGATATAGAAACATCATCAATCAGCTGCTCTTACTGGGGATAGAGCCTGCAACCTGCAACCCAGGCATGTGTCCTGACCAGGAACCAAACTGGTGACACTCAGCCACTGGGCAGTACCTGCCAGGCAACACCATTCAGTGTTGACCTACAATATCCCCACATGGTCTCTGCACCCATTACTCTGGCCTATGCTGGATGTAGTGACATGCAACCCCCCATCTCAGAGATCTGCAGTGTCAGAGGCTATGTTTCCTTCTGAAAACATTTCCGAAACGAGTCTGTAAGGCAGGGCTTCACTTCACTGGGAGACCTGCAGACAGCTAGGCGGTGCCCATTCTGAACTCCGTGTGCCACGTGGTAAAGCGAAAAGAGTGAGCTGGTGAACCAAGAGCTAGACTTGTAGTTTCTGCTCCAAAGTTGACATTTAGTATTTCTACCCACGTTTCATTGGCCAAAGCTGGTCCAATAGCCATTCTAAACTCAATAGCAGTCGCCGTAAAGAGGGGGTTCCATCTCCCCCAGGAGAGCGCACGTCAAGTCCCAGGTCGGCAAGGTCGGGCAAGGCTCTAATGCAGCAGGCATCATCCGCCCTTAGAAAGAAGCAGCCACTAATTCCAACGACATGGCAACTGACCAACCCTCTGAAAATCTAAATATTTTTAAACATTGTTCATTCAAGATCCAGGCAGTATTCCTTTAAACCTTGCCATATGTTGGGAATGTACACATCGGTGGAGATTAAGATTTCAAAAAGACAGACAAGTCAGTCCTCAGAGCTCACAGACAGGCAGGGATATAAACTGCAGCCAGGCTGTACCCAGACGCGGCATGGAGCACCGGTTAGCAGGTGCTCTTTCACAGGGCCCGGTATTCAGCATATTAGGGAAATATCCCCAACACCTCCCCAGTCCATCAGGAGTACAGGGTGCCCCCCAAAATGTATACACACTTTAACAGCTCATGGCTCAGTTCTGAAAATGAACTGTATTTTGATACACACTGCCTTTATAATTACTCAAAGCGTGTGTACACATTTTGGGGGACACTCTCTACTGGGAATGACATACCACTCAGTTGACAGAGAGAAAACCTAGATGTTATATGTTTCAGCTTTTGCCCCATGCCCACAAGTGAACATTGGCTCAGGTGACGCTAGGTGGATCTCAGAATTTCTATCCGTTAAAGAGAAGAAGCCAGGCATACTTTAAACACACACTAAACCCTGGGTATCTGAAACCAAATGTTGAAATTGGCTCCTTTGCCGCAGTTAAACTGCTGAATGGACACTGTGCAAACACAAAGGGTTTGATAGAGTGGCGGCGTCCAGTCGGCTGAAAGCTTGTCTCCGATGGCAGGATGACAGCTGAAGCAGGCCCGATAAGGAAAATGAAATGTCAGAATTCTTGTCACAGAAGGTTCTAGTCTGCGGGCACAGGCTTCTGTGGAGGCACGGGAAGCCCTGTCTTAATCCAATTGTGGAAAAAGGCTGTTTTAAAAAACACACATCATTTGCTTCCTGCTATTATGAGGAAAAGGTTCGTATTTAAAATTATGACAACAAAGAACTGTTAGGGCACATATGCTCAGAGTTTCTGGTTTAGAAAATTAGAAATTAGAGAAGGGAGCTATCCACACGGTGCTCACAACAAAAGGGCGATTTGTGAGATGTAGGCGGGCTATTTTAATGCCAGCGAGAATAGCACTGACATTTCTAAAACCCGCTGCTACCTGTGCTGAGGGAAGGCCAGGCCATGCACCTTCCCCAGGCTTTCCCAAAGCAGGTGTGGATGAGTGCTACCGCACTGCCACCTGGTGGTGAGGCAGGTAGGAGGGAGCTGAGGAAAATGCCAGGCAAAAAATCAGAGTTCGTTTCTCTAATATATTCAAATCTGCTAATAACATGAAGATGCTTTGTTATCTCCTTCTGTTTTATTTCAGAGCACGTTTCTGGCAACTTTTCAGTTGATTTCTATGAAATGTGAGTGTTTTCCCTGTTATAATTACTTGCAGCTAAATGCTGTATGTGCTTTTTATGGGAAAAGTGAATGAGGAGACTGCAGAGATTCGGGATGTGTGACCTATTCCTGGCAATGGGAGAAGGGAATGGCATGACCCGAATTGCTTCCATTTCAAATGGTGCATTTTATGTTACCAATCTCAAACTGCACTGTCTAACTGCTCTTTCAATTTAGAGCCACTCATTGATTTCACGGTTCTGCCTTTTCCTTTGACAAATGAGGCAGCCTGGAAAAGAATGGCTGCGGCAATTCGGTGTCAAAGACAACGAATGCAAAATCATGGCGGGGGCAGAAGATACGGAAAGCCGGAGAGCTCTAGGCTTCTATCGTTTTTTAAAAACTGCTGAGGATTGTAAACCACTTTTTTTGAGCGAATGTAGTTGTTGAGACAACAAAATGGTTGGCCAACTCGTTCTGGGGGCAGACCTGTTTTTATTGATGCAGCCACAGGCGTGGGGATGGAATTTCACGTGCTTTCATCTCCCCGGGGCCACACTCACACTGCTGACACTGCAAGAGAAGCCGGAAGGAACGAGGGGAGCCACGCTGTGCAGAGCCACGCGCGGTGACTCAGCTCTTCTTCCAAAGACACTCAGGAGCTGCCGCGTGGGAAGCGTGCATGTCCGTGTGCTATATGTTCTTAGTGATCACGGTACCGCACGAGAAAGTAAGACACCACTAATGTGGATTTCCAGGTGACTTAGACCATTTCTGTCCGGATCACTTTTCAAATGCTCGTATCCACGTTTGTTAAGAGATAAATTAGTATTTTACATATAAACCCCCTTCCATGCATAATCATGAAACCCCACACTGCTGGCCAGGCTACAGGGGTCGTAAAGACAGGCATGTCAAGTAGGTGGTCTGACCCATACACCATCAGTAGCTTCACTAAATTCATAAGAGGACAACACGCATGTGTGGTGACAACAGATCTTGCCTCTGAGTCTCTGGACCCCTGGGGACTATGGGAGGCTGAGTGGCAAACAATGAGATCAGTCCTGGGCAGGCTGGGAAGGGAGCTGTGATGTTACAGCCTACAGTCATGTCCTAACATATATGTGTATTTTCCTCTTCACCAGTGGTTATCCACTCCTGATAATTCCATTCCCCACATTTCCACGTGAGGGTATTGACTTACTGACTTGACTAGGCTATACATCAAGACAGGAAAGCTAATTTATTTGACCAGAGATGTGTTCACTGTGCTTCAGAAAGAAAAAACACGACGCAATAATATGAAAAAGCCCAAGGGAAGAAGACTGGATAAGACATTTAGAAAGAGAATCTCTTTCTTGTAATGGACAATCACACTTCAAACACTGCGGGCAGCTCTGTCCATTGCTCTCATGAGGGACAGGGAGAGATGGACTGCTTATTTCTTCTCAAAGCGGGGCATGCCAGCCCCGATCCCTTCCCGGGCCCATGCTCACAATACTCACGCAGAGTGAAATTTCGGCTGGACAATTTTAGAGGCAGGGAGTAAGCGACAAAGAGGTCAGAAGGTAGTTCAGGGAAGAACTCCGCATCATAGGCAGCGAGATGTGCTCAGCGGAGAGCAGGAGCTAATAAATGCTGGTCTGACTGAAGTTTCGGAAAGGGCATCTTAAAAAGCAAGCTTGGGGCATTGGAAATAAGTAGGCGAGAAGATTGAGTTAGATCTATAAAGTCACCAAGAACTGGACGTGCTCACCAACTTTCAGAATTCGTGCTTACACTCATAAAGCACGCAAAGCACTTCAATACTCATTGTGTTATATACTTTCCCCAACAATACTGAGAGATACAGAGAATTTCCTCACTGTGGAAGTGGAATCTGGGAAATCTCATAACGTAAGATCAGCTGTTTTCAAACCAGTTGCAACTGCCTGAGTGAACACTATTTTTTTTTTAAGACAAATAGAAGAAGTCCTGCTTTATATCATAATTATAACTTATCATTCTGAAGAATTGCTTAGGCATGAAAATGAATTAATTTAATAAAGTTTTGTAGATAATAGAGCTGTATGAGTTTTAGAGTTAATAAAACTCTTTAGTTAAATACCTATTTTGATTTATAGTGTGGAGAGCAGATTCCCACATTAAAACATATGCACCTTGCTAACACTGATAGCGTTACTCTCTAAGTTGCTCTTACTCTCTAAGTCATGACAAATTTGTAATACATTATGGCTTAAAAAGAAAAAGAGTATTATTCTAATAAGAGCCATCACCATAACAAAGATACTTTTTAAAGAATGTCATTACTCAATAAACACTTAAAATTTTTGAGGAAATTAAGGTATAATATTGGCTCCAGTAATAAAACACTCTGCATAATTAAATGAGTCCCCCGTCTCCCTCCTTTTCAGCAGACAGGGCTCTCTGGAGCGTTTCCTATGGGCAGGCCCATTAGTGGTACAACGAACGTGGGAACGTTACTACTAACCCTACTCATATAAAAAGGGTTAAAAGCGAATAAGTGTTAGCCAGCAAATTAGTAATCTAGATGAAATGGAACAAATCCTATTAACACAAAATTACCTGACTGAAGAAAAAAAAATAGGAAATCTCCACAGACTTATAACAGGTAAAGAAATGGAATCAGCTACCAAAAACCTCCCCACAACAAAAAAGTCCAGGAACAGGTGGCTTTCCTAGTGCGATATACCAAATATTTAAAGAAAAACTGCCACCAGTCTTTCTCAAACTCTTTGAAAAAAGGAGTTTGAGAAGGATATTATTTCCATTGATTTTTAGATAGAGTGGAAGGGCAGGGGAAAGAGAGTGAGAAACATCAATGTGATAGAGACACACTGATCAGTTGCTCCTGCATGCACCCAGACTGGGGCCAAGGATCTACCTACAACCCAGGCATGTGCCCATGACCGGGAATCAAACTCATGACCCTTCAGTGAATAGGCCAACACTCCAACCACTGAGCAACACCAGCCAGGGCTATGTTATATTTTTTTAATTATTTGAGGATCAGATGTATTGTCTAAAAGTGGCCTCATTATTTAAAGGAGTTTTAAAATGGAAAGATCCTAGTCAATATGAAGCACTAATCCAAAGAGAAGTTACAAGGATTCTTAAGTCCAGGTGGGAATGGAAAAGGATATAATGAGAGCGTCTATTAGCAATATAGTGCCATTCACTTTCAATTGTTCTTCACTCTTGGTATTGTCCTTGCTCCATCCTTAAAGACACGGTGTTCAATGTTTCACCACAGTAGGCAGAATCTACTATTTAAGTGGCTTTTCACTGTGACACCCCAGGTGTCCTCTGCCTGCCTTCCATTAAATGCCAGTCATGTAGCTGAGTGAGAATGGCAATAAGACATGTATCACAGAGTAAACTGACACATTCTACAGATCATTAAAATAATGGCACTTCCTGCGGAGTCACATGAATAAGTGAGAGCTAGGCCCGAACGGGAAGCAGCGTCCAAGATGAACATTTTCATGGTAGAATTCAGCATTTAACTATCACCGTGTCCTTCAATCCATAAATCAACCACGACATTTAAAAACGGCACAAAAAAAAAGGAACTCAACCAGCAAATGGATTAATGAGGGGGGTATAGAGGAGCAAAAAGCACTACTTCCTGTCTCTGTAGGAACTGTATCATACTGCTTACAAGCTAATGACAACTGTCACAAGTTTCAGCTATGTTTTATATCTTTTTACATCCTATCTCCTCCTACTTCATTATTTTGTATATAATTACATGCTGTAAAATGGAGACATTTGTATTTAAATTGTCTATTTGAAGTTTTTGATAATGCACAGAAATAAAAGCGCTCTAAGCTTTTCCCTCAAAGTGTTTCCCATTAATTCTGCAATTAAAACATGAAGCATGGAGAAGGATGTTTTATATCAGATGTCATCAGAAAAATGAAAATTAAAACAAAAAGGAGCTACCACTACCCACCTATTCGAACAGACAAAACCCAGAGCACTGACACCACCAAATGGTGAGGATGTGGAGCAACTGAAGTGCCCTTGACAAAAGCCTTCACAAAATGGAAGAGATTTAGCACTTGGAAGAAGAAACGCTACACCGGGAGGAAGTGGAGTTATAAGGGATTTTACTTAAAAGAAGCTGGAACAGACTGAAATCCACCCTTTCACTGGCAGGAGAAGTTGGAGGTTTGAGATAAAGGCTTCCATAGTCTGAAATTTTAGAGAAGCCATTGATCCCATGCATCCCTTTGGCCAACCAGGTCTACCACATACAATGTACTATCGCTTAAACAAACAGATATTCATCGATCATCGACCATCCTCATCACTTCATTAGACATGCTAGCAATGGTCATGGCTCCTACTCCAAGTAGGCCAATTGATAAGATGAATTCTGAACAGTTGACTACCTTAAAGCCCTGAAACTAAGGGTTGGGTTGTGTGGTTGGTTTCTATGAAGCAAAGAGTAAACAAGAGCCAAGATGAAGTGGCAGCTTCATTGCATGTGGAGATAAACACGTCCCTTCAGTTCATTCATTATGGTGGGGTCGTAAGTCCCCTCCAGTGAGGGGACGGGGTTGTGCAGTCTGGCATTTGCCAAGCTGGTGACGAGGCCAATAGGTGGCCATAGAGGGCCTGCTGCAGAAAATTGCAATGTTAATCATTGAAGGAAATGAATTCTCCTTATTCTGCTGAGCATTTTAGCCAGGGAGGCACTTGCAAATATTTGATCCAGCAAATTGAGAAGTGCTTAAGTGACTTATGAAGTTCTCTCTGCTCCCTGACCAACAATTTACCTAATTGCATTCCGAGTCCAGCCACATGACATGTGAAAAACTATTTCAAGAGATAAAAGTGCAGCCAAGTAAGTCATCCAGAGTTTAGTAGAATCTAAATCTTGCTTGGTGATATTGGTATCTAATCTGTAGAATTTAAAGAGGGGGCCTTAAAGGACACGAATGTCTCCTCGGCAATCACAGTTCACTTTTACAGATGATTCATCAGGTTATTAATTTCATGTATAGTTTTGTTGCATTGTAGACAATTGACAATTCATAATTTGGAAATATATGCTAAATGCCTGATACAGGTTTAGATGAGCAAAGATTTAAAAAACCAATAATATCCAATATTAAATGAGAAATGTATCTTGGAACATATTGTGGAGAAATGGGATCTCATCTATTCTTTTACAAATATGAGGTAAAAACATACATAATCTGACTTAAAAATCCTATTTTGGTGTGTGTGTGGGGGGGAGGGGATTTAAAACACTTTACAAACAATATATACGGGAAGATTTTCTTTTTAAAAAGGATGCCCTGTGTGTACACATACACACGTATTTGTAAATGAAAATGTGATTCTTTGTGTGAAAGGCTGGGTGACAGTGTGTTCAAACTTACATATATTTTAAATACTGGGTTGATACTATTTTTAAAAAAATGAAAGGAAGAGCCCAGCTGGCGTGGTGCAGGGCTGAGCATGGTCCTGTGAACCAGGAGGTCACCAGTTCCGTTCGGGTCAGGGCACATGCCTGGCTTTGGGGGCTCCATCATGTCGGAGGCAGCAATTAAGTGATTCTGTCTCATCATTCATATTTCCATCTCTCTCTCCCTCTCCCTTCCTCTATGAAATCAATAAAAGAAACATTTTTTAAAAATGAGAGGAAGATATTTGCTCCACCAGAACTTGTCAGATTTTGGAAATGAGCCCAGAGGCTTTGGTCTGCTGACCCAGCCCCTCCATGTCCCAGATGCCCAAGCCTCCAGGCCCCTACACCCGTGAGGGTGTTAGTGGGGTGAGGGTGCTGCCTGCTTGCTGCCCAGCAGACACATGGCCTCTCAGGGTGAGTTTAGCGGTAGATAAAGACCTGCCTTCCACCTTCTGCTCATCCCTTCTGAGCAGCAGAGGGCCGGGAGCCAGCGCTGGGCTTGCCATCTGAGACAAGAGCTGTCTCTGATCTAATCCTCCGGAGCCCAGACTGGGTGGCCTTCTCACACAAGCCCATGTGTGTGACTGCACCATTGTAGACCTGTGCTGCTGCTGAGACAGAGGTGCGCCCCAATGGAGAAAGGATTTGCAGCGTCTCCTGTGTGCGTCTGCAGAGGGTGCCCGGGGTTGCAGGGCTTCCTAAGCATTCCCGCACAAAGCCAGGCTCTTCTTGGCGTGTGTGTGTGTGTGTGTGTGTGTGTGTGTGTGTGTGTTTCTAAACACATATATATGTTTGTTTAAGTTAATGATTAATCACCACAGTAATTTAACTACATTATACATTGAATAAAAATGTCTGGAAGTCAAAGAGATGAGTATCCTTAGTGGACACTTGATACCAAAACAGGGTCCTTGGTCATGTCAGCAGGTACAACTCACTCCAGACTCAGGGAGCACAAAAGGCCACTGGGTGTGGCACAGGCTGCTTTGTGTTTGATGCTCTTTGGTTTGCTCATCAACTGACTCAGCAGGTGCTGCCCAATCCTCTCGGAAATGTGAGATGGGTGTGAGGCCAACTTCAAGACCATGGCCATCCTGGCAGCACCCAGACCTTATTTCCTTATTTCCTACCTCTATCATATGTAACACAGGGCGCACATTATGTATGTTTTATATGCGTATATTTTCATGCAAGTGAAAAGGGTTGTTCTCAGCACTGTATTAATGGCTTTAGCACGGTCTGACTAAAGCCATAACTATGATAATTTTAAATTAAAAATTCACAATAAAATGAACTTTGCCTTTTCCCACAACCTGTCTTCCCTCTGCCCTGGTATAATATCCCAGGGAGACGTCTGGCCTCAGCATCCAGAAGCCATTATCTCAGCAAACCGAGGGCCTGGGCAGCCAGCACGAGGAGATAAGATTCAATGAATCATTCATATCCGGCGTCGGGCGGCTTCATTGTGGCGCTGGTGGGTGGACTCAGGGCTCTTCACAGAAACTGGCACAAAACACCTGCCCATCGCCAGGCCAGAGCCATCGCTGAAGCAAATCGCTGGAGCAACATTTCAGAATATTAAAAAAAAAAAAAAAAATGTCAAGTGGCAGCAAAGATTTTTAAGTTTCTAAACGGCATGGTTTGTCAGGATGGGATTTTAACAGCTTTATTTTTTTTATGAAGAATTCCAAGGATAACACTATTACAAGCACTTCCTCCTTTTGCTGATATTTCCGTGGTATTTATGTGCAAATAGGTGCTTTCAAATTCCTATGACAAATAGCGAACTCCCTAGAACTTAACTTGGGCCAGTGCTCACTGGGGCGTAAAATTAAAGTGAAAGGACAGGGGAGTGACAAGTGGGCATCCGCACAAGGACCCCGGCACCCTCCGCAGCCCCGTCCTCAGGTTCAGGAAGGATCCAGGACACAGACAGCTCCCTGCCCCGCTGCACCTGAGCACCCCTGCATTTGGCACCCCCGGGGGTTGTGGTCCGACAACAATGGCACCTCCTTCCCTGAGGAACGGGGCGAGCCGAGTCTCTGCAATACGGCCCGCAGCCCTTCCACCTGTCCTCTCACGCGTCCCCATCCCAGAGGCTCTCCCGGTTTCTCATGGGCACCCCCAGGAGGGGCCCTGTGTTTACAACGCGGATTCAGACAGGAACGCCGGCTCCATAATGGCCTGTTCTCCTACCAGAGACCTGGGACAACTGCAAGAAAGGACTTCTTCGTAGTAACGTGTCCACAAAACTCACGTCTCCGTCTGACGACAGCAGACCGAACTCTGATCACAGTTCTCACCCGGGCCTTCTGTCTAAGCCAGGGGCAGGTGAGGAAGCTGCAAAGGCAGGCCGAGGGCCGTGTGTCTGCACGTGTGTGTGCAGGTACTAATCCTCCGCAGACTGCTCTTTAAATGTCTGGATGGAGAAAACACTGGAAGCTTCTCGGAGGGTAATCACTTCCATAGGCCTACAGGCCATTCCTCACTAATTGCCAGAAACGGACGGCTCTGCCCTGCCCTGGCCGACGTGAGATGACAGGAGCCAGATCACTTCTGATGTGACTGCCGTGTTCTTACAGCGGCTCTAATTAACAATCAAGCATCCTCAGGCGACGCTGCAGAGTCCCAGAGGGAAGGGGCTGCTGTGAGCTGTCACTGAGTTTTGCTTTTTATTTTTTTCCTGTTGCTCTGTCACATGTCACGGTGATAAATCAAGAATCTGAAAAAGCATATCCAGGCGAGGCGAGGCAGGCTGAGGCGTGCGACCCGCATCCAGATTCGCACCACCGGCTCGGGCCAGGTGCGGGCGGCCCACCGCCGGGACACGGGGTGCTGGCGCGGCTCCTGTCATCATCAGTCACTCCCTGGGCTCAGCAGGGACCCATCAGATGGGGAGCTGGGCCATGGAGTAAGCCCGCACCGCGCACGGCTCCTGCACAGGCCGTCAGTGTGTCATCCTGAGGGGCCTCATCACACGCAGGCGAAGTCCGCATTGGCAGACATTTCAATAAGTCACTTCCAATAGGTTATTCCCCGCATCCTTTCACAGGAGAGAATGGAGGACAAACAAAGGTAAATCATCTAAACTGATAGTAGAAAGGGGGAAAAGGAGAGTTGCAAACAAAAGCAAGGTTTCTTTACGATATCTGTCAGAGTGGTGGCCAGCCCAGATCCAGCCCCTGGAAGGCCCTGGTCTGTGCAGGCGGAGGGCTCGTAGGCATGTCTATCCAGGCCCCCTGCCATCAAGTGCACAGACTGCTTGTGTATCTGTCCCAAGCCATCCAGTAGCCAGTCCTGTCCTGCCTCCTGTGCCCTCTGGTTCCACCGGCTTCAAAGGAAACAAGATGGACATGAAGGTGAGTGTCAGTTCTCTCACACAGGGACAGAGGCGAAGGGCCTTCCTTCACGTGGGAGAGAAATGGAGAGAATCCTGGGAGGCCCCTCATTCCATGGCCATCCGCCTCCTCAGGGGGCTGTGGCTGGCCCCTCATGTGCAGAAACTCGCATCACAGGAAAGAACGGCAAGAAACAGGCATCTGCGTCAAGACCTCAATAGCACACTTCCCTGAAACAGCAAGGGTGATAGTTTTAATATCTTACCCATCCTTCCAGAAAGAAAATCTCCTGTAAGTGAGAAGTAGGCTCCTATACGTAAAACTGTGACCGACGACACAACAAAGAGAGAAAACCACACACTGTGGAGGTTGCAGGAAAGGAAATGGTTGCTATCCAACTGGTTTTTAATCTAAAAAAAAAAAGCCATTTTCATACGGTCTGGTGGAATATAAAAACGTCTATATGAATGATGACTTCATAGGTCCTGTATGCATCATTCATGTTCAGGCTAAAAATGCAGGTAAGTCATTGTTTTCCAAAATTCTCCCCAAGAAGAAAACTTGACCAACTGAGGTATGACCCCTCCTTGCTTTGTTCTGTGTGTTCTGCTCTTCCTTCTCACATGGTCTTTGCATTGCCAAACAAGTATTTTCACAAGAATTGCATTGACTGCACAGATGTTTCTTCTTTTGCAACTGTTTGACACTGAAGATGCCTTCCACAAAAAGCGCGTGGAGATTCTATGCGGTGTTTAAAGGAAAAGGCGAATGCGAACACTGCTGTTCTTCTGCTCGTTAAAGAGATACCACATCCCCCAATGGACGCCACTGTATTCCCCCTCTGCCCCATAGCACCTCCTGTCTCCCCAAAGTCAGCAAGCAGGTTTGCTGCAAAGACCTAAATAATATATGACGTAGTGCTGCCTATACCTAATTCCTATAAATGGTAGAATGCTGTGTGTATGTTTCCAAGGCTTTTCTTTTTGCTTAATGTTTGTGAAAGGCATTCTTTTATCTTATGAGGCTGAAGACATTCATTTCCAATACTTGGTAATACTCTACTGCTTGTGTAGAACGTCATTGATTATTGGTTCTCTGATCAAGATCCAGGGCCGTGTGTGTAGCTCCTGGGGTCCCCTGGCGCACATGCGATGACCATCCAGGTTGGGATCCATTGCTGCAGACTAGCAGTTCACCTGTAGGAATCTGTACTGAACGCCAAACTATCTCCCAACATGGACACCAATTTGTACACCCGCCAGCAGTGCATGGAACATGATCTATAGAACCAAGTTCTCTGAAATCCTGGTCACTGCTGCGTTGAAATGTCCCTTCCATGTATGCTAATGAGTTTCATGTGCTCCACTGCTGATGGCATGCTGGGCAGTTATTCATATGTATCTTGGGATACATTTACCCCTTCCTCACTGGAGTTTAACATTCTGAGTAAACTGACAGATGCTCCTCCCAGGAGTCCTCACGCGACCTTGTGCCTGTGCACAGGTGGAGAGACAGCACACTCTCTTCCTCTTCTTATCCATCCGCACACTGATCTACCAGGTGAGGGCCCCACCCTTATAACCTATTTAACCTGAACTAACCCCTTAAAGGCCCTTCACCAATGAGTGCCTCATGGAGGGCTATGGCTTCCCTGGTTTCTGTGACCAGATACAAACAGGACTCCTGAAGGCCTACTGGTCTGGTTCTATAAGTGACTGGCTTCCTCTTTCCCTGTTCTCCATCACTATACCTCACTCTGATTACCAAGGGCCTTCTCCTCCGTATATGTCCTCATTGGCTTTCTCCCTCCGAATTGATTATTAATTCCCAGTAATTTGCAACTTGCTGTTATTTCTTCTTGTTATGATGCCATAAGAATACTTTTGTATTATTTTCCCTAGGCTCCCAGTCTTACTTGCCTCTAAATAGTTTGTCAAGTATCTCTGTTACTGCATTTTCTCTCCAGAATTTCCTACAGTCATTTAGCTCATTATAAAACACTGGTCATTACCTTAGCTCTGAAATGTTTAAAGAAAAAGTCTTCATCTCTTTTAAGCTATCGGTTTCTATTTGGTTAATATGAAAAATAATCAGGCTTATAAAGATATTAAAATTATAAGCCCTGACCAATTTGGCTCAGTGGATAGAGCATCGATCTGAGGACTGAAAGGTCCCAGGTTCAATTCCAGTCAAGGACATGTACCTTGGTTACAGGCACATCCCCAGTGGGGAGTGTGCAGGAGGCAGCTGATCAATGTTTCTCTCTCATTGATGTTTCTAAATCTCTATCCCTCTCCCTTCCTCTCTGTAAAAAACAAACAAACAATAAAATATATTTAATTTTTTTAAAAATTTTTGAATCTGCTAATAATTTTTTCTTTCCTGATATAGAACTTTAGTGCTTATATGCATGACCTCATTCAAAACATATTCCTTCCAAAGTGTCCTTTCCTTTCAATGGTTCATCTAGAAACAATGCTATACTTTCCTAACCATCTCCAGAACTGGCAAGGTTGGAGTATTCATTAAGTAAATCTGACATGCTTTTAGGCAGGCATATGCCCTGCATATCACATTATTCTGACTAACCAAATATGACATAATGTGATACTGAATTTCATATACTCCTTTATTGGCAATAAAGGAAATCATCATGGGTGGGTTGTGTCCCTCCTAGATTTTTATTAAGAGACTACACATCACTAGATGAAAGAAGAAAAACAAGAAATTCAAAGTGACAGCCTTCTAGGGACAGACATCTAGGATTAATAATATAGTCATTTGTTTTTGTCCCATGGAAACAGAGAAATCTAATCTAAAATCTAATACATGACTTCACCTTTTATTGTGTTTTAGTTAGTATCATTTCACTTTGAGACCTACATAAACTGGTCCTGTGATAGTTTAATCAATAGAAGTTGTGTTAAAAAATGAACCTCAATTGCATAATGTGTCAGCACGCTGTGAATTCGAACAGTCAGTGATTGGAGGCAAATGTTTGTACAGAATTGGACAAGTGTTCCGATGTAAAGTAATGACGTAGCGGGTGAAGGTAATTTGAATCTCTGCTGGGAATCACTCAGTGTCCGTGGCAAAGTGGCTATGAAAGCCGTAAAGCAGCGTAAGTTCCAAGTGTTGTAGTTCAGTCAGGTTGTAAACTCATCTGTTTGGAAGCTTGTTTCTTAACTCATTCATTCATTATGTAAAACTGGCATGCCCATTCAGGCAGGGTAATGGGTGCTATCCTGGAATACATATTTCACTTTCCATAGGGTCGTATGGTTTTGGGTCTGTTAAATACTCATGTGGTATTCTTCCATAATTGTACTACGTCCTCTGACTAATGGGATCATTAGTATGACAAGTGATTTATCATATCAGTTATGCTCAAGTGCAACACGTAGTATCTTCATGCTCGTGTGACTTTGGTACAGTGGGATGGAAGTGACACACTCTTCCCCTAAACTAAAAACTTTATTAGAATCACAAGTGCGTTAAATTCTCTAAGAAAAGGCAATAAGAAGCAGTCAATCTCTGTCAGATCACTACTGAAGTTGTTCTGCTAGGTCACAAGGCCAACAAGACTTACTATGTTTTTTTTTTTCTCTTTGACCAACTTACTTATGACAACAGAGGTAAGTTACTCATTAAAGCTTAAAGTTTTCTAATGGGTGGATCAAAATTAATTTAGATAATATGAATTCGAAGATGGAAATTGAATTCATTATGAAAATCCCATTCCCATAGTTAGACTTAAGCAATTAGGCAGTTTCTATGGGAAAAAAATACAGTATTAGTAAACGGAGGTTTTCTTTGTGCGTGCAGGTTCGTGTTTTAGAACTCTGCCTGGTGTTTGGACGAGTTAGTACAAGGCTGACTGCCGCTCCCCACAGAGATGTCCAGGGCAGCAATGGGAGGCATTTTGTGTGTCGTTTCCAGACTACTGCATCATGAGCGTGGACATATTTGTATACTGCCAGGACATGCTATCTCTTCTTGGCACCATTAAATACAATATATCTTCACATTCAGAGACTAAAATGCATTATACGGCCTCTCTTTAAAAATACTGCCCCCGCTTCCTATAAAGCAGGCCTGCTTGTAAAACCTAAATGTTGCAGCCACAATAGACTTCCTGCCAAATAATGTGTGACGGAGAGAAAACTGACTTTGCTGGCAATGCAATGAGCTGCAGATGAACTGCACTGGGGGGGGGAGGGTCGGTCTAGTAATAATTAATGTCGTTTTTAAACATTCGTTTAAAATCTTGCTTGGCGTTGACTTGTATTGACATAACCTTCAAACACATGGTATCTACAGAACGTGTGAAGTGCAATTAACAAGTTTTGCTTAAAAAAGTTTGTGTTTGGTTTGGTTTTTGTTGCAAAACTAGGGCTAAGAAGATGGCGGATGAAGAGCATATTCTGCACTGCATGCTTTACGAGTTCCAATTAGGAAGGAAAGCAAGTGAGGCTGCAAAAAACATCTGTAGTGCTCTTGGTCAAGATGCAGTTAGCGCCAGAAAATGCCAGTGTTGGTTTGAGAAATTTCGCGAAGGAAATTTTTCGTTAGATGACAAGAGTGGTCGAGGCCGTGTGTCCAATTTTGATCAAGAAGCTCTTCAAGCTCTTTTGGTGCAAAATCCTCAAATTACCCAACAAGAGCTTGCAACAACTTTAAATTGTTCACAAAAAACAATTTCCAATCAATTGCGTGCACTTGGCAAAGTCCAAAAGTTTGGAAAATGGGTTCCTCATGAGTTGACCGACAACAACCGTAATCAGAGTCACAGTTTGCATTTTGCTCCTCTCTCGTCAAAACCGTTTGCTGTTTTTAGAGCAAATTGTTACTGGAGATAAAGAATGGGTGCTGTATGTTAATTTGAAAAGGCAGCCTCAATGGTTGGACAAAAATGAGGCTCCACAGCCCACGCCAAAACCTAACTTGCATGCGAAAAAAGTGATGTTGTGTGTTTGGTGGAATTTTAAAGGAATTCTTCATTATGAACTTTTACCATCTAACCAAACCATTACAAGTGCAGTGTATAGTGCCCAATTGGAAAGGTTAGTCCAAGCTTTAAGAGAAAAAGAACCCACGCTGATTAATCGGAAGGGCGTAATTCTTCACCATGATAACGCACGACCGCATACTGCAAGAATCACTGCTGAAAAACTGTGCCAGTTGGAATGGGAAGTTCTCCCTCAACCTGCATATTCTCCTGATATTGCCCCTTCTGATGACCATTTGTTTCGTTCTTTGCAAAAGTTTCTTCTTGGAAAAAAATTTAATAAAGAAGAATGCCTCAAAAATGCATTGACCGAATTTTTTGCATCAAAATCACAAGAATTTTACAACAGAGGGATTAAAATGCTTCCTGAGCGTTGGGCACAAGTAGTAGAAAACAACGGCAACTATATTGTTGATTAAATTTTGTGGTATTGTTTAAATAAATTCGATTTAAAAAAGTATTAGAAAACGACATTAATTATTACTAGACCTAATAAAAACCCATGAACTTCCTTCTTCAAATACACTCCACCGGGTCAAGTTTGTCCAGGGAATGCTTTTCTTTTGATAACACGAAAAGGACTATTTTGATGTTCAGTTATCTAATATTAAGAAAGTGAAGTTTACTCTAATCTTAACCTTTGAAAATGCCTTTTGACACCATCTAACTACGCAATTGTGTAGAGGTGTGACTGAATCTATTATGAATCCCTCTTCCTCTAAGGCTTAGTAATATTATGAAAATTACTCTGATTCATTACTAGGGAAACGTCCCCATCCCCATCTGGAGAATACCCTCTCCACACCCAGTCCTGTAATCCACCAGGTTCATTCAGCAAGGGCAAGCTTTTCATGGAAGTACTCGTCCCTTAATTCATATACATTTCTTGTTTATAAACATGTGGCCTCATTACCACTGTCCAAATTCGCCTTTTAGGGATAACATGTAACTGGCTAAATAGCAGATGTATAACTTTGTAAAATGTGTTGTTCCTTTTCTAACAACCAACCCAGTGTTCCCTATTTAGAAGAGGCGGCAAATAAAAACTGCATCCATCAACAATGCAAGGTCCCCTCACTAAGCAGCCGGAAATGAACTGCAGATGACACATCCTTTACACTTAAGCCTCACCTTGATGCTGTTCTTTAGATGTGAGTCAAGGTTGCTCATTACAGTAAAGTTATCTGCAACGGGAGAAATTAGGGGTTGGTGTCTTTAAAAGTCTATTCTGTGGTCAACAGATTCATAACACATTTTAAGCCTGCCTTTCTGGTCTGGAGAGATAGAACAAAGCTTCTTGAGACAATTTTCCTTGATAAGAGAAGTTTATATCTTGGGCCAAATATGTAAATATTGGAAATGTACTAAGGTAAATTGAAGAAATCTTTTCATCTTTAAGAGCCAAACAATAACTATCTTGTGACTCAGAGACATCTGCAGATACTCAGGAGGGAATATATTTGAGCAATGGAAAATAACGTATTGGATTTCATCAAATCAGTGAGTTCAGGAGCTGGAACTCAGAGTAGATTATTTATCTTCCCAACAAATGCTGGAATTACAGCTGACCCCAGTCTCTAATAGCTCTTCAGGGCCCAGTGAGGGGTGATGGCTGGCACTTGCAATGTTCAAGACAGAATGTTTCAAGACAGAATGATTGACAAAGTGTTGGTTGCAAAAGTTGAGAACGCCTAGTTATCTTTAAAGGCTGAATCTAGCACCTAATAAAGTGAAATGTGAGGGTAAGACATTAAATACTTAAAATTACAACTTAACAAATATTCTTGGCAGTTCTGATACTTATTCTCTTATTATAGCCGATGGCGACATTTTATTCAAATTAAAACATTTTATCACTTCTCTTGTTTGAACCAATTTAGACGTCTTTATTTTTAAATAAAGGTGATTGCAAGTGTTAATTTTTGTGATGGATTCAGAGATAATTTGCTACAGAGAATTATCAGTCCCAGGTGATAATTTAACTCCATTAGATTTAATGACATTGAATCCACAGTTACTTCACTAATAATATTTTTACAAAGGCTAGAAGAGTCACCTAAACTAATTATGAAAGACTAATGGTTCAAAATAGATATTAGGGTTTTAGGAAGGAAACATGGGATAGTATAATATAGTAAATTTTAAAGAATTGTATTGTGACTATTTGTTAAGAACAAAATACAATGATCTTCTGCCAAGTTTTTCATTTCCAGTGGTGATGTATAGATGAACAATATAAAATCTGTGTGTTATGGTCCACATTTGTCACTGATTTCACTGAGGTAGAAGTTAGGTAGAAAGAGCAAACACTGGAATCACTGGATCAGACTCTGTCCTAGCTGCACCATCACATTATTTTCACTTTGAGGAAGCACTTTGCTTATGTTTTCTTGTTTATAAACAGGAGGTAAGGATGCCTACTCATTCAATTACTGTATTTTTATGATTAATTTTTTTTGGCTATAAAGAAAGAATTTAAATGTGACATGTAAACATTTTAAAGAACTTTTTGTTACATACATCTATAGTCTGGATTAAATGCTAATTTTATGTTTATTTTATGAAATGGTATACAATGTTTTCAGTCACAGGAATAATTCAGCAAATTACGTAAGCATTTGAAAACAAGAATTTAAATTTTCTATTCCATTATAAATATGATTGTACATTATTACTAATGTACATTAGTGAGAGAATAGCATAAAACACTGTAAGGCAAGCATGTCAAACTAAGGGCCGTGGGCCACATGCCTCATTTATTTGGCCTGTGTTAGCCTTTGAGTTTGACATGCTTGCGGAGGTGTGGGCAATTGTTTGCAGAAGTGAACTCAGCTTCTCTGCTACTGTAACTACAATCATATTTATAATGGAATAGAAAATTTAAATTCTTGTTTTCAAATTCTTAATTTGTTGAATTATTCCTGTGACTGAAAACATTGTATATTATTTCATAAAATAAACATAAAATTAGCATATAATCCAGACTATAGATGTATTTAACAAAACGCTCTTTAAAATGTTTACATGTCACATTTAGATTCTTTCTTTATAGCCTAAAAATTTTTAATCATAAAATATACTGTAATTGGATGAGTAGATTACCTAAAAATGCCTTTGAGAATTATTATTTTTCCCCTAAAAAATGAATGCATTCATACACCTTTCTCACTGCTATTTATTTTTACTACTCAATGAGTTTAAGGGCACATAAAGAAAAGAATGAATACTGGTTCTTTAGGCATCTTTCCCATATGCTTCCAATATACACTGTGGAAGGCAAAAGAGTGGTTAGTAGCTAAATTGCCGAATATATTTCTTTGCAGTAAAAAGAAAAGTGCCTTTGCAGAAATGCAGTGGAATTTTCCTATTAAACGTGGTGGGATAATTTCTCACCATCTGTGGCATTCATTTAAAAAATGTAAACAGTGGTCTATTTGCCATCTGTTGGAGAGCCTTTGTATAATACTTTTGAATCCGTCATTCAATGATATCACCAATTTTATTATCGAAAGATGATGGTTAAGTCCATGATCAATGACATTCCTGGTAGCCACACACGCCCGCTGTGGAGACGAAGCAGAGAAGGGCTGTAAAGATGGCCAGTCACAGCCCTAATAGTTGAGTTAACACCAATGAAACAGGACAGGAGAGCTATTCAAAGGCATTTAGCATCCTGCTGAAGGTGAAGAGAAGAATAGCTCCGAACAAGTGCACAGGTAGCTATTAAACAGGCAAATTGCCATCCCAGCCCTTCCCACATCCTTGGAAATGTGCTGGAAAATGATACTGCCCACAGAACCGTTCACCGGGTTTCCTACCCAGCCGAATGCTCCAAGGGAATGAGTGAGTTACTCTGCATATTTCCAGGAAGCAAAATTGGAACTAATTAAAAGTTTACTGAGTAGATAAAAGCAGAGTCTATAAATACAGACATTTATCTTTAAGAGAATGCCGTTAGGATTGCCTGTCCTAAGGGGCTTCATCACTCGGAGAGTCACATGGAAGGAGGAGTCGTGCCTGGTGATGAGGCTTGGGGATTTAGGCAACAGCAAAACATCATCTCCTATACCAACACATTTAAAAAAAATAAAAATAAAAATGTTTTTAGACATTTTTCCTACAAACTACAAAAATCTACGTAATTCTTCAGTAATGCTTCACCACATTCTGCTTTGGCCGGCACAGAGGAGAAGTGAGAGCAGAACCCAGGACAAGGACGGAAGGCCATGCCCTTCGGAACCTCACTGAGTGATAAACAGAATGGCAGACATTAGCTTCCTTATAAAACTGAGAAAGTTATAACACTCCCTCTTAAAGACGCGCCTCAGAGGGTCCTGTTCTGTCACCACCAGGCTCTCCGGGACCTCGGGACTGGGACTCCCTGAAGCCTTTCTGTGTCATGGTGCTGTGTGTCCCTGTGTCACAGAATGACCCGGAAATGAAACCCATTGCTATCAGAAACCAGATTCAAGACCGGACCCTGCACAAAGGCAGAGGGGGAGGATGCTACAGATTTGGAATACATCCTAAGGAAGTCATTTAATGAAAATAAATTAGGTCACATCATGGTTCTGTATTATTTGTATTAACAAAAATGTATATTTAAATTCTATAGATTCACTTGAGAGAGAGAGACAGAGAGAGAGAGAGAGAGAGAGAGAGAGAGAGAGAGAGAGAGAGACTTGTTCTAATTATTTATGAATTAATTTGCTGCTTTTTATATGTGTCCTGACTGGGGATTGAACCTGCAGCCTTACTGTCCTGACTGGATATTAATGAGAGCTGCAGCTTGGGATTTTCCCAGCGTGGGTGGATGGATTCACCAGGACTAAGGAGAGGACTTTTTTAGGGGAAAGGAAACACCAGGAATTTAACTAACCACAGGCACAACAGAGAACAGATAGATAGTGGGCCCCGTTAGAATTAGTTGGGGGTCCTAACTCCCACATTAACAGCCACGTGACAAGTCTGAAGAGGCAAATGAATCCCTCCGAGGGGCTTATAAACCTGTGCAGTAAGCACGGGAGGGAGTTACATTTGGTAATCTATGGTATCCGTCCCATGGTAAGTGCCCAATAAAAGTGGGTATAAAATACCAGGATCTCAGTGCCAATCAGCAGGTACTAACAAGAACTGGCACACTGCAGAGGCTTAACAAGGAAACAGTGTTGATCACCCCTTTCACAGTCTAATGAAAGCCGGAGGGAGGAAGCTCAGCTCTACTCTGTCCTCAGGAACCCAGACTCTCTCAGGCTGCGCCTCCTTCATTCCCCAAAGTCATGGCCTCTGTAGCTAGCCCAGGTGCCTGGGAGAACCCATCACCCCCCCACACACACACACACACACACACATGGCTGCAAGGCTCTGGGGAATACCAAGATGAGGAGAAGGGGTGTGGGGAGCTTTCAGGTCAGAGTGTCAGTCTCCAAACATGCCAGCGCCCTTGGGAGCAGAGATGGCACAGCTAGGCCTCCCTGCACAGCCAGCTCCCTCCCCCAGGTCCTTGCACATGGCAGACCCAGTGGCTGAGATATGCTCTCTGTGGGTCCCTCTGTGGCTGCCCACCTGGTGCCAGCTTTCGTCCCAAAGTGTCCAGGATATCTGTACAGCAACAAGCTGGGAAAGGAGAGACAGTGCCCGCCTCCGAGGCAGAGGGCAGAACTCTGCTGTTCTGAAGACACATAAATTATGTTTACAGACCCTTGGTTAGTATTTATTTCTAGTAGCCTTTGAACTGTTGTTGACAGCTTTCTGTCTCTTGAGCCGTATAAAGCAAATTGGAGGTCATTTTGTAAATATCACTTTGCACCATGTCTACATATATGGTCACTTTTATGTAAACATGTCATCTACTTTTTAAAATATAACTCATGAAAAATACTGAGGAAAAAATATACATATATACTTCTCGACCAAAGCCTATTGATACACTACTAGAGAAATCTATCTACCTCTATCAATAAATGCAGAAATATCTGTTGATAATATTTGACTTTCACTTATGATAAAATAAAGCCTATTTTACAAACTAGGATTAAAAAGAGCCATTCCTCAACCTATTAAGGTTATTGATCAAAAACATCCAGCCAACATTATAATTTTATAGTGAAATGTTGGCAGGTTTTCCTTTAAACTCAGGCCAGTGAATGAGACAAAGATACTGCCAATCATCGCTCACAGAAATATTCTGAGTGATTTAGGTAAAAAAATAAAATGGGTAAATAAAAGATGAATTTCAGTGAATTATCCGGACATTTTTATATTAGCAAAACAGAAGAGTAGTCTTCAAAAGGGATTTATTTCACACTAATGTATTAAAATAAAAATATGTCCCTAGGTTTAAATTAAACAAATGATTTATGTGAATTGCTGAAGCAAATAATAAAAATTTCATGAAAGACACAGAAGAGAGAGAGACAATAAATTGAGAGACATCTTACTAAGTTGAAGTACCTGAAACTCATTTGGCAGGACAGAAATGGTTACACATGAACCATTCATAGGTTCACCTAAGCATATTCACAAAGAAGACATGATGCTATGAGGTCGCCATTTCCCCCAATGCTAATTCATTTAGGCATTTCTGTTTCAATCAACATCCAACATAAGGTAATTCCAAAGTCTGTAAAGTTTCAATAAAATACTTTTAAAAGTAAGAAAGTGAAAAGATATTACATGTACCCTTCCAAAAAATCATTATAAAATTAGAATAATAGCTAAATAATAGCTATTATTATTATTATAATAGCTAAAGAGGAGCTACTTGTCTACGTAGGTGGACAATAGCCAGCGGGACAGTATTGTGAGTCCAGAAACGGGCGCCCAGCACTGCCCATCTTGATTGAAACCCAAGCTGCCTGCAGGCCCCCGGGGCCAGCACGGACTGGTCAGTGAAGGAAGGCCACACAACTGAGAATCTGCATGGCAGAAGCTCCATCTGTGGAAATGATGTCCAGGTAACAGAAGTCCAAAAATGTGAAAATAGAACTTTAAAGCTTTTAGGAGTAAACATAGGAGATGGTCATGGCATTAAGGCAGGAGAGAACTTATTTAAAAAGTGCAGTTCATAAGGAAAAGATTCATACATTTACAGTCTCCTCTTCATCAAAAGCATCACTTTAAAAGTGTAAAGCCACAGAGTTTTAACCTATAAACCTGGCAAGGAGCTTGTATACAGAATATATCAACTACTCTTACCAAATGGGGAAACTAACACCCGGGCAAAGATCATGGTGATGCGTTTAGATGAGGGAGGCACGGATGACATATAAACATAAAAACAGACTCAACTTTACTAGACTACAGGGACGACACCTCCAGACAACCTGGAGTTACCATCTCACACCGATCAGGTCAACCAATCCTTACCGCATTGCCCCTCTCAGGGCTGTTCCTGGATGGGAAGCGAACGGAACCTCACACAGAGCTGGCAGGAATGTAAATCAGGACATCACTTTGCAGATAAATATAAATTCAACCAGTGCAGTTAAAGCTGTGAGTTTATTAAGTTTATTCCTAGCGGGCAGAGATTCTTGCCCAGAGGCCCAAAGGGTTACAGAAAAGAAGTATAATGTCCAAGAAACATCATCAACACAAACACCCGAGTGCCATCATCAACACAAACATTCACAAGAAGTTTAAAACCATGCAAAACCAAACAACGGTTTGAGGATGCACACAGGGGAAGGCATTCTTTCCAAGAGCAATTATAGGATAAATGCAACAGTGGGGACAGGTAACGGTTATGACAGAGAGGAGGGGTGAGGAGCCAGGATCAGGGAGGAGTATGCGTGTGTTTAAGTCAGTTATTGGAGTTATATTATTGTCTGTGCCTGAAAAAGGCATTAAAACATTCCTATTTAGAAACAAAATGCTTCTCAATTCACAATGAGAGAATGAATTACTGCTCAGAAACCCAAAATGTGGTCAGGACACACCCGTCCAGGTCACTTTAAGTCAACTCAGTTTTCCTGCATCTGGATACATACAGCCATTCACAGGCATGCTTTCAAATCCAGGCCAGTTCAGTCCCTGGCATGACCCATAGGAAACTCATAAATCTTTTTCTCCACAACGAATCCAATTACAGGGCTCCTGAAGTGTGATCTTAAAGTAACTTCCCGGGGTCCCTCTGACTCTGTAACATTAACTCAGAGGGTGATAGGGCATCTGGGATTTATAAAGGTAGCAGTATGGGTGAACCACGCTAGCCATGAGCTAATGTCTGTTCCAATTAGTGATGGGCACATGGCAGTCCATGGTACCATGATCTCTTCTTGTGTACTGGTATATATATGAAATGTTCCATAGTAAGTTTTTAAAAATCAATTCAGTGGCCAAGATTTCCTTGCATGTACATAAAAATGAATTCCACTGACTTTTTTTTTTTTTTGACTACTCATAGGTAACAAAAATAACATGGCTGCTTTAAGTCAGGGACTGCTATCCCAATTCAGAAATTATAAGACCCTTATAATTAAGTTTTCCTCTCCCTGGTTAAGACATTATGCAGGCAAGAGGACTGGAAATGGGATGGGGTGGGATTCTGGTTCATTCTTCTATGTCCATTTGTATAAAGAGGATTTTGATTTCCTTCAGGTATGAGTTTACAGAGGAAAAGAGTCATGGGGAAAAGGACAACTCTTATCAATTGGTGCTGTACTGTAGTCCATGGGCATTGCTGGTGTTTATAGTTTATATTTTTATTTTATGTAACTAGAGGCCAAGTGCACAAAATTAGTGCACTGGTAGGGTCCCTAATGGCTGCAGGCTGGGTATTCCCTCCCTTCCCCTGGCCGCCTGCTACCAGCCAGAGCCTTCCTCCCTTCCTCCCTTCCCCTGGGCTGGCCCACCCCCACTACCTGGTAGAACTCCTGAAGAACTCCAGTTGAGGGACAAATTGCATACTATGCTTTTATTATATAGGATGTGTAACTTGCTTCATAATGAAGCTACAGATTAAACTTTATTTTTTATCACTGACTCTTTTACCCTTGACCTGTCAAACTTATGATTTGAAAAAAGAAATTGAACTTTAAAAGCAACTCTTCACTGATTATTTTACACACTTTATTTGATTAGTCTAGACAGCCTGTATTTCTCAAACATTCTGGAAATCAAAGTTTCAGTGCCATTATACAATCACAAGTCTGAATATCCTGTTATATAGAAATCAAGGTTAATAAAAATGAGACCTTGGAAATGAGACCTCCTTTTTTAACATATATTTTTATTGACTTCAGAGAGGAAGGAAGAAGGAAAAAAGATAGAAACATCAATTTTGAGAAAGAATCATTGATTGGCTGCCTCCTACATGCCCCATACTGGGGATTAAGCCCACAACCCAGGCATGTGCCCAGACCAGGAATTGAACCCAGACCTCCTGGTTCATAGGTCAAAGCGCAACCACTGAGCGACACCAGCCAGAGCTCTGGTTTTTTAATGAAACGAGTACCTTCAGGGATGTGGTGCCTGTGGCGCGTTGGGATGGGATATGACAGAGGTTCTGTCCAGGCTAACCCAACAGTAAGCAACGTTACCTCCCCCCTTCAGTCTGTAGAGTATGTGTGTTTTTTCAAAGAAAATCTTTAGTTAGTTGGAGACCATATGGCATGTAGACCGCTAGGGCCAGTTAATTTCTTTATTGCTCTGCTGTGAGCAAGAATAAGCATTTCCTCTGACTCTTTTCCAAATATAAGTTCAGACAAATGTGAGGCATTTTTGAAATCTGAGATAACAGGACTCTCTAGTGAGCGTATTTTTAGGTGGAGAAAAAAAAAGGCCCACCCTTATTTCTTCTTATCTAACCAATACTTTCCACATGCCCTCTATATCTTTGGATGTTATAGCATTTAAGAGACTAGATAAGAATACACAGGAAAAAGAAGCAAGAGGAAGAGAAGAGTAATAGAAAAATAATTTTAAAAGGTGGAAGTGACAAGAGAAAAAGCATAGAAAGAAAAACATGAAAAGGAAAATGCTCAATTTATTGATACAAATCTTTAGCAGCACCAAGGTGGGAAAAGCTAACACAGAAATATGTCTCTGCTCTCCCTGCTGTTCACAGGGCTTCCCACTCACACACCTGAGATGCTGATAGAGGAACAAGGTCAGGAGACACCACCAAGTCACACAGACACCACCCAGTTGCTCTCCGGGAGAGTGGTGATTGTGCTTTTTAAGGCAGCAGGCTGTCTATTCAATCAGGTCCTAATCTAAAATGCAGTGTCCAAAACACCTCCCATTGCAGAGCTGCTGAAAATGGAAGCTTATTATAGAGTGAAATCACAGTCCAATTAATATTGGAAAGTGATATCATTTTAACAAATAGTTTCCATCTGTCTATCAAAGGGACATGACTGTGGGGGACACTGAAAACAGAAACAACACTCTTAATGAGATGAATAATGATGAATATGCACATGTACAAGGTTGTATGGCTGGCCCCATTTTTATCAAAATGCTTAACTATAAAAAGATAGGGCTAAACTCATATACATTTCAAAAGTATGCTTAGCTCAAGAATAAAAAGTAATCAATCTACATAATCCTCATTTATGTCAGAAAGTTGGAAATCCTAGTCATGTAACCGTAAGACACAGGCATTGCCCTGGGGAAGGGGAAGAACTGGGTTATGAGATAAAAGCAATAGAGGCTCCTGCACAGGAGCATCCTGAGGCTCACCTCAAAGTGAGGGGAGGGCAGACGGTCTGAGAAGGAGGCATGCGCCACATTCTAAATATATTTGTAGGCTAACCAAAATTCAGCTTTTGTATTCATTTATTTTTAATAATAAAGTATATTGTGGAATTTTACCACTCCTGGGACAAGCTGGATAATAGTAAGAACCTCTGCAACAGAGATGGAGATTGTTTTAAATTTCTGCTTCTGTAGATTATGAAAAAACCTATCCAAATGTGCAGAACAACAGACAAGAATGAAGATTTATGCAATGACTGAGAGATTCAAGTATTTCTACCATCAGATTGCTCTGAAATCTGGGTTGGAGCACAGAATCTATGTCAAGGTTAAATGCAATGAAATGACTCCAGGAATGTAGTCCAGATGAGCCCAGTGGCTTGGCAGGCAGGAAGAGTGTTAATAAATGGACTTCCAATTTCCCAGTCTTTAAATTGGAGAAATAAAAGAAAAGAAAGATGCTAAGAGCCTGGTTAGACCATTAAAATTCACTTCTGCACTTAATTTGGTGATGAACTTGGGGGGAAAATATGTGAATCTATGTTCTTTAAGTCTATCTATAACTTAATGTAACCTGTTCAAAAACTTTTAGGTTTTCTGGACTTCAAACCTTTTCGACACATAGGGTATTTTGCAGAATCCAGCACACACACACACACACATACACACACACACACACACACACACACACGGCATGGACAAGGCCTGGTGAAGGCATGCTTCCCGAGGCCCCGCTGTGCTGCGTGGCTTCAGGGTCTAACTGCTGGCAGCTCTCACCGCCTGCCATTCTCCCTTCACCCCTCACCCTGCACCAGGCAAATGGATAAGCAAGCTCCTTCCCTCGGAGGTCAGAGAACTGGGGGCTTCCCGACCACCTAGGCCCAGCCTGACAGGAGCCTTTGCCAATCTCACCGCTCTCACCACCACAGAACCTCCAGGCACCCTCCTCTGGGGCCTTCTCAATCATTTCTGGACCTGGCCTCCCCAGAGAAGCCCCTCAGGGCACTGGCTTTTCCACATTTCCCTGGTGCATGCGTGACACCGCCAGCTCCCCACAGGAGCTGGCCACTCCTCCTCGGGTGATGGGTTTTCCTATGTTCTCTGCTCTTCCTCTCATCCGTTAGCATACTAATCCATGGTAGCTGCTGGAGAAAAGTCTAGCACAGAAAGAAGGTAAGGTTCTATGCTTTAATGCACATGTGTCAAACACAAGGCCCGCGGGCCAAATCTGTCCCGCCAGGCCTTGCAATGTGGCCCGCACCGCGCTGTCATCACTGCACTCCGCTGCGTTTCCATCACAATGACAGTTTATGACTGTTCAGTAAACCATTCGGCCCGCGATTTAGGCTGGATTTTAGATTTTGGCCCCTTCTCTGATTGAGTTCAACACCCCTACTTTAATGGAAAGCAATGTCATACGGAAGCTTAAATGCCTTTTAGGAAGTCATTTGGAAAAAGATTTTAAAAACAAGAACAATAAGAAACAAGTAAACACCCCCAGGATATGTATGGAGAGCTTCACACCATCCATCGTTCCCCGAGGGGGAAAGCGGACACTTGGCTGAAGCAGGGGCGAGAGGAGAGGGTGGGTCTATAAAATGGGGTCACAGTCAGGGGCTGGAGAGTCTGCACCCCTCATGCAGCTGCATCCGCACACAGAGCAGGCCTGCCTGTCTGTGCAGGAAGGGGCACTGGGCAATCCGCTCCTTCTGACGCTGCCCAGAGCAATCCGCTCCTTCTGACGCTGCACTGAGTGAGAACTGCTTTTACCAAATGTGTGTCACTGTTTGTGGAAAGCTCTCACCTGCCCATCTCTGCCCCGGAGCTTTTAAAGGGATAAAAACCACATCAGCTCTTGTTGGGTGGAAAAGAATCAGCCTTGGATGGAACTGGAAAAGAAGGGCCCTCCCTGGCGGACCCCCCAGCCCAGCCACCGCCGGGGGTGTCTTTATGAGTTCCCGGAATGGCCATGCCCTCGTCACTGTTCTCACCAGAGGCCTGGTTTCTCTGAGAAGCACCCCAGGTCTCCCCCCCTCCCCCCAGCAGCTCCCGGATGGGCCGAGCTGCCCCTGAGCCAGCAGGCTTGGCAGAGCACGCTTGCATGTCACGTTATCAGAGGCGGCGGCGCCAGCAGCGGCTGGCTTTCCCTGCTCCTGTCCTGTGGCTAATGTCATACTTCATCGCGGAGAAGCAGGGCTCCCGTTATCTGATGGAGCCTGGCACCGGGAGGAGTGATGGCCTGCAGATCTGGAGACCTGAGGGATGCGCTCCTGTTCAGAGACCACCACCGATTATGTACTGACTAAGCAAAGCAGTCCCAGCTAAGAAACTCTGCTTTTTAATATGTGGAATCTAATGAACAGATACACTGATGAACAAAATAGGTCCAGAGGCAGGGAAGCATGAAGCAGACTGATGGATCTCTTAGGGAAGGGAGGAGGAAAGAGATTAGGCAAAGAATTTACATGCATATGTGCACAGCCCCAGTCACAGACAACAGTGTGGGGAAGGCCTGGGGTGGGGTAGGGCCTGGGTATAAGGGGGAGTGAGGAGGAAAAGAGGAGCATCTGTAATACTCGATGCAATAAAGACAAGTGAAAACAATTGTTTTTAAAGCTTGGGAGTATCCATTATGGATAATGACCAGATCCCTACTAGCCAAAAGACCAGAAATGAAGCTTTCGATGGATGGATGCTAAGAAAGATCTTGTGAATATATATTTTAATTAAGACTCACACACACCCACACAGACCTCAGAGCAGAGAGCCACCTGCGCGGAAGGCAGGCGAGTCTGCAATGCCACAGGGCAAGGGCATGGCTCAGAGCAGGGATCTGTCCAGGTGACGATGAAGCCTCAGCAACAAAGAGAGCATGACACGTTTCCAGTCCAGAAGGCAGAGTTTGTGGTGCATTTAGAAGAATGTCCTTCAGTGTACTGTGAAATAGTCAAAAGGGATTTAGCTGCTCAAAGGGTAAGCATCTAGAAATTGGAAACAATTATTTTGTTCAAAACAGAATAAATAAGTGTATCATTTCTATGCCAAAACTGATTTGGCTCAGTGGCTAGAGCATCAGCCTGTGGACTGAAAGGTCCCAGGTTCAATTCTGGTCAAAGGCATGTACCTTGATTGCGGGCATATCCCCAATAGAGGGTGTGCAAGAGGCAGCTGACTAATGACTCTCTCATCAAGCTTTCTATCCATCTCTTTTTCTCTCTGTAAAAATTCAATAAAATACATTAAAAAAATAAAATAAATAAAATAAAATAAAACAAGAATTAAAAATAATATTAGGTTCAGAATTTAGGAGAGTGAAAAAGATGGGCAATTTCTTTACTGCATCCACAATTGTTATTTTAATGTTAATGATTCAGTGCTTGATATTTGTGAGACAGGAAAGCAAGGCTAGGCCATAAATAAAGAAACCTTCAAACCAGCAATAGACAAAGAAAAAATAGATATTTTACTGTAACAAATATAAAAGATATAATCAAGTAATTTTTAAAATTTGAAAAGAAAAAACTAACACCTGAGTGGTAAGTGAGCAGATACAGAATTCACAAACTGGTTGGCATATTAGGTAGTAGGTATTTCTTCACTGATCAGTACAATCAGCCAGAACTAAGATTCATTACAGGGTCAGTAGCCAAGAAATTCATTCACTCATCATCATTCATTACTTATTCATTCATTCATCCATTTTCTCTCTCTCTCTTAGAATTAGAAGCCATCTCTTATTTTGGACTGTTGTTCATTTACGGTAACACAGAGAAAGATGTTTCCAATTCCAACAGCAATCCCCTGGCAGCTGTTATCATTCCGCAGAATTTTCCAGACATGATCCTGTAACACAGCTGTCCAGCTGTGTGGCTACTGTCAGGCAGTGACTTGGATAAGTGTGGATTCAGAAAGCTCGTTTTCTGTTCTCATGCTTCTGTCATCCTCATCTCAATTGAGCTCATTCTCCAGAAAAGTCGCTGTGGGTTAAATTTATTTTAAAAAACCTGTTGCATCTAATTCAGTGCAATCAAGTGTGAGATAACATGAAGAAGCTTATTATTTGAAAGGTTACAGATGTCCAGTTTCCAAAGACCAAATAGAGACAAACTTGATTTTAAAACAAAAAAAGGGGGAAATACCATTCATTTGTAAAGTAACTAAAGCATTCTAAAAACTTCTGCAGTTGCTTGTGCTAGTCTAGGAATCAGATTCTTAAGAACTTACAAAGCTTCCTCCGGAGCTAGTCTGTACAAAGCGCTGGCCACAGTGCCTCTTGCCGCCAAGGGGAGGGAATACCAAATACGTCATAAGAACCTAACCCGGGCAGACAGCTTCTCTGTGGGGCTTTCCGGGTGTGCCTAGTAAAGTCCCATCAACACACCCACGCAAGCAGTTCTTATAAACCTCACTTTACACATCAGGGGATGAGCAGAGAGGCTGGTCAGGGCCGAGCCTCTCTGCCCACTTGCCCCTCACCGCACTGCGAGCACAGCCTTTAATTTTTATGTTCCAGCCTGGGTGCAGCTCCTGCTTTGCATTCAAGCTGTGCTACGAAAGCAACCCATCCCTAGAAAAAGTTACCAGAGGCAAACCACACTAGACAGTTTCTCAGAATAAAGAGGAAAATAAAAGGTACAAAGCACCTTCAATTTATTATTTCACTGATGGCGGTAAATATTCCTCCTGCATTAATTGGCCCATCTATTAGTCCATGTTTGGAAACAGTTAACATGAAAAGCAGAGGCCATTTTAAGCCTTCAATACATGTGTTATTATATCCAATTTAAATATTTAAACGCTCATGCCTTAGTGACCTTTTGTACTTCAATATCAATCATACCTTTAAAACATGCAATTTCACAGTATACATGTGAATGTTCAAATTCCTCTGCTTAATTCCATTTATCCTTAAAAGACAAAGTCAGGTGTGGGAATAACACTCACTAGAAGTCAAGGCTTGTGAAGTCTTCTTTTGAACTCTAACTACAGGGCAAAGGTCATGACCCCTGTCCTGATATGTGCCTTCTTAAATGCAAACAAGTAACTGACGTGAGGCTACTTCTAAGATCTCTTTGGGCTAACACAGTGGTCGGCAAACTCATTAGTCAAAGGGTGTGAGCAGGGCTGCGCCATCAGCACATGGGAGTGACCTCAGCTGGAGCAGGGCTGCCGCCGACAGGGGATGGGGCCACAGCAGGAGGGGCCGGGCCAAGGCCCACCCCGTGCCCACTGCAGCCTCGTGGCCCACAGTTCCTTTCCAGGTGCACGAATTCATGCACTGGGCCCCTAGCAGCCTCTACAATTACTGAGGCTAAGTAAATGCCATCTTTCATTGCAACCTAACACAGTGTACTAAAACTTGTATTTGAAAAATGGGATTCCAATTCCCTTTTTCACTTTACAGAAGGATAAAGGGCAGGGTGGCTTTTAATGTCAACCCTTACTTTGTTTATTATCTTTGTGATTTAGATGCAGCATTGTAGTGTGATAGCTGTCCATGGTGTACACCTGTTGTAACTAACATGATAATTCTGCCTGTCTTCTCTGGACAAAGAGCTACATAAGATGATTGCTCGACTGACTTGGAAAAAAATGGAGTAAGAGTCTCACATCTTCCTGCTGTTGTCCATGACCTGCTTCACAGAAGTCACTCTGACATTTTGCTGAAGACTACGCTGAGTGTACCATTTCTTCCGTTTGGAGGCTGCTCCGTTTCTCCACAGTGACATCCAGTAGCAATCCTGCGAAGGCAAGCAGCAGTGGCTGAGGCGAATGAGTCCCAGGCAAGGTGTGTGAGACTGCATCTGGGAATTGTTCTCTCTCTGATTGAAAGACAGACATTTCCTCACTGGTCTAGACAGAATCTGTCTGACCTTCTGGAGGGCAGGTGTGGGAGGTAGTAGGTGAACATCAGGAGGGATTTCAGGTATAGGAGGCCCTGCCACTCAGGAGGGCAAAGGGCCAATGTTGACCTGGACATTTTTCATGAAAGGAGACGCAGTTTGTGATCACCAGTTGCAGGTTATATCAGCTAGAAACCTGGTAAGAATCACAGTCGGGCATTTCATACTGATGGATACCCATCCTCACCCCTCTGATCAAGTAGATCAGAAGCACTGGGTTTGGGGCCTAGAAGGGTTATTTAGAAAATGTTTTCCAAGTTATTCTAATATGCAAGTAAAGAACTAATGCCCTAAAGCAGTGTATCAGACACTCCTGGGATGAAGGAAACCATGCTGAGTCTACCTAAAGATTCCGGTTTACTGGGGATGGCCAAGAATGGGGCAGTTGGACAAGCATCCCAGGTATGCCTTCTGATGCAAGTGGTGCATGGGAAACTGCCCTGAACACTGCCTTCAACATTAGTCCTTTGTGCACGCACACGGGGAGGTGAACTTCTGATAACCAAGAATGAAAGCGGGTGCTTGTTGGCCAGTGGCTACCGAGACAGGCAAAGTGATGGGCTGAAGAAAGCTGGGGTCTATGAACGTATCTGTAAAAGAATAATGTGCAGTCCATTGTTCAAAACAGATCCCTAGAGAGGCAGCCCTGGGACTCTGAGGCCCTGGAGTCTGCATTTTACAGGTCTGTTCTGTTCTGAAAACACGTAGCTGGGAAGCCGCAATGCAAAGGTGGGTGGTCTACCTGCCTATGAATACTTAAAGCAAACACAAAACAAAGAACTGGCACTAGGGCCAGATGGAAGTCTTATTTGAAACCAAAATCCTGACATTGACTTAGTAACCTGGATTTACTGGTCCCTGGGTACAGAGGCCAGTAGGTGGGTCTGTGCTTGGGAAGATCTGAGAACAGGAGGACCTAAGGGAAAGGGGAGAATCGAGTTCCCCAACCCTCCTAGGCTGTATTGGCCCAGTCCTCCTGCAAGTGTTTGGCTATTTTCATGTCAAGGGTTACACTGAGGGCAGGCATTCTTAGGCTATACCACAAGGTCAAGGCCAATGGTTATGATACCTCTAAATATGCCCAGTGTTTCTAAAATTTTCGCTCATTTCATGGGCATTGTGAAAACGCAGATTCGGAGTCAGCACGCCAAGGGTTCCTCATTTCTAAAAGCTGTCAGTTATCCCTGATGCTGCTGACCCATGGACTGCTCTCTGAGGTGTGACATCTAGGCCATGTCTGTGGTTCTGACACCGGCCTACAACCAGCTCTTCCCTTTCCTTACCTCCGATTACTGGTCATGGACTGAGTGTATCAGCACGCATCCCTGTGCCTCAGCACGCCATCCTCTGGAGGATCCTTCATAATTCTCACTGCTGGGAGGGCCCCAGTGATTTAACATTTTAACTACTTCTCCAAATATTTAATTTACAAACACTGCCATCCTTAGCATCTACATAAACTAGGGGTGTCGAACTCAATCAGAGAAGGGGCCAAAATCTAAAATCCAGCCTAAATCGCGGGCCGAATGGTTTACTGAACAGTCATAAACTGTCATTGTGATGGAAACACAGCGGAGTGCAGTGATGACAGCGCGGTGCGGGCCACATTGCAAGGCCTGGCGGGACGGATTTGGCCCAAGGGCCTTGTGTTTGACACATGTGACATAAACCATGCAAAGCAACTGCTCCTTTGCCAGCTTTACTGAAGAAAAAGCCAGTCTGGGTAGGTTTCAAAACTTGCCTTGGGGTGTCCATGGCTCAGCTCTTAAGATCAAAAGGACTCAACTCCAGAACCTCTAACTTCAGATTCAGAACAATTTTCTCTGAAACCACGGATACTTTTGTGGAATTTGATGTCCTGATTCTCCTTGGACAACATATCAGCAACATAAACAAGCCAGACTCCATGCATAACTTTATAGACTTGGCTATAAAACTCTACATAAATTTTAACCGAGCCTCCCCATAACCAGATGAACTACCATTATTTTCACATTAGTGAAGAGGGTGATAAGACAGAAACTGAAATCACCCAGTTTGCCTGAGGTCGATAGAATGCGGAAGACAATTTGTAATAAATTCCACTGAGTCATGACGTTCCATATTCGCAGGCTTTATAACTGAGGAGGTGTAACTGGTTCGGGGGTGTGTGTGTGGGGGGGGGGGGTTGGGCATGTATGAAGCTCATTCGATGGTGACATGGACGTTCGCTCGCCTAGTGAGCCTGTCTGTTACACCTTGTTGTCTAACCTCAAATTAAGATAGAACTTACCATTCTAATAAAAAGTAACACCTGGAACACAATGTAATGTGATTTTAATGGCTTTGGAATACAGTGTGTTTTTAGAATGTCAGGGTACATTTAAAAGTGAAATTGTTCTCCACATTTTAGTTCTACTACATTGCCAATGTCAAAGGCAATCCCATCTTTTGACAAATGCTTCCCTCTCTGCCCCTGGGGCGTCTTGAGGTCTCTACTCCATGAGAGAAGGAAACTCACAGAAAGAAAGAGAGGGGATGAGAGGCAGAGGACTAGAATGAACTCAGTGACTCTGCACTAAATTATGGAGAGATGAGGCCTCAATGACAACTTCTGACGAGATGATTAAAGAGTTTCCATCAAGCCAATTTTTGAAGTGCAGTCAGTGGTAATGATAATATGTTCCACTGGTGATTATTTTGAACAAGTCTTGCACTGCCGTCCAATGGCTCTATGTGGATGAGATTTCATATACTGACCACAGAAAACCTTAGCGACCAACTAACATTCTCAAACATTCACACTGTTTGAAGCTTATCGGCAAGGCCTTCATCCTTTCAATGCGGAGAGGAAATAGCCATTTTCCATGCCTGGGTACAGTGACTCCAAGTTCTTCCCTGCCCTGCAATGCAGCTCCTTAGTGCTTCAGCTTTACCTATCTAGTGGACTTGCCAGCTTCAAACACTAGGAATTATCTGAGCTATCAAAACAAGGCAGGATGTATTACCTAAGGTGAGTAGCAATTTTGCTCCATAAAAATGGTTGGACTATGGCGCCTCCTCAAAAAGCTGAAAAGGGAAAAGATGTATGTGTGATATTTGAAAAGCAGATTTTATAGTGTATCTGGTATTATCATCATTTCCCCCCACTTCTTCATGCTTTTTTTTTATTTTTGCTTTCATTGTACTAAGCCTAGCTTCCCTATCATCAAAACACTCAATTGAACACTTTAAAAGTACATAGCATCGCCTTATGTTGCATTGTGTAAGTCAGACAAATCCCTTAATTAATTTCAAGCTGCTTTATTCCCCGAACCCCTCTGTCACACACAGGGAAGGCACCCAGCAGCACTGCGCTCTCCTCCTGGTTTGAACACAATGAGACACGCGGGCACCACGCAGCCACCGCGGGAGGATCAAGCACTCTGCTCCATGAGGCACTGCTCCCCCCGCTCTGCAGGGACAATCCCTGGGCACTTTTGTCCCCACAGAAGGGACTGCCTGTGGCACGTGGGCAGTTAGAACACAGCGTCCCATTGAGCGTTGAACATGGTTTCCTTCTATCCAGAGAAAAGAAAGGCACTGACAATAACACAGAGCTTTCTATAAATAACAGAGGCTTTCTGAGTGGTTTCCTACGTTCCAAATGTCTACATTTTTCTGGCATTTCATTTGAAAGAATTCTTTTTATCATTATTATCACTTTTAATCCTCACCTGAGGATATGTTTTATAGAGAGGAAAAGAGAGAGAGGAAGGGAGAGAGAAAGACAAAGAAAGAAAGGGAGGGAGGGAGGAAGGGAGAGGTGGAGGGACTTGGAGGGGGGCCGGGGGAAGGAGAGAAACAGATTGGTATGGACCCTGACCAAGAATTGAACCTACAATAGTTACCCGTCCACAGGTGGTGGAACCACAGCCTTTTGATGTGTGGGAGGATCTCCAACCAGCACAGCCCCCCAGGCTGGGCTGGAGAAACTCTTCATTTGAAGACAGAATTCCATTTTGGAAATGAGGCTCTGAACCCATTTAAAGCAAAGGATCTTCAAAACCTGAACAATGACCCAAACCAAAATCACCTGCAAAATCTAACATACAAATGGACTGTATGACACATTCTAAGTTCACTAGTTTAAGGTAAAAGAAAATTCCCAAATACATTTGCTTCTGTATTTCATAGACTTTTCAATATGCCAATATTCTATTTGAAAGATGTCTGTCTGAATTGAATGCATACAGATAAACTTAATTCCCAATGAAGAAATAAAGCTGACTGCCTATATTTTTCAAGAAACTAGAAAGGCCATATTCTTCTCTGCTATATGATAGCTTAAGAGTATGCCGCACTCCCTTGCAACCAGGCATTCAGACCCACCTCTCACTTGTTGGAGGCATGATCCATACTAAGGCCATCTGAGATTTTAAGGAAGTCGCTCAGAAAAGTACCTTAGCACAGACTATTATTTTTATTTGTAACAGGAGGATCATTTTGTTTGGAGAACGGTAGTCATTTGTAGACATCCAATACTGCAGCATTTATTGACTTCTTACATTAAGTTTCTAAATTCTCTTACTACTAATAGTATTTATATACAATTGAATGGCATCAGAAATTATATTCCTTTATATGCATAAGCCTCTGGTCCAACTATTTACGTGACCTCATTGTCAGCTACAAGGTCCGAGGGGCTGTGGTTTCCATGCCTCCATAGTGATGCTGCCATTAATGGAAATAAAAATATACTGCATGGATTGCCCAGAAAGGCAAAGAGATGCAACAAATCTACACAAAGGTGGCAATTTTAACAGCCTGCAATTCTCGGACAGTGAACAGAGTCCATATCAACTCAAATTGCACAGAAGAAAATTAATCACCAGAAAATTGAAGTTCAGCCTACGCATCTGCTCTGCTTCTGCCAAGGCTACAGGAGTGCCACCATGGTGGCTGGAGATGGCGCATCAGGACACAGGAAACAGGATGCCCGTGGCCTGAGCAGGTCACAGTGACCCTTAAATGCCTCTCCTGCCCCCGATAACCGCAGGCCAGGCACAGTGACACCGAGGTTTTCAGGCGTCCCAGTAACACCACCCGAAGCCTGGAAAGCTTGTGCCTATTGGGGACTTTGTGCCTCTGGGTGTTTAGCGAGGAAGCGGCTAAGCCCCCAGGGGCATTTGGGCTTTTCCCTCGTCCTTGTTCACCCACAGGAAGAAGCTCCAGGAGATGGGTCACTGGCTCCGACAAGGATGGGGACATTAGAACGTTGTCCCTGCAAGCAGGCACGAGCCAGGGCTAAGGGTACCAGCCGGCCATGGGAACGTGCAGGACACTGAAGAAGGAGAGAGGGAGGTTCCAGGGACCCGGACCAGCAGCTCACATAGGACAGCCTAGAAGCGGGCAGCTGGAGGGACCAATGGAGAAGCGACATTGTAAGTGGCACTGATTACGGGGAAACACAACAACTTGGTCATGGCAGCTTTGAAGAAAAATCAATTGGATTATTAACAATAACTGAATGTCAGAGTAACCAAATCTTTGGAAGGATACCTTGGAGACATTTTTAAAAATGAAGATGCAGGGATGATTTGCAATGAACATAAGATGGCCTTTGCCAGAAAGTGGGGGATTACAAGTCATTTGAGGGTGATTGAAAAGTCCCATCTGTGAAGTGTTCTAAGAAAGTCCCCAAGCAACTGTTGTTTCCTCCTAATTTGCTTACAGAGATGATCTTCATAGATTCTCTAAAGGAAATACTGCAGGCCTCTTTCAACATTATAAAACGATGTAAGTTATTGAAATCTATAAATTAATGAGCTCTCCTATATTGCATTTGTGCCTCAGAATAAAACACAGAAAATTTAATAAACATGGCAAGGCGCGGGCTTCTGCTGGGTGAGCCACACTGCAAAACCTTGCTGTCTTCATTGTCTGAACATCGCTCTGGTGCTGGCGTCCGCCAGTGCACCCTAGTGGCTGGATCTGTGAACTGCAATGTCCAAGGGTGAGTTTTCAGAAAGGCCCAGAATCTTTCAGTCCCATCTGTGAGCTCCTGGGGTTCACCACACACTTTTCTGTGAGGATTTTACATTTTTTCAGACAAAGCCACTGCAAAATTTAGTGGTATCATTACTTACATCATCCCTTCCATTATCTATTTTCTTTTTCTCTACAATTTTGTGGAGAAAAAAATGGTGAAGTTTGCATCCCTATTAAGACTGACCACAGTGTGTGCCCTGGGTTCAGTGGTAGGTGGCTTCTTTCTGCTCTGCCATCTGCTTAACCACTTGCGCTTTCTGTTCAGAGAGACCTCAGGCCCCTTCCAAAGTGTCTCTTCTTTGTAGATATTGGACATATTTGGGACTCACAATCGAGTTCCTTCTAGAATTTAAGAAAATATCGGAGATCAAGGATTCTTCTCTTCATTTGCACACTGCCCCTCTTTTTCATCAGAGTTTCCTATTTCCTATCCAGAGCAAAGACATGAAAGTTCTCTCCTATTTTAAGTGAGGGATTTTTCCCCCACAGTGGAGTCAAGATTAGGCTCTTCCCCTTTTGTGGCATTAAAATAGCAGCCAAAGAGATGGCTGGGAGGAAAGGAAGAAAAAGAGGGAAGGATATCGCTGAAGTAAAAACTGCTTCAGGGCTTGGTATCCTGATTGGAAGTCCAATATGATAGAGGAGTTTGATTCCCTTTCTCCTGGAAGTCTGCATTCCATTGCAGCCCTACCTGTAATTTAAAGATTGTTTTCTCAACCACATCTCCAACTAAGATGTCACATGTTGCTCTGCCTGGTGGCTCAATTGTTTAGAGCATCATCACAGACGCTAGGGGTTAAGGCACATACATGAGTCAACCAGCCCTTACTGGTTTAGCTCAGTGGACAGAGCATCAGCCGGTGGAGTGAAATCCCAGGTTCAATTTCAGTCAAGGACCTGGTTTATGGGCTCGATTCCCAGTGGGGGGCGTGCAGGGGACTCGTGATCGATGATTCTCTCTCATCATTGATGTTTCTCTCTCTATCCCTCTCCCCCTTCCTTTGTAAAATCAATTTAAAAAGATTATATATATATATATATATATATATATATATATATATATATGAAAAAATTGTTAAACTTATAAAAAGAATCAACCAATGAATGCATAAATAGGTGGAACAAGAAGTCAATATTTCTCTCAATCTCTAAAAAAAATATTAAAAAAGTAAAAGATGTCCACATGCATCAAAAGTCACATATAAATTGGGGCAGTGTGGCTAGTAACCTATGTATCACACTGATCAAACAGTTTCCTTAAATATTTTAGAAGGGTAGTGCCCACAAGTTTGCCAATAATATGCTTCCTTTGTGAATGGAGCAATTTCAATACACGGACCTTAATCCCCACCATGTGCCTTTAAATAACGTGGGTAAATTCCTTGTGTAAGAGTGAGATGCGCATTTCTAAAATATCTCAGCAGAAAGGAGGCTGTAATTTTCTAAATACCTGTGCAATAAACATCTACAAATTACAGTATTTATGCTCAGTGGGTGTGAGGAGCAGAGATGTAATTAGAAGGTTTCAGAGCCGGGGGGAGAATGGGAAAGCGAGCACTCTGCAATACAGGGATGGAGGGCGGGATTTACGCCCATCGTCCCCACCTCCATCTCTATCCATCACCCTCCCCCATCTGTCTCCCCATGGGAGCTGAAGGACCCTGGGCACTGACCAGCAGCATCCTAACCCTGCTTATGGACACAGCCTTCCAGGCCCTATCATGGCTCTCTTCGTCTTTTTAAATGCTTTATTTTTCACAATCCATTTTTTTTTGGGGGGGGGGGGGTAATCCTCACCCAAGGATAGTTTGCCATTGATCTTTTGAGTGAGAGGGAGGGAGAGGGAGAGACAAAGAGAAACATCCATGTGAGAGAGACACATCAATTGGTGGCTCCTGCACACCCCCGACCAGGGCTAGGGAACCTGCAACCTTGACCAGAATTGAAGCTGGGACCCTTACTTGCCCTGAGAAAGATTTCAAAGCTGTTATTGCTGAAAATGACAATGACACGTGTCCTTAACAGCCGAGGCCTTTCTGCTTAGATATCAGACAAGCATCGCTATGCCTGCTCCTCAGAATGACTGCGGTGCCGGGGCCAAAGCCATGCACAGTGACACCCAGTGGGGCCGGGCGGGACTGGATCCGGCAGGCCTCACTCCAAACTGCTCTCCGTCACTCACCCCCAGCACTCCTTGGTGGAGGCAAAGTGGCTGCTTCACAAACAAACCCTTTACATGTCAGTAGGCACTAACCAGAAATCAATACAACAGCACGGTGAGCGGGCATCTGGCTAGTAAATTGTTTATTTCCCACCGGGTCATGCTGTGCCACATCACATCCAACTTTAAAACGTCAACGAACCCATTTGCAACTAGGGAACAGTGTGTGGGGTCTGCGTGCCGAAGACTGGCGGGAAATGAATTAACCAGTCAACACAGGAGTTAAACGCTGGTGGCGGTAAGAACTGAAAGGGTGAGTTGACTGAAATAATGCTGACTGGCATTCAGAGGGCAGGGAGCTGTGCCTAACACTTGAGAAATAATTCAGGTGTGGGATGGTTCCTTAAGCTTCTGGGAAGGGATGCACAGACACTCCAGCTCATTTCTCCTCCAGGGGGCGTTACACATGTGCATGCGAATGTTCTGTGAGTCTGGCCAATGGGATGCTGCATGTCCGCACATCCCAGTGAGGAAAAGCCCCATCACTCAGGCTCAGTGAGCTCAGGAGGCCGTTCGCCTACGCAGAATGGCCCCATACGTCTGGAATAAACTCCCATTTTTAAGCTGAGGATACCCAGGCATAAAATTAGAATGTGAAAATTATGTTGCAATGGAAACCGAAATGGCATAATGGCTCCTGCCAACTCAGGTCATTTGGCTAACCCGATATTCCTGTAGGCAAGCTACATAAAATCCAAATTATGAATTTTAAAAATGAGTAAGCATGGCATCCTTTGCAGGATTCTAAAATTTAGACTTACACGTCCTGATACTCAATAAACTTATTTTTTTTAAAAAATATATATTTTTACGATTTCAGAGAGGAGGGGTGAGGTAGAGAGAGAAGCGTCAATGATGAGAGAGAATCATTGATCGGCTGCCTCCTACACCCCACACTGGGGATCCAGCCCCCAGCCCAGGCATGTGCCCTGACTGGGAATTAACTGTTACCTCGTGGTTCACAGGATCATGCTCAACCACTGAGCCATGCTGGCCAGGCAATAACCTTGTTTTTTGAATAATAAAGGAATGAAAGTCACTGTTTGAGAACATTCCATGAGTGAACTTGAACTTCTAATTGGCTTTGTGAAGCTGCTCAGAGCCTGGCGGCGTCCCATCAGGAGCTGGAAGGGTGCTCAGTGAGTTATTTAAAGGAAGGGTTTGTGGGAAGGAGGTGGGGCAGCGGAGCCAGAGCCAAAGAAAAGGAAGGATTGCTTTAGACCAGGATTTCTTCCTCAGGGAGAGGGCAGAGCGAGGTCATGTCACTCAGATTGCCTTCTCTCTCTACGGGGCCTGCAGAGGCCCACAAGACAGACTGCCTTCCCAGTGCTTGACCAGAACATTCCGGACTCCTGAATTATGACTGTATTTTAGGAGGGTCAAAACAGCAACTAGGTCAGTAATAAATCTAGGTTCAGTGTCATGGGTTTTAGCACAAGTGACACTATTTAAGGCCTGTAGTTTCCTAGGTAAGGTCCCTGAGATAATCTGTTGTTTGTTTTTTATTGTTTTGTTTTGCTACATGGAGATTATGTCAATCATGAAATCTTTTCATCATAACTCTGAATTGCTCTGACCATTATGATTATGATTATTGTCTCTGTGTGCTGGGCTGATCACCCCTAACTGACTTCCCTGTGGCCTGGCCGCTCCTAACTGCCCTCTGCTGGCCCCTTACCACCCACCCTTGCCAGCCTGATCACCCTTATATGCCCCCCTCTGCCAGCCTGGTTTCCCCTAAATGCCCCCCACCCCCACCCCGCCAGCCTGGTCACTCCACACAGCCTACTTGTTCAGTCGTTTGGTTGTCCCTCACTAACCCCCTTGCCAGCCTGGTCACAGGCAGCCATGTTGTGAGGGCTAATTTGCATATTACCTCTTTATCATATAGGATTGCACCTGTTAGAAAGTTTAACTGAGAATAATAGCGTAGGAGAAAATAAACATGTAAATAATTTGAATTTAATCAGGCACCCAATAAATCAAAAGCTGATTTATGGATGGTATAACGATTTTTCTGACCCCTTTCCAAATTTAAACCGAGGACTGCAGACTGTAATTTTAATTTCTCAAAAGACCTACTGCTTTCCTGCTCCCCTTTGGAGGGAAATGATATAAACAGAAAATAGTGCCATTGAACAGGATGGAGACTGATTTCTGGCAGGCTGGGTGTCTGCTCACAATGACAGGAGTCTCCCAGAGAAGGTTTTTCTATAGTGAATCATTACCTATAAATAGAAGGTTCAGGTCAGCTTAACACCTAATGCAATTAAATACGACTGGGTAATACTTAGTGTAAGTATTCTTGACTTTTCCCAGATTACTTAATGAGGGGAAAAGACAGTGTGATCATTATGTGACATGGCATCATTAAGGGCTTACAAATACAGCAGACACCCCCCCCCCCCGCCCCCAGTTGTTGGAGGCAAACACAATGGAGAGCAGAGCTGAGAGCAGGTGAGCAGATAAAACCAGTGCAGCCAAGCAAAGCTTAATTCAGCGTCTTTGAACAGAGGCCAGGCTAACAGACCTGGGTCACTTTGCCTCTGAAAAGCATAAGTGAAACTTAGAGCTGATGTGAGGTAACCCATGACCAATTCTCTTTCACTGAAGAATGTTCTAGCACAGTCACCAGTGACGGAAGAATGGAGTTGCGCCTCCACACCATGCGGGCTGCTTTGTAACAGTGCATCTCTGAGCCTCCCTCCACGTTTGGTTGGGGTGATCTCGGTTTGCAAACTCTTTTTGATGCGTGCACGATAAACCTGTGTCATTGCTGCTTCGGGGAGTCACTGCCTTTACTTCTATGTTTTTTCCAGAACTTTTGGCAGACTTGGTTTAATTGTAGACAAGCCATTCAACCACCATGCAAACAAAACAGAAACGTATCTGCTTCCAAAGGAGTTCAGGGATTGATTAGGATTGATTCTACGCTTCATTTCGTGCAAGTTTCTCCTAAAAAATATATGGATTCTGCTAAGGCTCCGCATGCTGAGGGATGTGCAGGGAAGTGTGGTGATGTCAGCGGCATACCTTGAATGCATAAAAAAAGTGAGCTAGATTAAGAGCCTGACAGAGACCAGTAGATGGTTAGATATGTGAGAAAGCAACCAGAGTAAACTGTTAATTGTAGAATCTAGGTGGTGGTTATGTAAGGCCACTGTAAACCTTTTCCAGGATTCTGTATGTTTGAAAACTTTCCTAATAAAATGCCAAAGAAATGAAAAATGACATTATACTCTAAGAAAGGGCAGAGACTAGATGGGGCATAGGAGGTTAGGGATATGCTGGGAGTATTCTGTTCAGGAATAAAACAAAAAAAAATTATTGCCAGAATTATTCTGAACCTTTGATAGAAAGTGGCAGAAACCCAATCTTAAGTAGCTTAAGGGGAAAGTTACCCACGGGCTGAGGAGTCCTACGGCACAGCTGGGTTTCAACAAGCCTGGGCCATATGGCATGCTCCCGGCTCTGCAGCTCTGGACTTATTGATTTCCGCTCACTTCCTGGGTCCAGGTGCTTAAATGGTGTCACCGGGGCTTGCTCTCTGTCTCTCTCATTTCTTAGACGGCAGTCTCTCTTGTCTTTGCAGGTCAGGTGACTGTCAGCGATCCTGTTTTTCTATCACACAGACTTCACTACCTGAACTACTTTGGGTTGGAGCGTCTGTCTATTTTAATACTCAAGCACAGCCTATAAATGCCCATCATGATAAAATGAAAACTGAACTGCACCGAAGTCATGGCTGTGATATTATGCATGCACATATGTACCTACATTTGTGTAACAGTACATATTCATTCAACAAAGAACGTCATGATGTGTCTATGTCAGAAACACTGCTGTGGCCGTGCAGGTAACACGGGAATTTGCAGTGTGAGCGCTGAGCATGCATGAGCTCTTTCGGCCACACATCCCGAGGGTGTGATGGAGGGACAGTAAAGACGCTTAAGGGCAGTCTAATCTGGAAAGGCAGTTGAAACTACAAAAGGATTTGTGAACCCCAAATGAATAATGGGGTGGACTTAGAAATACTCTAATTACCTAGAGAAAAAATACTGGGTTAAATGAATGTTAGAAAATAAATAATGTGATTCTTCAAAAGGACAGCAATAGGTCCTGGGAGTTAGCGATTAGACAAGGAGCAGCCAGCTGGGGGTGAGGGAAAAATGGCTGCTGCCAAGTCAGTCTTAGGATGACTCTAATGATCTTACTCTTCATTATACAAAGAAAGCCAGATAATAGGCTTATACACGCCAGAAAATGCCTAGGACTATAGGACCTATCATTTTCTTTCTTTCTATTATTGTATTGCTCTGATCTATTGCAGATTACAAAAAAGATATAGAGCAGAATGGTACAGTTACCTGGGTACCATCATCCGGGTAAAGAAATGATAAAACAACTACTGTGTCCCCTCCAACCTCTCCAGCACAGGAAAGCTACTATCAGAGATCCCGTTTTTTATTATTTCCACCTTGAGGTTTCCATAACAATGGAAGTAGCATAAATGTAGACAACCCAGTTGATTGGGAGGGCAGATCTGTGGCTATAATTTTTTAAAGAGACACTGCTTTTCCTTCAGCCAGATTGCAATTTGAAACAGAAAACAAACAAACAAAAACAAACATCTTTTCCTTGGTTATACTTTTTTTTTTCTTTTCTAATCTAGTCTCTCTTTATTGGAGGACAGGAACTTTAATTAGTTGTTTCAGGTGCAACTCTCCAGTTCATGCTGCCCATTTTCTATCAATATTTTGAGAGGAAGAAACTGGCACTTTCACATTCTCTCCTGTAGTTCTATTGAAATTGGACTGAACAGTAATTCCAGTCACGAGGGTGCCTACAGCTCCATGCCCTTCCTGTAGCCCAATGAGGCGGCCATAAAACTTCTGCCCAGCCCTTTTCAGTTCAGCCACTCAATAAGAAGCGAGTCGTGTCTGCTTTGTGCTGGTTTCCTCGATGTTCCTGTTACCGCTCAGCTCAGATTGCCTCCCTGTGCCCCTCTAGGAGATGTGCAGATGAGCCAGAGTAAAAAGGCTGCAATTAGAGATGGCGAGGTGCTAACATCCACGCTCAGGCGCGGAGCTGGGGATCCCTATTCATCACCCAGGCCACTGTGTCCAGGCCTCCCCAGGAACCCGCCAAATGAGAAGTGACACAAACAATTGCTTAGTCTGGTTTGACCTTTGCTGCCTCAAATGATAGGGTACCTAGTGCACTAAGCAACCCAATCAATCACTTACCTTCTTGACACAAGAGCGATAATTATTCTACTCTGGGTATTTCAGATAGGAAATAGCGGGACAAATTCTAGTTCTTCATTTATGCTCTTTCGCTCTTTCTCTTCACAGAGAAGATGAGGGGCAGGGGAGGCTGTCTCCACCTGGCCTCTGTGACCACGTCCACATCTCCCTCATCTGCCTCCCTAAGTGAGGATTAGCCACTGCCTAGGGGCACTATTGGGTCCATTACATGCTGGTTCTACTTTGCAGTTTGTTACTCTTATCAGGTAGGATTCCCGTCACACTTATATCTGTTTACAGCCTGCCTGCAAAATATTGTGCTGCATTTTAACATTCAGCAAGAAGAGAATTAGTGAAAATGACACCAGCCGTGAGGTCCTTGTTCTGTCTAACATACTCATTGCTCTCTCCAGCGAGAGGCTGCCTGCATTCCTTGCCTTGTTGCCTCGTTCCGGCAAAGGCATCACTAGACCTCTGCTTCCATCATCCCATCTCCTCCTCTGACCCTCAAATTCCTTTATACTTACAAACTAACCAGACACCAGAGTCTATGCAATTCTGTAAAGGACCTCAGTGGTCACTTTGGGTCCATCCAGATACTCCAGGGTAATGGCCCCCAAATCCTAAATTTAAGTATGCATACAGTGTCTCTGTTGCCAAGGGAGGTGACCCATTTACCGATTTGAAGGACTGGGATGTGGACATCTTTGAGGGGTATTTTTTTGTTTGTTTGTTTGTTTTGTTTTTTTGGCATACCACATGCACAAAGGACATTTCACATAAATAAGCAAAGGACAAACTGCACCTACACACAGGCAGAGAAGACGCATTTATAAAATGGTGTACACAGGAAGCTGGTTTCACTCGTTAAGACACAGCTTTGTTTCAGTGACACAGTAATGCCACATGCTGACGAAAGTGTTAAGAAGAGAGGTACACCCAAACACTGTAAGAAGAAGTGAACGTTAGTTCAGCACTTTTGGAGGGCTTTTAGGCTAAAAATGGATATGTGCTTTAAGTGAGCTATTCCTGGAACACCTTTAGAATTGGGTAAATTAAGGGAAAATACCCAACTGATTATCAACAGGAACACTGGTTAAGCATATTCTATTCACTAAAACTAGAGGGGAATAAAAATGGTAGTGAATGCAATACAAGTTGTCTTATTTACTCACATACACATATAGATGGAAACTGAAAATCAGAAGCCCTGTGCTCTTTTAATTCAACCCTGATTGGAAAGACAAAGTAAAGCACAGTAGCTATAGCCTCTAATGAATAATGAACGAACGTGAAACCACTGATGTCAGTGGTAAAGAATTTTAAGTGCTCATCTGCCTCTTACAGGTCTCTATTAACCATCGGCACAAAAATAGAAACTAATTCATCATGTTGTAGATACAATTAAATGGGAGATACATTTAAAGGGCATGTCACATTGCTTTAGCATATAAAGAAAAGGGTGATTAATACTTATATAAGACACCATACACATTAGGCTGACTCTGTGAAGATTTAGTTAAAGGTAAATTTCTATCAACATCTCAATACTAGTAAGGGCCAAGGTCTTTCTAAATTATAAAATGTTTTGTTTCAACTATTCTAATCATTCTTGACTTGTAACTCTGAGACAGCCTTTAAAAGAGTACGGCTATTTCCTGTGCACTGTAACTATTAACAATGGAGGATGGTTAACTTGATGTTTCCTTCTTTCTAGACCTCTACAAATCCTTCAGTGTCTACTGAACACCTGTCATGCTCTGACAGCCTTTGGGTGTTTGGAAACTTCTGCTCTGTGAGACCCAGAAACTTTTACCCACTCTTCCAAAGCTTGTGACTTGATCACAGCCACCACAGCCCACTGTGGTGGGGAGAGGAAGAGAGTGATGGCAGGTCTGACGTGGAGAACAGGCACTGGTGGGAGGAGGAACTGAGCCCAGGAGCAGGGTGGAAGAGTCCAACAGCTTCAATGACCTCAGTTACCTACAGCGCTTCCCTTCAGCCTTGGCAGTAACAGCAGCTGCCTCTGTTAGAGAAGGCTGCTCACAGCACTGTGTAAGGCCCCGCATGGTTTGGCCCCGGGTCATCCCTCCATCGTCATTCGGCAGCACGTGGGTCCAGCTTACTGAGTTCCAAACACACCCACGCCTTGCTGTTCCTTGCACCCGCCAGGCATGCTTTTCGTCCAGGGTCTTTTTACTTCCCCAAGGTCTGGAGGAGTTCTCCTCCGGTTCCCAAGTCTGATCCTCCCACCTCCTGTTCTTGGAGATTCTTGGAGTTACCTATCTTACAATAAAAATCCTTATTTGCTTTCCTATCAGGACTGGAATTGGTCGTTTCAAAGGAGCTGCCTGGCTAATGCACGGTTCTTAACAGAATCAGTATACACCAACACAGAAGTGCCCTACACAATACTGTGTTACCTGCTTTCCATTTCTCCATGTTTAAGTTGAAATTAGGCCCTATTATTTCTAGCCTGAACTATATCATTATTCTATAATAAAATCAACCTTCTTCCTCCAGTATTATCCTATCCTAATTTGTCCTCTGACGACTCTTCCTTAAACTCTAAATAAATTATTTCTAATACCAACATAATTTGCCAATAGAATGGGATGTGTAGTAGACATTGTGAGTAACTTCTGATTATTGAACACATTTAAAAATACTTGTTGTTTCATTTGTTTACATTTCGACTGGTTGTATCTGAATTAAATGCAAGCAAAGGGTATTTAAATAAACACCAGAAATGGAATTTGTTTGGGTTAGAAAAATAGAAGGATAACAGAAAAATTTTACAAGAACTACCTTAGTTCACATTTGCAGGTGCTTACAATTGCAGTGCTTATTCTTTGCTATGGATTGTCACCCCAAAAAGGTATGCTGAAGTCCTAACTCTCTAAACCTCAGAACAAAGATGTTGTAATGGAGCAAATGTCACTCCAATATGATAGATGTTCCCATACAAAGATGGTCGTTAAAGACAGACACGGAGAGAGATGTGTGGTGACGATGACAGAGATCGGAGCCATGCAGCTGCAGCCAAAGGATGCCATGGAGGATGTGGCAGCCAGAAGCTAGGAAGAAGCAAAGAAGGATCCTCTACAGGTTTCAGAGAGAGGATGGCCCTGAAGACATCCTGACTTCAGACTTTTCACCTTCAGACTTGAGAGAGTAGAAATATCTGTAGTTCTCAGCCCCCTGGTTCACGCTATTTTGTTACAGCAGGCCTAGGAAACTAATACACTCTTCCTGTGGGTGCATGGGGCATCTTCGTTGGGTGTGTTTCAAATGATGAGTGAAAAAAAAAGATTAATCCAACTTGTTTGCAGTGTAGTCATATATGGTGAAATATAGAAACAAAAGCAACATAGTTTTCTGGAAATTGCCTCTGTTGTTAGATTTTGACATTGATGCAGATAAATAAAACCAGAGTGATTCTACACTGGCTTGGAGAAGCAAACTGCCATTTATTTGTTTCTGTTTAAGGGAAAAAACAAAAACAAAACTAAGGTTATTTTCTTCTATGACATTTGTTCTAAAAAAATTGACATTATGAGATTACATTTTCGAGGGACCTGCGAGTAGGAATTACTAAATTCTAGCCTTTCTAGCAAGATGAACATCATTCTTCCGTGAGAAAAAGTTATGACACCTAATTGCGGAGAAAACTGATTTCTCGGATTTATCTGCAGATTATGCCAATCTAAAGTCAGCTCAGACAGGTAAATATTTAACACAATGTCACAGTCCTTACTAACACTAATGATACAGTCTTCATCTTTGACTTTAAACCTATTCCTTATTCTGTTCTCGGTTGTAGAGAAAATCTCTAAGAATCCCAAAGCAGGCTCTGGACATAGTCATTGAAATATATGCATTTAATAAATTGAAAATAGTGCATCGCATATTTGACTATCACATATACCTGCTTCCATGTGTCAACATGGCTCCAAGTATTACCCATCAAAAATGAAGCCTAGCAGCATTATGTAACCAAGCAGAGAAATACACAGCTATGCCAGCGGTGTCTACTTTTTCTCTCACTTTCACAAAGAAAATGCTTATACCTCCTGCTCATAATAGTCTATTTGGCCCAGAGCTCTGCTCTCTATCTTCCTCCCTCTGGCTCCAGGGTGGCTGGCTCCTGCAGACTCCATCACCTAATCCCCCAGCTCTCTTGTTTACCTAGAGCTTTGGTGACTGAGAAGCTCCAGGGCACCACAGGGCAGGAAGAGAGGGAATTCAAGTTCTTCCTTGCTGTGGCACCTTCCTTTGGTAGCTCGTGTATTCCTCATAGACTACAAAGCCCATGAGAAGCCCCGTCCCCTACGTCTTCATGGTGGATGGCTAACATGGACTAGGCTGATTAGAGAGCCCAGTTTATATAGTCAGGCACTCACTGGCTCCCACAGGCTTGTTTCATTCTGATACACTATCAGCCTGGTCCTTATTCACATTCAAGTACACAATCCCTGATGAAGATGATGCCGACGCTCTCACTCCAGCACACAGAATCATTCTTGGCCACCCATCCTACCGCAGAGTTCCAACATGAGGTCTCCTTTGTCTGGCTTAGGCTGTGGGGGCATCAGAAAGAGTTCACACCAAAGAGTAAGAAAAATATTGAGGCAACACAAATGTTTGATGACCAGCTATTTTCTATGATTTGGGCCTGCAGGACATGCAAAACTGAATGAGACACTATCTGTGGTTCTGGAGTTCAAAATCTAAACAGACTTTATATTCTTAGTTAATTCAATTTTAAAAAAGTATTGTTCTACCTTTGTCTTTGTGCAAAGGAGCTTCTTGTTGGAGGTCTTATGGGCTACAGGTCCTTGTACTTATTTTGTAAGCCCATTACTACGAATATCACTTTTGGAAAAACACACACAAATACTGTTTTGATATTTAATTAGCAGCTATTTTTAATAGAATCAAATAGAAAATAAAATGTTTCTTCTTTCTTCTAAGTCAACTTTGGATATTTCTCAGATCTGAAATAGTTTTGCCTTATAATTTGAAGAGTCTGTGTTAGGAATATATTTTACAAAAAAAGTATTCACTATTTACCATAATTTCTGTTCCACTGTAAGACATTTTTTAAAATTATATTTGTATTGATTTCAGAGAGGAAGAGAGGGGGAGAGAGAGAGATCGAAACATCAATGATAAGAATCACTGATCAGTTGCCTCATGTGCACCCCACACTGGGGATCAAGCCTGCAATCCAGGCATGTACCCTGACCACAGAATCTAACCGTGACCTCCTGGTTCATAGGTTGATGCTCAACCATGATCCATGCTGGCTGGGCTCTGTGAGACATTTTTTAATGATGGCACTTGGTTAATCCATGAAGCTATCAATCAGGACAGTGCTTGCCTATGGCAGGGTGGGTGAGGGAGATTGACAGGCAAAGGGCATAAGGGGGCTTTTTAGGGTGATTAAGTGATCTAAAACTTAATTTGAATGTTGATTACGTAGGCACATGCATCTGTGAGGATCCACAATCTATATCTGAGATTTGCATACTTTACTATAAGTACTGCTACTATAATATAATAAAATAACAAAAACAATGCCTTCTTTTCTACATAGATGAATACCATGTTTTGTTTTGTTTACTTATTTTTAAATATGTTTTATTGATTTTAGAAAGAGGAAGAAAGAGGCAGAGAGAGAGAGAGAAACATCAATGATGAGAATCATTGATTGGCTGCCTCTTTCACACCTGCTACTGGGATAGAACCTGCAACCCCAAGTATGTGCCCTGACCAGAAATAGAACTATGACCTCTTAATGCATGTGTGGATGCTCAACAATTGAGCCACACTGGCCAGGCAATACCATGTTTTTAAACAATGAAAATAATACTATCATCCATCCAAATATGTGGGCCTAGCATTAGTTACTTTATATAGAATCTCTAACAATTATTAATTACAATAGGTCTCTCTACCTGTTTTAAAAATAAAAATAATAGCCTAAGTTAAAAAAATAAAATACAAATGTTTTAGTACATATAGCTAAGTCAGGCATAAGGGAAAAGGTATGACTTTAACAGCAGTTAAGAAATGGCTTCCACTCATCTGTTTTAAGTAGTCACTTCAAAACAGCTCCACAATCTATCAAACTTTTAGATTTGTTCCTTCATTTCATATATAATATTTTCATAACTGGCCTGAGTAAGAAAAACTAGGGCTTTTTGAAGATGAAAAATTTCACTCTGCTTTAATAGAATCAGTTTTGTTAATATGCTAGTCAGCTTATCTTTGTTTCAAGGGATGCAAAATGTTCAAAATTTACTGATTTTTTTTTAACAGAGTGTTAAATTGTTCTTGTTTAAGAATCTCAGATAAAAAATATTCTAAGATTGACAACACTTGAAATCTGCATACTTTATTAGTTTATCAGATCCAAATATTTTATTTTCTGATCATTGTAAGACAGCAATTAAGATTTTGATGCATGTTCTGATTTCTGCCCTACCAACATTATGATGGGCCGTCACCATCAGGAGAAGAGCTATTCTTTCTCTGAGATCTGAATTAAGTCTTGGAGACACTAAGAAACCTCTCCAGCTGTAGTACTGATTCCTACCATGGATTATACATTGGCTGTGGCTTGTCTAGCCCACAAATAAGCTGGAACCTTCACTAAGGTGGCTTAGGAAGAACTTTCATGACATCTCCCTTTCCCGCCCTCTTTCCTACATCACACCTCCAGCTTCCCAGGAGGTTTGGGGCACAAGTTCCTATCCCGATGACCATGAAATCCTCCTTTTCTGGTTTAATGGTGCATTAAAACTGTATGCCAGGCCTCAGCACAGTAATCTATATATCGATCTAAAAGGCTAACATGCTAAGTGTCCCACCGTCCAGGTAATGACAACATGTAGCAAAGCCTGGCTTCCTCTCCTTAGCAACTAGCCTCCTTGCAGTTCCTTCAGCCCAGGAACATGACTTGCTTCATAGTCAGGTGCAAACTTTTACACTTTAACCAAATGTCTGTGAAGCATTTTCTGTGCCTGATCTCATTTGATCCTCACAGAAGTCCTGGAATAAGCAGATAAGAGACTTGGTGGAATCCTATTTTCTTTTCATTAACGGGAAAATGGAGATTTAGAAAACTCAGAAACTTGACCCAACTGAAAAGAAAAAAATGATGGACCTTGAAAATGACTTCAGGTTTTGTCACTGTGCAGATAGTCAAACTCTGCTGCAGTTCAATATTTTACCCTTTTTTTCTCCTTGCGTGATCTACAGTAATAACCTGCTTTGTGTTGATATTTACTGCTGTGTTGCTGACAATTACCTGAAAGAGAAGTTGGAGTGCTTCACGGGACTGGAAAAAGTTTAGCTAAATCAGGAAGCAGATTTAATTAAGCAAGTTTATTCTATACCTATTAAAGGCTAAGTTGACTCACGCATGCGCAATACATATAAAGCTCTCACTGGAGCCTATCACAAACATGCGTTTTGATCATTGTCGATCGTGAATTTGGTTGACACTTATATTATAAAAGGCAAATGGCAATATTAAAATATTTCTTCTAATTAATTTCCTTTCAATGTGCATGAATTTGTGCAACGGGCCACTAACTTTTACATAATACAAGATGGGGCAAGAGTTGGTTTACAGTTGTGAGTATGCAAAATGTAGAGATTAATCTTGTAATTAATGTATCCTTTTCCATGCAAACAACTGTAAACCTAATTTTGTCCAATCTGTTTTCATATTACATGCTTATATACTAAATGAAATAATAAATAAATATATAGAATCTTGCATACTGGCCATTTAGGTCCATTGATCCTTCAGAAGTTAAAAAAATATTCTAGTAACCAAACAGACCAGGCCTCTTAACTATTAGAGGAGCGTATAAAGTCCTCATTAGACAGTGCTTTGTTTGATGCCTCCCAACATTTCAAAAACATAAAAGATATAAAAACAATATAAATGGCATTAAATGCATTATTTCTAGGCGTTTTTGTTGTTGTTGCTGTTTGTTTTTTGTTTGTTTTTTGTGTTTTTTTTTAAGGCACACAAATAATTTTAAAATGCATTAATTTTAGAAAGTCACTTTAGGTTGTTAGATATAATTATTTTTAATGTAAGTTCTTTGAAGGCAGTAGTGATTTCTTATTCATCTTTGTTTATTACCTCTACATAATAGAATGTTTTATAAATAGTAGGTAATGTCACTTAAGTGAAATAAAATTAAATATAATTATTATTGCTGGCACTCATTATAAACAATAGAGTAATAGCCACTTATCCTTCTCAAAGCATTTTTGCATTCAGCATCTCATATGATGCATCTTTTAACTGATTTATTAAAAATAATTATGGGATGGTAATGCCATTCAGAATCACATCCACCTTATAGAACAAAGAACAAAACAGACATGCAGCTATATTACTGTATGGTGCAGTATGGCACATATGGAAAAGATATATTACTGTATGGTGCAGTATGGCACATATGGAAAAGATATATTACTGTATGGTGCAGTATGGCACATATGGAAAAGATATATTACTGTATGGTGCAGTATGGCACATACGGAAAAGATATAAAATCAAGTCTCCAGAAAAGGAAAAGGATGGGCTTCACAACGTACTTTCCGAATTGAGTCCTAAAACAGAGAATCAGAAAGTGGCTCTGGAAATAGAAATAGCATAAAAAGCAGCAGAACCCAGGCACTGAAAGGACTTGGACGCTAAGTGTGGTCCATAAAGGCTAAGAAGATGATGGGCTTTCTGAGACAGGTGGGGGAACTGACAGGAGCTGGGCCAGTAGGTGATGATCAGCTGAAGAAGAGCCCTTTATATCAACACAAGGATTGAAATTTCCCCTGGGGCCCACTGAGAGCCAACAGACAGGAAGGAATCACTGCAAACTAAAAATAATAATGATAATAAAATAATAATAAGTGAATTTTGCATAAATTGATCTATATGGCATTACAATTAGAATATTTTTCTTTTGTGACATCTTTAACTTGATGATTTTGTGAACTAACCAAAATTTTTGTTGAAGCATTTCCCAGGACTCTTCCTTCATCAGCTGGATAATCATTTTGTTTACATTACCTAGCCATACAAATTTGATTTACACATGAAAGCATTATTCCTCATAAAGTATATTCCCAAGTCTTTTTCATTACACTGAAAAGCTGTATTTTTGCTTAGATTTTTACCACTGAAGTAAATACAGTATCATAATTGTCCATTTATTAGATTTGTTACTATTTTCAGCTCAATGTTTTTTCAATAGGCTGTACATTAGTTTACTCAGGTCTAGATTTCAAGAAATGAAGATTTCTAGAATATGGCAGTGTAAATATTCTGTTTCTTTTTCTTTTTCAGTAGTGTAAATATTCTTTTAAAAGCACAGTGGCATTTTCTGATTTCATAAAAAAGAATTTATCATTGTGGAAGTATTCGGCTAATAGGTTTAGTAAGCTGCTTCAGGCATCTTGCTATTATTTTTATTCCTATTATATCAAAATCAACTTAGACTCTAGGAGAGCTACTGTCAATCTCTAGCATTTTTTCTTGTTTTCTAAAAACACTTGCTCCATATATTACAAATGAGGGGAATGCTAAATGCTTCTAATTGGAAAAAACAAAAAACAAAAACGAAAAAACTTTGCACACGTCCATTTAAGTTACTGACTAAAGAAACCTGAACAAGTTAGCTGACAGCAAGGACTCTGCCAGCTCTCTCTTGAAATGATGTTTTAAGAGGACTCGCTGTTCCTAAGTGAACACTCATTTTCCCCCATCATAAACCTTGCTTTAATAGGACCACATTATAATAACTTCATATATTTCCTTAACTCAAAAGTTCTTTAAAGACTTTTTTCAAATATTGATTCGTATATCCTCTAACTACACGCTGAAATACCACCGCTTCAGCATTTCCTGCCAAGTAACTTGTTCCCAAGTCTATAACAAAGCAAACTGAAGCTACTGTCCTCTGACCTCAATGCACTCCACCACAATATTTAATTAAGAGTTCATCCATGATTGTGTATCCTCTTCCACTATCAATGTCTATCTCGCCTTTAGCATTTTTTGCTTTACTTTTATCTATTAAGATACACAGGTTCTTATACTATACCTATGATATATTGAGGTAAAAACAATTCAGAAATCTGGATGTCTGGGCAAAAGTCATTTTGGAGGTCTTACAATATGCAGTTTTCAAAAAGAGCTTATCAGGACATTTTAAAGCACTGGCGGTGAATGCCATCACCTGGGGGCTGGTACGGGAATGGGTTTCTCTCTCAGGCTGTCGAATTCTAGGCCATGCCCTTTCCTATTGTTTTACTCTGCCCTTCCCTGGCCAGCTGCCAGTGGTGCCAGTTATTAGTGGCTCAGAGCTCCTGTTCTCCTACTTATAAAGTGGAGATAAAATGGTACAACTCAGGTCTGCGGGATGATTATCTGACAGTGGGCCACACAGAGTTTAATAAATGTAACTACTCAATGGAAAGGCATCTGAGAAACAATAAATACGGATTTAATCGTGTATCTTTGATAATGTGGCTCCTTAAAGCACTGGCTTGGCCTTAACATTGTCCAATAGTAACCTCAAGCATTGTCCAATAATAACCTCAAAACCGATGTTGCTAGCTAGCTTTGTCACCTGGCAGGAATGCATTCCCTCGTGATATGTATGAAAGTGATTTTATCTTGACAGGAGGACATGTGAAAGTTACAGTCCATTTTATGCCTTAAATTTAGTTCAAATCAACAAATACTCCCAAGCTTTAAAGGTCCCAGTGGGTGTGCTGTAGACATACAAGGAGGGAGAAGACAATTCCCTGTTTAAAGAATGTTACAGTCTGGTGCCATAGAAACACACATGCATAAATCAAGAGTTGGCTGTAATTCTCTATGCAAAGAACGGGCTGACTCATTCAGACTGAGAAAAAGCAAGGAGGGATCCAGAAAGAGATGGCATTAAAGTTAGACTAACCCATGAACAGGTAAAAACGAACAATGACAGGCACAATGACAGGGAGGATCATGTATTTTCAGTTGAAGAAATCATTAGGCTCAAAGGCAGATAGGCAAGCAGGAATATTCAAGAATTTGCATCAATTGGTGGTGCACTTAATTGCAAAGTTGCAATGTGTGCATTTGAAAACATGGGATTTCATGTCAATATTTTGCCTCAAGAAAAGATGCCAATGAACTGAGGCATATTTTCCTGAATAAAATTTTGTTTTTATTATTTTAAAATTTGCTTAACAAAATAAACAAAATGCTGTATACTCTTTTTCTAATATATTTTTATTTATTTCAGAGAGGAAGAGAGAGGTAGAGGGAGGGGAGATAGAAACATCCATGATGAGAGAGAATCATGGATTAGCTACTTCCTGCACGCCCCCCACTGGGGATCAAGCCCACGACCCAGGCATGTGGTCGTGGAATCAAACCATGACCTCCTGGTTCATAGGTCAATGCTCAACCACTGAGCCACACCAGATGGATAAGCTATAAACTATTTTATTATAGCTCCCATATTTCTCAAAGTTATTTATTATTTGCCAATGACAAAGGACTGCCTAGCCTTTTGAAATGTAATTATTTAGAAACAATTAAGCTGTTTCAAAGCCAGAAGCATCAAAGTACATAACATACACACATTTTTCGCTTCAAGTTCCCAGTGGGAACTGTAGCTGTTTATGATTTTGTGGCTTAGTGCCCAAAGCAATTTTATTAGTCAAATGAAGCTCACACATTTTCATCTTTAATGGAGGGCAATCGGCTTCCTGCTGGTCATTTACAGTTTCCTCTGGTAATGAGGGACCTAGTAAAGGGGAGGCTGCCCAAGGCTGCGGCCCAGCTGGTCACCGACAAGCTGAAGTGGGAGGGACATTTAGACCGTCACTTCAGTCATGTGTGTGTCCACACTACCAGTAAAACACTATGTCAGATTAGATCATGAGAACTCTTACCTGAAATAGCCACCAACTGCCAGCACATGATGCCAAGTGGCTATTTCTATAAGAAGTAAGGCTGAAGGCCTTATATTTACTTGTTTTGCTTTATTCAGAGCTTCATCACAGAGAGAAGTCTGTGTAATAGTGACTCCTATTAGAACGAAGGGCAAAGGACACCCTGGAGAGCACACCTTATGTTCCTCTCTAAACAGGTCGCCCCGTTACCCGGCTTTTATGGAATGCCTCCTGGCTTTTCTCCATAAAGCCAGGTGGTTCTCTAGACACCAAATAGGTGTCTGAATGCGGTAATGAGCCCACAGTATTTCCATTCCTTGCCTGGCTTTTGTTCACCATTGATTCTATGAGAATTGACTATGTTGTTGCATGTAGCCGTACTTGTTCAGTTCCTTTGCTGATTATTATTCTAAAATAATAATATTCCACTGCATCATTGATGGACACTTTAATTTAGGCTGATTACACATGTAGCTACAATTGGAAAGCTCATTTATGAACTTCGGTGTTTGCATACGTGAACTGCTATTGGCTCTACATTGAGATGCATGATTTGGGCTCTTAGGACACGTGAGTTTCCACTACAGTAAAAGGTGCTAAACTTTTTTCACATCCCACTAGTTTGCTGGGCTCCCAATGCTCACGTCCTCACCAACAGCTGACATTCACCGAAGTTTATTTCACCCATTCTGATAGTGTTGCAGAGGCAGCTCACTATAAAGATTCAATTTCCTTCTTACTAACAAAGCGGAGCATATTTTCATGTGCTTGGTGGCTACTTGGATACCCTGGTTTTGTAAAGTAGCCATTATGTCTCTAACCCATTTTTCTGTTTTATTTTTTCTTAATGGAAATGTATAGCAGTAGTTTATGCATCATGAATGTATGCATGGTAAGTATATTTTTTCCACTTCTTGGCTTTCCTTTCCATTCCTTTAGGCATTCCCTTAAAGAAAATAAGTCCTTAATTTCAAAATAATGCAATGTATCCACCTTAAACCTCCTAGAAAGAGTTTTCTAGATCCTATTTAAGAAGTCCTTCCATAGGCAGAGGTCCTGAAAATACTCTCCAATACATTGTATGCAAAATATTAAATTGAATGATATATAAAAAGCACTGTATTCAGAGCTCACCATATGTTACCAAGGATATAATCATATGATGGTTCCCAGTATTATTCTCATTTGAATAATATATTGAAGAGCAGTGAGTGAATATAAAAATCTTTTCACATTTCTCCCTAAATTCATAATAACATATAACAAATTTTTGTATGAATGATTTTTGTAAAAGGTTTCAATACTTTGTTTCTGAACTATCAGCTTTTACTTAATCTAGGATTAATGAGAATTAATTCATTTGCCAGCTGATGAATTAGTTCATCCTGCACAGTTAATACCCTGTTTCCCCGCAAGTAAGACAGTGTCTTATATTAATTTTTGCTCCCAAAGATGCGCTAGGTCTTATTTTCAGGGGATGTCTTATTTTTCCATGAAGAAGAATATGGTATACATTTATTGTTAAATGAAAATAAAGGAAATTTATTACCTATATACAGTATGGTAGTAAGGTAGTTAACACAAACCAGACAAACTGTGAATCCTACAGTATCAAGAATTTACTCATTTATTCAATGACAATCATGTCATCATCTTCTGGAACATCATCATAACAATCCAATTCCTGAATTTCCTGGTGAATTTCTTGTGACTCCATTTCTTTCAGAATCAGTGGACCAAATCTCTCATGTTTAGCCTAGGGGGGGCCTTATTTTCAGGGGGATGCCTTATATTTCACTCATAAGGAAACCTGCAAGTAGGTCTTATTTTCGGAGGATGTTTTATTTTTTGGGAAACATGGTAAAATGACTGGATTATGTAATTGACAAAGGAGATGAGATTTGGTTCTGAACGCAGCTTGGTCCAGGAGTGCCAGTGGCACCGGGACAGTCTCTGCTTTCCCTCTACAGCCCCAAGGCAGCTCCGGGATGCCCTGAAGCTACCCGGTCCCTGTCTCAGTTCCGCTGCTGTAACCAAGCACCACAAACCACATAGCTCACAAGCAACGGGAACTTGTTTTCACAGCCCTAGAGCCTGAAATTGAAGATCCGATGAGCTCTCTTCCGGCTGCCAATGGCCCACTTCTCCTAGTATCTCCATGTGGTGGAGATCAGAGAGGGGAAGGAGTCTTCTCTCCTGTCTCTTACAAGGACCCAAATCCCATTCATGAGTGCTTTGCTCTCTGACCAACCACATCTCATCCTAATCGCCTCCCAAAGGCCCTACCTCCTAAGATAAATGGATCTATTCCCCTTCAAACAGAGTAGTTTGTCAGTACTTGGGTAATTTGAATTAAAAAAAGATTAAATGCTGTTTTAAAATGCCTATTAATTCTATAATAATTTCCCTCTATCGAATCACTAACAGAATGGTTAGTAATACAGAGTATACTGATAAGAAGAGTCCCTTTGGAAACTGCATATTTGTTGGCTATATACCTATCTGAGTATCTTCTTATGATCTGTGTCAAATATCAAAAAATTTAGGCTACATGACAGATGCATCTCTGAAACTTCTTTTCAGTAAAACACAAACAAATGCATTAAAATCACATCTAACTTTTTATGGTGCAATTGTGAATTAGGTCCTTCTTTTATTGGTAATTAGGATGTAGAACAGATGGTGTAGACTTTGGCAAAAAAGTGATGATCTCTTCAAACTAGCATGTTGTCAATAATTATTCACAAAATAAAGATCTATTCCCTTCATCAAGAGTCTGTTCCCACCTGTGGCCTATGCGCTGCTGGCTATTAGAATACCTCTCTGACTCATCTGAACTTTCCCACTGTGCGGAGAGAGGGAGTAAGGGGGATGAGGGATATATTTACATGCATGGAAAGTGTGAGCTGTTTAGCAAGTATATGAGTACTACATAAAGGAACTAAATGTGTATTAGTTGGCACATTTAAGGCTGGTAATTTTTTTTTGCACCCAAAAAAAGCAATAAGATGCAAGCTAGTGTGGCTCAGTGGTTAAGTCTTGACCTATTAATCAAGGTTTGATTCTTGGTCAGGACACATGCCTAGGTTGTGGGATTGATCCCCAGTGTGGATCACCAAGTACTCAGGAGGCAGGTCTCTCTCATTATTAATGTTTCTCTCTCTTTCTCTTTCTTTCCCTTCCTCTCTAAAATCAATAAAAGATATATTTTAAAAAGCAATAAGAGTCATCTTCACATTTAAAGCAGCTAAAATCTTTCTATCAAGGAAACTGCTAAAAAAAAAAGGATAGTTCTAGTCTTTAAGAGATGCACAGATTAAGTGAAGAAGACACAGATATGCTGAAGACAATCAATTCCCTTTTTGTTGGACAGCCATTGCTACACTGTTATAATTTATCGAACAGCTGACAAATTGTTCAACTCTTTTGTGTATACAATTACACTGTAACTTTCAATGTGTTAAAACAATGTATTGCGATTTGAAAATTCTTCATCAAATTTCACAGGAAAGGTAGTAACTAGCTAGTGTTGTCCAATGTGACATCCTCCAACTTCTCACCAAGTTACCCAACGAATAACAGAAAAAGTGTGAAATTGTACCCGATACATAAAATATTAACCAACAATCTGCTAGACATCAAGAGAAATTCTGACTAATAAGTGATTAAATTGAATTCTATAGCAGGATAACAAGGCCAGTTAGAAAACTAAAGAAATGTTCAACCACACTCAGTGAGCTTTCCTACTTTGGAAATCTAGAATATTCGCCATACCCCTAAGGCATGGACCCATCTTCCAGATTTCCATCTCAAGTCTGTCATTAAGATCTGTCCTCCATTGATCAGACCATCAAACCTCAGAGGAAGGTAGGGGAGGGTGGGAGTTAGGGGGAGAGATCAACCAAAGGACTTGTACGCATGCATATAAGCCTAATGGACACAGACAACAGGGGGGTGAGGCCATGAGTGGAGGGGATGAGGGGTAATGGGGGAATAAGGACACATATGTAACACCTTAATCAATAAAGAAATTTAAAAAATAAAGATCTGTCCTCTACAGCTATTTGTGACATTATAATTCTCAATAATACGATATGACCTTGGTTGGAATTAGATAGCTATTGGCACATTGAAGCACTGGAGATGAAATAGGTAGTTGGAAACACGGAAGAAAAGTCTTGGAAGCTGTGGATTTTAGAAATTCTATCCGTATTTCATCTTTCTTCAAGGATGAAATCTTTAAACTTGGGAGTACCTATATTTATAAACAAGTTAAGTTCCAAAACCTGGTCATAAATACCCTTATTGATAAAGTTCCAAGGTGTTTTTTATAAGAATATTTATTGAAATTTCTCAAATATAATAATTGTTAATGTCATTTGTTGATGACAGAAAAAATTAATTGCAAGCTAGTGTGGCAGCCGTTCAATGATTCTCTCTCATTATTAATGTTTCTCTCTCTTTCTCTTTCTTTCCCTTCTTCTCTAAAATCAATGGAGATCCAATGGCCCACTTCTCCTTGTATCTCCATGTGGTGGAGATCAGAGAGGGGAAAGAGTCTTCTGGCTTTTATAGCATTTGTGAGTATTTGGAGGTTGATAAAAAAAAAAGAACTTTAAGTTAATCTGAAATAAACTATTCATCTTCAGATTGTCAGTCAGAGAAAACATAATTGTAATTTTCCCCAGAAAATTTTCTAGGGGAAAATTACAATTATGTCAGACAATGGATGCTAACTAAAGTTATTGTATCGGTCATATATTATATATGTATATAAATATATATATATATTTATATATATATGCACATACATACATATTATGTTTTAAAGCTTCAAGTTATACAATGTTATATGTCCATTATACCTCAATGTGACGATTAAATGGACAAATACTTGTATCAGTGTTTGATTATGGTCTACACTCAGACATATTATAAAAGCACTATTTATATCATCAATTATGTCTGAGGATAGAATACCAAAATAAAGAACTAAATAGATAGATAAATGATAGACAGACAAATAGATAGATGATAGGTAGACCCCAAAAATCTAGCTAACACATACAGTTTCCGGGTAAGCTACTGAATGATATTTTGTAACAGGGGAGTAAATCAATAAGAGCACAGGAGGGATCTAACATGAGCAGAACAGCCATCCATTCTGGTGCATTTCTGAAACAATTTCATTAAAGGGGGAATATACTGGTGAGGCTTACCGGAATGCTGAATCTAAGTGGAGAATAAAGCAATCATTTGCTTTTGCTTGGTGCTCTCGGGGCTTTAAGAAATAATTGAATAAATGGAGCTGATACTTTTAAAATAAAATGCTGATTATGTGGTGTTTACTGTAGGTAGTGTAAGTGTTTTCAAATACGTAATAAGGATAAATGAATTCATTAAATCAAGACCAATGATTTTTAGGATATATTATAGATTTACACAACTCTTCCTCTTACAGTTAAATAGGATCATTAATATTGTAAAAAAAGAATGTCAAAATTAATACAATGTCATGTAAATTTATATTGACTGCCAAACTACATTTAAAACATTTTATTGCTATTTGAGTACAATTTTAAAAGACAATTTGGTCCATTTTAAAAATTACCTTTTGAGTAAATAATTGAGTTTCTCCGTAACCTACTCTTGAACGGAGGCCATTGTCCAGCCATGACTGGAAGCAATCTCCCTTGGTAACGGGAACCATCCTTCATCTTCCTCCCCACTGAAGATTTATATAAAAACTTTTTTTCCTGAGTTTCTTTCCTGCAACAGCTGTGCCTTCTCCTCAAAACACCCCATGGGAGTGTTGTTAGCATAACTACCTACACTCTGTCGCACTGCATTCCTTTCATGGCTACTTACAACACAGGCTGAGGATCTGCTTTGTCTCAGACTATACAAATGAAGACTAAACTAGGTGCGGAATGAACATTTACACCCTCATCCTAAGAAAAAGTGGTGGGAGTGAGTCAATGCAGATAAACGGAGACATCTAGGCAAGGACTACTAAGGCTTGAATTGCAGAGGAATTTAGAAGATAAAATTTTGTAAATAGGCAGAGGGGAACTAAAGGAGGTTTAAATGAAGAATAGAGATGATGATGAAAATAATAAAGCATAGTTTGCAAATCCATCAGCACTCAGGTATAAAAGATCTTCAAAGTAATTGCATATTAATTCGATAGTTTTTCAGAATATTTAAATTTCATGCAAATATGATAAAGGAAATATTTTGCTTTCATTATAGAATACTTTTCTTTTTAATCTCCTTCAAAATCAGGCCAACATTTCATTTAAAATTAGTTTTAAATTTTCTCCCATGTTAGTAGGCACAATAAATTATATATTTATTCTACTAATCATTTCTTGAGGTATGGTTAGGAAAATATGTTTATTACACCTGATTCATTATCTTAACTGTATTTATTGAGGTTATTAATTTTATATTATATTTCTAGCTCTGCTTTGCAAATATAATTTTTTTTCCTGAGAGAAAATTTCACCAGGAATGGCGTATTTGAAAAGCCAATTTTTCATATACTTTCTCATACACTCATTAAATGACAACAGAGTAATTATGACTCCACTCTTTTGTTGAAATTGGATGGGGGAAGAGGATGTGCTGTTATATAGAAACTCTCAATGTAAATTATGAATTATCTTTTGCTAAGGTACAGACTTTGATACAGATTTAGAAACGATAGAAACTGTAATCAGTAGAAAGGATAAGATGATATAGTAGTGAACTTGCACATTGGGGGTACAAACCGTTGTTCCTTCTAAACATCATTCATTAGTGGTATTTTCATACATAGTCACCAACACATTATCTATGCATTCATTTACATGCTCATCTGTGAAAGGTTCTGTTCTGGATTTTCTGTCTAGGACAGTCCATGAAAGCTTCTGTCCATGAGTAAGAGCGTAACAAAGAGCCCATAACATCTACGAAATAGCAGTCTAATTAACTCATATATTGGCTTGTTCCAGGAGGACATGTAGGGTGAAAATTAGATGAATCGGAGTAATTATTCACACACATGGAAATAATACTTTCTGGACAAAGACCCTGAGACAGACTGTAGAAAGAGAATGAATGGAACTTAGGATTTGTGAATAGTATGAACCCTTTTCTCATTAAGACTTACAAAGTATTGTGGGATAAAGTTTTGTTTTACAACGTTCGAACTAGCTCTCTTTTCTTTCATTTATTTCCTCAGTAAAGCCTTTTTGAAACTTTTTGACAATTTCTCCATTTTCTCTAAAGGAGTTGGGGAGGGGGCGAAAAGGAGACATTTCCGTTCATGCCCACGCCTGAAGATAAAGGCTTAAATATCAGAGCCCTCCTCTTTGGAGTCTTGAGAGACTGGAAGAGCAACAGGCTTTGTGGTGGGGACCACTGCGCTTCCCCGAGCTCTACTGCCCAGTCACGGAGGATAGCTGAGGTGGGAGTGGGAATACCATTTCTTCCTTTGCTCCGGAGGTTTCGGTGAGCCATCTATACGCTAACCCTAGTCACAATATTTACTAAATTTAGGTAAATCTTAAACTTTTTAATTCACAATCTCATTCACACAACTACTGGAAAGATAGTATGTTTCTTGAGTTTGACATATTAAAAAGCTCGGTTTTAGATGCATAAGTAACTTGTGCAAAATAATAAGGGACACTGAGGTCTGATTGTCTATCTGCAAGGCATATGTTGGTCTATGTCTAGTCATTATGTCAATTGAAAAATGCCTTACAATTCCTATAGCTTTAATTCCAACTGCTCTTTTTAATCAATTACTTTTTATAAGCACATTTTATACCTCCAAAATGTCTAAAAAAGTAACATTTAATATATGCCATTCAAAATAACTCTGTATGTAAGCTTATAATTAAATGCAAAAATAATTGTAGTTTAAGGATTAAGTTTTAAACTAATGTCAAAATAACTCATCAATTAAAGTATGTGTCAAAACTTCCAGAGTATTGATTCCCTGCAGAATTTATTATGTTTTGTAAATTAACTCAAAAAGATATCTGTCTCCTCAAATTTCTTCTCAGTGGCTCAATGGGATCACTTTCTGGATAAATAGCAACTATTCCTATTATTTATTCCAAATAAATATCGTTTCTGGTGATTTGGTCAATGACTTTAGAAAAATTTAAAGATTACTTCTCTAAAAGCAAATTAAATTTCCATACTAGCCTATAAAATACTCTGAAAAGTTTGGCATTATAATTTAAACATTTCTACACAATTGGAACTGTGTTTAATTACGCGTTTATTTTCTAAACTAATTGCTATAAAAAAAAAAAAAACAATACACACACAAAAAACAACGATGCCAACTTGAGAGTTTTGAGGGCCATAATGGAGTATCTCAGCACTTGAACTGAAGTCATAATATAAGTTGACTAATGGGAAATAAAGAGCTAGAGGGCCCTTCGTTCACTCACTTGAGAAATCAGTTTGATATGGTCATGGACCAGAATTTTTATTAGTCCCTGAGGATGTGCAGATAAACTGCACAATTCTGGAGCTCAAGAAACTGGCAATCTAACGAATATAAAATAAGTCAATAACTATAATGAGCTTAAGTTATAAATTTAAAGTACTTAAACTTAAATTATTAAAATAGAAAACAGCAACAATGTTCCTGGTGGATCCAACAACATTGGCCCCCTAACAGAAGCCAAAGGGGAACACTTGGAGGAGTAGGGGCTGGTTGTGGCCGAAAGGGACGTGGCTTGCTCTCCCTCAGGTGTTTCTGGAGACTATCTAGGAATGCCAGTGAAGCTGAATCCACCTCATGAAATCACACATGTGGGGAGCTCAGAAACCACACCCCACTGGAGGCCACTGCCATGGAGTGATGCTGATGGAAACAAATCAACACCGGCCTGGGGACTTGTCCCACCGTGGGAGTTGGTCCACATTCCTAAGAAAATTCCAGGTCTCCATAGCCCTCCTCTGGTCCCATTCCCAGAGGGTCTAGACTAGAGGCCTGCAACCAGGATGAGAAAGACCAGACCATGGTTTCTCCTCAGTTTTAAGTCTTATCACACCTCTCTTTCCCCACAGAGGATGAGAGAGAAAATGCAAAGGAGGAATGGTAGAGAAAGGAAAACTGTTCAACAGGATATTAGAATCTCAAAAAGATACTAAATGCTGAATTAAATGTTAATAAGTAAAAGTAGGGAATTTAAGGGCAGGTGTACTTGGCAGAGGGGAGGTAAAGACATTGTTTAGGAAGATAAAAGGCATAAAGCCAAAACCTCATATGCTAGTTATTAAATGAACTGTGGCTCTACAGTAAATGCTTATATGTTCGTGAAAAATACTCTGGCAGGTTACACACTTAATGGTTACCAGTGCTTGTTTATCTCTAGAAAGCAAGATTGCAGAAGGCAGTATTACAAAGTGTAACATATTTTCAGGTTGTAATAGTATGGTATTTTTAAATCTTTTTGTAACACAAATTAAAATATATTAATTTTACAATTGCAGATTGATGGAAAAATCACAAATTCAACTGCATAACACTCAATAATATAAGAAAATAACAGAAAAAACCTGCGTCCTGTTTTTCAGAAACAGTTGGGTGCCTTTACACTGACGCATTCCTGAGTGCATTAAAAGGGGGATGAGACTACAAATGGAAAGTAGTGGAGACTCAGCAAATGCATCTTGGTCTGTAGTTTGCAAAGAATAAGAATGTTGGGAAATTACCTCCATGTCCTGAATGGCGGCTTCTCAACCATAGGTGAAAATGAGAGAGAGAAAAATGCCGGCATGGCTCTCTGAACCAGGCGGGCTCGGTTCAATTCCTGGCCAGGGCATAGGCCTGGGTTGCTGGCTCCATCCCCAGTAGGGGGCTTTCAGAAGGCAGCTGATCTATGATTCTCTCTCATCACTGATGTTTCTCTCTCTCTCCTCTCCCTTCCTCTTGGAAATTAATAATGATATATTTAAAATAATAATAATACCTTAATACAACTTTGGGTGGTACATTCAATTTTCTTTCCATGTAAATTCTTAACAGTACCATCGGTGATAGCAAATTCTAACTGGTCTGGGTTCCACAGCCCCTGTCAGCCTCCCTCTACACTTGGATGGCCCTACTGGCATGAGGTGAAATGACTGATGACTAGTTGTCAACAGAGACAGAGATGAGAGGGGGGTCTATGAATCCAGTACCATGTGGTAGGTCTAGCAAGCCCAAATGTTAGATACAAAGCATTAAGTGTCCTGAAATCATGTGACTAATTCTAAAATATAATGGTACGTGGATGTCAATTGCTCACATTTTATTACTAAGGCGGTTCTCTATTTACCGTCAGCTGCTCAAATCTCTGTTTCCAATTACGGCTGCATGGAAATGTTTAGAGGCTATCGCACTTGATAAATAGATGCTGCTTTCGTTATTGTCTCCTTCTACCATCAATTCCAAAGCACCAATCTGAACCACATAAAACCCACCACGGGCTGTGAACAGGCTTTCCGAGTGAGTGGCACACTCAGTGGAATGGAAAGGGTGCCTCCTAACTGTCTTGGCAAGAGGACTGTCTTTCCTGCTGCTGTGCTTCCCTCTCCTCCTGTTCCTTATTCTGTGGACTCACTGGGCTGAACTGCAGTGACAGCTCTTGGACCCGGCCTGGCGTCTGCATAGCTTCTTGGTGCTTGCTGCCCCCTGGCCTCTCTTTCCCTTCTCACACACATTAAAGACACAGGGGTCCTGTTTTTCTTTGTCTTCAGTTTCTTTGGGATACAGTCCAGTTCCCCCTCGGCTCGCCTTGAGCTTATTGCTGTGGCTTCCTTTAAAAATGCCAGCCAACTCATTCTTATTCCATTCTTGCAAGGTTTCAGTTCTCACTTCAACCAAATGCCATTGAAAAGATTAAGGGATTAATGCAAATGTATCCTTAGATCATAATGGAACTGAAATGTAAAGAATGGCTTTTCTTTTACATCTTTTGCTGTTTTTAAAAACATCTCAACCCAACCCGAACGTGTTTTGCATCGCTTCCGTTTGAAAGACAGCATGGCTCTGGTTCAAGGGTCCAACATGTTGCATTAAAATATTCTGCTCCACCCAACTACCACAGACTTTAAAACGGAAAATTACTTCACAATATTTTTACTTCTTAATAATAATATTGTAGTCTTAATAAGACTACAGCTTACCAGTTCCATCATTGACATAATATAATAGAATATCCTAATAAAGTGTGGTTTCTGGGAAAAACCATATTTCAATGCTATAGTTCTTTTAATTTAATTTTCTTTCTTTTTTGCGGGGGGATGGAGGGTGGTTATATTTACACCATGGAGCTGTATCAGCTGTATAAAAGAAGGATCTCTAACCCTTTGAGACAGGATGGAGGACTGGAGAGTATCATGCTAAGCAAAATAAACCAGTCAGAGATAGACAAATACCTTATGCTCTTACTTGTATGTGGAATCTAATGAACAAAATAAACTGATACACAAAATAGAACCAGAGACATTGAAGCATGCAACAGACTAAAGTATTTTAGAGAGAATGGGAGAGATTAACCACAGAACTTACATGCATATGTGCATAACCCATGGACAGAAAATAGTGTGCTGAAGGCCCGGGGAAGGGGCTGGAGTAGGGTGGAGGGGGTCAAGGGGGAAAAAGGGAACAACTGTAACAAAGTTGTTGTTTTTTTAAATCACTTAATGTTATTTTTAATGTCCTTTCCTGATCACCTGATATGTGGAACAGGAGAGATAATGCTCCGCCTGCCTATTTTATCTAAATAAAAATGGGTTTACGTCCTAGGGATGTAAACAAACATAATTATATTTACATTTTATTCAATTGGGAAGCTTGTTTTCCTCTCACTGGATGAAACTTGCCTGGCTCTGCAGCTTCCCTGCTGTATCTCACATAACAGATAGTTCTAGATTTATCTCAACTTATAAAGCAGGGTCTCAGCTTAGGGGTTAGTTTTCAGTGTAAGATATGAAATAATATTTCAATATTCATTCAAAGTATGCCAAAAGCTCCTTTATACACACAGAGAGAAAAAAAAACACATAAAGAGTGCCCCTTACAAAATCTTTTCCTTCTCCAGTTCTTATACCTTTTGTATGCTCTTGCCTAAGGGGTTCCTGAGACTCTTGGATCTAAATCTTTTTTTATTTCCTTGGTAATACTGACCTGGTGCCTCCTGTGACAACTACTGCTTCTTGGTGCCTACACTGAAATTCCAATTTTGACATCTCTTACACTGACATTTTTAATGGCTCAGAAAAATTCCTTTACCTGTGAGTGGGCAATTTTATATTTGAAATATCAAGAGAAACTTTCCACAATGCACAAAGTTATAACTCATGTCAACTTAGCAGAAAAGTTGATTGCCTTGTACAAGAAAATCTAAATATGAACTCCTGCATGGGTTGTCCAGGGTTACAATAGCCTCACACACAAAGATCGAAGTTACGTATCTGGCACAAAAATAGGATTTCAAGAGGAAGTAACCTATTCAAAAGTTGGGACAGATAAATCCATGTGCATGGTTTCTGATATTTTTATATTAAGTGAAAACTCCTTAGAAAAATTGGTAGAGTGCTTGAACATATAAATTAGTTAAAATATCCTCAAAACAATCACAAATGCTAGGTGAACCACACCTATCCTATATAATAAAAGGCTAATATGCAAATTGCCCCCTCAGGATTTCAACCAACCAGGAGTTCAACCACTTGCTATGATGTGCTCTGACCACCAGGGGTAAGTGAAAAATGAAGGAAAGCCCCAGGTATCTGCCAGTAGCCAGGAGAAGGAAGGCCCTGATTGGCCAATTGCTGGCCAGGCATAGGGACCCTAATTGCGCATAAATTTCATGCACTGGGCCTCTAATTAATTATAATGGTATTAGGGGCCCGGTGCATAAAGATTCGTGCATGAGGGGTGGGTCTTCTCCAATCTGGGAGCCCTCAAGGGAACTCTCTGCCCTCCAGAAGTTTCTGTCTGTTTTTGCAATCATATGAGCAAACTGTCTGAGACCCCAGCCCAGTTTGGTTTGTTGCTCACGGAATAATAGAGGCGTTTTCTTTGCTTTGCTTCATTGGTGGAGATTTCCTGGAAGTTTTAGGACATCTTCCTTTAATTTTTCCCAGGCACTCTGATTTTACTTACGTCTCCCGCCTCTGCTTTCCCCCTCCCCCACCGCAACAGTCCCTGTTCCAGGCTCACTCTGCTCTCGTGCCTAGGAGATCCGTCTGCCACCAGAACTAGGATTCCCAAAATTCCTGGCCCTCCCACATTCTTGGTTTTCCCTTCCTGCTCTGTCTCAGTCCCATGGTCTCCAGCTCTGTCAAGTCCTCCAAGCCACCAGCTCTCTCTCTCTCTGCTCTCTATCTGGCAGCTTGGGGAGCTAAGTTCCCCAAGCCACTGCACTCTCTGCCAGCTCTTCTGCTCTGCTCATCACCCTGCACCTATGTATGCAAATTAACCTGCCATCTGTTGTGTTAATTTGCATAATCACTCCTGATTGGCTGGTGAGCTTAGCAGAGGTACGGTCAATTTACATGTTTCTTTTTTATTATATAGGATTATGTAGGATGATTACCAACCAACCTTTTGAACTTTAAGTTCAGATAAAATAAAAAACAAATAATACAACCCCCCCAAAAAAATTAAGAATCAATGTTGATCCTGTAAAGAATCAATAAATTTCCCCTTATGAGGAAGATTTAGCAATCAGACACTAAAAAGTTTAGTAATGAAAAATTTCTTATCAAGGGAGTACATAGATCAGTCCCATTGAACCAAGGTATCTGTTTCAGACATAAAATAAAGAGGGTAAAAATTACCACTGTTACTGAAGCTGTGAAATGTTAGACACTTGATAACTTAATACGTTAAGGTACTAATGACAGAATGAAATAATCTTATCTAATATGCAAATTGACCATCACACCATAACAAGATTGCTGTACCCATAGCGGAGGCAGGGATTCTATAACACAGGATGGCTGCACCCACAGTGGAGGCTGAGTTTTTGTAATGAGCCTTAATGAGCAATCAGCAGGGACCTGAGACTGCGTGGCACTGGGCTGGGGCAGGGGGCCTGAAGCTGTGTCCCCGCTGCCTAAAGGGGCTTGACAGGGGATCATAGGCTGTGTCTTCTGCCCAGGTGCCAGGCCAGGGGACCTCAGGCCACACCCCCACGCTGGTGCCAGGTCAGGCTACCTGAGACCATGCACCCCACCCAGCCGGACTTAACAGGGGCTGGGGGGCCAGTAGAGTCTGGATCCAGTCCAATGTGGGTGGGGCTGGCTGGGTCTGGGTCTTGCACAATTTCAAGGTACACATGGGACTTGACTCTGGTTCCTCTGCACGCCCCGGACTCTAACAGAAAGAATATTTTCATATTCATTTTACTAATTTTCTTTAATCTCTGACACTTCTATTACAGAGAAAGGGCAAATAGCAATATTAAAATATTTCCTCTAATTAATTCCCCTTTGATGTGCACGGATTTCATGCACCAGGCCACTAGTTTTTAATAAATGAGTTTGTTTTAGCCAGGGTTTTTTGGGTTGAAGGAAAAAGTAGTTACATTTAAAAAGGGGCAGCAGTGTGTTTTCCGAAAGACAAAGAAAGGCTCATGGAACCCAAAGAACAAAAATAAGTTCCGGCTTCGATCAAATGCTTTGGGATTGAGGACTGGCAAGTCTGGCCCTGGGAGCTACACAATCAGTGTGATTTTTTTTGTCTTATCAGGTGAGCAGCATTCCCCTTGCTTATCTGATCAACTGCTTTCTTTTTCCTTTGCATGTGGACTACTACAACCTGTAGAGCTAACACTAAATGGCTGTGCTTTTGCTGAGAGTTGATTATATTGGTCACTTGTCTCTATTGTAAACTAGATGCTGGGTTTATCCTAGCCCCTCTGGTCCAATCTGCTGCTGCTGAGGAGACACGGGCTTTGTATATCAATACTTATGGTTTTCCCTTCTAGGAACTGGTCTATTACTGGTTTGGCTTTGAGCCAAGGGATACAGAAGTGCCCTGTCAGTTGTTATACTGTTACACTTAAAGAAAGCCTGGTCATTTACACTTTAGACCTCTATGTATTGCAGCAGTCTAAGAAGAATGTCTCACTAATGCCCATTAAGAAGTGGAACCCAGGAGATTAGCATGATACTCTCACCTCTCTGTTCTCTTCCGGACCAGCTGTGATTTTAAGCAGTACATCACCTCTCATTCAACTAGAGTTGAGATGGAAAATTACCTTAGTCCTGTTGGACAAGAGAAGTAGACTCTCCTTTATCCCAGAAGTATTGTTCATGTGAAATAGTTTTTCCAGAACCAATTAAAGATATGAAAGAGCAGTTCTGATATGATGTTACTTCTCTGCCCAAATCTAATATTTAGGATCCTCTTCTGAGAGTAAAACTGATATGGAAATGACAACATGCAAATGAGCCTCTAGCACAATATCTGGCTCACAGTAGGTGTTCAGAAAATGTTATTTGAATTAATATGAATCTACATGGCCTTAGACATATCTCACCATCTCTTCAAGCCACAGTTTCCTAAGTTATTTCTTCACTTGCCCAGTTATCAGTATCTGTGTTCTTCCCTATAGGGCATGTTGAAATTTGCATACATGATTCAATTTAACTCCCAACAATCTCTTTCTCTGGCCTGCATTAGAAAAAGCTATACTACTTGAGAGTAAGTAGGGAGTCTGTAAGTGCTGGGTCACTGAGCCCAAACCCTCCCACACTCCCTTGTGCCTATTTCCCTAGCACCATGGGCTCCCACACCGTGAGAATCATCTGCTTTCTGGGTTCATGGTTTTCTCCCCTGGCACCCCCCTTCAATCTTTTGTTGATAATTCATGCCACAGTATTGCAATTCCCCAATAATAGCCCAATCATGAGTTTCTGACAATCATAAACATTATATTGAAGGAATTTGATTCAACTAGATTGTTTGGGTCATATGAATGTAAGAGGGGCTAACTGCTACTTTCAATAACATACCTCCTCCCAAAGCAACTGCATATTGTTAAAAAACAAAACATATAGCCATTAGGACTTTAGAGCTAATGATTAGTACTGATTCATGATACCAAGCTCCCCCTTTTTTGAGGGGGGCTACATTTCATCATCGAGAAAGTCTCCAAGAAACTATATTTATTCACCTCTACACTGATTCTGCTTTAAAAACAAAACAAAAACTACACCAATTAGTTCATTAATTCAATATAAATATTTGAGTTCCTTGGAAGGCCGAGGAAAGAGATGAATATGAATCAGATACTATCTGTGCATTCAAAAAGCATAGAGACATGTAAACAAATAATGATGAGGCGAAACATGTGCTGGAACAGAGTCTGTGAGTGACAGTTAACAGATATAACATACAGAGGAAGGCTGTATACAAAAGCTTCTGATGTGAATATGTAACAAGCAATTATATTATTCACACATACATAAGTTACTTGCTTTGAAATAATGTTAGTTAAGTAATCTCTGGATCTTCTTTAATTACTTCAGATCCTTGTGTAATAATCAATCATTAATTATTCCTTTTCTCTGACATGCCCGGCACCATTTTATAATAGAAGTTACAGAAGAGATTATTTTTTACTTAATCAAATAAAACTCACACACAGAGATGACAGCATGGTGATGACCAGATGGAAAAGTTGCGGGAGATACAAGAGGGTAGAGGGAGTCTAGCATATATGGTGATGAAAAGAGACGACATTAGGTGGTGAACACACCACATAATATACAGATGATATATCATAGAATTGTGCATCTGAAATCTTTATAATTTTATTAACCAACTAGAAGCCCAGTGCATCATGGGTAGGGTCCCTAAACCTGGCAGGTATTCAGGGCAGATCAGGGCCATCTGGCTGCCAGCCTGAGCCTTCCTTCCTTCATTCTGTGCTGACCACATGTCATGGCAAGTGGTCAAAGTCCCAGTCTCTGGTGGAACTCCTGAGAGGACACTTTGCATTAGTGTAATTTATATCACACCAATAGATTCTATATAAAAATAAAAAGCTCTGTACAGCAAAAGAAACCATCCACAAAACAATAAGAAAGCCCACTGCATGGGAAAATATATTTGCCAATGTTATCACAGATAAGGGTTTAATTTCCAACATTTACAAGGAATTCATACAACTTAAAAAAAAGAAGATAAACAACCCAATCAAAAAATGAGCAATGGACCTAAATAGCTACTTTTCAAAAGAGGAGACATAAGGAAGCCCAAGAAACATATGAAAGGCACTAATCATTCCAGAGATACAAATCAAAATGACAACGACAATGCAGTACCAACTCACACCTGTCAGAATGGCTCTCATCAACAAATCCACAAATGACAAGTGTTGGCGAGGATACAGAAAAAAAGGAACCCTCGTGCACTGCCGGTGGATGCAGACTGGTGCAGCCACTGTGGAGAACAGTATGGGATTTTCTTTAAAAAAAAAAAACTAAAAATGGAACTCCCATTTGACCCAGTAATCCCACTTCTAGGAATATATCCCAAGAAAACAGAAACACCAGTCAGAAAGGATATATTCACCCCTATGTTCATAGCAACACCATTTATCATAGCTAAGATTTGGAAACAGCCTAGTAAGTGCCCATCAGCAGATAAGTGGATTAAAAAAACTGTGTACATCTATACAATGAATACTATGCTCCTGTAAAAAAGAAGGAACTCTTACCACTTGCAACAGCATGGATGGGACTGGAGAGCATTATGCTAAGCGAAATAAGCCAGTCAGAGAAATATAAATATCACATGATCTCACTCATTTGTGGAATTTAATGAACATAAACTGATAAACAAAAACAGATCCAGAGACAGAGAAGCATTGATCATACCATCAAACCTCAGAGGGAAGGCAAGAGGAGGGTGGGAGTGAGGGGAAGAGATCAACCAAAGGACTTGTATGCATGCATAGATGCCTAACCAATGGACACAGACACCAGGGGGTGAGGGCATGAATGGGGGTTGGGGGAGCAATAGGGGGATAAGATCACATGTGTAATATCTTAATTAATAAAGAAAAAAATTTAAAAATCAATAAAATGTTTAAAAAGTTATAGTAGATACAAAAAGTTTTAAAACTTTGTTCAAAATAGAATTGATATAGTCCAGCTATTTAGTAAATTACTCTATAGCTATATCATTTGAGAGCAATTCTTTCTAACTTAGCTGGCCTGGTTAGAAGTCTCTGCTTAGGAAATTGTTATAATAGAGCCATAGTCTGCCAACTGAACATTGAATATACCTAAGATTACTGACAGACATCTTGGCCTTGCCCTGGCTGAGAAACTGCCCCTTTATAACTATTGTAAGTAAAAGAAAAATGGAAAGATACAACTAAGAATACTCTAGGTACCAGAGGATCAGCTGCTTCGTCTGAAAGGGACACAATGGTCTTGATCTGCTGAGATCAGCAACTTTTATAGAAATTATATAAATAAAAAAGTAATTCCTAGAACTTAAAATTGACATGAGATGCCAGGTATCTTTTCTTACCAATTTATAATAAAATGTCTCTTCACAATTATGACACATGTTGTTAGTGCTTTCATGTCTGAGTGTTGATCATGACCAAACACTGTCTTTCACATGTTCATTTAACTCTCACATTCCCCCAAGAGTTTGGGACAATTCATATTATTATACCCATTGTAGAGATAAGATTATAGTAATTAGTCAAACAGCAGTTAAGTAAATTGCCATGTATCACACTATAGCAGGTGTTGGCCCTAAATGCCCTAAGTCAGGGCTGACTGCAAGGTTGCCAACCCAGCACTATCCTGCAGAACTAGCTGGATTCAAATACATCATTCTGGACTAACCTCCAGGGACTTTTAAGTCAGTTAGTCTGAACTGGGGTCCAGGAGTCCATTTCTTAAAAATCGACTATGGTGGTCCTAATGTTATTGGGTCTAAGGACTATTCATTGGCCTTACTAAACTGCCTTACCCTGATGCCACTGCTGATGAAAGATAACCAATACACAGAATTAATCTCTGACATCGTTAGTAGAGAAGTGATCATCTATCACCTCACCTCTATCCTCAGAAAAAGGGAAGGGAAAAAGTCTTGCTGAATACGATGAGAACTAATTGCATGGAGGCTTAATATTTAACATTTAAGCAATAACAAATCCTAAGGATTTTATGTAATGTGTAACATAAACCTGAATAAATAAGTGCAGCATCCAGCATGATCTAATAAGGAAAAGGGATCAGAGTAGAATACAAAGAAAGGTTATCGGTAGAATTTAGAGAAAGTTACGTGAAAACTGCAGAAGAAAGATAATTTCTACAACTCTATCTGGGCAAGTGTTTTTCACTAATCCTACTGTATGGAGGTTTGCATATTTATATTACAGAGTCACAGCATTTTATCCATAGTGATAATAATACCAGTCATCACAATATTAGCTACCAATTTTGAGTGCTTATTATAACCTAAACTCTGGGAACGAGCAGGTAACTAAGGTAATTCAGAATTGTGCTCTTGAAAGATCTGGTAGAATCCAAATAAAATAAAGGCAGGAAAGGACAGGAAAAACATGAAGACATTAAGAGCAGAATGAATGGTAGGCAGCATGGAGTAGAAGGTAACAGTTGAAATAGAAAGAAATGAATAGATTTGAAAAATGGCTTGGAGAGAAAATATTTGAATTGATTAGATATATCCCCAAGGGAGAGAAAGAGAAAAGATAAACCTCCCTTGTTCTGTCTCATGCAGATATGCAGACAATGGTGCTGTTTCATGCTTTAGATATGTGAGTTTTTATGAGAATGTTAGACGAGAAGTCATTACACAACTGGTATGTGGATCATCCTGAGCTCAGGAGACACTCTGGATTAGAGATATGAAATCCATCATTATGGAAATGGTACTTGATACAAAGACACTAGATCAGACCACCCAAGGAAAAGATAAAATAAGAAGAGATCACATAACTCCACTTTATCTTTAAGGTAACTTAGGTAGGTGTATTAAACTCATTTTGCAGTTGACAAACTGAATTTCAGAGTTTAATGGGTTAGAAAGTGATTACTCTGGAACTCAACCCTATTTATGTTCCACTCCAAGCCTATAATTTTATCCATAAAGTAGACTATAATTTAGTGGTTATATTTATGATTAACTTACAAAGTGGAATGTGCTCATAGTTTGTATGAGATAGTTTGCAGTCAGTTATGCTTTCTTGTTTTCTTTTCACCATAAAGTTTTCAATAAAAAAACTCAGGTTTTATTATAGTTAGATATCTGACAGGGCAATGTCTGCCTATTTCAATTTCTAGTGCCAAAGGAGACATAACCATCACTGACTTTAACAGTATTTACTCCGTCCCCGTGTGCTGTGCTAGAAATAGTGAGTCCAAAACACGACCAACTCTGCTGAGATTTAAAAGAAAGGAAACAGTCTTTATGGAGCTCATCCCATAACGGGAAGAAAGAGCTGACCCTGAGAAGGCAATGGTGAACAAATTCTATAAAAATTGACTAAGATGGCTTAATGTTCCGCCTGCAGCTTGACCGAACGTTAGCCAGGTTTCTTCCTGACTAGAAGCTCATAACCTCCATTTCCTTTGAGCATTGACTTACACACCTTGCAACTGTTAATTCTCCCTCTGCCCCTCTGCAATAGATGCCAATCTTCTCCCAGCCTTCAGCACGTTTTACAACCAGGAGATGTCTTTTGGAGGGACCTGGGCACCATCTCTGAAATGTAAGCATCCAAGGCAAGAGCCCCCTCTCCCCAGTCTCTGTGGAAGGGCAGAGCCTACTAGTAAGTTCATGGTGAAGATCAGGTGACACAGATGGCCTCAACTCAGAGAAAACATCTGCACAGACAGGAGTACCTCAATGTGCGCTACCGGTACACATCCCACATCCCAGGACCAACCTGCCTCTCCTCCTCTTGCCTTACCTCCTTTTCCACCTGCTCACCCAGCACCGAAACTCTAAGCTTCCCTCTCAGTGGCATTCAGTCAGTGTCTCTCTCCTATTACAACAGTCTTGAATAATGTTTTCCTCAACTGTTTAACTTCGGTACATTTTTTACATTGACATAAAATTTTATTTTATTTTTTAATATTTTTATTGATTTCAGAGAGGAAGCCTGAGGGAGAGAGAAACATAAAGATGAGAATCATTAATCAGATGCCTCCTGTATGCCCCACACTGGGAATCAAGACCACTACCCAGGTACGTGCCTGACCTAAATTGAACTATGACCTCCTGGCTCACAGGTTGAGCCATAAATTTAAACAGAGTTGAATGACAGAAGAGTCAGAGGAGCCCCAGGGGAGAAAAGGCAACCAGGGTCCCGAGTCCCAGGTGAGACCTCGCAGCTCCAACAGAGAGGAGCACCTCCCTAGTAAGGAAGAGATCTAAGTGCAAGTGTGCAGGTGTCAGGGAGCCAGCCAAATGCAGGAAGACAGAGCTGATCTAACACAGGGAGGTGCATGTAAGGGATGAAGTAGGGCTTCCAGCCTCCAGACTACCAGCATTTTGTACCAAGAAGCTGTTGGGTGCCATGTAGGATGCTGAGCAGCATATAATTTACCCACTTAGACGCCCGCAGCACTTACCCAGTTACAGAAACCAAACCTGTGTCCAGTCATTGCCCAATGTCACAGGAGGGGGCAGGGGCAAAACTGCCCTTTGAGAATGACTGGATTAGTTGGGAAGAAAGCCTTTGTGATTACTTAGCTATTGTGTCCCCTCCAACGGCTGGTTTCCACAGTGAACTGTTTGCACCCATCAAGTCTAAAAGTCCTCCCAATGATCTATTCTGTAAGTAATACTGAGACCCATGACACACCTAAATGTGGGATGACACTGTTACTCAACTAATGTTTATTAACCAACTGGCACAGTCAGGGAAGATGGAGGTGCCAGGGATTCCATTTACACATCACTGAGCGCACAGAATCAGGTGACTGATGGGTGGAAAATGCTCCCCAGCACAGTATGAGTTTGATTCATTGTTGGACCCCACAGAGTCACACATATTCCCACACCTGAGAATTTATCTGAGAACATGTCTGTACATTTGCAGAAAAAGTGAGTTTATAGTTCGCAAAACTCTTCAAATTTATTTTTCATAAATATGTATAACTGCTCTTTTTGAGTCATATCTTTTTACTTCAGAGGTGGGTCAGTGCCTGACCTTGGACAGTGTAGTCTTTCCCCAGGATGGTCTCTTTCAAATCAGAAAGTCACGCCATATACAGAGCTTCCTAACAGAGATTTAACTCTGGCTACTGTCTTCAGTTATTGAGAAAAATCTCAATACCAAAAAGATTTTCTCTGCTAGAATTTGATGTTATTTCCCTGAAATACTGGTTTAAAATTCACTTACTCTTCGTCATATAAGCAAAACTTAACATGTCTATAACATAGTTCTTAACCACTTTAACAAAGTCATGTAAATTTCTGGATGACAATATTTCAGCCAAATTAGGACCTCAAATATTTGTCATTAAGATTTTGCTAAAATGCCTTTTTAAAGACGCTTTTGCTAAGTGCAGTTTACAGTGTGTTTCACTCTGAATAAAGCCTAACCTTTGTTGGAAAGTAATGTGGATGCCATTAAGGTCGCCCTACTGCTGGCTGAGAAACAGAATTGCTAATGTACAAAGGAGAGGAATGCAAATACAAATAATATGAAAATCCTGATCTCAGCTGCAGAACTAAAAATAAGCCCATCACAAGTAATACCACATCAGCAGCTCCTGGACAGGGGGAGATCTGGCTTCCACTACCAATGCCTCTGCACGCTCCATACGTAGTTTAAGGGAGGACATGCTTTCAGGACCAGCAGTCCTTCACACTTAGGAAAAGGAAAAGCTTTTAACTAGAGGCCCAGTGCACAGATTCGTACACCAGTGGGGTCCCTGGGCCTGGCCTGCACCCTCTCACAATCCAGGACCTCCTGGACGATGTCAGACTGCTGGGTTTCGGCCTGATCCCCTTTGGCCTATGGGGATCTGGTGAAACCCAGCAGTCCGACATCCTCCCCTTCTCCTCCCGCCCAGGAACATAGCAGTGCCCAAGCAGCAGGCGGCAGGGAGGAGGCCCAGCTGGGCCAGGTGCAGCTCCGAGGCCACTCCTCCAGGCCCTGCCTGCCTGCCTGCTGCTGCCACTGCCTGGGAGTGCTGCCGCAGAGGTGGGAGAGGCTCCCGCCAGCTCCACTGCGCCGGCCAGCCCTGAGCCCGGCTTCTGGCTGAGCAGCCCTCCCCCTGTGGGAGCGCACTGACCACCAAGGGGTGGCTCCTGCATTGAGCATCTGCCTCCTGGTGGTCAGTGCGGGTCATAGCGACCAGTCATTCTGCCATTCGGTCAATTTGCATATTAGCCTTTTATTTTATAGGAGGATGTTTTCTGTGTTTTGAAATCAAAATTGTGTTTCCTGCTGGTTCAGTATAAATGGTTTGATTCACTTTTTTTTTTCCCCCCAACAGAATCGTGGGAAATACATAAGAAGCATTTGGCAGAAAGAGTGGTGTGAGACACACATGCATTATTTTTGAGGCCAAATGAAAATTCATGTCTGTTCCATGGGCCTCTTCGATCTCCATGCACCGGAGTGGGAACCACTCCTCCTCGCCCATGTCGCAGAAAAGGAAGTCTCCTTAGCACAAAACACTGATAGAGAGCAGCTCCCCCATGCCTGTTCTCAAGTGACTGCCCTTGAACCCCATTATGAAGATGGTCATGAGGAGATAGTTTATAATTTTGACAAATTGGGAAGAGCATGGAAAATGGATGAATGAGAGTACACATTTCACAATTACATTCCTTAACAATTCATGGAAGAAACAATTTTGTATGCAAAAATAAATAAATAAAAACCATTTAATCTCTAAAAAAGAAGGGCTAAATAGAATTTCTCCTATCACAGTGGAAAACCCTTGAAATGATACCAAATGATCTGGAGGATAGGGGGAGACGGCCCTGTGCTCCCAGCACTGCAGTAATATATACAAATGTCCCGACTCAGGGACACTATTTCTAATCAATGACAAGAAAATAGAGATTTAGGGAACAATTTCTATAAAAGATGACTGAGATAGCATTATCACTCACAGAATATTGAAATACATTTTGGTTTATTTTTTAATAGCATATTATTCAGCCATTATTTGAATGCACTCATGCATTCAAAGTACATTTTGTAATCCACAAAATGTTAATGATTTAAATTTAAGTGAAAAAGCCGAGGAAAGGTCTGCAATTCCATATACCGAAAATCAAACTAACATTTTTATAAACAATAACAACATAAGGAATAACATATACATATGAATGTTAGCAATATTTACATGTGGTTAAAAAGAGAAGAGGTGGTTTGGGGTTCTTGCAAATACCCTTATTTCCTCAAATTTAGAAAATGGACTTAATAGTTTTAAAACTAAAAGTAAATGCTTGGTAAGAAAGTTGAATGCTTAAGTGGAAGTCTATTTGGCACCAAGGAAAGTTATAGGATCCCCAAGAGAAGTTCAAACTTGGGCTTAGAAAAGCTGGTTTCAAGAACTTTTGAGACGTGAAGGCTGAACTCTAATAGGATTAAACTTTCTTTGTCTAAACCTTTAACATGAACCTGAGGAGCATTAGGGGTCTCTTCACCTGTGACATTCCCATGTCTAAAGTTAGTATAATGTTTTTATTTCTGCACCAAGGGCTAAGAAGCACAGCTCACAGACTAAGCAGTTGAAAACAAAAGACGTGTTCTTAGAGCATTGCTGCATACCTATCGTGAACAACTTCTGAGCTGCCTGCCCAAATTCAAAATTTTCTTTTAATGATCAATTAGCTGAGCATTTGATTAGATCTTTTCTCAGTGTTGTTATAGAACTGGAAACCAACTGGGACAATGCTACAAAGAACTGGACTATGAAGTAACTCACTTGAATCTGTGGTCTTCCCCAGGGACAGGATTTTCCAATGATTTCAGAACGTTCTCATGGACCAGGCAGGTGATGTCCTATGGACTGGCTCCCAGACTCCGGGATCTGACATTTTCTGGAACAGATAAATATACCAGGTTTTATAAGGGGGGTTTATGGTCATTTTGCATTTGGTTCATGCAACATTTTATATTCAGAGTTTTGACCAGTTCACAGCTGTCCCAAAGAGCTTGTATTATCAAATGCACATAAATAATTTTAATCATCACTTGAGATGTTTTTATTGATTTTAGAGAGATGAGAGAGAGGGGGGCGGGTGTGTGTGTGAGAGAGAAACATTGGTCAGTTGTCTCTCCTGTGTGTCCCAACCAGGGATTGAACCTACAACCTGGGGATGTGCCCTGACCCCAGGAATCGAACCCCCCACCCTTCGGTACATAGGTCAACACTCCAACCAACCGAGCCACACCAGCAAAAGCAAGAATGCACATAAATAATTAACACGCACCATTTCCTATTCTATGATACCAAGACCAGGCCAAGATCAAAATATGTGCTCTGGTACCTTTAATTTGTGGAACAGTTACATATTAAATTATGTAGACTTTTGCCCAGTTTAAATCATTTATATTTATATGGTATGTTATAAAGATAAATTAAAAACTCTCTAAAAAAGGCAAATTCTCTCTTTTTTATGCTGCCACTCATTACTGTGTTTCAGATAAAACTTCGAAAGAAATATTTGCTGCCTGTGATGTTGAAGGATTCTGCTCTTTACCAACAAATGGAAGGATGTTTGTGTTCAAAATCATTCACTGCAGGAGGCTGGCTGCTGGTCTCTTCAGATTAATCTTACAATAGTTATTTCCTTGAGCAGCCACCAAGTACATAATATTAGCATAAAATCATAGCTTGGCTTTTCACTTTTGCCAATATTAAGAGTATGCTGCCATCTGATTCATGGGCAGCTTCAGGGGCATCCATCTTGTTAAATATGTGTTAGCCTCTGAAAAAGATATTCATCAGTTTTTTATTAACTCTTAATACCATGTATATTCAGACACAGACATGTGGTCAAAATTGGAAGTGCTTAATCTCACAGGAGCACGGGAGTTTTAAATAGAATTTGCAACTATTTAGAAATTGGCTCTAGGAGTAAAACACAATCTTAAAAATAAAAATACAGTCAAGGATAAGAATTTAAACAGGTGTGCCTTTGGGGATAAAAAGTTGATAAGTGATTGAATTTACAATGAGGGTAAACTAATTTACAATTAGAATGGATAGACTATATAATAAAGAGGCATTATGCAAATTGACCCTCACACCATAAAGCCATCTCAAAATGGCTGCCCTGCCCAGCCCCTCCTCTGGCCCCACCCCTGATCAGCCCCTCCTACTCCAATTGAGGGTGGGAGGGCTAGCCACCCCCCCCCCCCATAGCCCCTCACCCAGGCCAGCCATGCCCTCACACTTTCCCAGGGCTGGGGGTACCCAGGCAGGCTGCAGGCACAGGTCAGAGGCAAAGGTCCTGGCTGTCCCTGGCCTAGAGAGTCCACAAAACCTCAGCAGTGACCAAAGACCTAGACTGAGAGGAAAGGTCCCTGCAGGCGCCTATGGCTCAAAGTGCCAGGAAGAGGCAGAGTGTCTTGAACCTGCAACCCTGGCATCTGAACACCAAGCCTTAGGTACACCAAGGATGTGGTGCCTGTGGGTGAAAGGGGAGAGCAGGGAGCTGGGGGAGGAGCTGGGATGGGCTTAGAATCTTCAGGAGCAGCCCACTTACCAAGGTTGCTGTGACCTGCACGTTGGGACTTGGTCAAAGCCCTGGTCAGCTCTCCAGTTGCCTTCCAGGTGCAGCTAGTCCTGAGCCGGCTGGCATTGCGCTCAGCTCTCCCTGGGCTCCATTAAATAAGAGAGATCAGAGCCGAGAGTAAATATCCTCCCAGCCCCTGCCTAGGCCCAGTGAGGAGGGCTGGGGCTGCTGCTTTGCATTTTATAATGAAAAGCCTCCTGCTAAGCAGAGAGGAAAGCTGACTCATTTCCAGCCACACCCACACCTGGTGTGCTCCCTGCCCCAGCCCAGAAGCCTGGCAGCACCCAGCAAAGGGGTGACCGCACAGCCCTGCTGGCCTGGCTCCTAGAATGTTGGGAGCAAGTTTGAGCTGCATTGATTAAAAGAAAGTAAAAAAAAAAAAAAAAAAAAAAAAAGGAAAAACTGAAAAGCACCTCTTTGCACTCAAATGGCACTATAAAATGCAGCTTAAAGCATCAGATTTTGTCTTCTGTATTGATTTTGAGGCAGACTGAAAATAGGTTCATGGGGAAAAGCAGGGGAAAAAAACAAAGGGGAAGGGAGAGGATTCTTTGGTCCACAGCAATGAACGTTGTTTTTTGTGTTATTTATCCTTCTGTTCTTCAAGTCAGTATACGCCATTTAAGCCACTTCACAGAGTTCGGTAATGAGTCAAGGCTTCCTCCATTAACAGCAAGCAGCAGTGCCTTCCATGCGAGTCACATGCATTGAATCCATTCACATGGAGAGACCAGTACAGAGTGGAGAGACCGGTACCTGCCATTATATAAAGAACTTGGCAGATGATGTTATCTGGCTGAAGATCTTATTTGTTTTGCAATTTAGAGGATGTAAACAAATCAGGCATTGAAAATAAATGTGCATGCTTCACTGCATGACTTTATTTTCATTCATAACGACCAAATGGCCAGTCACCAGAGGTGCACTGATGGGTCCCATCGCATGGCGGGTCTGGGTGAGGCTGCATGGTGCGGGCCAGAGCCTGGGGACCTGAGGCTGCACCTTCCACCCTGCAGGGCTTGACTGGGGTGGGGCCTGCTGGGTCTTGATGCCTCCCAATGAGGAGGGAGCTGGCCTGACACTTCTATTATAGAGAAAGGACAAATGGTAATATTGACATATTTCCTCTAATTAATTCTCTTTTAATGTTCATGGATTTCATGCACCAGACCACCAGAGTATATATAGATAGCCATAAAATATCTAGAAACTTATTCAGGAGAGGTCTTCTGAAATCCAAGAGTGTCTTAATCTTCCCCTAAAGCTATAAAGTTGGTTTCTTTCCTTTAATATTAAACTTCAATTATAACGAAAGTGTAATGGAAACTTCCTATTTTGATTAATTCTTGTTAGTAAATGCACTAGTTATGATGAGAAGTTTTATCAAGAAGTTCTATTTTTTTTAGCATAATGATATTTTAATAAGTTAGGATATATACCATATGGGCAAGATATCTATTTGATTTAAACTATGCCCAGTTTTATTTTTTTCTCACCTGAGAAGCTAGTGATAATATATGAAGGAATTAACTCATTGTTAATTTAATACCATGTATCTCGTGTCCACCAAGAGCTCCTAGACCCTGGAGACATGTGGGACCACAAAACAGATAATGTTCACACCCTTGCACTTCCATTCCACAGGACAAGAGGGAGAACAGGCAGATAAGGAAATAGGCAATTACATTTCAAGTCAGGATGGCTTTAGAAAGAAAGTAAGGAAAGCAAGGGAAAGGAGACTAGAAGGCAGGGCATAATAAGATGGTCAAGAGAGGCCTCTGAGAATCTGAGATTTAAACAGCAGACACCATGCTATGACTTGGGCAAACTTCCAGAAAAGAGAGCAGCAGACATTTTTAATCTCTTCCTTCTCAGTGGTGAAGGAAGCATGCCTGAGGGGAGCGGGGAGGTCAGGGAAACGGAAGCACGCAGGAAGGAAGACAAGGTGGGGAGGGTAGATGGAAGGTTATAAACAATGGGAAGGACTTCAAATCTGCAGAGATCCAAGAATCTCCTTAAGATGTAAGGTCGTCCCCTGAAAACAATTACAAAATAAAGTCAATGTCTATTTTCAAATAATTTTCCCTTCACCTCCTACTCATTCAAAGAAAGTTAAATACATTTTGATTTGAGTACCCAATCCATAACTACTTGATACATAGAGACATAAGATAAACAGAATAGCCACCTGTGCCTTTAATGGAACAGAGGATTTCAAGAAAACAAAAATTCATTTACCAAGAACCATTATGATTTTATGAAAATTAATCAGTTGTTTTCAACTGACACAATTAAGTAGGAAAGCAAACACTACAGAAAGAACTTCATTCCAAAAAGCCAGTTGGAAGGTAAGTTTCAGGAGAGGAAACTGTTCCAACACACTCGCCTAACCCTTGGGAATTACTGTGAAGTGTGGAGACAGGAACCAAGTGGAATTAGCTGTATGCAAATGAGTCACCATTAGCGCAGAAAGCTCATCTGACTGTGCTGCATAAATGGCTGCTTCAGAAAGTGCCAACATTTCTTCAGTAATAAATAACGGAAAGTAAAGGCACTTTAGAAACCATTAAAATGTAAACCCGATATAAAATTAAGGGAGAGTCAGAAGCTGGTGACTACACCACCAGAATGCGAGTGACTACCCCCAAAATCCCCATCACTGGCCTGATTCCACCATTAAAACGTGAAAGAACAGCTGATGCAATGCTGTATGCTGCTTCTATGACGCAGGTGTCACTGCTATTGGTACAGCAAGGCCAATCACAACATGCATAAGTTATTGAGAAACATGACCTTTCCTTTCACCTTGAAAAATTGAAATGAGGACACACTGATTACCCAACTCCTAGTACAGACATGGCCTCCAAATGTCCCAATGGGCACATCTGAGGACTCGTGAACTTGGTTCTGTCTGCAGTGTCTGGTACTGTTCTGTGACCACGTTTTAGCAGTCAGACCAAATTACAATCTATTTCTAATCCCATAAGATGTCAGGAAATATTTAGTATACATGCTATGCTAGACAACAATCACTGACAATGGAATCCAACTGACAATGGGTTCACAATTTTTAAACAATTAAAATATTGCTTTAGTAACCAAGAATGATAAAGTCAAATTAATTGCCCAATTATGGTAACAGGTTTTTCTCAGATGTTTTAATAGATGTCTCTTAATTTTTAATATTTCATTTCTTTCCCCATGTGTTTCTTCTATCCACTTTATTTAGTCTATTGCACACCCAACCCTGTTAGATGCCAACAGTAAATGACAGGGAATAATCACCTGCATTTAGTAAGAAGCCTCCTCTGTCACTGCACTCTCCTAACTGCACTGCCCAGGAATTCTTACTAAAGCCTCACAGCTACCATGTGACTTGAAGGGTTGTTTCACAAAAGAGAAACTGAGGCTGAAGAAGACAGGTAAGTTGCTGGTGGGCAGAAAAATCAGTGTCCATCTGACACCAGACTCCAAAGCCAGGTGTTGGAGTCCAGAGCCAGAGCTGAGACTGGCATCCTAAGCTGCCGGTCACGGAAACGGGGCAGAGGCTGGGCGCAGGGATGATGCTGTTTGCATCATCACCACATCTGCACACAGGCTGCTCTCAGCGGGCACATGTGGTATACTTGAGTCATGAACTGATTGCTTTGATGATGAATTAGCTAAATCCTAAGCTCATTACAATATAATTATATTAAATTAATGGATTATAAAAATGAGGGTTGTCATAGAAAATGCCTACATTTTATTTGGGTCAAAGATATCAGGGATCTTATTTCCATACATGAAGATTAATAAATGGAAATTAAATGATTATTAGAATAAATAAGATTAATGAAAGGAAGATCAGACCCACTTTTCACTGTTTAAGTGGTTTGTGAACTAAATAATGAATATTTGGACCCTGAGCTGTTGGAGACAATGGTTTCTCAGAGATTGCCAATGTTCCCTTTACAAACCCATAATGATGAAGCATTCAAACATTTCCTGGTTTTTAAAGAATCTTTCTTGAAAGTATTCTATAGAAAATATGAAAGGACATCTTCACAAAATTAATGTCATTGAGGGATCCCAAACAGAGGTAATTACATGTTTAATGTTTAAACCTACTTTCAACTGAAGTATTTCTTACCACACAGCTGGCTGTTTCTGAGGGAGAGCTCTTCTCTCTGAGCCCATTCATATGACTGTGATTCTATAATATCAAAACCTCACTTCTACAGCGTTTTGAAGAGCATCAAGTGTGAAGAACCTCACCATTAAACCTCATCCCATAAAGCTTTGTTACTCATTTCAGATCCAATGAAGGCTATCAGAGGGCCAGGAGCCAGCATGGGCAGACACTGTGCAGTCAGATTCACCCCTTCCCTAGCTCGCCAAGTTGTTTATTGTGAGGCCAAAGGTCAGGTGATATATTCAGGGACAACATAATTATCATTAAAGTTAAAAGTATGTGGCGTCATTTTTGATTTTTATATTATTATGATATTGAGTTTTCAAATGTTATCATAAAGTCAACCTCTTTTAAAATTCCCACTGCTCCACATAGAAGACGCTTTCATGAATGCTAAGTCTTATCTCAATGCAGTAAAACCACTGCACTGTACCTCAGAGGCAGAGCAGGAGAGCAAGGTGCTGAGGAGCAGGTCCGACTGCAGATGAAAGGGAGACGTTTAAGAAAATTAAAGCAGGCCGACATTAACGTGATCAAATGCAAGAATGGCTTTGGCTTTATGCAGACAAATGCATATCATTGAGTCCAATAAAATCAACTGCATCACCAATATGCCATGAGAATGGGTAAAATGTGGCCAGATTATAAAGCATCTGAGCAGGATTCAAATATACATTAAAGTTATATATTTGGCGCACAGTAAGAACACAATAAACATTTGTTAAATGAATTAACCTGGAAAGTAAAAACATATAAATCTTTTCCTCTGAGTCAATGAACAACATTGGCTGTCATTCCAGGAAGTGAGGCCTAGGCTAACTCCGGAGAGGCCAAACAGGGGCCCTTTATTATTTGAGTAAATTTCTTGTGACCTAAGGGTCAACTCAGAATACTATAATCAAAATTTTTCAAGACAAAGAGTGCAGTGCATCAATCTCTTGAAGACCAAATCCCATTAACCAAGACAATGAGACTTATTAAAATCTAATATACCAGAATTTGGAGTTTGGGTGGGAGGGAGAAATTAGCTGAACTCTAATGCATGCAGAATGTCTCTATACTTGTGCCAGTTTGATAGGATATAGTCGTTCTTTATTTTTTTAATCCTTATCCCAGACTGGCTTTGTGGGATTGAGAGAAAGTATATGATCCTACTTTCCCATGTCTGGGTTCATATCCAAAAGAAATGAAATCAGGATCTCAAAAGATATACGGTATGTATCCCCATGTTCACTGCAGCATTATTCACAAAAGCCAAGGTATGAAGACAACACTAGAATCCATACAGATATACAACGAAATATTATTCAGTCTTAAAAGAGAAGACAATTCTGCCATTTTCAACCATATGGATGAACTTGGAGGATATGCTAAATGAAATAAGCCAGTCCTAGAAAGACAAATATTACACTTATAAGAGCGACCTGAAAAGTGTTGAACTAAAAAGCACAGAACACCATGGGTAGATGCCAGGGGCTGGGAGGTGGGGACAAGGGAATATGTTTGTCACAGGGTATAGTTTCAGTTATGGATGTACACACACACTGGTAACTATATGAGGGGTTAATATGTTAACTTGCTTGATTTTTATCATTTTACAATGTACACATATGTAAAATATCATGTGTATACCAGATAGCTAGCTAGCTAGACAGACTAGAGTCCTGGTGCAGGAAAATTCATGCAGGGGGGCGGGGAGGGGTGTCCCCCTCTGCCTGGCCTGCACCCTCTTAAAATCCGGGACCCCTCAGGTAGGGTCCCGAAGCCTGGCCTGAGATCAGGGCCTATCGGGACTTTCCTTCCCCTGGCTGCAGGCCACTGGCCCCACCCCCACCACTGCCACTGCTTGCCATCTCTGCAGCACTGGCCCCCTGCCCCTGAAACCTGTGGCCTCCCTCTGCAGGTGACAGGCTGGGGTGCAATGGCTGGCCTGGGCCTCCCTCTTTCTTTGCAGAGATGGGGGAGGGTGGGGCTAGCCCTGCAAGGGGCCATCTGCCTACCTGACTACCTCTAACTGCTGGTCTGCCTACCTAACTCCTCTGCCTGCCTGCATGATTGCCCCTTACTGCTTGCTTGGGGTTGGGGCCAGCACTGACTTCTGGTTGGTCAGCCTCCAGTCATTACTCATCATTACGACCCAGGGTTTTTATATATTAGAATACTTTTACTTTATCAATTATACCTCAATTAAGCTGGGGGGAAAAGAACCCGGAAAGGAAAAAGACATCACAAAATATTATTTTTTTAACAAACATTTCTAAAGAACTTAGCTATCCTCTTGAAAGTCTGTACGAAGACACACCCTCTTTCATTTTTAATGTAGCTGTTTTTTTGTGCGCGGATTTATTATGTCTGTGAAACTGAGTCCCCTTGACTTACTTATTCACACACCATAATGAAAGGAAGGGACACCAGGACGCCAGAACTACAAAGCCTGCCTTTGAATGCTCATGACAAAACAAAAGCAACAGGAAAGAAACACACAAAAGCAGCAATAAATAATTGCCAAGCATTCCACAATCTTCAGAAAATGCACTCATTGAAAATGAAATGAAAATGCACCCTTAGTGCTTGCAGAAAAGAACGTGCTCACATTCGGTCCCCCTCTGGACTGAATGCTCTCCCTACATGGTAACGGGTGAAAATTGGATCAGGGACACATTTCCAAAGAAAAGGAACCACTGCCAGATGGCTGCCAGGCAAGGGAAAGGGAAGACTTGATTAAACTGTCATGTGATCGCTTCGACGTCAGTAGAGCGCAGCTAAGCAACTTCTTGTTGAGAAGGATGAAGGACATGCAGGTACTAGGCATGGTTTTGATATGCTTAGGGTTTAAGATTACTTTGCAATTGCATCGGCTTTCTGCCATTGCTTCCACTGAGGAAACACACAGAATTAATCTCAACCATGAACAGAACCTTCCAATGAATAGCAACTTGAGTCTCTCCGGAACTAATTCTTTGAGATCAAGGTGCCAAGCATAATTCTCATAAAGCATATTTTGCTTTCCAAACAAAACCTAGTGTGTGTGCACTTGCAGATCCTGGTCTTTCCAGCTGGATCAGGAGACTTTGCACCTTTATTGTATCAGACAAGAAGAGGGGGCACTAGGAGGCCAGTGCCCAAATGCAAACATGTCCTTGAGGACTTGCTACCACTGTTTCGGGAGGCAGAGGGAAGTCCAGAGGGCACTCAGGTCATGAGCTATGTGACCCCTTGGGGAAGGTTCTCTTTTGAAAACAGATCCAAGTGGCAATGCCTTAATGTTAACCACAATTTCTTTCACTGTTATTCTTTTCTTTGCTGTTTTTTTGTTTGTTTGGTTTTTGTTTTTGTTTTCTCATCAACTTAATGACTTTGGGTGCATTTTAAAGAGTAGAAAATTTTATCTTCTTATTTATTGGGTTCTTTTCCTGGAGTATCATTTCACTTTTCACTCTCTGTATGTTTTCTTTTTTACCCTCAAGCATTTTGTTCCCTTTGGAGCTTCTGTTTTGTAGTCTTCTCAAGAACAATCTCACCTGCCATCAAATTCCATAATTTTATGCAAATGTTATTATATACTCATGATTAAAATATGTTTCTAATTGATTAAAATGTATTATTTTATGGTGTAACGTATTTGCTGGACAATATCTTATTTTGATTTTTCCATTTGGATAGCCAATGATACTACCATTACATTCAGTTTAAGCACTGCTTTAGCACATATTTTGTTCAATATTATATTTAGATTCTTTTATTAACTTTTATATATAATCTGTGCATCATCTATCCTTCAGGTCCATACTGTCATAATTATACTTAACATGTAGTAAATTATAAATAAATTATTATAGCAAGTTCCTACTCAATACTAATTTGTTTTTAGGAAAAATTTACATTGTTATGACAGAGGTAAGAAGTTGGTAAATCACCACACACACACACACACACATACATGAAAAGAAGGAAAAAAAACCTACAAAATTGGGCAAGAAATGGCTCTGAAAACCACTAATGACAAACAAATGAATGGAAAAGTCTTTATTCTTGAAAAGCTGTCAGAACACTGGAAAAGATCCATGGGACCTTTCTCCTCGACCTATTACCTGTTTCTTTCTCTCTCTCTCTCTCTCTCTCTCTCTCTCTCTCTCTCTCTCTCTCTCTCTCTCTCTCTCTCTCTCTCTGTCTCTGTCTTTCTGTTTCTCATACACACACACACACACACACACACACACACACAGACCATGGAAGTGCAGACCATGGGAGTTGCGGTTCACGGCATGGGGTGCACTGCCCTGACCATCACAGAGGCCAAGCGAGCAGAATTTGTTGTCAGGAAAGCAGCCCTGGAGAAAGCCTTCAGTTCTCCAGTCCTCAGATGGCAGGCCCGTTGGGGCTGTCCATGGTCCTGCCGCATCAGTTACAGGGAAGAGGGAGCCAGGCTCTTCATTGACCCTGGCTGACCACAGGCTGCGTGAACATACGGAGATCCATGAGGACACCGTGGGAAGCACATGCCGGAAGAGTCTGGGAAGCTGTCTGTACTTCCCAGAGCTCCTGAGCTCAGCACAGCCCTCACTGCAGAGGGTGGGCATCTTGCAGGTGCAGCATGTTTAGTCACAATCCATACCAAACTCCTGAGTGACCATGGAGGAATATGGACACAGAAACAACCCCCAAAGCCAGGCTAAAATACCACAGGAAGAAAACAACAAAACTGAGCAAGGGTATCCGCTCCTGTAGAATCCAGAGCAGGTACAATATATTATCTAACATGTCCATTTTCAACAAAGGACTGTAGAGCACACAAAGAAACAGAAAATGTGACAGACACTCAGGAAATTAAGCAATCAAAACAAATGGTCCTGAGTGGGTAGAGATGTTGAATAGTAACTTTAAAGCAGAAATTATAATATGTTCAGGAATTAAATGATACCACATTTAAAGAGTTAGAAAAACATGTGTGATCGATGAGTCAACATATAAGGAACCCCAATAAGGATAGTGAAACTATTTAAAAAGAAACCAAATGTACATTCTAAGGTTGAAAGGGTTTACAATCAATTGGCCCAACAGCATCATTTATATGGCAGAAGAACGAACCATCAAACTCAATGATGGGTCAATTTAATTTATCCAATCTGAAGACAGGAAGAAAAAACTGTGTTTAAAAAATAAATAGAACCTCAAAAACCTATGGAGTAACAGGAAACCTATTAACATATATATCATAGGATTCACAGAGACAAAGAAGAAAAATTATCTTAACTAGAATGGGCTAAAATTTCCCAAACTGAGCCAAGCAGCTCAAAAAATTTAAAGAGGCACAAGACTTACCGACATCTGGACACATCATAGTGAAATTGCTTTAAAATATTGCTTTATAAAAGCTGGAAAGCAGTAAGAGAAGAAGACTGATCATGTACAAGGAAACTGCCATATGATTAATGACTAACTTCTCATCAGAAATAATAAAATCCAGAGGCAGTGTGATGCCTTTTGCAAAGAGGTAAAAGAGAAAAATCAAAGCCTGTCATCCCAAAATGTATATGCAATAAAACTCCCATCACAAATGAAGGAAACTAGAGGCATTCGCAGATAAACAAAGACTATGCGAATTTATTACTAGCAGATATGTCTTAAAATATATTACAGAGAGTCTTTCCGTCTTAAAGTACATGACATTGATGGTAACTCAAACCTACAGGAAAAATAAAGAGAACTGTAAAAATGTGTATGCGTGTAAACAACCTCAAATATATTTTTCTCTCCTCTTAAATAAAGGAAATATTATTACAAAAGGGAATCACTATACCACAACATCGTTAACTTTATTACACACATAAATGAGTCATACGTGGAAATCATAGTACAAAAGCACACATAAAGATGAAGCCGTACTGGAGAAAAGTTGTCATCTATGTCCAGAATTAACTGGGTATTAACTCAATGTTGACTATGATAAGATTTATATTATAATTTCTGTAATCACCACTAAGAAAATATGTTTTAAAAAAATGCTAAAAATAAAAAAATTTGAAATCATACAATCAAAATTTCCTATTTTAAAAAACATATTTTTTGCTGATTTCAGAGAGGAAGGAAGAGGGAGAGAGTGATGAGAGAGAATCACTGACTGGCTGACTCATGCTTGCTCCCCGCTGGGGAGTAAGCCCACAACCCAGCCATGTGCTCTCATTGGGAATTGAACCAGGAAGTTATGCCAACCCCTGAGCCACGTTAGCTGGATAAAAATTTTCCATTTTAATTATAAAACAAGTCCATAAGAAAAAAAGAGAAACAAACAAAAAAAGATACATACAGTAAACAAAGTGCAAAAAATGCAGAGGTTAGTCCAGTTGATAATGACATTAGCTTTGAATAGATTAAAATTCTTAAAAAAAGACAGAAATTTTTAGAATGAGTTAGAGACCAATATCCAATTATAGCCTATTTGCAGATGTACACAATAGGTTCATAAATATAGATACCAAATGTAAAAGAATGGAAAAGTTGCATCATGCAAATAATAATAAGGAAGAGCTAGAGTGTACATATTAAAATCAGACTATAAACAAAGATACTATAGAGACAAAAAGGGACATTCCACGATGGTAAAAGGATTGATAAAAGGTAAAATGGTAAAAGGAAACCACTCATGTGTGTGAGCCTACAACCTAGCTGCAATGAAGAAAAATCTAAGAGAGTTGAAAGCATACATAAGAATTACAGATAGAAACGTCAATACCACACTATCAAAATATATTTTTAAAAACGAGGCAGAAAATTGTTAGATTATGTAAGATTTGATCAGTACTATCTGTCAACTTGACCTATTATTTATAAACGATTCAGCCAGACAAGAACTCACATTCTTCCAAATGTACATGCATTGTTCCATATACATCTTAGGCTAGGCCTTAAATAGGAAGTCAACATTTCTAAAGAATTGAAATTATTCAAAATACTGAATTAGAAATTAATAAAATTATTTAAAAATTCCTATGTAATCAAAGATTCTACTTCTGGGTAACATATGCATAAAAAAATTCCAAAAATATTTAAGAATATTTTAACTGAATAAAGGTACAACGTATGAAAATTTGTGGGTATGGATGAATCAGCCCTTGGAGGGCATATACATTTTAAATGCCTCTTTGGGGAAAGAAAAAGGTCTCCAACAAATAATCTAATGTTAACAATAAAACACACAAAAAAAAATTAAGCCAAAATTATGAAGAGGAAAGAAGATAATTTAAAAAAATGGACAGAAATCAATTAAATAGAAAAAACAATGAAGAAAAATCAAAGAAACCAAAGCTGACGCTTTGATATAATCAACAAAATTGACAAAGTTGCCTCTGCTGACCACATGCCCCTGACTCTGACCTTGACCTAGTGTTAGGCTCCAAGCAGTCCCCATGCCCCACACTGACACTTCCAGCAGCCCTGTCTGTGTCACATGGCCGAGATGAATGCCTGCACAGCAGCCTGGGCCTGCCCAGCGCCTTCCGTGGTGGGCCCCACACAGGATGGGCCCTTCCCAAGGCACCTGGTCAGTGAGCCAGAGTGGCAAACCCAAAAAGGGGACATGCTGGCTCCAAGGTCCAACGAGTGGTGGTTGGTGGCTGTAGGAAGGGCCAAGTGGAACTCATCCTTCACCCGGGAGGGGCATCCTGACAGCTGCACCCCGCCCAGGCATTTATTAAGGAGCGACAGGAAGGCAAACGGAGGGCCCATTTCTTAGAGAGAGCTCTCACGTTTAACTATCACAATGAGCTGGTTCATAGAGCGAGGAGACAGAGTTCCAGGCAGCCAGGTGTCGGGGAGAGAGAAACTGACCAAGGCGACCAAAGGCAGGATTTGAGAAGCCTGGGTATTCTAACCACAAAGGTGCCTGACGTCCCAAGCCCAAAGCAATAAAAGCAAAAGCAAGGTAAAGATCTGCTCAAACTGTATGGGGTTACCCAGCTCTTGCCCGCCACAGAAATGGAAACGCCTTCTCATGGTATTAAGGTAGGGAGGAAAGTAATAAAATTCATGAAGCAGTTTGAGCATATGCCTCTCTCTTAAACACGTCTCTTGCTGATGCTCAGTGTTGGGGACGTGTGAGCGCTTGGCTGTGCCCCGGGAGTCGGACAGAAGCTCGGACAGGTCTTCTGCACACTTCCACCTGCCCATGGAGCTGCCGAGACACCTCCACCAAACTCCCGTCCCTCCTCCTTCGCGTTCCCATTAATAGCAGCTGCTATATCACCGTTTTTACATTTGTCACCACAGGTACAAGCACCAAACATGACTCACTAGCCCTAGCCTGTTTGGCTCAGTGAATAGAGTGTCGGGCCAAGGACTGAAGGGCCTCAAATTCTATTCCCGCCAAGGGCACATACCTCTGTTGCAGGCTTGACCCTTGAGGTGAGTGCGAGAGGCAACCAGTGGATGTGTCTCTCTCACATGCATGTTTCTCTCTAAAAATCAATAGAAAAATATGCTCCCATGAGGACTAACAAAGAACAAACACAGAAACAAAAGCTTTAATAGAACTAAGGGTTTTAAAAAATACACCTTATTTTTGTTTTTGCTGTCAATGTCAAACATGTTTAGTGAATTAGTGCCTTCCGAATTGAAAGGACATGTATCAATCAGAAACTGCTATAAACTGTTCTATTTCCCCCACACAGAACAATGACCAGTCATTCCTGCCAACCTCTGTTTTCTGCATTTGGTGTCAGGGCCAAGCACTTTGTTTGGGCCTAGTCACGTCTGCGTTGCGATTATTTATTTTCTCATCTCTCTTCCCTGACGTGGGACTCTGTGCCACCTGCATTTGTGTACCTTGTGCCAGCCGGGATTCCATGAAGGCACGGGGTATAGTTATGCATTTCTTGTTCCAGAGAAGCTAACAAATAGGCTGGAATAAAGTATCAATCAATATTTTTCAATAAAGCTGAAGCCCACAAAGGACATTTTCCCTTTCTTCACAGAAATAAAGCTGGTAATTTTGCAGACAGATTTTCAAAATGTCTTATTTTTCATGTGTGACAGTTGCCGCAGATGCCCTAGAAAAGGCTGTTTCACAGCGGAGGAAACAGCTAACGGTTCTTATTATATAAAGCACTTCGCCACCAAACTTGGAAACAGACTGATTTCCATCCACGCTCAGGGCTCACTCCGGCAGAGGAACGCGGTTTTAAAATAAAATACAATTAGCGATTTCCATTAGGGCGACACCATTTTGCTTTCCGGTGCCAGCTGATGCCTGGGGGCAGTCCCCATCCTCCTGGACGTGGGGAACAGTGCTGGGCAGGCACCTAGCTGTACTCTTGTTAAAACATACTGAAGTGTAGGCACACTGAGCTTGAACTCCCACAGTGGGCCCAGATAATCAAGAAATTCTCCAGCCGAGAGCACTCTGAAATAGTGTGTGACAGGCAGCCTGCCAGAATCTCACATGCTGCCACCTTTGATCAAAGTGTCCCCTTAAATGAAGGTGAGGAGACAGAAAATGCAGCTGTGGATCCATCAGGTAACTGGCTCACCTGAACCTGCGGTAGAAGCCACGTGCAGGACCATGATCCACCACAAAGAGCAGGTGCCCCGGGGAACTGATGAAGCCGGAAAATGCCAGAGCTCATGATATATGGGAAATGGTCGCTAATGCTATTTTATAACTGGAAGCCTCAGGTGAATATGAGACCATAATGGGATTACATTCTCTGCTAGTCAAGCCATTGATATTTGCATATTTTACTGGTGGGGTTTAGAAACTGGAATGGGTCTCCTAGACCCAGATGTGTGCCAGTAATGCCTAGAAATTAGACGTTTTCCTTTCCCAGGCAGTAGCTTTGAAATCTCATAATTACAGGAGACTCAGCCAGATGTCAGATCAGAGAGAGGTAGGGAGAGAAAATCGTGGCAAGTGTTCATTAATGAAAATCCAAAACTCAGGAAGAGTAGTACACTATTTCATGAAATTTACCTTCTAAATGAATTTCATGAAATATGTATTTATATATGTATGTATTTCAAAAATATATTTGTATTGATTTCAGAGAGAAAGGGAAAGGGAGAAAGAGATAGAAACATCAATGATGAGAGTCATTGACCGGCTGCCTCCTGCAGGGCCCACACTAGTGATTGAGCCCACAACAGTGATAGATGCCCGAATGGGAACTGAGGTTGTAGCCAACAGCACAGCTTCCCTTTGCCCAGGAAGGAAAACTCCTCTGCGGTGAGTTTAACTTACAAATAAGGTGGTAGAAATGTGTGAGAGGCTCAGTTTGCTACACTAATGAGTGCACTGAGGTAGATAGATGTTTATCCACAAGGAATGCATTCACATTTTAAAATAATCATGAGTGAGCAGGAGTGGAAGCCCGTCAATCTCTCATACAGAATGAGTCAATCCAGGCATCGGAGGACTTGGCTTGTGCATGATGCTAAGCTGCATGGGGTTATCTAACATCTACTGTCAGTCTGATAAGTATTGCCGTTACCTAAGTTGGCATCTTTGCAAGCACAGGACACTGCATGGGACCTGGGCAAACTTTAGTGGGCGAGGGTTGTAGGATAAGATGGTACTTTCTGATCTGAAGCCAGCACTTCCGCCCAGGGTCTCACTGGCTTTCAGTCCCACAATGACTGAAAATTGACTAGCGTATTAGGGAGCGCAGACACTTATCAATACCATAAGCCAGATGCTCTCTTGCCCATAGAACATTTGAAAAACTTTCAATGGGAAACATGGGCTGGAATCCAGGGCCAAAATCCCTGAATCAGAATTGATAGAAATAGAATAAAATAAAAAAGAACAAGAAGGGATGAATAGGCAATTTGATGAACAACTCTCAATGATGACTAAACCTAGCATCTTTGACTATTTTTCAGGTACTAGTAAGTGGTGCCATTGAACAGTCATTACTTGAGTTTTGCTATACACTTTTGTTTCAGTTATTGTATGTCTGCCTCCATAGGTAGGCCTAGCTCATATAAAGCATTTAAAGATAGATACATGCGGTAGCATTTAAGATAGAACACCTCTTGAAAAATAAAAGGGAAGAATAAAAGAGGAAAAGGAAAGTGATTTGTCCAAAGGATCTCTGATTAAGCTCCAAAGAGCAAGAGAAGAACTGAGATTTTCGCATGAGGTCGCTTAACGAAGGAGACATTTGGGGAGATGGTTTACGTCCAGTTCCAGGGGCCTGATACCATGTCTCGTGGAGCCACAGCCACTACCAATTTCCAAGTGAGATGGGAACTCTGCAGGTGCCCACAGAGAAGGCGAAAAGGCCAGGACACTTTCCTGCTGACTTTATGAAACGTTATTCTCAGATGCCATTTACAATTCAAGAGTAAAAGGTAAATTTTAATTATTTCCATCAGCATGAATGGGAAGTTGTAAATTTCACAAAATTCTACAAATAGTATGCTAAAAATATGGTATCTACAGAGTTGTAGGTTAATACTAGACACATGGTCAGGACATTAGATACTTATGAAACCTATGGAAAAATGTTAACATCTTAGCCTTTGACAATAAGAAGCAAAAGGATCTACACTCTGAATACTCGGTGCAAATCTACAACAATGCTCATCTGTGAGCGTGCATTCCCCTTGCTTCATCATTATTGGATCCTGTCTGTAGTTTGTCACCAGCCGAAGGAATTTGTCAGTCTCAGCCTAAATAGTCCGGGCAGAGCTGTTGCTACCTACCCCTTCTGCATGTGGCTGCAACACTAGGAAACGGCAATAAGCGAAGCCAGTGGCCCTGGAGGACACAGGGAACACAGGAATGTCCCCTCTGCCCTTCCACTCTTGGGGACTGAGTTGTTGTCAATTCTCTAGCAAGAGACAAGCCTCACCTTCTCCTCCAAGTCATTCCTACTCTTCCTCATCCTCAGTGAGAACACAGGATGAACACTGCCCTGTTGAAAAGCAGAGTGGGAAACGCAAGAATCAATCTAGGTCATAGGTATTTGTTTTATTGTGAGGTTTAACGTGTTTACATACCTGATGATATAAGTTACCTTATGGGCAAAAGGAACAACATTTGAATTGCTTTGTTTCTTAATGTACTGTTAGTTGTCTTGCAGATACAAATTAATTCAGCTTCTGATTTTATGTTTTCTTATGGAGGTGAGTTATATACATATAAATACAATTACAACCCGGGACATAATATTTAAATGCACCAATGATTGGAGTTGTCAGTTAATAATAAAGTTAATAAAGTCTATTAAACTATTCCGATCACTCTCATTTATCTTAGCATGATCATCAGAATCTAAAAAAAAATATGTTACAGTTCTGTTTATTAGTTTATTTCCTATACCCTCTGATGAGCAAGACTTTTTTTTGTCTGAGTCAAGTGCCTGGTATAATAGATACTCGAGAAATATTTGCTGAGTGAACAAATGGCAGGGAAATACAAGAATGTTATAGAATAGGAGAGGATATTGTTAAAGAATAGGAGAGGATATTATAATCAAGGCAACCCTGGTGGAAAAAAAGAGACGGAAATTTGCTTTGTCTGGGGAGATGCCGGAGTAGGAAGGGGGGAAGGCAGGAAGGCATGCTCATGGTGTGTTCAGAGGACCGTGACTAGATCAACCTGACTCGAGCAGAGGTTTCCAGAAGAGAGCATAAGGCGATAGCGTGCAAGGATCAATATGGAGCCAGACAACCCAGGGCTTTGAAAGTCAATTTGAATAACTTTGATCATATTCTGTAGAATTAGGAGTAGAAGTAACACAGGAGCCAAACGAAACATATCTCCTAGTTTTGATAAAGTGATTAGTAAATATATATATAAAATAAAATGTTTAAGTGAATGCTAAGCATTGTGTCATAGTGTACTTCCTCTTCTTTCTACTATAAGTTAAATAAGCATACTTCTTTAGATCAATGACATCTCAGATTTGATAACTTAAGCAGGTTCCAGGAATGGTACTAAGAGATTACAGGTATTACTATCTCCTCACAGCTAGACTATACTACAATTTATACTATACTACATGTCAATTTGTAAAATGAACCACACATGTTATGTTCATTTTAATAATCCTACATACACCATTAGAACCCATATCTGTGTAACTCTGAATCTTGCTCTGAATTATGGTGGCAGTGGATCTCAAACTTCAGCGTACATAACCATCACCCACTGAGCTTGGTAAACATTCAGATCCCTGAACTAACCCCCAAGATATTCTAACTCAAGAAGTATGGTATAGACTCTGAAATGTGCATTGTTAGCAAATATCTAAATTGACTTTTTAGGGAAGTTTTGTACACCTCACTAATACTCTTCTCTACTGACTGATGGGGAAACATAATGAAAAAGGAATACAGTAAGACAATTTGGGGCACACAATTAATAGTAGACAGAGCAAGGCAAATTGGAATCTAGTTCTCCAAGTTCCCTTGGCAACTGTACCAGATAGACCCCGGAGTTTGGGGGAAATAGTAAAGAAACAAGTAGAATCTGAATGACACAAGCCGTGAAGGTTAGATTTAGGGGCAGAAAACCAAGCAAATAATTGATACTCTCAATGTAGGTCAAGAGTATCAATTATTTAATCAAGTCACTATGCTTCTGAGTTGCAAAGATATTAAAAAACAGTAAATCTCAGAATGTTTAGACATTTTAGAAATAACATCAACTTGTTTTGCTTATTTTTACTTTAATGTATATAAACAATGCTATAATATATGATTATGTGTGTAGATATGTTTAAAAGAGGTCTTCCAATAAGTATAAAATAAAATTATTAAGTTCATAAAGATGGAATTGATGAAATCTAATTTTTTTCAAAAAGCAATATCCATCCAGCTGATGTGGCTCAGTGGTTGAGCATCGACCCATGAACCAGGAAGTCACAGTTTGATTCTGGTCAGGGCACATGCCCAGGTTGTGGGCTCAATACCCAGTAGGGAGCATGCAGGAGGCAGCGCACAGATGACTAACATTTTTTATGTTTTTCTCTTTCTCTCCCTCTCTCTCCCTCTCCTTTTCTCTCTGAAATCAATTTAAAAAAATACATATTTTAAAAAGCAATATCTTAGTAACTTTTATAGGTTAAATCTTCAGGTTAAATAGAAACGATGCTTAAAAAAATATTGTATCCTTTCAGGTAAGGTAACACCTGAGTACACACCTAATTTCACTGCTCCTACTTTTAAAAAATCACAACAATGCATTAAAATTAAATTTTTAATAAAATCAGAAGAATATCCACAGAATATGAATTTTATTAATTTCTCCTGAAATTAGCATGGACATAACCAGATGGGAGAAAAGAGACACTCTACTTGCCTCCTGATTACACACTGAAACACACCACATGGAAGAAAATGAAAGGAAACCTTATCAATTACTAAAGCTGCAATCAGAGACAGCCTATGGAGCACATGCAGTATAGACATCTCCCTCAGTCACCTATGGGAAGCCCAGGGACAAAGGCAGTCACACCAAATTTGGATTCTGCGGTAGTGTGGACACAAGCTTGTGTTTGGTATAAATGGAACACTGATGTTCCCTCTATAGCATTACATGTGAAATACAAAATTAATTGACACAGAAGCCAAGCTAATATTGGCCTGCCTTTCATTCCCAAGGAGCTTCTGTATGTATTTCTAAGTTAGCAACGTAAAGCTATGGCCAAGCCAAACATTCCTACATTGTTTTGCTAGGACTGGACTAGTTGAACATATTACTAATAAAATAGGAATACAAGCAGTTGGACAGATTTTATACCAATTCTCTACTTAAGAAGAACAAAAATCTCTTTAAAAACAATTTTAAAAGCCTCATTAAGCATAAGAAAACACTCCAAATAAATAGAAATGCATCTTTTGTAAACTCTCTAAAATTATCTTCTGATGAAATAGGAAATAAAAGGACAAAATTAATTCGAGAATACTTGTAATTCTATTCTCAATAATATTCAGAAAGAAACTGCATCTGTGCAGGTTGAAAATGAAGTCCTGATTAGGAACCATTAAATAAGGGGGAATGAGTGAAACTGTGAAGAGAACTTAAAACTGAAATGGAAGCAGAGAATACAGACTAAAAATAAATTTAAAAAAATGATTCTGTGAATAAGCAGTCTTAACTTGAATTTCTCATAGTAAGGACAAAAAGGAAAATATAAAATAAAAGATAGAATTTAAGAAGTATTTTTGTTCCCATTAATACAACAAGGCTATTGGTACAGGAATAAGAAAAAAACATCCTCAGAACATTGAAGGAGTGGTAAATTACAGTTTATTTGACCAAAAGTGCCATGAAGACTGGAGCTTAAAGAGGTAAGGACAACAAAGAAGCCACTTCCCCCAGTTATGGATTTGCCAAACCTGGTGAGCTTCTCATCATTTCTCATCTATCTCAGAAAAGAGGCTTGAACATGAACCTAGGTGAGACCTAAAGCATATAATCCCAGGGTAAATGCACCCTGAAGCCTGAAGATCTATATACTTAGTATACAAGTATGGTTTGCTAAAAAAAAACAAAACAAAAAAAAACCCAAACAAACAATAGAATAAACTCTAAAGATACTACTGGCTTTATCAATGACCCATGAGTTAGGATCAGTGAGGCGGACAGAAAGGGGGCTCCCAGGAACTGTGCTTAGTGAGATTTTTATAGGCAGAGGGAGCAAAGATAAGAGTTACACTAGGCACAAAGGTGGGTGGTTACTGCAAGGCTACCCCTCCCTAGGGTCAGGAGGGGCCTGTTTCACAGACACCTAGCCAGTGCTGACCAGGAGACTCCTGATGGATGGGGTTAAGAGTCCATTTCTGGGAGAGCCAACACTGTAACTTAAGTGTACATTTGATGACATTGGGCTTAGCATGAGTGACTCCATTTTGTTTTTAACAGGTTCTGGAAAAAGAAAAGTCAATTCAGATGTGTAAGTGAATATACAAGGAAACTGGGGATACATGCTTTCTTATGCTAGCAATTCTGGGACATAACCCAAAAATGTTATGCTGACACAACTAGGAAAACTGGACTGAGTACTTAAACGCCATCTCACTGACGCCCTCTAAGAGTTACTTAAGCAACATGCGATTTCTGAGCCAATATTTACCATAGAATAAATGGAAAGTCAGAAGAGGTAAAATGACATTGGCCTCTGCTTTCCCACCATGCTCATGGGTATAGAAAAAGCTGGGGCTGAGAGGATGACCATTTGAGCAGAACTGTCGTCCCATGGGCACGAGGAAGGGAAAATGGGAGCCGAGACCTGCCGAGGAGTAAGAGTTCTTTAAAATAACAGAGTCTTGGAAACCTGAAGGGCTATGACATGTAATTAATGTTGAACTGAAAATAAACCGGACAGCAAAGACCAGCTGTGATCATTTCAAGTGCTAATATAATAGCGATGTCAATTATAATTAAAAGTATATTAAAAATCATGATTATAGAATAAAAGGCTAAATTGTTTATATAAATCATTTCCTCAAATAAATTTAAAAGAAAGAAAAATGGGTAAAATAAATAAACTAGTCAATGATCACAAGATAAATCCAACCTGGTAAGTTACCATCTGAAATATGACTCACTTCATTAGCCATCAGAGATGCTCAAATAAAACTGAGTGTGAAAGACCTTGATTGGCCACTTTTTAAGACATGGCAAATCAATGTGCTGAGAGTTTATGGCTATGAGGCCTCTAATGCATTGCCTGTGGAAAGAAATTTCACTACGTCCATAAAGATGAAATTATGAAACAATTACTACGATATGAATATTGGGACCCAGAATTCAAAATTGCAATTATTTTCAAACATGTTAATTATGTACAGTGAAAATACAAGAAAATCAATATCCACATTTAGGCATACAAAAGAATTAAGTGGCGAAATTAAATGAAGCCAAACATTTTTAATTTTCCTGCCTATGTGCCCTTTTTATCAAATAGAAATGTTATCAAATAGAAAATATAATAAAGCGTGGCACACACACAAAAGGCACTTTAGAACTCACAAATAACCAAAAAAGAAAAAGTCTAAAGCTTTCTTGAAAGTCATAAAAGTAGACTGCAATGAACTGAGAGAGAACATATTCTGTAAGAGAGAACTCACTATTGTAAAAATGTCATTTTCCCTTCAATTACTTTATAAATCCCTCCAGGACTTTTATAAAGCCTGTCAGGCCTCCCTAAAAAGTGTCTGGTCAGAAAAAGCGCAATAACAGCCAGATTCATTTCTAAGAGAACAGCGAGCAGACTTCCGCCCGGTGCTGAGACGTACACACAGCAGGGAACACGGTGAAGGTATTAATAGCAGAGGCGTGTGGGCTCCTCTTCCTGAAGCCCGAGTAAGGATGTCTTCACGCCTTCGTTTTCCCATTTCTGCCTTCAGGACTCAGCTGCCCTACCAAAAAAATCACAAAACAAACAAACAAACAAACAAAAAACAAAACAAAAAACAAGGAGAAACTTTGACCAGCCTCACACTTTAAAAGTCCCTGTCTGGTGTCATCCAAAATACAAGCATTATTTTTTCCTTCTGGATCTGCTCTGCTCCCTTGTTCTTGCCTCCTAGAGCTCTCCTGCTATCTTCGTGTGTGGCATTCTTCCCTACTTGCTTGTGATTAGAATCCTGAGTTCCTTCCCTGAGAGATTCGGGAGTCTAACAGTGAAACCCTGAGAAAACTCGGCTCAGTTAACCTCTGATCTTAAAGACTCCAAGCTGTTTGCATCCCAACCAAGACTGCACAGGGCAGCCAGCCCTGGCCTCCCTTTGAAAAGATGCTGAGAGCGCTTGTCTACGGGCTTTTTGTTGTTGACACTGTTACAGATGTCCCCACTTCCTCCCCCTTTACGGAAAGAGAAACCAAGTAAACAATCCCATTTATTATTGCACAGCCACAAAAAATAAGCTATTGAGGAATAAATTTAATCAAGGAGGTAACAGACCTATACTTGGAAAACTATAGGACAATGAAAAAAGAAATTGATGAAGATACAAATAAGTAAAAGCATATACTGTATTCATGGATCGGAAGGATTAACATTATTATAATGTCCAGACTACTCAAAGCGATCTACAGATTCAAACAAGTCCTAACTGAAGAACTCTAACATACAGGTTAGATTTATAGGATGGCATAAGCCCTGACTCTTTCTCATATCCTCACCTCTGTGATGGCTAGTCTGTATAATTAAAATGCAGTTTAAGTCAGTCATTAATTCAACATATATTTTTTAAATACCAAGATGCCTAACACAATGTCAAGCACAGAATAAAAAATAAAATTAAAAAGTGAGCAATAGGTTAACAAAAACCACAAAAATCACAAATATTCATTCTTAAAGATGACTTGAAAATCTTACCTAATAAAAAGGGAATATGAAAATTGACCATCACACCATCACAAAGATGGTAGAGCCCATTGCAGCAAGATGGCAGCGCCCAGTCCCCAACTCAGCTCCACTGGAGTCCACCAGATGTTTCAGCCCTGCCTGGGGCGGGGGATGAGGGGGTAAGGTGGCAGGCGCACACTGTGGCTGGACCCACCTCAGGCCCCTAGCCACCCAGGGCAAGCCTGAGGTGCAGGCAAGCCTCAGATGTCAGCTGCCCAGCACCCAGGGCCACCCGAGGCTCAGGTAACCAGGGCCGACCGAGGCTTGTGCTGCTGGCAGTGGCAGCAGCAGAGGTGTGATAGAGGCATTGCCTTCCCATAATCGCCTGGTCACCTCCTGCCCCTGAGGGCTCCCGGACTGTGAGAGGGTGCAGAGTGGGCTGAGGGACCTCCCCTCCCCAACCAGTGCATGAATTTTCATGCACAAGGCCTCTAGTTAATAATTATATAAGTATATAAATGCAGATCTAATTGCAATGAGAGAAATTGGGGAGCAAGAGAATTTTTGCTGAACTCTTCATTATATGTTAAGAGAGAGCCAGGAGTGATGAAATCGTTCTTGAGTTTGGCAATTTTGAAAATCATAAATCTAACCACATGTTGTTATAAACCTACTGTATAAACTTTAAATTATTTATAATAATTGTAAAACAAAACACATACATAATTAATATTGTACTTAATGAAACTATTGTAAATTGCATGAAAATAACACATAAAAAGATGTACCAGCCTGGCTAGTGTTGCTGAGCAGTTGAGCGTCAATCCAGAAACCAATAGGTTGCTGATTCAAGTCCAGGTCAGGGTTCATTTTAAAGGAAAAAAAATAAATAATACTAATTTTATAAACCATTTAAAAATAATTCAATTCCCCATTAGGTGAAAGTATCGCTTTCACTTGGATAAAAGCATTAAATTGCAATACTATATGCTGTTTTGAGAATAACCTAAAACACAAGAGAAAAAGGTAAAAATGAAATCATACCTGAACATGGTTTTGTTTTTTTAAATATGTTTATTGATTTCAGAAAGAGGAAGGGAAAGGGAGAGAAAAATAGAAACATCAATGATGAGAATCATAGATGGGCTGTCTTCTACACACCCCACACTGAGGATTGAGCCCACAACCTGGGCATGTACCCTAACCTGGAATTAAACTGTGGCCTCCTGGTTTGTAAGTCAATGTTCAACCATTGAGCCACACTGGCCAGGATGAACATAGTTTAGAAGACAGAGAATTTTAATTGTTTTTTTGCATGTGATATCAGAATGCATATAGGTAAGTAATATATAAATATCCTGTAAAGTTTGGATTATAGGTGATTTTACAATTTGTAATTTCTGTATTTCCAGTTTTTTTATGAAAAGTAATATACTTGAAAGGAAGTGAAGTTTTTATACAAAAACATGAATAGTTCTGGATTATTTACCATGTTTCCTTTGACAGATGTCTCGTCTTCCTTGGCTAATTAAGCAGACAGGTCAGTACTTTGTTATTTTAGCAAAGATGAATAAGTTTGGGATCAATGGCTATGAGCAGGGAATATTCTGAGATATCATGACCTTGATTTCAATGTGTGTCTGTGAATTCGGAGTATGAAGTGAGCTGGGAATTGTTTATTTTTCTCCTTTGAAGGAATATTTATTTTTACCTAATGTGTTTGTCCCCAAAGCTCTTGAGATTTCTATTGTTCTGCCTTTCTCTTAATTGACAGCTCTGAAGGGTTTATTTCATTTGATAAGTGATGCATGCATTGCAAATGTTTAACTACATCAGAGATGAGCCATCATCCTGATTCCAGCGTGAGGTACAATATAAATTTAAAATGAATATTTTAATCATTTTTATAGGATGGCAGTATCCAGTCATCAGCCTCCCCAACCCCATCCTGGGATCGCTGGGTCTACACAGCAATATTTCTACTCCTGCAAAGCATGCTCTTGCCCAAAGCATTTCTGGTCATTCAGTCTCACATGTCCGGAGCTAAGTTCTTTTAAAAAATTGCTTACACTTGTTCTTTTGCTGAGTTTCACCTTTATTTTACCATCACTGAAGACTTCTCTTCCCTCTCTGCACAAGGCCTCCCTGGTCCCTCTTCCTTCCATTTACTCCTGAGCTATTTTAACTCCTTTTTCATGCTGAGAGATTCCATTCAGCTCCAGCCTTTGTCCACAGACATGTAATCTCAACTCATGCCAAGCTCAGCTCGGCAAAGAGCCTTCCAATAAGCAGGACTCTCCAGAGCCTAAGTTTGGGAGTCTCATTCCCATTGACAAACACAAGTATTTCTTCCTAATGCATAGCATATCCTCCCCAAAGGGAGTTGGGGGGGGGGGAGGACTATGATTTTCCTGTCTTTTTCATGACTACACTGTAGCCAGTGCTGCTGAGAATGGGGTTCCTTCACCAGCCCTGTGATCACATTAAAAATGCAATTACTTGGGCATTAATCCACACCTACTGAATCAAAAATTCTAGAAGTTTCTCTGGTGATTCTGCAATGTGCAAAAGTGAATAATCAATGAATATACTATGCAGAAATATAAGAAAAAAGTAATGTATGCTCTCAAAATCTATGTCCCTCTCAATGGATCATGTTGGAAAGGAGACTATGGATGAACGTGGGGGTGGGGCAGTGGAGAGATACTGTACATGCAAAACAGAGCTGCAGCCCTGCTCCCTGAACTCGCCTCACCTTCTGCTTCAATATTCCACAGCTCTCTCTGCTCTTCCTCCTCCTCCCTCCACCACACAGTTCACTTTAATTCACTGTTGGGCACCTGCACACCGCCTCGTCTGGAACTTTCCCTGTGTTTTCCACACACAGGACTCTTCCTGTTCCCACATCAGTCTTACCTACTGCTCAATGTTTCCTTCCATCTCTTCCATGACTTCCTGCTTTTCCAGCCCCACCTTTTAGTATAATTTTACCAGTCCTGATGGGGAGTTTTATCATTCATTTAGCACACCTTCACCACCAGTACAAAACTGGTCTCCTCCCATCAGTTCAATAGTAAAGAATTGTTCTAACCAATGGGCAATAGAGTAAGACTCCAAAATCCTAATTAATGGCATTTTTAATTCATATTTTCTCTCCCTCTTGGACTATAATTACAAGACAATGGTCGATCTGAGCCAGACTGGAAAGAATCTTGGAGACAGCATATTTTACCCTCCACACAAAGGTGAGCCTTGGCAAGTATGTAAGAGGCTGGAGGCTGTTACAGGGATGGTCTGGCAGAGACGGCCTATGGGGGCCAAGGTGCGGAAGAAGCCAGCTGAGTGAGAGATGGTGATGACAGTTTGGTCTGAGTTGGAAAGGAGAAGCTTCACAAGTAAAAACACATACACCCTGAGCCAGACGGAATCCGGCTGGGGGGAAGGGGTCAGGGAGAAGAGAACCATTCATGAGAGGAGCCCAGGGCAAGCAGCAGGGGTGGGGATGGTACCTCTTCTCCTTTCTCCTGCAATGACCACCTGAAAGGTCTTCTGGTTCCCTTTCTGCCCGCCTCAGTGGAGAGACAAGCAGTGGAATTTACCTTTTGACATGTTCAAGAGTTCTCAGATTCATGGAGAGAACAGAGGTACATAGGTGAGTGGCTTGTTCAAGGTCACATAGTTAATAAGGGCCAGGAATCAAACACCAGAGTTCCAACTCTTACACTTTGGCACATCTGCCTCTTTTACCCATCCCTCAACTGAGAGTTGAAACATTACCATCGTGGTCAGTCTAACTCTATCACGGGACTAACTAACCCATCCTAACTCTAATCATGGACTCTTTCTTGTAGCATATATCTTTTCTAAGGATTGCTTCTTGTCCTCAGTAGCCTGAATTAAACAAAGAAGTAATTTTGGGGAATGGTGAGTATGAATAAATTAAGGCAGCATTAGAACTTAGTGTTAGCTATGCTTTTATAAAAAGAAGCTTTGTCAGATGCAGGCTAATTCTATATAGTAGAGTTTGTTGAAAAAGTAGAATATCACCAAATATTTTTCATAATATATTTTTACAGGAATTTTACAGGTTTGCCTGTGAACGGAATTTCTAGTTAGCCTGAATATGTGTAAATTATTCAAGTTAAACCTCAATATTTTATTGAAATATCTAAAATCTCTAGTGTTTAATGTCAGTTACCATTTTATACTTCTATTTAAATTGAATAAAGATTTGAATTTAAATAATTTTTAATTCCTATGTGCAAATACCTCCAAAAATTTGACAAGTTTGATATCTTAAAATTTGCAATTCAGATTCACAAGGAAAATAGAATAATTCACTTTCTTTATATATAGATTAGTGGCCCGGTGTACGAAATTCATGCATTAGGGGTGTCCCTCAGCCAGACCTGCACCCTCTTCAATCTGGGACCCCTCTGGGGATGTCCGACTGTCCTGTGGCAGTCCAACATCCCTCTCACAATCCAGGATCGCTGTCTCCTCACCACTCACCTGCCTGCCTGCCTGATCGCCCCTAACCACTCTGCCTGCTGGACTGATCACCCCCAACTGGTCCCCACACCGGCCTGGACCCCTCAACTGTGCCCCACAGCCTGCTCAGCCCCTACTGGCCTGCTTATCCCTAACTGCTCCCTCCACTGCCTGTTCACCCCCAACTACTCTCCTCGCCAGCCTGCTAGCCCCTAAATACCCCCCTTCAGGCCTGCTCACCCCCAACTGCCTTCCCCTGCCAGCCTGATAGCCCCTATCTGCCTCTGCCTCAGCCCCACCACCATGGCTTTGTCTGGAAGGACATCGGAAGGTCTCCAATCTAATTAGCGTATTACCCTTTTATTAGTATAGATATGTAACTCCTTTGTAAAGATATTCACTAACTCCTTGTATGTCTTGCTTCAGGTGGTATGTAGCTTCCTTCCTGTTCATTTTGCCATGATTATTAGCATCATTGTTAACAATATTTGCAATCATTGGCTTGCCATTTGCTCACGTATTTAGAATGCTTATGAATGAAAGTCTTCTTTTTAAATATAATTTAGTAAATAATATTTTGAAAAATCTCAAAGTAAAATTTTAACACATCATAATAATTGAAAATATTTATTCAAAACAGGTAATCTTAGTTGCTGTTTACTATTGCATATTCACCATATTGCATGCAATTCTTTTTTATATTTTTTCCACTTCCCCAAGGGAATGAAAATCATTTTATTCAACTTTAGTCAGCCTAGAAGAATGCTCACCCAAGATGTATGAATTTATGCACACTTACCATCTTCTGAGGATGATCTATAACACCTGTTTTCAATTAAAGTGCAGGAAATAGCCTGTATAATGCATGTTCTGTCAGAAAAGCAATATGGGAAATGAACGCTAACATTTCATGAGGCTGCTACATCACTTCGTATTGAAAAGGTAAGTCAATCAATCAATCTTGGGGAAAAAAATTACTGGTGCTCATTTTATGTGAAATACTGCACTACATATTCAAAAGGAAGTAGGAAAGGGAAACCTACTTCTCAAAGTTTCTGCATTATCACTGTTGGCATCCTGGTACAACAGGAGCCAAAGAGAAGGAGGAAAATAATTATTCCCCTGGGTACCTGAGCAGAAAGAAAGAGCATAACACTGAGAGAAAGTGAAACTGATGAGACAAGTAAAAGACAGAACACTGGAAATGGAAGAAAAAGCTGCCCTGCCTTATAAACTACTTAGGATGTAAGTAGAGAGATGCTGCTTAGAGAAATAAACAAATAAATAAGTAAGTAAGCAAGCCATAGCCCCATTAAATAACTACAGAGAGAAAAACACCTTAAAATAAGTTTCACCAAATGAGTCAGTCAATTGTCACACACCCTCAACCTTGAACACAGAACTTGAGGAGCTTTGTGAGCAGAACGCTACAGCCTTCTTAGAGGATTCACACTGTTAGCCCTGCAGCCTCGGGGACTTACACTGAGAGGCTTTTGTGACCATTAATCCACTCTCCAGTGAGTAGTCTTGACAGATTCCAGAAGAGAAGTCAAGAATTGGTCAATTGCTGTTCTCACCCTCCCCCCAGCAATCCATGTGGCTCTGTGCAGACCTGTACCTGAGCTCACACCCAGCTTACTATGAAAGGCGCTGTGGAGAGCAGTTGAAATTGAAATGTTTGAAATGTCAGGGGACTTAAATGAAGTTGGGTTAGCATGGCCTCATTTTTCTGGTCAGTAAAGGCTTTTCAGAGTGTGAAAAGCCCGTGCTTTAGCTGTGTACTCTATATAAATAAAAGAATCTTCACATGAGACATCTGTTTTAATTAAAGCTGGGAAATGAAATGTTTTGTTGGAGAAACAAAGCTATCTCTTTCCTCAGCTTTCTAGCCTGCAGGTACTTGCCTGAATTTAAAGTCAGAAATGCCTAAGAGGTGGCAGCCATGCACGGGCAGGCTTCCCCGGCCCCCTGGAATGGCAGAGAGACTTCTACATTTGAGTGTGCTCACATCCGTGAGTGGTAATCCACCTTCCGAGGTGCTACAGTGTCTTCCTAAGAATCCACCACATCATCATTTGTCAGCTCTACTGGGTTTTAGGCAGCTGACAACAGAGAACAGTGTCTTCGCCTAGAGATTTGCAGAAGATGCTGCCAGAGGTCAATGACAAGTCAAGAGAATGAACTGAACTGACACCCCCAACCCCAGGCGAGAAGCAGGGATGGGATTCAGTCAGCATCCTCAGAGAACGCTAACACTAAGCCTACAAAAACCAAAACAATGTACACACCCAAAGGCTGGGACAAGGTAAGAAAATCAGACCCGGCCTTGGCCAGTAGCTCAGAAACAGGAAAAGGGAACGGCAGGGTGTGAAGCAAGATTGTTCCAAGAGCTACTGCAGGTTTGGCTGGAGTATCCTGACATAGCTGTTCTTTGCTGCTGAGACACAGAGAGGTTTCACAAGGTCGGGCTGGATCAAAGGAATGAAGTCAGGACATACAGGTAATAAAGCAAGACTGGAGTCTATGAGATTAGATAATGCAATAAAGGTCTCAACTATAACGCATTCTGCACTAGTATATCCCAGTGAGAGCATTCAGATTTATTGTAGTTCTTGGGATAGAAACAGGTTTCAGAGCATCTTACCATTGTAGAAAACCTGGCTTATCAAACTCTCTTCATTATATATAAACCTCCTCTTGTTAGTTGAGTTATATTTTTTTAATGTAAAAGTAAATAGCATTCTTTAATATACTCTACATTAATGCTACTTTCCATGATCTTCCACGATATCCCTGGTCTCAGAGGGCATACCTGCTGTGTAACTGCCCATTTGGATATGGTACCCATATTGCCATCTACTGGGAACTACTTCAAATCACAGACAGACATGATGAGGAATGATGCTGAAAAATTCAGCCCTATGTAGGTGACATTCTGGTAAAATTTCTAGTGGATGAAAGGCAAAAATAAGCACTGTGTGCTAAATCCACTTTTGTTCCTAAACGAATACAAACAGCTGGTGTGAATTTCCTCATTCAATGTGATTTTGTTGGTGCAATCCACACCTCATCACCCGATTTTTCTAAAGGTTCTATTTTTGACACAAAGGATGTTTCAAACTTTTATTAATAAAAATAGATAAGTTTAAATTTATGCATATGGGATGGGAAATTATCAGCACATTTTAAGTTCATGCTTTATTCTAAATAGTGATATTCTGATGTTGCATATTCTCATTCTTTTCATGATGTTTTCTCAAAGGAAATAGAAAGGAAATGACGTGTCATAAAAAAGTGTAATTTAAGGAAAATACAACAGAAAACCATGGGAAATGTAATATAACACATCAAAATGGAAATTTTAAAATTCATTTTACTGTATTGCTAACAAACTGGATCCAGAAAGTTCTGGTGATAAAACAAAACCATTGTTCTCAAATCTGCCTGGACATATAGACCAATGGAACAGAACAGAGAACACAGAAATTGACCCAAGCCATTACACTCAAATAATATTTGACAAAGGAGGCAATGGAGTCAAGACAGTCTCCAGGACAGCTGCTAGGATAATGGAAACTATGGAGAAAATAATCAAATGGGACTACACCAAAACAAAAGGCTTCTGCCCAGCAAAGGGAACCATCAACAAAACAACCAGCGAGCCCACTGCATGGGAAAACATATTTGCCAATCTTATCTCTGAAAAGGGTTTAATCTCCAATGTTTATAGGGAAATCAAACAACTTAAAAGGAATATAAACCACCCAATCAAAAAATGGACAAAGGACTTAAATAGACCCCTTTCGAAAGAGGACATACAGAAGGCAAAAAAAATATGAAAACATGCTCAAAGTCACTAGTCATCCAGGAGACACAAATCAAAACAACAATGAGGTACCATCTCACACCTGTCAGAATGGCTACCATCAACAAATCAACAAATGACAAGTGCTGGTGAGGATGTGGAGAAAAAGGAACTCTGGTGCGCTGCTGGTAAGAATGCAGACTTGTGCAGCCACTGTAGAGAACAGTATGGGGTTTTCTTAAAAAAATTAAAAATGGAACTCCCATTTGACCCAGTAATCCCATTTCTAGGAACATATCCAAAGAAATCAGAAACACCAATCAGAAAGGATATATTCACCCCTATGTTCATAGCAGCACAATTTACCATAGCTAAGATTTGGAAACAGCTTAAGTGCCCATCAGCAGATGAGTGGATTAAGAAGCTGTGGTACATCTACACAATGGAATACTTCGGTGCTTTAAAAAAGAAGAAACTTCTACCATTTACAACAGCATGATGGACCTGGAGAGCCTTATGCTAAGCGAAATAAGCCAGTCAGAGAAAGATAAATAGCACATGACCTCACTCATTTATGGAATGAACAACATGAAGTGAAGAACTAAAATAGATCCAGAGACATAGAAGCATGGAACAGACCATCCAACTTCAGAGGGAAGGGAGGAGGGTGGGGAGGTGAAAGATCAACCAAAGGACTTGTATGTGTGCAGATAAATATAACCCATGGACACAGACAGTAGGGGGATGAAGGCATGTGTTGGGGGGCGGGGGGGAAAGAAGGTGATGGGAATGACCGGGAAGAGCTCAATAGGGGGAAAAGGAGACATATGTAATACTTTAAACAATAAATAAATAAATAAATAAATAAATAAATTCTTATTGAATTAAAAAAGCACACACACAACTATTATGCAGTGGTGACATTTAGGGTAAGAATGGCAACCCTGAGAGAAGATATGCTCTAATTTAATCTTTACCACACAAAGATGATACAGGCTTCATTTCTCATTAAATTTCTTTAATAAGACATTTAGGATCTGGAAGCCATCTACACAATCCAATTTAGCAAATGTTTCTTGGGTACCAATAATGTATGGTACCCCAGCATGTAGAAAATGTTTACATTTGTCTACAACAGAAGTGGTATTTCTTGTGATTAGAAAATGTGCTCCTTTCAAATTATACATATCAGAAATTATTTAATTATTATATTTGCTTCATATAAAAGTAGAGACATGGATTTGTGCATGGGTGGGGGTCTCAAAGGGGTTGGGGGGGTGTGACACACAGCTGGCCCTCCAGGGAGGGGTTGGGATGCCCTTGCCAACCTGGAATCTGGATGCATCCTGCTGAAGTTCACACGGGTTGTTGGGAACACCTGTCAACCACTTTCATATCCTTTCTTCCTTGTGGAGCATCTAGGGAGAGGAAGCAGCTGTGGTGCCCAAAGCTGCCCTCCAGGAGGCCAGTGGTGCTGGGCAGGATCATGCTGGTGGCACTGGTATGTTGGTGACGGACCCATCCTCTAGAGATTGGACTGTAGGACTACTGCGGAAGTGAGTGGCTGCCACCAGGCTGGTGGGCTGCTGGACGGGTCAGTCAGCTGAGCAGAACTCCCACTATGGCGGTGGTTCTCAACCTTTCTAATGCCTCAACCCTTTAATACAGTTCCTCATGTTGTGGTTTCTGATGGTCTTAGGCTCTACAGCAGCAGTTCTCAACCTGTGGGTTTCTTAGGCGAGCAGGATCACCTAAGACCATCGGAAAACACAGATATTTACATGACTATTCATAACAGTAGCAAAATTACAGTTATGAGGTAGCAACGAAAGTATAATAATTTTATGGTTGGGGGTCACCACAACATGAGGAACTGTATTAAAGGGTCGAGGCATTAGGAAGGTTGAGAACCACTAAACTATTGGAGCGCAATGACTACCAGGGAGCAGCTCTTATGTTGAGCATCTTCCCCCTGGTGGTCAGTGTATGTCACAGTGACCAGCTGTTCCAGGCAATGGGTGAGGCCTGATGCACAAAGATGCCTTCGAGAATAGGCCTTCCTTCCCCTGACTGCCAGCACAGCCTCACTGCGCTAGAGGCTCCTTTCTGCCTTCGCTCAGGCCGGAGCTGCCCTCTACCCCTTGCCTTGTGGCATCCATTTGCATATTCCCTCATCATTGGCTGTGGGTGACACCATCTTTGTCGCAGAGTTACGGTCAAATTGTACATACCGTCTTTATTAGAGAGGGTAAATATAACCAACAGAAGGCTTAATCCACTGAAAATCTTATGTTCTCATTCATCAGAAGATGACAAAGCAAAGAGCTCACTGTCTACCATCTATCTGTGTCTGTAAATATCAAAAAAGCGACTTGTATTCACAATGCTACACAGGCCTTTGCCTTCTTATCTGTGAATTATGTTAACATACATTGCATCAATCTTGAAAAATTATATGACAACAAAGATCCTTGAAAGTGCATCTGATTCATCCTGTTGGCATCAGCAGGAAATGCAGAAAAGTCATGTTCGACAGGTGAGGGTTATTATTTAACGACTATACAGCTACAGAATCTGAGAATTCTCTTCCAGTAAGTCTGTTTTTGAGTTCAATGTCCTTTGCTATCAAAACAGTCCTCAATATATGTGACTGGATTTATGCCCCTGTAGGTTAAATTTATATCTTCAGTAAAAAGAGAGAACACCCTGACATTGTACATTTAGGATTTTATCAGTGAGCTCCATGGAGTGACAACTAATCAAGAGAACCCTCTCAAAAATTCCCTTTCATGTCAAAATTAATGTTCAAATATCAGATTTATACCATAGGCTAGTCTCAGATTTTTCTTTTAAGGAGTACATTTTTTTCACTTATCCACATAGATCTCATTCTATATTACAGGATTATTGTTTTTCAGCTTAAGGAGAGTTTCAGTATCCTTGTTTAGCTTCGACATTCTGAGGAACAAATTATGAGTTATTTCCCTGGATTTCGGGATATTGATTTTCTTTAGTTCTTTGGATTCAATTCATTCTGTAGCAAGAGGAAAACAGACTCCTTACCCTGGAGATTTACACTTGGCCATGCATTGGTTAGTATGATGGAGAAATGCTAGACAGAGGGATACCCAGCCAAAAAGTCTGACTTAGAGAGAAAAAGGCTGCAAAGCCTTTTGAAAGTCTCTACTTATCTTCCCTGAAGTTATGAAGAAAGGAAGTGACAATGTCTCTTAAACATTTCCCACTGCCATAGACCTAATCCTGGATGAGGTCCAGACTTATCTTCATCACACCTCTATTTTAGAGGGAAAATCACACTTAAGGACAGAGTTCAATTGAACGGAATCATTATCAGAGTTTGTGACAATATCTTCTAGGTGTATTCAATCAAATCAATCACTGTGCTTGTATCCACATCGTGGTTTGTAGGCTTCTTTTTTGATTCAATAATGTCAGTCTAACAAAAACAACTTACGTTTCCTAAGCAAACCAAGACTTTGAGCAGGCCTCATACATAAAAACTCATTCCAAATGATGATCTCCTTCAAGAGACCAATAATCTACACTAATAAAAAAGAAACATGCAAATTACCATCACTCTACTAAGCTACCAGCCAATCAGAATGAGTATGCAAATTAACCTGAAACCATGGCAGCAGCCCCTCCAGGTCTGTGGGGGCTGGAGAAGTTGGGCCCCAGTGCCTAAGGCTGGTTGCAGCCCAGAAGACAAAGAAGCCGCCTTCCTGTTGATCCCAGGCTGCAGCCAGCCAGAGAAGTCACCCACACTGCATTCCAGGGACGACAGAGAAGCCACCCTCCTGTGGTCCAGGTGCCAGCACGTGCAGCTGGTTACAGTCTGGTAGAGAGAGACGGCGTCCACTCCACAGTCCTGGGCACCAGCACTGTGGATGGTTGTGGCCTGGGAGATGGAGAAGCCACCCACCCTGCGGTCCTGGGTGCCAGCACTTGTGGCTGCAGTACAGGCGAAGCCACTTGCCCATCATTCCAAGGCTGCAGCCAGCCTGGGTGCCTACGGCTGATCAGAGGGAGGGAAGCCTGGATTTCGGGTGCCTGTGGTCGGCTGGAGGAGGGAAACCTGGGTCCCGGGTGCAGAGCCCAGGCAGAGGTGGTTAGGGGCAATCAAGCCAGCAGGGCAGCAGTTAGAGACAATCAAGCTGGCAGGCAGAAGAAATTAGAGGCAATCAGGCAGGCAGGTGAGTGGTTAGGAGCCAGCAGTTCTGGATTGTGAGAGAGATGTCCGACTGCCACTTATTCGCTGAGGGGTCCCAGATTGGAGAAGGTGCAGTCCAAGCTAAGGGACACCCTCTTCTCCCCTTCTTCCTCCGCATCCTGGTGCATGAGTTTCATGCACCAGGAGACTATTATATAAAAAGCCTGTTGTCATCACACCATCACACCCTAACAACCCATCAGCAGGAGGCTGTGTGCATGGCAGGCGCACGCAGCTAGGATGGGACCTGACTCTGAAGGACTTGACCAGAGGCGCCGTTGGGTTTCTGGGTCCTATTTCCCACGGCGGTGGCTGTGGCAGTGGCTGCAGGACTCTTTCCGGGTCCTGCTGAGCCGTGGGACTCTGGGTCCTGAGTCTCATGTGATTTCACATGCCGGGCCCCAGTGTAATAGAATTTGCAACAAGTTCTTATTAGTCATATTTTCTCCCCCTTCCATTACCCTCGGTTTCACCACATCTACTCCAAAGTGCAAAAATGCTTTGATAGGATACATGTGGGTGATATGCTGGTTATGCTTCACCCTTAAGAAATAAAGTGATGGATTTATTTCTCTTATAATATGGGGGTAAAGCAAAGAGAAAATACCACAATAATGGAAGTACATAAGTGCATGAACACACACACTCATACTAACTTCCTAAAAAAAAGTCAGTCCCTATTCTAGTTTCTTACTTTCCAAAGAACTTATTAGAATATATTTTTGTTGGACTATGTATTTTAGTATCCTATATACAGCTATATAATAATTTAATAATATTTTTCAAAACAACGAATATATGCAGCATTTAGAAAGGCAATGTGAGAAACTTCATATGTAAATACATATGGGCTTGTAATAGTTCTCTAAAACCTTGGATTCCACATTTTCCTTCACATAGCAGTGCTAATACAGTGTTTAAAAATAAGCATGATTCAGAACAGGGGACTTCCAATATCCTGAAAATCCCAAGTTCACATTATAATACTTACAAAACTTTCCACCTTCTCAACTCAGTCATGTCAGTTCTGCTCTTGAGAAGCCCACTGCGTGGTTTTATGGAGTAGGAAGCGAACATCTGTGGTGAGGCTCAGGGAAGCTATAGTACAGGTAAGCCAACCTTCCACATCAAGGTCACCTCCTCCCCATCACGCCTTATGTGCACGACGGCTCTCCTGCTCCCTGTGAAATGCCTGCTGCGCTTTCCATAGCCGTAAACATATATTAAGAACTCACAATTGGGGCAGTAGCGGTGCCTTTTAAGAAGTGCTAAAAAGTTCAAAAGTACGAAGCCTCTCAGAAGGCCGATATAATATGCAAAATAAATTATTATGCCGCTTCATTTAGTGAATTTTAAGTAAGCTTCCGTAGCGACTCAAGCCGTCAGTTTATTTCAGTCGGCTGAACAGTCTAATAATATTTTCATTAAATATTTATATGAACAATCAAACGCTGCAAATGAAGAGTGCATCCCCTGACATCCGCGATGGCTGCGGGCTGGTATCAGCAGTTTGTTACGCTGGTAGGGCTCATTGGCTCTGGCTCCGAAGGCTGCTTGCCATTAGCTCTGAGTACCTTATGTCTGACCTTCCATGAAAGGGCTATTCATCATGCCTCCTAATTTCTAACTTGTATCTCTTCGTGGAGAAAATCCCGATGATAGAGAACTGAGTGCATTTAAAAGTTGGGGGCATCTTATACTAATTCAGCCAAGGAAAATGATTAACACAGCTCATTTTTTAAAGCAATGGTAAATAGACTCTGTGGTCCTATATATTTAAAATCATCCTGCTCACAGGGCTTAATTTATATTTCCCAAGAGTGAAGGTACATCGCATAGTTCACTCAAGATTTATATGCTATTTTCAAACATAGGAATGTATGGTAGTGCGGTGACTACTGTCTGATGGCAACATTTTATCTGATATCCTACGAATGTAGGCACATGCTAAGTCTGTGTAGTTCTCCCCCTGAAATATCTGTCTCACTTTCCTGGCTACTATTGGTGATCACTGGAATTTAACATTTAAATAATCTGTATGTTATTTAATTATCAATCTAGAAATTAGATTCCTATCACAGGTTTCAAGTAAACACACAAATACCTGGGTGGCTTTTGAGTACTTAACAGATTCTAACTAAAACTTAAAAAGGTAATAACTAATTATCAGCCTCATTATACAATTCTAGGCAAAGAGGTGTTATACATTTTCAGCCATAAACTTGGATGTGCACACACAAGAAAAGGCTGATTTCTTTTCTTTAAATTAAGTTAAATGGGACTGTATTCATTCCTCGCAGTGAATGGGATGGTCAATCTTCATCACTGGAAGGGCTGACCCACATGCAGCCCAACGCCAGGGTCAGTCCTCCCTGCGGACAGGGAGCACTGCTCAAACCCCGCAGGCCTGGGTTCTACAGTTCTTAGTGTGCTCCCGCAGAGGGGGCTCTGATGAGGCCAGCAGCCCTGGCGTGTGGCCTCAGGCCTGTTAGTCGCAGGGAACAGGCAGCAGCTGCCACCTCTCCAGGTGTCAGGGCCCAGCTCCTCATCTCTGCTCGTTCTGAAAATCACAGACCCTGCATCGAGCCCACTTGTTGCAAATCCTTTCTCTCATAATCTTTCCAATTCGCCCCCTGCGTTCACCACACAGTTCACGATGCTCCATTTCCTAAAAATGTAGTGCAATCTCCTAGGTAAGTCACATGTCTGTGACAGCTTAGTGACCGCATGCTCTGTCCTTCAGGGGAAGAACGCATTGGAGGAGGAGGAGGCGCCCATAATCCCGGCAGAGCCACAGGCAGAGCGGCTGTCAGAAACAGACCCCGGCTTGTACTAAGGTGAGTCCTCGGGGTGAATTCCCAGGAACACCTGGGAGAGGGGCAGCAGCAGAACGGGGTGAACAGGCCCAGAGAGAACACCCCATGTCCAGAGGCTTCCCCAGGGGAGGATGGTTATCAGACAAAGAGCCAGGTCCCGGTTGCGCTGGATTTGAGTAATAATTACTCTTTTGAGTGTGGCTTATGTATGTCCCAAATACTACCCGGGGCATACTTAATCCAGAAAACTATTCCTTCCTCCTGTTCTGTATTTTTATTTGCCAAATGTGGCAGCCTTCCCCAAGAGTGTGGAGAGAAGAGCGTGGTCACACCCAGAGGCCGGGGGACAGGGAGCTGGAGAGGAAGTCCGGCGCTCGCCTTCACTGGCTGCGCAGAGGTGTGTGCGGGGTCTGGTTCCTGGCCTGCCCCGCCCCGCTCTCTCCGTGCCCAGCTCAGGGGCCCCCAGGAGAACGTGCCTCTGAGGAGGGGAGCCCTCCCCCAAAGAGACACACAGGCTGCCTGTGAGGGAGGAGCCGCTGGGGCTCTGAGCACAGAAGACGAAGAGGAGATGGCGCAGAGGAGCAGAGCACTGACAGCACCCGCTGCTGTCCTGTCTCCCAGGAAACTGAGAAGTGTGGTCGTCCTAACACAGCTCACGGGCCACACTTATGTCTTGAAGGAGCTCCTGAGACAGAGGAAGTGGGACTTTTTGGGACTGCGGGTAATGAGGTTCCTCCAGGAGACCAGAAAAAAAAACAGCGGACCCTCCCAGCTCATAATTGTTCCATCTTGCCACAAAAATTGAGTGGGATGTGTACTCTCCATTTTGTAGACACAGAGATGAATTTATTCCCTGGAGACTATTCTAACATGGCAGACATTAAAAGGTCATGAAATGAGGCTTCTAGCTTTATTTCCCGACAAATGTAGCCACTTATGATCTATTATCCTCCCCTAAATGGCACTGACACGCACATTGCTCACACACCGCCTGAAGATTAATTGGACCCTCATGTGATACCCAAGACAATGGCTCCTCCAATTAAGAGTGGAAAAAAATCCCATCTCAGAGTAGGAGACAAAATGGGAAATAAGCTTCCTTTTCCTTTAAGTTCTTCTAGTATGTCCGTAGCCTACACTTAATGTATAGGCACCCCAGATCATTAGGGTCCTTATCACCATTGGAGGTTTCCTCTCACCCTGAGGACTTGCATAGTTAAAAATTTTCTAAACGTTTTCTGACTCCTTGGGGTAAGTCAGGAAGAAGTAAAATGAAAAGTTGCCTCAAGTTTTCAAAATAGGTCTTTTTTCTGTAACATATAATATCTAATTAGCCAATGGAAACACGCCTATTTTACACAGATACATTACACTTCTACCCCGGAACTTGGCCATCAGTTGGCTTGCTGAGACTGTTAGTGCATGCAAGGAATGAGTGTGCAGTACGGAACGGTACAAGGAATAGAAACATGGTACAGGATTAGAGTGACGTCATAGAGACACTGCTGAATCGCACACAGAGCTCACCACGGTGTACCTTCCTTTTAGGAAACATGAACGTTGACTTTAAGTCCAGAGACCTAATAGTTGTCCCTGTTTACGGCACACTGTTACTGCACACCCAAAATTACCAGTGCCTCTTCCCATGCACACTGTCATGGGTCACTCCACCCCTCCTCACGTCTCTGGTGGAGAGTTGCTCCTCCCGTAAAAAGCTCTTCAGGAAGCACACACCAGAAGCGGTCCCCATACAGTGCCGTGTGTATATTATCTTCACAGCATGACGACTCTGTGTTTTACCCACTTATGTATCCCATTCCTTGCAGAGGAAATGTTTCTGAGAAGATGAGATCTACCTTTCTTTCTTTTTTTAAGATATATTTTATTGATTTTTTACAGAGAGGAAGAGGGAGGGATAGAGAGCTAGAAACACAGATGAGAGAGAAACATGGATCAGCTGCCTCTTGCACACCCACTACTGGGGATGTGCCCGCAGCCAAGGTACATGCCCTTGACCGGAATCGAACCTGGGACCTTTCAGTCCTCAGGCTGATGCTCTATCCACTGAGCCACACCGGTTTCAGCGCGATCTACCTTTCTTTATCTTCTGTAAATTTAACAGAATATTCAGAATTCATAAGAGCATTTCAATAATATTGGATAGTTTTCAGAACGAATGAGTGAATGAATGATGGATTCAATGAATGAATAGCAAAGACAGGCTGAATACTGAAGCTGGGAATAAATAACTATGAGCTGCAGAAAAGAAAATGTCACGTTTTCAGATTAAATACAGATCTATTTCTTTCTACATGGAACTTCAAATAACGCTATAAGAGATGATTATTCGGCGGTATATTTATGACATAATATATTAATACCTTAGTTAAATGAAAACATTACATTCACTGTAGGTCCTGATCAGGTAGCTCAGTTGGTTAGAATGTCATTCAGATCAATCAAGGTTTGGGTTGGATCCCTGGTCAGGCCACATACAAGAGTCAACCAATAAATGCACAAATAGAACAAATTGATGTTCCTCTCTCTTGTTCTCTCTCTCTCTTTCTCTCTCTCTCTAAACAGTAAATAAATTTTAAAAGTTAATCATAAAACTTTTTATAGGTACATCTTTATCAAAAATAATGTTATAATATACACAACTTTTTATATCCTATTTTAAACCATGTTTATGGTCATATATGTGGTGTGTATATATATATGTCTGTATATATATATATACATATATACACACACACACACACACACACACACACAAGCAGATAAATGATTGTAGAAATTTTAGTATGAGGCTAAATTAGGAATTTTTCATTTATATATGTCTACAGCATCTTAAGAGTTAAAGAAGAGGATTAACAACTTACTGAATAATATGAGTTAAAGAAGACAATTGGCTCTATCAATGATTATTTATGTCAGACCAAATCCAAACATTCTGATCTTAAATTATTCAATTCCCATGAAAATAATATTTAATTTAGTCTGATCAGAAAAAAATGAGATTGCCCAAGATCAATAAACTTGGATTCTAATAATCAAGGACTGTACTATCATCAAAGGATTATTCTCCCCGTTATTTAATTAGAATCTGGTAATTGTCATTTTGCACATAAATTAAAGTCTTTGAGGTATGTTAGATGATACTCTGACATTTAAATGTTTTTCATCTTTAATCTAATTTATAAACATGAATTAAGTAATCTTCCAAAGTGGCTATTTGAATATTTTATATCTTTTCCAAGTGATTATGCCCAAAATTTCTACTTAGTGTCATTGTACTAAATTTTGCAAATATACACTTCACAACTAAACTAATCCATCACTTTCTTCCCAATTACCATTTACTCTAATACCAAATGATATGTTATAAGCATCAGATATCAGTGATTTCACCGGGGACGTGGGCCAGTGGGCAGTTTTATCCTTTATATTCTAATTCTGTGCTTCTGGAGAGTTCCCAACGGTGCAGTTCTATTCCTTGGAGATAAAGTGGACAGTGGTCTTTTATGCCTAGCTCTTGAGGAAAAAATACTCACCACTAAAAATATCACTTAGGCACCATATTGTTGGCAAAATAAAAGAAAGGACTGCTTTATGTATTATCTTTCTGCTTGCACTGAATGAAAAGAGACATATTCAGGTAAACCCAAGTAATGGGGGTTTATTATGAGGATATATTGAGAAATAGCAAAGAAGAAATATATTTGAGTGCTACATTCAAAACTCTCCAAAGATGGGACATAAAGTCCTCTTGTGTGCTCTTGGTAAATTCTTTCACTAAGCCAAAGGCTACCAGCTCTCTACTCAGTCACCTGGTTACAGACCAAGCAAATGCTGGCCAGTATGGCACGGTCACGTGGTCAAGGTAGGCAATCTCTGTATTAAGATTTTCTCGGGCGAGGCCTGAATAACCATCACATCTTTACCAAATGTCCAAAGGGGACAAAGTAAGCAGTAGGTTTCTGAGAAAAGAATGGTGACACATAACCATGAAGGATGGTGAAGTCTCAGAAACTTCCTGAATGAAAATAACCATCCATGGAACTGTGATTGCATTACATATATAATTATTTTACTTAAGCATTACAACAACACTGGAGGGCAGATATTGCTAACTTCACCTTACAGATGAGGCCCAGAAGTGTAAAACACTGGATCAAGTTCACACAACTCTTAGGAACTAGAGTATCAGCTGAGGTTTGGCTGATATTAAATCTAATTCTTGCCTCAACACCACCGCACTGCCTTTCACAGTAACCGTTATAAAACCAATGAATAGTTATGGTGGAATCTTGTGCAGATTAGCCACAGGCACACATAACAAGCTCTCATTCTTGCTAAGTTGGAGTATATGAAAGCTGAATATAGTATTTCCTCCCTATTTGGGATGGGAGGAACAGGGATTTTACATGTTCCTGGGTATGAAAGAAACAGTGATTTTCTGTTGGCTGGGTACTTACAGGAGGCAACGTTCCGGTGCAAACCCAGGATCACCTGGAACAGAGAGAAGAGGAATACCTTGTCCAAGTTCCCCAGGCAGGTGTTTCTCCACGGGCGCCATGCTGCCTCTTCCCACTGGACAGCCAGCATTCTCTCTACAGCTGGGAGAAAAATATTCATAGTTATAAACCATGGCTACCTCAAAGATACTCTGGCATGCTGCAAGCTGCGTTTTGTTCTCTGTGGAACAAATTTCATGTAATAAATATCTCTTAGAAAGCCATATATAGCTTCCACCGACTCCAGAAGAATTTAGACCTTTGCTCCTAAGTCAGAATACCTTTGTTGTATACTAAAAAGTGCTTCTCGTGGAATTCAGCAAAAACAGCAGAAAAATAATGTTTAAAAATTTCCACTCTGCTTATTGAGGATAATCTGTGAATTTTAGATATTGTAATCAAATTTTTATTCCATGGAAATCAGTGGAGATGGTAATGATAAAATAAAATAAAATAAACCCAATAGATAATAAGCACACTTTTATTTCTGAAGCATATCCTGCTCTTCTTTCAGCGAGACAAATTTTGAAAAGTGTTTTTCAAGGTATAAATTGAGCTATTTGGGAGCAAAAAAAACACAAAAATATGCATAATGACAATAATGTGATTTATGAGCATGAAGGCTTTCAAACCAACCTCCATCGCTGAGAGATGCCTTGCTTGGTATGTAATATATATTATCAAAAAAGGAGGAAGTACATCTAAAGGCATTATCTTTCCCTTCTATTTTATAAAATAGTATTTTAAAAATCTTCTCTGAAGCAGGAGGGAACATTTACAAAATCCAGGAGGGCAGACAGTGCTTCCTCCTCCACAGGCAACGAAGACTCCTGGTCTGCCAAAGGCCGCAGCACTCCAAGCTCTTTTTAACCCCTTGCCCCCTGGGCTTGTACAATCCCACTGCAATGTATTCTGCCGTCTGGGTAACGGACTTCCATCTGTACATGCACCTGTGAAGCACTTCGGTCCTATGGCACTAGAAGCAGCTAGTCATTCTCACCTTGTGAGGGATCAGCTCTGTGGGACCCTCTGGCTACACCACTGAACACAGCCATTCTCTGAGTCTCCTTACCTTCCTTCCGCCTAAGAAACACTTTATAAAACTACAAAGTGGCAAAGAGCACTTATTCATTTCTAAGGAGTGAAGCACAAATGCGGTCTCTTTTGCGCAAAGTAAGGGGTCAAGTGCATAAGATATTCCAGGAACAGTTTGGTGATGAGAAGGTCTGGAGGGGAGTCTCCTGATTGGCTGATATGACAGGACTGGCAGGCACCTCTACTGCTTCCCATCACCCAGGAAAAGGCCATGTGAGGCCTGCTACCAAACACGCAGGCAATGAAGCCAGCATCACTGCTAATACAATACCGTCAGCCAACGGTACCAGAGTCCTCGTCTCATATCCTTCCCACAGGGCTCTGCCACCGCTCTCCTGGGACCCTGAGGACACACTAGCTAATTTAATCTCTAGGCTTCCCTTTCATTCTCTTCTCTCTTTTTCATGCCTGACAGGGCAGAAATTTTAACCTCAGGGCTAGGAAAAACTGACGCTGACTGTTAAAAAAAAACTTCCCATCCTCTGCCATATGGAATAGCTGGAAATATCAAGAAAAGGAGCCTCCATCTGTTTCCATCTCTAAATATTATCCTCGGAGTATTCAAACTGGTGTCCCTTCAGCCTGCTGGAGACAAAAATGTCACAGAAATCGGGAACTCTTGACATCACCTCTTGCTGTAGCTGCTTTAAAACCATGGCCCACATCTTTTAAAGCACTATATACAATACTTAGCTCAGATCCTGAGACAAGGTAAATATTCAATTAGTAATATTATTTTTGTTATTATTATGAGACTAGGCAAGTATCTGGCAGGACTTCCCAGCAGGGGAATGTGAAAGAGCTGAGGTTGGCCTACTTCCCAGGTATCCAGCCCCAAAGTACCTGCTCAGTGTTTCAGTCTGAGGCTGAAATGACATTTTCTCACTCATTTATTCAATCATTCATTCAACAGCGAGGTGGCAAGCACTAAACTAAATACAGAGAATAAAATACTATTGTCCTACAACCTTGTCCTCACTGAATGACAGCCTAGTGTTATAGGTATTAACCAAACAGGTGCCCAAATGTGCACTGCTATTATGATATATACTGGAAAGGAAAAGGACAAGACTATTTGCTCTGTGACCTGAAAACTGCCCTACTCCTTCAGACATCACCTAGATGACCAGGGAGAAAACAGCGGCCCAGGCAGTGAGAATAATTCGCACACGGGCCCTGCGTGGGAAGGAACAAGGGGGAGCTGTGAGCTGTAAGAAGGGAGAGAGAGAGGAACACAGTGCAAGGGGAGGTTGGGGAGGTGGATATTGGAGAAGTCCTTCAGGCTCCTAGGATTTCACATGGACTTGAATTTGAGATTCATGGTGCCATTGAGGGGTTGGAAACACGGGGTGACATGAGCATGATGGGAAATACACTGGGAAGCAAACCAGTGGAAGAGTGGTATTTTCTCCTCTGGAAATATATGGAGCGCCAGCTGAGAGGTCAGCTGACGGTGAAATGATGAGCCAGAAACACTCAGGAAATGAAGCCAGCATCGCTGCTAAAAGGCTGCACAGGAGAGAGTGCCGGAGCCGGAGGTGTTAACCGTGGCTGATGGGTTTCCCCTCTGGAATGGGAGTTACAGGGAATGGACGGGAAGGCCTGTTTTTAAGCAAGAGGATGCTGTAGGCCTGGGCCTCCCCTTCCTGGCCTGTTTTACTCGTGTGTAAACTAGCTACTACTCCTCTGATGGCAGGTTGCCCATGACTTTCTATGACTTTATTATTTCTCTAACAGAAAAAGTACAAAGTGTACGTTGACTTGGCTTCCTCTCCCCACCTCATAGGATTATTTTATTACAGAGAAATATTCCAATCCACTTAAAATCATCATATAATGTTTGAAATTTAAAGGATCTTAAGAGACTTATGTAATTTTTAAACAAGAAAAAATTAAAATAACTCTATAAATATTAGTAAATCCTAATATATAACATATATTGTCTCATTGACTAACACAAAAACAAATACACATGACCTATCAGTGCTTTGAAAGACATGAGTATTCTAGAATGTGAGACAATAGTGGAAATTCATCATTTTTTTTTATATCAAGAGCTTAACGATTAACAGGCATATATTGACTGCCTAGAAATCAACAATAAAATATTTCATTTAATACCCTATGAGGCATATCTAAAATAGTGCTTAAAGAAATATTTAATAGTCTAACAATTCAATTAATACATAGAAAAAATTATAATAAATATCCAACTTAAAAAATTGAAGAGCAATAAGGCAAGAAGAATATATTTGAAAATGTAATAAATATAAAATTGAAATAAGAAATAGAATTTAGTTAAGTTTCTGAGAGAGGAGTCTATAGAAAAAATAAGACTAAAACAGATAAATCATCTAAGTTAAAAAGGATAAAAAAACAAATACACTAAACCAGTGGTCGACAAACTTATTAGTCAAAAGAGCCAAATATCAACAGTACAATGATTGAAATTTCTTTTGAGAGCCAAAAACTGACTTCTGCATATGGGCCACAAAGTTTCAATCACACTATCTGTGCCTGCCCGCACATGGTATTTTGTGGAAGAGCCACACTCAAGGGGCCAAAGAGCCACATGTGACTCAAGAGCAGCAGTTTGCAGACCACTGCACTAAACAAAAGTAAAAGATGCAAATTTTCACAGAAGCTGACATTAAAGAATTGCTGTTTGACTCATCTCTATAAACATTAATTTGCAAATGTGGATAATATAATCTAAGATAACCCACTCAAGAAACCTAAAGCTTACCACAGAAGGAATAGAGAAACTTGACAAAACACACCCCTCACCTTCCATCTCCAGATACACAAGCATTTAAGGCGAGAGGCCCAGCACGCGAAATCGCACGAGACCTGAGTCCTGCCACTGCCAAAGGCAGAGTCCCTCCACCATTGCAGACCCAGAGCTGCTCCCGCCACCATCTGCAGGACCCACCACTCCTCCCGGTGACCGGCTGCTGGGTCGTTACAGCATTCTGGGCACTGGCTTTTTATAATATAGATAAGGCACAAATTATAAATTAATGGAATGCTATCAATTATTTAAATAACATAACAATTATTTAAAATGTTCAAGAACATCTGTAATGAATCTAAGCATAGGTAAAAGACAACAAGGAAAAGTCATAAAGCAATTTCACTACTGAACATCAATCCTAAATTAAATATTAGCCAACAGAATAAGGAGCATAATAAAAAACAATAATCCAATATTAATTAGAGTCTTATTGGATTCATATATAATTCAAAATTGAAGTACTCTAGTAAGATAATATGAACAATAATGGATTCAAATATAAAATATAAAAGTAATAGACTCAAATATAAAAATTAAAAAATATTTAAATGTTAATAAGGTATTTGATAAAAGTATAACTTCTACATTTTATTTAAATACTAGTACCTAATAAGTTTAAGATTGAGGATATTTGTCTAATATTAGAAAATATAGCAAAATATTAAACATATTTATAAATATAGAACTTATAGGACTATAATACTATAGTAATAATATACAGGGAGGGGGGAAAGTAGGTTTACAGTTATGAGTACATGATATAGAACTTATCCTTGTATTATAATTATTATTGTATTAATTTCCACACAAACAAGTATATACCTACTTATACATCCTATAGTATAAGTATAGTATAATATTGATAGTATTATAATACTATAGTATAAATATAGTATATATTATAATACAGTAAAATTATAATATTGTATTATAAGCTCTAAATTTTTTCTATTGCCAAATAAATATCCATAATATTATACTTATGTACTAATGCACAAACCACTGTTCTTGGAAAATTTAGAAACACTGCATGATAGTCACTATTTCTACTCTTGCTTAACATTATTTTGGACACAGTAGCTTATGTAATTATATAAAAGAGAGAAATGAGGTAAGAAACAGGTGAATCAATTATTATTTACCAAAAACCATATTGTATGCCTGGAAAACTAACATCAATCAATGTAAAGATATTTTTAGAAATAAGAGCAATTCCTTGGAGGCGGACATTGAAATTACCTTCCTCTGTCACCAATGAAACCGGCTTGACTAAGTATAAAAGCAACAAGAAAGGATGAAGCATATAAAAGCAACAAGAAAGGATGAAGCATAAAGTAATATATTTAAAAATTAATATGCAAGATTCATAAAATAAAATTTAAAACTCTCTTGTGGGACATAAAATTAAAACCTGAATCAATTAAAAGGCAATATGCTGTATCTACAAAGGCTCAATATGATAGCATGTTGAGCTAAATATTTAAAACCTAATCTGTTACCATTAAAAATGACAATGTCATTTTTTAAAGAAGTAAATTATAATGTTCCTACACATGGATGTTAACAATTCTATCTAATAAAGACGTAATATGCAAATTGGACCTCACAAGCTCACACAATATGGCCACCACCATGTGGTCAAAGATGGCCACCACAAGATGGCCGGCAGAGGATAGTTGTGGGTGATCAGGCCAGCAGGGGAGGGCAGTTAGGAGTGACCAGACTGGCAGGGGAGGGCAGTTGCAGACAATCGGGCCATCAGGGGAGCAGTTAGGCATGAACCAGGCTGGCAGGGGAGTGGTCAAGGGTGATCAGGCTGGCTTGCAGGCAAGCAGATGGGAGCCAGCGTTCTGGAATTGTGGGATCGGGCCTAAATGGGCAGTCAGACATCCCCAAGGGGTCCCAGATTGAAGAGAGTGCAGGCTGAGCTGAGGAACAGCCCTCCCAGTGCACAAATTTCATGAACTGGGCCTTTAGTAACATAAAAAGATTGAATAAGAAAAAGATCATTAAACTTCTGAAAATCCTAGAAGTCCGGTCCTGATACAGGATTAGACAGACAAATCATAAGGGAGGGAGAATAAACAGACCCTCTCATGTGTAGGCCGCCTCTAGCACTAAACATCAATGAATTTTTATCATCAGTGAAAATGATGTATTGTTCAATGCATAGTGCTGGAAAAATTCATACATCTTGAAAATATATAAAGCTACTATTTCATAATTCATATTATTAGTAGAGCCCGGTGCACAGGTAAGGTCCCTAGGGCTGATTGGGGGCTTCCGGCTTTCAGCTGCGGGCTAGGACCTTCCTTTGTTCTGTGCCACTCCCTGGTGGTCAGTGCAAATCTGAAAACTCATGGATGCAGAATACATTAAAATAATCACATTCTTAAATGCATTTCTAGGGGAAATCCCACAGAACCTATATAGATGAGTAGAGCTATTAAATTGAAGAGAAAAGTACTAAAGAGGGTAACAATATGCAAATTAGGAAACTACAGCATTGAAAATTAGGATGCTTAATTCTCCAAGCTTCAGTTAAAGGGCCATAAGGGAAAAGGGAAATGAATCTTGGCCAAGAGAGTGAGCAGGAGTCCACCCTCCAGGCAATGCTGGTCCACGGGACTTCCGGAAGAATTCTACAGCCGTGCTGGGCCATCCAGGAGCCTCTAGCACAAGAGGCTACTGAGCACTTGAAACATCCCTAATGCAACTGAGGGTTTAAATGTTTAATTATATTTAAGTTTAATTAATTTTAATTTAATTTTTTAAAAAGCTATATATGGCTAGTACCAAAGTGAGATTAACAAAAGAAAAACAAGCATGTTGATTAACGTTCATCTTGTAGGTACCACATGGGAGTGTACAGATGAGGAACTGTAAATTTTTGTTAGAACCTGGCCTTATAAGAAGCAAAAAACGGGACCTGGAGTCTCTAGGACTGGGAAACTGTGAGCAGGTGATGGCAAATATATAGTTAAGGACAGACAGATAGTGCCCAGCTAGTCAAGTTTGTTATATACCAGTTGTACTGGTTAATAATGCAGATTTTTGCAATCAAATAAAACATGATAATTTCAAGAGAAACATCAAGTGCTTTATTCAAAGTAATGTCCATTGCTAGCTACACATTTCCCAAGTTTTCAGGTAATTTGTGGATACTGTCCCAATAGAACTTTTCTTGTTTTGGAAGAAACCCAATTTTCCACTTCTTCGTACATTTAGAAGTGCTGTTCAGAAAGTGCATGTGTCAGAACACGTGGTCATCTGAAGGAGCAAGGTCTGGTGAATATGGCGGGTGGGTTAATACTTCCCAGGCAGGATCTTTTAATGTGTCTTTAACTGGTTTTGAAGTGTGTGATGGTGCGTTATCACGAAACAAAATTACTTTGCTGTATCTTCTGGTCCTTTCACAATCAAAGTGTGGTTCAAATTGATTATTTGTTGTCGGCAGCCATCAGTATTAAGGTTTCACCTGGTTTTAGAAGCTCATAATACACCACACCTTCCTGATCCCACCAAACACAGAGCATTGTCTTCTTTCTGAAGCCATGTGGCCTTGTAGTAGATGTTGATGGTTAACCTGGATCAACCCATGATTCTGTGCATTTGGGATTCTCAAAATAAATCCACTTTTTATAGCCAGTCACAATTTGATGTAAAAAAGACTTTCTTTCATCCCATTGAAGCAACATTTTCCTGATGACTTTTCAATTTTCCATTTGTCTTTCATTCAGTTGATGTGGCACCCATTTTCTTTCTTTTAAAATCTTTCCCATTGCTTGTAAATTGGAAATTGTTTGCTGAGCAACGTTTAATCTTTTTGCAAGTTGTTTTTGGTTTGACACGCATCTTTATCCAATAATTCTTGTCATTGTTGGCCTTCCAACTTTTTTGGTTAACCTGGATGTCTTTGTCTTTCACATGGAAATCATCCCTTTTAAAGTTTTTAAACCAGCATTCACAGTATCTTGAGATGGAGCATGTTCACCATAAGCTTCCAGAAGTATTCTGTAGCACTTTACTACAAAATAAAGTAAGGAATTAAAACTTCCTGCAAATGTGTTTTTTTTGTTTGTTGTGTGTGTGTGTGTTTTTCCGCATAGAATTCAACATTTTTAAGTGTAAAAATACCTGTAGTCAACGCCTTCAGAAAATTTGACATATGAAGTTTTGAAGCTTGCTATCAATACAACAAAATAGCATACATATCAACATATGGGTAACTCCGTCTATTGAAAAAAATCCCGCATTAGGAACTGGTACACCTGATAAACCCCTCCAGTGAAATCTCTAAGCTGGTGGAGGTCTAAAATTATCTCCAGTTGTTAACTTTGTCATTCCTGGCAGAAGATGGAAGAGGGCACCTTTGTAAATTTTGAAATTCCAGGAAGAACCAACCTTGCATCCATCTGAATTTTGGGCTTCTAGCTTCCAGAACTGTAAACATAAATCTCTGTTGTTAAAGCACCGCGTTTTTGTTAAGGCAGCCCTAGGAAACTAACATTTAACACTATCAGCAGATGTGAAGTTCTGGTACTGCCCACTGGCCTTCTGTTTAATAGGTCAGTCTTAGGAATTTTTCCTGTGCAAAGAAGGCACATGGCTGGTTTGGAGGGTAGTGAATTACTCTCCATACAGAGAGCAAGGAGGTTTTTGCTCAAGAGAAAGAAAACCAAAATGAATAAGAACAGGACGTCTGCAAAGCTAAGGCTTTTCAAGGACAACTGAATTGTGCAATGATGCAGCGATTAGATATGGCTGCTGGGGGACTGAGCTGTATGCTGTGCTGTGTTCTAATTGCTACCCACACACAAATTTCATACCGTGATGCACTGGCTCTCATGTGGGTGGTGCTATGCGAAGATGGAGAGACTTGCCAAGGACCTGGGAGGAGTAAGGAAGGATGGTCAGCTCAGCAGGAAACAAAAGGGAGACTGACCAGAAGTAAGACTGAGTGGCAGGCAAACAGATGAAATGCCCAGATCGCCAAGCATCTCTGGAGATTTCAGGAAGAAAACATAGTTTCATGGGATGTCAAAAAAGTGAATTATATTGAAATTAAATATAAATTGAATTAAAGGTCATGGTAACCTTCAACATGAAGACTAGTCTGGGTTTGCACAGTGGATAGCTGAATTTCTTAAGTGGCTTTTGCTACTAACACCCTTTCTGAATAAGCTTTACAACTAAGCAATTATTTTTTTCCTTTGGACTCTATGTCTAATTGGAGTCATACTATCTTTGGATGATTTTGCTCAGCTATGCTATACTGTATTGATTGTATGAATTAGCTCTCAGAATAAAATACCTAATTTTCCTAATCCTACCTAATAAAGAGCTAATATGCAAATTGTCATCATGCCCTCACTCTGTCACAGCATGAAGGCTCAGACACTGAACACTGGGGAGAGAGGAATGAGGAACAGTCAGGCACAAACGAGCTTTCAAGAGAAGAATGGGGAACAGCCAGGTTTCAGCCCAGGAGAGGGACAAGCCACCGGGCGAAGCCGCCCACGCACAGTCCCCTGCGTCTTCGGCCAGCCTGGGCAAAGCCATCCTGGGTCCTGGGTGCCTGTGGCCAGCCAGAGGGAGGGAAACCTGGGAACTGGGTGCCTGCAACTGGCTGGCACTAATCCTACATAACAAAAGGGTAATATGAAAATGGAGTGAACAGCAGAATGGCCAGTCACTATGATGCACACTTACTACCAGGGGTAGATGCTCTGTGCAGGAGCTGCCCCCTGGTGGACCCTAGAAGCCAGGCTCAAGGCTGACTAGGGTAGCAGTGGTGCCAGCAGCATCTCCCACCTCTGCAGCCATGGTAAGGATGTCCAAATGATGGCTCCCGACTGCTAGAGGGTGCAGGCCGGGCTGAGGGACACCCCCCTCCTCCAAGCGCAAGAATTTCATGCACTGGGCCACTAAGTCTTAAAGTAAGAGTACTGAGGGGGAGGGGGGGTAAGTAGTTGCACTAAATGTAATAATGTACCATAAAGACCATTTGAAATTTGCATTCAATTAATTTCAAGGTTAAACTATCCTTGAATTTATAATTGTTACGCTTCTATGTTATGATACATTTTGACAGGCATTTCAGTGATGTGGAGAATATACATCAATTGTGCAAATAAATAAGAAACAGAACATAGTGGAAGGACATGTTTTATGTTGGAAAGTTACATTTGCTTCTAAGAAAACAAGGAATAAAAGCAACATTTTTCTAATATTTGACTCATTTCTTATTAAAACTGTGGCTTACCTATCTGAATGCCTGATTTAGAGACAGTAGAATTATTCTGAATCACAGAAACCTACACAGTGCTTGATTAAATCATGGTGTTTTCAGCACAGGACAATGTGTCTTTGATTTTTGACCTTCTAATGTTCTGAACTGTCAGAAATGTTACAAATGACCTTTTATACTGTAATTCATTTTCCATTTTGTGGCAATTTTATATTTTCTTAGCTATGAGGGTCATATTTCCAATGTAAATTTCTAGGAGGGTGAGTCATTTAAACAAAATCACAATATTTTTCAGGGTGGATGAAGGCAAATGTTTACATTGAACTATATACTAAAAGGTGTACCAGCCTTCTCTTTTCTGTTTCTTTCAAAATGTTATATGAAATATATGGACATTTAAAATAGTTTAATAATGAAGAGAAGCATTCAAATTTTCTATATCATATAAATCAGGGGCGGGGAATCCTTATTCTGCCAAGGGCCATTTGGATACTTATAATATCATTTGTGGGCCATATAAAACTAGCAAATTAAAAATTAGCCTGCTCTGCCGAAACCGGTGTGGCTCAGTGGATAGAGCATTGGCCTGCGGACTGAAAGGTCCCAGGTTCCATTCCGGTCAAGGGCATGTACCTTGGTTGCGGGCACATCCCCAGTAGGGGGTGTGCAAGAGGCAGCTGATCCATGATTCTCTCTCATCTATGTTTCTAGCTCTCTATCCCTCTCTCTTCCTCTCTGTAAAAAATCAATGTTTTTTAAAAAATTAGCCTGCTCTATTTGATCAAACACTTAACTCACCAAATCAAATTATTTCAGGGGCCTTATATATCCTGCATGCCTGAAGCACCCCACACCTGATATAAATAAATATATGATGCTAAATTATGTTTTCACAAGCAAAAATTAATGGTATGATTAGTTTGATAGTATACTACACACAATATATTAGAAAAATCTACATAAATAGTAAAATGCCAAATGCATTCACTTCCGTTCTACTCATAAACAGTTCAAAGAACAAAGCACATGACTCAAAATTTCAGGGATGTGTTCCATTTATTTGGCAATGAATCTAATACAAAGTCACTAGTTGTTATGGAATAATTGCTATTAGAATCAGAAATTCAGTATTATCTTAGCAATGTAACCGAAGTGGTTAAAAATAACTTTCTGGGCAATTATGTTACACACTCTTGATGTGTTCTTCCATAAATAAGGAAACATAAGCTTTGCAAAACTATCTCCTTGAAATAATATCAAAGATGAGCATATTTAGGAAAAAACAATTTTAAAAAAAAAGAGAGAAAAATGAGAAGTCAGAGCTCACTTTTTTCTAGCGAGTTTCTCCTTCCTCCTGGTCTTCATTTGCCACCTGGCTTCAGAAGGAAATTTGCTAGTTATTTACTGAAATTTCCTTTTTAAAATATGTTTTTATTGATTTCAGAGAGGAAGGAAGAGGAAGAAATAGAAACATTGATGGTGAGAGAGAATCAATGATCATTACCTCCTACATGCCCCACACTGGGGATCAAGCCTGCAATCCGGGCATGTGCCTTGACAGGAACTCAAACTGTGACTTCCTAGTTCATAGGTCCAAACTCAACCACTGAGCCACACTGGCCAGCCTCCCCCTTATTTCTTTAAAAACAACAATGTATTTTTGTGCAAGAGTTAGTTGTTCTGTAGGAGGAGAACTCTTCTAATTCTAATATACCTCCCTGCTGATAACAGACATGATTTGTTTTTTTTAATTCTATGAAGTTTCAAATGCTAATTAGCTCAGTCAAAAAGATTACACGCATCTCACTCAAATTTCCTTTAGACCTGGTGAGAATACAGCACCATCAGCATTTTAAATTTGCAGCTCCTAAATTAGTTTAGATCCTTGGGACTGGAAATATATAATTTAAAACGTGTCATACTGATGACTTAAGTCATTCTCAAATCACACAACTAAATTTTAAAAAGAGAAAAATAAATATAAACTGTTTAATAAGATCTTTCAATTTGCAGCCCATCCAGAAGAAAAAAGGGAGGACAATTATTTCAATCATCCATCCATGCTTTTCCCATTAGGTAGTAATCCATTGATTATCTGCATGTTTTATGTTGGTTGTTTGCCAGCATAAATATACAACCTATTTTGCTACAATAATAGTATCTTTAAAAAAATGACTTCTGCCAAACCGGTTTAGCTCAGTGAATAGAGCGTCAGTCTGCAGACTGAAAGGCCCCATGTTCAATTCCGGTCAAGGGCATGTACATTGGTTGCAGGCACATCCCTGGTGGGGGGGGGGGTGCTGGAGGCAGCTGGTCAATGTTTCTCTATCATCACGTTTCTAGCTCTCTATCCCTCTCTCTTCCTCTCAGTAAAAAAATCAATAAAATATATTTTAAAAAATAGACTTCTTATGAACTTACATAACCCAATGTTTGCTAAGCTGTTTCTATTTTATTCCATTCTTCCTGAATATTAGCAGGATTTGCAAACACTGAAGTCTGAGTATCACCATCAATTTGAATTAACATAAAACTCTTCTTCATACTGTCTGTAATTATTTTGTGCCTCATAAATCCAACTTGGTCCCTGTTTACTAATTTATCCAAAACTCTTTCAAGTATTGTCGCCAAAATCTTGGCATATTTCTTTATTGCACATTTAGTTATTTAAATAAGTCCATAATTTTCCACACTGTTATCCCTCCCCTTTCTAAATTAGTAATAGGGAATTTGCTCATAGCTGGGAACAACTCACCTTGTCCTGTTTGTTCCACAAAAATTTATCACAGAAGGTAGCCAATTTCAGCCTGAAATCATAAAGTGACTCATTGGATAGTCCAATTCTCCTGTTCTTTGCCCTTCGCAAGCTTTCAAATGTCGTTTAGAAAAAGTTTGTCTCCACAGGATGTTCTAATCAGTGACATTGGGGATATTTTTCAAGCATTTTTTAGCTTTTAAAGTTAGCAGGAAATAAATCTAGTAGAGTTATGATACCATTTTTCTCTTTATATAAGACTGATGCAAATGAGAAATATTCTCTCCCATCACCACACGGTGATTTCCCCAGGGCAAAACATACTGAGATATAGGACAGACACTAGGGTGCACACTATGTGTGAGTGCTAAGAAAAGTATTCCTTTGAGGACTGAAAAGTTAATGTGTTTCATTAAAATAAAACCACAAAATCACACCTGGTCTCATAGCAGAGTCAGAACTAAATGATGCTGGAGAAAATATCTAACACTACACAATCATTTTATAGTTAAGAAACTGAGGCCCAGGAAAACTATGATTTGGAGGTAGAGAAGAATATAGGGAGGAGAAATGGTGATGAACCATACATATATAAAAGAAAAAGAATTACACACTAATTCTTTGATAGAGGTATTCCTCTATGTATCAATGAGAGGGAACTCACCCTATTTCTACTTTGGTTAAACTGGATCATCTATCTTTAATTAAACATTACTTTAGGAAAAAAGAATCTCACAAGTTCCTTACTTTTTCCCCCAGCCCTACCTTCTTCATACAGACCAGACTCAACAATATTATGAACCTCACATTTTATTGAGCACCACCATGATGTGCCAAGTACTGAATTACCTACATAATGACCACCATCAGGGTATATTTTAGACATGGGACACTTTTCTAGGAATTGGGACTCAGGAGCTATTTCATAGACGCCATTATCAAGGAACTCATGGTTCAAAGAAAATAAATAAATATGAGAGTAATTAATGCATGCTCTGTAGAAGGATAATGAGAATGGGTGAGCAGGAACCAGATTTGGATGGTCAGAGATTCTATTTTTATGTTTAAGGACAAGCAAAGTCACTAAAGGATTCTGAGCATACAAGGACTAAAATAAGTTCATTGTTTCAGAAAACTTGAGCTATGCCAACATTTTAGACAATAATTGGGGGAAGAAACAAAAGACTTGTCTGTTACATTATTAATATATGAATACAAGGACTAATAGGCTAGCCCAAAGCCATTATAATGGGTACAAAGAGAAAAGAAGAGTTTGATAATATTTTGTTTTCAAGTAGCTATGCAACAATAAGGAACATCTCAGGAAAATCATATTTGAGATTAGAGAGCTAAACTTGTCTTTTTAATTTATTGAATTTGAGGATCAGTTGTATATTAAATAATTGTTTGTTGTATGTGGTAAAACAGAATCTAAACATTATTTTGTCCCATGATGGAGACTTATGAATGTAAGAGTGACAATTGAACTAATGGATATCAATAAAATTCTATAGAATAAGGAAAGTTAAATAAAGGGTTGAACATGGATATGCTAACTGGCAATATTTTTTATTTATTGGTTTGAGAGGAAGAGAGAGAGAGAGAAAGAGAGAGAGAGAGAGGAGAGAGAGAGAGAAGAGAGAAGAGAGAAGAGACAGAGAGAGGAGAGAGAGAGAGGAGAGAGAGAGAGAGAGAGAGAGAGAGAGAGAGAGAGAGAGGAGAGAGAGAGAGAGAGAGAGAGAGAGAGAGAGAGAGAGAGAGAGAGAGAAACATCAATGTGTTACCTCCCTTATTCCCTTATGTGCCCAGAATGGGGATCAAACAAGCAGGACTCTAACCACGACCATTTGGTGTACCAGACGATGCTCCACCCAAAAGAGCCACACTAGCCGGGACAGGTGTGGCTCAGTGGATAGAGCGTCGGCCTGTGGACTGAAGGGTCCCGGGTTCAATTCCGGTCAAGGGCATGTACCTTGGTTGCAGGCACATCCCCAGTGGTGGGGGTGCAAGAGGCAGCTGGTTGATATTTCTCTCTCATCAACATTTCTAACTCTCTGTCCCTCTCAATTCCTCTCTGTGTAAAATAAATAAAATATATATTTTTTAAAATAATAAAATAATAAAATAATTTTTTTAAAAAAGAGCCACACTAGTCAGGGCTAGAATAGCACTATTAAAAAGTAGGTAGATAAAGAAAAAAATACAGGGGCTAGAGAAGTTAAAAAAATAAAGTTTAAAAATATATCATGAAAGACCATCATGATGAAGAGAACTCCAAAATAGAAAAAAAATGCCCTGAAATGTCATTTCTTGCAGAGAGCTTATGTGAGATAAGAATTCACACACTCATCTTGGGTTCATAACACAGAGGTCTTTGTGACCTACAAAATAATAAATTTCAGTAAAATGTTAAGGGAAGAGCCATATTAGAGTTGAGGTGTTAGTGGATGAGAGTTTTGTGATGTGGGGAAAAGCCGTGAAATCTACTTTCGGAAGTTTCTCTAGAAAGGAAGAGAAAATCAGAAAACTACAGATGGAAGGGATGCATTTATTTTTAAAGAAGGGGAGAGACAAAGAGAAACCTCGATGTGAGAGACACACATGGATTGGTTGCCTCCTGCATTCGCCCCAACCAGGAACGGGAATAAAGCCAGAAACCGAGGTATGTGCCCTTGCCTGGAATTGAACCCTGTTCCCTTCAGTCCACAGGCGGATGCTCTATCCATGAAGCCAAACCAGCCAAGGCAAATGTGTCAACTGTGAGATGATGAAAAGCACTGTGTGGAATCTAAAGCAGTGTAAAGCAGACAGAGTCTTGGCCTGGGAAGGCTGATGCTGTTTTGTACATGCGCTTGAAAAGGCCTTTCTGAGAAAACTACATTTGAGCAATGGCCTGACACAGAGAAGAGGAGGAAGATCCAGAGCAGAGAACAAAGATCAAGGAGGAGACAATAGGGGTGAAGGCTTTGAGGCAGAAGAAGGCTTCCTTTATTCAACTTGCCAGCTCCCAAGAGGTGACTAGGATGGGATTCAGAGTGGAGAATTCAGAGAGATGGTGGACAAAAATGTCTTCGCTATTTCCCTGAGGCAGCTGGCATTATGCTAGGTACATTACACAGTGTATGCCTTTGTGGCTCCTGGCTTCCTCTATCCCTCTGGAACCGGCAGTCAGGAGTATTAGCCATGTAGGTGTAGAGCCCTATGACCCCTATTTAAAGCCCGTATGTGATTCCAGTTCCCCTGTGGGCATCCTGGCTCAGCATCTACTCGGGAATCTTTCTTTGTGTTTCTGCTTCTTTTCACATTGTAGATTTTTCAACCTTCACTTGCGTATTTTTCCATTTTCTATTTCAAGCCTCGCTATGCAGCTGTAATTATATGTTTGAGGCATGAAGGTGAATACCCTGTGATAACACATTTTAGCATATTTACCTAAAAACAATTGTTTCTTCTATCAGCTGACTTATGGGTCTATTTGTTTGACTAACTTGCCTATCTTCATGAAAAATCCACTTTTTAAAGAATCAAATTCAAATATTTCATTATTATTTAAGAAGCTTATAAAATTTTCAAACTAACTGATAAGTCCACCATTTAAGATTACAGAAGATGCCTCTTGAGCACTGTTTCTTTTTTCTTGCCAAATTCCATAAAATGTTAAAACGTGTATACTATAGAACAATACAGTATAAGCAAGATGAGGGATGTGTGGTAGCCAGATGTCCCAACTTTTCACTTAAAGTATGAGATATATTTGGTCATGTCAATAATAATAAAAAGGTCATGTGTAACAATTTTCAACATGAAAGGAAAGAAGATATAAAAAGAAACTAACCCAAATGTGTGCCACCATCCCAGCAATACAAATTCAACGCTCTGTGTTTTGTTGGGAATACTAATATAATTGTTAGAACTACATTTTCAACATCCGCAGTCAAAGAAATGGTGAATACGTCAATGAAGCTCAGCTTGTGCCCTCATGATTCATTGAGCTGAGTACTATCATTTGCTCCAGTGGACTCCTCAGAAAAATGAAACTGAATTTCATCAGAAACATTTACAGACACACCCAGCTAATTCATTTACCAATGAAGACTGGATTTTACTCAGTGTTTGGCACTGGAGAAATATAAATTTGGGGATCATTAAAGAAATGAAAGCATTTATAGGTAACAAGCACTGACTTACTGCCAGCCACAGAAATGGTTGGTAAACAATACCTTTGGTAGAAACATTGTGCTGTTACTTTAACCCTTTCATGACATGGGGAAGTAAGATTAGAATTGTGCTTTTATCTGACAAAGGCTCATTTACCCAACATCCCTCCACCAAACACGAGTAGCTAACTACTCAAGATGCAGGCTTCTGGGTAACACACTCCTGACCTGTCACTCCTTAGCTTCGGGCCTGGGGCATGTGATTTAACCTGTCTCTAGGTTTCTTCAACTATCAAATGCAGATAATGAGAGAGCTTCTTTATAAATTATTAATGGGGAATAATACAAGGTGTCCCCAAAAAAGTATACACACTTTTTTTTTCTGATAGCTCAGTTGATGTTTCTTTCTTTTCAGATGTAAACCATTGGCGTTAATAATTATTCAAAGTCTGTGTACATTTTTGGGGGGGAACCCTATATACTAGTATACAAGGTGCTTAGAACATAAGAAGCACTTTCATAACTCTATGTGTCAGCTATGCCTGATTCATAGTGAGAGTTATGAAAGTGCTTCTTATTATTTATTGCCAGTTAAAGACATGTTAAAAGATCTTGCTTGGTAAGTATTAACCCACCCGCCATAGTATTTTAAGCTTAACTGCAAAAGACCTTGCTCCTTCAGATGACCACTTGTTCAGATCGATGGCACACACACTTTCTGAGAAGCACTTCAAAACGTATGAAGAAGTAGAAAATTTGGTCTCTGAATGATTTGCCTCAAAACAAGAAAAGTTCTATTGGGAAGATATCCACAAATTACCTAAAGATGGGGGAAATGTGTAGCTAGCGATGGACATTACTTTGAATAAAGCACTTTTGATGTTTCTCTTGAAATTATCATTTCCTCTGATCACAAAATCCACATCATTAACCGGTGCACTGGTACAAAGATCCTAATTTGAAAAGATAGGGGTTTATATGCCATTAGTTGTTCTAGTAAAACACTTTTTCAATTAAAGTAAAAAGCTTGGTAAAGCTTTCCCAAGGCTTCGGATCCCTCCTCCCACTGACTCAGCAGGTAGTTTCATTTTCAGATATAAACACATTAATGCAAAGTACACCAGAACAGCTCAATTTGGAGATTAGGCTAACACTAAAAGTAGTTGATTGTTTCCTTTTAACACTAATAAAAAATGTTTTTGAAATAACATGAATGGTCACATTTATAAGAATTACTCTTTTAAGCTTAACTACAAAAAGAGGCAAAGGCAAATGAAAGTCAATAGGAATCGAGGTAATTCTTAAATTTTAGAAGGTAAGAATTTTAATATAGTACCCAAAGTGAGAGTTCTGCATTGGTCATGTTCAAAAGACTTTTGTCACCCAGCCAGCACAACTCAATGGTTGAGTGTCGATCTATGAACCATAAGGTCGAGGTTCCTGTTCAGGGCACATGCCCAGGTTGTGGGCTTGATCCCCAGTGGGGGGGTGGGGGGAGCACGCAGGAGGCAACTTTCTCATCACTGACATTTCTATTTCTCATTCCCTCTTCCTTCCTCTCTGAAATCAATAAAAACATATATGTTTAAAAATATTTTGTCAATATAAGTAATTATAGAAACAAGAAAAAAAAATCTCATGAAAATATCCAGCTTCCAACAGGGTAATCAATTTACCAAAAACCATGATAAAATATACACTCCATGATTTTTTAAATATTAAGCCCATTAAAGTGATTCATAGCATGAGCATTATAGAATTCAAAATCAAATGTAAAACTAACCAATCTCTTTGGACAATTTTTTTTACTTGCCTTGTGTGCCTAAACAGATGTGTGCATTGAAATGAATTCTCATCATCATTATTCTCACAAGCTGAGCCCTATTCAAAGGAACTAGCTCTTGTTGAAAGCTATTGGCCATTAACAACAGAAGTTTTTCCTGTTGCCCATGTAATCCTTTCAATATCCATGCTTTAGCGACTAATAACTTTACGAGGAGAAAATAAATTATCTGACTTGCCCTAAGTGAAATAACCAGTATCGGAAGCCATGATTCAAATGAGGCTGGGACAATTTATGAGTCAATAAAATATATTCATTTGCTCAAGAAATTAGGTATTTGAGGATTGGCTTATATGATAAGAAAAAAGAAAAGAAAAAGTCTTCACACTTACCTTTCTCTTCTAAGGAGAATTCGGACTCCCAGCTCAATCTCTGTCTCTTTAATTAGAGTCAAGATGATGATTGACTGGGAAAATAGGGGGGCACCAAATCAACTCTCTTTTGCTAATTTGGAAAGTACGGGAAGCCATTGGTGGAGAAGACACTGGAGAGGAGATAAGAGAAGGCTTTACTCAAGGATATGCTAGTGTAGAGGAAGAATTTTCTGGGGTTCTTGCAAGAGAGAAGGAAGGAAGGGTTCAAAGAATCTTCTATAAGATTCTGAGGGAAAGGTAGCAAAACAGAATTTTTTTAAAAAAATGTTTCCTTTGCATTACAAAAATAATCCCTTCTTGTTATTTCCTTAAAAGACCACATTTACGATGAAAATATTTGTAAAATTACCTTTATTTGTTCCCCAAAATTGATTTTGTCACTTAAAGTTTTTTAATTTTTATTGTTGAAAGTATTGCATATGTCCCCTATTTCCCCACTGACCCCTTCTAGCCTGCACCCATCCCCTGCCCCAGTACAATTACTTTTAGATACAGTCATATTACTCAGAATAACACACTAGGTGAAGAGCAGGTCATGCAAAGACTTGGTTTTATTTTGATTACAGAAGACACCTCACTAACATTGCAATGGAACTTTACATTTTAATATGCCTTTCCATCCCTTTCTATTACAACTAACACCCCCGGCAATGAGTATAGAGCACAGAGCGGGCACACAAAGGGACACTTGTCACCTGTGCTACAGAACCATGTTCAAGCAGATCCACTTCAATGACACTCTAACAGGTGAAGACAGATACCCTCCAAATCATGATGCTCTTCCTCTTCACCCTCTGTGCTGGTCTCCTCTCCATACAAGCACCTGCCACCTAAGGTTCCGTAAACAATGCTGCCTCCACACACATCATCCCCTCATGTAGGGCATACGGAAGTGTATTTGAAGCATCCTCTGGCGAGACCTGAAGAAATCTATCCCCACCCTACTCATGAACAGGTTTTCCTGAAGGAGGGTGGCATTTCATGTTAGCTCACTGCCCTTTAGGACATGCTTTTAGTCAAAAGCAGGAAAGATAGAAGCCCATGAAGAGACTCTCTGACCAAATTCCTTTGGCACAGAGAATTCCTCAAGACCTCCCTCTCCTTGGACAACTCTCATCCGGATTACCCATATATTTTCTTGAGAGTGTCTGGATTTTCCTCAGGTCTTTGTTCTGCTTGGCATCCAATCTTGGTTTTTCACTGAAATACTATCTTGCTTCCTGTATGGTCAGGTACCCAGCCCATAGCTAACCCCTCTTTGTGTTACATGATTTTGCCCAGCTATAGACTAATGTAAGTGTTCAAAACCTCTTTTTAAACTACTACTCATAAAAACTATAGTTGATTTGTATTCTTAAAATTAAGATCCAAGCCCAATATATTTATTATTGAATGTGTGTGTGTGTGTGTGTGTGTGTGTGTGTGTGAGAGAGAGAGAGAGAGAGAGAGAGAGAGAGAGAATATGTGATAACAAAATTAAAGGTATATTATTATGGATAATACTAAGCTGTTCCCTGTGGTTTTGGGGATTCTGTTGGCATGATCTCATTAAATGTTAAAATGTGTACTGCAGGTTTGGGAATTTGACCAAGGCTGCTCAAGTCTGGCAGGGATAGCCCTGGGGCGTCCATGCACCTCACCTAAGGGTTAAGAAGATAAATAATTCTGTGCCTCTGAAACCTCTAACTGAGAAAACGCTATTGCAAATGTATCCTTTATTCTCTTATGTTTGCTTGCTGAATAATGAAACATAACCTCTAAGAAATACACTTATTTATACAAAACGTAAACAGACTTGGCTCTGGCAGCACTGGGAACAAAACTCGAAAGAGTGTCTGGTTGAGAAAGGAACACAGGAACACATGCACAGACAGGAACTCCAGGAGGCCATTTATGGATATTTACATAAATAAAGACTGGCATTAAGCATCCCGTGTGATCTTTAACTATATAGGACTACTGCCATTTCTACCTAAACCGTACAAAATGAAGAATTAAGAGGACTCTAGGTCCAGTTAAAATAATATAAACTAGTATAGTCTCACCAAGGGATTCTTAAAAATTTACGAAATCTGGGAAATGTTCCAGAGTCAAAACCAGAAAGTCTCAGTTTGACACACTTATTGAAAATGTAATATTCTCAGCTAGAATGTACCTACGACCAACAACAGCTTTGGCTAAAGGGTCTGGTTGCTGTTTTCTCACACTACAATCCCTAAAAGCCTTTGTCTGTGGATTCTCCTTGTAGTTATAAGCAAAAGGTATTTTGGGAGATGGCCACAGGACAAAAATGCCTGCACGTCAGGGTGTGAGAAATGAATGAAGGGCCCAAAGAGGCAGCTTCCAGTTACAAAAGGAGCAGGCCCTAGAGATGAAACGCACAGCGTGGTGGCTAGAGTGAGGAACACTGAATTCTGTATTTGAAAGTTACTAAGACACAGATCTGAAGAGTTCTCATCACAAGAAAAAAGATGAGCAGCTATGTGTGGCAATACATGCTAACTAGACTTTCTGTGGCAATCACTTCACAAAATCCAGGTACTCAATCATTATGCGGTACACCTGAAACTAACATGTTATGTCAATCACATTTCAAGTAAGAAAGGGACTGCCTATTCCTAATAAAGCAAATGTTTACTAAGCCTTTACTTTGTGCCAAACACTGAGCTAAGTCCTTTATATCACTTGCTTTACTTCCTTCCTATAAAATCCTGTAAGTCAGTTACTGTCATATTCTCCATTTTATAAGTGGGAAACTGAGCTTAAGAAAATTAACTCATGTGCCCACAGTTAATCAACTGGAAAGAGTAGAGAAAGAAGGTAGTCTGATACCAGATACTAAGCATATGATCACTGGGTGATGTTGCCCCACTTGTTTCAACGATTAATACAGGCACATTCTTTCATAGCCCCATTCTTATTATCTTTTCTTTCCCATTTATATTCTTCACTTTCTGCTCAACTCTGGGAACACGAGCTATTCCACTTGGCAAGTTCTTAGAGTAAGAAACATATTTGTCATCATCTGTGCTTTTCCAGAGAATAGTATTCACAATTGTATGACCATTCTCGTAACTGTTTTAACATAGAAAAATATTTCCAAGAATACCAATAACAAATAATAGTAAACTTAACTTTAAACTGCCATCTTCCAATAGTTAGCCATTTCTTACAATGAGTATTTCTGACACTAGTAATTGTATTTAAAAATAATACCTTTTCAAATCATTTGGTAAGTGTAATGATCAAAAGTCATGATTTTAAGTTGCCTACCACATTTTTTCTAAAATACAACTTATTTCCTTTTATATTTCTCCTCATCTCTAATTCCCCACATAATTTTTTAAATTGAGGGTATGCCATGTTTTGGGGGTTCCAAAATTTAAAATGCCTCAAAAATACACCTGAAGTTGCTAAGCAGTGAATTAAAAAGTCCTTTTCAGGAGGAGACAATAAGAAACTTAAAAGATCGGTTATGTCTGCAGGGGGCGAACTGTCCTTGAAAGGAATAAAGGAAGCATAACGAGTAATTTATAATATATCTCTTGGGCTCACCAATATTAATTTGTCTTAACCATCTTTGAAGTCCTGACCAGAGTGACACTTTCCGGGTGCATTTTAATTAGCACGTTACTGTCTCCACCAGCGCTCCAGAATTCATCCGAGAACCCACGATTGTCTCAGAAGCATTTGTCATGGAATATATTACAATCTGAAAGTAATAAATTAGTGCCCATATGAGAACAAAAAGCCTAGTACTTGTAAAAAACGAGAAAACTCTTTCAATCATAGTTCAAAATACCCTCAATGATTCTTAATATATACATATATTGGGGTAGGGGGAAGCATTTTGTGGAAAGAGGTAGAGGAAATATTTTCCCATTAGTGTCTTAACTATTGAGATTTTATATCAATAAGGCTTTCAACAGCTGGGTATTGTAAGTGTCTTTCACCCCCCAAAGTCCCATCTTTTTCATCATTTTAAGTATTGAATCATTCGCACTTGTGAAAAAGCCATCTGCTAAAAGCAATAATTTTAGGAACAATGTCCCAAAGCAGCTTCGCAGAGCTGGCTGCTGGCAGCTCTGGCATTTGGGAGCATAATCCTTCTCACTGAAATCAACCCTCATAGGTATGTGCTGCTGGATCCTCAGAGCAACATGCGCTCCATATATTTATGATGAAGGTCAGGCTAGAAAAAAGACATTTAAACTGAAATTTAGATGATTTTCTTTAGCAACTGTCTCATTACATTTTGAAGTCCAAATAATAAGAATATGCTGCTATTCTTAATGAAAACCTAACATTCATCTTTTGGAAATCATTAACATCCATGATTCACGAGAAATGGACTGAGCACAAATTCCCTAAATCACAGATTAGTGATCAATCCATCTTCTCTGTGCTTACATTTTGCCTTTCAGCCTAATATTCACACCTCCTCCCTTGCAATGCACATATAAGACACTTTATTACCCCTTACCACTGAGTTCCTTGGCCAAAGGAGATTGTACAGAGTGGAAAAAATGCCCAAGAGTGAAACCCTGGTTTTGAACTCTTAGTATTCATGTGATACTGGAAAAGTCAGCTGAGTTTTACAAAGTAAAGAGAGTGTCCTAAATAAATTACAAAATGCTTTTTAATATTTAAAACGTTACGGTTGATTCTTTATTATATTTATCATTTCAAATAATTATACTTATCATGTCAAATAAAATAATGCAAAGATCAAATTCTGAATGATTTCTAAATCTCCACACGGTTAACATTTGACCATTAGATTGGATTTCCATTTCTAAAATTCAGTATATTTTGAGAGATAAACACAAGTGGAAGTATATACTGTATCTAAATTCTTCAGGCAGTGCTTTACAAAAGGAATCGGATATTTTTTGACAAAGGACTAAATAAAAGTTAATTTGCCATAGGCTTTTTTTAAAAAACTCCTTTAGAAGTTGCATTTAGTGAAAAGAATATCTACAAGTGAGGTGTGCCAGGGGTAAAAAAAAATCATTAGTTTATTCAGAATATTTTAAATTTTTGTTTAAAAAAATATTGAAGGGAAAAATGAATCTATAAGCAAACACCTAGGGATAATGAGATTCTCACTGATCTTCTTAGTTTTTGAATCTTAGCTGATTGTTTCCTTTAATCATGGCACATGGAAAGGAGAAAGTTATATGCTGTTATAAAACATTTTTAATTATATGGCTTCAGACTTATTTGACATACATTTGCTTCCTGTTTTGACATCCTTATATTAAGAGCAAGTTATAGTGATAAGTAATAATATAACAACTTAAGTAGGAGAAAACTTTAGAAAGCCCAAATGCTACTTCAAATGCAGTCACTATTTCAAATGCAATCATGGGAGAATTTTATCTAATTTTGGTTTTTCAAATTATGAATTGACTATATATTAAAGAAAACATCAATTTGTAAACTACAGAAATCTATTGTAGAATAACAAAAGCGTAGTGTGCTAATTAGACTGAACATCCTTCCAATATCCTTCTTTACAGACAAAGCAGAGCAGGCAGAGGCCCCCAGTCATGGTGGAGTTGAGGCCAAGGCCCTTCAAAAATTTTGGGCATCGGACCTCTAGTATGAAAAAATAATCTCCATCTAATAAAACTATTACTTTTTCTATAATTGAAGTCTTCTTAAATGTATGTTCTTAGAATAACATTAAAAATCATTTCTTCTCCCAATATGCCTACTTTCTTTATCATACCTGGGCAATTTGCTTATTTGTAAGTATTAGGAAAATACCTTCTAGGCTCTCCTCCATTCATGATCTCAGAAACATTAGTGACTTAGCTATTGAGTTTAGGGAGAAACACTGGTTGTGTGTGGCTCAGCCTTTCCCCTTTTATTAGATGATCTGTACTCAGGCACAGACAGGCACCCACCACTGCCTCTCCACTGGGTGAGCAGATGAGCTTACAGTGAGAGACCTCCATCTGTGAGGTGACAAGCATGCTAGTTAGGGTGGGGATTTAAATCCATCCACGAAGAATGAAAGAAACTGTGATCTAATAAAGCAGATGTGTTGTTTTCCATTCACATTACTTACAAACCAAATTTATCAATTACTTTGGTCCTCCAAAGGTTTGCAAATCACCAAGATTTCATCAAGAAAATAGTAAAGCTAAAATTTTCTAAGAATATATGAATAAGATATACCTTTATACTATGAAGAATGGAATTACCATTTCAGAAGTGACTCAATTTAGGCACAATTCATCAGTTACTTCAAAAGAAGTCAATTCTCTTTGGGGAAAAAAATCATTACATCATTATCATTTTTATCACATTTCTTTGAGAATTTTAAAATGCCCTCCACTTGCCTGTTAATTAAGTTATTAATCTTTACAACATACTTACAAGGTAATAGTGAATGTTAGAAAATGGGAGAAGATAATTTTCTTAAGCTAAAAAGTATTGGCTCTAAAGGCACACCTAACCATGCTACCTGTTTTTATATAGTATGTGATTTCATTTTCATGGTTATTATGTAGCAAGCTATAAATATTATCTGAGAGAATAGTAAGAAAACTGGTATTATTTTAAGGAGATCCTGAAACCAATAACAACACATGATTTTTAAAGCCATCCTTGAAAATAAAAACACAAAGTTGACATGAATTCCTGAGCAAACAATATTCACATAAATATTATGACAAGATTTATGCTCTCATTTTTGGAAAAATTAAAAAAAACACAATAAACTACATCCAAATGTATACATCTACATCTGGACAATTTTAAACCACTCAGTAAAGCATATCCGTAAGAAGCAATACTAAGATGCTGATGCTTTTTTCATGTAGGATCTAGTCTTCCCTCTGACCATGTCCTTGTGCAGCATTCCCGACGGCAATGAGTGCTGGCCCTCTCCTGCTTCTGGCCAACAGGAAGGCTCGGCCATAAGACTTGTCGTTTCTAACCCAATCTCTCAGAACTTACTGCTGTGATGCAGCCTCTCAGATCCCAGCCACAATTCTATGAAAACCCAGCCCACATGGAGGTGACATGGTCCATACAGTCACTTTAGCTATAGGCCAGGCTGAGGGATATTAAGAATGGTAGTTAGTTGCCCTCTAACTGGTTTGGCTTAGTGGATAGAGTGTTGGCCTGTGGACTGAAGGGTCTCAGGTTCGATTCTGGTCAAGGGCATGTACCTTGGTTGTGGGCACATCTCCCTTGGGGTGTGTGCAGAAGGCAGCTGATCGATGTTTCTCTCTCATAGATGTTTCTAGCTCTCTATCTCTCTCCCTTCCTCTCTGTAAGACTCAATAAAATACTTTTAAAAAAGGATGTTAGTTGCCAGGGAAGAATGATCCATCTTGGACATTCAGCTTATTTAAGCCATTAATGTCCCAACTGTCATTTGATGGCAACTGTGTAAGAGAATCCCAACACTCAGCCGAATCCAGTCAAGCCACACAATCATGACAGTTCACGTTTTTCTTCATTTTTATTTTTAATACAAAGGTTTCAGATGACTTGTTATGGAGCTGAAAAAACTAGAAGAGAAATCGGTAGCTATAATGTGGTAATACAACTGAAAACAATTTAAACTGAATAACATTAATTTTATGTCTGAGTGGCTAACAAAGGCCTGGGAAGCATCAAGTTTGTGAACAGAAGCTGCAGGGACAGTAAGGACACTTTTACTGGAAGCTGGATGAAAGATCACCTCTATTATATAATTGTGAAAAGTTTAGTAAAACTGCTCCTTGGGATAACACGGAAAAGATAAAACATTCTAACTAAACTAGTACCTGTGGCCAAGATTGGGACAAATTGCTCTATGTAACTGTGAGGTATCTAGCTAAGAACCATCAGAGAAACAAGCTAAAAAGAACTTGTTCCACATTCAAGCAAAAGAAGTCAGGAGTTCCTAAGTTTTAAAAAAGCATCATATTCTCAGCTCTCTTGATGGAAAAAGGCTCACAGAGTTAGAAATGTCCCTGTGATAAAGACCACCTCAAGAACGTGGCTGTAGAAATCTTTGGGAAATTTCAGGAAGAATTAAGGGCCATCTTACAGACCATGTCAAGCAGTCAGAAACACCGCCAAGAATATAAAAGCAATGCTCCCACACAGTGTGGCCAGGGCAGACCCCGGTCTTAAAGAGAACTGTAGCCATGGCTTTTGTCTAATGAGTGAACTCTATGATATTCATAGGGAAACCACAAGGGTGTTTAAGAATACAGTATTTGAGAAAAAGCTGTTAGCTTGCACCAAAATAGACAGAGAAGGTTCAAAATGAAACAGCTCCTTCGGGCCCTGACCCACTTAGAGGTAGGAATCAAGCTGAGGAAGCTATAAATTTGAAGATTTCTTGTAAAAAAGGAAGGTTGATGGGGAAAGTAGAGCCAGAGTCCAGGTGATAGAACTAAAAGCCTAGAAAGAGATAACAACCAGCCAAGAGCCCAGGAAAAGAACTGCCAGGGAACAGTAATGAATTTGAAAACTGCTATGTATGGACACGGACAACAGGGAGGCAATTACAGGGAGGAAGGTGTTGGATGGAGGTGGGAGAGAGCATAGAGAGGATAGATGGTAATGGAAAAAATAAAGAAAAATAAAAAGAAAATTGCAGAGAACAGGTTATTGTTATGTGCTCTCATTCTTACCACTTTGAAATAAGAATGACTATTGCATTTATCCAATCTTGTATTGCCATTGTACATTGGGGTGTGTATTTTCATTGAGATTAATTCACACCGAGACAAATAATATTTTGGAAATAATATACCAGAAACCAAGTGTGTGAGGCTGAAAAATGTCTTTGTAACTATTCCCTCGTTCATGAGTATATTACCTTACATGGCAAATGGGCCTTCACAGACAAGCATATGGATCTGGACACTGGGAAATGACCCTGGATGATCTAGGTGAGCCCAAGGTCATCAGAAAAGTTCTTATAGGAGAGAGGGTGGGAATCAGGAACAACTACACCAGCAAAACCACTCTGCACGCTGGCTTTGAAGGTGAAGAAGGACTCCCAAACTCAGGCATGAGGTGGGCTGGAGAAGCTGGAAAAGGCAAGAAGACAATTCTCCCTGAAGCCTCTAGACCAGTGGTTCTCAACCTCTCTAATGCCGCAACCCTTTAATACAGTTCCTCATGTCCTGGTGACCCCCAACCATAACATTATTTTCATTGCTACTTCATAACTGTAACTTTGCTACTGTTTACATTATAATTCCTAATAGTAGCAAACCTATAGTTATGAAGTACTAATGAAAATAATGTTATGGTTGGGGGTCACCACAACATGAGGAACTGTATTCAAGGGTCGCGGCATTGGAGAGGTTGAGAACCACTGCGCTAGAAGGTATTCATCCTTCCAACCCCTCGGTGGTATATTTATGACCCTGATAACCACAAGAGAGTAAAACTGTCTTGTTTTAAGCCACTCCATTTGTACTACTTTGCCCCAGAAACCAGAAGAATCCTTATAGTCCTACCTTGCCCCATCCCACAGTCCAGCCTGCCTCATTGGCCCTGGATGGGTAGCTGTGGTCCGCCTGGGTTCTATTTCTAGTCTGCTGCCCCAGGTCTAAATCTGTTTACAAAATGCTTCCTCCTTATACCCGTATCTCCAAGAAGGTATTTCACAATTGTCCTCCAACAATTATGACATGTCACTTACTAGGAAATGCCGACTCTCCTCCTGTTTCTGTCTCATTTCTATCTTTTGTTAACAAAGCCATTAGAAAAAACCACGAATTTTGATTAAACCCAGAAGATTAAACATGTTGTATAACTGCACCTCTCTGCATGGGAGTTGTCCACATACTTTTGGAAGCTGAAATAAAAACTGACCAGACCAGGCAAACAGCAAACAAGTAGAAACCTACGGAACGGTGGTAGATGCCAGTCAGGCTCAGGGAGGGCTGTGTGTAAGGAAGTGGAACTGGAGGCAAAGGCCAGAAATGAAGCAGAAAACTCAAGAAAGGCTTAGCAGTTAAGAACTGTAATGCTTTCTCAGATGTGTGACTGTAAAAACTCTAGGTAAACTAAACGGTGAAATAATTGTTTTTGCTCTTCCTTCTCTTGTGTTTACAAAGTTAAAAAAAAAAATTGCTTTTGCTTCACTGTCCACTTTCCTATACTCTCTTCCCCACTGTGGCCAGCCCTTCTCCCAGCATGCCTCCTCTCAGTACAGGTAACTTTCCAAGTGCCTCCTGCAGGGCCTGGACGGAGGGACAGGAGTAGAAGGTAAACAGTGGCTTTGTGGCTTGTCTGTCTCCAGAACATGGTTCTGCTTCTCTCCTGGACAAAGCTAAACAAAACAAAAGTATACTAGCAAATAAGGATGTGAAGTCTGCCTTTATAAAGAGACTTTATTTATAGAAAAATCTTCATAGTACAAACCTCACAGATTATTGCTCTGACTGGCTTTTGTCTTCTAGGAATGCGGTTTCCTCTGAAGTTCCTTTCCTCCAAAGTGACTGTAAGGCAGCCAAGGACTAGAGAAAGAATGGGATTAACCAAAACACAAACAAACACAAACTCATAGGCAGACAACAGGATGATGATTCCAGAGGGAAGGGGGGTGAATGGCGATGGAAGGAGACCTCACTTGGGGTGGCGAACATGCAACACAATATACAGATGATGGATTATAGATTTACACACCGGAAGCCTATATAACTTTATTAACCAAAGTCACTGCAATACATTTAATTATTTTAAAATCCAGCTACTGTCATCTGCTTTCTCTTCTGTTCTATCCCCAGCATGTATAGATTTTTTTCTGAATCTGTGGTTGCATCCCTTTTCTCCTAACTAATCTGGTGTTTGGTTATTTATCTCTGTGCTCTATTGGACTAGCTAGAAGTTTCTATTTTATTCTCTTGTGTTTGAAGAGCAGCAGATGGCTTTTTTTTTTTTTCAAAAACATTTTATTCATGAAGGAGTAAAAATTAGTTACAACAGAAAACTAAAGGGCCCAGGCCGGTGTTCAGTGGTTAGAGAGAGCATCAGCCTGAGGACTGAAGGGTCTCGTTTCAGGAGAGGCAACCAATCAATGTATCTCTCTCACATCCATGTTTTTCCCTCTCAGACGGCATTTTATCATTTCTATTCAACTGCTTGGATGTCTCATAATACATAAATTAACTGATATAATTTTTAATAATGAATTCATTTTATTATTCCTTAATATTTAATGTTAAATGATTAGTCTACATGTTAAATGATCTGTCTTTTCACTAATGGACATATTTGTTATTAAATTCACCTCTGATTATTGCTGTTGAATATGTCCTTATTTCAAAGTCAATGAAAAAATGTTTCACCATCAATATCTTTACAATCATATCAGAGTACAGTCTCAACATCTATTCTACTAGTAATATTTGAAGAATTCTTTTATGCAGCATGGCTAAGGAAGTCTAATACAATATTATAATTAATCCATTCTATTTACTATTATTAGCAATACAGATACAATAGTCACAAATAAATGACCTATAAATTCTAAAAAATTTCCACCAATGTCATTTATGCTATCACATTACCTTGGTACTTGAATATTTAATACTTGGTCTTTGTCACCAATTTTCAGAAGGATATATAATCCATCACACAAAGCAAAGGTGTACACTTTATGAGAGATCCAGATCAAGGGTATAAATTTTTAATTCCATATGTACTATTCAAAAATAAAATAACTAGTCAAAGTGATAAAAAAAAAAAAAAAGAATAGTGTACTCAATCAATTGGGAGCATTTAGAGTCAGAATGACCTAGGTTTGCTTTGCAGCCTCTTTTACATCTCCTGATTCCTCACTATCAAATCTAATCTCTGTTTAATTACCTAGTCCAGGCCTTTTCCACCTGCCTGACAGACCAAGGACTCTCAACTCTGATTGTACCTTAGAATCTTTTAAATTATTTAAACGGGGAACTCATCAATGATATAAGTTCAGTAAATAAGAACTAATAAATTCCTGAGATGATTCTATGCAAGCATCACGTTATATCATTTGAGGTGGTGGGTGTCAAGATGGTAACTATAGTCTCAAGCACAAAATAACCAATATTCAAACAGAAAACTTTGCATCCTTTATAATCAAAGCTTAATATGCAAATCGACCGAACAGTGGAATGACGGTCACTATGGCATGCACTGACCACGATGGGGCAGACACTCCAATAGGGGCAGCACTGCTCAACCAGAAGCAGGCTCAAACCAGGGAGCCCAGCAGCAGTGACGGCAGCCTCTCCCACCTCCACTGCTGTTGGGTAGTAAGGAGCCAGGGGTCCTGGACTGTGAGAGCCCTAGATTGCGAGAAGGACATCCCCCAAGGTGTCCTGGACTGCAAGGTGGTATAGGCTGGGCTGAGGTTATCCCCCCCAGTGCACAAATGTCATCAACTGGGCCTCTAATGTGTATATACATGTCTCTGTGTGTGATATGATATCATATACTAGTACAGCAGATGAAGAGTACTACTAGTATGAGTTCATTATGATCCAAAGGGGGAAGAAGTGAGATGAGCTCATTTTCATGAGAATGTGTGGTCCTTAAAAGAACAAACTATGTCAACAAGACTGGAGTATTTCAAGTGGAGCGCAGCTACTGAGAAAATCTCTGTGATCAGCAATGTTTGACATGAAGCATAGACAAAAGCAGTATGTGATAAAGCCAGGCCTGCAAGGAGCTTAGACCTTACACTGAGATACAAACATCACATGGAAAAAATCATTACAAGTTAAGTTCTAACTGAACAATACCAGTAAGGCTGAAAAATAATCCAAACAGTGGTAACCAAGAGTTCATTTGAGACATGGCCCAGGGACCTGTGGATGAGGAGGCGGTGTCATGTAGCTTAAAACATCATTAGGATTTAATCAAGCACAGAGAAGCAAGAAGCACATTGCAAATAAGAACCGTGTGTATACAGAGGAACTGAAGTCATGGCCTGTCTTAGGACATCCTGAGAAAAATAGGAAACAGTGATACAAACATGGAGACAAGGTAAAACCAGAAATCCAATTATGTCTAATACTTAATATGGTGATTTATTTAAACCAGCTTATTTACCCATTCTGAGCTCTGAGTCACTCAAAAGACTTTATATAGGGTCAAAAACATCTATTATATAGGACTGTAATTCAGTGTGTGTGTGTATAAATACTGCTATACACACACACTGTGTGTGTGTGTGTGCGTGTGTGTGTGTGTGTGTGTATATATATATATATATATAATATATACTGTCATATATCTGCCATATATATTTATTAAATTCTGCCATACCCTGTTTCCCTGAAAATAAGACATCCTCCGAAAATAAGACCTAGCGCATGGAAAGATAAGATATCCCCTGAAAATAAGACCTAGTGCAACTTTGAGAGAAAAAATTAATATAAGACACTCTTATTTTCAGGGAAATGGGGTGTGTGTGTGTGTGTATATATATATATACACATATTGTACAATATATACACATATTGTGTGTGTGTGTGTGTGTGTATATATATATATATATATATATATTTATATAAATACTGCCACATATGTGCCATATATATGGCAGTATTTAATAAATAATTCATTTAACATATACATATAATAATGTATTCTTTCATTTATATTATATATAATAAATATATAGCAGTAGATCAATAAAACAATTTCAGAAATTATAAATAAAAACAATACAAGAGATTATATTGCAGTTCAACTACCTTCCCTTCAAAACTAAAATACTTTTTTGCCTCAAAACTTTATTTTGCTATTCCTGTGTCTTTTTTTTATGCTGCATTTCTCCCTGTGCCTGCCATGAATAAAGCCTTCCTACTTCCTGTGCAGGGCAGCGTCCCCTCTTCAGAGGCCTCTGCTGGCCCCATAGCAGCTCAGGAAGCGCGGGGCAGTTGCAACCCAGTCCCTACCTTGCCCAGGAGTGGCCCCCTGAGTGCCCCCTGCTTCCCTCACCACAGTCAGCACAGTTGGGGGTCTGCCTTAGCTCCATGCCTGGGTTTGCCCATTCTCCAAATTCCAACGTAAGTGCCAGGAAGCTGGGCCCAGGCTGCCTTGCACACCAGTGAGCTCGGAGCCCAGCACGGTCCTCAGCTCAGAAAGATACCAGTAGAAAGTGTTCGTGGACAAATAAAACCCGCAGTCATCTATCCATCTGACTCAGAGTTTAAACTGTATTGTTTTGGGCCTTCCCCCCCCTTTGCCCTGAATTAGTGGTATAAGGGCCTGGGTTAACCTCCATAAATTACCATATCCCGCATTATTCTGTGAGTGTAAAGGGATTAGAATCTTCCTTCTGGGGACCTCCTGGCTGCCTGTGGAGGGTCTGCAATCCCAGACCTCCAAGCAGCAGCGGGGAGTCCAGCCCCGCGCCAGGCGGGTCAGAACTAGCGCATGGACCTCCTTCACGGTGGAAGAGCTGTCGATCACTGGTCCCGAGGCTCCAACTTAAAGCTGAGAGTATTCAACTAAAACGTAATGAAATATAAAAGTACAGTGACTATTTCAATTGTGTATTCCTCTGATTTCAATAAAAATATCCCCATTTGAAACAAATGGGGGATGGCTGTAGCAAAGAGAATGGTGGCCACAAATGTCTAAATGTAGGGAATGTAGACTCATTTTAATGTGATTTCCTGCTTTAGAACATTAATGCTTTATATTTTATTTTAAAACGATTTTAACCTTATTTTGTGCTTTTTGTTTTTTCAACTTTTATTGTTGACACCATGACAGATGTGTCCCCCCCTGCCCCTTTACCCAGCTCCACCCACACCCACCCGCCTTTCCTCTGGCCTCGCTGCATTGTTGTAAATGACCCTTGAAGTCTGTAAGTGCCAAATTCAGAACTCTGTGCCTTGAGTGGTAGTTACAGCAGAAGTAGAAATACATTTCTCCAGCTTTTCCGGAACTCCTACTGGCTTCTACACTATTGCTACTAACGCAGCTCTTAGGGTAGTGTTAAGGGCTGGGAGTAGACAGGAACTGAAGAGAATATGCCCGCCTTGTGAACTTCCATAAAAAAGATAATTTCTGGTCTTTTTTTAATCATAAAAAATGTAATTGAAATAAATATATTTTCTGTATATATAAAAGCTTCTGAAAATTATGTTTTTGGATCATTGATAACAGAATAATATATACTGTATACCTGCTTTTAAAAGAAGAAATATGAAATATAACAATATTTAAACAATAACGACGTTTGGAAAGTTTCAGTGCTTAAAGAAATGTTTCATTATATGGAAGATTCACTTATATGGGAAAATATCTTATTTCAAAGAAGAACAAGGAGTATTGGATGTGTCATTTGAATGCATTTTGTCCTCAATTACAGACATGCACATGCATGTGTATGTTAAATGTGCATGTATGCATATATGTATAGATGCCTATTACACTTTTAGTTTCAGAAACAAGAAATTTGGGTCCACAAACACAAAACAAAATGAAGTTAAAATTCTACTCACATTTCAGTGATGCAGACTTTACTGTTTAATGAAAATTCAAATGAGCTAACACTTAGATGAATAATGCATGTCTTTATACTCTGCATGTACTAAAAATCCCTCAGATAAATGAGTTATAAATTTCAGCTCAATTTCAGCATTTGGTAGTACAGTATACCCTTTATGGGATATAAAAATTGGTTATTGTTTCATAGCAGTTAAAAGGCCCCATTTATAAACAAAATAGTAACATAAAGTAAGTATCTTTAGTAGCTATTACGGCATGTCTTCCGTGATCATTGTGTTATTCATATAAGATAATTTTGACACAGTCATCACTATCAAGGATTAAACCAGGTACACCATGCTCCTATATCTCTCTTCAAATATGTCTTTTCTCCTCTGTCACATTCATGGCTCTATTTTCAATTTTTGAACTTGTGCTTTTTCTTTCTTTTACAATGGAGGGGAATGTAAGGAGTTAGCTAATAGATAATGTTTAAAAACATAACTTTGAAAAATGCCTTGGTTTAAAAATTACAACTAGTCTTTGCTTTCACATAGCCTTTGAGGTTGTACGTTATTACAATTAGCAGAGAGATGCAAGAATTCTAATGTCTTACTCCCATCTCCTTTAGAGTAGCAGCTTCAACTAAGGAAAGTCAATGTCCAATTTCTTTTGGATTAGAGACACACATTAAATCTCCTCCGACATCCCTTGCTCAGTGTAGCCTCTAGACTTCCCATCAGATGGTTTTCCTGCAGAGGAGGGATGTAAATGCTTTCTACAGTAACGCCTATGGCCAAAACGAGCTGTTACTGTTTGTAATCTTAAGCTCAGATCGCTGTATGCTAAACATGTTTCATGTTACCTGCATGGCCATGCAGCTTGTAAGGGAAACATGACACTCACTTCAGCCACTGAAAGGTATAGCTTTGATGGTCATATGTTTTGTTGCACAAACACAACTGTTAATCCTACTATAGCTAATTCGGCCAATGTTTGGTCCCTTCCAAAACCCTGGTTTGAAAAAGTGAACTAGACTTAATAGATTTTTCTCATTAATCTGAACTGAGAAAATGAATCAGCTGGTTAGCAGTGGGTGTTAGAGCTGAAAGAGGGACGTGGAAGTAGAGTGAGGGCCATGGTAAACTGAAGCCATGTGTACGTGAAGGCGTGAGAACAGAAGCTGTAAGCAAACAGAGGAAGGATGTAAATTAGGGGAAGAGTTCATGCTCTGAGTCACGTCCACAGCAGGGTCCCCGGCTGATACTGCGGTGGCTGGGTCCTCAGCACAGCTCGGGTCCAACATTAATATCCAGCTCTGCTTCCTGAGAACTGGACTCATAAAGTCTCTTCCTTGGGGATTTCTATTGTGTTCCACTTATTTCCTCCCAATAAATAACACTTGGCTAGAACTAGCTTCATTAGCCCTTTCCTCTCTGGAATAAAAATATATCTAGGCAATACACATGGCCAATGCGACTTTTCATTTCAAATTAAATGAAGCTTTTCAAACAAATGTAGGACTTTCAGAAGACTTCCTTTGGAACCACTTAATGCCCATGTTACATAACCCCAGGTGATATTTCATTATGTCTTTGAGTACAGAAGTTTAGGTTTAAAAGTAACACTAGATATCATCTATTTTTGATATGTTTAATGAAAGATATTTAGAAAATCCCAAGTACTTTCTGTGATTTTTCCAAGGTTATACTGCTCTAAACCAAGTTAGCAGAAATCAGAAGCCAAGTATTCTAAGGCCCCACAGAGAGGGAGGAGGAGAGGAGAGAAAGAGAGAGAGGGGAGACACAAAGGAGGAGAGTAGAAGAGAGCCCATAAATATGTGTATTAAAAAATAATCACTTGGATAATTTAGCTTAGTGTCTACCCAGAAGTTAGTTTTAATCTTGGTATTTATTTATTTATTTGTTACTAACAGGAACCTATGTCAAGGGAATATCCTTCTATTCTGACATATGAAACAACCAGGACTTTGACATAGGGTGTCAATATCATAATGAATATCATATAAATAAGCAGCAGGTCCTGTCCAAAGCAAAAACACACAAACAAACAAACAAACAAAAATAATGAAAAGAATATTTATTGGCTTTTATAACCTTGGAGGAAAGCAAGTACTGAACACTAGACATTAAGAAGATTGTAAGAGTCTCTGTTGACCTTATAAGAAGCACAAGTATCAATACATTCAAATATTTTATACTGAATTATTTATATTATTGCATATAAATAATTAAAGTAGATGCTTGTGAAGATTAAATCAATTTAAAGCATCCAGTGCTGCCCATAACATATAGTAAGAGCTCCATACATATACAGTGATTTTTTAAAGAATATATATAGAGAGAATGTGATTATGAATAATTTGTGTGGTACAATGATACGATGGCTCTCCTTTCTCTAACTACACAGTTTGTTTTTTTCTGCATGATTTCTCTCTGTCCACCTTCCAAAAAGAATAATTTTTTTTTTCACTAAAGAACATTTGTCTTTAAAGAATGTGTGTTTTTGGTGTTTTTGTTTTTTTCATTTCTGAGCATCCTTTTTTATTTTGTATAAATTGTTAGTTTATAAGTTTACTCAAGGAAGTTTATTGACAAAAACAAATTTATTGTTATGATAGAGAGCAAATCACCTGGAATTAAAGACAGGAATTAAGGATAGATATTATAAAAATTAAACATCAGAAAACCAAAATGTCCCTTGTCCCATCTAAGTCAGCACTGGCCAACCTATTGCTTTTTGACTCTGGCTTTTAGAATGCTCACAATCCAAAGGCTGTGAGACAAAGTCTATAGTTTTAATTCCTATTTCCCAAATAGAATATTATCTTGGTCTGTGTTGACTTAATTTTAATTGTCTACCAATCTTGAGTATTCACCTTCCACCAAAGTATTAGAATCCTGTGGTCAGTTTCAACAATGCTAAAGTAGAGGGGGTTTTTTGCTTTGTGTTTTATCAGAGGGAGGAGAAAAATATTTCATCTTGTATGAGAAAAATGAATGGGCAGAGGAAATATCTTATTTTAGATAAGTGAAAGTATTAAAATATTCTTCTCAGAAATGTTTTGACAAATGTAAATTTCCATTACTCATTTGCCATTATAGTGTACCATTTTTGATTTACAGGATAGAAAACCCAGCAATCATGCATTGAAAAGATAAAAATTCAAAAAGTTTTTCCATGCAAAATTATATTCATACAATAATCATCTATACATACACTGTCAATAATGTCAGACTTATCCAATATGGTTATAGTGAACTAATTTGTAATTAGGGTTGAAATTTGATTATTTACTTAAACAGATATCATTTGCATGAATGTTTTTATATCAAAACATACAGTGTTAAATATCATGAAATATTTGAGTTCCACAAATAATCGCTGATAACTTTTTATGCACTCAGTAAAGAAGATATATCTGTCTCTCTTTCATCTCATCGTTTATTATTTTCACCCTAATAGGTTACTTATTTTAAAACATTTGCATCTATATAAATGAAAATAATAAAATCCTCAGATTAACCACTTAGAGAATATCTAAAACACATATAACAAAGGAAGTGAAAAGGAATAAAAATATTTTTAATAAGAAGGTATAGAAAAGAAATCAATTAAATAAAAAACAATATAGTAATAGATGACTAAAAAAGAAGAAAAAAACATGTAAAAACAAATAAAAGAATAGCAGAAGTCATTCATTTCTTATCAGTAATAACTTTAAATGTAAATGGATTAAATTCTCCACTTAAAAGGCAGAGAGGTTGACAGAATGACAAAATAGCATGATCCAAATACAGGAGACTCCCTTTACATCAAAAGACACAAATGGGCTGAAAATGAAATAATAAAAAAATAGATATTTCATGCAAAAATAAGGAAAAGAGAGCTGTACTAATTGAAGGTTAGCTATACTAACATCAGACAAAATAGTCTTTAAGTAAAATGTTATGAGACAAAGACGAAAATTATTTATTGTTAAAAGTGTTAATTAATAAAATAATAACAATTATAAATATAGTCACACTTACCAACAGAATTCCAAAATATATGAATGAAAAATTGACAAAACTGAAAGGGAAATGGATACTTATATAATAAAAATAGTTGGAGACTTCTATATCCAACTTTCTTTAAGGGAGAAAATAACTAGACACGGAATCAATAAGAAAATGGAGAACTAGGTCCCACAAAAGTAGAACACATATTTTTCTCGAGTACACATGGAACATTTTCTAGGATAGACCATATGTTAGACCACAAAAACAGACTTAATAAGTACATTTTAAGCATACATTTTCTAACTACAATGGAATAAAAGTTGAAATTAAATACAAAAGAAAACCTAAAAAATAACAAATATGTGGAAATTGGACAACACACTCTTACACACTGGGGGTCAAAGGAAAAAAAATCAAAGGAAAATTATTAAATACTTTCCTATGAATTTAAAAAAACAACAATATATATATATATATATATATACACACACACACACACACACACACAACACACCAAAATTTATGCAATGAAGTGAAATGACTGCTAAGAGGGAGATTTATAGATCAAATGCTTACTTTAAAAAAAAAAGAAAATTTTCAAATCAATAACTGAACTGTTAAAAGAAAAGCAAACTATACTCAAAGCTAGAAGAATGAAAGAAATAATAAATATTAGGAGAGTGTAAAAACAAAATAAAGAATAAAACCCATAGATAAAATCATTCATACCAAATTAATGCAATTGATATCACACATAAGTAGAACATGATCTTACCTAATAATAGATAAACATGTAAATTGACTGTACCTCTGCTATACCACCAGCCAATCAGGAGTGATAATCAAATCAACCCAACAAAGATGGCGGTCAATTTGCATACACAGGCAGCAAGTGATGGGGGGCGAGATGCTTGTGTCATTGCCATGGCATTCTCCCTCACCCCCCGTCTCTCAGGGCCTCTGGGCAGCGTGGGAAGGCAGGCCTGAGTGGAAAGAAGCAGCTCCTGGGCCTGAGTGGAAAGGCGGTGCCAGCAGCCAGGGAAAGGAAAGCCCATTCTAGCAGGAATCTTCCTGCATCGGGCTTCTATTGTAGTATTATATAATGACATCTGAATTGGGTGGTATGCCCTGTAATAAATGATGCTTTGGAAGAGGGGTATTTTAAAATTGAATGTGAATTCTATAACATCTTGAGATAGGAGAAGTAGCTAGGATTTCTATAGGTCAAGAGAAAAGTAAAGGGAATTCAGAGCAATAATACCAAGAGGAAATTCAAGAAATCAGATAATGGTGTTCATCAGAAGGACAGAAAGGATAATGCTATAATGAGAGTTCATACTGAAAAAAAGCAAAATAAATATTGAATAAGTTATAGATTCTTTCGAAACCAGTTTGGCTCAGTGGATAGAGTGTCAACCTGTGGACTGAAAGGTCCCGGGTTTGATTCCGGTCAAGGGCACATACCTTGGTTGCGGGCACATCCCCAGTGGGGGTGTGCAAGAGGCAGCTGGTTGATGTTTTCTAACTCTCTATTCCTCTCAATTCTTTTCTGTGTAAAATCAATAAAATATATATATATTTTTTAAAAAGTTATAGATCCTAGTCAATAAATTAATTATTTTGTGATTGACTTTCTTTAGGTATAAAAAATGACTGGCCACCAGAGACCTCAATAAAGACATACAAAACATAAAACTTCAATATCAATATTCTGAAATTTTTTATTTAAAAATCAATCTTAACATTATAAATCTCTTTAAGTGTAATTTTCCATTGGCCGTGTCCATTTCAGACATGCACTGTTAATCCTTGTTAGGAGAAGTTGTGAAAGCAAATATAGAGTGTTTCTCCTCCATCTTTAGAAAGGAGGCTTTTCCTAAAATGTACTCTAGGAGGGTGGGAAGGGTACACACCAGGAAAAATTTTTAGAAAAAAAAATGTTAGTAAACTGTAGCTTTCTATTTATTACATTATCATCAGAGGAGGACTTATTCTTCAGGGGAAAGCCAAACTTTCATGTAGAAGGTTAGGAAAATATAGGAAAGAATAAGAAGGCTGAAATTGAGGCTAGCATTCATAAATTAAAGGTTGGGCCAGAGAAAGTTTTGATGATTCCGCATGTAAGTCTATTTGTCAAGTCAATTTATCTAGCGTCTATGTCCATTCCTATTTGTTATTTATGCTTTTAATTTTGGCTTAGACAGCAGCCATAAGTTCACTAAAAGAAATAAATGTAAGATTCTCTCTGGGTTTTACCTTAGGGAATAAAATGAATTTCATACATCTTTTCCTTGAACTGGATTAGACCTTTTGAAGATAAATATAACTGTGAAATGGTAAAGAGATTGTGGAAGACCTAATGTGATTAGTCTTATCTTCAAAAGAGCTATCTTTCCTTCTGAGGGAAAAATGACTTATTTTTGAGGTTCAGTGAGGAAAAACATTTTTTGTACGTGATGCCAAAGTCTTGTTGTAATAGTTTCTAAGGATTAGGTAGAAATCCTGGAGCGAGATAATCAGGAGAGGAGAAGCAGAACAATAGCTGCTTTGATTTGGGCTTAAAAATGAACAGTGGAGAGGATTTTCGCCATTCATGAAGGCACACACATTTCCTATGAGCAGCAGTGGAAACTGTCTGATGGCTGGCCAATCGCCTACAAAAAGGGTCATGTTATTAGATTACATGGAAATAATGTGACTATGTAATAAAAAATGTTATCTTTATCCAAACAAATAAATGAGGCACTAAGACTATTTTTGAAAGCTATATTTGGTATGTTTTTAACTTATAATTCATTTTGTAAAATTGTGTACATTCCTAGCACATACTTATATATGGGTATGTACATATACATCCACAAATATGTATATGCACAGAGCCCTACACATACACACACATATTTACAACTCTCAAATACTTTTTCTCTATATAATTTTTTGAAACTTCCATTATACTTACCAAAAAAAAATGATAACATTTCTGCCAGAGTATGCTTAGTTACCCTCATAAAGTTCAATAACTGGCCAAAGGTTACCATTCTGCAAGGCACAAGAGGATTTCCAATGTGAGAAGTAGAAGGAAATATAATTTATGTTTTCAGAATTAGACTTGATTTGCTAAAACCCTGTCTCAGAAAAGACAAAGCTCCCCTAAGTCTTCACAAAGACACAGCGCCCAAAGAGGAAGGCTAAAGGTGAAGCCCTAGAAGCAAGGCTCACCTTGTAGTCATCTAAGCTCTCAGAGAAATCACAGGGAAGTTTATCCCTACATAGATCAGGATTTGCTACTTTTCTTTTACCGACAGGAACCTCTGTTTGGCTAGAGGCAAACAATAGAGCGAAACAAACCCTGACTTATGAGAAAAGCTATGACAAGTTAATTAGAGAATATAATGTGTTTTTACCTTTGATCAAACTGCAACACTGAATAAAAGGAATGATTATTAGAGTAAAAGATAACTTTAGCAGTTTCTAATCTAGATATTTTATAATTAAAAGTGCCAAGTTAAGTCAGCTATAACATAGTGATAATATGACTGAGATTGTTATTCTCATTCTCGTTTCTCTGAGTCACTAGTCAGAAATGATTTTTCATTAATGCTTGCAATAATAATGACAAAAACAAATTACTCTGGTTCCTATTACAGAGTACTCATTCTTTTCTGTGGGGTTATAAGTATTAACTAGATTCTCAGACAGACCGCCTTGGGTAGAAACTGCTATTAGAGTCACTCTACAGGTAAGCAACTGGACAAACAGTTAAGGTGCTTGTCCAAAGTCATGCTCTCCTATGACATAAAATGGGATGTGTTCCCAGGTGGTCTGGCTGCAGCATCTCTTACCCATGAGCACTCCATTCTACTGCATTTGTGCTTAGTAACTAAGTAGATATGCTTACCAAGATTTACTATAAAGGGAACAGGCATATCAACAAATGCATTAAATGCATAAAATGCATAAAGATTTACCTTTAATTGTTTTTGTTTTTATTTTAAAGAGATGTGTTGGTTTATAACATTATTTAATTTCAGGTATAAAACGTAAGTCAATATTTGTATATATTACAAATGAACTTCAATTCTCAACGTATAATTGCAAAAATATTAGGAAGTGAAGAGCTTCCTTAATCTAAAAAGAGCTTCAGGAAAAATACACACACACACACACACACACACACACACACACAAAAGAACATAATTTAGCATCACATCTAAAGGTCTAAGATGAAAACTTTTCATGTTCCTACCACAACAAAACATTTGTAAAACTTTTCTTTCTAATACAAGAATAGGGTAAATATGCCTGCCACTACATATATTCAACACATATAAGAACTACTAGACAGTTCATTAAGGTAAAAAAAAAATAATAATAAAAAGCACAATGATTAAAAATAAACCTATTATTATTTTCACATAAAATAACTGGGTACATGCAAAATTCCATGGAATCTTCCAAAATATCCTAATAAGTGTATTTAGCCAAGGTGCATGATAAAAATGTTATAATAATTCTAATATGTAAAAAGCTAGGGTCATAACATACAAAATGACCCAAGGCTCGACTGACCAGAAGTCAGTTCTGGGTTGCTGTGGATCAGGCCTGAAGAGAGGCCTGGACAGAGAAGCAGGGTCTGATCCATAGCCTCCATGGCAACTATTGATCAGTCCTTGTCTGTCTCTTTCTCTTGGAGCCTGGCCAGCAGCTGCACCTCTCTTTCTCTCTGGCCTCTCCTGGGGCTGGTGATCAGCCCTGCCTCTCTGATCAGGCCCAGAGATGCTGACTGGCATAGAAACCAACCAATCAGTACCAAATCTGGGTTAAGTGTAAGGAGCCAATGGCTGCCTAGGAGGCAGAGCTTTTGATGCTAACTGGCATAGAAACCGACCAATCAGAACCAAATCTGAGTGAAGTGCGAGAAGCCAATGGCTGTCTAGAAGGCAGAGCATTTGACTCTGACTGGCATAGAAACTAACCAATCAGAACCAAATCTGGGTGAACTGTGAGGAGTCAATGGCTGCCTATGAAGCAGAGCTTTTGACTCTGACTGGCATAGAAACCAACCAATCAGAACCTAATCTAGGTGAACTGCGTAAGCAGGACCTAAGGAGGGGGGGGGGAGGGGAGGGCTGAGGATGGGTTTTAAGGGCAACAGCTGTTTGGTGTATGGTAAAGAAAAGCAGTTCAATTTTTAATGACTGGTTTGGCAGTATAGTGCATATGGCTGGCTATCAGTCTAGATATAGGGATTATGTATTTTTGTCTGCCAAGAGCATCTCCTCCTGCTGAAAAAGGCTTCCCCCTCCCATTTAAGCAACCCTAACCTATATAATCTATCTATACTACTAAAAGGGTAATATGCTAATTATACCAGGTCGATGGACCATCTTCTAGATGTCTGACTTCCTTCCCAACAAAGCCATGGTGATGGGGGCCAAGGCAGGGACTGTTAGGGGCAATCAGGCTGGCAGGGGAAGGCAGTTGGGGGCAAGATCAGGCCAACAGGGGAGGGCAGATAGGGGAGATCAGGCAAACAGGCAGAGAGGTTAGGGGCGATCAGGCAGTCAGGCAAAGGGGTTAAGGGCAATCAGGCAAGCGGTTAGAAGCCAGTGGTCCGAGATTGTGAGAGGGACATCCGACTGCCGGTTTAGGTCTGATCCCAACTGGTGGTCAGACATCCCCCAAGGTGTCCCCAATTGGAGAGGGTGCAGGCTGGGCTGAGGGACCCCCCACCCCCGTGCACAAATTTCATACACCAGGACACTAATATCATTACAATGATAGTTATAAAGTTATTTGTATTATATAATTATTTCAGATAGATAGATAATCACATTTTTCCACATTAGCAATGAACAATAGAAAACACAATTCAAACCGTATAACACACAAATACATACCAGATAGCTAGCATTAAATCTGATAAGTATATACTATAAATCCACACTGAAAGTATAAAACATCTTGGAGACAAATTATAAAATTCTAAAATATGGAAAGATAATAAGTGGACAGAAATGTGTTTTGAATTAGGAAAATCAAGATTATTAATTTATCTATTCTAAAATTGATATGTATATTTAATAAGATCTCTGTCAACATACCAGAATTCATTTATGCTGAAACTCCAAATTGATTGTGAAATATATCAAGCCCAGTCCAAATACCTTGAAAATGAAGAAAAATGTTCAGGATTTGTATGTTCTGGTGTCAAATCTTATTCTAGAGCCAGGAATCAAACACAGTGATGTCCTGATAAAAGAATAGACCCCAAAAATCAATACACCATAACAGAGAGTCCATAAGCTGCACATATATTGTCAGAAGATATTTTGATCAAGGTGCTCAGTCAATTCAACTAGAAAATGAAAGTCCTTTTTTAACAAATGGTGCTAGAAACACTGGAGACATATATCTCAACACCCAGGATATCAATAAACCTAGAATCACACAGAGCTCAAAAGAAAACAACCTGGTGAAAATTTCTTTGAAGAAGAAAAATAATAATTAAACCAAAATTAAATATCCTTTCTCATTATAAAATACCTTAAGTAAACAATTAGGCAAGCTACCAGATTTAAAAAAAAAATGTACTTAAGGCATATATAGTAAGAAAGGACAGTTTATATAACAAATACAAATAAGTCAATAACAAAAAAGCAAAATAATTAAAATGGACAAAATACTTTAACACAGACTTTTCAAAAAATATGCTGATAACCACAAGATTCAAGACTCAACATTGTCAGTCCTCAGAGAAGTGAAGGAAACCAGGGATAGCTCTGATTTACCACCCACTGAGCTGCTAACATGGACAACACTGACAACACCAAATTCCGTGGGTGGGGTGGGGCACTGGGAACTTTATACTAGTATACAGCTGCTGGGAGTGAAGAATGAAAAACCACTCTAAGTCTTTGGAAGTTTCTTTTAAAGCTAAATGCGCACCTACTCTCAAAGCAATCAATTCTATTTGTGTTCAAGAGAACTGGAAACCTAAGTCTAACAACAGTCTTGAACAGACATGCTTATAGAAATCATGTTTATAAAAGTCATGAAATGGAAACACCCAAATGTAAAAAAGGATGGATGAACTAAGATATGTTATTACAGCAGGAGGCTCAGTAATAAAAATGAATATTCTTCTGATATATACACTGACATATATGAACTTCAAAATTATGATTTTGAAAAAAAGCTTTATACAATAATACCCAATACCTGACTCCATTTATGTGAAGAAAAGAACTAGAAGTACTGTGTATGTGGAAGAAATGACAGTATTCACGCAGTGGGTTGAGTGGAAAGGAACTCCAGGGAACTTTCAGCAGTGATGGCTACATCCAATGGTAATTAGATGGTCTCCATAATTGTCAAAACAGTACATTTAATATTTTTAATGTAATACCAAAATTCTAAATATTTTACAGCAAAATAATATTTTTTCATTTTTATTTGGAAAATACCACAAAGAATGAAACAAATATAAGTAAGAATGGCTTAACATTCATTCATTCATTCCTTCATTTAAAAGGCTTTTGTTTTGCAAATGGTATGTTCCAGGCACTGTGAGTATACAAGTAGCAGTCTACAGAGTCCCTGTTTTGATAGGAAACGTTGGTGTGTATAATTTAGTGGACAAGACAGACAGGAAGGTATGTACAAATAAGTACATATACTGTGTAGACTGTAGAGTAATGGTGAGTGCTATGAGCAAAAATAAAGCAAAGGGTAAGATAGACTGTGACAAATAATGCTGGCGTGGACCAAAGTTTAAAATAAAGATTTTTAAAACTGGAAAAACTCTGAAGATGCTTCAATAGTGTTAATGGCAGGGTTTGCTCTGGTTTATGAAAAAAACAGGAAGTTAAAAATGAGTTCAATTTGGGGGCCTAAATAACTGGAAGAAGGCAGCTACTAATTCCTGAGAAAGAACAACACAGATGGAGATCCGGGAGTGATGTCAAGAATTAGAAATTTAGATAAGCAATTTAGATATCTGTGAGACATCCAGATATTAAATCTGGAGTTTAGGGGAGAGAAACAATGTGGAGATAAGGATTTCAGTCACTGCCCTGTAGACAAAGGCCCTGGAGAAGGGGGGGGAAAGGTATGCCAGGGGGATGGATAACGGAGTCCTGAGGTGGTCCAGCATTCAGAGGTTGAAAATGTGAGATGAAACAAGCAAAGGAGAGGAAGGGGGAGCAACCAGCAATGGGAGAGGAGAGACAAGAAGAGTGAGGTGATATGCAGGGGAAAGCCATGTTTCCATGTCAACTGCTGCTGATGGAGTGAGAGAAATTAGCTCATGGACAAAGCCCACCTACTATTTACCTGACACAGCCAGTATTGAAACCACTGATTTTCATCAACTCAGCAATGAGAATTCATTAAATGTTGGTTTAATTTATAATATTCTCAGACTCTGGGGTGTGTTATGCCAAATCTTTCCCATGGCTTTTCTCGCCTTTATAACACCAGAGGCCCGATACACGAATTCATGCACGGGGGTTGGGGGAAGGGGGACCTTTCGCAATCCAGGACCCCACGCCCCGCCACTCCTTAGCGCTGCTATGGAGGTGGGAGAGGCTCCCACAGCCACCACTGCGCTCACCAGCCATGAACCCAGCTTCTGGCTGAGTGGCGCTCTCGCTGTGGGAGCGCACTGACCACCAGGGGCAGCTCCTGTATTGAGCATCTGCTCCTTGGTGATCAGTGCGTGTCATACTGTCCAATCATTCTGGTCATTCTGCCATAAAGGTTGCTGGGCTTTTATATATATGGATTATAAATTATTTACACCAATGACATAACATTGATCAGACTGCCCTCCCACTCCTAAATGCTTTTTTCTGAAGCCATTTGTGTTTAAATTTGGAGGTGATTCCACACTGGTGATATTTTTAACCTACTATAATCTATAACCTCTGGAGATTTTTCCCACCTTATGAAGCTCTGTGTCCTCTATTTTACTAGAGTTTTATGTCAGTTACAGACCTTTCTATTGAACCTCCTCTAAATTTTCAATTACTGAAATTAAATTATCTTTAGAAATAGAAATGAGTATTTTGCATTCCTTGTCTAGTAAATGTTTACTATCCATCACCTCATTTGAATGTTATGGCAGTATGACTCATAAGCTAGTTGTCTGTTATCTTTATTATTTCATTTACCTGAATTATTGCTTTCTTTATCCCATTTTCTATAGCAGATTTGAGAATACTTTAATAATCTAATAAATATACACATTACAGCCTGTGCTTGATCTCTAAGTTATCATCTACAATGTTCTGTCTATCTTTACTTAAACACACTTTTATTAGCATTCAAATTATATTAGTGACTTTTTGACAATCATGCATTCCTTTCTCAATCCTTTTTCGACAGTCTATGTGGCTGCCACATGGCCATTTCCAGAAGGGCGGGTTGAAGAGAGCTCTTTTACAGGCTTGTAAAAGGAGATACTAATAACATGCAGTTATTTGAAAGAATTATTTAATCTGCTTTCAATTTGCAATTATCTTAAACATTTAGAACTGTGAATGGCCGTAAATACCATCCACTGCAATTCCTTATCTACGACATCGAGGTTCTATACAAATAAAAAAGAAAACTAAATGATAATCAAGAAAGTTGGAAATCTATAAACTTCTAATAATCAATTTCCCCCAATAATTAAATTCTTGAGTATACTGAATGTCCCTTGAGAAAACACGGCCATTGTTGTATTTCTCTGTATTCTACATGGAACACAGTACTAGGCTAGCAGTATACAGGATAGCAATTAGCTATACCGTGTAAAGTCAAGAAAACTTCTGTCCCTTACTAGGCAAAGCTTATTTCAAAATTCTAATTCGCAGTTTCTTCATCTGAAACACAGAGATAAAAATTCCTAGTAGTTTTGCTGAAACCGGTTTGGCTCAGTGGATAGAGCACTGGCCTGAGGACTGAAAGGTCCCAGATTCCATTCTGGTCAAGGGCATGTATCTTGGGTGCAGACACATCCCTGGTGGGGAGTGTGCAGGAGGCAGCTGATTGATGTTTCAGACACTCTATCCCTCTCCCTTCCTATCTATAAAAAAATCAATGAAATATATTTTTTAAAATTCCTAGTTTATTGTGAAGCTTACTTATAATACTGTTCTCAAAAGGATTTACTATTATTTAGTAGATAACATCCATTATTAATCCAGTAAATATTCAATAAAAACTTAAGAAACCAACGCTAATACTAAATTGATATAATATATCTCATGTAAATTATTTTAAAATATGTATAAATCTTATTCATATTTATAAAATTTTAAATCTTATTTATATTATAAAACATGTCAATTATACAATACTAGGTTTTACATAATGAAACAGCGTTAATATTTATTAAATGTTACTATAATTGATATTTGTTAAAATATGACCAGAATATAAACATATAGTATACATTTAAAACTTTGTGAGTGCCTTTCCACTCAAAATACAATACCTATAAATGTATTGGAGTTATAACCTATGGATTAAAAGCATGAAAAGGGAAAATTTTATGTGATATGTGGATGACAAGGGACATAAAACAGGATACAAATCTGTAATGTGATTTTTTTGCAAAATAGCTCAGTGCCCTTCTCAATATAGGCATCATCTGTGCTGCTGCTGCTCATGCTGCCATCTGAGAATCCTTCCACAATGAGATTCAAAGAGGAGCCTTAACTGCATGGGTTCCGAATAGCAAGAGCTATTTATTTTAAGGATCAGCTCAGAACTGTTATCATAAATTATATTTCCATCATATGGCATTTGATGTCTGCTTCTCTCCTTAGTAAAATGAGAAATCTTAAATATTTCTTTTTCTAATAGTAAACATAACAGATATAAATCTTCATTTATTTTTTTCTAACACGAAATTACAATAGGTCAGGAATATTTATATGTTTTGTGAACAAATAAGTTACTGGAATTTAAAAGTACGGGCAGAGCATTTTCTCCCTTGGTTGAAGATCGGTGTCTGCGGAATAGGATTTTCTTTCATTGAGCATGACATTTTAACCCCCCACACACCCACCAAAAAACAACATATACATAAAATACAAAATATATGCCAGGAAGAAAAATCTTACTTGTGTCAAAGAAAAAGATGACAGAAAACTCCCAATATTAAAGTACAAATGGAAAGTTCGAGGCGTGTTTACTTTAAGAAAGGATTTCCTCTTTTGAGTTTTAGAACCTAAGTATAGCCACATATGCATTTATTTCTTCAGCAAATTAAGCATGATTTTTATATATTAACCATTTAAATTGAGAGATGTGAAACTAAACCTCAGGCTCGCTCATAATTACTATAATAGTATTTGTCTTGAGGAAATGAATACATTTAACTGGAGAAAAACATCACAGCGAGATAAATAAATGATAGACAGATAGATGATAAAATAAATGCAGAATAAATGTCACAGCTAGATAGGTAGGTACTTAGAATAGAATCCTGGGGGGGGGGGGGGGGGGGAAACTAAGTATGAGAGCTGAATTTTTAAAAACTTAAATGGCTCATCTTAATTTAATGCTAAACATATCCCTAAACCCTAAATACACTGTTCTGTTCGAGTAATTGTCATCACTTCCAACATCAATAACTTTTCTGCTTTAGAAGCTGCTCATCCTGGTCTCTGACATGGAGTTAATTCTGTTAAAAAACAAACAAAATCCAACCGTGTAAATTTAAAAAATCTAATTGGCTTTATTCAATCATTCATAAATGAGGCAGCAGTGCATCCAGGATGCAGAAAGGAGCTCTGAGGAGCCATACAAAATGAGAGACTTTCTGGTCAGAAGTGGGCAGGGCAGGGAAGTTACTAGAAAAGAGCTCACTGTCCGTGGAAGGCATGCTACCTCACTGGTGCAGGCAGGTAGTTCAGATGGACAGGTGTAAGGTTCCATCGCCCCGGACAGTGTCAAGAATTGGAATTCATTTATAATATATAAATTATCAACTCATTATGTTTTACACCTAAAAGCGAATATTATAAATCAGTATATCTCAAAAAGATAAAAAGAATTAGAGATGAATCTTATCAAATCTCATTTATGCATTTGTTGATATAAGACACATGTGTCAAACACAAGGCCCGCGGGCCAAATCCGTCCCGCCAGGCCTTGCAATGTGGCCCGCACCGCGCTGTCATCACTGCACTCCACTGCGTTTCCATCACAATGACAGTTTATGACTGTTCAGTAAACCATTCGGCCCGCGATTTAGGCTGGATTTTAGATTTTGGCCCCTTCTCTGATTGAGTTCGACACCCCTAATATACGATGAATTATTTCTTGGGACAAAGTCGGCCTTCCTATTGTATGATACTGCCAGTACTGACACCACTGGTTTAGCATAAAGGACTCTATTTGGGATCTGTTGTCTCTTTCTTACAGCACATTAGCACTTCTTTACTTTTTTACTTAAAACAAAAAATGCCCCCCACCACTAATAACCTTTAAATTGAAAACAAGTGCCCGAAACATAAACTCTAAACTCCTCCACCTTCTATGCAAATGCAACTGAGTTATATATTCACATACTCACAGTCACCATTATACTGTTTCATACCTCATCACCTTTCCCCTCTGAGAACACACTCTATTTCATACAAATAGTTTTGTGATAGTTTCTGGCTCAAACTGTAACTTTCTAAACTAATCTGACCTAAATCTCATAAATGTATTAGCTACTGCTTTACAGTGAAAGTGAAGCTGATAAAAAACTTAAGAGACAGTTATATACAACTAACTTTTTAAATATATTTCATTGGTTTCAGAGAGGAAGGGAAAGGGGGAGAGGGAGATAGAAACATCAATGATAAGAATCATTGATCAGCTGGCTCCTGCACGCCCCCCAATGGGGATCAAGCCCACAACCCAGTCATATACTCTGGACCAAAATCGAACCCAGAACCCTTCGGTCCGCAGGCCAACGCTCTATCCACTGAGCCAAACCAGCCAGGCAATATACAACTATTTTTTAAAATATTTTACTCAAACAAGTATTAAGTAATTTGTAGGCAGAAAAGAACATCTGTAATAATAAAAGCATAATATGCTAATTAGACTGGACATCCTCCTGGATGCCTTTCCAGACAACCTTCCGGACCAAGCCTGGGCTGCATGGGAAGCCCAGGTCCCTGGTGCCAGAGGGAAGCCAGTGCCAGCAGCAGGGGTAAGGCAGGCCTATTCCTGCATGAATTTCTTGCATTTGGGCCTCTAATTATTTCTATAAAATATTTTTTACAGAATTTCTAAATTTCTCCAGCTTTGAAGAATTTTATTCCAACCAAATCCCTTATTCCAACTGCCCATGAGCCAAGTATGTATAAACTTTTAACGTTTTTCTTGTTAAAAATCATTTTCTGTCTTTCCATATCCCTTTGGCAATAATGGGAGTGGAGCTATTAATAGAGTCACAGAAGGCTGCAGAAGGGAGATCCGATGAACCATGAGACCTTGGGCCTTTGCAATCACCTCTCCTTCTCTCCCTCCTCCAGGCACATCCTCCCTGTCTCTGCCACTCTCCTCCTCAGAGGTTCAGGGAGGAGGGGAAGACCATAACGGATTCCTTCCTAGACTTACTTGGAAATGAAGAAGCAGTTATATAAGGAATCTTCATCTATATAAATACAGACATCACTACATTCTTCGTTAACTTTCCTAATTAAGAGAACTCCTAAGGGTTGTTTAAGACATCTTTTTCTCTCTCTCACCCATCTAAGACTTAGATTCTTATTTCCAAAAATATCCCCCCTCTTCAAGCAGCATCTTGCCTACCCAGGGAGTGAAGAGCAGGGTGCTCACATTAGAACTGAGCACAGGAACCTAGACACTTTCATAAGAGCTACACACTGGTTAATGATAATAAGGGCATAACTTCCTAGCTGGGTTCCCTGGCTGCTCGTGTGGAATAAATGTATTTATGGTCCTTTTTATAAGGGATGTATGTGATAGATGCTCAGAGAACCAACTCCAAAGCTTACAAAAGCTTGCTAGGCTCTGTATCAACTTATCTATTGTGGTTCCCAAGTCTGGCTTCACATTAGAATCACCTTAAAGAATTTATAAATTACAGATGCCTGGGTCCTCCCCTCAGAGATTCAGCTGTTATTCTGGAAGATTAGTTACCATTCTGGCCCAATGAAAGCCCACAGAATCCAATGTTTGTCCTGAAGCCAAGAAGGGGGTAGTATGAAAACATTGTTGCCTATTCAGTCAACTTATTTCCCAAGAATTAATCAAAGCAAAACCAGTGTCATTGATAATATATTTGCTTGACTAAGCCCTCTCCCTGGACTGGACTAATATGGATTTAAAGACTTTCTGGATACTTCCTCCTCAACTTCAATCAACTAAATATGGACAAAGAAAACTGAGAGATGTTATCTTGGCATCATAGAATAAAGTACATTTTCAAATTCCCTAGGATAGTACATTTGGGGCACAGTACAGGACCTGTGTGCTCACAATTATATGTATTCACGAAGACAATGATGGAAAACAAGTGCTCATCAGCCTATGTGCTTTTGTGCGTCGCCCACCAGTAGAAAGACCAGCCAGCCGCAGAGAGGTCAGCTCGGCCAGCAGGATCGCTGAGGCATTCGGGGAGCCAATCTTCTCGTCACCAACTCACCCACTGTGCTAACTCCACTCTAGTAATCTCCATTTATTTTTTTGTTTTAATATATTTTTATTGATTTTAAAGAAGGGAGGAGAAAGAGATAGAAACATCAAAGATGAAAGAGAATCATAGATCGCTGCCTCCTGCAAAACTCCCTACTGGGGATCAAGCCTGCAAACCAGGCTTGTGCCCTCATCAGAGTGGAACCATGACCTCCTGGTTCATACGCCAATGATCATCCACTGAGCCACACAGGCTGAGCACTCTCCATTTGCTTTTAAGAAAAAACTGCATTGCTTCAGTGCTCAAGGTGTTTTTTTTCTTTTTCTTTTTCCCCCTCAGGCAATTGTCCTGTAGATTATATAGCTTTATACCTACAGTCAGTGAGGGACTTTAAAAATCATAGCTCTAGATTTTTTTCTTAACATTATTTGAAGGTACCTCCAACTTTCACGCTTTCTGATACTCCCCAGAGGCTGAAACCCAATTAGTCCCGATGTCCTATGAGATGGAAATTGGCTGAACAGACTCGGTGGCAGTGATGCTGAGCAAACTGGAGGCCTGGAAAGAGGTGAGTGCATAGGGGGTGCCTGAGGGGGTGCGAAGCAGGACTTCTTATTTGCTGTCAGGATCATTCCTCCAGCAAGAGCAAGTACCTACTGCACTGCCCACTGGAGTATTGGGAGTTATTTATGAGCTCTGTCCAGCTGGTTTTTCAGAAACAGACATCATTAGTGAAAGCAATGAAGTTGGTCTATGGCAGACTGTACTTGGGCAATTTAGATCAAATGATACCATAGTTCACTCTATAAAAAAGTCGTTTCTTTTTCTGTTCCTTCTACTCAATATCAAACAATGTAAAAAGTAAAAACAAATATAAGACAATTCTATTAGTTAGATGATTTTCTACCTCCAACAAAAAACTAATTTATTATATTTTGTTCCTGGCTGTTTTCCTTGTCCTATTTGCAGAATTACTACAAAATGGAATATTGGAATGGAATCTAATGATAATCTAATCTAAATAACCTGCAATTTTTTCCAATTCTATCAGTTTATGATCCTTTGATCATATTTGTAACTAATAAAAATAATCTCACTCTTAGAATATAACAAGTAGCATGTTAGTTATTTGCCAAATAATACCCACAGCAAATTGAAATGATGTCTCAAGAGTAATTCACTTTCTTTATAATGCTATCACTGTCTTCCTGAAAAATAGAAGCAAAAAAGAATTAGATATAATTACCCAAATCACTCTGTAGTTATATAGTTTTGAAATTATTCTGTAAATTTCAAAATTTACATTTTCTTAAATTATGTGTTTGCCCCCCCCACCCACACATACATACATAGTCAAGTTTTCTTAACTCTCATCATCTCGCTATTGGGTTTATGAAGATAAATGAGGCCTCCTCTTAAAATTTATCTTTATTTGAGGAACTTATTAAACATCTAGTGTATGACCAGTTTTCCTTATTTTTATATACATTGCATTTTATTCTCTCATTTAACCATAGATTTCTAAAGCACAGACTGTGGTAACACTCTTTGTCTTTCATTTCTGCTTTCCTTTTCCTGCCCTCCTGAGTTACTTGAACCTTTTATAATGCTTCATTTTGCTTTACCTAGTTTTATAGGATCACTGCTGCTCTGAGTTGTTCTGAGTTCACATATTCTTCTAAATTCTTCCCAACTACGCCAAGACTGGTTCTTCCTTGACCCCTGCCCACTGTACTAACTGTTGGGAACCTAGTCCAAGTTCCTCCTTTATCCTCTGCTCACTAGTTACAGGAGTTGGGTCTGAGCCCCCCTGCCTAGGGCTGGACCTCCTTGAATGCCGGGTCTTAGATGGAGAAGCCATGAGAAGTTGTGGGTGTGTAAGAATGAGTCTTTATTGCAGAAGCCAGTGGCCACATAGCCACCGGACAAGACAGTCCTTCACAGAAATCCCATACAGGTAGGCAGCTGGACACTGGCTGGTGAACAGATACATCTTTCCCACAATGCAGCATCAGTCTCTGTGCCCACAGCTATTACCTGAGCAGCTGCAGGCTGCCCCAGACTCACCGCCTCACATCGTAGCAGGACCTAAGCTTTTTGGCTCAGCAGCTTCCATCTCGCTGCCCAGCACACTAGCTGGTTAACATGGTCACTATATCTGAGCTCTCTGAGTTCTTAGCTTTACATCGTAACAGTACCAGCTTTCAACTCCTTCTTCTTACTCCTCCGTGGCACACATACGAGGAACATTCTCTGTGCTGATGCCCTCTGCTTCTCTGAGCTCTCTAGCCTCTCTCTGCCCAGCACTCTCTCTTCAGCAGACTCCTGACCAGTAACCTGCATGTTACTCCAGAGGCAAAGAAGGCCAGTTGCCAACAGTGACATCAATCACATTGGCTGCAGAAGGGCACAATGTACCATATGTCCTTGCATCCGCTCATGGTATCTTGACCTTGGGTACCTCAGTTAGGTTCATGCTCAGAGAGGCCTTGGCCAGACTAATATATTAACAACAAGGCCTCTGTGGTCCCATTGGCCTTGACTATCTGGGGACCCTGACGTAGTTCCCACAAGTGATTTTGAGTGTTTTTAGTAGTTTCTCTAATACAGTATAGATAAATTGATACAGTTAACTAATATTGGTGTTTTACCATTTCAAGTGAAAGGTAGGAGACTTACCACCATCTATATTCTTTTACCCTCTTTATATTTGGTTGTCATCAATATTTCATTTAAACATACAATGATAACCATGTCACCCAATATAATGATTTTGCTTTCAAGAACCTAGTATAATTTTGAAGGCTCAAAGTAGAAGACTACCATCTATTATATTTAACCACATTTTTCCGTTTTTCAGTGTTATTTCTCCAGTCCTGGTCTTTAATGATTCCTTCTCTTATAATTTCCTCTCTTGTTGAAAACCTCATTTGAAAAGCCCCTTTAGCCATGCTCTGTTCTTTGGTTTCTGTTCCCTGAGAAACTGGTCTGTGGGTCTAAGCTGCCATGTCCCTGTTGAGTAGAGGTGGAGTATTCCCTTACCACCTTCTCGTGTCTTCTGCATCTGGAGTAATCTCTTTTTTGGCCGGACTGCTTATGTACTCTGACTTGGTATGGAACCCACAACATTTCCATGTATGGGACAATGCTCCAACCAATGGAGCCACACCGGCCAGGACCAACAGGACATTTTACTGACACTCCTGAATGAGCTTTTCTAGATTCATAATATGGAGAATTATAAATTGAAGAACAACTAGTTGCAGGTATATGTGATAAAGTTTATGCAGTGTCCAAGTCTCAGCAAGCCGGACAGCTGTCTGTATGATAACCCACAGAGACAGGACATGGAAGTCCCAGGATTTATTCAAAATAGTGGTCTTAGCCAAATGATTTTATTCTTGTCCAGATAGAGAAACATGTGATTATTAATCATGCCCGAATTAGACATCAGAAAACAGAAAATTTCTGCTCTATATTGGACAAGTGAGATAATAAAAAGAGAGGGGAGATGAAAGAGAAAGATTCTCAAGTTTACAGAAGGATAAGATGGAGGTGAATTAGGGACACTGAGATATAATATTGCAAAATTCAGGTATCTGTCCTGATATTCCTTTTCAAGGGCCTTGGCAAGATTATCTGGCTGCAGAGGAGTATTAAAGCAAGAGCACTGAGGTGTGGCTGAGAAGGACTAATGGGTGAAGGCTAGAGATGTAGATCTGAATCAAGGTCCAGGTTCAAGTTCAGAGTTACTGATAATGGAAAAGGGTAGTGTCCAAAAGAGAAGTATTGATAGTTACATAAATATAAATAATGTGTGTTTTTTAAAATATTTTTTTTATTAATTTCAGAGAGGAAGGGAGAAAGAGAGAGAGATAGAAACATCAATGATGAGAGAGAAACACTGATTGGCTGCCTCCTGAAAGCCCCCTACTAGGGGTCAAGCCCACAACCCAGGCATGTGACCTGACATGGAATCAAATCATAACCTCCTGGTTCACAGGTCAACACTCAACAACTGAGCCACATCAGCCAGGCTATAATGTATTTTGAAGTTAATTTACTCTTTCAATCTTAACATCTCCTTCCTACTTAAAGTCTTAGCTTCATGTATACCTTTAAAACAGGGTGGGGGGGGGGGTGTCAAGAGGGAGAGATCAACCAAAGGATTTATATGCATGCATATAAGCCTAAACAATGGACACATACACCAAGGGGCTGAGGGCATGAGTAGTGGGGTGGGGGGACAATAGGGGAATAAGGACACATATGTAATACCTTAATAAATAAAGAAAAACGTTTTAAATAGTCAGACGGAGGGAGGGACACTTAGCATATTAGCTATATATGATTATGGGTGTGTGTGTGTGTGTGTGTGTGTGTGTGTGTATGATTTCTATGGGTATACCCTAGTTTTAAGTCTTAGCTGCATGTACACCTTTAAAACAGCCTTTCTAATGATTACCAGTACTATGAAGATGATATGTGTGAGAAATGTAATTTAATTAGCTAATAAGATCAGTGAAGTGATAAATTAGTCAGCCATAGACAACACATTTGACACCAATCCTCAAAAGAGGAAAAGTTATTTTCTAAAATGCCTGTCAGCTTTAACACTGCCATGGTCTCATGACACTGAATTTTAAAGCCCGCAGCACTTCTGAGATGAAAATGCTCAAGTTTGTCATTTGTGGGTGACAGAACTCTCCCAGGCAAGGCTGAAGAACACTACCCAGTACCACCCAGTACTATTTCAATGTACAGAAAATGAATATAACGTCTAACCCATGATTTTTCAAGTTCTGAGACTAAGTTATTTCTCAACAATTGCTCTGAAACATTCAGCAGGTTATTAAACACTAAGTAATAAACTTAGTATTTTTATAGCTTTAAAAGCAGAGATTTTGTTATTTTCCTGAACAATCTTAAAAATGATAGGGAAAAGAGAAAGGAAGCCTAGGCATAGTCTCTCTTAAGTACAGAGAATCTCTTAGTTCTCATTCATACATTTTCTTTCTTTTTATTCTTTTGTGTTTGCCCTCTGGTCTTTTTCTCAGTCTCCTCTTCCTCCTCCTCCCCCTCCCCCTGCCTCATTGCATATAATAAATACATTGTTAAAATCAAGCCAGTACTTTACTGAAGTCATAGTATTGCTCAGAATTCATTTTTTAAGCGCTTGAACTAAATGTCATTAATTACTTTAACGATTATGTAAGCATGTATTAAAATCTTCCCATTTGGTGCAGTATGCTAGGTATTGAGGGAACACACAGAAATAATAGGATACAGCTCAGCTCTTGTAATAGATCAGAATACAACAGATGATTCAAAAGTGATTCCAAGTACTATGGAAACAAGCTGGGAAACTAATAGCATTGAGTATCCAATTTGCATCTCAGGTATTTTAATTTTCATGCATTTGTCTTACTATATGCTTATAATTCAGGCTAAGATGATTCCATGTTTATGTCTTATTTATTCCTTTTTTTATGCCATGTAGGTGAATTTATTAAAAGTATTCACCATTCCAGGTGGTACAAAAATAGCTTTACAGTTGTTTGTATGGAAAATAGTACAATAACTAATAAATAATAATACAAGAATAAACTCTGCGTAGATCAGACTGTCAAACCTGAGGGAAGGCAGTGGAGGGTGGAGGTAAGGGGGAGAGATCAAACAAAGGACTTGTGTGCATGCATATAAGCCTAACCAATGGACACAGACAACAGGAGGGTGAGGGCATGAGTGGGAAGAGGCTTGGGGGGTAATGGGGAGATGAGGACACATATGGAATACCTGAATCGATAAAAAAAAAATTTTTAAAGAATAAACTGTTTTGCACACACACAACTGCAAACCTACTTTTGCCTCAGCCTGCATTTAATGGTCAAGTTGTATACACAAACCAGAAGAGGAGGCAGGAACTTTCACCAACTGATGACATATTTTGAAAGTCCCAGAAATAACAGGCAGAAGAAAAGAGCAAGAACGAATGTTTTAGCCCCTAAAGAGCAGGTATGAGCTTCTACTGTTGGTGTTAGCCATTCTGATGAGGGAGCTTAAACACTGAAATAAGAATCCAATTGGCCTTAACGTTGGCATTTAGTCTCATGATGCACCTTCACCTCTGCTTCCCTACGAACTCATCTGCAGGCTCAGGCAGTCCTTGGGCCTGATTCATTAGCTCTCTGAATATCCCCGAAGTGATCTGGCTTGTCTGCATAGGACTGAACTCCAAGCAAATAATCCAAATGCTTAATCTAGTCTAGTTAGGCTGAAATTACATAAAAATAACCCCAAATTGAAGTACTGTTGAAAAATATCCACAGAAAACAGTCTTATTTTAAGCTGATTATAAGCACATTATAAGGGGAAAATATATAGAAAAATCCACTTTCTTGTATGCACTTCAAAGGACATTGAGTTGGTTGGATTTTTCTGGTTAAAATGTGATTATGCAAAGCAAACAGTCCCCAAAATCTTTCTTAAGTAAATTTGCTTTTGCTAAGTTTGAAAGTATTTTAAATGCTGCCTTTGTGATCCAAATGATTAAAAACTAAAGATTAATACTGAGTCTTAATATCTTAATATTAAAATACATGATTAACTTGATTTCTACATAAAATTATTTTAAAATATAATAAAGTGTTATTGACATTTGTACTTTTCAATACTGAAAATACGCTTAAAGTTACCTTATGCTGTGGTATTGTAAGCTACTAAAATAAAGAGCTGTAGAAAAAAAATAAAGTTCTAAATTAAATAACAACCTCCATTATTTCCTTGTAATGTTTTTAGGATTTTAAGAGACTCCATGCTTTCCTATACTAATTATTTTATAAGTGGCATTACTTATTTTCATTTATGCAAAATGAATTTACACTATTCTAGACAAGTGGTCGGCAAACTCATTAGTCAACAGAGCCAAATAGAAACAGTACAACGATTGAAATTTCTTTTGAGAGCCAATTTTTTAAACTTAACTATATAGGTAGGTACATTGTAATTAACTTCATTAGGTACATGGTATTTTGTGGAAAGCCACACTCAAGGGGCCAAAGAGCCACATGTGGCTCACAAGCCGCAGTTTGCTGACCATTGTTCTAGACCACATGTGTCAAACACAAGGCCCGCGGGCCAAATCCGTCCCGCCAGGCCTTGCAATGTGGCCCGCACCGCGCTGTCATCACTGCACTCCACTGCGTTTCCATCACAATGACAGTTATGACTGTTCAGTAAACCATTCAGCCCGCGATTTAGGCTGGATTTTAGATTTTGGCCCCTTCTCTGATTGAGTTCGACACCCCTATTCTACACTTTGTTATTAATTTCATTAATTCCAGTGAAATTGTTTTATGTAGAAGACAGAAAAAACTGGTGTATAAAAAGATAACAGCAAGGCATACATACTTTTTATAAAATTTAAAAAGTAAAAATTAATCATTCTGTTATCATATTTCAAGCTACTAAATTCCAATAAAAATATATTTCAATTACTAATGAGCACAAGAGATAGTTGCATGGTTTTTATTTCATATCAAAAAAGAAAAAAATATTCAAAATTGTAGAAATAAACTTCTTAAATAAAGACAATTCCTTTCTGGTGACTATTATAAAACATAAGAGAAGAAGACAACAAATGGTAGAATTAGAAATATTCTTACATTTCCTATTAGTATTATATCTGGAGTTACTTGATATTCTTAAATATTTATATCTAACATTCCTATGAACAATTTATTTGAAATGCAATGAGCAATTTATTTCTTGCTGTGAGGGACAGTTAGCAAACTAATGATTACACACTGAAATTTAAATTATTTATTTGTTGTACTACAGAAATATATGGCTTAATATTTAAGCAAAGCTATTGATTCATAATCAAAACACTTGCTTCAACATTTGATTAAAATTAATTCTGAGTCCAGTAGCACTATAATAACATTTAGTGTCAATCATTTAAAAATTGTTTGGTGTCTTGAGGGAGAAAAGCTATTATCAGGCTGAAGAATTAATAAACCTGTCAGGCAAGTAAATAACCTGTCATAAAGCTGTTAATACTGATTAATCTCCAAAGTACCATCCCTTTCATAAATGAAGACGAAATGTAGAGGCCACTGAGGCTAGCAAACATTCCCTCAGCTTGCAAGGGCCCCTCGCACCTGACCCACATTCCGCTGCTCCTGCTCCATGAACAACTTAAAATATTATTTCTAAAAGTGTTCATTTCATATTATTTTACAAGAGGTGGCCTGATGCACAAATTCTTGCACATTGAAAGGAAATTAATTAGAAGAAATATTTTTAATATCGCTCTTCACCTTTTCTCTATAATAGAAGTGTCAACGAAATTCACAATGGACAATGACAGATGGATTGGCGCCAGCAAGAGCTTTATATGTATGTGCGTGCATGAGTCAACTTAGCCTTTTATAGATATAAACTTGCTTAATTAGAACTGGTTTCTGATGTAACTAAACTTTTTCCAGCCACATGAAGCACCCCTACTTCTCTTTCAGGTATTTTTCAGCAAAACAGCAGTAAATATCAACATGAAGCAGATTATTACTGTAGATCACACAGGGAGAACAAAGGGTGAAATATTTAACTACAGCAGTGTTTGACTCTATTCCGCACAGTGAGAAAACCTGAAGTCATTTTCAAGGTCCACCATTTCTTCTTTTCAGGCAGGTTTCTAAGCTTTCTAAGTCTCTGTTTTCCAGCTAATGAAAAGAAAATAGGATTCCACCAATTCTATCTACCTGCTCCAGGACCTCTGTGAGGATCAAATGAGATGAGGTATAGGAAAATGCTTCACAAATATTTGGTTACAGTATAAAATGTCTCCACCTGACTATAAAGCAAGTTGTGTTCCTGAGTTGGAGAAACACAAGAAGGCTAGTCATTACTAGAGAGAGGAAGCTGGGCATTGCTATGTGACATCATTACCTGATGGACACTGAGCATATTAGCCATATATATATATATATATATATATATATATATATATATATATATATATTTAAAGGGATAGGTCATAGGTCACCAAGGCAGGCGGAAAGGGAAAGAGAAAGGAGCACAGAAACAAAACACAAGAGCGAAAAATGAAAGAGAAATCTCCTAGCAGCAGAGGTATTGCTTTTTTGTTTCATGAAACCAAGAAAGATTACATAGAAAGTTGGATACATAAATGACTTTAGAGAAAATGATCTATTTTTCAAGTGGCAATTCTACATGAGTATATTTTTCTGTTGATAAAGTTTATGAATTAAGGGTTATAAGTAAGAATGCATATTTAAGTGTGTGGGGGAAGGAAAGATTCCCTCCTACCCCTCTTGGTGCTTATGGCTGGTTAAACACATGAGATGACATAAGGTAGTTAATAGAAAAAAATCAAGTTTTAATAAGTAAGCAAGAGAAATTCAAATAAGCATGAACATCCCAAAGCCAGGCAAAGTGAGGAATATGTCATTGTGGACTAAGGAGGGGAGGCAAGGGGCTGGACTTCAAAGGTAAGTAAGGCAATTCCGGGGGAGGTGGAGAAAGAACTCTCCTGAGCAGATGTGTGCTGGGCCATCTAGAGACACTGGGCCCAGAGAGGACTTGGATCCGGGGCCTTGCTAGGGCCCTCACCATCCCACACGTCTTCCCTATCACACAGGCTCTCGGTGGGCCAGTTCCCAGGAGCCCCTTCTTCCCCTCGCTCAGGCTGCTAGGGGAACAGTCACAATTCTTCCTGAGCCTCTGGGCCTTAAAAACTAACATGTCTGAACCAATCAGTCCCCAAAGGGACGGCAAATTCTGCCCCCTCAAGTTCAATGTGGTTTTCTACAAGTAGGCACCCTTTCCTCGCAGCTCTGAGGATGCCTCTGACGGATGTGCCTGAGTGTGAGGGGGAAGCATCCAACTGGCACAGCGGTGCCCTCTGGGGCAGCGACAGGCAGGGCTGGTGCGGGAGCTGCTGGCCAGGCTGCTGTGCAGGGCTGAGGGAGCCCAAATGACAGGTAAACTCACTTTTTTCCAAACTGGTCTCTGGCTCCAGAATGTAAAGGTAAGGCCCTGGCATGCTATTAACAATATAACTAACAAAAATAAAACCATGTCTAAATCCTCATGTGATGAGCCTTCCTAGCAAATACAAAATGTACAAGGACGTGAGCCAGTAGACAAGAGAGCGGCTGTGTTTCCAATGCTCCAGACGGAGGCTGCAGGACCTGCACAGGTTGCTGCTTTGCTCTCAGAACTGGACTGGTCTGGCTGAGGGCTCCACAACACGCTGCTCAGTAAGTGTGCTCCGCTCAGCAGCAAGCTCTGGGGAAAGCGCCGAGTTTTTGAGCTCCACTATGCAACTGTCATTTTAAAAATAATGCGATCCCATGGGAACTATTACAAAGCACTCACTACAAAATGAGCGAACTAGCATGTCACTTTGTATATTCTTGAAAGTAGGAATTATATCAGTTGGTTTTAAGTGAGAATGTGGGGGACATATTAAAAAATAAACTATATATTGAGAAAAAAATACATTTCCTAACAATTCATTCATTTGACTTAACCTCCTGTGATAGAAATGACACAGATGGAGCTGCAAGGGAACTGAGGAGGGGAGGGGGCGGTTTGCTTTCCATGGGTTCTTTTCCAAGAGGGAGATCATTCATGTGTGAACAGCCCTGCAGATCACCTGTTCCGGAAACCTTGCTCCTCTTTCCGGGGGACAGATTTCATGACAGTCCCTGCGTGGGGGGTGCGCATGGGACGCAGAGCCAGAGGACAGATCTGACCAGAGCGCTTCCACTTCCTCCTGGTTTTAGCAAAGATTTTCTTTTTTTTTTTTTTTTTTTTTTACTTTAACACATTTAAAAGTGGCATTTTTTATAGCCCTACTGTGGTCAGAGAAACTGTAGGGGGTAGTGCAGGCATTTAGACTTCCCCCTGGCATGGTTCCTGCGCTCCTGTGTGCGCGGTGTGCCCTGTGGAACGCACCCACCCATCTGCCCTTCCTCAGCGGCTGCACCGGCGGGCAAGGTGCCCAGGAGCACTCTGTAAGCGGGGACGGTGGAATTTATTGAGAGCATCCATTCAGGCCATATGGAAATGGGATATTTAAGAGTTTTAAAGGTAGTATCTATTGATTTGCCACTTATTTTCAAACTAATATTTTCAAGTATCTAACTCCTGTCTCAGGGGAGAATTCCCCAGCAAGAGGTAACTTTGTCTTGACAGCTGCATCTTCCAAAAATTATTCAGTATTGGATTTCTTTTTTTTAAATATATGTTTTCAGTGGAGAGAGAGAGAGAGAGAGAGAGAGAGAGAGAGAGAGAGAGAGAGAGAAAGCATCAGTTGGTTACCTCCTACACAACCCTTACTGGGTAAGGAGCCCAGAACCCTGGCATGTGCCCTGACTGGGAATCAACCTGTGACCTTGCGTGCATGGGAGGACACTCACCCACTGAGCCTCAGTGGCCAGGGCCAGAAAAAAATGTATTTCTTAACTTTCCTTCTCCAAATTCCTCCAGCATCTTGAAATCATAAACCAAGTTTTCCCAACTCTAACCTTGAAGGGTGAGTTATATTTCTAAGTTTTCCCAACTCTAACCTTGAAGGGTGAGTCATATTTCTAAGTGCTTGCTTCTCTGACATCTGGAGTGAAGGACAGGGGTTGCCTCTTAGAATGTGGGTTATTTATGCTGACAAGTTTTGAGAAACTAAAGACCCAGAACCTTGGCTCCTCCCCCTGACCTGTCTACAGCAATTCAGATAGATAAACCTTCTTAAAGAAGATGCTTTATCTTAGCATAGTATCAACTAATGACACAGTGGATCCCAGCAATCTCTGTTTGCTAGACTCCCATCTGTGTCCTATTGTTTCTGGGTGTCCAGCAAGAATTTGTTTACCAAATATTTGCTCAATATCAATTACCTGTGAATGCCTACTCTCTCACCAAAATCCTAGACCCCTGCTTCCCTCCCTCTCTTTGGCCCAGAACAGCACAAAACCTCAACTGTCCAATTCATCCTGGGCCTCACATTCTTATGCAACCCTGTCTATACAAAATTAATAAATTTTGTTATTTACTCCTGTTAATCTCTCTCATGCCAATTTCATTATGAAACCAGTCAGAAAAACTTTGAAGGGCAGAAGGAAAATTATGTTTTACTCCCCTACATGCGTGTATTAGATAAGCCAATTTTTCAAATGCCCAGAAGAAAAATCATATTAGTATACTGTTGCCTCTCTGAGAATTTAATTAAAAGTATCACAATTACTTTATTATAGGATGTTAATAAAAAATTTGCTAGAGAATTTTCAGCACACTTAAGCTTTAAGTAAATAATTATTTGAATCAACATTTTTATTAAGTTAAGTCATTTATAATTATAAATTTGATTCCTCAGCAATTTTTCATTAGAATGTTAACATACTCATAAATTTTATAAGGACAAAAAGCCCTTTGGCAAACTCGTTACCTATGAAATTCTTCAATTTATAGCTCTAATGTTATTATAATTTATAACAAGAAGTTCCTTCTCAAGAGGCAAAAATCAATCACAGGTAAAAGCAACAATAACATTTTCATATTCCTTAGATACCTGAAGGAATAATACTAACACCAAACTTATAAAACAGTTATAACTCATTAGGTACCACACAGGGTGGGCAGAGAGTACACTTACAGGGCCAAGTATGAGACAGAGTTTATTCTTGTATTATTACTTATTAATTTTTTTACTGCTTTCTATCTAAACAACCATAAACCTACTTTTGTTCCACTTTACATAATGTGCTATTTTAAAACATACACACATAAATAAACAGCACTGGAGCACAAATCCAGTCCTGCAGACTAGAACAGACCAGGCTCCAGGCTGCTCATGTTCTTTCAAAGTCAATCTTACTCATTAGCTTCCTCACTGATTCTGCTATAACTACAGTCCCAGATTCTTGAATGGCTATATGATTTTTGAACATATTCTACACAGGTCTCTCTCTCTCTCTCTCTCTCTCTCTCTCTCTCTGTCTCTCTCTCTCTCTGTCTCTCTCTCTCTCAGTGATTTAGATAAGAAGCAAATGATGAATAATTATTTAGGTAAGAAACTTTATATTGCCAAGTTATCTATATATTAGCATTATTTTTAATATTAGATGGTATATAAATGGTAGGAGGAAAGAAAGAGAATGAAGGAAAGAATTAAGGAACAAAGTGTTTACTGCAATTATATCTACATAAGGGGCATCCACAACTACAGAGGAATGATTATAGTTATATATGCCTGTTAGCAAGGGAAATCAAGTATCTACAGAGTGATGGAACAGATGATGGGAATTAAAGAAACAAACCATAAGATAATTTAAATACATAAATACTTGCCATACTCAGCTATTACTAGGAAATAACCTTTGAATTAAAAAAAAAAAATAGCTATTTGCTCTATTTCACCCTCATATTTGGGGTAGGGGGGAGGGAGGGAGGGAGGGAGGGAGGGAGAGGGAGAGGGAGAGAGAGGGAGGGAGAGAGAGAGAGAGAGAGAGAGAGAGAGAGAGAGAGAGAGAGAGAGAGAGAGAGGGAGGGACTGGTCATGATGGGAGGGGGAACAGACTGGGGAGACGCGGTAAGTGGTAATAGAAGCGAGAAGATGGAGAGGAAAGAAAACACTGAACAGAAATGGATGCTAAACAAACCTGAAAATCAAGGAATAAAATGTGCAAAGGTGTTGGGAGCCAGCAGAGTTGAGGCAAGCAACTCAGTCTTAAGGAAATAGAATTAATTTCCTTCTAGCAGAAGTTATGCGGTGCCCTGAGGGCTTGGCCAGAAGATAAGATTAACCTGCTGCTTAGCATCTTCCTGCCACTTCCCCTTCCTGATCCTCCCCCCCTAGATAGCCCAGCCTTGGAATGTTGCACCTTGGGATGTTATGCAAAGACCCCTCTGCATAGGCAACCCAGCCCCCCTTTGTTTCTGGTGTATAAATACAGCCATTTCAAAGAATAAAGTTGAGGCTTGATCAGAACCTTGTCTTGCCTCCATTCTTTCGAGTTCCTTGTTTGCTTCATTCTCTTAGGTGGTTCCTGCGTGCCCCCGTTGTTGTCCCTCGGGTCGGGACACAAAGGAAACAGAATGTTGCATCACAGAAGCAAAATCTGGCAATCTGGCCTCCTAACCCCAACACTGAGCCATTACTAGTACATTTACTTCCTCCTCTCATACTTCCATTGTCTCCATTGTCCCTGAAGGTGCGAACTGTGTTGGACTTAATCTGAGTTTCACCCTTCATGGAAAAATCCACAGAAATCCAAGTCCTAATTCCAACCTGAGTGAACCCATTAGTTTATTAATAACATTACTGAGTTGTAATTCACATGCTGTAAAATTCACCTGTTTCATATATACAATTCACTGTTTTTTAGTACATTCAGTTACACAACCGTCAACACTATCTAATTTTAGAACCTTCTGCTGCCCTGGTTTGAATTTATCCGTGACAGAGAGAATGAGAACAGCCTGGAGACAAACTGGTCACCTTCTACCTGTGACAGGATGTTCTGAGATGCCGTGGTTCCGGGCGGCCACTCTAGAGATGACCTGCTTGACCAAACAAACAGCTGCGGTTTCTTGTGAAACAGGTGACAGCTCAGTAACGCACCAGCTGCAAGTGCTAACTTCACTGTATCCCCCTCCACATGGAGAGCCACAGCACTACCCTCCGATTCTCTCAGGCTCTGCCTTTTCCAAGAAGTCCATTCCTTTCCTGTACTGCTCCTTTAGTCTGCAATGTGCAGTGCACGTTACTAATCATTCACCCATCATCAGCTCATTTTTCTCCCAAGGCCCAGAAAAAAAACACCTAGTGGCTGTTTTAATCACTATTTCCATTGAGTTCTCACTGTCTTCCACTCACAATGAATGCATCCTGCCTGGATTCAGTCAGATTCCGTCATCTGTCCCTATCGCCTGTCCCGTGTGATGATCACTTTGGAAGCAGGTTCCTTGTTTATTCCACGTTGACTTTGTTTCCCCAAGTTTCTTGGCACAATACCTTGTACATAGTAGAGGATGATCAAATGTCGAAATGAATAATAAGTTCCATAACAGAAAAAAGTAGTATCTCAGACTGTTGCACCAATATAAATTCCAGTATCAAATGCGGTCAGTACAGCAACTCACCATCCTACTGGCCCTGAGGGTTTCATGCTGCAAAGCCTTTTATATCATCAAAGCATAAGAGGAATCATTTAATTATACTTATCTTATCATGAAGAAAAATCACACTAAAATTTGAAAACAAAGATTCAACTCTACAGTCAGTTCTGTTCTAGGTAAAATTGTTTTTAAAATATCTATTTTCCATACAACAGCTTTGACTGTATCTCCAATACATGTAAAGAACATGGAAATTTAATAAAACACATAGAAATTCATGTTGCCTGAAAAATATCACAGCTTACTCAGAATATTGTATTTTTCCCAGAAAATTCATAATCTTTTCCCATAAGAACACACTATTGTAAGACATTAGTTAACAATGAATTCCATTCACCTCCCTAATGCAAAAGTTTGAAGTGTTTATTGCCTGGTATGTTTCATGCTTTCTAATATTAGTCTCTTAAGAAGGGTTGCTTCTGTAGCAAATTTGGGCTTTGCCATTAATACCAGCGGCCTACTACATTATTAAATACTGTTGTGCTAATTGCATTTCATCTGAAAAACAATTCATTATGCTTAGTGGAATTTACTAATGTGCTTCATTTTAATTTCTAGGACACCAAAACAAGCTCAAGTTATTACATTATACTAATAATTAAATGGTGGTTCATTTAAATGATCACAAACAACTAATGATGACACCGTATCATCAGTCTCTGCCTCATCCACACCACAAATTCTAATAACCTGCTACTGAGAAAGCTCACGTTGAGATGTTAATAAATGGTTTTTGCTTGGAGTAATAAGAATCAACCCATCCAAGCAGTGGCTGCGGGGGCTCAAATGATGGCAAGATTGGAGAATCAGAGCTTAACACCCATCTTCCAAATATTGCAGATGCCGGTCAGGAGTCTGCCTCAAACATGCTTTACCTCTCACTCCTCATTTAAAGCTACTAGAAGACAGCCAAGAAGAAAGCAAAAATGTGTCAAGGCAGGGCAGGGGGATCAGAACATCAGATAAGTACAGAACTGGTAGAGAGGCGTTCACTGATCTCAGAAGTGTGGGAAAGTGATTGTAAAGAACCCATGGGCCCTTTAGTCTCATAAATAGCCAGTCTTCTCATGGGGAGCCTTGCAAACTGTGGATGAGATCTCTGAATCTGGGCACTTTCTCGGGACTTGGCTTCCAGAATTTGAGACTGGACTCGACTTTCACAAATGTAATTTGTAGCAAACCACTATGATGTTCATGCCAAGGCCACGGTCCCCGGTGATAAGAATCGCTAATCCCATATTTATGTTCATTGCCTGTTCTTGCACACATATTTATGTTCATTGTATATTCTTGCACACATATTTTCCTTAAAAAAAACACATATGTTCATTCTGCTCTGATAACTCAGCCACCATTACCTATAACATTTTATTCTGAGAATAATATTAATGTGATTTCCAGGAGAGCGGTGATCTTCATCTACTTTATTCAAGGTAAATACCAACTACAAAATACAGTTTAATGGGACCTATTTGGGTCTCAATAAATACTGTTGAAGGGAGACTGGAAGAATAGAAGGATGGAAGGAAGAAATGCATAATGAAAAAAAGGACAAACGCTTTATTGACCTATTCATTAATTTTCTCTATGGACACATACTGTCTCTTTAACAGCAACGTATCAGTAAGAGCAACTGACAGTGAGTTATTTTACATATAGATATTATAAGGTAACTATGACTACATGAGAGCCAACTAGCATTGGGGCCCATTTAATATTTCTTATGGTTATGTTAGTGGCTCTCTGTGTGCTACCTTTGAAGATTTCCACGGGGGTTAATATCATGTCCTCCCAATACCAGTAAGAACATGAAGACATTCTCATGTAGGTCTTTCTGTTAAAGGGCCGTGGAAGCAGGCTGGTATCCAGGGTAAATATAGACACTGTGTCAGACCGTGCTCTTACCAGGCACCATCACGAAGAAGGATGTCTAAGTAGACTCAGAGGAATGAGGGTTTTAATTCATCCAGCATACTGATCTGACAGGTGACTCTGAAATATCACTTTAACATAAAAATCCAAAACCAGACTCAAGCTATATGCCAATTCCCTTCTCTTTGTCTCTACTTAGCAGAACATTTTTCAAAACAATGTCACACCTGCTGTGTGAATGTGTTATTCCTCTGGTACACAAAATTATTTTATTAACATCATGTTCACAAAAATGTCAAGGAAAATTTTTTTGGGGGGAAGCACAAATGAAGGTTCGGCGAGGCCCAGCCAAAGGAGAGAAAAGCCAAGAAATGGTGAGTTTTAAATAAAGTTGACATGAAATTCATTTATATTTATCACTTAAATGAAATAGAAAAATAATTTTATCAAAAAGATTGCAGTCAACAAATATTAAACAAATGGCTCTAAACCACTCATATTAAGCTTGCTGTTTTCAGAGGTCAGCAAACCCTGGTTCAGGATACAGGCAGTATAAGATCAGAGCATATAATCTATAGCTCCTAAGGGCATGTTACCTTCATTCAGTGTCTGGCTTCAGATCCACCTCCCCATTTTCTGGTTATATGATTGAGCAAATTTCCTATCTCGGTTTCCATATGCAGCAAAGTAGAGAGGAATATACTTATTTCTTAGATTTGTGAGGACTAATCCATCATCACTTAGAACAATACCAGGCACACAGAGGCCACAGCCATCAGAATATGCCGTGAATGGAGGAGGTAAAACTGGAAGTACTGAGACCATGTGTTAGGTCCACTGCATAAACATGGCAATGAATGCCTGCAACAGTGGCATGATGAATAGGGAGGAGTGGACTGAATTAAGAGCTACATAGGAGTTTGCTTCTGTAAGACTTCACAACTGTTGGAAATGAGACAAAATGGAAAAGATGAGTCCTCGATTCCTAACGTGGACCACCATGCTGATGACTAGCACTGGTTGCAAATCCCAGAATGCTGTGAGAGGAACTAGTTCAAGGAGATGATACAGGGTAAACTTAAGGTAAGTTTACTTTGGAATGCATCTAAGACCTACAAGTAATGATATCTGCAAACAGTCATTTCAGGCACATAGACCTCAAAAATAGATAGTTTGGGGCTCATAATACAAATCTGGAATCACATAAATTCAAGTATTTAACCCATGTCCAAGTTAACCCATGGATGTATGTGAGATTACTCATATTAAAAATACAGAAAATGGAATATATATTGGATTATGGCAGGGGTTTAGACAGAAATAAAACTAGTAAAAAATAATTTTGCCTAAAGATCTGAAAAGGACTTCATTAGCCATGCCAAACGTATTAGGATAGCTATGTAAAAAGCCCGTAAAAAGCCCGTAAACCCATCCTCGCCCTCTTTCCAATTCAAGTCACACCTTTCTACGTAGAATTTCAACTAGAATCACAAGCCCAGCATCTCTCCAATGAGCTCCAGGAGCACAGTCTCTATACACTGTTGTAGCCCTCATCACACTTCATTATTGATATGTTTACACTTCTGTTGTCCCAACTAAAATAGAAACCCTCAAGGACAACATCTCTTCTTCTTTCATTATTTTTTAATCTCTGTGCACCAAACCTTGTAGTGACAGGTACATGATACACATGAAATAAATGTAAATAGAACAGAGGAGCCCCATCTTTGCTTCACAATCAATGACTTCGCCATGTCTATAAGCTGGTGTCATTCCCACACCATTGGAGTCCCTTTCAGTTCTATTTATTATTTATCATATCCAAGAGCCACACTGACTTTACTTTTGTGATACCTCTCCTGCCCATCTCTTCATTTGCCACTGCACCGTCACCCTTTTAATTGAAACCATCACACACTCAAGCTTCCTAACTTTAATTTCATTTTCTTCCTTTTATCCTTATGCTTCTCTGCTGCTATTGGTGACACAGTTTGATCCCTTCACTCCCTAAACTTTCAAATTTACACAGCACATTTTTAAACATATAAACTGCTTAGGAAGAAATCCCAAACCTATGCCCAGGTGAACTATTTTCAAGAGCCATTTAAAATGTTACTTCCTATTTGACACATTGTTGGATCATTGCACCAAACTCTCAAATGTCCTCTCTCAAGCTTTCTGCTTCTCCACAGGACTGCCTTCAGAGTCTCTCTAACTAGATGGCTTCTTGGCACCTCACACGTCATTGTCAATGCCTAAATCATTTGATCTTCTATGTCATCGTCCACCTCTCTTCTCTTCTTTTTCTTCATTAGCAACAAACCAGAAATCTAGATTTCTCCCTGTTCTCAACATCCAAATTGGTCTAAAGCCTGTGCATTATACCTCCTTAGTAACTCAACCCCAAGCCCTCTTGACTATCCCCACAACCATGCCCTTACTGCAGGGCTGTTTTAGCTACGCTGATAACTAAGCTCTCTCAGTGACTGCTGGCTGATCACAGAGTGAAGTCCAAACATCTTTAAAGCAGGAGCTTTCACCATCTGTCTCTGGCCCATCTAATCTGTCTCACCTCCAGACACTGCATCTTCACACCCTATATTCAGACAAACTGAACGCATCCCGTTCACCAAAATATCCTGCCTCCACCTCATGTCCTAAGTGACAAGCATCCTTTCCTCCTCTCTGTCCCCGCTCGCTTTATCCATATTGCATTCCCTAACGCCCAGCTTAAATGTCACCGCTCAGAAAAGCCTTTCTTCTTTCCAAGCAGAAATATTTCATTTCTGTCTCCATCACAGCCTTTTATTCATATCCTTAGCACATTCCTTTCTACATTATAGAACCATTATGTGTTTACAAACCAAATTTTACACTAAAATGAAGACAGAGGGCTGATGCCCTGAAAACACTCACTGACATATCCCCCTTATTAATACAACATGCAGCACACAGTAAGCATCCAATAATCATCTGCTGATTCAAAGGCTGGAAATAACTTTGAGTTAATCTTGTCACTTTCTGGATTACATTCCCCACACCCCAAATGATCAGTTCATTCATTAAAAATGTCAGAATAATTAAATTACAAAGTCTATCATATATTTATTTGTCTTAGGAGGCTTATCAAAAAACAAACAAACAAACAAACAAACAAAAAACTCTATAACCCCATCTTTCATGAAAACTTTTCTTTAATCCTAATTCCTGTAGACTGAGAACACCTTTCTTTATACCTTCCTTTCACCTATTTGTCAATCCTGCTGTGTCGCTTGTTTCTCCTACTTTCCTTCAGCTCTCTCCACTTTCTGGAGTCAATACCTAGTTTAAAACAAACACAAGTGATTGCTAGGTGTTTTTAGTACCAATTAGTACTTAGAGTTAATGAACACCAGGCAATATTAAAATAACAAGTCATAGAAAATAGAAAATAAATTATTCTAAATTTCTATTATGCTCTTTAAAAAAATAAATTATAATTCATCATTATGATTCTAATACTATGAAATACTAATTGAAACCATCATGAACTCAAGCTTCCTAACTTTATTAAAATATGCAATTTAAAATTATTCTTTTCATAGCTTCATTCATGAGAAATTTATACTCAAATTTCCTATTAAATCCTAAATGGAATTTATGTATTTTGGTCTAAGTGACTACAATATATTCTGCATATTAATTAGACTGATTTGACTATGAGTTTGCCATATAAAAGGAACTCTTAAGAGCTTATTTAGCCCTACAATTTTATGATACAAATGCTTTCTGAGTGAAAATAACATCATGCAGGGCCCTAGACCTTGTCTTCAAAGGAAAGCAAGAAGAACCTTCAAAATTGACATTACAATTCTTATAACTTTTAGCTAATCTTCCTTCTTCTCTTATGCCCCTGTGTTGTTCAAAGTAATGTCCCATTGAACCCTTCTATTTCATTAAAGGCAACTGATCGTTTCTGAAAGAAATCACTGTCTTCCCAATGTATGGTTACTTCAATCTACTATAAATTATTTCAAATTTATCCCATTAAGCAATATATTATAGCAGATTTGTTTTATGATATCTATTAATAAGCTCAATTAATATACTAAGTTTTATAAAAGAAAGGCATTGACACTAAAAATAACGACACAAAAACTAATATCTAATTATGGAAAATTACATTATGTTGTATTAAATAACTCAGAAAATGGTGTCCCACACTTGGGATAATGACAATAATGGTTAAAAATTAGTTCCTTGATAATTGAACATATTAGCAATTTCTAAAACAACTAAGGACCTTTTTTCTACGAGGCCTTCTGCTCTGATATAAGCATCAAATAACACAAAATACTTTTCAACCACTTTAGGAACAAGATTGAGTGGAGCTAACTCTGTAAAAACTGTAGTTTTAAGGGAGTTTTTAAAGAATAATTAATGTGCTTAAATTTTTCTGGTATCAAAATATACATTTTTATAACCAATATTTACTTTTATATTTTAATTAATTGCTTTATCACACCAAACAATATTGTACTGAAGTTTAAGAATCACCAATATTCCATGTCTGACTCTGAGACAGAAAGTTAATCATTTTGTGCACTCAATTCACTTTATTTCATACTGCTTTCCTCCTCAGTTTATTAATATCTTTGCTTTGGAAAGATGCACAATCCATTGACAAAATTAAGTTTGAACATGTTTCTGTGATGTGTGAAATCAAAGGTGATAGTTACTTTGGGCTGAGAAAAGAATGTTGTAACCATTGTGCCTGATTATGAGGCTCTAATCTATGCAACAGGTCACTTCAGCGCTTCTGGGAAATCAAACAGCATCTTCAACAACATCAAAAAACTTATATGACTTAAAACAAGTGAATTAAAAATTTAACACTTTAAAATTGCATTGGGATCCCAATTTGATAAAATCTATCTATTCTATGTGCTGTGTGGGTAATTGTAGTGACAATGACTCTAAAATGACTTCTACTGAATACTTTTAAATATCATCATACCAACAAACAATTGTATTTTGTCATTTGGAATCAACTGGTAAATTCTAAAACTGAATCAGGTACATTTAGACCTATAGGTAAGGTACTATATTCATTGTTTATATCATTTATTTTTGTAAAACGTGTCAAGTATATCAGAACAATTTGCAAAAGATAAAATTTTTGAAAATACTTTTTAATGAAAAATAGAATTGTAATTCAGTATTTCTATGCAAGGGCATTTGTTTCATCGATCATATAGAAAACTCATAAATTGCCCTTCTAGAACTTAACAACCAAAAGAGAATGTACATCATTTGCTGTGATAGGATTTTAATAGCTCAAAATAAAGTCTGCAAATAATTCTTAATTTCCCAAACATCAGAATCTGGGTTGAATCTCATAATTAAATTTAGTCTGCAAATGGAAGGTTGACTCAATACTAAGGCAGAAACAGAACCACATGTAACTCAATGCAATGACCACTGAGAAAGGGTACTTTGTCTGGGTCCTTTGGGAAACAAGGCCGTTCTGGGCTAGGGCGAGAACTCACCGGCATCTGTGCTTTGGAGCTTTCTGGAAGAGGGAGGAGGAGGGATGTGAGGTTGTTACTAAGTCCCAGGTGAAACTGAAGTAAGGATGTTTCAACCTAGAGTGAGGGATAGGGCTGGGGTAAGGGGAGAGGAAAAGAAGCTTGAAGTAGGGGATGGGGATGGGACAGTCGTGAAAAGAATGTCAACCATGAGTTAAAAGAGACATACTGGTAACATATTAGAAACATCAAAATAATAATAAAGTTTCAACAACTTAAAAGGGCCTTGAACAAAATATGGTTCTTCAAGAGCTCTCTTTGCCAGACCTTTGGCCCTAGACTGAGCACATGTCCTATTTGCCCTGGCCCACTGGTCCCTACCCTCTTTCCCCACAAAATTCCTAACAGCATCCCGTTCCTTCTCAGCTATGCCTCCTGGCTTGGATAATTAAATTATATGGTTAGTTCAGAGTGAAAAGCAGACCCTGAGAGAACGCTTTGTATGCTACAAGATTTATGAAGGAGAAACTCCCGCAGGAAACCAGTGAGGGAACGGGAAAGGCTGAATAGGAAAGAAGACAAGGACGGTATGAGTTTCGCCAAGTCCTACTGAAGACGGTTTTCTCTGTGTCCTGAGAGACCTGTGGAATATGTTACACCTCAGAGTTCATCCCCACCCAAGGGGAGGGGGCAGGGTTCTCATTATCCTGTACCCAGGTCACTGGCCAGGGCGCTCCAGGAGCTGCGAGGTGTCTGTCGGAGTGGCTGAGGACAGTCAATCCAGGAAAAGCAAGCAAGAGCGATGGTTTGGCCATGAATGCGCAAAGGGAGATAAGACAGAGACAGGATCAGAACAGAGCCCCGGGTGCTCACCACAGTCACCCAGGAGGCATCCTCCTCAGGCTCACAGGGACTCACAGGCCCATCCTGTAGACTGACTGCAGAAGACCATTTCCAAATGGGGCCATTGCATGAACCACGTGAGTCTCCCACACAGCAGAAACTTTACAGTTGATTCTTTATGTTTGCATATGTGTGCGTGTTCCTGAAGAGAGAATAAGGCTTTCTTCAGATTATCAGAAAGCCATGGTCCAAATTGGATATTATAGACTTTTCATACAAGTGTGTGTAATTTTTTTAAGTAAAAGCAAAGCTGGTCCATTTCCACAGTCCCCTCATTTAGGGGGTGTAGGTTTTTCAGTTTTGCATATGTCCCTCAGCGGTGAGAAGACATCAGCCAGAGAAAGTAATGGTGTCGGAACCGCAGCGTCCCCAGAGGCCTTATGTCAGCAGCAGTGAGACTCTGACTGTTAATCTCACCCTCCTGTTCCTTGTGAAGGATTTGTCTGGGCAGATTACCATTACAAAGATATTATTCCTTTTCCTTTGACAACCTATCAGTGAACTCCAGATTCAATCAAGACTCAGTCAATAAGGTTGTCAGAAGCTCCTCGGTGAGGTGGTAGGGAATGGGGAATAAGCTACTTCCATGAGTGAGCTAACAAATATCCCGATGGCGCGACTACACTGTGTGTGGCTCCCCTGGGCGCAGCGCTGTGGCCCAGCTGCTGAGCAGGCGGATGGGGAGGAATGTATGCACACACTGATCACTGCTCTCAGTGCTCCTTATGCCCCTAAGCCTTCTGGCCTCGCCACACCTTCAATGTGTGACAGTAGCGTTTGCTCATTTATTTCTGAGGCATTTAGCAACTCTTTTGTACCAGAGATTCAAAATCAGTTGCTCTTTCCAGCTGGGATCTTTGAGCTTCCACTCTGAACTGTGAAATATGTTATTCTTGATTAAACACTCTCCGTGTCTAATTTTAAAGGCATTTTCTATCCAATCATTCTTGTCTCTGATATTTCATTACAATTTTTCTATATAATTTAAAGGGAAAAAGTTTGCCAGTGAGATAGATGCAAAAATAACTCCCATATGAAAAGTTTGCTAATTAATAGAGAGTATTGTTCCTTTATATATGTTGTGTGTTGGCTAAAGCTTTTATGCAGCTATTATTACCGCTTGCATATTTAATTTTCATGTTATGACGACGTATTATTAATAGCTGCACTGAGAACTCAAAGGAAAGAGAGAGCACACCAGATTAAAATTGAAGGGAAAAAATAGACATTAATTTCTTTTTTCACTTTAAAGTTAAATAAACTAACTTTGAAAAAGCATTCTCAGGAGAAGAGCCAAAGGAACTTTTGTGGAAACTGTTGTGTGCGGGCCTAGGAGACTCTCTGACTAGTTGCAAAAAGTAAGACCCTGGATTGTTTTTGCAAACAGAAATGGACCTGAAACTACCAGATTGGCAAGGTTTTAATCATTGAAAACACAGTGGAGTGAAACAACTGGTTTCATTTACGGAATTTGCTGGCCTTTCCACTCAGCTGTCCGTTTGTCTGAGTAAATTATTGGGGACAATAACACAAGCTCTGCGATGCTCTGCTCCCTTGGCTGTGAGGCTGCCGCTTTCCATTTACTTCCTCTGGATTCAAAGGGTTGTAAGTGCATGAGTAATGCAGCTCTGAGGAGGAAGGCGTGCGGTTTCCTTAATTAAACGTATCTGCCTGAAGCATATGATATGTTTTAAAATAGCAGCACATCTCGCTTTGGGATCTCTGGCGCTTTAATTTTTCTTCTTTCATTAAACACTTCAGGATGCAGCCAGAGATGTTTTGCATACTAGTATAATAAGTTCAAACTAATTTTAAGTCACTACCTATTTAAAGCATTTTTAAACCCCCCAACCATGTCTTTCTAAAGGCTTCATTTCAACAAGAGCTTTGCTTTAAAAACATAAAACTTCTAGTTTAAAAATAGCACGCGGTTTCTATTTTCATCTTGATTCCAATGATTATAAAAGCAGAGAATATCTGTTATTCTAATTATAGCAAAATATTCATGCAGACTGATAATCAGACTCCTCTTTCATTCTGATGTCTTCTTGATGAAATCCTTTTATTTAAATTAGGTTTCTAAAAATGAAGCAATTGTGATTCTTGAAACTTTGTGTAAATAAATCTTTCCTAAATCCAGCTGGCCTGTTGAATCAAAATCTTAAATGCTTAACTGACTCAGTAAGAACTTTGGTAACACACACACATACACACACACACATGCTTCTAAGGCTTTGCTGAGAAATAAATATGCTCAGGTCCATATAAAATATATATCATACTATACAAAAAGCCTTACACAACTCCTCTTCCATATGCGAAAACTTTTGTCCTGGAGACTGAAGTATATACACTGAAATGCTCAGCATTATTGAGAGCCAAAGTAAAGCTAGGTCTGAAATGGACTGAAAAATTTTATCAAGAATATAAACATGTTTAATTCATATGTATGTATATACATATGCACAACTTTACATTTAAAACTCAAAAATATACAAAGGTATGGGAATTTATTGAAAAAATGCAGTGTTACCTTTAAATATCTTTCAAATAAACTACTGCATTTTTCATGATGCAACCCAATTTTTATATACTCAATTGGAAAGATTTACAAATTATTCCAGCTTGTTATCAAGACAAGAGGGAAAAAAATAAACTCCCTGGGACTGGATTATGATGTTAATCAGGTACTCAGACGGAAGTCGAGAATGTATTTTTTAATTAAGAAAATATCAGGTACATAGTGTTTAATATTCAAGGTCGTAATGTGATATTTATTTCATAAATGATACTTCCTTCAGGTCTATCTTCCTAAGGATAGATACAATGGGTAGTGAGTGTTTATCTGAGCAATGGGGAGAGGCAGGCACTCCTTTCTTTATGGATCCTGAGGATCCTGCAGAAACCTAAATTCTGAAATCTCTAAATAGATTTAAAACTAATAAATAATATATTTTTGGATTCAGATGAGGTATTCTGCTTGGCTATTTTAAAGTTAAAAAATAAGAGCCATTCCGCTTAGGTGGTTTTGCAACAAATCAAACACTCATCATCATTCTGCTTGTATTATACTTTGCTATTTGTCACCAAGGCTGCCCGACCATAAAACCACACACAGCCCTCTCTCTCAGGGACAGATGAGTGGGGTCGCTCTACATCACTGGAACACGTACGGGGCCAGCTGGGCTCTGTGCCCTGATGCCGCCTCCCCAGCAGTGCCCTGCATCCTCGCAGGACCATCTGAGGCTTGAGGAGGCTTCTGTGTGTCACTTAGGGAGCTCTGCCTCTTCCCCACCCCTCTGGGGAGTCAGCAAACAGCCAGTCCAGGCCAGAAGTCACTGGCTGAATCCCAGGGCACAGCAGAGGCGGGCCTCCAGGGCCTGTGTCAGGGAACGGAGGAGGGCATGGGTGTTGCCTGGGAGGCTCATCAGGCATCCCCTTCCCCTCTCTCACCCCCAGTTTCCTCTACCAGATGCTCTTCCCTAGAAAGGCTCCTGGCTCACTCTCTCTCCTCCTCCCAGGCTTTTCACAAACCCCCTCCTCCAGAAGAGGAGGAGGGCCTTATTACCCAGCTAATGGTCCCTCTCTGCCTTGCGTTTGAAGTCACCTTACCTTCTCTACTTTTTCTTGCAAGGACATGTCTCACTTTTTATATAAGTTTATAATTTATTATATTTATTTTTATCAGTCTTAAACTCTGGTAAACATGAACAGTGATCGTTGCCTGTTTGTTCCCTAGTCACATCCTGGGTGCCGAGCATACTTCCCGACACACGATGGACACTCACTACCATGAATGTGGGAATAAATGACCAGCTCCAGAGAGGGGTGCCTGCCTCCCCTCCGGGATAGACACTCACACCATCCCCACCACCCACCGGATTCTGGGGAAGCTAGAGGACTGCGATGCCTGCCTGCCCTGGGTCTGCACAAAGCTGGGCATGGACCCCAGCACTCCCAGAGCCGCAGTGAGGCAGGCGCTGCTGGCTCCTGGGGGCAGGAGAGCTGAACTCCTTCCCGCTGGCTGTCACTCCTCAGATGAGGAACTGCTCTGCCTCCCATCCTTCGCTTGTCTGCGGTGTCGGAGCCATGCCAAGGAGAACTCATCTTCCTGAGTTCTAAGGAATCCCACAATGGTGAGCCAACTCATAAAAATGCAGCTCACTTAAGGGCACTAGGCTCTCTAAGGGGGAAGACCAAAGTGAGTACCCGGCGCAGGGGGGGCTGCCCACACTAGAAACGCACCTGAAGGGAGGAATGTTACCCAGGACGTTACAAAGCCAAGCATACAGATGGTACCCAGCTCTTCCAGAAAACAATGAAGGCAGGAGATTTCCTCCCACCCCCCTTTCTTTCTTTCTTTCTTTTTTTTCAGCTAGCATTGCTTCATATCAAAGCTTGCAAAAGACATTACATAAAAAGAAAACTACAGACAGATACTCCTCATGGAGCCAGATATAAAATTTCATAACCAAATGTTGGAAAACTAAATTTAACAATATGTGAAAAATATTATGGCGCATGATCGAGTCAGATTCATCTCAGAAATCCAGGTTAATTTAACAGCCAAAGAGCAATAAATGGAATTCACTATATATTCATTCAGACTAGAAAAGAGAAAAACAAAACCATCTCAACAATAATATTAAAAGCATTTACCAAAACACAATACCCATTCCTGATTTTGAAAATTCCCACCAAGCCATGAAAAGAAGGAGCTTTTACAACCCAATCGAGAGCATCTATGGAACACCAACGCTGACTGAGACAGTGGCTGCTTACCTCTAACTTCAGGAGCGAGGCAAGAATGCTCAGGTTAGCAGAGGTCCCGCCACTGCAACAGGGAAAAAGAAACATCACAAAAATGTCAAGAAGGTGGAAATAAAAGTGTCTTAATTCACAGATATCAGGAGCATACATGAAGTAAACAGCAAGGACTATGCCCTCCCAGAAAACTACCAGCTGTAATAAGTAACTTTACAGAAGTCCAATATTCAATGTCAGTATGCAAAATTAATTTATTTCTGTATACTAAAAATAAAATTGGTAATTGAAAATAAAAACAGGATTTGCTGATAACATTAAAAACTATGCTCTATTTAGAGATAAGCTTAACAAAATATATGGAAGGACTGTACACTGAAAATTACAAAATTTCATTGAGAAGAATTCAAAATAGAGAAATACAACATATCACATGATTGGAAAAACATTAAAATGGTAATTATCCCCAAATTAATATATAGATTTGCAATCCCTTCAAAATCACAGCAGGCATTTTTGGCATAAAATAGCAACCTAATTCTAATATCTATATGAAAAAATAAATAACCTGTAATAACCAACATGAAATTAAAACAAAGTGAAGGACTTAACACTTCTCAATTTCAAAATTACAATAAACTATTACAATCAAGAAGTATAGGCATAGCCAAAGAAGAAACACATAGATCAGTGGAACAGAATTGATAATTCAGAAATAAATGTTTACATTCATGGTCAACTGATGTTCTACAAGATGCTAAAGAAATTCAATGGATAAAAGACAATCTCTTAAACAAATGTTGAAGCAAATGTTGAGACAATTGTATAACCATAGACCAAAAATAATGACATAGTCTTTTAACTTACAACATATGCAAAGATTAACTCTAAATGGATCATAAACTTAAATATAAAAGCTAAAGCAATTTTTAAAACTAGGCAAAATATGTGAAAAGGCAATTTGGATCACAAAATATATGTATTAGACATACCCATCTTGGCTGACAGACTCCCATCTCTCATTAGCTAAAGTCGGAGGATTTATTGCCTCATTTGAGTAATTGTTTCTGTTTGCTTTGCACCAAATTTTCCTCTCTACCATTATAAAAAAGTCTATGTGTGAGTGAGTGTATATGTGTCCTTATTTACAAATTATATCATAAACCTTCTTGATCATTTATATCATTATGACAAGGTTTTTTCTTAATATAAAAATAATCATTGTATATGCATTTTGCTGGGTTTTTTCCTCTATCTTTGCCTACTCTCTTCAGCTTCCGGTTTTGCAAACAACATAAAGTCAATCTAGCCACAAATCTGCCCTTTCAAACATATATTAAAGGTACCCACACCTGAATTGAGACAGTAAAATGATATACACAGAAACTTTAAAATCTTTTTTGAGTGCCTTTTGTTTTTTATTTTATGTAATTTATTGGGGTGACATTGGTTAAGAAAATTACATAGGTTTCAGGTAAATAATTCTGTAATGCTTCATCTGCATATTGTATGTTCACCACCCAAAGTCAAGTCTTCCTTCCATCACCATTTATCTGCCTTTTACCCTCTTCTACTTCCTCTCAACCCCTTTTCCTCTGGTCTTCACCAGACAGTTGTCTGTGTCTAAGTTTTTTATTTAAAGTTTTAAAGTGATAAAATCCCTTCTTTGACTTCACTACATTTTTCACTATCCCTCTCTACTATCTGAAATGGTAGCTAATTAAAAATACATTTATCAGTGATAAATCAACTTATATACTCAGATGCTATATTTATACTAATTGAAAAGCAATTAGAATTGAAAAAATGTTGAAATGTTCTATTTAATCAAATTAGTACTTTTAAAAATAAAATCATACATTCCTGACTGCAAATAATGGTTGAAAATTACTCATGAATTCACCCAGAAATAAATAATAATAGATGCCCCTTTGGGGCTAATAAAGCACTTTTTCCAATATACAAGCACTCTGTATGTGAGCACTGCTGTGTCCAGGCATCTCCCAGCTTTTTTATGTCTGTAGACATAATGGTCTTTAGGTTTCTTTCAAGAAAAAAGAGAAACAGTTGATATTAAGGGAAAATATGATTCTCAGAAAGTGTAAAACTGTTCTATTTTAGTTCATTCTCAATAAACAGGAAAATGTTATTCAAGTGCAAATGCCAAATTCTGAACAAACAACATTCAAGCTCGTTCAAGTTAGTAATGGGCCACTTCAGTTATCAGAAGATGAAGTGAGTCCTTTACATCTTGCATTTGTTACTGTGACGCAGTGAATATGCTCTCACAAATGAGAAGTTCAAAAGTTCAAAACTGACATTGCTCATTTCTTCATTTCTTCATTTCTATTTCGGTGCCAGTGCTGTGTAGACTGTTCAGTCTCTTTCAAGAATAAACTACATTTTATCTTTATTTATGAAACAAAACAAAAAAGAAGAAAAAAAAGATAACAAAAATATAAACTTAAATTCTTTATCTTCAAACACTGGTCCAGAATTTCATGGAAAATCACAGACACCGATAAGCATCCCAACAGGCCTCCATCCAGTAAAGCGCTGACAATCCTCAGTTCATCTCATACAGACCTTCAGGGGCCTGGTGATGGACTTGCTCCCTCCATTTCATGGAGAAATCTGTAATAATAAAAGCGTAATATGCAAATCGACCAAACGACCGTCCAGATGACCTTCCGGATGAAGCTGGGGCTGCGAGGGCCCAGCCCCTTGCACAAATTGCATGCGTCATGTACAAAAGAGAAGAATTTTTTTAATAATGTGAGTTCCCAGAAACAAACAAAAGGAACAAACAGAAACCACACGCTCGAAAGCATTTTTGTGGAATCATTTGCTGTTATGATCAGCACCTTCAGCCTATTTACTGATGTTCAAACAATGTCAAATCTGTTCTCCAAGAAGAGCTATTTTTTCACCTTCCTAGTAATGCTCACTTTGAACTGGCATTGGGGATTTTTCCTGCTCTCCAGGGAGCCTCAGCTACTGTAATCTCTGCTCACTGGTGCTGTACAATCAGCTCCCCCCCGGCAGCTCCGTTCCCCTTTGATGGTGATTATCGGGAAGTGTCAGGCCATGACATGGCGGAACAATCTTTCTAAAATCCTGGGCACCGTCGCAGAGCAGCTGATTTAAACTGAAAGGCAGCTCTCCAAACATCTCTAACCCACTTACTGCCCAGCAAGGGTTCAGTTATCTCTCTGGCACTGCAGCACTTTGACCTGGGGATTTGGCAAAGCACGTGAGAAAGATGCTTCACAAGTGGATGGAATATGCTGGGACAAAACTTTAGCCTGAAGAATTAGAGGGTATTATTAGAGAGATAATGTACTTCAAACACCTCACCTCCAGATGAACAGAATTCTTATTTATCTGTTCTATCACCTGCTTTTCTGTCTGCCTGTCTAGTCTTCCTAGGTATGGACCTACCTAGTTATCCATTGCTATGTACAAAGTGACTCCAAAATGTTGTAATTTAGCCACCATTTGCATCACACTGTTCTGTGGGTCAGGAAGTCAGGTGGAGCGTGGCTGGGAATCTCTCCTGTTGTGCAGGCACTGCCCAGGGGCCGAGCCGGTCTGTAGAATGAGACAGCTGTATGCTGCACAGGTGGGTTACTGGGCAGTAGCTGGCGGGTGGAGACAGCTGTACTTTTCTACGGAGCCTCAGGGACTCTTCTCCTCGGGTCCCCTCCAGCAGGAGCCAGATTACGTGGAGCCTCAGGACTTGCAGCGAGGAAGACAGGAGCTCTCAGTTCTTTTAAAGCTCAAACATCTCCAGGCCCAGAATTATCATGTATCCCACCGTGCTGAATAACTCCGGGCCAGGATACCCAGCTAAAGCGCCTGCACATCTGAATTCCTTCAAACAGGATATACCATTCCTCTTCCAGGCACACGCATTAGACATTAAATGTTCCCAACGGCATGATGTGGTAGGTGATACTAATACTCTCAATTTAAAGGTAAAATCAGTGAAGTTTGGGTGAATAGTAATTGACCCAGCCAGGCCAGTGTTGCACCATGGTTGAGTGTCGACCTATGAACAGTAAGGTCATGGTTTGATTCCAGGCAGGGCACGTGTCCGGGTTGTGGGCTCAATCCTCAGTGTGGGGCATGTAGGATGCAACTGATCACTGATTTTCTCTCATCATTGATCTCTCTTCTCTCTCTCTCCCCAACCCCTTCCTCTTTCTGAAATCAATAAAAATATTTTTAAAAAATAGTTGACCATTTCTACTCCTGCTGATTGAGATATTCTCCCTGAGAAACATTCCATCTTATTCAAGTGACAATCCATCCATGTTCCTCTTTCCCATCCAATGTGTATGGGACTTACAAGCGCCTGGAGATGCTAAACGGCAGGTTGCACGTGAGCTGTGATAAGGAACATTCATGTTTGATGCCAACTCATCCTCTGAGTTTCTTCCCAACTTTCCTGGTCCTTTGCAATAAAAAATAGTACTACTGCTAATCCTTCATAAAAATTCTCTTCTCCCTCAAAAGTATATCCCCTCTCCAATTTAAAATTATTTTTGTTCCTTAGCATTCTCTCTCCCCTTACTTCTGTGCAGTATCACAAAGCCAGGCGTGTAAGAATGTGTCTGTGAAGAGAATCATCATCTCATAGCTAATTTGGCAATTTCCTCCCACCTTTGCTTCAGTTCAGGGTGGGTTGTGGCCGGTGGGAGCAGGGGAGGAAATGATATGAGGAAATGGAGAGAAATGTTCACATGAACCTCACTATCTTGCCATGTAAGCTCAGCAGCATGCCTCCAACAGTGCGAGGCAGGAGACACTGACGTTGCACGCCTCTAGTCTGAGGCTTTCTGTAGCCAGCACCTACGGGAAGGCTCTCCTTGACCCCCTGGGCTTCCCCTTCAGGACAATGAAATGTCCGTCCTCTGTACGGTTAAAGGCTGACTTCACTTCTCTGAGCATCTACTGTGCTGTGCTCACAGATCTAAATGTGCTTCTGTGCACTGCCATGCCGATGTACTGTCATAGCTCCACTCCTCCCTCACAAAGAATTATTGAAGGGAACTGGGCAGTTGCTCTGTACTTCCTCATGGCCCATTCACTCCTTAGCCCAATGCCACCCATGCTGTCTCATTGCACCAAAAGTCCTCTCATGTTGTATCAACAATAGCCCTTCTTACTATATCCCGTAGGCAGGCTTCAGGCTATCTTAAAACCTTTACAACAATAACTGCTAGTCACTCTCTCATCGAGATTCTTATTTCTTCTCTTGCCATGACATTTTTCTCTTTTGATTAACCTATGATTCTGGCCATTCCTTAGAAATTTCGTCTGTATGCTGTGATTTCTCCATTGAGCCCTTATGCACCGGTGTTCATTACATTCCTCATTCCATTCTGCACACTTCACCTGAGATAGCATGCATCAGGGCCATTCTGCCGGAAGAGAATTATCAGCTTACACCAGCCTCCCACAGGCCAATTGCTCCACTGACTTTACTGGCACACCTTCCTTTATCTCTTTTCTGCACAACAGGTGCATTTACTCATCTCTCTCAGGAAAAAAAGAAAAATCCAAATCAAAACAAACAAAAAAACTGTGGTTGATGATGAAACTGCCTTCCTAGCCAGGTGCTATCAGGAAATGCATCTGTCTGGGGAAGGGAACAGTTCTGTTGCATGTAAAGATGTTGGCCAAGACCCGCCAACCTGTGCAATTTCACAATCTCCCCAAAGGTGGGTCCTTTCTATTAGCACCCATGCCTGGACTACAGATGATCAAATTGGCCCACAACTAAAAGGAGACACATGTGAATCCCAAACAAGGAGAACCCATTCTTGCACATTTCAAACACCAACTATTGCATCTGGTAGCATTCCAAATTGGCAAAACATGGGCTTCGTTTGCCACTGACCCTTTGTGCCACTCTGGATTTATAAAACATGCTGTCCAAAACCTCCTGCTGCTCCTTAAGGCAGGGGGAAATGATTACACTTTCTCTCCTGGAAGGAACACCAAGGAGTGCTCAGAATGGAGGATATGGAAAAGTGCCACCAGGAGACTGGGAATGAACTCCTCCGCCCCATCAAGGTGCCACTCTGCAGGCGGGTTTACACCTGGGAGCTGCCTTTGTTTGCATCACATTTGATGGGCCTAGAATTGTACTTCTTAATAAATATTCTTGGGAAGCAAAATGATTTTAATATTATAACTATTCAACCCATATAAATCTCATTCTAACATAGCAATGATATTCCATTTTCTTTTAATATTCTGACCTATTTAGGATGCCAGATTATACATCATTTTCCTATTTTCTACACATAGAAATATTTTAAGAGCATAGAATAAAGGCATTCTGTGCTTAATGTGACTTGTTCAGGACAATGGAAGCAAGGATGTGAGCTCTCAGGACGGTGTCAGAGGTAAAGCAAACTTTGCAAAACAGCATCATGTGAATAGCGGAAAAGGACTGAAAGGAGGCCACACAGATGCAGCAGGCAGCTGTGAGGGGTCTTGAGAATCAGTTCTCACTGGGCCACATGCCTTCACAGTCGGCATTGCCAGACTGATCTAAAGGACTTTCTACATGCAGTCCTCACACTTAGTGAAGTGCACATTTGAGGGACTGGAACTATGAGATGAAATCAGTTGATTTGATTTTCCTTTAAAAAAATAAAAATAAAAACAATGGGAATATACCATGCTTAAAGCCCAGTGTCCAACTTTTAGAGAAATAATCAAATTTTGAACCTGACATTCTAAAACTCTAGAAAATAAATCTATTGATTGCAAGTAAATTGCCACAAACTGGGTGGCTTAAAACAATCTGTCCCTGCCTCTCCTGCTTGCGGGTGGTTGGTAACAATCCCTGGCTTGTTCCTGCATCTCTCCAGCCTGCCTGCCGGTCTGCACATGGCTTCTCCCTGGGTTTCTCTGTGTCCTTTCATCTCTGTAGAAGGACACCAATCATTAAATTTAGGGTTCAATCATTCCAGTATGACCTCATCTAAACTAATTACATATGTAAAGAGCTTGTTTCTTAATAAAGTCATATTCTGAAATTCAAGGTAGGTGTGATTTGGGTTTGGGGGGAGGGAATTTATGCCTATACAAATAGGTTTTTATTTTTAGGACAATTCATATTTGGCTAGATTTGCATTTTCCTGCATTTTAATGAATAAAGAACAGATGGTCTTATCACTATGTTAGTTGAAAGACACCAGGCTTCAATATCCCCCTTTCTACAGTCACATATTCTTGTCTTCTCATCTAGTCTCAGTCATACGCCATCAATATCGTGAGTGATATCAATAAGAGAGTTTCATTGGCATCCACTACACCCATCAGCTCACTCTGTGAGTGGATTCCTATCAAAATGAAGCACTGCATTATACGTGGCCACCCACCTTCCAAATGGTAGCCATGTTCAAGGTTGTCATCTATGCTGAGAGCACAGCAATCAACCTAGAACTTTCTGTTCCCCATCATCCTAGAGGTTCTTTGTCTTTTTCCTGTGTTGGGCCTCCCTAGTCCTCCCTCTATCCTGTTTTTGTATTCATCTTTATTGATTCACGTACCATTTTCCTAAAACACGTTTTTCAGTGCCTTCTAAATGAAGTGGGGTAGAGAATTAAATCCTCTTTTGTTGTATGTCTACAATAAAGCTTGGCAGCCAGGTCAGCACAGAGCTGCCATATGGAAACCCATTTCCTTCAAAAATTAGGATTTATATGTTGTTTTTCTCCCAGTGTTTTGACTAAAAATCTCAGGCTTCTGCTAGTCCTTTTTTCCTTTCTGTTTTAATCTCTGGCAGGTTTTGTCAACTCTATATGACAACACTTTCCCAATTCTCTTTTTATTATGATCATTTTTTTAATTTTTATGATATTTCTGAGTATCATATTACCTTATGAATAGAGTAGCCTCTATGATCACTGTTAAGACATTGCTATCTTTTTTTTCTCCAAGTTTCTTTCCTTTTTAAATTATTTTTTAGGTTTTTATTTCTGTCTTCTTGTAAAATACTGCCCCAAAATACCTGATCATCTATATGCTTGCTCATGATTCAGAAGGGCAGGCAGGGGAGCTCAAAATCAATTGACCACTTTGAGCATCTAGGTTGGGATTGGCAAACTTGAACTTGATTGGAATGAGATCTGGACAGATATGAGGAAAACCTGGATGTCAATATCTTCGCCTTCTTTTATGGGAAAAAGCAGATTTCCCAGAGGCAGATCCGCTAGGCTCTGGGCAGAAGTAGAAGCCTGGATGGCTGTGTCCTGGGAGCCAATTTAAGGAAGGGACGGAACCTCGTATGTGTAAGGACGTGGTGTAGGCACTGGTCTCTGTCAGTCTATACATTTACTCTCCACAGCCCACGCTAGGGACAGCTTAACCTCTGCCAGCACACCTGTCTCCAGAGCATGGCCTGAGTCCCACGGGGCAGCCAGGAAATGGGGAGGCCTTCTAGAAACTCGGTTATGTCACCAGGTCCTCTGTAACGGCAAATGGCCTCACTGGTTCCTCAAGTGCTGCCTGTTCCGCTGTTTTTAGAAAAATGTGCAGTTTAATTTCAGTTCTTTCTCAGTTTTTTCTATTTCCAGGTTAGCATTTACTAAGTGGGAAGTCCTGGTCCATCTGCTCGGATTCCAAAATGCTGTGGCAATTATTTTCTGTCCTGTCTTTATGGGTCCATGTCTTTAAAAAATAATCCTTTATCGTAGTTTTAGTGAAGTTGGAAAAGATCAATATTAGTACCTGTATTTAACGTTTCCTCTTATAAACCTCCAGGCTAAATTCTAGTGTAGAAAATAAAAATTAATAAAGTAATTTTCAAACCAGAAACTTATACTTTCTGTTCTCTTAATTTAAATAATAAAAAATATGAACTAAGATCTGTAACACTGGCAGATTGCTGTCCAATTACTTTTTTCCCCAAAAGGAATTCAGGGGTGTAGAGTACTACAGGCTAAGATAAAAAACTAAAGATAACCAGCATATACTGTATAAGATATTCTATGATTACATAGGTAAAAGTTATGGAGACAAAAATCCACCATTTTATTAAAACTAGGCAATGATCATCAGAGACAACCAACATAAAAAGAGACCATCATATTTTATGTACCTCCTGGTGTGAGTGCACAGGAAACCATATAGTAGTGTTGGCAAAACATAGAACATAAATACATTCTGACAAACCCTTGGGCAACCATGGAATTTTTCTATATCTACATAATTCAATACAGTAACCATATGGGCTATTAATCACCTAAAATGAATTTGGTGTGACATTTATAATTTTATTAAATTACATGTTAAAATTTTATTTTTTATTAAAATTAAAGAAAATATTCAGCTGGGGACTACCATATTGAATCATATAGCTCTTTAGGATGTTTCTTCAACAATTTAATAGCCAAGAAAACAAGAGAGAAAAGGGGCCTTAGAGGAAAGACTCAAAAGTATTATCTTCCAACCACATGTTATTTGGAACATGTATAAATGTTATTTGGATCTAATTAAAAGAAATGATATAAATCACTTATATTTGATACAAGAGGCCCGGTGCATGAAAATTCATGCACTGGAGGGGGTCCCTCAACCCAGCCTGCCCCCTCTCAGAGTCTGGAAGCCCTCAGGGGCGGGAGGCAACCCGGCGATCAATGGAAGGTGACACCCCCATCACATCTCTGCTGCTGCCACTGCTGGCAGTGCAAGCCTCAGCTGGCCCTGGTTACCTGAGCCTCGGGCAGCCTTGGGCAGCTGGGCAGCCAACATCTGAGGCTTTGCTGCACTTCAGGCTGGCCCTGAATGGCTGGGCAGCCACCATCTAAGGTTTGCTTGCAACTTGTCAGTTGGGCAGCTGCCATTTGAGGCTTTCCTGAACCTTGGGCATCGGCTAGGCAGCTGACACCAAAAGCTTGCCTGTGCCTCAGGCTGGCCATGGGCAGCTGGAGGGCTGAGGGGAACTCCGGGAACTCAGGTGTGTAGGACAGCCGGTCCTGTCTCAGGGCGGGCCTAGCCACACATGCCTGCCACCCTGGCAGGGCTGAGGGGACTGGGTGCTGTCATCTTGTGGCTGTGGACACTGCCATCTTTGTGAGGGTGTGATGGTAAATTAGCATATTCCCTCTTTATTAGATAGGATAATATCAAAGAGTTGGTGGCATTTTATATATATATCAGTGGTCGGCAAACCACAACTCGCAAGCAACTTGCAGTTCTTTGGCCCCTTGAGTGTGGCTCTTCCACAAAATACCACAGAATGAGTCTATTTTGAAGAAGTGGCGTTAGAAGAAGTTTAAAAAATTAGGCTCTCAAACGAAATTTCAGTCTTGGACTATTGATATTTGACTCTGTTGACCGAGTTTGCTGACCACTGGTATATATGAAGGATGGCGTAGTTACATTTAAAAATAGTTTCCATCTAAAATATTTATATGAAATATTTACAGATAAAATTACCTGGTGGCTTATACTTGGATTCTTCATAAGCCAAGGTTGGGTGGAGGTACAGATAAAAAACTAGAAGCAGATGAAACAAGGTTGATCATAAGTTCATTGTTGAAGTAAGAGGGGCATGGGGGAGGGGAGCACTCTTTACCCTTAAAGATGCTATGAAATTTCAATGCATAATTATATTTTATTAACACATGTTCCACCTCCAGACATTCTGATTCTAATGTGCAAGTGGTGTTAAGATTCCTGAGAGGAAAAAACAAGGGTACAGAGAAACTTTCTAGAAAGAGTTCTCTAAGTGAGAATGGAAACACTTCAAAGGCATTAGGTATAAAATTGGAGATGTCTCTGTTTGACCCTTCAGGAGATTTTACTGCACAATTACTTCAAATTTATTTGAGGTTTTATTATAAGTGCAACTTTGAAAAATCAATGTTTCAACTTCAGAATTTTGCTCAAGATCAGAACATAAAAGTTGGAGGAACAATCAATACAAATAGATACAACTTTTCAAGGCATTCATTCTTATGCTTCCTGTGAGGCTAAGGAGGACTTATATCAGGAGAGATAAAAACCTCGGCAGGTGCCCCCCTGAGTTTTCAGAAGTGAAATCTCAGGTATGAGCAGAGAGTATAAATGCAAACCTTTATCCACCTTCAAGGTGATCTGAGGAACCCAGGTGCTCGTCAGTATGTTTTAGTAACTAGGATCAGATATGGCAGAGAGAACTAATAAAGTAGCAGGAAACCCACAGACCACAACAGGCAGAGCCTTCCTCTCACCACTGATTGTTTCTTTTCCTCTGGCCATGGGATCTTTTTTGTAAGATAAGTTTAACAAGTAGCTATTCAAAAACATCTTAAATGAAATTCCCTGGGGCCATAAAGGCATGCATCTATATAACAGCAGGTTTTACAATGACTGCAAAAGATCCAACTTTCTGATTAGTCTCTAAATTTCCACATAAAATAAAACCATTCTATGTGTTCATAATTTGCAAGCATTAAATCCATGATTATACAGGGTAACCTCCTTCTACTGCTCACTCACAAAGTCCCTACAAAGAGAAGGGAGCAGAGGGGAAGCCTGCACAGTGCCTGACAATTTATATCTATTTTTCTACTTTAATTCTCTTGTCAATTTTAATAGCTCCATCTTATAGTAGTCAGTGGAGGAGTGACTTTACAACTAGTTTGACTCAAGTCCTAAAATGATTTCATTTATGACATTCTGTCTTCTGCTCTCCTTTTGTGTAGCCGTTACATACATAAGAAAAAGTTGAGAGAGAGCACAGTAGTGGGGTTAGGATATGAAAGACACACTAGTGGCCCAGTGCACAAAACTTGGGTACCCTTCAGCCCAGCCTGTACCCTCTCCAATCTGGGACACCTCAGAGGATGTCTGACTGCCAATTTAGGCCCGATCCCTAAACCAGCAGTTGAACATTCCTCTCTCAGTCCAGGACCACTGGCTCCTAACTGCTCACCTGCCTGCCTGCCTAATAGCCCCTAACCACTCTGCTGCCAGCCTGATTGCTCCCAACTGCACATCCCTGCCAGTCTGCTCACCCCCAACCGTGCCCCCCTGCTGGCCGCTCACCCCCAACTGTCTTCCCTGCCAGCCTGCTTACCCCCAACTTCCCTCCTCGTCAGCCTTCTTGCCCCTAACCATGTCATAAAGTAGCAGAAAACTTGGCTGGATTGTTTTCAGGCCCCGCCACCATGACTTTGTTCGGAAGGTCTTCCAGTCTACTTAGCATATTACCCTTTTGTTAGTATAGAAGATTACGTCAGGGAAAGTGGTTTACTACCTAAAACAGAATGCAGATCCTACCAGCAAATTTTAGAAAATTCGAATGTATCTGTTTCCTAAGGCTGGCGTACAATTACTATAGACTTGGTAGCTTAAGCCCACAGAAATGTGTTCTCGCAGAGGCGCTGCATTATTGGCATCGGCATCCATCTCTCTGGCACTTGTCTCAGCGTGGTCCTTGGGGACAGTCTTCCTTTTTGTGAAGCAGCATGTGTTTGCAGACAGTGATCTCCATCAGCACACGCTGTAGAATCTCAGAAGTCTAACAGCCACTCTTAACTTCGCCCTGTCCCTGTCCTCTTCCGTCCAAGCCTGCAGTGTCTCTGCTGCTACAGCTCTCTCATACACCTGCGGGTCTCCCTGTATGTCACAGGGACCCACAGTGTGAGGAAAGGCGGTTCGCACAGCCCTCTGCCGGACAGCCCCTGGCCTATTCCTGGCTGCCACTGAAGTGGCTGACTGGGTGTTGAGTCATATACCCAACTCATCAGCGAAAGCTGTCCAGGCACACCCATGAGGCTCGCTCCAGGGCATGCTTTGCCAAGAGTGAAGAGCCTCAAAAAAGTAACTCATTTTAAAGAGAGAGAGAGAGAGAGAGAGAGAGAGAGAGAGAGAGAGAGAGAGAGAGAGAGAGAGAGAGGGAGAGAGAGGGACCGACCAAGACCCTTATTTAGCAACCTTTGAAGTCTGGATAGGCTAGGAACCCACCAAATCATCAAGTTCTGGTTCCATTTGGCTTAGCAGTTCTTTGCTTAATTCATCTCTTTCTTCTCACATTTTGCTGTAACAATAAGGTTATACATATACCTTTAACACTTTGCTTGGAAATCGCTTCAGCTAACCATTCATGTTCATTGCTTACAAGTCCTGTTTTCCATTCAACAACAGAAAACAATCTAGCCAAGTTTTCTACTACTTTATGACATGGAACATTTTTCTATAGTTTGCAATAACATGTTCCTTATTTCCTTCTCAAACATCACTAGAAGCATCTTTAATTCCACATTTTTACCAATAATCTTGAACAGTTTGAATCATGCCTTTACTAAGCCTTCACAAAAACTCCAAAGAGGATTCAGGGGATGGGCACTATGAGACATGGTGTGGACTACTGAGCTTCAATGATATTCAAGAACTGCTAGGACTGCCAAAACCGGTTTGGCTCAGTGGAGAGAGCATCGACCTGCAGACTGAAAGGTCCCAGGTTCGACTCCAGTCAAGGGCATGTACATTGGTTGCGGGCACATCCCCAGTAGGGGGTGTGCAAGAGGCGGCTGATCGATGAATCTCTCTCATTGGTGTATCTAACTCTCTATCCCTCTCTCTTCTTCTCTGTAAAAAATCAATAAAATATATATTTTTAAAAAAAGGATTGCTAGGACTAAAAACTCCTTTTGGATACGCTGCTGTTTTTTAATAAAGTTGGAGTGAAAAAGTTTGGTAATTATTTACTTGACTTCCCTGTGAAGGTGTTTTCTCGGGTCTTCAAGTAGGTGCTGAAAACACATGGAACTGGAAACCTCCAAAGTGTCTTTGTCATAAGGACATTTCAAATATAGGATCATCTGTGTGGATAACTCTTACTAGACTATGTTCTCAAACAAGAAAGAGATTTCCCAAACAGCATGTCCAAATAACTCAAGTCACATTATATGTTTGTTCCCATGCAAATTATTTACTTCAACTCTCTGTAAATGTTCATAGTATGTAAGGAAAATATTCTAAATTCATCTTTCTTTACACACAGGTTACCTTCTAAACTCCCAAAGTATTGATAACTCAAAGAGAGCTACTCCTATCCTCAAAATAAAATATAATTCTCTGTAGCGCTACTTGGCTACAAAAGGATTTTACTACCATATCTGTAGAAGAAATCGTTAGGTGCTAATACTGTTAAGGCTGCAATGTGAGATGAATTGTAGTCACATTTGATTAGATTTGGGCCTGAGGGAATAATTCCATACATCAAGGTAACAGGAGAATGAGCGCACCTGCAATGCTTTGTCCCTGATGAATTCCACTTTCTGCTAAACATGAGTAGTTAATTCTTAAGGAAGGTACAAGAAACACATGCAAACCACATTTAGAGGTGAGACTAATTTCATACTTCCCTACAAAATGTATTTTAGGTCTAATCACTGCATACCAGGAAATAGCCTTTGCTGGCTAAAATAAGTAATTTATGTGACTCTGATGATTTTAAATCTCCTAGATTGCACCTCTAAAGTGAAATTTAAAAATTAGCAGCAGATGATATACTCCAGTCAGGAAAAAAAATAAATATTGTGACTCTAACTAATATGTGAAATATTTATGACGACTTGGAGTTTTATCTTTTTTGTCCTTCAGATTTTCCATGCAGTTTATTATCCCTTTTGCTCTATTTACATGCTCAAACATTTTTAAGAAAATGTAATTATGGGATAGAAGTCTATCCATTATTTTAGTAGGAGCAGCAAGGAATGAGTTTAGGGAGGCGTATCCAGAAAGAATTAAACGTTTGTTTTACGTTAAGCATTTTGTTAAATGATGAATTTACCTTTCCTCATTACCCATTCACAAGAGCTTTTCTAAGCAGATGCAACAGAATTCCAAAACAGAACACTTTTCTCAAATTTGACTGAGGCTCTCTCTGACAGCATAGAGCAAAGCAATGGGCCTGGAACAAATTGCTTGACCACACACACCAGCAGGGACCAATAAAGGAGGCAGCTGTCACTCTGTTTTGTGATTCGTAGGTCAACATATAACGCAATAATATTTACGAGGTTAGAAGGGGAGACTGAGTTGCAATACATTCAGAGGTGGCAGGCATCAGCGGTTCTTCCCTGCAGAGTGCTCCTGCTTTCCTCTGTATTCTTGCTCAGTGAAAGACCTGGAGGGGGACAGCTCATATACAAGTCTCTTTTATGGCTTCTGAGGAATCAGGGAACCAGGCACAACCATGCAGCATGAGTATTGGCTGTGCCTCTGGTGACCTCTGAGGGCGAGCTCTTCCTAATCCCCTGCTTCTGGGCCTCACCCCCAACTTCCCCAGATGCTCATGTAGCTTATGAGAGACACTGGGACACCACTGCCCTTACTAAACCAGCAGAATCCAAGACCACCTCTGCCTCAGAAGATGATCAGTCTTTTCTCAAACAGTCTCTCTCAAACAAATTCAACCCTGAGCTTTCTCTCCAGCCCAGCATCCATGCATGTTGAATCACATTCTAGATTAAACAGGACTTGATATTACTTTATTTCATACATGAGAAAACCCAGGAGCTGAAAATATAACGTGATCATAAAGCTAGTGAGAGAACCAGGCCTGCAGGCAATCATGACATGTCTCACAAGAGCTTGTGCTGCCCCTCAATCAGTGCTCAGTGCTGGTTGTGATGGAGCAGCAGATACAGATCAGCAGACTTTGGGCCAGAGCAATGGTCGGCAAACCTCGACTCGCGAGCCACATGGGGCTCTTGGGCCCCTTGAGTGTGGCTCTTCCAGAAAAATACCATCGCCTGGGCGAGTCTATTTTGAAGAAGTGGCATTAGAAGTTTAAGTTTAAATAATTTGACTCTCAAAAGATTGTACTGTTCATAGTTGGCTCTGTGGACTAATGAGTTTGCCAATCACTGGGCTAGATATTTGAGGATTCCTTTGGAGAATGGACTTTAATGTATATGTCACCTTTTTTTTTTTTTTTTTTTTAAGGAAGCCAGGTATACAAAAATTCTCTAATTTTTAAGCTATGGTAATTAATCTGTTAATTAAATTATAATTATGTTTATAGGTATGGATTAATTTGTTAAAATTGTCTCATTTCTAAAGTATGATAAGAGCCCTAACAGGTTTGGCTCAGTGGATAGAGCATTGGCCTGTGGACTGAAGGGTCCCAAGTTCGATTCTGGTCAATGTCATGTACCTTGGCTGTAAGCATATCCCCAATAGGGGGTGTGCAGGAAGCATCTGATCAATGTTTCCCTCTCATTGATGTTTCTAACTCTCTATCCTTGTCCCTTCCTCTCTGTAAAAAAATTAATAAAATATATTTTTAGAAAATAAAATAAAATAAAGTATGGTAAGAAATTTTAATAATCTTATTGATATACTAGAGGCCCCATGCATGAAGATTTGTGCGAGAATGGGCCTTCCTTTCCCTGGCTGCTGACACCACCTTTGCTCCTGCCAGCCACCTTTCTGCCTTCCCAAGCTGCCCAGAGGCCAAGAGCAGCCAGGGGCAGCGTGGAAAGACTGTGTCATTGCCCCACCCCTAGCGGCTCAACACCTGCATATGCAAATTAACCTGCTGTCTTTGTTGGGTTAATTTGCATACTCACTCCTGATTGGCTGGTGGGAATTGCAAAGGTACAGTCAACTTGCATCTTACTCTTTTATTAGTGTAGATATCACTTGGGTCAAATATAAGTATGGGTCAAATATTAGTATTTAAGTAAATACATATTTCCTTATATAAACAATTAGAGATTATACTTAAATACATAACATAATAAGGTATTATGTGATGTGGTTGATATAAGAGTGGCTGAAGATAACAGAGGTAAGGCTGAACTCAGTGATGGAATTAGTTCTATTAACTTTTGCTTTATTCTTCTGCTGAGATGACCTCTTAGAAAGTCTCAGGAAGCATTGCTAAAATTCAGATTGGGGTAACGGGAAAGAGGTAAATTTAAGTGAACCACTGAAAATGATATGATGTGATTTATAGAGCGCACATCTGCCACCCAAGTAAAACATATTGTGGAAAAGGGAGACCACTTTAATTTTCAATTCCCTGCATGCATTACCTTTCATTTTTATTACACTTTGGATTAACATGCAGATTTGAGTTGTTCCATGTTTGCTTTGATATACTCAAAACATTGCCTAAATAAATGAATCAAATGTGGCGATGTATTGCCTGTAATATGTTATATATATATTATATTTGTTTTCTAATCATCTTCCACAGGCTTTAAATTTTATCATATTCTCTATGTGGCAATAAAGCCATTTCCATTGCAAACTTGTAACAATAATGGATAGCAACCTTCAGGGGATACATTTCTGAGAAATTTATTTCCCCTCATGATGCTCAGCCACCCAGGGAATGAATTCGTTTCCATGACAGATAAGGACGACACTGATCATTTGTAAAATGGTCTTGGGGCACCACAAATCAATAACGGAGAAAGAAAATGCAAGATAATAATATTTCTTTTCATTAGGTTGATAGATGGCAGTTTGGATTTATGCATTAAAATTGTCTCTTTAATAGTTATTAAATAACCTTAAGCATACATCTTGGCTCTGTGGGTCCTGTTTTATATTGAAGAGTCAAAACCAAAATTCTACTTAACTTAATGTGGTTACTTCCCAAAAATATAATAACCAAACAGAATATAAAATTAAAAGGTAGAATATACTTAGCACAGGCATAACAGTCTACACTGAAATATAAAAATCACATGCTATAACTTTAATTTTTAATATATGACAATTCTGCAATAAGAGGACATTCCATGGGAATATTTTTGTTGTTTTGCTTTTTTACAAAAACACTGTTCACTTTTGCAATATGTACTAATAATGGTGTTCTACAAAATTGTCATGTGAGAAGACATTAATTTCATAAAGCATTTTAAGTTTGGCGATGTTGAAAATTTTTTGTTCCAAAAGTATGCCTTTAAAAATATTTGAGACAAACTGAAATTACAGCATTTTGAAGAGATTTTTTTCCTGCTTGTTCTCATTTTTCTCTGAGTGTTATAGATGCTGGAATTACCTATATAATAAAAGACTAATAGACCAAATAACGGAACAAGTGAAGAACCAGTTGCTACGACAGGCGCTGACCACAAGTGGGCACATGGAATACATGGCGTGTTTCAGCAGCAGGCGGCAGAGCACAAAATGTGTGGGTGTCAGCCAAGGCTGGATGGTGGAACAGGTGATCGGCAGCACCAGGACAAGGCAGGACGAGCCTCTGGTGGTTACCGAAAATTCTTTGCTCCTGTGCGCCACAGTCCCATCAGGCACTTGCACCTGCAACTAGCACCCACCCCTGCTGCCAGTGTTGGCCCCACTCACAACCACTGCCAATGTCGGAGCTGCTGCTTGCACCCACTGCTGGTGCCTAGCACCAGCCCCGATAGCTTGGCACTGTCAGCAGGTGCAAGCAGTGGCTACAGGCCCTGATCACCCATCAGGGCTTATCCACTTCCTCCTGTTCCTGAGGGATGATCGGGGCAGCAGCTGCAGGACCTGGGGCCACATGGGGAGGAGCCGGGTGGGTGCGTGGAGGAGGGGCTGCAGCCTCAAGGTGCACAAATTCATGCACTGGACCCCTAGTATATAACAACTAGAGGTCTGGGGTCCCTCAGCGTCGCCTGTGGGGACCAGGCTGAAACTCTTGTCCAACATCCCCAGAGGGATGTAGTAGTGCGCAAAGTGGCAGGGGCTAGGGAGGAGCCTGAGCCCAGGCTGAGCACTGCACCACTTCTGCTCATCCTGGCCCCACTGCATCTGCTGCCACCACCGCTCAGTAAGCTCTCTGTGGTCTCCAAACGCCCACGACAAGCAGCAACCGCACGCTCAAGCCCAGTCAGTCCCAATGCCAGTACCAATCCCACTTCCGGTCCCAGTCCTGGTCCCAATCCTGGTCTCAGTCCAAATGGGGGAGGGGCATGCAGGGGGAGTGTCCACAGGAGAGCCTAGCGTTGCCATAGCTGTGCTCACCAGCCCTGAGCCGTATCTGGCACCCACCCTTCAGCTGAGTAGCATACCCGCTGGGGGAGTGCACTGACCACCAGGCAGCAGCTCCTGTGTTGAGCGTCTGCCCCCTGGTGGTCAGTGTGCATCATAGTGACTGGCTGAATAGTTGCTTAGGCTTTTATATATAGAGATATATGGAAAATGTTTCTTTCAGAGAAATTTCAGAAACATTCGTTTTTAAATATGATTTTGATGTTTTACTTATATAAGAACTCTTCATACTCTTTCCTATCACTCAAATATCAAACTGCAATATCTTTTGAATTGTTATTTTGCTGCAAACTACTAACAACTTTTTTGAAAAACATTACTTACTTGATGTGAAACTCCATTTGACTGACTGACTTATTCACCTTTCGTTGATTTTGGTAAAAACATGCAAACATACATCTAGACTCTTTTGACTAGTTGGACATAATATCCATGAAATATGTCAAATCAATATCATTTTTAAAATTTGATAATAAAATATGGCTTTGGATATAAAATAGATTTCCTATTTCACTCAAAGTATATGTGCAGTTGAGGAGTAGGTTTCTATTAGTGTTGGGTAGAATTTTCCCATGAGCTTATGTATGTATCATCCATATGCCAGAGTGTTGAAACATGTCTATTAGTTCGAGTTCTAGTAATAATTTGTATTTCTCTGCATTAAAAATTAAAAATACAAGAGTAAATTAAGAAAAATTCAATTTATGCGACTATAAAAAACATCTAGAAATAAATTTAATAAAGAAGTTCAAGATTTGCAAAATGAAGATTAGAAAGCATTCTTGAAAGAAATTAAAAGAAAGTCTGAATGAATGGCAAGACAATTTGTTAATGAACTGGAGAACTTGATTTTGTTAAGATATTAAGAATACCCAAAGTGCTCAAGAAAGTCAATGCATTTCCTATAAAAATCTCCACCACCATTTTTCAGAAAGGAAAAACTAATCCTAAAGTCCATGTAGAATTGCAAACAGACCCTGAATATTTAAAACAATCTTGGAAAGAGAGGACAAAGTTGAAAGACTCACACTTCTTGATGTCAAACTTATTATAAAGCTACTTCAATCAAAACAACAGCATACTATAATAGCATAAGGATAGACATATAGATTAACAGAATAAAACTGAGAATCCAAAAATAAACCCATAATCTCTGGTCAACTGATTTTTGACAAGATGTAAAACCATTCAATGAGGAATAGACTAGCCTCTTCAACAAATGCAGAGAATATTGGTTGTCCACATGCAAAAGCATGAATTTGGACACTTATTTCATGTCATACACAAAAGTTAACTTAAAAATGAACAAAACATCTAAATGTTAAGAGTTAAAACTACAAATCTTAAAATATATAGTAGGAATAAATCTTCATTAACTTGGAGCTGTAGATACTTAAATGTGACGCCAAAAATATAAACTAAAAAAGAAAAACATAAATACGTCTTCATCAAAGAAAAATTAAATTATCTTGTGCCTCAAAGATAATTTAATTAATAAAGTGATAGATTTTTTCACAATATGGGAGAATATATTTTCAAAGCTGTTTTTAATTTTTTAAATTAATTTCAGAGAGGAAGATAGAAGGAGAGAAACATCCACGACGAGAGAGAATCATTGATTGGATTCCTCCTGCACACCACACACCAGGGATCAAGCCCACAATCTGGGCATGTGCCCTGTCCAAGAATCAAACCATGACCTCCTGATTCATAGATCAACACTCAACCACTGAGCCATGCCAGCCAGGCAATTTGCAAATCTTATATATGATAAGGGTCTAGAATCCATAATATGTAAAGAACAAAAAGTCCAACAACTAAAAGACAGACAATGCAATTTTAAAATAGGCAAAGAGTTTGAATAGACATATCTTCACAGAAGATAGAGCAGTGAACATAAACAAAGAGATGCTCAATGTCATTTAGTCCCAGGGAAACACAAATCGAAGCCCATGAGACATCATCTCACACTCACTAGAGTATGATTTTTCTTGAGAAAATGAAAACTATGGTTGATGAGGATATGGAGAAATATAAATGCACATACAATACAGATGCAAATATAAAATGGCAGTTCCATTTTTAATATTTTGTGGAAGCTCCATATTATCATTTTCCATAGTGGCTGCACCAGTCTGCATTCCCACCAGGGCACATGCCTGGATTGCAGGCTCAATCCCCAGTATAGGTCGTGCATGAGGCAACCAATCAATGATTCTCCCTCAGCATTGATGTTTATATTTCTCTCTCCCTTTCTGAAATTAATAGAATTACATTTTAAGACAATTTTAAAAATAAAAAATAAGGATGTTCTTCAAACTACTGATTCTTATTTTTATTTTTACTAAATTTACTGGGGTTACTTTGGTTAAAATTGTATAGGGTTCTATAGTACATCATCTGTGCACTGTATTGTGTGTTCACCACCCCAAGTCCAGGGATGATTTTTAATGCAAATGAACAAATCCTAGCTAATAAAGTAAACAGAGGAGTAACTTGAGCAGAGTTCTGAGGTAGGCTTTAACTGTGGTTCAAGAGAAGTGATATGAAAATTACTTGTATAAGAAGAGTTATTTAGAACACTAATTCCAATTTATCCAGGGACACTGAACTTCCTACTTAATTTTTTTGGTTATGTTTTCACTATCTTCCAAATTAGTGTATTTATTAGCTTTTACCATCCTGAAGTGCTACAGCGGTTCCAAGGTGGGTTTGCAAATTGATTTTTAAAGCCTCTGAGGACAAGTTACATAAGTACCAATTAATGAAAATCTTATGCAGCCAGAATTTGCAAATTTTTAAAATCTCTAATGTTGTTATATGACATTACAATTTGGAATGCTCAAGGTTGCAAAGGGAACTTCTAGTTTTAAAATTAGAGGAATTTACCCTAAGGTGTTTATTTCACTTTATATTGTTTTGATTCATATCAGATTACTACAGACAAATACTCTTTTAGAAAATGTTGTCCATGTCTGTGATAATGAATCAACTTGACTTTGGGTTATTAAAAACCAGCACATCTAACTACAGGAATTCAATGAAATAAGTTTCAATTCCCTCTTTTTCTACTATTCAAACCCTAATCATTAGTTAGATATGTTTCCAGATCTGTGCATGTGAAAACATATCCTCAAAGACATATCCTGTCTGAGCGAGAGCTCCTATTTGAGATTCATTCAGTAGGAAACAAACTGAATTAAATCAACATTACACACTCTTACTTTTCAAGAAAGCCTAAATTAGTGCATGCCATACTTTTAAAAAAAAAAATCAGGTTTATTTGCAGAAAAAAAGGTAAAATACACTAAATTCTGTAACTCTTGAAATGGGATTCCAAATAACAAACAAAAATGTGTATATTTCCTGCATATTTGCATGGCCCATGGACACAGACAATGGTGTGGGGAGGGGAGGGGATGGGAGTTGGGGGGAGGACTGAAGGGGGCCAATGGGGGAACAAAGGGGACATATGTAACAGTGTCATAAATAATTATTTTTTTACAGTATACATTTTCTAACCTTTAAATTAGACAATCTCTGTAATTCTGTTTATTTCCTTTAATGAGTATTCTTGCTGCTCCTAAAACAGGTGTTTTATTTCACTTTGGTTTGGGGAGAAAATATCTATGATAATAAAAGCACAAGATGCTCATTAGACTGGGCATCCTTCCGGACATCCTTCCAGGGGACCTTCCTGAAGAACTCAGGGCAGCAGGGGCCAAGGCAGAGGCTGCTGCAGTGGTGGCGGGGGCCATGCCCCCTGCACGAATTCTGTGCATCAGGCCTCTACTTATAACATAAAACTACACATAAACTATCTGAATTCTGCCCACATGTTCTTGCTGGCCACAGATGGCTGTGAGCTTTTTAACATTTTCCAATGGTAATGTATGTTCTCAGAAAGGCATGAATCATAATGAAATTTTTGTTAACCACTATAATCTTCCCAGTTGGCTCACACACAGTAAAGCAAAGAACATTTACTTTAGAGTTAGAATGAAGAAAAGTTGTGTAATATTTTCTGCAATAGAAATTAACACAATCATTTGTAGAATAGTAACATAACACTTCATTTTCATTATAATATAATCATTTAATTTAGATTGTACCAATATACAGGTTTATTCTTTTTTTTAGAGAGAATAGAATAAGTACCTGATTATGTGTGTTTCTTCCAAATAAATAAAATAAAATAAAGATCTACAGAATTCATCCAGATATGGAAAAACCTGACCTCCTCATCACCCCATTCCCTATTACAGAAGCCTCCCTGAAAAAAAAAAAAAAAGTAATTTATTCCAGACTAAAAATAAAACTGCACCACCGAACATACTCCTCAGAGCACAGGCAATTTGAAATATGTACTCCTATATTTTGCAGCTATGCCTGAATAATTATTCCACAAGCTAAAACCTTTGTAATTCCCTTTAATAGTGGAACTATACAGACTATTTATTATAAAATAACTTACAATCCAAAATAATTAACAAAAGAATGGAAACAAAGCTAAACCATCCTAGTCAGTATCCATAGAACTTGACCAAGCAATACAATACTCAAAGCTTCTGGACAAGCCATTGCAGGAACCTGCGGATGCAGTATGCATTTCCTCTGTCACTAATTACCGGAAGCGGGTTAACAAGATGTTCCCCTCATTATCAGTCCAGAAGTCCAGTGTTGGCTTCATGCATCTGTTAGTTCTAAAGTTTTTCAGTTGCCTCTGGGACTGAGACACACCCTACAGGAATGTCTACAGCAGTGTTTTTCAACCTTTTTTGGGCAAAGGCACACTTGTTTCATGAAAAAAATCACGAGGCACACCACCATTAGAAAATGTTAAAAAATTTAACTCTGTGCCTATATTGACTATATATAAAGTAATTCTCTTGAATAGGAATCAAATAAACACAAAGAAAGTATTTTATAATTACTTTATTATGAAATATTAAGTAAACAAAACAGTGAAAAATTATAAAATTCTTGTCTTGTCTGCACCTACGGCACACCAGGCAACATCTCGCGGCACGGAACAGCGGTTGAAAAACGCTGGTCTACAGGACTCCCATATTGCCTTCCTGAAGACTTAAGCTGTAGGGGCCAATCGTTTTATTGACTCTCATGGCTCACTAAGGATGCATCTTTGTCATTTTTCTTAAGAAAATAACATGGATCCTTCAGAATCCAGTTAAAATGCTACAATTTCTAGTAAAGTCTACTCGGCTCCCCAGACTCCCTTAGATTTCTTTCAACCCTTCTAGCCACACTTTGAACCCGCCAATTTACAAAATCTTACATAATGTTACCTTTTATAATTTTTAAGTATATATGTAGTCTGCCCAAGGCCTTATATTCCACAGGGTATCTAGCATGTTTTCCCAGAACAGATGTTTAAAATACTGTTTGATACACTAGATCAATCCTGCCTTTGACTGTGTTTATGTCTTTCATTGCTGAATTTTATTCCTTCAGGCCATGCCTTATAAACCATATGATACTGTACTCAAAATATGGCAGGATGACCAAATATTATACGATGGAACTCAAAGGAATTCAATTTAAACCAATCTCCCCAAAACATCATTGTCTTTGATTACCCTTCAGAAAAAGAAATCTAGTCTTCCATCATGTGTGAAGTTGAACATCCAAAAGCACGCTTCTCGAAAAAGCCACATGTTTATCACATGGAAGAATGAGACTATTAAACTAAGATGGGAACACTGGAGACTACAGCAGTATTTGTCAACAAACAAAGCTTTGGTAGCTAAAATGTAGTGCTGTAATGGAAGGGCGACAGAAAAAAACCAACACAATCTGCAAATCAATAGCTCAAGACAACACAATGCTATTTTCTTATATGTTTTCCTCTGTGTCTGTCTTGTCCTTCTATCCAAGGTGCTTTTTCCTGGTGAAGGGAATCTTACATGACATGTAAGAAATGCTACAATTATTGAATTTACTTTAAAGTACTAATTTAGCATCTCTCGGAAAATTATATGGATTTAGAAAAAATTTAGTCCAAGCAATAAATGACAAATGATACATTTTCTTTTCTCTCTTATAATATACAAGGGAAAGAGGAAATATGCCTTGAATGTCACTCAAACCAAATTCTGCGGGTGACCACGTGCTCCACTTCAGATGGTGGAAGCCCAGTCAAGAATACTCCAATTTTATTTCCCCTCATGCTAACTTCTATTATGATCCTGCCCTCGAATCACTCAGTCACATCCAACCTATCTCCCTGCTTTTATTCTAATCTACCTTGAAAGAACAAAAATCAGAATATGTCACAACCTTGATTGAGCTGAGCACCACCTCCATCATAGCAAGGAACATGGCTCCTCACTGCACTTACAATACAATTCCAATTCCTTCTGGCCTCAGGGCAATTCCAGGATCAGCCCCAGGCCTACCTGGCTGGAATCCTTTCAGTCTTTTTAACTCCTTGGTTCAATTCCATTGGCCTTCCTCCTGTCCTTGACTGCACCCAGCTTATTCTAGCTTTGGGCCTATTCACTTGCTGTTGGGGTGCCTGGAAAATTTGGCTCATATTCCACTTCTATATGGACCCCCAGGCCAGTCACTCTTTCTCAGCACCCTGCTGTCTCCACAGCAAAGAGAGAAATACTTGAAATTCACTTCCTGTTTATTTTTGGCTCCTTCCTTTTCGATTAGAGCCTCCAGCTCCATTCTCCCCCTAGAACCCGAACAGCTCCCGGCACAGAGCAGGTGGTCAGTGTAAACTGGCAAAGCGGAGAATGACAAGGAGCAGAAATCACCTAAGTCCCAAGGAGAACAAGGGAGGACAGAGAGAAAAGGTCATTTCTCCTGGGGCACGGAAGAAGCTGCTGACACGCTTCCTGGATTCAGCAACTGCTGTTATTAGCTGTCACCTCCACACCGAAACCAAAAATGTCCAGGAAAAATCCAAGAGAGGGAGATAATCATGTAGATAAATAAAATAAAATATGGTGACTGTATCAACCCCAGGATAGTTTCAACTGCTACTCTTTGATGTAAAAGGAAGACTGTCTAGAAATAACAGGTGCTTTATTTTACGTTAACATTAAAAATATGATGTGCACACATTATTTAAATTAAATAAACTACTTATAATATCCGTTAATGTGTCAAAAAAAAAAATGTAACCTCCAGCTAGGAATAACCTGCCTTCAACTATGCACATTTGACAGAGACCTAACAAGTGTGTCAGTAACTTCTAGTATTAAATTGTCGCTTCGTCTTCTACTGTCCTACCCTCAATGAATTTATTTCTCTTGTTCTCCCATAAGAGAATTGAAATGATCCATTTCTTCTATGTGAGAGGAACTCCTATCGCTACGCCCTCACAGCAGGCCATCCTGTGCCTGAATCCAGGTCACCTCCCTGGCCTCTTAAACCCTCTCATCTGACCTCGCCCTGGAGTGAGGTTCCTCTTTCCCTTTAAATAAATCTCAGGCTAACCTTCCGGTCACTGAGCATCACTGGTCAGGCCGAGCCCATTCCCTTTTGTGTCTCTCCTACGTATGAGGCTTTTCAGCTTCTGTGTTCAGGTTGGCAAGAAACGTCCTTTTATTTAGTGCCACATTTTCATCTTTTGCTTAATTTAGACTCAATTTCACTCCTGCAAACAAAGCTTGCATATTTTGGAACAGCAGCAGGTTAAATAGTCCTTTTATCTCTCTGTAATTCTGTAACAGAGTCAAATTGTACTTTCAAGAAAACAGAAATCCGTAGAGCATGGCGACACAGCTCTAAGCGTCCTGGAAAGCGTGCAGTGGGAGGGAAGCCACTTCTGCTGCGTATCTTATCCTTTCTGCAAAGGGGTCTGTGTGTCTAGCGGTTCTATATTTCCCAAGAGCATCATTCAAATTCGCCAGGAAATGACAATACCACGACCGTCCCCTGTCCTGTCACAGGTGGGAGCGATGGACGGACAAGTGGTCCTACCTGATACTGCAGATGTACTGCCTCCTCGGTGTGTATCTACAACACAGAGACCCACTGTGTAAGAAAAATCCAAACCACCGAGAAAGCAAGGTTTTGCACACTTCACCTGAAACCAATGGAAAAAGTAACGTGGAAAAAGTGAGTCACTGATATGATCTGAGCACAGTGATATTCCATAATCAATTTATCTGGAATATATTCCCAGTATCTAAAAAGATGTGAACAGTCACACATCATTGTTTGTTCCAAATGGCGCTTTCCTCACATGCTGGAAGAGTTACGCTGTTTTACAGAGAAGCACTTAATAAAGTAATGGATTATAGTATTCACGTCACCCCTTTGGGAAGGTAAATAATGCCAACAATTATTATCATCGCTGTTATTGTTAACAATCATTACTCTTGTTATTATACTTGACAATTGTAATAACGGGCGCTTATCTCACCCTCCGGAAAACACTAGCAAACATGAACTACACACGAGAAAGTGATTACATCAGTATCTTCAGGAGCTGCTCACACGGCACCGCCGAGGGAGAGGAGAGGGAAAGGAAAGAGGCAAGGACAGAGAACCGTGATGAGGAAAAATGGCAGGCGCTATAAAAAGTCCAGGTCCAGGTCCAGAGAGAAACAAATCACATGTGTGTCCAGGAATAGGAGAGCAGCCATTTCAGTTTAAGGGTGAAAAAGCACAAGAGAGATGGAATCCTAGAACCTTTTTCTTATATAACCACTGTCTCTTCTAGGATAAAGCCTGGAAGCCTGACGTTTGTCCCTTCCAGGAACAAAGACCGTGGCTACCCGGAGGATGTATATGCTACAATTTCATGAAAATGATAGGGACAATTACCAGCCTAATGGAGACCACTCTTTCCCTGGATCAGGCCTGAAATCTTACCATTATTTTTCCCAAATTTCACTCCTCTCCAAAAATCTAGAGGCTGAGTTTGAGGTATCTGTAGGATATCCAGTTGGAGACGTCAGGTATGACAATGGATGGGCGAAAACTGGATAGACTACCCCAGACTGTGGACAAGTTATTCCTAACACCATGCTTCTGTGCCTTTCTCCATCACAGAAGAGAAAGCGGAAAGCTTAAGACTCATTTTAGAGAGATGGCCAAAGGACGCCTTATCAGTGACATAGCTCAGCATGTGTTTGGTAGGATTGCTAGTGAATTTTGCTTCCCAATTTAAATAAAAGAGAGAGAGAGAGAGAGAAGAAAAGGCAGCTCAGCTGTTTATTTCTTCCTCCATGTTCCTTTCTGGACAAGGTCTGTTATAGGGCTCTCTTTCACCGCCCGCGTAGAAAGAGTTCCAATTCAGGGTTCAGGTTCTGGAGAAGGGCCGCACACAAATGAAAAGAGACTTGAAGAAATTCAATTTGGCGATTTGGGGGGCCAGGTGGTAGTCCAACTCTAGTGGGAGAACTACTCCTGCTCTGGCCCTGCCATCCCCTTTTATTGAGGCTTTGGGGAAGACATCTTAAGCAACATAAACAGAAATTTACATGTAGCCCTTAGGCAGGAAATAACAGAAACTTGTAGATTCTGCTTCAGCTAACAAAATCTCAACTAAAGGTTGAGTTTAAATTAAGGTTTTTGACCAGCCTTCCTGGCTTCCTGTCAATATCTCTTTTTAAGTGAAAATGATTTGGTTTCCAGCAGTCTGTGATGCCAGGACACACATCAGCTGCTGCGTGACTAGGAAGCAACAAGCATTAGGACAAAAGAGATATGCAAAGAGAGATCAAACTTGGATCATTAATAACTAGGTCTTCTGCAAAAGCCATGGGTTGACCGTCTCTGGTTACTGTTTGGTATTTGATAAAAAGTATGCCCTACTTTCTTCTAGCTGCTTGTTGAATTTTGTTAGTTACAACACGCTCCTAATAGAATCAGTGAATATACAGAAAACAACACCAGACGTCCAGGCAGGAGACAGCTCCACAAGGTAGACAAAGCAGCTGAAGCCCGGGTTTGAATGAGATCGCCAAGTGAGAATACTACAGAGTGAAAGAGAAATAGGGCAGAGGATAGAGTGTGGAGGACATGGGCACTTCAGAGGAACTGGTGGAGGAAAGGAGAGGCTGGAAAAAAGATATACAACCATAAAGACAAAGAACGCAAAAGAGAAAATGGTGATCTAGAAATCGAGAGGGAAAAGTAGGTGTCCGTGTTCAAATGCTACCAAGTAGCCCGGCATCAACCCTTGCACCAGGAGGTCGGGGTTCAATTTCCGGTCAGGTCACACGCTGGGCTGTGGGGAGATCCCCAGTGGGGAACTCGTGCAGTAGGCAGCTGATCAATAAATCTCTCTCACCACTGATGTTTCACTCTCTCTCTCCCTCTCACTTCCTCTCTATGAAATGCATAAAAACATGAGGGGGAGGGGGGGGAGGGAGGGAGGGAGGGAAGGAGGGAGAGAAAGAGACAGACCAGTGCTACAGAGCTACCCAATTCCAGGAAAGTGTCCTTAGGTTTGGCAGCATCAAGGTTAAATAACTGAGTGGACGCACCCACCACCACGAAAGGATAGTTTTCACAACAGCTGTTGGTCCCCGAGAGCATCTGAACGGGAAGGTAGATGGCTCTTTGCTCCAATGGAAATACAATTCCAAGTGCAGGTGCTATGGACAGAGGACAATAGAGTCTTTCTTAATAGAAAAAGGCAGCATATTTTATACCCTTAAAAATAAAAATATCAACCTAAGTTTAGAATGACCTACCACGTGGACAACGGGGTGGATCATTCTGACCCTGTCACTTTTAAAAGAACAGCGAGATTCTAAGGCTCAGGATCAGCCTGATCCCCTGCAGCTGTGACACAGGCCTCGCGATGCTTTGAAGATGACAAGTGCTTGAGTCAGGGAGGGATTCCAGTGCAGGAAGGAGGGAGAGAACAGATAAAACAGAGGAAAAGAAGGAGAGTGAAGAAATAAACTTACTAAGTGTTCCTTCCTTGTCCGTGTCAGTAATCAATAACATGAAAATAACGGCACAGGGAAGTTTGAAAAGCTTACATTCTGTACGAGAATGTAACTTAAAGGGGACGGCAGATGTCAGGTGATTACAGGGAGGCAGACAATGTCCCTGTGGAACTCGGCACGCGGGGGGCCTCACAGCGCAGGAAACACATTTTTCTCTTTATTGTTATGGAATTGGTAAGAACAACATGAAAGGCATGTGAGAATTTTAAAGCTTCTCTTCCTTCCTTCCTTTTTGAGAATTATTGTAACAAAGAAGATATATGGAAAGCCCACAAAGCAATTAGTAAAAGTGAAAAGATGGTTATGAACAATTAAAATCTTCTCTGCTTCATTAGCTTTTCACCGTTAAACGCTGGCACTGATGAATGACGTTGCATACGTCTCTCAAATAGCACAAGAATCAAGGAGGAAATCAAAGAAAAAAAAGCAGCACCAGAATAAGCCTGTTAACCGCATGGGATGGGTAAGAGGCTCAGATTAAAAGTACGTGTGTCTATTTTGAGGATTGCGCTGGGCTCTTTGTGCTCCCAGAACTATGCATACGGGGTTCACACACGTTTACATCCCAACAATACTCCTCATCAATGTAAATACAGTGCCATGATCAGCGCCGACCACAGACTGTGCAGGGCCCAGCAGGGCCCCTTATTTAAAAAGCATGAAAAAACAGTGCTTTTAAAAGTACTAAAACATGTGCATAGTCTTCCCCTGCAGTCCCTCTCCAGTCTGTAGTGTTTCTCTACTATTTAACATAAGTCAATATTTTAATTCTTTAAATCTCATGGTTTTACCCTTCCCCTTATATCATGAAATGTCCTTTTAAATGACAATATGCGTTAGCCCCTGGGCAGCATCTCAGTGATGCAAACTTCCTCTGCTTTAGCTCCAAAGCATATGCATTTCATTCTCACCAGCACAGCAGGAACATGCACCAAGACTAATTCAACCGATTTTACTTTTCTTTTAAAAATAAGTTTAATCTTTTTAACTATGTTAAAATGGGCATAACAAAATGCACCACCTGAACCATTTTTAAGAGCATAGCTCAGTGGTATTGGCTACGTTTTTGTTCAACCGCACCATTTTTATTTTTATTTTTATATTTACCTTTGTATTCTTTTCCATCAGCGCCATCTTTCACTTTGCAGCGTGCACATATCCCAACACGGGGGTGTAGGAAGAAGGACTGAAAGGGAAGGGAACTGAAGTCCCCTTTCCCCATTCATGTCACTGTCCTCAGCGCAAGTGAGCGGCCAGTGCAAGGAAGTGAAACACGGAGGAAAGGTGTGATGGGGGATCTCGGGTTTTTTTTTTGTTTTTTGTTTTTTTGTTTTAACAGAGAGGAAAGGTGAGGAGGAAGGGAGAGAGATAGAGAGTTAGAAACATCGCGCAACCAAGGTACATGCCCTTGACCGGAATCGAACCTGGGACCTTTCAGTCCACAGGCCCACACTGTAGCCACTGAGCCACACCAATTTCAGCCGATCCTGGGTGTGTTTAGAAAGCCATGGCCCCCTTAGCAAGAAGGCTTGGTTCCTGGGGGAAGTGTGGCCTCGGGGTACCCGTCCCCCCAGCCCTCTCTGGGCCATCATCCTCACATCGTCCCTCCACGGCTGGGTTACTGGGCCCCCTCTTAGGGCTCTTGCTGCTCCAGGGGCACAGCTAGGCCAGGTGGCGCTGTGGACATGCGCACTAGGCAGAGTCCGGGCATCTCAAGCATGTCAAACTCACAGCCTGCGGGCCGCATGGCTCTTACACTGTGCCCCCTAGTGCGCTCCGTTTCCCCTAGGCCTTCACTCATAAAACACGTTACAGGGTAAAACTGAGGATTTGGGGCGGGGACAGCCGGGCCCTTCACCACGGGGGGCTGTCTGCGGGCCGTGGTGGCACCGGTGGCACCGGTGGCGCAGAGGCGGCGCAGGGCCGGGCCGGGATGGACGTGGACACTCAGCCCCACGCGGAGCCTCCGCTCACGGGCGCCTCTCACCTTCCGCTCCGTCACTGCACCCACGGCCAGGCACCCGTGCCATCCGCGGGAGACGCCATGGCCAAGGCCACGTTACACCGGCGGCATCGCTAACCCCGGGGCATAAGCACCAGCTGAGCCCGGAAGTGCCCGCGCATCAGGAAATCCGACGCTGAGAACCGACCAATCACAGCCGAGAGCCGGCTTCCGCTCCCGCCCCCCACGCTCGGCTTCCGGCTCCCGCCTCCCGCCTGCTCCACGTGCCTGGCCCCCTTCCTCCGGAGAGTGTCCAGCCGCTTCCTGCCTGGCCCTGACCCGTTCCAATCTACATTTCTGCTGGAATAAAGCCTTAATTGTTAATATGTTTATCCTTACCTTTTTAAAAATATATATATATAGTTTATGGATTCTTTTGCAGAGAGGAAGGGAGAGGGATAGAGAGTTAGAAACATGATGAGAGAAAAACACCCATCAGCTGCCTCCTGCACACCCCGCACTGGGGATGTGCCACAAGCACGGTGCATGCCCCTGACCGTGATGGAACCGGGGACCCTTCAGTCCACAGGCCAACGCTCTATCCACTGAGCCACACAGTTAGGGCTTCTGCTTTCCTTCTAACACCATTTAAGGGTGCCCGGGAGCCCGGTTCCATGGCTGAGGAGGGACATACTATGGACTAGGTGGGACCCAGTCACTAGGAGGTTCTCATCTAGGCCGCACCTGGTTAGGTGCCCGGCTTACATTTTCAGACCGCAGAGGGGAGACTGCATGGGTCTGTCCTTTGGGTGTGTTTTCCCTGTAATCCCAGAGCCAGCAAAAGGCCGGTGAACTGTGGGACGTGGAGCATGTTCGTGGCGCACGGGTAAAGGATAGGCTTGGTCAGGGACAGGAGGGACTCGTGAAGTCTTCCTGCAGGACAGGGGCTTGGAGGAAGGATCCCAAGCCTGTGGGGAAGCAATGTCCTCGCCAAGGAGAGCGCGTGAGAAAGGGCACAGAAATCAGTCTGGGAAGGGCACCCTGCCCCTGCCTGACAGTGCCAGCTGAAGCTGCCATGGTTGGCACACGTTTAATCGAACCTTACGACCAATCTGCTTAAAGCTATTTTTCTCCTGTATGCTTTGTTAAATCAGTACTTCCTTCCTTCACTCCTTTGTTCTAATACCCCAGATGTCATTCATGAGAGCAAATACGTGGATGTCAGGTTTCTAAACTCATGGTCTGTGTATGTATGTGGTTGACTGTGAACAAAACATGAACAAATATGTACCATAAAATAAAGGACTGAAGGGGATGAGCTATAAATTATAAATCGTTTTAAGTACTCTGACGTTACATATTTAATTTTCTCACTAATGCTACCTGTTCAGATCACTGGTGAGTTACCCCTGGCCCTAGCGTTACTTCCTGCCACCCAGCCAGAATATAGAACAGCCCTTTTAACTCATCAAATATCTTCTTGGCCCTTCCATGTCTGTTAAAAGTGGCTTTTCTGCAGAAACTGGAACCAAGTTTACATCTGGAGCCACTTCTGGGGCTTTTAGTTGAGGGCACGCTTTCAAGCAGGGAAGGCTGCCCATTAACTAATGAAAGAAACCCTCTCATCCAATTTTCTCAGAATTTCTTATCTTCCAATGTAACTGCCAGCACCTCAGTCACCTTGAAAGAAGCCGTACTTATTAACATAAGCAGCCCTGTGATTATGTTTCCCACAAGCAAAAAGAAAATCTCAGCCACTGCATCGCCTACTGTTTCTTATTTTTTCTTCCTGATACTTTCCACACACAAAAAAATCTGATTTTATCTATTACCTTTATTTGCTGATAGTAGAAACACATGCTTTTTGGCCAAGAACATGTTTATGCCCCAGATAATGGAAAGTAACCTGGTAAAGTGATTTCATCACCCGGTGACCTCACAATGAAAAATCACCTGGGTGGATGGAGGGTGAGATAAATTACGGAGAGCCCGGTGAGCAGGTGAGGGTATTAGATACCAATTTCTGGCGGAAATGTGCCTTACTCATTTCCTTTTCCCCAGAACCTAATACAGAGCCAGGCAAGGAGCTGTATTGCTATTTTAGTGAAAGAGCTTTACAATCTTCCTGTGGGTGCTGAAAATGGAATGTGGAAAGTGATTAGGTAAATTAACCCAGCGTTTAAGATAGACAAAGGAGCTCACTCTCTGTCATTGCTCTTTGTGTGAATTTAAGCATGAGATTATTTTCGTCAGCTCTGCTTCTGAGAAGGCAAATACCCAGAGTGCAGGGGAGCTGAGGCATGCAGATTCCTCACCTGAGCCACTCCAGCAGGTGGCCAGATAATCCATTTTTCACCGCACAGGGGAAGATAAGTGGATTGCCAAAAGCAAACTCTTTCCTCTACCCTGCTCTGCCTCATTTTTTTCAGATGCTTAGTGACATTGGTTGTGTCTCTCAATCTGTTTATAACCACACAGCTATCAGTAACATGGTCTCCCTCAGGCATCCTGTGAACAATAAAAAAGTTTCCAAGAATAATACCAAAGTAAAAAAAAAAAAAAAAAAAAAATATATATATATATATATATATATATATATATATATATATACACACACACACACACACACACACACACACACGTATAAAAAGAGAGTTGTTGCCTGGCAATTTGATGGTGTAGGGCAGTGGTTGGCAAACTGCAGCTCACAAGCCACATGTGGCTCTTTGGCCCCTTGAGTTTTTAGCAAAGGCCAGCTTAGGAGTACCCTAATTAAGTTAATAACAATGCATGTACCTATATAGTTTAAGTTTAAAAATTTTGGCTCTCAAATTTCAATCGTTGTACTGTTGATATTTGGCTCTATTGACTAATGAGTTTGCTGACAGCTGGTGTAGGGTACAGGTAGGAGAGATTTTTGTGTTATCCCAAGACACCCCCTTTATCTCACTCTGAAAATTCAGCTTTAAATAAATGAAGGCAGTTTTATAAGAATTCTATGAAAAAGTTTTATAAGAAATCTTCCACCTCCAAAAGAGGGGAAATTAAATAAGACAAAATTTGTTAATAATGATCTACTGATAACTCTGTCTGCCAGCATAATCTTAGCCCCAGGGTAGAAATTAATCTTGCTTAGATTAATGCTTTTCAAAATCTGTCCACAGATCATGGGCAAAATGTAGGTTCCTATGCTCCACACAGATCTAAGAAATCAGAGTTGTGGGAAGTGGGAGTTTTCCATAGTTGACAAGTGATTTTTCAGTACACTGAAGTTTGAGAACCACTATTCTAGAATTTACTGGTTAGCATTTCTGATTGCACAGTGAAATAGTCCGTTACAGGCCCACCAGGAAAGCACATAAATAGGCTCATTTAAGGAGAACCATCTATGCAGGCGCTTGTCTTTGTTTGGCTCCTTTTTATCATATTTTCTAGAGGTCTGGTGCATAGATTTGTGCACATTGAAAGGAAATTAATTAGGAGGTGGCTGATGGGGTGGGACTGGGGGAGAAGGGCCAGACACACCATGGAGCCAACCTCCTGTGGTCTCTCTCCAGCTGGACCCATCTGGGGCAGTGCAGGGCTCAAAGGACATCTGCAGAGTGAGTGGGGGTTCCTCAGGCAGGTGGAATCACTTGGCTTGGCCTGTGGGGATCTGGTCAAAACTGGCAGTCCAACAACCCCAGAGGGGTCCCGGAGTGCCAAAAGGCACTCTGCAAAGTTGCTGTAGCTCAGCAGCTCCTATAATACATTGAGCATCTGCCCCCTGGTAGTCAGTGCACATCATACCTACCAGCTGGTTGGTATGTTGTTTAGCCATATATATATATATATATATATATATATATATATATACACACACACACACATATATAAATTCCTTCTTGACTACTTGATTCTTAGAGCATTTGGACATGTCCTTAATAAATCATTTCTAAATTCTGAACTTTTGTTTCTTATCAAAGAATATACCATTGGACTTTCTGTTATACTATTTGTATGTAAAGCTCACTTATAGAATTTTTGAGGAGTATTAACTAAAGGATGTTCAGTTTATCTCTCCCCATTGGTATTTAAAAATTATCCTTGGGTCAAATCATGCTACTAAGCAATGGCCATTCTTGTCTTTGATAGGACAACCTAACTACTTTCCTGAAACTGCATTTTGATTGCGGTACTGTGTGTTATCAGTGAGCTCTCTCTGAAATGTGTCCTGGGAAGATATGGCTGAGGCTTTGCTAGGACACGACAGCATGTGTCCATTCTGCAGACTCAAGGGTTGCTTAACAAGGGAAGCAATAGCTCTTCCTTAACCATTAATGAGCTTGTATCTCTTTGTTTTGGCTACTTGACTTAGTAACCATGAAGTATTTAATACCACAAATTTTATGATGTCTTAATTCTAGTTGACATTATTTCCCTTTCCTAATTTTCCTTTGGGTCTGTTTTCTTTACCCCCTTTAATTCTCATCTTGCTTATCATGCTTATTGTTTCAGGCTTCTTGAATCACTTTTGAAAAAATAAAGGGCATAAATAAACTTTCATTATGCTAATGACCAGAGTTACATAGCTATTGCTATGCAAAATTCCACTGAATATAATTCCGATTATACAAATTTTATCTTTCAACTCTTTATATAAATCTCTATTATATAAATTCAACATTTAAAATTATACTTATAATTTTAAAAATTCTAATCATTAGGACTTAACTGAGAATGCCATGGGAAGTCATGGGATATAGTGAGTTTTCCATTCTAGGAAGTAATCAAGAAAAAGCTAAGAGACTACTCAGCAAGAATATTATAAAAGAGTTTTGATGTCAGATAATGCATTGGATGACAGATTTCTTGAGCCTCTTCCAACTCTGAAATCCTTGAATCTATTACTTAAAAAAATTACCTAGTTTATATTATCAGGAAAAAAATTATGTCAGCAAAAGAATTAAGAGAAACAAGCATTTCTCAATAAGGAGTATCTGGAAGAATACTTAGCCAGTACATTTCTAGGAAGAGACTGAATAAAATCCTGCCTTATTGTCTGTTTTTTTTGTTGTTGTTGTTCTTGTTTTTTGTTGTTGTTGTTGTTGTTTTGTCAACATTAGTAGACATACACTTGCTTGCCTAGGTCTCCAAGTTCTATCTCAAATTTCATGAATGAACAAACTACAATAAACCTAAGTGATTTAGGGACTTCAGTTCAGCTTTCCCTTCATATTTCTCCTGATAAAACCGGTTTTGAAAAGTATAATCTGTAGTGCCAGGAAATCGTTTAACTCAAACTGCCACCTCTGCCAATAACCAATAATATGAATGTAACCCTTTTGCATTGGGGCCGTGAAGAAATCAAAAGGCCCAACACACTTTGTGAATCCGGCCCTGAGAGAAGGCTGTTCCTCTGCCGTGAGGCTCTTTGAAATGAGAGGTGGAAAGAGCAAGGAAGAAAACACATCTGAGCAATGGGAGGAATTCTTCCAAGTGGTGCTCAGCCCAGGAGCCATTTTTAGTTTGTCAAGAGGCACAACAATCTGAAGAAAACCCAGCTGACCCCAGCATTTCAGTGCACAGAGGGGCTTGCTCCACAAGGTAGCTGTTTGTCTGATAAGCCAGGGATTATACAAATGGTAATAATAATTAGAAATTGCCAATCAAAAGATGAATGTTGTTGCTAAATTCTAGAACAGGCATAAACTTATAGTGTGAAATCTATCATACACCCAAAGATGTTGCAAATACAGAGGTGGACAAGCTTGGGCCATTTCCATGCTAATGTGGATACTAAATAAGACCAGACCAGGTGGCGCACAGATGGGACACTACATTTTTTATGTTTGTGAGTCTCTCTTTGTGATCTAGAGAAGTGGTCAGTGAACTACAGCAGGTAAGACATAGCTGGTCTGGCGCTTGTATTTTGTTTAAAAAGAAGAAGGAAAGAACACACAACCCCATGTCTTATGTCTTGTCCAGGGCTGCTTCCAGAGCATTGAGTGGTTGCCACAGAGATGACATAGCTGGCAAAGCCTGAAATATTTCCCATCTGTCCCTTCACAGGAAAGTTTGATGGCACCTGATCTAAAGTGTGGCCAATATTTTATTAATATCCATGTGTGCTTACTTTTGAACTATCTACATACATAAAAGCCTAATATGCAAATTATCCCCTGGGGAGTTCGACCAGGAGACAGGGAGTTCGATCACTCACTATTATGTGCGCTGACCTCCAGGGGGCAGCACAGAATGGAGGCCCCGGCCAGCAGCTAGAAGGCTCCAGATCAGCCCTGATTGCCAGCCAGGGATAGGGAACTTACTCATGGATATATTTCATGCACCAGGCCTCTAATGTATTTAATAATTCTTTGCAAAAGTATTTACAGGAAGGAAGACTGCTCACGTTTGTATTCCTGTTCACATTCTACTACTGTACCTGTTTTTCCTGTAAACCCATCTTTTAAAGAACAAACAAGTCATCAAAGAAATGATCTCTCTAAGAACTGCCAACAAGTTTTCTTAAGGCTTGGATGTACTGTGTTATCAGAACCCAAGTGTGCACCCTAATCCCAAATGACATACGCAAAGCCTATGGATTCCTTATGCATTACATTCCAAAGTCCAAGAAAAAGATGTAAAAATGATCCATAAACATGCGACCCAAAAAGAAACACTCAGATACAGCTCATCTCAGCCTTTCCCAGCCGGGGACACTCTGAAGTTTGTTGGATTAATCTTTCTCCTCAAACCTTTGATTCCAAGCTGAGAGTCGTCCAATTTAATGTGACTCCAAATTCTTTATCACATCTGGGTGTAGGTGTCTTTTATATTCAGACTCCGGTTAGTCCCTGCATTATACAGACCCTGGCCAATGACTCATCATTAAAACCAGTTTCTGCTGGATGAGAAGCCTGACATACTTTCAGTGCCCGTCTAATGTGAGCCCTGGTTTGTATAAAGCTATCTACTTTGAAAGGTCTTATTCAGGGTAAGAAGTCAGGATCACTGCAGACATAAGTAATTGATTAGGACACGCTCATGGGGCTTGAATGTGGCTTCAGAAGACATCCCTGTAGAGCAATTCATGTGCCTGCTATTATTTGATTGGAGTCTTCATAAGAGATCAAATGCATTAAAACTCAAAGTTAAACATTTCACAAGTTTCTATTTATTTAACTATTGCCTACTTTACCCCAAAAACATAAGGGAAAGTTTGGCATATACAGAAATCAATAAATTAATCAGATAAATAGCTAGCTAGATGGAGACAGGTTCTCCTATTTTCTCTCTAGCCTTCCACCTTTCTAATTCCTTAGAGAGCCCTAGTTCTTATTACATATACATCCTTTAAAATATCTTCACTTACTATTTTATTAAATCCCTCTGTAGTACATAATGTGCTTACTTGATTCTTTGACATCCTGTCACACTTGCTGGGGTCATGTAGGATATTAGTATCCTAGGATATAGGACAGTGGTCGGCAAACAGAGCCAAATATCAACAGTACAACAATTAAAATTTCCTTTGAGAGCCAAAAACCGACTTCTGTGCATGGGCCACGAAGTTTCAATCGCACTGTAGGTATGTGCCTACAAAATACATGGTATTTTGTGGAAGAGCCACACTCAAGGGGCCAAAGAGCTGCATGTGGCTTGAGAGCTGCAGTTTGCTGACCACTGATATAGGGGATCACCTCTACCTGGTCAACTATCTTCTGAGGACTTTATTTTTAATTCTTTATTATTTAAAGTATTACATATAGTATTACATATGTCTCCTTTTCCCCCCATTGACCTCTCCCTGGCCTCCCCAACCCCAGCACATGCCCTCACCCCCTCTAGTGTCTGTGTCAGTTAGTTCTGCTTATATGCATGCATACAAGTCATTTGGTTGATCTCTTAACACCCCTCTCCCCTCCCTCCCACCTCCTCTGCCTTCCCCTCTGAGGTTTAACGGTCTATTCTATGCTTCTCTGTCTCCAGATCTATTTTTGTTCATCAATTTATGTCGTTCATTAGATTCCACAAAGGAGTGCCACTGTGTGGTACCTTTCTCCAAATGGCTTATTTTGCTTAGCATAATGCTCTCCGTGTCCATCCATGCCATTGCAAATGGTAAGAGTTCTTTCTTTTTCACAGCCTTACATCTTCTGAGGACTTTTGACTAAACATATCACTAGTGAACCATTCTCCCTGGTACTTTCTTTTATCATTACTCTTCCCAAATTTTTCCACAACATTTTATCTCACTTCTATTCACTCTATCTACTGATTCCTACTTACATTCTCTCTAAGATCTAAAACAATTATGCTCTATAGACAAATAAACATAATAGAAGAAATAATATTCACACAAGTGCACGTCTCCTCTTATTTATCAAATAAATGAGCAATTACTTATTTCCCTTGTCTTTACTCTTTTTTTTTACAAAGCCACCTAAATCTTACACTATTCTGCATTTTTAGATGCTATGCACCTAATAAATAATACTTCTGTTAGCTACAAATGTTTTATTTGCACTAACATCCTTCTCAGCAAATTCCATTGCCATCTTGACCAAATAGTTACTGAACTAATTGCTTGAGGTTAATTTCAAATCTCATCTTAGAGTTAGCAGGTTCAATTCCCAGTCAGGGCACATACCCAGTTTGTGGACTTGATTCCCAGTAGGGGGCATGCAGGAAGCAACCTTTCAATGTTTCTCTCTCTTTCCCTTTCCCGTCTTGTCTCTAAAAATACATTAGAAACATATACAATGTTTTTAAAAATAACTAGTGATGAATGTTAGAGAAAGACTCTCTCCTGAAAACCCAAAATGTAAACCAAAACAGAACCCCAGGAGGGATCTCATGCTTTGACTCTATCAGTCTCTCCCTGTGACAAGAAACCAAGCTTCTTTGCGATTTGACTCGCCCTCTAGAATCAAGAACAGGGAACATGGCGGCATGAGAAGAGCGACCTTCATTGTCTCTAATTTCTGGAGATGAGTCAGAGGGAAATGAAGATCCTTAAGAGTTGGCAGTGAGTACAAACACCAGTCAAGCTCTGCAGCGTCCAGCAATGATCTCCCCCACAGCAGAATGCCCCCCGGAAGCCTCTGGCTTCCCTTGCCTACAACCTACTGCTCTGCAGTGCAAATTGGAAGTGAGAGGCCGCAACTCCCAGTGCAAAGCCTGTCACTCAAAGACACCGCTGATAGCCTTCAGGTGGCTGAAGTAATCTCCTGCCAAGATAAAAGAATAAATTCTGAAGTCATTTGCAAAGTGAAATATGAAATGTAACTCTGAGGGGTCCAGAAGGACGTCCTTTATTAATTTGCCATGGAGACTCAGGATGGTTAGCAAGATTCTGCAAGTGCATTCTCGACAATGAGCTTTGCCCTTCAGGCACAATGAAGCTAAAGTATATATTTCCTCCAGTGTGGGACATCCTAGATAGGCTTTCCAATTATTTTTTTAGTTTCCATTAGATTGGTAAAGTTCCCTGTGGCTCATCTAAGCCTACTCATATAATTATATTCCATTTGGTTGAAGGTGAAGAGAATGAGAAAAAAATACACAACAAGAAAAATCAACTCGTAAAACACAACAACAAATACACAACAACAAAAAACAACACAGACAACAGTATGATGATTGCCAGAGGGACAAGGAGTTGTGGGGAGGTATAAAAGGGTATAGGGGAGATAATTGGTGATGGAAGGTAATTTGACTTGGAATGGTGAATACAAAATACAATATACCCATGTCATATTATGAAATTGTACACCTAAAAAGTATGTATGTTTATTAACCAATGTCACCCCAATTAAAACTGTGTAACTATATATAGTGATGGATGTTGAATTAAAAAGAAATGAGTAGCTGAAAATGTTTGGATTAAAAAAAAAAACAATAAGCCTTATCTGATGCAAGTTTTGTCAAATATTTCAAGCAAGACTTTCAATGTCATTGTTCTCTGAATAATAAACCTTGGACCAAAGATTATGCAAAATGTGGAGGCGAAATAAATAAGATGCAAAGAAAAACTGATTGTATCTTACTAAGTACAGCTTAGTGGTTAGAAATCCAATATGTAGTGTTCAATTTCCAGTCTTCACAGCAAACAAAATGGCATTTCTGAGGCTCAGTGTCTCAAAATGTAAATTATAATGGTACCTACCCCTGTTGGGTGCTAAGTCTCCATTCCAACACCCTTCTGGTGGGCCTGCCTCCTGTGGAGGTGGTGAAAAAGACAGTACTTCCCGCACTCTCTTGGGGTCAGAGTTCCGTGTTCAAGATACGTTGTTCTAGCAATTACAAGTACATAAGTATGTAAGCTGGTTTGAAAGTGAAGCTGGAACTAAAACCACATTCTGGCTGATTGTGGCTTTGGAGAACAAGGGCTGGGAAATACAGATTTTGTTTCTCTCCACAGTCATAGCCGAGTATGTAAGTCAGGAGGGCCCATGGGATGGCTGCGGGCAGACTACACATTCCAGGGCCTGAACCATAGCTTCATGTGTCTCAATGGAGAAGTTGCTTCATTGATGGCTTATTGATGTGGTTTCCTGACCTGTGGGTTGTAGAGATGGCCATGTCACCTCACAGTCACATAGCTGGTAGGCACCATGGCAGTGTCTGATTTTGGTGGAAGTAGTAGAGCACTTTTCATGTGCTTTTTTGGCTGTTCCAGGATCTTTTACAAAATGCCAAGTCTTTTGCCCTTTGATTTTATTAGGCTATTCACCTTCTTCTTTTTTATATTAAAGTCAATTAATAAACACTGATCTTATGTGTTCAACTTCATTTTTTTTAAGAGAACATTTATTTGGTAAATCACAAAGGTAGAAGTAGTAATTCTTAGAAGAAATGGGCTTAGGAAACAAATAAGCTATGAAAATAAAGGAAGAGCCCTTGGACCTTGGAAGTGAATAAACTAATGGTAACATTCCAGCGGGGGGTGGGGGGGGGGAGAAGATAGGGGAGAAAAAGGGAAGGGGAAGGGGAAGCCATGGGTGAGCTCCCAGAAAGGAGAGCTTCAGCTTCAAAACTCTGGACCTGTGTCTACACCTGTGTAACCACCAACCCACTTAAAACATAAAACATTTTCATCATCACAAAAAGTTCCCATCTTCTCCTAAAACCACATTCCCTCAATAGGAAGCACTTTCTGATTTCTAACACATTAGATTTCAAGTTTTGCTTGTTTCTGGAATTTATAAAATGGTATTATGTACACTATACTTTTTTAAAAAAAATCTGGCATCTTTTATATGATTACTCCATGTTGAATAAACTCCATTGCTGCCCAATTCATTAGCTTGTTCTTTAAAAAAAAATTATCCCTGAGAAGTATGACCCTGTATAAGTGTACCACAATAAGTGTACCCATTTTCCTATAAATGGACTTGGGTTGTTTCAGTTCTTAGGCTGTTAGGAATAAAGCTTTCATAAGATTTCTTGCACAATCTTTTGTAGATGTGTTTTCATTTCTCTTGGGTCAATATCTGGGGGTAAAATTGTAGAATCCCTGAGTAGAGTATATCGAATAAGAAATGGCCAAACAATGTTCTGAACAAGTTGGACCATTTGTACTCTCAGTACCAATATATGGGCACTCCATTTCTCTAAATAAATAGAATTGTCAGACTGTTCAATGTTACCAATTCTTGTGTTGTGAAATAACATATCAGTGTAGTTTGAATTTGCATTTTCATTGCTTACTGGCTTACTCACATGAATTTTTATAAAATGGCTGTTCAAGTATTATGTCAAATTTTAAATTGGGTTGGCAATCTTTGTATTATTGATTTTAGTAGGCCTTTGTACATTCCATTAGATGATGTTTTGACATGTGCATAGATTCTTATAACTGCATCTAGAGATAGGATACAGAAACATTTCTATACCCGAAGGAATTAGCCCATGAATTTCACTTGTATTCAGAAGCTACTCCCAATTGAACTCTTGGCAACCACTGATCCTTGCTGAGCTTCTCTGTCATTGCCTTTTCCAAATGTCAAATATTGATAGCAATAGCCAGTTTGACTCAGGAGATAGAGTGTCAGCCTGTGGACTGAAGGGTCCCAAGTTCAATCCTGGTCAAAGACACGTACCTTGGTTGCAAGCTCCGGCCCAGACCTGGTTGGGGCAAGTACTTCCGCAACCAATCAATGTGTTTCCCTCACATGGGTATCTCTCTCTGACTTTCCCTCTGTCTTCCACTCTCTCTGAAAATCAATGGGAAAATATCCTCAGGTGGGGGTTTAAAAAGTCAAATAAATGAAATTATACAGTATAGAATATTTTAATGTTGGATTCTTTAGCATAATGCATTCATGATTCATCCATATTGTTGTACATATCAACAGCTTGTTCTTTTTATTGTTTGCTAGTATTCCTTTACATTAATTTACTTTTGAGTGATAAACTACCCTTGAATTCTTGAGATAAAACCTAGATGATCATAGGATAACTTTGTTATCTTTTGTTATATATTGCTAGATTGATTTGATATGTTTAGTTAACAAATGCTGTCTTTATTGATAAGTTCTGTTGAACTCTAAGTTTTTTATAATGGCATTATTAGGTTTTGATATCTCTGAAGCATTCGGTACTTAAAACAATTAGAAAAGTAATTCTTCCTCCTTTATTTTCAGAAAGAATGTATACAAGAGTGTTATTTTTTTCCATTAAATGTTTGTTAGGATATACCAGTGAACTAAGATTGTGTGAAGTCTTCAAAATACCAAATTGTTATATTTGATAAGTAGCTATTTAATATTTTTTTACTATTGATTCATTTTAGTATGTGTGATTTTCAAGTATTTGTTCATTTCACAAAGTTGTCAAATTTGCAGTTATTTCTCATTCCTTTCTATATTTTAATATATATATAATCTATAGTGACATTCCTATTTTATTCCTAATATTGGCAAATTATTTTGTCTTATTTTGTGAATCCTCTTCACAAAGATCATCAATTTTTCCTATTGTTTTATTTCCTAGCATATGAATTTTCTTCTATTAACTTTTCTTTTTCTTATTCTGTGTTCTTACGAACATATATTGTTTAGAACAGTGATGTCAACTTTTTTATTTTCTATTAAAATATTCAAAGCTATAAATTTTCTATATAGTATATTATGGCTATATCTAATAAATGTTGGCATATTATATTTTTTATCATTCAGTTTTGAATATTTTATATTTTGATATCAGCATTGGCCCATGAGTTGTTAAAGATTGAATCATTTCCTCACTCAAATATTAGGGGTTTATACATCCCTTATTTGTCAACTTTTAATGTAATTGTAATATGATAAGCCAATATGTCCTGTATAATTTCAATTTAAAAAAAATTATTATATTTCTTTAATAGCAAATTAAATGCCCCTAAAATAAATTTGGCCTGCATTGGTGAACAATTCTTCTTAAATTCTTCTTAAATCGTTGGCTGTAGTTTGCTCCAAATATAAATGACTCCAAGTAATATTCCTTGCATTAAAGTCTACTCTATCTGATATGAATATAGATTTATCATCATTCCTATGTTTGCTTTTTACATGGAATATAATTTGTTATGCTCTTACTTTCAATGTACCTTGTCTTTATTTTAATGTGCTTCTATAGACAGCATATAGTTTTACTATATATTACCTATTATGGTTATCTCCACCTTATAATTGTAGTTCTAATTTATTTAACTGGAAAATGAGCACAAATATGATTGGGCTTACATCTTATATTTTGCTACTTGTCTTCCATAGATCGCATGCTTTTAGTTCTCTTTCTTTACCCCTTTAGGGATTTTAAAATTATAGTCATGATTCTATTTAGTTTTTTCTAGATGATTTTAAGCTGTGTAGAAGTTAAAATGCACTCAGGTAAGGAAACACAATCATGGTATGAAAAATGTGAGGATGAACCCTATGCAATTGGATTTGAATTAGAGTATGAACTAATGACTTTTTAAAAATATACTTCCAAACTCTTCTATTGAAGGGCTTAGAAGAAATGTCACCCAAATCAGTAAGTACATGTAATACTCAGATGTTGGTTTTCAAATGTCACTTCCTACTAAAAGAGATGAGGTTTGGGCCTGGGGAAATCAAAGGTGAGCCTGAAGCATTTTGAACCATCAGAGATCCAAGTTATTTTCAAATCATAAACAGGACACATTGGAAGATTACCTGAAAGCCTTAGGCCTTGCACTGGCAAAATTTAGGACAAATTCAACATTATGAAATATTTCCCAATGGCTTAAATCCAATGACTTAAAAAAAAGTTGTTACATCCAGAGAGATACTTTTTAAGAAAAACCAAAAGCTGGGAGTGAGGGAGCAATCTCTCTTATAAGAAGATATGTTATGGATAACATAAATAATTTTATAATTTTATGAACAACTGTAAAATTAAAATGAAAAGATGTTTTCATCGTTGGAAATTTCAATAGCTCTATCTCATTAATCGATAGAACAGACAGAAAAAAATATAGATATAAGAAAATCTGAATTATCAATTTGACTGACAAATAATAGAACATAACAACTAAACAACACACATCTCTTCCAAGTGCACAAGGAATATTCACAAAGAGGCCATAAGCTCAGCCAGAAGGCAAGTCTTCATAATTATCAAATAATGATATTAAATTATATTCATTTGCAATAACATAGCCAAAAAATCCTCAAATACTTTCATAAAAAACACTTCTAAATAACATGTACATCAAAAAACAAATTACAGCAGAAATTAGAAAATATTTTGAGCTCAATAATATAACTAAAATAGATCCAGAGACATAGAAGCATTGAACAGACCATCTAACCTCAGAGGTAAGTTAGGGGAGAGGAGTGAGAGATCAATCAAAGGACTTGCATGCATGCATATAAATATAACCCATGGACCCAGACAGGAGGAGGTAAGGACATATGCTGAAAGCATGTGTAGGGGGGTGAGAACAACCAGGGAGAGATCAATGGGGCGGGGGAGGAGACATATGTAATACTTTAAACAACAAAGAACTAAAAATAATAATAATACAACATATCTAGATTTGCGGAGTGAATAGAGGAAAACACATAACTTTAAATGCTTATATTAGAAATGAAAAGTGAGAGTATAGCCCTAGATAGTCTGGCTCAGTGGATAGAGCATCAGTCTATGGACTGATAGGTCCTGGGTTTGATTACGATCAGAGGCACATACCTTAGTTGCAGGCTCCTTCTTGGCCTGCACCCTGGTTGTGGCTCCTATAGGAGGCAACCAATTGATGTATTTCTCTCACATCGACACTTCTCTCTGTCTTTTCTTCTCTCTTCCACTCTCCCTACAATCAATGGAAAAATATCCTGGGGCGAGGATTAGAAAAAAAGAAAAGTGACAGTATAACTAAACTTCCATTTTAAGAACATAGAACAAAAATAATACTAACAAATCAATCCCAAAGAATGTAGAAAAAAATGATAAAGGACAGAAAAAAATAGAAATAGATATTATATGTTTCCAAACTGACAATCCCCAGCAGCCCCTGACAGAGGAGACATATGGTAAAGACAACAACTAACTCACTGGGACATGGGACATAACCAGGAAATAAATCTTTGTTGTTGCATGCCAATGAAATCTAGGAGATGCTTGTTAGTGCAACTTAAGCTAGTCTATCCTGACTAATATAGGGGAGGAAGCTGCTGGATTTCCTGGTGTCTTGCCAGAACCATGAAGATGAATATTGTGCTGTGATACAGCACTTTAAGTACAAGGAGGTAACTTCACGATTTAGATTTCCATCAGCAAAGGACCTTCTCCTGCCAGAGAAATTGGACATTCAGCAGAAAGGTGACCCTGTGCCCTTTCTCTGCCTCAAATTATTCAGAGTTCCTTAAGACTCTTGTCTGCACCGAGGTTTAATCTGGTCTCCTGTAGTCAGAGACACCGGATGACTCCCCGGAGAAAATGGCTATGATTTTAATGTGTTGGGAAATTTACGTATTTTGCCATGAAAAGAACAATTTCCCTTTATATTGATAACTATGCATGATTCCCCCTATATAGTGTAAGTTGAATAAATGTCTGCTGGCATTTTATGACATCATCTGTATTTTTTTTTACTAAGTTAGCTCAGGAAATCATAACTGAGGCGAAATAAAAGTATAGGTTAGAATGTTGCATAAAATCTCTTTCAAAGAGTTAAAAGTGTAAGTAATGGAATACTAAACTGTGGTCAATGGGCTTAAGTAATTAGATATCCTTAGTGAGGTAAAACGAATGGCTGGATCTCAACATCTATTATGTCGCAATGGAGTATAATTCCTGCTTATGTGCTTGCTAGTCTGGTACCAGTGAAATAATTTAACTTTCTAATAACCTTTTCATTCAGATGTGATTAATTCCATATCATAGCATTAGCTCCTGCAGTGAGCCGTAATGCCACGGTAGATATTCTAATTACCTAGCAGAAGCCAGGCCTATAAGGGCTTGGAATTGCAATAGAAAAATGCCATCCTCTGGCAGCCTGTGGCATGGGGAGGCAGACACGGGGAAGAATGTTCTGTCACCCATGCAGCCATCTAAATCCTGGGGATCAGAGGGCGTTAAAATGCGCCTGTATTCTCCAATAATTTTAAATTACCCTAGGTTATTAACAACAATACTCTAAAGCAAACAACTTGGTTGCTTTTCAAAAAAAATAAATTTGTTTTTCTTTCTTTTCACTCATGCGTTTGTTTGTAGCTTTTGGCTGCTTCCCCAGAATCCACTGGTCATATGCTACCTCCAGGGGTGCTCTCGGCTGATAAAAACTCAGGCATGCAGAGTTGCCAAACACTTTAAGAAGCCATCAATTTATTACTGGAGAAAAGGTGCTGTGCTTCAACAAAACAGGTGGCGGTGGAGATTTGCAAAGAAGTCCAGAGCAGGGAAACGGCAATTCATTACAGGGAGTGTTTCCAAGAGGAAATGGCTTGCTCATGTTCTGTTTTTCAGCTGCTTTATAGAACAGTTCTTTTTAAGTCATCTGAGTCAGACTCAAAACAATAAACATCTTCAAGCAACATGCTCTCTCAAATGCCCCAACTCTTCACAAACATGTATGTGTTACCTTAGCATCGTACGTGTACAAATGATTTTCACATCTGATCTTACAATGACATGGAATGAAAAAATAGCATAGTTTTCCTTTCACAGAGGAGACTATTGAGGCCAGAGGGTAGCCCATGTGACTTAATCCCAAGGTCATTAACCAGAAAATTAATGTCAGGGTTGAGTGGTGTCAGTAAGGAAGCTCAAGCCTTCGCCAGAATGCACCTGAGATCCCATTCCAACTACGTGCTGAGCCAAGTGTGTGTCACTGGTACTGTTTCCAGACTCCTCCAGGCCTCAGGCCCCACACCTCCGAGGAGAAGTGCTACCTCCTTCAAGGGTTCTTCTAGAATTAACTGAGAGAGTAAAATAAAGCCCAGTACTTTCCAGTGGTATGTTAACCAATAGTAAAGAACAGGCTCTCTGAACAAAATATGTAAATGTATACATTAATATGACCCTGATTTTTATATACATAAAGAATGTCCAGCCCTAGCTGGTTTGGCTCAGTGGATAGAGCATCCGCTTGTGGGCTGAAGGGTCCCAGGTTCGATTCCAGCCAAGGGCACATGTTGCCAGCTCGATTCCCAGGAGGGGGTGTGTAGAAGGCAGCCAATCAATGACTCTCTCTCATCATTGATGTTTCTATCTCTCTCCCCTCTCCCTTCCTATCTGAAATCAATATATATATATATATATATATATATATATATATATATATTTAAAAAGAATGTCTAGTACACAATTGATAAGTCATAATAAAATGCACAATACTTATTATCATGAATTCTACATAGCCAGTTGATTCTAACAGAATGCTTCCATTGATGTTTTCCAAACTCTTGCATTGGTAGCCAAATTGTGGCTGCCCTTCAGCCAGGATTTGATAAATGGACTTGGATTCCAGTCTGCCACCTCTTTCTGCAATAAATGCATCATCGATCAGTCTGATACATGACATGAGTGCCATTTAATATTTCTGTTTCCTTTAATGAGCGAGGAGGAGAGTAAACAGCCACGCTGTGTGCCAGAGTCTCCCCTGTCCTTCCGAGACATGAGTGGTCTCTTCCCGGAGCCAGAATCACCCCTCAGTTTTGAACCGTGAACACTGTCACTGTTCATGGACACGCTTCCTACTTCAATCTGCATTTCCCCCACTTCTTAAGATTAAGATGAAGCTTCTCCCAGACTCCCAGCTGTGAGGAGAAGTGCACCCGTGGCATTTCACCAACTCTCATCTTCAACAGCTCCTGGTGCCAATGGCTTGATACGGCCTGCCCCCCCCCCGCCCCCCCGCGCCTCATGGGGCGATGGGCAGATTCTGTTTCATATAATAAAATAACCACTCCCGAGCTGCCGGGATCAGCCTTCTGCTTCGTAGCTTCCTGTCCTTAGGTTTGTCAGGATCCCCAGTGTCACACTGAGCTGATCCAGGGATTCGCACACCTTACCACCACCCAGCCACTGGTTCACAGGGCTCGGGGAGGAAAGCGCCGTGGACAGAGGCCTAAGCAGGCAGGTGACTAAGCAGCTATTGCTCCATGAGCAATAACTCACCATATGGGCCTCTAGCTTCAAGCTCCACGCAGGACCCGGTGGGCTGGGTTCCAGGAAACAGATCCTCTGGCCCAGATTGGAAGTGCTCCTTCTGAGAACGGGCCAGGTGTAATTAGGGAGAATGGGACTGACCTCAGTTCAGGGACACAGTTGGCCAGGGCTCATTGTGACCTCGGAGTTAGCGATGCTGTCTGTAGTTCTTACTGCCCCCAGGGCACCACCACAATGTCATCCAGCAAGTCATCCACCCAGAGCATCACGTCACAGGTGCTGGAAACCTGACAAATTCCTGTAAGAAGGCAATCAGCCCTAGCTGGTTTGACTCAGTGGAGAGAGCATTGGCCTGCAGATGGAAGGGTTCTGGGTTCGATTCCCAGATAGGGTGCATGCCCTGATTGTGGGCTTGATCCCCAGTAGGGAGCATGCAGGAGGCAGCCTATCAATGATTCTGATTCTCTCTCATCATTGATGTTTCTATTTCTCGTTTCCTCTCACTTCCTCACTGATATCAATAAAAAATATATTTAAAAAATAAAATAAAAAATGGTAATCAGGCCTGGCCAGAGTGGCTCAGTAGTTGAGCATCAACCTATGAACCAGGAGGTCAAGGATTTTTTGTTGTTGTTGTTTTTTAATATATTTTATTGATTTTTTACAGAGAGGAAGAGAGAGGAATAGAGAGTTAGAAACATCGATGAGAGAGAATCTTCGATCAGCTGCCTCTTGCACACCCCCTACTGGGGATGTGCCCGCAACCAAGGTACATGCCCTTGACCAGAATCGAACCTGGGACATTTCAGTCCGTAGACCGATGCTCTACCACTGAGCCAAACCGGTTTCGGCAGAGATCAAGGTTTGATACCAGGTCAGGGCATGTGCCCAGTCTGTGGCTCAATCTCCAGTTGGGGGCCATTTAGAAGGCAGCTGGTCAATGATTCTCTCATCTGTCTCCTCCCTTTCTCTTTGAAATCAATAATATATATATATATATATATATATATATATATATATATATATATATATATACACACACACACACACACACACACACACACACACACATATATAAAAGGCAATCTGGCATTATTCTGGAACAGGAGTGGGGGGAAAAAGTATCATTTTGGGGAAGAGAAGTTTTAAATCTCCTCTTAATATTTTTCTGGTTATTATGCTTTAGATCCGTGGTTGGCAAACTATGGCTCAGAGCCACATGTGGCACTTTGGCCCCTTGAGTGTGGCTCTTCCACAAAATGCCACATCATGGCAAGTCTATTTTGAAGAAGTGGCGTTAGAAGATGTTTAAGTTTTAAAAAATGTGGCTCTCAAAAGAAATTTCAATGGTTGTACTGTTGATATTTGGCTCTGTTGACTAATGAGTTTGCCAACCACCGCTTTAGATTCACCCAGCCTGTTTCTTTAAACAGAAAAAATGCCAGAAAGGGGAGATAGTAATTTTAATACCCAGATCGGCACCATCGTCCTGAGCTGTGTGCTGCCTTCATGGCTGTGTGAGCAAGACTTCTGGTAGCCTTGACCTCAGAAGCCATAGGACCCAGTTAGAGACACACTGATCAAAAGATCCAGGCCTCTTTCATCAACACGTAACTGCTAGCACGGTATGATGAATGGGGAGCGGTCACAATAGATGATCCTTAGCTGTGTTTCTTGACAGATGTGAGTTTGAACTTTTTATTCCTGAATGTGTCCCATGGTTTGAAATGTGCCTTTGGAGTTACAATAAAACCTGGGTTATTATTTTTTCCTTTGCAGCTTCAATATCAATTCAATTCTCTTCGTCTGCAGCCTCCTTCTCAGGAAAGTCAGTAAACCACACTGAAGGGCAATCTCGATGTGCAATAACCACGGATGATAAGGGGTGGGTCAACTCGACGTGGGAAAGCATCCATTGTGAGGCGTGCCCGGAGAGTGCTTTGCTCATAAATAGGGTGGCTTCAGAGGGATGTGCGCCCACACACACACCCTCCCAAAATATGAATTCTTATAATGCGTGTTCAGAAGCAATCCTTCACTCCCAACCTGTAGGCCTCCAATGCTATGAAAAGTGGCTGCATTTCCTATCAAAACGGGAAACTCGTGTCTGATCGTCTATCGAGATAGTTCGTATCTGTGACTTCTATAAGACCGCCCTTGGTCTTTGAAACTCTTATTCAATTCATTCCATTCTGTTATAGCAGAACGTGATGAGTAATGCAAAACCAACCTTTTTGCTCTCTGTAACAGCTACAGCATCCTGCAGTGAGATTATATGACTCTCTCTTTAAACTATCCCAGAGAAATACAATGTGTATAGGGTGTGGCCCTATGTGCTCTGCTCAAGAAAACATAATCCCTGACCTTTTGTAGGACACGTGGAATTCCGTCATCACAGCGCCAGCACCAGGGGGTGGTCCAGGCCCATGTGTGACCTCATTCCCTCCACAGGGTTAGCTTCATTTGATAGAAACTGTAGCACTGAGCGTGGTTAGGGTTATTGGCAACTCTAGGGGCCTAAGAGATATAATGGACTGAAAAGGTTTTTATGATGATGATGTGAAGAAAGACAGAGTTCTGCAAAATGAGATGTTTCCTGCAAGAGGATACATACTGCCGACAGAAAAAGCCGGTAGTGGTATTGGTAGCAGGGGAGCTGGCACGGTACCAGTGAGTGGGCCAGTGGAGAGACCTCAATGACCGAGGTCAGGTGACCTGATAAAGACCTGGGGCATGAAGGATGTTTTCTTTGCTATGGAGAAGAACTTGCTCTCAAAATGAGAGAAACTGAGAAAAAAAGAGGGAGCGTATGTGAAATTTCTCTGTATTGAAAAGAAAATGCTTTGGCCCAGCCAGTGTGTCTAGTGGCTGAGTATCGGCCCATGACAGGAGGTCACGGTTCCATTCCTGGTCAGGGCGCATGCCTAAGATTTTAGGCTCTATCCCCAGTGTGGGGCACGCAGGAAGAGGCTGATCCGTGATTCTCTCTCATCATTGGTGTTTCTGTCTCTTTCTCCCTCTCCCTTCCTCTCTGAAATCAATAAAAATATACATTTAAATTTTTAAAAGAAAACACAGAATACTTTTATCATTTAGAATATCTATACCAACCACATAACAGATTAAAGCATAGTAAACTCTCCTCAGTGACTAAGTCTGATCTAGCAAGCTTGGAGAGTTACTGTCTGACAACACAAGCTTGGGGTTGGTGGGAAGGGGTGAGGGCACAAAACTAAATACATATTTAAAAGGGAAAGAAAGCAATGTGTAATGATCCAGGTGTTAGTACACGAGGGAGGGATTTGTGAGGAGAGCCCCAGCAGGGGAATCCGGCAGTTCTACCTCCCACAGGGGAGGAGGGGAGCTCCCCCGCTCCCCCCGGCCTTCCAGCTGACAAAGAGCCATTCTCCGCCCACGTCAGGGCACTTATCTGTACCTTTCAGCAGTGGGCTTGGTCCCTGGGAACCAACAGCAGAACATTATGTCACTCCTTTGAACAGAACCTAACAATTTAAACAGCAGGCGCTTGAGTGTTTTATCAACAGCATGCATGCAACTATCTACTCTTTTAAAAAAGAAAAGAAAAAGACACAGAGAGAAGGAAGAAAAAAAAGCCAACCCTCGAAAACAAAATCCCTCAAGGGATGTAGATGGATGCTCAGTGAACTACATGTTTGGGATAGAAAAGGGGTCTCAGCGTGCAGCTAGATGGCAGGCATTCAGCATGGCGGTGGCATTAGCTTTTGGCCTTTCTGAGCTTCCTAATGGGCCTTTTCTTGGTTCTGCCTCCTGTGGCAGGTACAAGAGAACACTGTTCAGAGAATAGCTGCTTCCCTTGGATTGGGAAGTATTTCACCATCGTCCAGGAGAATCATATGGAGTCATCTCCATGGCACCCAGCCCCGAGTCCTTGTAAATAGTCCCAGGCCACCAACAGACACTTGGCTCCCTGCAAGCCCTAATGTCACTGCTGAGTTCAGTTCTGGCCGATCTCTTAGAAGTGGGGAAACTCAGGGGTTACCCAGACTTGCATGGCCACTGGATGTGAAGTGTAGGAGGTGACCACAGGCCGGGCATGACTGGAATGGGTTTGTAAGGGTTAATGGTGCACCTCTCTCCCTAACTCCAATTGCAGGAACAAGTGTGTTGGTAGATGGATCAGGCCCAGTGGGAGCATTTACACCAGGGAAATGGGCAGACGTCACAAACCAGTGTTTTGTTTTGTGTCCCCGTTTCCCAGCGAGCCGATTATGGAACGTTCACCAGCCCAACACTGGGCTTTCTAACCTTTTGCCAGTCTCCGCCTCCTTCCCTGCTTGTGTGTTTTTACATGAAGACCAAAGCTGCCGAACTAATTATCTTAGATAACGTTTTGTGCTCCTTACCCTGAACTGGACATAATGTTTCTTCAGAACTTATACTCCGTCACACGCACTGTTAATGAAATGCAGGTGTATATTCCCACGGTGATTACTGGGCCCCGGTGATGTCTGCAAAGATGGATGCTCATTTCCTCCATTTCGAACCTTTTGCCACAAGAAAGCAATTACCCTTATTAAATGCCCAGATACTGTGGCTATATTTTTAACACCGCTGCATAGCATAAGCCATACGCATGGCTTTCTGTGTGATCTATAAGCCAATTAAATTTAAAAACCTCGTTTCTTCCTGTTACGCATATTACAGCAAACTCTCTTAATTTAACGAGCTCTGTCTCTTGTGTGGGTCAAACAACGCAAACCGTATGAAACACAAGGAAACCCCAAAGTTAATTATAATAATTTATTTTTTTTTAATGTTCACATTATCGCCTCTACCCTGCCCTAATTTTCATTCTATTATTCTTTGACCTGTATTATTATTATTATCTTTAATTACTATATCATAGAGTCTGGTTGTTTCTAATTAATCAGAGTAACAAATGACATAGACCTGTCCGTCTAGGAGTAGTAAAACTTGTGAGCTTCGAAATTTCAACACCTCTTGCATGTTTGTTTATGCAAGAGATTCAATGAAGTTGTTTCTTTGTGAAGTGAAATTTTCGTAGATACTCGGTAACATAATGATCCTCTAAAAACTTGTATGACTATAATTAGTTATCACCAGGACCCTTCTTATGGCCATTTAATTTCCTTATTAAATGAAGAGATAAACCTGCTGGTTTTTTCTCTTCCAAGTTTATCCAGAAACTGACTCTCACCATCTCCATAGCTGCAAACCCGGCCCTGTTATCATCTTTTTACTTATATCATAGAATTATTCCTGTCTCAGTCCATGAGGGCTGCTGTAGGGAAGTCTCGCAGCCTGGAGGACAGAAATGGATGGAGGACAGAAATGGATGTGTCACAGTTCTGGGGCCTGAGAAGTCCTCGCTGGAGGTGCCATCATGGCTGGGTTCTGGCGAGGACCCTCTTCCTAGTGTGTAGCTGGCACCTGTTCCATGTATCCCTCCCCTGGTGGGGAGGCTGGGCTCTCACCAGATCCTAATTACAAGGCAGGAGAAATCCCATTCATGAAAGCCCCACCCTCACAACGTAAGCACCACCCAAAAGCCCCTGCATACTAATACTATTATTTTGGGGGTTAAGATTTCACCACATGATTTTGGGGTCACAAACATTCAGACCATAGTTGTCTTATAACCCGTTTTCCTGTTTCTATTCTTGCCTCACCTCTCAATGATCACACCAGATGAACTCTATAGCCTTCCCATCTCACTCAAAGCGGAAGTCCAAGCCCACATAATGGCTCACACGACCCTATGTGATCTCAGCTGCTTCTTCTCTGACCTCGTCTCCTTCTTCTCTCTCCATCCCCGTCTGCTCCAGCCACCCTGCCCTCCATGTACTTGTTTGTTTTCAAATATTGTAATGGAGCTTGTGTCTCCAAATCATTCCAAGTGCTATTTCCCTCTGCTTGGAATGTTTCCTTTCTGATATTTGCATAGCTCACTCTTTCACCTCTTTCGAACTTTAGCCTAAATGTCATATTGCCAGTGAATCATTGCTGATTAGCATGTTCAAAATGCAACCTGCCCTAACCTCTGGCCTTCTGCTCTCTCTATTCAAGGGTATTTATATATTGATAATAATTTATGATAATGTAACTGTTTATTGTGTTAATGTTGATTATCTGTCACCAGAAACAATACTAGAATCATATGTATATTCTCTCTATATAATGTATACATGTATTAAAACTTAAGTTAATATATTTTTAAAAAAAGAAGAAGAAGAAGAAATGAAGGAGAGTAAACTGAAAAGGTAAGAGTAAAATACAAAAAAAAAATTGTGAACATAGAAATTGCTAAATATGTTGATGAATCAATCTATTTATTACAGACTGTAAAAACAATCCTATATAATAAAAGCCCAGCACCCAATGGTGAAACGACCAGAACAAGGGTTGACCAATCACTATGATGTGCACTGACCACCAGGGGGCAGACACTCAACGCAGGATCTGCCACCTGGTGGTCAATGCACTCCTACAGTGGGAGCGCCTATTGGCTGTGCAGCACCACCACCAAGCTCACAGTGCTGACCCTGGAGGCTGGGAGATGGGTTTTGGCCACAGCAGGACTGAGGCCTACTCCACCTTTCTCAGTGCTGTCTTCCTTGGTCCTGGCCCTGACTGGGTCCCTTGGAGAGGCGAGTGCTCTGGCTTCAAAGAAGATGCCTGACCAGGGAGCAGCCGCTCAGAGGGTGGGTCCACAGCTGCTTGGCGACCCGGATGAGTGATGCTCTCACAGCTGGTGATCCCCACAGGTCATGCTCCCCACCATGTGTGAATCCCCTGTACTAAACCTCTAGTCAATAATGATCATTAGTAGGAGGTGATAAGTCTAAATAGAGCTGATAATGATAACAGGAAAATGACAGGAAAAAAATCGGTGTATCATATGTTTAGCTCTTCATATTATTATGCAATATAATAAAGATGTTAACTAGCTTTAGATATTGTCAAGACTAGAATGTGGTTTAAACATAAGGGTACTCATAAAGGAGAAAACATATAATTAGGCAAGAAAATAACATAAGCAGTAAAAGAAATTAGCAAATCTGCAGACATAGTTAGGGATTTTCTCCAATATCTTCCTCAGAAAATGAACATCAGACTGTTGGAAATATAAGAATTAAAATTGTCAAGCTTTATCTTACTAGTATGTGGACAGCCCTCATGGAACAAAGAGAGAAAATAAGTATTTTCAATCACAAAGGATGTCAATATATAAGATAATATTTTATATAAACTATTTTCTCTCACCACAATGTAATTAAGGATTAAAGTATGACAGACACACACTACAATACAATACTAAAAACACACTTCTGAATAACCCATTGCCTTAAAAAAAATTATAGCAAAAGTTCTGAATTAGAATGCCATACCAAAGCAATGGAGATTAAAATGTCTAAGTGCCTCTAAGGAAGCACATAGAAATGAATATTTAATTAGGTGCATATATCAGAAACAAAACTAAATTCAATGACCCAAGTGTTCCAATCTAGGAGTTAGAGACAGAACACAGAGAAAGCCTAGAGAATGAGGAGGTTGCAATGGTAAGAGCAGAAATTATTTTTGCAAATAGAAAGAATAGAGATCAACAAAATTAAAAAAGCTTGAAAAATAATAAAATAATATGGAAATGCTAATTTGAAAATATATGCAGGCCCCTATGTTCAAGGAAGAATTATTTGCAATAGCAAAGATGTTAATGAATGAATAAAGAATATTATATATATTATACTATACACATACAGTGGAACACTACCCAGTCATAAATAAAAATAAAATCTTTCCATTTGCAATATCATGGATGAACATTAAAGATATTTCACTAAGGAAAATAATTAGAAAGACAAATACCATATAATTTCACTCATATATGAAATCTAAAAAACAAACAAAAAAAACTCACAGATACAAGAAAACGGACTGGTGGTTCCCAAAGCAAATGGCTGATGGGCAAACAGAAGTATGTGGGTCAACTGTATGATAATGGATGGTAATTAGATTTTTGGGGGTGATCACTTTGTAGTGTAGACAATTATTAATTTATAAAGTATACCTGGAACTTATATAATAATAAGTTTAAAATACAGAAAGCTAGAAGAGGCAAAATCAACAGTATTTAAGAGAGATAAATTTTTAAGTTTTGGAATGTTAAAGGGGATCTATATACATGAAAGCCTAAGTGACTGCCTGAACAGCCCACCTGCTGATCAGCCGGTAGCTATGATGCACATTGTCCACCAGGGGGCAGATGCTAATGAAGGATCTGCTGAGCAACAGCAACTTTGCAGAGTGCCTTCTCACACTCCAGGACCCCAAAGGGGATGTTGGACTGATAGTTTTGGCCCAATCCCTACAGGCAGGCCAAGAGATCCCACCAGTGCACAAACCTGTACACTGGGCCTCTAGCATAACTATAAATAGATTTAAAGTATCAAAAGAAAACTATAGAAAATTATGCAAATCACATTTAAGATATTAAAAGCACAATCTTCATGAAGATCATCACTAAAATTGACTCTAGGGTAAATAGAAGACCAGAATAGAGAAAGGGGGCCATTAAAAATGGGAGTCAGCTGCCAAATTCTAACCATTACAGAAGGATGAGACCCTGATAGATTTAAATTTTCCCAACCTTATGTGAACTTACATGTTGTGCACCATCAGCACTATCTAATTCTAGAACATTCCCATCACTCCAAAAGAAACCATGTACCTTTTAGTAGTCAGTCCTCATTTCCTCCTCTCCCCAACCTCTGACACCCACTACATAGCACCTGTTTTGGGGTTATAATTATTAACGTGAGAGCATGCACATACATAGACTTGACAAATTCAATTTGCATCAGAAGGCAAAACAAGTGTTTCCCTCACTGCTCTCTACTTCAGGTTAACTTGAAATAGTAATCAACATGAAAAGTTTTCCATTAAAAGGAATAATTTATTTCTCAAGTAAATTTCTCTCCTGGTAGTAGTATAATTAACATTTTTAATAGACCTGTTTTGAATTTCGGTTCTTGAAGCGTCAGTTAAATATAAATTCATAATGCCAACTTGTGCCGAGCTGCGTTTTTGAGATTGTAGAAATGTGCTTGCCCTGTAGAGCACATGTTATTGAACGGAGCCAACATAATTTAGGCGCCCTGAGTAATAATGACAGTATGCAAGCATCCTTAAATTGGCTAATGTATAAGCAGCATTCTTACTGCTTCAGCATAACCTGGTGTATTGATTCTGTTAGGCAGGGAATAAATTCTAACCTCCTTCTATAGAGTATCCCCGTCTCCACCTCAACACCAACGTTACTGGGCCTGAGGCAAGCATCACCTCTCCCCAGAAACCTCACCGATCTCTCTCACTCAGGCACCTCCCTTTTTTGGAATCTCTCTTTAGCACTTATTTATTTTAGACATTTAATGGAACATGGTGCTACTGTTTAATGGTATTAACAAAAGGAATGAGAGTGATGGGATATTTTTAACCTAATGGATCTTATCCATCCAAATGTTTTAGCACTAGTGTCCCACAGAAGCAGGATGCTTATCTCAGGGATGCTGACATAATTTATTACACCAAGGAAAATAATTAGAAAGACAAATACCATATAATTTCCAGTATTTTTTTTAACTCTTATTACAAACACAGAGGGTGACCTGGCAGGTGTGGCTCAGTAGTTTAGAGATGAGCTATGAACCAGGAGGTCACAGGTTCAACTCCTGTCAGGGCACATGCCTGGGCTGCACGCTTGATCCCTAGTGTGAGTGCGCAGGAGGTGCCCAATCAATGATACTTTCTCATCATTAATGTTTCTCTCTCTCTCCTTCTCTAGCATATTGCTATACAGCCAATAAATATATGTTGAATGAATGCAAAATTGTTTAATTATTTTCCAGTTGGCAAATCAATGTACCTCAATATAGATATATTTTATATCTCATTGATAATGAAAAATTTGATTGCATTGACTGTCAACTTTGGAAAATTAGCTTGAATTAATATGTGACATCTTCCATACAATTTCCCATTTGTCCAGGGTTACATTTGTGAAAGCTGTGACCTGTGCAGCTAGGGTTCAGTACCAGGGAAAGGGCCGCTCACAAATGAAGAGACTAGACAAGAAATATGGATTTGGAAGTTACAGGCGGCCAGGTGGAGAGTCTTTCTCCAGAGGAAAGATTTCACTGGTGCCCAGGCCCTGCTAGCTTTTTATTCAGTTTTAGATACACATCTTGCCCTTAGGCAATTCTGGTAGCAGACAGACTATCTTAAAGGTCAGTAAATATTAGAAAAGATTCACTTTGAGTCTATTAGATCAGGAAATTGCTTGAGCCACCATTGTCTCGACAGAACAATTGGTGCATAGCTTTAGCCCTTGCCAAAGCTCAAGGTCCATCAGCCTTCTGGGTTCCTTGCACTTTCCTGATGGACAATGGATAGCTCCCAGCATACATTTTGTGAGACTTCATTCTTACCCAGTACAGGAATGTCACTGGTAACTATCTTTCCTATTTTTATGAACTTTCTTAGGTGTCATGAGGGAAGACTCCCAAAAGCCACTAAAGAAATGGGATTGTGCGAAGATTTTTTTGTTTGTTTTTCTTTTTTTCTTCTTTTTTTTTTTTTTTTTGGAGGGAGCGGGGCGGGGGGGGGGGGGGGAGAGGAGGTTGTTAATGGAAATTCAATAAATGTGGGACTGTTAAAGGAATGATTGTCAGATGCTGGGCTAAAAATGTTTCCAACCCACCAATAAGGTTCTATGATGCTCTCAGGGAAAAATTGAAACAAAGGTCTTTTTCAGTAAAGAAAGATTACTGTTGATGTTCTTTGCTGCTAATGTCCTCATTTTCATTCTATGCAAATGGATTAAGAATCTTAAATGACTCATGTCTCAACAATTAACTTCTCATCCAAGTCTCAAACATCATTTTCATGGCAGCCATTTTATGGTAGGCATTTAAATCATTCAATTTTTGCTTTGCAGTTAATTGATTTTAAGTATTCAGCCTTGACCCAAAAAATACTATGTAAGTAAACATTGTGATACACTTCTTTCAATACATTTAACAATGAATTAATTCATGTAGACAGGTTCTTATCCTTTATTATAGTGCCTCTTCCTGCAATGAAAGAAACATAGATAATAGGACAGGAATTTAAATACTGATAAACATCTTCATTCAATGTACATATCTGCAGAAGGATCCATCAGTTATTTACTTGTTTGACTAAAAAAATACTGTTTAAAAGATATTTTTAAAAGAAATCATTTTAATACTTAATAACCAAACTGCTATGAAGAGGTTGCCTTGTGGTTTTCTTCCTGATCTGTGGTGGGTAATGAGGTGGCTATAGGTATGTGTTCCGGGCACAGTGTTGTGTCTGTTATTATTTGTCTCCATCTGTGCAGATATCTGTTTAGGCACATTTTTTCTTAGGTGTTTTATAAAAATTGCACTTTAGTCAATGAAATGCCTCATGTATTTTTTTTTAATTATTAAGCATGGTGTAAATTAACATGTCTTCACAGATATGTTAATTTTAAAAGGTGAGATGCTCACCTGATTTGAGGAAACTACTTTTTCAACAAATTGTATGAATTTTTATAAACTTTATTCTTTCCGTGAACTTTCTTTCTGTGCTTTCTATACTTCATTCTTCCCTACGTATCCTTCCCATATATCAATATGAAAGCTGGTAACCTTGGTCTATTTTGTTTTGGGTGTTCTATCTGGTCCTGGTTCCTTTTCTCTGGTCTTAACAGCATCGGGTCTTCCATACACAAAGCTATCATATTTTCCCACTCATTGCCTACCCATTAAAGTTCCAATGCTCCAGACTTTTGAGACAAAATGGAAGTTCACCGAAATGGAAAAGTGATATTCTTACAATTTTGCTTGTGAGTGAATCATGTGATGAGATATGAAAAGAGAATACAATGTGATGTTTTCTAAGTCTTTGACAAAAATTCACAGCATAGAATATGCAGCTGTTAGTCTTGTTCCTCTTCAGCATGTCCATATCTCTACCTCTAGGGGGCACTGTAGGAAAGAGGCGCTGGGGACTGGGAAGAGGCACCCCAGGCATTCCCATCATATTTCACTAAAGGTAGTCCTCCACCTCCTCACCTGGAGAAATGGATTTCTGTGCCTATTTTAAGTTTCACTTTCCAGCTGGCAACCTGGATACAACTCTGCCATGAGAAATCTTCAAAACTACAGCAAAAAAGGATTTGTCCTCTTCATGGTAGCTTGCTGTAGCATTTCCCTCAGCTGTAGATGAGAGTAGATAGCAGGAAAGAGGAAAAGAATAGAATATTCCCAGGAATTAACTTCTGGAAAAAAATTTAAATGATGTGAAAACAGGGAAAGCTTATCCAGATTTCTCTGCAACCTCTACATTTATTTCTCCATTTTTCCTTCTTTTCTACTTCTTCACCCTACCATTCACTTTTATTACCTAAGTGGCATAAGGCTGACACCTTGAAACGTTATTGCAATGAAGTGGAAGTATAGTATTATCAATAAAACAACCATCTGAAAAATGAAGCACGGGATTTGTGCTCACCCATGTAAAATAAGGCATCTGACGGGAAGTATTTAAAACTAGCTTGTGTTCTCCAGCTTGGTCGATCAGTACCTATTAGGAGTAATTGTAGGTAAAGCTCTGGTTTGGGAAGCCACAAATAACCAGAATAAGATTGTTGCGGGCTAGGGTCCATAGCAAACATACTTTGAGGGAGACAGTGTGAAAGGGATGGAAGGAAGAGAGCTCAGGCAGTGGGACAAGTTGGCAGGAAATGCAGCCTTCACCTGGGCCAGAATCAAATGCCACAAAGAGGCCTGAAGGTGGGATGGTCCACATTGTTGTGAGAAAGTCAAGTCTTTCTATTCTCCAATCAACCAGGCATCGGATGTAAGGTCAAAATAGTCAAAGTGCACTTTAAAAATGAGAACAATAAGAAATGCCAGCTCTGTTAGCTCTAGTAATTAAGACAGTGCTATTGCCACAACAGAAAAATAAACCAATGTTGCAGAATAGGGTCCAGAAATAATGTAAATATTTGTTAAATCTAGCATTGCAGATTAGCAAGGAAAGAACAGAATTGGGCTCTTTTTTTCCAGGCAATGCTACTAGGTTATTTTTGTATACTAATGGAAAAATTTAATTAGATCTCTACCTTGCTCCATCCACACAAAAAATAATTTCAGATAAATTAGAGAACAAAATGCAAATGACAAAACTATGCAGCTTTTAGAAGATAATGTAAGTGATTATTTTCATTACTTTGTGGCAGGGAATGAACTGTCAAAATTACAATAAGCTAGCTAAGTTTACCACTTTAAAAGTGAGAATTTCTTTCATCCAAAGAGACCAACCAGAAACAGAAAAGAAAGTGCACATTTGAAGGATGTATTTGCATAATATTTAACTGACAAAGGACTGGTATGCAAGATATTATATAAAAGGTGGTGGTTATAGAATAGTCCTGAGATGTAAGTACAGCATAGGTCAATAATATTGCAATAACTCCATATGGTGTCAGATGGCTACTAGACTGACTTAAGGTGATCACGTCACAAGTTACATAAATGTCTAATCATGGGGTGTGTGCCTGAAACTAATATAATACTGCATGTCATCTGTAATTTAAAAATTAAAAAAAAATATTTGTAAACAACACAAAACAAGAATTTGCAGTTAGAGTATCAGAGATTCTTAGGTGGCTCTTTAAGTTCAAAATCAGAAAAATAAGTTTTATAATTTCTATTTTTTGCCTTCTGGCTATCTGTGCTATTACCAAATAAAAGATAAGGTATCAAGGTTGATCAATACAGTTAATAGAATGCATTCATATTTGAAGACAGGCACACCCCACAAAAACAGTGAAGTAGTCTAAATTATCATCCACCACTTTGATCCATAAATAAGAATACATTCAGATGCATTTATAATATTGTACTCCCGTGTGTTTAGTGTTAACTATGAGACTAAGGGAAGGAATCTAATTGAATATAGAATGCTTTTCACCACATGGCCTCTGGGACATGGTGTAGAGACAGTTTTACTTTGAAGCAACACAAAGCAAAACAAAACAAAAAGACAGGAAACAGCATTGCACACTACAGATTCTTAGGTGACAATGTCAGTGAACTAGTGTTTGCTGAAGTTTGATCATGATGCCTACACAGTGAGGCACTCCCCTCTCTGTCTGTAACAGAGCCAAGCTCTCTGGGTGGCTAAAGAGAATGCCAAGGCCCAAACAGTGGCGTTCATGCTAGAAGCCCATGGCATCCGACCTAGACTTCATATCTCATCTCATTGCTGCTTCAACATTCCCCAGAAATGTGATCTAAGCACTAGTCTGGAATGTTCTGGCCAAGCACCACAAGAGGTCTGTCTTGGGGCTCTCTCCATCCCCCATAGAAAGAAGAGGCAACATGAATGATGAACACCCTTCGGAGAAGAGGTGGGAACTCTGAAGTGGGTGGGGAGGTGAGGAGTCTGCAGAGAGGTGCCTGAGGGACAACCCCAGCAGCAGCCCACACCCCGTGTCCATCAGGCCTGAGAAAGAGTTGGGTGAGGGAGGCACGTGAACGAGAAGTCACCCCAAATCTGGACTGGTGGCTTGTGCATGAATCGAGGACAATGCTGCAGTCTCTTAGTTCCAGGGGTGCGTTTCCTTTCATGGACAGAATGATTCTGCTTTGCAACTGAGAGATTATATGTCAACCTCTTTCTGGGTCCTCAGGGGCAAATGCTCCTGCCACAGGAATGTCACAGTGCCCTGTGTGTAGTCTCAGCTGCTGCTAATATGTGATTGCTGTTCTAAATACCAGGATGACGCCTTTCTTCAGAAAATGCAGCAGTGACTGTCACTGCTTCTTGCCGAGTCTGAGCTTCCAGCCCACTGCCGGGTGTGAGAGGTTATGCTCCTGGGTGGTGACGTCATCCTTACAGAGGAGTCATAAGTGGTCAAATGACCCTTAGCTTCACCTTCTCCTGAAAACTAAAAAAAATGGCAAAACAGCTCCTTCCCTGGCTAGAGCTTTGTGGTTATGAGAGGTCAAATGAGGTCAAGTGTGTGAGTGGACTTCAGAGTATAAAGCTATCCACCAAAGGAAAAGATTAAAGGGCAACGTAATGACTGCTCTACATGAACAATTTTAAACACAATTTTTCATTTCATTAATATTTAGAGTGCCTCCCACATGCCTTTGTGCACACTGAAAAGGGACGAATGAGACGAATAAATTATCTGAAAAGCATCATGTTCCTTGGCTCAAAGGCCTGTAGTAAAATAGGAATCAAGACCAAAAAAAAAGAAAAAAAGAAAAGCGAAATAACAATTTAAAGACTCATCGGATTGGATGGTAAGAAACAGGGAGAGATAATGAAATCTAAACACAGGGCTTTGGAGCGAGCTCACTGAGGAAGTGCTAGAGACGCAGACTCTCCAGACCTTCAGTCCCTTAGTTAACATCCCCTGGCACATTCACATGTTTTCATTGTTTAAATTCTGTGTTTTTCACAGCAGGAGTACGTGGATGTATTTTCATTATTCAACAACCTATGGAGTACAAAGTTGAAATGCCACTGTTTCTCACCTACCTTTCCCAGCAACTCCAATCCCAAACTCCATTCCGCCCCGGCGAATAATACAGTTAATAGGTTGGCGGTGTGTATCCTAGAATTTTTTTGTGCATTCACACACACACACACACACACACACACACACACTCACTTGTAATACCAAGAGTATAATAATGTATGTACTCTTCTGAACTTGCCACTTTTTACTCATAACAGTATGTTTTAGTCACACTTCTATGGCAATACTTGTAATTTACCTTGTTCTTTGAAAGTGATACTTGTAAGTAAGTACATTGTTTAATGTCCTTTCAATAGTCATACAATACTTCTTATTGTCCAGGCTCACAAACCATGCAGTACAGGCTATGCATTATATATCTGAAGGTGCAGAGGATGGCTGACCTATCGGCAAGGGTTGTTACATGGCATCAGACTGGACCAGGGAACTCACTCTACCTAAAGGAGGTGCAGGAGTGGGCCATGACTACGGGTCTCCTGGTTGCATTGCATACTGTATCCCAGAAGATCATGGCCTGAGAGAACATTGAAACAGCTGCTTGGACGTACTCTTGAAGAACTATGTTGGAGGCAATACTGTGTGAGATCGAGTATAATTTTTCTGGATGCAGTATACACATGAGTCAAAGATGCTTACACAATCAGAAGAATACATGGGCTTGGGAAGCAAGGAGTTACCATCAGGAGAATTTTGCTTCCTGTCCCTGCAATAGCTTTGGGTTCTGGAGATTCATTAGGTTATGGGCCCACTTTACCATGGGGAGGGGAGGGAATTTCCCATGCCAGCAAGCAATTTTCTGGACACCAGCTGGGTGTCCTACAAATCATCTCAACTCTGACGCTATGGAACACAAGAAGATCACATCAGATCACAGAAGATTTCACAGATTAAGGGTTCAGTCCTATAAGACTGCTCCCGTCCACACGTCAGAGGCCAGTTGCAAGCCCATGTTGTTACCTCTGTCTCTGACTCACTTGCTAGAGACTGGAGGTTCCCAGGACCCTTTCCTTGAACTTCAGAAGCCAGTCACAAGTCTAAGTTGCTGTCTGTATCTCTGACCAACCAGCTATAAGTCAGAGGTTCCCACCACCCTCCCCTGAGGTTCAGTTAATTTGCTGGAGTTGACCACAGAACTCCAAAATCGCATACTCATTAGATTCCCAAACTCATGTAAAAAGATACAACTCCAGAGCGGCCAGAAGAGGTGTATAGACTAAGGTATATGGAAAAGGGTGGGCATGAATCTTTCATTACCTTTCCAAGTCCTCCATTCTCCCCTTACCTCCATGTGTTTACGAACCTGTAAACTCTCTGAAGCACATTCTTTGGGTGTTCATGGAACCTTCATTACATAGACTTGATTAAATAAATCATTAGTGGTTAGAAATTGATTCAAGAAATTTTATGTTGACTACCTTTTTTTTTTTTCCCACCCGGTCCCATAGGTATGTGGTAAGCTCACAAATATACACACAACTGGAGAAATAAGTGAGTTAATTTATCTTATGTAAGTGATTGAATCTTCCTTGCTTACCCCAGCCTGCCCTGTAGCCACACCTCTAAGACTCTGTCCATTCATAGGTATGCCCAGACCCTCCGTTTCCTGTTCCTGGGACACTAGGAACTTACACACTATGTCCAGAATATGAGAAGCCTAGACATGGCTCTCAGGGCTATCTGTATTGCTACCTCTTGCTGCCAAAATTCTCTCCTGCTCTGCTATGATGTTGGGAGCAGCTAAATAAACTCCAGGCTTCTCCCAGGGCCAGGATAGTGAAAGCTACATGTGCAAAGTAAGCCAGGAACCGATGTCCTCAGGGAATTCCACACTAATCCCGTGTGTTTTCCTGCCCTACAACCTTATATGTCAAGACCAGTCTTGGGTTACCTTAAACCTGGTGTGTGACCTCCTGGTCTTAGTGTTTCTCCTCTCCTTCACCGGTTTCCCTGGTAGGGGTACAAGCAGGTGTTTCGCTTCACTCCTCCCCAAGTTGGCATTCATTTTGCTTTCTTGTCAGAGTGAAGGTATATAGCATGCCTTAGCTATCATAGAAGATCCAGAAATATGATCCCTCTTACACTCAATGTGTAGCATTTTCTATTTCATTTCCAGGCATGTCCTCTCCTCAGCACCTCCAGGCAGAATTAATTGCGATCACATCTCCCACAGCACCTTCCTCACATTTTTATCTTAGCATTTAGCACACTGTAATTATAATTAGCCACCGTGTGCCTTCCCCCCAGCCTGTGTCCTCCTCAAGGACAGGGAGTGAGTCTCATGCATCTCTCTATCGTCCCCAAAGCCACTTGGGGCCTGACAAGGAGTAAGTGCTCAGAGGGTGTCTGAGAGCGGAGGCTTCCGTGTGAAGAAAGAATGAATGGAAGATGGAGTTGGGAAAGAAAGCTGGGATCAGTTTGTGGTGTGTCCAGATTTTGGCCCTTACACCTCTATCAGGAATCAATTTTATTTCAGAGCATGAATGTTTTTGAAGATTTTATTAAGTGATGAATATGCTTTAATAACAACAAAAAATATGTTGCAAGGGATCTGCTGTAAAACTTCTACCTATACTAATATTGTACTCTTCACTTAAAAATGTAAGAGTGTAGCCCAGCTGGTGTGACTCAGTTGTTGAGCATCGAACTATGAACCAGGAGATTATGGTTTGATTCTGTTAGGGATACCAGCTAGGGTTATGAGCTCCATCCCCAGTATAGAACGTGCTGGAGGCAGCCAATCCATGATTCTCTCTCATCATTGATGTTTCTATCTCTATCTCCCTCTCCCTTCCTCTCTGAAATCAATAAAAAAAAATTTTTAAATATAAGAGAGTAGATCGTATCTCTCTTATATTAAGTGCTCTTACCACAATTTAAAATAGAAAGAGTTCTAAAAGAGAATACTTAATTTATAACAAGCCCAGCTCTGTGACCTAAAATAAATATACAGACATTGAAACAAAAGACATTACCTGAAGATTTTAAAGCACTTTGGTAGCTTAACAGCACATGTTTGGGTAATGATTTAAGACCTATGGAAAGATTTTTCTTGACAGAGACTGTGTCTTTATTACTTTTAAATTTATCTTTATAGTTGAAAGTATTGCAGATGTTCCTTTCTCCCTTCCCCATTGAGAGCCTGTGCCTTTAAAATGTCAAGGAGCATCAATCTCAAAACATAAAGGAAAACATGCAAAGTCACCTGCCTCCTGCCCCATTAACTTTCCACACCCACCTGGATATCCAAGAAGTTGTTTTTGATAATTTCCTTAAGTCAATTAGATTTTTGAACATATTTATTATAAATTATTTTATGAAATAATTTTTGAACAGCGGTTTACAACTTTGTCATCATAAAAACAAAGTGGGATAAAGCTCAATTATACCACTACTTATAAATAACATCATATATGTGTTTATCCTTCAATCATGAAGTGCCTTTGATATTACAGATAATTCAACAAGAATTTATAAGCAATACTCAAGTCCACGTTGGTATTACTGACATTAGAGCTTACATAAAAACTGGCTGCACAGAAGAGTATTATATAGATATGAAATTGTATTATATTTTTTTAATAAAAGCATTGATTTGTTTTATAAAACAGAAATGCCAAAGAAACTACAATAGAAGATAAAACAAAAAGCTCATTCACTACACGAGAGCCACTGTTGTTCACAAAATTCTTTACATCTCTAGAGCCTACACATATCCACTGACTACGTGACAGAAAGGTTGAAAATGTAGACTAAATGGCTTATGTCACATGGGCAATTTTCTTTAATTATATCAACAAAAATACATAAAAATAGATTTTAATTTAATTGCTAACCTTCAGATGCCTGTTTCTTTACCATACAAGATAATAAACCCTCAAAACTCTTTCTAATGAAGAAACAAGGTTATGGAAACCATTAAGAGTTTGAGTCATTCTATTTTGTTTTTATCTACAGTATCTACAGACCCTCTCACTTTGAAAATTAGAAAATATATGCATTAAAATCTTCTCTATGTCCCATTCCCCATGATTTTTGAAAATGACCTTAGTATGGTCAATGTTTCTAATTTATCATTAGTCCCTACAACACTTCTGTTCCATTCCTAGGTCATTTATCTGGACTTGTCATTTTTAAATCTTTAATGTGCTGACCATTAATTTAATTTGTTCTTATTTGCTTACTTTTTATTTCATTCAAAGTTTTCCATGTTTGACAATGTGATCTTCCACTCAAAGGACTGTGTTCTTTTACTATAAATTTGAGTTGTGTTTCTGTCCCATCTCATCTTTCCTTGGTGAAGTAAGTTAAGTCTGTATTAAGCATAATTTGTTTTTCTCTAAATCGATCTTTCTCTCTAAATCTATTTTATATCTTTCTTATTTTCCATTTGTGGTTTTATGTGCTTTCCTCAAGCATGTCCACAGTTTTCCTAAGGGTCATTTTCATCAGGTTTATTCTTCTATTTTGATTGTTGTTCCTAATTTGACTTTCATTTTAGTGATATATTTACCTGTCTCTTTCAATTTCTTAGATTTTCATCTCTTTCTGGGCTTTTAATCTCCATTTTAACCTTTGAAGCTCTTCTCTAAATATCAACATTGATGATAATGTCACTGAGGATATGGGAAGCCATGTAACTGAATTATTTCCTGTCTGCTTTGAATACGTCCTCCGAAGATGCAGTCCCACCTACTGTTAATGCGCTTTGCCTTCTTTCCCTTTGCCTGCCTGTCTTTTTTGCTGTATTAGTGCATTAGTCAAGTGCTGGTTCCGTTTTTATGATTGTTCATCTTTGAATGAACTAAACTATTTCATGAAATATGTGAAGAAGAGAAATAATAGGGCAAATGGGAAGATTTGGTATCTTTGTTTCAAGGTGTTTTTGTTTGTTGTTTTTTGCCACAGGATTTTCTCCCTAATTCTTTCCTCCTTGAAAAAACCCTCAGTCTGGGCCTGCAACTTCTTGGGACAGAATTTGGACTTGAAATTTGGGTCAGCTCTCACATTTCTATTTACTTGGCCCTAAATTTTTGTCAATTGGAGATGAGCTTAATAGAGCATGGTCTAGAGTTGTGTCTGCTTGCTTATTTCATTGACTATGTAATCTCCCTGTTCTTTTATTTTGCTTTCTGTTTTTGCTTATTGGTTTTGACCTAACCTTTGTGGATTTTTGAGGACACAAATTGACTAAAATTGTGTTTATTAGAGAATCTTTATATTCAGTTGTAAATTTAAAATATATGCCATAGCCTGTTTGGCTCAGCGAATAGAATGTCAACCTGTGGATTGAAAGGTCTTGGGTTTGATTCTGATCAAAGGCATTTATCTCAGTTGCAGGCTCCTTCCCAGCTGGAGCCCTGGTCAAGGCAAGTGCAGGAGGCAACCAATTGATGTGTTTCTTTCACATTGATATTTCTCTCTGTCTTTCCCTTTCTCTTCCACTCTCTGTAAAAATTAAAGAAAAGTATCCCTCATGTGAGGATTAAAAAAAAAAAGTATCTAACTAAAGGTATGGCTGTACAGAGTCATTTTAATGATGAGCCATTTGATGACATTTTGACAAAAATTAGTAATGGAACAAAACACTATTTTCAAAAAAAAACAAAAACAAACAAACATAATCAGATGTGAATCCCTCAAAAGTCCTCTGAAATAGCAGGACACATGTCAGTATTTCTTCTGGTAGATGTTTGACCAAGCACATATCACTGACAGGAGGTACTGAACCTCTCATTTATGTGTTTACTACACACACATTTCCTCAGAAACACAGGGAAGAAATTTAATGTCCTCATACTAATTACTATAAATAAATTATCCTTCAAGCACATATGTAAGTTTTAAGTGCTAAAAACTGATTTGATAAAAACAAAGTTTAGGGTAGCAATAAATTCTCAATATATAGTTTGTCTAGAATTTCAACAAAAGCAAAATTGCATTTTCTTTTTAGGTAGTTTCTCTATTTTCCCGTGAAGAGAAAATAGAATAAATTACACCGCTCGTTTGAAGCAATCATGGATCTCGAAATATTTTAGTTTCCCAAGTTGCATATCATTCTGCCTCATTTTATTTGCAAGTATAAATTTGGAAATCTTAGCACACACGGAGATATCCCTGTGCAATCGCAACTCCTATCAAGGCCCCTTTAATTGGAGGAGTTGAACTCTCTGAGGCATCAACTTTATCAAGAACTAGAGGCCTGATGCACAAAATTCATGCAAGAATAGGCCTTCCTTCCCTTGCCTGCCAACACTCTGTCATCCAGGACCTGGGCTTCCCTCCCAGCCCTGGCTTCATATGGAAGGTCATCTGGAAGGATATCTGGTCTAATTAGCATATTATGCTTTTATTATTATAGATATCCTGCCTTCCCTACTGGGCTGCTCCTGCTGTGGAGGGTTGATTCTAGAAGTAAGTTATCCAAGCCTAATACGTGTCCTACTCTTGTTCTCCCAAACTATTGATAACATATATACACACACACCAGGACACCAACAGAGGATGGTCAGGAAGTGCTCCAAGACCAAGCCTCTGAACTCCATGGGAAGGAAACAATGACTAATTTATTCATTTGTTATCAAAGGTTAAGGATGGGCTACATGAATCCTTTGGTGTAATCTTGTCCCCCTCTCACACTCAGGTTTATTTCTATATGTGAAAAGAGATTATGTATTGCACATAAAGGTGAAGTCTACTGTGATACCTATCTATTTGCCTCCCTCCTCCCCAAAGACAACTCTCATTGATTTATTGAGTGTATTTCTCTTGCCGCTATATATATATATATATATATATATATAATATACTCATTGAAAATAGACTAGAAATATGTTAACATATGGTATACTTGATATTGCTTTTTTAAATTTTACATACATTATCTATTTGCACATGGGTGTTTTCAGTCAACATTAGGTTTTGAGTTGAATCCACATTGGTATTCATCTATTTTAGTTTTAATTACATACATATGTAATTTTAATCTATTCCTTAATGAAAAATAACCTCTAATGCTTAAATTATTACAAACAGAGATTCAACAGATTTATTTTTAATCTATTCAACTTTAAAGGAATTCCAGGAATTTAAGATATTTTCACATCTATCTATCCTACATGATTTCTCAAGTTGTTCCAATTTGATTATCTGATTCCTCTTTAATTTCACCAAATTAGCTCTTTTTAAAAGTTTCAATATGTGTTTAATAATTCAACACATTGATCAGTTTATTTGTCAGCATTGTTTTTGCCTCTCATTCAACTTCCTGAGTTCTGTTTTCATTTGATTGAATACAACTTTAAATATTTTATTTTAAAATTAAATGAGAGTAAATTCTTAGTCCTCATCGATCTATAAAAGTCTTTATTACCTTCTTGCTCTTCCTAATTATTTGAGTATAAATACAGTTCTACAGTTTTGTTTTGTTCAGAGTTTTGGGAGTACCATTCCATTAGTTAGAGCATCAGACACAGACAAGAGTCTGTGAAAAGTCTGTGTTCCTTTGAAGGTAACCTTCACATGTACCTACCCTCCCAATAAAAAGTTTTTCAAAATCTAAATTGGTCTTTTGCAAACTGCAATTTCATTATGAAATTGTTTCTGGAATGAATTTGTTTTTTGTTTTTGTTTGATTTTAAATATGTTTTTATTGATTTCAGAGAGAAAGAGAGAGAAAGAAACATCAATGATGAGAGAGAATCTGATTGGCTGTCTCCTGTAGGCCTCCTACTGGGGTTTGAGCCTGAAACTAGGGCATGTTATCCTGATTGGAAATTGAAGAGTGACCTTCTTGTTCACAGGTTGATACTTAACCCTGAACCATGCCAGCCAGGCACAGAATGAATTGGTGTTTACTTACCCCATTCTTTTTCCTATTATTGCTGGATATAAAGTCCTTCCCATTTTCTCTATCCTCTCATCCTGTAGTTCCTATTATCAGTAAATCTGCTCTTTTCTTTCCGTTTCCAAAACGCAATCTTCTATTAAACACATACAAATTTTGAAAAATGCAAAAAAAAAATGCAATCTTCTGTTTCATATTTTCTATAGTCAACTCTTTGCACTGATTTGGAGTGATTTCCTTGGATCTGCACAAGAATGCATTAATTCTTCTTCAGTTGAATTTAATCTTATATTTAACTTATCTATTGAGGTTTTTACATGAAGGATTACATTTTTCATTTCCTTAACACCTATGTATCGATAGTTCCCTTGCAGCCCTTTCCCCCTCAAATAATGTAGTCTATGTTCATTTTTATTTCTTTTGTGTCCTCAATTTATATTAATGTGTATCTGATACCTCTTTTAATGGTGGTGTGTTTTCACACAAAGTTTATTTTACTACTAGAGGCCTGGTGCATGAAATTCGTGTGCGAGTATGGCTCCTAGATTTGGCCTGCGATCAGGGCCATCTTCCCTGGCTGCCTACAGCTGACCCCACCCCCTGCTGCCACCCACCCCTGGTTCCTCATTTGCCATCAGTTGATCTGAGCCTGCTGGCTGCAGGGAGGAACTGAGAGATTGGCCATTCTCACTTGCTCAATGGCCCCGCCCCTGCCTTGGGTCGCACTCTGTGTGGGGCAACTGGCGGGGTGGGAGCTTTGGCATTGTTCCACCTGTGTCCCCCACCACCCACCCCTGGTTCCCTGTTCACCTCCCACCCCTGGTTCCTTGCCCACCGTTGGGTGATTGGAGCTTGCCAGCTGGGAAAAGGGACCGTGAAGTGGTCAGTGCACCTCATAGTGACTGGTGAGCGGTTGTTCTGCCCTTAGGGTCAATTTGCACAGTACCCTTTTATTCTATGGGATAAACTCATCTTCAGCAAGGGTTGCTCTTATAGGACGCTTACATGCAGTTGAGTATGGGGCTAAGCCTGCAGCATGGATTCAGGACTATCTTTGCTTGGGAACTCATAGGAATCAAGGGGTCCAGCTTGAATATCCAAATACTCCACAATTACCATAAATTCAGGCCCAGCCCTTATCTCCCGCAGGTAGCTCTTTTCTCCTTCTTTGACATCTGCAGTTGACAAGCTTTCTTGGTGCTTTCCTGGCCTCAGTGAAGGTCAAGCTTTCTTGGTCCTTATTTCACATGTAACCTGATCACTCATGCCTTTCAGTTTTAAAAAGGAAGTTCAATTCCAGGCCCTCCATTTGTAAGGCACCTGAAGCTGAGACTTTCTTGTTTCAGCAAATCAGGACCAAAACATACACACATGTGCTCATGCACACACACACACACACCTCAGAAAGGAATTCACTGATTAAATCCATGAAAAGATATCCATGAATGCCAAAACCGGTTTGGCTCAGTGGATAGAATGTCGGTCTGCGGACTGAAAGGTCCTAGGTTCGGTTCCAGTCAAGGGCATGTACCTTGGTTGCAGGGCACATCCCCAAAAGGAGGTGTGCAAGATGCAGCTGGTCGATGATTCTCTCTCATCGATGTTTCTAACTCTCTATCCCTCTCTCTTCCTCTCTGTAAAAAATCAATAAAATATATTTAAAAAAAAAGATATCCATAAACATACCGCATTCAAATTCTGCTGAGCTGGGCTCTCTTTTCACTTTAGGTGCGGAGGGCTTCTGCCTCCTCTTCTTTTTCCTCTTCTTCCTTCTTCTTCTTCCTTCTTCTTTTTCCCTCTCTTCCTTTCTCTTCTTTCTCTTTTTTCTTCTCTCTCCATTCTTTTAGGTTTTTAAGCCCAGGTTTATATTTTACTTTTCTGTATGTTTTTACATTTTATTCAAATATATTTGAGAAGGTAAGTGGTTTCCCACACCAGTTTAGTGGATATATTGAGTGGAGAACGGTCTCAGTTTCTCTTTATATTCATGAGTATATAAGCTAGGGATTTCCATAGTTGACTGCTCTTGGTTAGAAGAAAAATATTTTAACTTAAAAGTGCATTCTCATCTTTTAGTAACTTTAGCATTTAAGTCTGTGACTACTGAGGACCAATCTTGTGACTCTGGGAAGAATTGCAATGCCTTAAGTACATTCGGGACAGTGTTATTACCTCATAACACCTCAATATCAAAAGGTCTTATTGAGTGGATAAATATATACGTAAACATTTCATTTTCTTTCTAAACATCAAAGCCAGAAACTGATTTTTTGAAAATTCAGTTTCTCGTTTACAGAAGGATAAGGTTTGGGCTCTTTTGTTTACCAGTTCCCTGTTTTTCTCTCTTCCACCCACTAAAATGCCTCAGTATATTTTGGGCATTAATATTTTCCAATTCTTACACATTTGTAATAGAATGTGGCTTGTACACTCTAATATCTGGTGTCTAAATTCTTTAGTCAAAAGACTCTCGATGTGATACGTTTGGCTATATCAAATATATTCCCCCATCCCATACTGCTTAAGAAGGAAGAAAGACAGGGAGGAAAAATGAAGACACAGAGCCCCCTAACTTTAAGTGAATTGATTTACCAAAGCAGGTAAGAATTGAGCGCAATAAAAAATAAGACATTTCAGAACATTTTGTTTGTTTTCATTTTAACCTAGTAGTAAATGAAGAATAGGTTGCTCAGAGAGTCATATATCTTACTTCTAAACATATTTTTATTCTGCCTTTTATATAACTGATACCATTTATTTATTCAATCAATAAAATAATAATAACAATCCCCAGCATTTTCTTTTATATAAGATTATTAAAATGGAATTCACTTCTTTTTATTAAAAAATAGTAATAATTTACAACTAAGGCCCATAAATTTTTAATGGCATATCTCAGAGCTAGATATTCTGGGCCCAGAGAGGTATAGACTATATGAGAACATTTGCCAATTATTAATTGAAGAGCAGTGTTATAATTTAAACAATGGCCAATTAAAAATCCAAATCAATTTTGCAGAGGACTCATGAAAGTTAGGCATGCTTGAATTCCTGCCATAGAAATACCTCACTTTAATCAATATATTGATTGTTTTAATTTTAAAAAATCACATGTCAATTGAACATTGAACATTTAGAAATTCAAGTATATGTTTTCATGGACCTGAACTACTCATGCAGATAAATTGTCTCTGCACTTCTGATTGATTTGCTTCTGGCAATGACTCAACTGAAGATTGGCCTTTGCTGCTTTCTGCCTCTTGGTCAAATAACAAAGATTTCAGTGCTCCAGTAAGATTATGACTGAAGAGTATGTTTTAAAATGTTTTATAGCCCTAGCTGGTTTGGCTCAGTGGATAGAGCATCGGCCTGTGGACTCCAGGGTCCCAGGTTCGATTCCAGTCAAGGGCATGTACCTTGGTTGAGGACACATCCCCAGTAGGGAGTGTGCAGGAGGCAGCTGATTGATGATTCTCTTTCATCGATGTTTCTAACTCTCTATCCCTTTATCCTTTTCTCTTCCTTTCTGTAAAAAAAATCAAGAAAACATATTTTTAAAAAAGAATTAAAATGTTTTGTAAAGTGAAAAATTATTCTGCAACAGGTATTGCTACAATATAAGAAACTCCTCTGGACAATATCAGGTGAAGATGGTGCAAATAATCTGCTACGGGTAAGTTTTTTCTTTTTTTAATAATTATCTCATTTAATCTTACATAACCTCCTAATGCTAGGAATTCTTACATTTAACAAATTAGGAGTAGGGAGACTCAGAAAAGTCAAGGGACAGAGGCAGGGTTTAAATCCTTATCTCTGGATATCCCAGTCCATCCATTCCCTACTCTACAACAGGTCTGAACTTGACCTGTATTTAAAATATTTTAGAATTTCAGGAAGAGCTTTCTGAATATACCCAGGTACATGACCTCATCCACTCTATAAAAATGGAATAGCTCAGATACTTGTAGATTAAGGCGTAATGTTCCCAAATAGCTGAAAATTAATTTATGTGCATTTTTACTTACCATGATAATCTTTATTCAGAATTCTAGTCTATTTTGCTTTAAAATTAGTTATTTTCATCATTTTAATTAGTGAAGGAAGGAATGACTCTTTGCTAGTACTGAATTATGGAAACTCCAATTCACTATTGGTTTTCTGCTCAGCATAGCGAAGACCTGAACCCTGCCATCGCCTAGTCCCGCTGCTTTTTAATTGCTAATTAACTGCACCAAATGTGATGCCAAGTGGCATGGTCCCCAATTGCTCTGAACCTTCTCCTTATCCCAACCCTGAGCCTTAAAATTGTAAGGAATTCCTGGACTGTGCAAAAGTTACCTGCACTGACATCTAAGTATAGAAAGTCATAACTAGTTCTCAAGATTTGCCCACAAGTTTAATCCACTTAAATAAGCAACAATTTTTAAAAAATATTTTTGTTATCTAATTGTACCCTTAGTGAGTTTGGGGATCCAAATCAGGCTTTCTTCTATTTTTTTATATTCCAAATGGGACTCCAGTAATGATGTGTATGGGTATGGATAAGGCAAGGGAGGGGTAGTGATGGGGGCCTAGGGTTTCAATATCCAAACAACTTTCCAGGGTCATTTAAGATTTTGTGATTGACATGCACAACGTTGGGTTTGTTCTGTTTTGTTTTGAAATATGTAAAAGGGAAAAGAAAGAAGGTATCATGCAACCTTAGAAGTAATTTAGACAATACTACAGCGCTAGACGAAGGTAGAAATGGAGAAAATAGAGGAAATAATTTGATCATGGAGGTGTCACTGGGAATGACCGACTAAACCTGGCGACTGAATGTGTGAGCAGGGAATGAGGGAAGACCAAGGATAATCTGGAGTTTCAACCTTGGGGGCTAAAGAGTAAAAACAGCATGAAGAAGAGAGGAAACTGGAAGGGAAAGTCCACTGGGTACAGGGAGGAGTGGACGGCAAATTGTGTTTCAATATCTATAGAAAGACAGAGCTTGAGTTTAGGAGGTGATTACAGTGGAGAGAGAAGTGATGGTTACTGAATTCCCGAGGGGAGATCTCTGAGCTGCTCATGGTGAGTGAGGATCAGAGGACTGAGAAAGGAGTCTCAGAGGAGGAAAGAGAATCATCAAAGAGCTCTATAAAAAAGAAAGAGCCAGAGTAGATGAAGCATGAGGTACAATCTCATGAGTCAGGAGTAGGGAGAATTTCACAAAGGAAGGCATCATGGGAAGAATTAAATATTGCAGAAGCTTAACAAATGTTTCCCAGCAGACTGTCTTTGAGCTTAAAATTTAAAGATTTTGATCAGAGTTGCAAGTGTTATGATGATCCAAATAATCATACAAGTAAGTAGATGGTAGGATGATTTCTTAACATCCATTAATTCAACATTTTTGAAAATGGGAAAGTGGAAGACCATACATTTTAGTAAGACAGTGTTGGAGAAATACAAGAACTTCAGCTAATGAAAAATATGCAAATTCACCTCATTATATTTTAGTATTAAGTGAATGCACTGAGTAATGTTTCATAAATGTACTCTGCAAATTTGGAAAGGGTTTACAATTTTTTCCTAATGGTAATATAGAAAAATTATTGTTCATTATAATACCTAAGTCTTTAAAGACAAGGATTAGCATCCCCATATAGGTTTTTTTTTTTTAATTATTGAGGCATAAATAATTATTTTGTGCACTTTTAAATTGTAAAATGGAATTCATTTATGTAAATAATCTATGCAATTTTAAACAATAATCTCAGTAATATTGGCAGATATATAGGTATCACTTTAGGTAAAATAATCTGTTATCCCATCTTAATCCAATGCTATACTGTGCTTCTCAGCATAAACTACTCAGTGCACAACCAACAACACTGCAGTTATTAATAGCATCTAACTGAAGACAAGGCTAAGGGACCCTTATCCTAGAAGTTTTCCCTAAGCCTCAAACAAGCAAGTCTGATTTGCTTCTCTTCTTTCTCTTTCCCAACCTTTCGCCTCCATCCCTAAAGAATGGAGAAACTATACCCTCATTGCAAAATAGTTTATAATTTTATATTACTGTGAAAAATTAGACAGCATTAAGCCTGTGGATGCAGGAGGTCATTCACATTTAAAAATTGGCCTACAGTATGTTTTCCTATAAATTTTCAATGAAATGCAATGGAGCCAATGGGGACTGAGACACATCCAGCTTGACTTTACTCCACGTCAGTGGTCGGCAAACTCATCAGTTAACAGAGCCAAATATCAACAGTACAATGATTGAAGTTTCTTTTGAGAGCCAAATTTTTTAAACTTAAACTTCTTCTAACAACACTTCTTCAAAATAGACTCGCCCAGGCCGTGGTGTTTTGTGGAAGAGCCACACTCAAGGGGCCAAAGAGCCCCATGTGGCTCGCGAGCCGCAGTTTGCCGAACACTGCCCCAGGTTGTTCACCTGGGCTGGGAGCAGCAGAAATACCTGCCCGCACAATTTACAAGGTGATTCCAATGAAAGGTAATCAATCTGATACAAAACTCTTACGATTGATTACATCATGTTTGGCTACTGTTGTATTTAAACATGATTTCCAGCCAAATATTTAAGGCAGTAGGCTATTTTCATATTTGAGAAGATGTCTGTGTAGTAGTAAAGTCTACTTTGGCAAGATTTATAACAACCACAAACTAAGTTTCTGTCATTCCAGTGCAAGTAAACAGTAGCTGTATTTTTCCCTTTTTTGATTGGATGCACTAAAAGTTCTTTGCTGAATTTTACAGCAGGGAATTTTAAGTTTCCATTTATATGCTACACACAAAAGGTAGTTGTAATGTCTGGCATGTGATAAAGAACAGATCTAAACCATTTTAAAACGGGAAAATACCAAGGTGTCCCCAGAAGGCAACTAGAAATAATTAATGCCATTTCTAAAACATAATTCTATTTTATTTTGCATCAAATCTATAAAGGGAATATTTGAGGAAGGAATGTATTTAAATATTTTTGTCCTCAACTCTATGAGTGGCACCTTGTATTTGCCCTAATTTTTTTAGGAAGTTGGAGTCAGTAGCCTAAGGATTATGTATTATTTAATCATACAAAAAACACAATTCATAAAATACTCTGCCTCTTAGAAAGCACTCCAGGTATTTCACAAGGAACAAGATAGTGAGAGTACCAGCAATACACACAAGTGCAGAAGCAATTAAAACCCGCAATAAAAATCAAACATAAAATCGGTGTACCATGCCGAAGGCCTTTGAAATAAAAGAGCATTAAACCCAGAGAACTTAAGAGGAGGCTAATTCAGTAGTTGTCCTCAATTGAAAAGGGAGGACATTCCATAGCCTTGGGCTAGCAGGCAGACATTCTTGAGCCCCTGCTTTTAAGCTTTAGATAGAAATATATCTTGCCCTAAAAGTTCTCCGGTTCTTTACTATTTCTCTTCTTGTCAAGATGCTCTGCGTGGAGAGGTGTCACCAAAGCATTTTAAGGATGAGGGTCAATTGTACAAATACAAGTATATGTGTATGGAGTTTTTTTTCCTAGGACCACGTTGGCTTTTTAACTTCACGGGGAACACATACAAGTTTACAAAACTATTCGCTATTTGCACTTCTACCTCAGTCAAAGTCCTGGAGAATGTTAAATCGGGGCCCTTGTGGATGAAATGAGAAATAAGAGGTAGTTCTGAGCAAACTCAAACAGCCTCTTTGCAGGGGGAAAAAAAGGCAAGTAAAAACCTTTTCAATATGTATGACTTTCTTAGAGAGTGAGGAATGCATTCATTTGTCAAGAATAGACTAAAAGAAAATCTAAATAAAATTGTTGCCAATTTCTTAAAAATACTGCTTTAAAACAGAGAAGACGGAGCTCCTACTTTTTCATCTTTATAAAAATAGCTTCTTGATATGATGGCCAAACCCTACTCTAGGACTCTGATCTCAGCATGAATCCCCCGGATGAGGCATGAAATTCTTATTCCTCTACAATAATGAACTCCAAACCATCATGATTCAATGCGATCTGGCATATGGTTGGGATATGAAAAATGGAAGGCAGACACTCTTGCCACCAACAGCATACATTCAAGCGAATTTCACACAGACATTTTGCTGAATGTATTTTCAGTTTTTCTGGTGTCAGTGTGTTTGAAGAAAAAACTTCACACCTCTTTTCCACCTAATCAGAAGAAGCTTTGTGAAGTTCACAAGGATGGAAAAGAGAGAAAAAATTTCACAGATTCCAAAAAAAGTTTTCTTTTCCTTTTCCCTTTGCATTAAGAGAGCTGTTGGAAAGCATAAAAAATGAGAAGCTAGGAAGGAAAAAGGAGGCAAACCAGCTTCCCTGACAAAAAAAATTAAGGTCAGAAAACAATGCTTGCTAACTTCTCCCAATCTGGCTCTATGCCCATACCTGAGTTTTGGACAACCACCCAATACTGAAAGCTTCTGCCAACCACTGTCCATATCAGGTACCCGACCTGACAAGGAGCCAAGTACCTATATTCTGTGCCAGCACCAAAGGGGATGTGTCAGCTAAAGAAAACCTTGTTTACTATGTTTTATCAATATAATGTACATAGATGATATAGATACAGATGTAGATGACAGAGATAGATGATATATAGATATAGATATAATATATAGATACAAATATAATCTGAACCAGTCTCTATCTTGGTCTTGTTTTTAGAGGCAAAATAAGTATTTAATACCCATATCATGCTGTCCCTTAGACATACAACCTTGGATCCTAAAGCTGGCAAGAGGCTTATTTAGCTTCAAAACAATGTATACACATTTTGAAGAGATAAAACTTAGAAAGTTTCTAAAGTAAATGCTTTAAGAAAAGGTACGGGGGTGTCTGCTCTTATTTTCAATGCAGATAATTAAACCTCTTGTTTGTATTTTTAATTGTCCTTACAAGAATACTGGAGACAAAAGACAATTAAAATTATACACTTTTTTGTTTCGTTTTTCTGATAATATATCTCCCAAGCAAGGAAACAAAAGAAAAAATAAGCAAATGGGAAAAAATAACTAAAAAATTTTGCTCAGCAAAGAAAACCATCCACAAAATGAAAAAGACAACCTACTAAATGGGAGAAGATAGCCACCAATGATATAACTGAGAAGGTACTAATAACCAAAATTTACAAATAACCCATACTACTTAACACCAATAATAATAGAAATAATAACCCAAACCATTACATTACAAAATGGGCAGAGGACCTCAATAGATACTTCTCCAAAGAGGACATACTGATGGCCAACAGACATATGAAAAAATGCTCAGTCTTACCTAATAATAGAGAAACCTGTAAAATGACCCACAGCCAACAAGGATGGTGTTTAATTTGCATACATACCTGGGTCCTGGGAACCTCCTCAGCACCCAGGTCACTCCCAGCCAGCCAGCAGGGCGGCGGAGGGGGGGGTTGGGTTAGAAGGGGAAACCCTTCCAAAGCCTAAAGTCTGGGGCGGAGGCTTTAGGCTTGGGAAGCGGTCAAGCCTGCACCTAAATGCAGACCATCTGGAAGTCAGCACTGGGTTGCCCAGCTGCAACCTGACAACCCAGCACTGACTGCCCAGGCACCTGAGACCCAGAAAGAAAGTCAGGGTCTGATCTGCAGCCTCAGTGGAAGCTTTTGATCAGTGTACTTACCTCTCTCTTTCTCTCCCTCTTTCTTTCTGATTTTCCCCAGTAGCCAGGCTTTTCTTTTTCTCCCAGATTCCAAGTGACTGCTGTTAAGGCCCAGAGATAGGCCTGGAGATGCTGACTAGCATAGGAACGGGCCAATCAGAAACAAAGGTGGATGCTGTGGGGAATCAATGGCTGCCTAGGAGGCAGAGCTTTTGATGCTGACTGGCATAGGCACCAAACAATGAGAACCAAATCTGGGTATTGTGGGGAGCCAATGGCTGCCTAGGAGGTGAAGCTTTTGATGCTGGCATAGGAACCAACCAATCAGAACCAAATTGGCCAGTTGAGGCAATATTACGCCTGCAGGAGAGGGCCGTTACAGGTGATCAGGCTGGCAGGCAAGTGAGAAGTTAGGAGCCAGTGGTCTCAGATTGGGAGAGGTATGTCTGACTGCTGAATTTAATGGAAAATAAAAACTTGTACATTAAACTCATGGTTCAACTATGGCCAAAGTAAAATACTGCATCTGATGGGGTTTAAGAAAAAAGGGTGAAATTTGTCGTGACACCTGGAAGAATCTCCCAGCAAAGCAGATTGAGTTCACAAGAAATACTCCGTTGGCCATGTACAAGTAATACCATGTGGACAGAAGCAGGGCTTAGGACAGAGTTTGAAAGATGACTGGAAATTCCAAATATCTCACTCTGCCATGTTGAGATTCAAGAGATACTCTGCTATGTATTGGCTTAAAAATTTGAGAGTTAATCATTCTAGTAATGAAGTAAAAATAAAAATTAGTAATTGACAAATTGTGGGAGAAGAGGAAAGGAAAAGAGAGAATAATCTATTTCTTCTGTCATAGAGGAAAGATAGATTTTATCCAAATATTTGAATAAAGAAATAGCTGTATGGGAATGAAATGTAGTGTTGTGAGGGTAATTGCCAGAAGGATGAATAGAAGAGTTAAAAGTCATGGCCCAGCCAGTGTGGCTAGCTGGGTGAACATCGACCCACGCACCAAGAGGTCCCCAGTTTGATTCCTGGTCAGAGCGCATGCCAGGGTTGCAGGCTCGATCCCCAGTAAGGGTCGAGCAGAAGGCAGCTGATTAATGATCAACTTACATGTTTCTATCTCTCTCCCTTCCTCTTTCTCTAAAATCAATAAATATATACAAATATATTTAAAAAGAAACAAGTGATACACAACTGCAAAGTAGGAAGAGAAGGGGGTTTCCACTTTTACTTCATGTTACTTACTGTTTAAATTTATTTCAAATACATGTAATATTTCATAAGGCAATTTTAAACTCAACAAGAAAGGTATGTGTATTTATTATCTCAATTCCTCATATAAATCTCTTCTGTATTTCAAGCGATGTCCTTGGTCTCACAGATGGCCATAACCTAGAACCATCTCTGTGGACTCACTGCTCCTGCTGTGTGTAAAACTGTACTTGATTTTATTATCCAGTAAGATAGCCACTCTCCTGAGACCTCTGAGATTTATTTCTGCTTGATTGCAGTGTCATAAAATATCTTCATCTCTGCACACAAATTGTATCATTTCTTCTGTCAGAAAATAAAGATTGTGAGAAGTTTAGCTGCCAGAAAACTTAAAAGCTAAAGGCATCACTCATTATCAACTCACCTGGGTGAGGTAGGTATCAGTTCACCAAGGTCCCTCAATTTGTAGACCATCTTTATTCTGCTTTGATTCCTTTGATTCCTATTGACAAAGTAGGTATTTTTAAAGGTTACTTGACTACTTGGATTTGTACAATATTTTCTTTTTAAAAATATATATTTTTATTGATTTCAGAGAGGAAGGAAAAGGGAGAGAAACAGAAACATCAATGATGAAAGAGAATTATTGATTGGCTTCCTCCTGCACAGCCCACACTGGGGATAGACCCCCTAACTCTGGAATGTGTCCTGATGAGGAATCAAACCATGGCCTTCTGGTTCACAGATCGATATTTAACCACTAGGTCACACCGGCCAGGCTGCACAGAATCTTCTGATGCTGAAGCTCTACTACTGTCACAGGTTTGCTCCGAGAATAGTTAAGCCCACATTTTCCCTAATACATGTTAAGTTCTTTGATCATACCAATTATACATATTATATCCCCAAATCTCTAGCAGAGAGCTGATTATGTAGCAGGTTCTCAAGAAATGTTGCCATGTTGAACTGACTTAATCATGGTTATCACAGTTTCAAAAACTATGGTCAAACAGTAAAAATCATTTCCCAAGTTCCACATAAACAAAAGGGAAGCATTTTACCTCTTAGCCACTTTTATCTGTGCTAATAAAATTCTCCTAAAAGAAACAAAGCAAAAATAAAAGACTCACTTGCAATACATAAATGCAGACGGATGTACTGCAGTCCCCTTTCACTGAGTCACTTCACATGCAGTTGTGACATTTAGAAGTGAATATGTCATATGGACAATGAAAAAGATTCTTCTGAGAAAAAAAAAAAACCATCCTAAATGATATACTGTAGAGATTTTTTTTTTTCTTTACAAACCCCTGCATTTAGCAATTACCTGAAAGTAAATAGGAATGGAAGAGAAAAACACAAAATCTGATATCCTTTTGAGAAAAATCGATTTCTACATCTTTAATTTAGAGCCCAATCTGCTAAAACACTCAGGAGCCTCGCAAATGGGAGTTTGCCTTCAAGGGTCATTGGGCAGCGATGCTTCCCGATGCACCACACTCCGAGGACATGTGGGAACTAACGAGGCACCATTAATCCACAGCAGACATCCATGTTTCACTATCGCTCAGACGCTTGTTTTTCTCAGGGGTGGACAACCCGGCCTCCCTTGAGAGGAGAAAAGGCTGATGCTACCAGCTGAGCTGTCCCTTTTCAGGGCACACTGGCCCACCGCATGACATGGAGGCCACAGACTGGCACATCTGTGGCCTCAGCTTTCCCTCCCACCACCTTGAAACAGAAACAGAAATGCCCCCTATAAACTCAGCCCTCCCCCCAGGTGAGGCGCCATCAGCAAAAGGCGGAAGTCACCCCTTAGCAGCTTACCTGAGGTGCTGCATTCAGGCACTGGCCCTGCTGACATAGGTACACGGGTTAGAGGAGATGCCCAGCAACCAGGGAACGTTAAAAATAAGAAAGAAGTCAGGGGTATTTCCCTGGAGGGTAGAGGCCAGGGTAGGTCGGAGAGCAGAGAGGGAAGACTCAGCGATGGTGCAGAAGGGAGGGCCCGTGAGGCATTCTGTGAAGTGGAGACATTGCAGAGAAGGAGGGAAGAGGGAACAGAGGGAATGGGAAAGTCACCCTTTTTCCTGTGGCCTCATGCAGGAAACAGAAAGTGGTTAAGGAAAGGTACAGATGATTACACAATTCAATACCGTTTGATTATAACCTGTGGACTATCGTGGAGCAGGATGATACATCCCAGCGGTAAGTCCGCAATCAACACGTGCTGTTCCTTACAGAAACCCTTCCTGGCCAGAGTGACACAGCCCCTTGAGAGGAAACTGTGATAGAGAACGTTCCGTTATGGGTCAACTCCTTACGAAAATTAAAACTCAAAACTAGTTCTCCAAAAGAACACTTAAAGTGGAATAAAATAGAGCAAAGATTCTCAACTCCAGCTGCAATTAGAATCACCTGGGAGCTTCTACATGCTGATGAGTCTCCGCTCAGACTTAACCCGTAGGAAATGGGACCCTCATATCAGCATCGTTAAAGTTCCCTCTGTGGTTCCACCTAGAGCTGTAAACAGCAGCCTGAGCCAGGCTATAAACACAAAGGCTTAAGAATATTTGTTTTAAGCTGTTACTGCAGGTCTGTGCTCACATATAATTCTTGTTTCTTCTTCTTTTCACCACCAAACCCCTGAAGTCACCACCTTAACACAGATGGGACCATTTGCGGCACTGCTCTAAAATTGCTCTCCTGTTTTAGAGCAAGCCTCGAGCTACCCTATTTGTTGACAGACAATTGAACGCTCAATGTTACGCTTGTCATTGGAGTTCCTATGCGTTTGTTAAGTCTATTGACCGCAGAGACAGCCTGGTGTTAAGTGATCTTTGCTTGAACCAGTGACTCTTCGGTTGTGGTTGGGAGATGGGAGGGGTGATGGGAAATGTAAGAAAGAGCATTTAAGTATAAAGAGGCAAGAGAAAACTTTTGAGGGTGGTGGTGTTCACCATCTGGATAGTGGTGATGGATTTGCAGGTGTACAGTTATGTCAGAACTTTTCAAATTGTACACTTTAAATAGGTGACTTTAATGAATATTAATTGTAACTCAATAGTTTAAAATATCCACATTTCTAGCTTTTTACACGTCATTCCAGTCTTCTATGTCATACATAAAAGGTTTTCAAAACATTAAATTATTGCCCTAGCCAGTTTGGCTCAATGGATAGAGCATCAGCCTGTGGACTAAAAGGTCCTAAGTTCATTTCTGGTTAAGGGTGTATACCCAGGTTGCAGGCTCGATCCCCAGTAGGGGGCATGCAAGAGGCAGCCCATCAATGATTCTCTCTCATCATCATTGATGTTTCTACCTCACTCTCCTTCTCCCTTCCTCTCTGAAATTAATAAAAAATATATTTTTTAAAAGCATTAAATTATTTTATACCTTTAATCAGTTGCTCTAAGTGCATTTAAAGATCTAGAAATTTGAAAATCAAAAGTGATAAGAAATGTTTTAATCCAAAAACATCTCTCCTATAATTGTACCTTAAATTCCTTTCAGGAGTTGAAGCTAAAACCATAATGAGAGATGAGAATTGTGATGTCTTCCTACCAGTCGTTATATACCACAAATTCATATCCATCTCCTAAAGAAAGAACTCATACCAAATATATAGAAAAGAAGTGAAAAAGTCAGCCCAGAGAGACCACCTGAGTGGTTGGTAGAGGGAAGGAGCTGTGATGGAAGGGGTATGCAAATGAGAGCTAGATATGCAAATGAGAGTTAGAGTTATCAGAGAACTATGGGCCATAAATAGCATCAGAGGCAAGCTAACCCTTATTGTTTTTGCTGGCCTTGCTATTCTTTAGCAATATTTATATAAATAGTCCTTAAGTAATGGTGCCTTCTTATTGGTCAGGAAGACTCTTTGCTTATTGATGTTTTCCAAATGCATTATCCTCCTTCAATATAAAAAGCAGGATAAGATTGTTGTGACTTTGATAAAAATTGGCTAAGAGTTATGAAATTTTACATGCATATAGATAAGGATACCTAGTCTCAAAATGCCCACATAAATATCACAGGAAGAACCTCACACAACAAAGAATTTCTAACTTAGTGAAACCCCACTGGTGAGACCAATGGTAACAACAGTATGAGCAGAAAGTAAATTTAAATTGAAGAAAAGTCTATGAAACTGGTTTTCAATTAATACCATCGTATACACAGTTTATATTATGTTGCTCATATTTTTTCTTTTTGTTGTTGTTGTTGCTAATCCCCACCCGAGGACATTTTCCCATTGATCTTCTGGGAGAGTGGAAGGGAGGGGGAGTGACAGAGAGAGAAATATCAACATCCGTGTAAAAAAGACACATCCATTGACTGCCTACTCTCACACCCAACCAGGGCCAGGAATCGAGCCTGCAACCAAGGTATGTGACTTTATCTGGAATTGAACCTGGGACCCTTCAGTCCACAGGCGGATGCTCTATCTATGAGCCAAACCTACTAAGGTTTAAATTTATTTTCTAGATTTACTAGTGTGTGTGTGTGTGTGTGTGTGTGTGTGTGTGTGTATATATATATATATATATATATATATATATATATATTTAAATATCTTCCAAACCTACCAAATTCCAGGCAATAATGTAAAACAGTAATATTTTACTGGAAATGCCAGGGGGCTAAGTTCATAACATTTTTCATAGACAGACAAAAAGCACCTCTGTGCGAGCCTAGCCAGTCACCTGTCACCACAAAGCGCTTGTGGTCCGCTCCAGTGGAGCTAGCGAAGAATATCCATTTCCAATCATTGCACTGGAGTGAAAGGAAGCACTTGAACTTGGAAGGAAAACTGCTATCACGCTAGTGGCCTCCTAATGGCTTTCCCAGAGTAGAGGCTTTCATGGAGATTTTTATTACTGTTCTTAATTAGACTAAGCACCTCCAGGGAGATGGTCCCTGATGACTCAGATTCTTTGGCTGAGGACCCTGAGAGTATTCATGAAACAGAAAAAAGAAACCAGTAGTGGGAATATGTACTCTGCAAAGAACTCGTGTTTCCAAAATGTTGAGCTTATTCAGCCATGGGAATGTAGTTACAATATCGATTGTGTGCCTTCTAAAATTAGGGGTTTGCAAGCCCAGACCTTGGCAATGTTTTGCCCACAGGGGCCAATCCTTGGTTTACCCTTTGCAGTGAATGTCTCCTCTAGCCCAATATTCTCCCAGTTCCCTCCCTTACCTCATTACCATGGACCTGTCCGCTATTTCACCTCTGGATCTGGGTTCTGTTAGGTCATTTGGCTTTCTATGTTTTCTATTTTGACTTAAGGGGTAGCTGACATTGTATGAAGCCCACCAGATAACTATTTTTATATTTTTAATTTCAATGGGAGTCATCAATTCTTCAGCCCAAAACAGTAAAGAATGGTGGGAAATTTTATATATAATGAAAAGTCCTCAAGCTTTCTGAAGATCTCTTTGAACAAGATGGCTTTTCTTTGCCTTCAAACAGGACTACTGAGGCAACCAAAAGCATTCTTTGTACTTAAATGACTTAAAGGTAATGTGTTCAATTTGCATTTTTAAATAAATGAAGTATTGTTTTATAAATGAAAGAAAGAGAAAAATAAGATCCAAAGAGTTGGCTCCACTGGCAAATATCTAGTGCAGTGGAGGATGGAGTCCAAAAGTCATGAGTAGAGAGTAGAAAGGAAGGCAAGATAGAATTGATTTGCAGAGTCCAATGGAGAGAGAATTTCAGAAAGAATTAGAATTACGTATCAATAGCATCAAATTCTACAGTTCTATAAAGGAAGGAAATGAGGACTAAAATATGATATGGACTGGTTAATAGGTATTAGGAATTCGTTGTAATCTCTAAGTGAGCTTTTTGAATTTCTTTTTAAGTGATGGAAGCAGAAAACATTGTTAAAAATTGAGAAATTCAAGAAAAGTAGGAAAGTGGTAACAATGAAGACAGACTGCTCTGACAAGAGGTTTGGCTTAAAATAAGAGGAAGAGAAATGGATAAATATGTCAAGTGTTAACAAGATCAAGAGAGAGCTTATTTCTGCAGATGGAGAAGAATTGAGAATTTTTACACTCAGAAAAAGAAGCCAGTGAGTGGGACAAATGGAAACTGAAAATAAGGAAGTGGAAGCAGATCTAAAGAAGATTAGACATAGGTGGTTAGGTTTAGAAATAAGGATGAGAACGATATAATTTAAAGAAATAAATGTGGAAAAAATGAATTTAAATTTAATTTGTGAGAGAAAAATGAAGTGAAACGCGAACCCATAAAGCAAAACTTGAGATCACTCTCATGGTTTGGAATGGACTGGGAGATCGGGCAGAACTGAAAACCTTTAGAAAGAGTGACTAATGTACAAAAGGAAACCTGTTTCCTTTAACGAAGAGCTATCAAGTCTAATGTAAATGCAAACAAAAATGTTGAAACCTGCAGAAATGAAATGTGAAAGTAATGAAGTGTGAACGTGAAAAAGCAATGAATCAACATACCTGATTTGCACATATTAAAATAGTACATATTCCTCTCAACACTTTTACTTTTAAATCTTAAATTTGGTGGCCTGAGGCCTTGCATAGCAGAGAAAAGATCAATGAAGATCATGTGTTTGAATTTCTCCCTTTGATGAATGGGCTGGGGACATGGGACCACTATTTTTCTCCTAGGTCACCATGTAGTGACCCTTGTAAGTACAGCTGAAACTGTGTGTGGGTGCATGTGTTTGTGTGTGTGTGTGTGTGTGTGTGTGTGTGTGTGTGCGCGTGTGCGCGTGTGCGTGAGCATGCACACATTATGCTATACTTTGTAGAAAAAGACTGGAAAGAGAACTTTAAACCACAGGTACTAACCAAGCATTGGGAAGTTGACTGACAGGAATAAGAGGGAAGGTGGATCCCAGCAGGGTGTGGGAAGGGAACATGTAGAAAGCCCACTGAACTTCTGAAATTGATGAAAAAGGAAAAGAAGAGAGACATAGCTTCTTTGCTCTGAGATTTACTCAGGACGAGGAGAAAGAAGAAACTGCTAAGGGACTCTCATCAATGGAGAAAGGGGATCCCAGTCATCCCTGCTGCTCAAACACAGCCGAAGCCATTTGCCACTAGACCATCAGACACAGTGCATGTGGAGTCTTCAGACAGCAGGGAGGTGAGGCAGAAGCACTCTCTCATGGCACGTGGACTGCTGGCACAAGCTTGCTGTGTATGTGCCTAAAATCTGCTTACCAAGGGTGTTGGGTGAGAATCAAGAGGAATTAGAAGTCCAGAGAGATCTGTAAACCAGGAGGTAGGTGAGGATGGCACAGGAATAGTTGTCCTTAAGGCACACTTGGGGGAAAGGCATTTATCTGTTACTAGAGGACTGATGCATGGAATTTGTGCAGGGGGCTTGGCCCTTGCAGCACTGGCTGCCTTGGGTAGGTCATCTGGACGGTTGTCCGGAAGGTCATCCAGACAGTTGATCTGCTACTCGGTCTAATTAGCCTATTACCGTATTTTTCGGACCATAAGACGCTCCGGACCATAAGACGCACCAGTTTTTAGAGAAGGGAAATGAAGAAAAAAAGATTCTGAAACAAATAGTGTCCTAAAATATTTTATGTGCATTAAAACCCAACATCACAGTCAGAAACACATGTAATCAACCCTGTAAAGTAAACAGCAGCATTTAGAACCATTTTAGAGCCGGGCAAGCACAGAGACCACACAGAGCCAGGCAAGTAAAAAAACTTTTTTTTAAAAGTATATGTGTAGGCTATATTTGGACCATAAGACGCAGGGACTTTTTCCCCCCACTTCTGGGGGGAAAAAAGTGCGTCTTATGGTCCGAAAAATACGGTAGCTCTTTATTATATAGGTCATAGACTCAAGACTGGTGAAAGATAATGGTTTCCCTTAGAATGTTGTGACACTGGATACTCTCCTGGGCTTCATCAGAAGCTATCTGAACTCCTTCCTTCAAACTCCCTGAGTTGGGTCCCAGCCAATAAGGGTCATCTTTTGGTTGAAGACCATCATTTCCCTCTTTATTTCCAATGTTTTCACCGGAGCATCAACCTTTTATTCCCAGCTGCACCCCAGGGCATATTTTCTGGGTAACCATCTTACCTGTGACATGATCACTCACTCCCCATGGAACACTGCTCATGAGTGTCAGTGTCACGTGCATCTACATGGAAAGGAAGGCCTCTCAAAGAAGATAATATTCATCAGGCATAGTCCTGTGACTGTTGAGCCTCCTATAACCCATACAACTTTTCACTTGGGGGTGAATAAGACTTGAAGGCAGGAACTTTTGCCTTCTTCCAAGCTGTGACCCTGGTGGTCCTTATTTTCTTTCTATCTCTCAGAACAAATGAAAAATAATTAAAATATGAAGCGACTTCCATTTATTTTTATTACTTCATAATTCTGGCCATTTATAACTCATTTAAACATTGCCCATAAATTTCAATATTATGTGGCAATAAAAGTAATTAAAAGACAGAAGGTAAAACAGTGCCAATGGCAAATCCTTTCCCTCTCAACTAATTATGAACACTGTCAGCAGAAAGTTTGCCCAAACTCAGGGTGACGTGCATCTTACATCGGGATTTCAGGGTCATGAATATGCACAGGAGTTCATCCCATAACACAGTAAGGGAATTTACACTCCACAAACCTTAATGCAACCAAAAAGGCCTTGATCCTTCACAGTAGAAAAGTCACGAACATTGATTAGCTACATGTCTATTCTGAGTCCTTTTGTTCCCCTTAGTTTTCAGGATTGGATATTGAATCCATCAATATATTTTCCATTCAAATCCACAGGATAAGAGGTTTATGGAAATTACAAGATGGAGGTGTTGTTGCATCTCATTCAACCCTCCTTAAAAGAGACAAAATGCAAAGATGTAACTTTGCTCTTGGTTAACTTGGAGAGAATATATACATAATTTCTACTGTTTTATATGTGAATGAGTTTTGGTATCAACATGTGTGTGTGTATGTGTATGTGCATTTATTTCATTGAAGGACTATTTTGTGGGCCATTACTGCTGTGTTGAAGCTAACAAGCAATTGGACATAAAGATCAAATAAAACAACATCAGCATTGTTCCAAAAAGACAATGACTTCATCAGCTGCAAATCATTCTCCTTAGACAATAATTACTCTTTGGGGTTAAAGTATTATTTCCAAAAAGTGTTTTCCAAAATGCATATCTAAATCACAATGAGGCTAGGCATTGGAGAAGCCACACCCTCCTCTTGGAGTTACAATACAATAACCACAAGCAATAATAGCAACAATGATGTGTACCACACTAGAGTAATTGTAATGCATTTTGGCAAAGTCAACAGCCTCATCATTTTAACAATGCCTACAATCTTGGCTAATAATAACATATACATTTCTGAAAATAATATTTTCATAGAAAATTTCCCATAGAGTTATTATTATGGAAGAGGAGGGGTTTTTTGTTTGTTTGTTTGTTTGTTTCTTGGAAACAAAGTAGTCAATCACCAGCATGAGTCATCATTTTCAAAAATATTGATTCATCCAACACCATCTAAGTAAGGCAAGGCCATGGTGAGGCGAAATCAGCAAAACTTAACAAAAATGGCTGACTCACAAACATCAGTGAAAAGTGAAAGATGTCAGTAGGAGGGCATTTGTGTCTGGTGATGTAGGAAGAGAACATTAAGAAACACGTTTTGTTTGTTTTTTAATTAAGTAAATCGAATTCTATTATCTGAATTTGATTTAGTGATTTGATTCTTCTCAGGGAGAAGTCAGAGTGTTCTTCCAGGCAACCTCCATTGCAAAGTTTGCAGTTCTCTGCTTTCAGTCGTGAAATTGGCAGACTTAAGAGTGAATAGGGCAATTGCATTTTCATACATGAATTAGTGCTGATTCCAAAGGGAGGAGGGACTTGACTCCCTGTGTTGCCATCCATGGTAATGAAATGAAATATTTCAATTAAATTTCAGGTGGAGTACAGCTTTTCTGCAAGATGGCCCTGGCAGCTGTCTCCAAATTTCTCAGCACAGTATATCACCCCTACATAAACTGTATATTTATGCAAACAAACTGCAGAAAAGCAGGAAGACTAAGTCCTAACTCTTCTAATCTGAAGCATTGAGGCAAACCACCATAGGAGGTAGAGTGCTATGTGGTATTTACTTCAAGACTCCAACTTTGGAAAAGAATGTCTCTATTAATTTATTTTTATTTTTTAAAATATATTTTATCAATTTCAGAGAGGAAGGGAGGGGGAGAGAGAGGTAGAAACATCAATGATGAGAGAAAATCATTAATTGCCTACCTCCCATGCATCCCCCACTAGGGACCTAGCCTGCAACCTGGGCATGTGCCCTGACAGGGAATCAAACCCGTGACCTCCTGGTTCATAGATTGAAGCTCAACTACTGAGCCACACTAGTTGGGCTTCCTATTAATATTTCTTTAAGAAGAATGAAAAGAAAAAATAAACAACCACAAGGAAGGCTTTTCTTAAAAGCAGCTCAGTCTTTCATGCCCCTCATTTAACTGTAGAAAGAAATCAGAAAAACCTGTTATCAGAGGAAAAGCTAAAATTGCATTTTTAACATTCTTGGGTTCAATCTCTAACTTTTTTTTTCCTTTCCTGCTCTTTTTATTCATGGACTCTTTACAACTTCCCTCACATGTGCTACCCAATCACAAACTCTACAAACAAAACTTTCAAAGCTATACAACTGTGCTAGGAAGCAATTCTAAAATTCAATACAGCGACGAGGAGATATATCCGTGGCTTAAAACTCCATTAGCTAGTGATGGTGCTGGAGGGTGAGGTAGAATTAAGGTTTTACTTCTTGAGAAGCTGGAGTGTGCAGGAAAAATAACTGCCAAGGATAGTGGGAGACGAAATCATTTAAGTTTGTGTGCAAGTACAAGTTACGGAAGTACAAGAGGAATTTCCTAAAGCTAGCAAAAGGTGAGGAACTTTTCAGTTTGTCAACCTCATCACACAGTTTGGGTCCATAATCCTCTGTCATTGTCACTCTGGTTGCTACTAATTTTGAGTGTTTGTACTGCTGTTTCCCACTTTAGCCAGACGACCAGGAGTTCATTCAATGACATTTATTAAGTGCCTAGTCTGTATTGATATCATGTTCATGATTTTAAGGAGAGACAGGCTTTAATACAAATACTATAAACCCAAATGATATGCAATATTTGTTTTATGCACACGGCATGTTGGAAAAAGAGCAGAAAACAAATAAGTGAATTTATGCATGTGTGTTACAGCTAATTTCAGGAGTAACTAATTTCTACACTAAATGAATTATTCTGAATACTAATTAAAATGGTAGTTAACATTTTTTTTTAAATAGAAGCTTCTGTTCTAGCCATTATCCATTATTATTATTATTATTTTTTTGGCACAGGGACAATGTGAACATTTTCCACAGTTATTTATAGTATAAGCATTAGCCAAGTAGTGTCACTGTTTATAACGCTATATATAATACCATTTTAAAGCTTCACCAAACAGGTAATGATTTACTGGCTTAGAAAACAGATCTGATAATTTTTTCAATGCCATTTATTTATGTTGTAACTCTTTCAAATATAGAAGTAAGAGTGTTTGCCTTTTTTTTTAATGCCAAATTTCTAATAACTTCTACCATTGGTATGGCTCAATTTTAATATTTTTAATTAATATTAATATAATTAATATTGACTAGTGAGACTCCACTATTGTCATTTTTTCCCTCAAGTAATGTGTTTTGGTTTTTTTCAAAGATCGCCTCTACTGGTTCCATTTGAACTCCCCTAGTTACCTTCAACTAATCTAAATACTAACACTTGTGAATATTTTATTTATATCCAAGTCTATGACTTTGCACATATATATGCACATTCATAATTTTAAATATACATTTCCAAAAATAATTTACAAATATGCATAATTTAAATAAATATACAAACTTTTATTATCTTTTATCCTCTATAAAAGCCTAATATGCTAAGCATCCGGTCATCCATTTGGCTATTCAACCAATCAAAGCGTAAGATGCTAATGACACGCTAAGGTCGCTCAACCACCTGCTAGGATGTGCACTGAACACCACGGGGCAGACACTCCAACCAGTAGGTTAGCTTGCTGCTGGAGTCTACTGATCCAGACTGAGTGAGATGGGCCAGACACACCCTGGAGCCCTGCCAAAGGCCCTCCCTGCTGGCCAACCTACTGCATCCCTCCCTGGCCCAGATCATGCACCAGTGGGGTCTCTTGGCCTGGCCTGTGGCCTCTGGCAATCCAGGACCCCTCTGGGGATGTCAGAGAGCCACTTTAGGCTCAATGGCGGAACAATTGGTCTCTATGACGTGCACTGACCACCAGGGGGCAGACGCTCAGCACAGGAGCTGCACCCTGATGGTCAGTGCACTCCCACAGGGAGAGTGCCACTCAGCCAGAATTCGGGCTCACAGCGGGTGAGTGCAGTGGGGGTGACAGGAACCTCTCCCGCCTCTGTGGCAGCACTAAGGATGTCCGACTGCTGGATTAGGCCCGCTCTCCATTAATTTTGTGCACCAGGCCTCTAGTAAATCATAAACGTTTTCTATGTCAGTACACAGCAGTTTATGTCATCTTAATGACTCAGAAATAATTTATTGTAAACATTGATATAGTGTATTAGATACTGTATTTTACTAATTTGTTGCTGAATATTCATTCAACAACAAATCTTTACTTAGTTTTTACTATAGACCATGCACTGTTCTAGGAATACAGAATATATACATGTGTTTACATGCATTATTTGAACTGACTACATTACTCTGAAATTTATTTCAAGTTCTTTAAAGGAGTAAATTGGTTAGGCCAATTTATGCCACACACACACTAGCCTTTCTTTATAATTTAAGATTCAGAAGCCACAGAGCAATTTATACAAACGTCATTTCCTACAAAATTTCTTATAAGTTGTAAATCCCATAACCACTTCTAAAGGAACTTGCCCATAGATTTAAACTGCTCAGACCAGGACATTACAAAAATCACTGACAATGTGCAGGAAAAAATAATTTCTTACAAAAACATTGAAATAATCTAGGTTTTAATTCAAAATTTTAAGTATGTTTGTTTAAAATTAGCAAAAAAAAAAAAAAAAGCGAAACCAACAACACTCTAGTAATTTGAAGTATCTCTAGACAATATACACATTTACTCTTAAAGCTTGCAAATATCAGGAATTTTGCTGTTCTTTCAACACAAGAAAACAAATGACTACACAACATGTGGGGATGCATCCTGTTTGCACTAAGACTCTGGTCAGAAAAGACAGGAAAGGCTGGGAGACTTTCTCACGTCGGGGAGACCCACGAAGTAGATTTGACCACTAAATGCATGTCTTGGTCTGCAGGGAGGCTGTGATTGAAAAGGGGCGCTGATGGAAAAGGTGTTGGGATTCAAACACCAGCTGCATTTACATCTCAGCATTCTGCCAATATTGATGTCCTGGTCTTATCCACAGTACTGTTTATGCACTATGTCCCCGTCTTACTCACCGCGCTATGCTCATGCACTATGTGCCACCAGGGGAGCCTGGGTGAAGGTACAGGGGAATTCTCCATACTATTTGTGCAAGGTTTCTGTAGTCCTAACATTATTTCACATAAAAAGGGTGAAACAGACTCCTGAGTAGAAATGTGCTTTGTTTCCTTAAACCACTGGGTAGATTTTAGCTGTAAATGAAATAATGCCTCTGCCGCATGCCTGAGGGAAGATCTCATGATAATGAGATTCTTCCTTCCTCCCTAGTGTCTTCACAACACAGTTGATGGCAACGTTTGCATGAATAAAACTATTTTTTAAAATCTTGTTATTAATTTTTTTTTAATTCAGAAGCTGATGACTTCCAAAAAATGTGATCCTAATGGTGATGATTGAGATGACTTCTTTATCCTCTGAACTTTTTAGACTACAAATGCCATGCTTTTTCTCCAGAGTCATTTTTACTCTGAAATTCTAGGGAAAGATGGTGCTTTTAGAGACCACATTCCACCCGCTCTCAGGGGCCTGGTGAGACGCGGTGACCTACAGCAGAACTGGGAACTGGAGACTAAAGGGCCGGGCCCAGGAGGGCTGGCTGAGGAGATGACTAATGGATCTCAGTATGAAAACAGTTTCCAAGTTTATCCTGAGAGCATTGCCCAGAGGGCAGTGTGACTGGGAAGTTTAAATCCAATCTACTTGTGTTGTGAATTGAGTGCAAAGGCCATAATGAAGGCCTGTCTGCAGTTCCCTAAATTTTCACTTCTCCAAATTTCCCTCGGCCAACGTGCTCATCCTCAAAGGGATGAGGTATCACACCTCGGAAATAGGATTGCTTTTACTTCAGAGAGCGAGAAACGTTGTTTTACGGTCACAATAAATTACTCCTTATCCAAGTCAACTCTCCTCGCCTTTTCCGTGACATAAATTCCATCCTTCAGATACGCATTTGGTTTGTTTCAGAGAGCAGCACGCTCCAAGGAAAAGCAAACATGTCATGTCCAAGGTCCCTACTGTGTGTAGTCAACCACTAATAGACAAAGGAATATAGGGGCTTAGGAGGCAGATTGGCTGGTTTTTAACTCAAGAGAGAAAGAAGGTTGATGTCGGATACACAATGCAATACTATGCAGCCGTCTCTTACCCTTTGACTCAGTAGGGAGGGACCAGGAGAGTATTATGCTAAGCAAAATAAACTAGTCAGAGAAAAACTAGTATCACACAATCTCACTCATATGTGGAATCTAAAGAACAAGATAAACTGATGAAAAAAATGGAATCAAGGACATTGAAGCATGCAACAGACTTCTGTATTTCAGAGGGAAGGGGCGGGGGAGAGATTAACCAAAGAACTTGTATGCATACATGTATAACCCATGGGTATAGATGATAGGGCAGTAACGGTAAAAGCCTGGGTTAAGGGGATCCCGGGTTGAGGGGACAATGGGGGAGAAAGGAGGACATCTGTAATACTACCAACAATAAAGATACATTTTAAAAATAAAATAAAACAAAAGGATAAAGAAAACTTGAAAGTTCCAAAGTATAAGGCAGGGGTAGGAGGCTCTGGTGCTGGGGGAGGGGGAGAGAAGTTGGTAGATACGCTAATGCCAGCTTCACCTGCTCCCAACTGGCTGGAGGCACCTTCTAAGGCAGCTTCTCCAAGGCAATGATGGCACCTCTCTGGAGCAGCCGGCAGGCCAGCAAGGTGCAGGGGGAAGAGAAGGGGAAAGGAATTCACGGCTGTGAGCTGCCTAGTTCCACATCTCCTCAGTGCAAATCCCAAGATGCTGCTGAAAAGATGGGCACAATGTGCTTGGCGTTCTGAGCTCCAATAAGAACGAATGCCAAGGAGCCTGTCATAAAGTCTGTCCAGGTAGAATACAGGCTATTACTGGAGGGGGAACAATAGTTTCAAAGTTGTTTTGAAGCCACAAAAATTATCTCATTGGAGGTTACAGTCCAATGTATTTACTGCCAAGGCAATTTCACCTACAAGCATAATAGGATCAGAACAAAAATAAAATGTTACGGGGATAAAACACACACACACAAGGAAATGATACAGTTGTGCTAGTGCCTGCTTTACTGTAATGATTTTAAGGTTGTGGGGAGCTGCATGAACCCCACACTTTGTCAGACCCTCCAGATATGTCTTGTCAGTGTCTGTACCACCAATTGTGTCTCCAGCTGGCTTTCCAATTTCTTGAAACTGTTTGGAAGAAACCATAGCCTTTTCTCACACAGAAAAATTTAATTGGTATAAACAAAATTATCATAGGATTTCAACACCTCCATTTCCACAGGGCTCGTTCCAAAACTATTTAACTAATTATCCTGCGAAGGATTTGGCCCAAATGCAATCACAGCTTCTTTGTGGAAACAATTTCTCACCCTTAAAAAATGAAGCTGGCAGGAAGAGCCCGGTTTTTATTTTATTATATTTGATTTGAGTTGGTTTCGTAACCGTGGATGATGCTGGTGGAGTCAAACCCAGTCCTGAGCATCTGTCAGATTGATCAGGGTCCCTACCACTGGCAGGACCAGCATCTCGGCGTGTGATCTGTTAATCACACACACATGGCCCCATGCTTAGAAATATCCTGTGTTCTCCCTCGCTCAATTGGTTGAGTGTTGGCCCATGCACTGAAAGGTCACAGATTCTGTTCTCGGTCAGGGCACATGCCTGGCTTCGGGCTCGATACCTAGTAAAGGGAGTACAGGAGGCAGCCAATAGATTTCACATCCATGTTTCTCCATCTCCTTTCCTCTATCTCTCTAAAAATCTATTTTTAAAATATCATTTAAAAAGAAAAGAAAGCAATACTCTGTATTCAGTTTAATGATCTGTTGTCAGCATCTGAAAGTTCTTAATAATGTTTAATTATTTACATTTTGTATGAAAAAGTACTTTGAAAATATGCTCTATAACTGTCCACCCCACCCCATTATAACAATCTTCATGCCCACCAACCACAACTGTCAAGGCCGGCCAGGCAGAATCTGGCCTTGGTGTTCACAGAACTGGTGTCACAAGTTCCTGGGTGCTCTCTAATGGGGAAGGCTCTAAAAAGACAAGGGTGATATCCTGGTCCCATGCTAAGCAACACTGCAACTGAACCTGCGAGGGGACAGCTTTGCGAGGGGCACTGGTTTTTCAGAGGCTGACTGGTGTGCCTGACAGCACCCCGGATTGGGAACCAGAACACCTAGATCTTCAGCACTGCTAAACTCTCTGGGAGGGAAGATATAATCCTATATTTTAACTTATTTAAAATATTGCTGGTCCGCCTGGCTGGCGTGGCTCAAACATCGACCTATGAACCAGATGATGGTTCAATTCCCAGTCAGGGCACATGCCCAGGTTGCAGGCTTGATCCCCAGTGTATATGTGTGTGCATGTGCGGTGTGTGTGGTGTGTGTGTGTGTGTGCGTGTGTGGTGTGTGTGTGTGTGTGTGTATGTGGTGTGTGTCTGTGGTGTGTGTGTGTGTGGTGTGTGTGTGGTATGTGTGTGTGTGTGGTGTGTGTGTGTGTGTGTGGTGTGTGTGGTGTGTGTCTGTGTGGTGTGTGTGGTATGTGTGTGTGTGTGTGTGTGGTGTGTGTGTGTGGTGTGTGTGTGTGGTGTGTGTGTGTGTGTGTGTGGTGTGTGTGTGTGTGTGTCTGTGTGGTGTGTGTGGTGTGGTGTGTGTGTGTGTGTGTGTGGTGTGTGTGTGGTGTGTGTGTGGTGTGTGTGTCTGTGTGTTGTGTGTTGTGTGTGTGTGTGTGGTGTGTGTGTGGTGATGGTGGTGGTGCAGGAGGCAGTCAATCCATGATTCCCTCTCATCATTGATGTATCTATCTCTCCCTTCCTTTCCTCTCTCTTTAAAAATCAATAAAAATATTAAAAAGAAATAAAACATTGCTGGTTCTGAACAGTGGTCCTATCTTTATTTGTCAGCAAATGTTGGCCTGTGATGCCCCAAAACCCATTTCTCTTGTCCAGACACTTCCTGTATGTATGAGTGTTCTGACTTGCGGGATGCCCCGGGCTGCCTGTGCGGTTTGGGAACCGGGAGCTCAGAGCTGTGTTTGTGATGCAGTGAGAGCTCCCTCCAGTGATCAGCCCCTGCCTCAGCTCAGAGACTCCTCCCGCAGCCGCTGCTCCACACACACAACATGCCAAACATTAGCCTTCCCCAGGCAGCCTCTTCCCTTCTAAGAATTCAGCTCAGCCAGTCCCCGCATACATATCGATTTCTCCTGAAAACGTGTCAAATATCCATATTCATTTACCTCCCATAAAATAGGGAGCAGGGAGAATCGATAACAGAAGACATGGCCGAGGGGTGTTCATTTGGGCTGAGAGCCAGTGTATTGTTATTACTGGTATTGTTATTACTTATAAACTTTATGGGTCGGAAGGTGCCGGTTAACTTTCCCAGTCATTAGCAAACAAAGGGCTTGCCTGGGCTCAGTGCCCTGCCAGTCACACCGGAGCAGCTATTTATATTTCAGAGGCTTTTTAAATGAAGGGGAATAACGTTCTAGTTTCTCTCAGCCACCGTTAGCATTCCTCCCAATAACTGCCTGCTACCCACTGGTGTTCCCAAGCCAAGCATGGCCCTGCCTGCATCAGTGACACCTGCTAACTCCATAACCGTATCCCAGAGGGACACATGAACAACACAGGACACCAAGCCCGGGCAAAGGGCACTTCCAAATCACTGCTGACCCTGAGAGAACCAGTTGTGAGTTTTGTGGTTAATGGCATTAGTTACTTGTTTATTTAATTCCTCTGCATGCTGGACAAGGTACTCCCCTGCTCAGTATCACAGCCGAGGCAATGAGTCAAATGCTCTTTCCATGACTGTTTGCCTGTCCCTCTATTGTTCTCCTCCCTCCCTTTATTTCTGGTTACTCATATCACTTCTATTAAAGAAATTATTTTCTTTTCTCCTTTACCTCTTCCACTATGTTTCATGGAGACTCATTGCTTTAGAGTCGTAGCTACATTAAAGATTGTCACATGCAATCCTTTGATTTTATAGAAGAAAAGTTCCAGGAGTTTGAGAAGCTTGGCCTACATCTCACCAACGTTTTCTTTTCCTTCTTTTCTTTGAGGAAAGGTCTTCCACACCCAATGGGCTCAGCCAACCCTGGGCGTTTCTTAGACAGCTGGGCCCCAGTCACCCCACTGCATGTCTAAGGTTGGGGCTCAGGCCCAGGAATACATATGCAGCCATGGAAAGAGAGGATAGAAATCATCTTCTGTAGAAAGAGCTCTTGGGAAATTAAAATAAAACAGGGGGGATGGCACAAGCGTACACTATTTCAAAATGATGAAATCTGCTATTTTAGGACAGTTTTGTTGAAATATGCCTTCCTTTTGCTCCTGTAAGGACACACCAACTAGAGCGCTTCACCTGGCATTGTCTCTCTGGACAATGATGTTAATAATATTGTGCTACATTTCTCTTTGCACAGAATGTACTACTCCAGGTCACCCTGTGACGCCCGAGGACATATGACAGATTGTAAGGGAGCAATAGAGGCCTCAGAGTGACACTGTACATGCCCCCATTAGCACAGGGCTATTGCATGGCTGAGTGCTGGATCCCCTAAAAAGCCTATGCCATTTAAAGGACACATCAAACCTAGCCTTGGAATAAGGTTACCAAGGTGTGGACGCTTAAAGCACACTGCCTCCCTATGAAGAATTGCTGCAGCCTCCACACAAGCACAGGTGTTCCGTCACCATTAGCCACTGCCAGGGAGTCCCATGAGGGGAATAAATCTAAGGGGAGCCCCAGTGTTCCACATGAGCAGCCGTTTCCTTTAAGGGAGTGCCCCCCATGGGTGGACATGTCAGGTGAGGAGGTCTCGACACACTCAGTCGGCTCGCTAACCTGGGTGCTTACACCGCTCAGAGAGTCTCCCTGAAGGTGAGCTATCGCTATTTCAGCAAGAAAGTGATGGAAATGTCTGTAGAGAAAGACGCTCACTCTGTAGAGAAAGAAAGCAATGCCAGTGACTCCCAGGCCTCAGACACTTTCCTGGGAAATAGAATAGCAAACCAGGCAGATGCAAACCAAGCCCCTTGACCTTGGGCCGAGGGTCTCAGGTTAGAGAGCATGGACCTCCTTGGAGAGCTTGGACAAGTGCGGATGCCAAGACTCCTCCCCCCAAGTCCTCCCTCAGGGGCTGTCAGGGACACCCGGTGAAGTCTCCTTCTTACAACGGGACCTGGAGGAGGTACTGCTGTAGGCCGCCTGGGCCCTGCACTTTGAGCATCAATTCTGTGAGCCACGTCAGCACAGCCACATAGGGTCCAGGGGGTCTGATGACTTATGTCCTTTGCCAAAGGAGGAGATCTGAGGCAGAGGCTGGGGTAAGAGGTGGGGGCGGGAAGGTCTGTTCCAGCCACTGCACTCTGCAGCTGCTGGCAAGCCTCAGTGACCCCTCAGAGTTTTAAAAGTCCTCACCCAAGGATATGTTTATTGATTTTAGAGAGAGAGAGAAACATCATTGAGAGAGAGAAACATTGATCAGTTGCCTCCCACATGCTCCGATATCGAACCAGGTATACAACCAGGCATCAAACCCACAATCTTTTGATGGACAGGACGATGCTCCAACCATCTGAGCCACCTGGCCAGGGCAGTGGCCTCGTCTTTTAAGACGGGCTTTACAGAACACAGCAGGTCGTAGGACAGATCTTTCAATATCTGGATGAAAATAAAAAGAATAGCACACCAAAGTATGCAGTGTGTTACTGAAGAGCACAGGCGTTAAGAGATTTGCTAGCACAGGTTACAAGGTACAGATCCACCTTCAGTGAGAATGACAGTATCTTCTCTCCTCACTTCTTTGTGGTAAATGACTGCAGTCAACACCTCTAAAATGGTCGTCCTGACATGAGAATTATTGGAAGATGCACAAAAGCTCAAAATAATGTATTTAGTTATTTTTTAAAATATATTTTATTTTTTACCGAAAGGAAGCAAGAGGGACAGAGAGCCAGAAACATGGATCAGCTGTCTCCTGCACACCCCCTACTGGGGATGTGCTCGTGACCAAGGTACATGCCCTTCACCAGAATCGAACCTGGGACCCTTGAGTTCACAGGCCAACACTCTATCCACTGAGCCAAACTGGCTAGAGCAAAATAACGTGAATTTAAAATGCAATAGACTGAACACACTGAACTTACCCCATCCATCTGAGGGCAGTGCTGCGGCATGGACCCCACGCTTTCTCCGAGGGCTACGGTAATTTGCAAGTGGGGTCCCTGTTCTTCATCAAGATGAGTCGGTGCAGGAAGAGTGGATGGCTAAGGCGGGGGCTCCGGACTGAGGCTAAAACGTGCACGTGTTTGGCTAAATGGAAGCCTCGGGCTCTCTAATACCTCCAATCCATCATCCGTAAAATGGGGCTTAACGTGTTTCTCCCCTTGAGGGTTGCTTAAAAGGGATAACTAGCAAAGCAAATGGATATAAATTATTTTGCAGGCCTGCTGTGTTGCTGCCAAATAGGACGAGTTCGATTTAAAAGCTGGGATTTTTAAGAAGTTCAAAATATTACCAAACAAGGCACATTTCATGGCTAATTTAAAACATCAGGGGTTCTCGCAAGTTGCTTATAATGATATTTTCCAATTCCCACGTTATTTGATAATGCGCACAGCCTCAGCTTTTCCGGTTGAAGCCAGTCATTCCTTCCTGGCCACGACCCCCCTTTATCAATACACCCAGCTCCCAGAACCGTCCTCTTCAGGGGATTAAGCACTGCATCTTATCTGGACCTGAGAAGAGTAAATGCCAAGTTGATAAGAAATTTCTGGTTGCAAATCCAACGTGTTATTTATTGAGATCAGAGGGAGAGCTGTCACATGCAGGTTCAGGAAGGTCTCTTAAAGCGCTGATGACGTCTCCACGTGGCCAATGGAATGGTAATGAAGGATTTGAACACCTCAAAGCTCTTGAGAGTTGAACTAAACTTTCAGCAAAAGGGTCTGATTCTCCTGTAATTTTTTTTTAAATCCTCACTGAAGGAACATGTTTAAAGAGAGGAAAGGAGAGGAGAGGAGAGGAGAGGAGAGGAGAGGAGAGGAGAGGAGAGGAGAGGAGAGGAGAGGAGAGGAGAGGAGAGGAGAGGAGAGGAAAGGAGAGGAGAGAGAAACATCAATCGGTTGCCTCCCTTAGATGTCCCCACTGGAGATCAAACCAGCAACCCAGGCATGCGCTCTGGCCGAGAATCGAACCAGCAACCTTTAGGTGCACAGGATGAAGCCCAGCCACTGAGCCATCCGGCCTGGCTCCTTCAGGATTTCAAAACCCAAAAGCCAAACCAAGGCAATTAGAATGAAATGACAAGAGTAAAACCCAAAACAACACAACACAAAACAATAACAACAGCAAAATGGCACCAAACCTTGGACTCAAATATTAAGGTAGAGAACTCTGTGTGTTTAAAAGCAACCAGGAGGCATCGGGAACTCTGGACAGAAACAATGTCAGGGATACCCTGTGTTCACCGAAGGCAATGCACCCTAAGAATTGGCTAGGAATATTTGATAAAATTCACACTCCCAGACTCCACTCCATCTCTCCTGAAAGAGAATTTTGGGAATATACATTTTCAGCAAGTGTCTGAGATTCTTATTTCCCCTCCAAATACAAAAAGCCCCAAAATATAAGAAAGGCAGGATGGCAGCATGACAGGAATGATTGCAAGGTGATAGCAGCCCTCTCCCGCTCGGCAATTGGAAAATATCATTATAAGCAACTCACGAGAACCCCTGATGTTTTCAATTAGCCATGAAGTGTGCCTTGTTTTATAATATTTTGAACTTTTTAAAGCCCCTTTCTGGCTCAGAAACCACCCCCCACCCCCATCCCCACCACCACCACCAGTGCGTCTGTCTCTGCCTTGCTCTGCAAGCTGCAGGCTGCACAGAGCAGAGCGAACCAGCAATGGTCTCACTGGGTAATTATTTCAAGTGGAAATTGAATGCAAGGCCTGTCACAGCACCACGGAGGAGAGCATGATTCACCCAGGAACACTGCAAATATGTCATGGCATCTGCTCGCAGCCTCAGTGCTGCAGACAGCAAACCTCAGAACTCTTCCCCATTCCTCACGCCTTCTTCCTAGGCAGACACTGTAGGTAGGCATTAGCATCCTGCTCTTGTTATTCTTAGAAGACTCCACTCCTGGAAGCAGCCACTCCGTCTTCTGGAAGCCTCTCCTAGAAGTGTTGGACTCAGAAACTTGCTGACTCACATTGACAGCCTTAAAAGTTACAAAGTGAAAGGAAGCTAGTTCATCTCATGCCTTTTTTCATTTTGATATTTTCCGGTGGACATTCTATACACAGCCAGCCGCATCCATCTGGGTTACTTTCGGAAAGATAAATTAATCCAGAGCAAAGAAGCTACCATCTATCCTGAACTTGCCACATTCCCGCAGGTGGAGGGGAGTAAATAAATAAGCTCCTATTTCTGCAGCCAAAGAAAGGAATAAGAGGAGAAGGGAATCAGAGGCACATTCTGCATGTGGCCCTTTGTCTCTTTGTCACTAAGTATCTCTCTTTTTTCTTTTTCTTTTTTAAATATATTTTTATTGATTTCAGAGAGTGGAAGGGGGAGGGAGAGAAAGAAACATCAATGATGAGCTTATCAATGATTGATCAGCTGCCTCCTGCATGCTCCCTACTGGGCAAGTGCCCTGACTGGGAACTGAACCATAACCTCTTGGTTCATGGGTCACTGCTCAACCACTGAGCCACACCAGCCAGGCACTAAGTATTTCTTAAAAAGATGCTGCCCCAAGCCAAACTTTTATTGTTTTTAAGGTAAAATTTCACCTATGTATGACATACACATGTATACTGCTCAATGAATTTTCACATTAGGAACATACTTATGTAATCAAGCACAGATCCAGAAATAAGAGAATAGCTCTTCAAGCTTTCTCCATGATTCCACCTCACAGTCTACTTCCTTCCCCAAAGGTGAAAACTACCCTAGTTCCCATCATCATGAATTGGTTCTTCTTGCTTCAGGATTTTATCATAAGAATGAACTCTAACTGGATTGTTTTTAGTTAACATTAGGTTAATTTATCCATGTAAATTTAGCTGCATTAAATGGTAGGCATTCATTCTCACTGGTGCACAATATTTGCCTTTATTTTTTATGTGGTAATTTATTTATCCATTCTACTGTCGGTGGACATTTGAGTTGCCTTTCATCGGAGGTTACAATAAATAATCTTGCCACGAATCTCCCTGAAGAAGGCCTTTGGTGTCCATCTACATACATTTCTGATGGCCATAAGGATAGAATTTGCTGACCAAATGATACATAGATTCCGCCAAGTGATTTTTCAAATAAGTTGTTTTATTTCACCTTCTAACTAGTTATGTATAAGAGTTCCCATTGTTCTGCATTCTTATCAAAATTGTTCCTGTCTGTATTTTAAATTTTAACCATTCTGGTAGGTATGTGGTACTATCATATTTTGGTTTGAATTGTCTTGATTAGTAGTGAGATTAAAGCATATTTTCACATGTTTATGATAATTTTAGTATTTTTGTGCAATATTTGTTCAAATATTTTGTCCATTTTTCCACTTGGTCATTTCCCATATTCTTATTGATTTATAGAAGTTCTTTGTATGTTTTAAACCCTAAATATTACATATATTTAACTGAAATTTATATCTTTTATAAAAGGAAGAGCCTAAATATTTTTTCATATGCAAATCCAACCTACTTAATTTTTCAAATTCTAGAAAATCCCATATTTTTCTCCCTGCATTCAGTGTCACCTTTGTGATAAAATAAAGGACTATGGTCTCTTTAAGATATTTTCCCAATTCAGAATGATCCTTTTAGGACTACGGTAGTTTGTAACATGAACAATCGTTAGCTTCCCTCCCAGCAGCAGCATATCTCATCCCTGTTTTTACTGGCATCAGCCTGGCCATGTGACTTCTTTCCTAGAGTGAATTGTGGTCACTTTCAAGCCAAACTCCCAAGAGGCCTTTTGTGGATGACCTGCCGGACTCCCTTCGGCTGAAACCAGCAGTGACCCACATAGAGGCCGTGCCAGCAGCAGGGCAGACTGGAAGAACAAAGGAGGCAGAGCCAGAGGTGACTGCATGTGGACACAGAGCACTTTGTTACTATTCGGGTCTACAATTGAGGGCTGTTTTCACACAGCAGTGTGCCCCAGAGCATTCTGACAGCACATGGATACACAAAGGTGTATTTAAGTCAAGTTTCTCCCTCCTCATGGATCACTAGCATAAGAACACTCCCTTTCAGTCAGATTGCCTGAATGGAAGAGCACGGATCATCAGGAGCTGGCTAATTTCTGTGCCCAGAAGAACACTTAGTTAAGAATTTCAAGGGCAAAAAGGATGGAATAGATCCCTATGTGTTTCTTACTTTGACCTTTTCCTAAAAACTCCTATTATTACAACTCAAGCCAAGATGTAAATCCAATCATTGATGAACTGGGTGCTTTTACTAGGAAGAGTCATTGAAAAGATTTCTAAGTCTTCTCTTCTATCCAATGGTAAAATCTTTCTCCTTGACCTATTTACTTCATACAATTGCTAGAAGGCTCATATCAGACAAGTGCTCTGAAGTAGAAGGAAGCTTTATAGAAGTGCAAAATAGTAAACAATATATGTATGTATCCTTAATTTGATTAAATTAACCTACAATAGAAGGCTTCAATTTATAAAATGTACTCATTTAGGTCATATTTGAGCATTTAACAAAATGAGCTCGAATGAGAACTCAAACTTAACCAAACAGCTTCATCCTGCCCTCACCCAAAAGAACAGCACTCCCTTTTTGACAATGAATGGAAGTCACAAAGTTAAAAATCCAACAATTATTTGGTCACCTCGCTGGCAGCATCTGAGTGGTCTCCCAGGAAACCCTGACCTTGGCCTAAAATAAAGCTCTGATCCGCTGGGTAGACTTTATGACCCAGAGGCAGTGACTTCTCATTACCGCAATCTTGTCAGAAATCCTATCGCAGAAAGCAGGAAGGAAGCCAATTCTTAGGTGTATGATGTGGTGTAATGTGAACGAGGCTGCAGTGTCCATTAAAAACACTTTAGTGCTTTGAAACTGCTTTTCTTGTTTTTTAACTTTGAAGCGACCTGCTCGATGGATCTGTGAAGGCCACGGATGCCCTTGGAAAGTGGTGCTTAAATCCTTTTCCTGGAGCAAAAACTCCTGGCTGAATTAGTGCAGACCCCATGGAGACTTCTGAAGCTGTTGATAAATCATGTTTAAGAACTTTTCCGCCCCGAGCTCGGCTGTAAACTCAGGCAGAGCCGGGAACAAATGTGCAGGTGGCAATGCCCCCTCGCTATTCCCTCTGAGCCACCTCAGCGTCAAGCACCCCATCCATCACCGCAGGCTGAGTCATGCATATCTTTCTCTTCAGTTCACAGCCTTGGCGTGTCACTGCTAGCCAGACCTGGACCGGGGAGAGCAGGCAGCTTGAACAACTAATTCATCAGTTAAAAAATAGAAATCCAAGGGTCAAAATCAAACACGTAGGGCTTCAGTGTGAACCCAATCTTATCAGCATTAAACAAGGGCAGCAATATAATTTCTCATTTTATTTGGATATCCTGATATTTAAATATTATATATATATGTGTGTGTGTGTGTGTTTCTATACATATTTATGTATATACATATATGTGTATATATACTTATATGTGTGTGAGTATGTGTGTGTGTGTTCTCACCAGTCTAAGCTATAAGACTGAAGAAAAAAAAATAACAAGTCATCTTTAGCTTTTTAAAAATACTAAGTCCTTAACTTCCACATATATATATATATATATATATTTATATATATATATATTTTCCCCCCCCTCCAGACGCTGAATAGAGAAGGAAGAACTTCATGCCAAGAAAAAATAGTTTCACTTTAGTACATTTTGTTTTATTCCATCATATTCCAAGCCCAATCCTACTTTAGGAAAATAGTAGGGCACAAGGCAATAAGATAGATGGAGATTGGCTCTCTCAGGCAAACTTAGCTGAGCTTTAATAGTTTTGAGTCTTCTAGATGAGTAGTTTGATTATCGATATAAGCTTCTAGAAGACATGATCATATTCAAAAAGTGGTAATGCATCCAAATAGTGAAATATTAAAGAGCCTCAATAAATAATAACTTTAAGTAAGTTTTACTTGTATCAGGAAATGATATACAGTGAACTGAAAAGCAGAATATTGAACTGCTGTTACGTCATGAATGGAAATGTGAGATATGAATATTTGTAGTATATGTGCATGAAAAAATATGAGACAGAATGACTGAAAGATGAACACTGGCTCGCTCACTTCATGAATGGAACATGAATATCCACATTTTGTGCTTTTATTTACCCTATTTTTCTAGTTTTGACAACAATTTTTTATAGAAACATGAACAAAGATGGGGAAAACAAACTAAGTCCTCATATGGCTTCAGCTGCTTAGGAAAGTGCCAAATATCTTCTTTACCAGCCTCATGGGGTCTTCCTTTCATTCCTCCCTCCATAATCCAGTGCAGTGATTTCCTCCTACAACCATTCCTCAAGGGAATATGAGGAAGGTGGTACGCACTAGATACAAGCAATAAATACCTTCTTTTTCTGTAGAAAATTAAAATGCATGAAAAAATCCACAAGAAGTCAGTCTGCCTAATATGAGCACTATTTTACTTTAAGTCAGTTGCAAAATACTCTAGTCCACAAAAGTATACATATATTTTCTGATCTAAGTTCTAAACAATTGCCTGCACCCAGGGCAAATCCCTCCTGCAGTCCAGCCATTGGTGTATCTCTCCTCATCCCATGAATTACTCTACCTATTCCAGGTCTATGTAAGAAATTATCTTCTTCTTCCTCCCCAGGAAGTTTCTCACAGCCCTTGCACGCAATTAAATATGTCTCCAGCCCTGCCAGTACAGCTCGGTGGCTGAGCATTGACCTGTAAACCAAGAGGTCATGGTTCAATCCCCAATAGGGGGCATGTAGGAGGGAGCCAATCCATAATTCTCTCTCATCATTGGTGTTTCTATTTCTCTCCCTCTCCTTTCCTCTCTGAAATCAATTAAGAGTAAAATATATGTCTCCCATGAAAACTTTGCCAAAGACCCAGGACCCATTTTTAAGTTGTTTAATGTATTGTTTTACTCCTACTGCATACCTCTTTAAAACCTTTAATCCGTTATGCTGTCATTACTGACCACATTGCTTTTTTAAAAAATATTTTTTTATTGATTTTTCACAGAAAGGAAGAGAGGGATAGAGAGTTAGAAACATTGATGAGAGAGAATCATCGACCAGCTGCCTCTTGCACACCCCCCCACTGGGGATGTGCCCGCAACCAAGGTACATGCCCTTGACCGGAATCGAACCTGGAACCTTTCAGTCCACAGGCCGACGTTCTATCCACTGAGCCACACCAGTTTCGGCCACATTGTTTTTTCTTTCCCCTTGCCCTTTCTCCATCCTCAACCTCTGACCATCCTTCATTGTTCTCAAGCTAAAGCTCTAATCGGGGCCAGGGTAATATTGGCACAAATGCTGAGGCCAATGTGCTAGGGGGGAGGTGTTCTTGGAGCCATACCCACAGAACAAGGTGTAAAGGACCCACAAGGGGCCATCTTCTTCTCCCAGAGGTGCCTCTTCCTTAGGAAGCACTTTCTGAGGTTTGGACACCACAACCTGATAAAGGAGCTCCTTAGGAAAATCACTTCCCTTACTTCTGTTCCCGACTGCCCCTCCCCCTGCCATTTAAAAATAGGGAGGGGAAATGCCTACCCAGGGGGAAAAATAGCTAGGCATTTTTTGGTAAGAATCCCTGGCCAGGAGAAAGAGTAAGTATTTAAAGAAATCATTCTCCACCCCGGGGATTAAGTCCTGCTACAGGCAGCTGTGTTTAAAGAAGATAAAAGATCCATTCTAAATAGATGATAAACCACTGAAAATATGACATATTCCACAGATGAGAAGAGATAAGATCAGTGTCATTGTTTGCTGGTGGATCTAATTCCTTTCCTCCTTGAGGGTTTATATCAACTTCCACTTCCTGGGGGAAGATAGCATCACAAATGCAAATGGTTTCTTTTCCCCTTTGTTCCTGTGGTTCTTACTGTCAGTTCCACTGATTTGTTACCTGTTTGTTGCCCGGTGATGGCAAATGCTTATTACAGTGCATGCTTATTCTAAAAATCATAAAATGGCCGAAACCGGTTTGGCTCAGTGAATATAGCGTCGATTTGCAGACTGATGGGTCCCGGGTTCGATTCCTGTTAAGGACATGCACCTTGGTTGCGGGCACATTCCCAGTAGGGTGTGCAGGAGGCAGGTGATTGATGACTCTCTCTCATCAATGTTTCTAACTCTGTATCCCTCTCTCTTTCTCTCTGTGAAAAATCAATAAAATATATTTTAAAAAACAAAAAATAAAGATCCTACAATGAAGCTCTCAGAGAAAGTAGAAACATCTGTGTCTTGTACACGGTGTGCCTGGTAATTCCTGCTTTGTTGGGCAGAATACGATTTGAGGATCAGGGTGAGAAACACCGCCGCTGGCATCACCTGCCAGAAATGGCTGTTGTTCCAAACTCCAGACGGCCAACCGAGCCAAGGCTGAGCGTGGCCTGGCCTCACCATGCACCGTGTCCCCTACACACCCTTTCATATCTTAGAAAATGACAGCTCCTCACTCAACTGGCCCTTTCTAGAGAACGCTGACCCACTGGATCCTTTCCTCTGCCTCATCTGTGAGTTCTGGTTATTGGGTCGATGTCAGGACTGAGGAAAAGGAACAGGGGACCCGAATGGAAGAGCTTCTGGTGAATCCCATCATTGGGCTCTGCATTGAGGTCCTCCCAGGGGCAAACCGCACCTGGAGTGACTGACTAATGCGGGGAGTTCTTCCAGGGTCCTCTTCTCTGTGCGGGGAGTTTTAATCAGCGGTGCAGTTTAGCAGCTGCATTAATTAATTAGCACATTAATCAGGAGAGCATTTTAACAGCTAATCGCTCACAAAGTAGCGGTTTGTGATAAAAATCTTCGCAGTCGGAGAGCGAGCAGCATACTGAGCTATTTTTCAATGTTATCCTCACCATGGGCCCGGCAAAGACTGAAATTATGCCGCCAAATGGAAACCTTTCTTAAAATACACCGGTGCAGGACACAGCTGAAAGATTGCAGGCTTTGTGCCGAAAGGGCTTCTAATTACCACCTTCTCTCCGGAGAAGCATTCCACAGGACACCAGCAGGCACTGCAGAGAACACGCTAAGTGTCTCCAAATAGCCATGTGTGACTCCGAAGAGCCGGGTCCCTCTTCTCTGAGCCATGTTATTATGGAATAATGAGGAGTTCCAAGACGTGATTTTACAGTTATGTGGGTTAGAGCAATTCAAACGAAGGGACTACTCGTGTTAGCAATGAAAACATAAGTCTAACTCATAGCCCTTTGAAACCTCTCTCCTGGAGGAGGGACTAGAAAACCCACTTCTGCCACTGCAGTGTTTGGAGGTAAATGCCCGCAGCACCGCCGCAAATGTAAGGGACTTTGGATGAAGTATGAATTGGGAGACCTCACCTGGAAACATCACTCCATTTTTTGCCCCATTTTATCAACAATGCAGAGGCGTGTGCTCTCCTGGAATCCATGCAGATTGGATTTCACATGGTCCAAAGCTTAAAAGTTGACCGCAAAATCCCACAGGCTGATATGAAAACCTCCCTCCACGTACAAAGTCTGGGCTATTGAATTCTTAAACAGGGCAATCTACCTGTTGGAACTCTAAAGCGGGTCTGTATCACCTCAGTGCTTTCCTGGAGGAAATCGGTGTTCTTTCGTGATTCCCCGTCACTTTCTCACCCTCAGGAGGCAGCGGGCCAGGGTGATGGAGGCAGCTGGTGCTGGACCAGCATTTCCTAACATTGCAAATGCTTGTTCTATTGATTTTCCCCTCCGGTTCATGGGAATTGCACTCTATTTAAATCATATAATACAACTTGGAAGGACTTTAATTTCCACGCTACCTTTTTGTCCCCATGTATAAATCACATTTATATGTCTCCATCGTATGCCCTCTCTTTTCTAAATTTCCATCTCTTTGCAACCTACTTAATCAGCAGTTCCATCACAAACCCAGAGTAATTTCAAAACATTGTAGAGAAATATAAATGGAAGTTAAATATATTTCTACATACACACACACACAAACACACACACACACAGAGAGAGAGAGAGAGAGAGAGAGAGAGAGAGAGAGAGAGAGAGAGAGAGAGAAAATTATAAACTATAGCATTCAGTAAGAGTCCATTCAAGTATGATGTGAGTAAGCTATCTTCTTACAAATGCCTTATAAGTAAAAGGCTTGCCAGTGCAATGTCCACCCCTAAACTCCATGGAAATGTCTGTTGGGAAATGTCATGTCTTGTAGATTCTTCTATGCTGGCTCTCTTATGCCTTCTGTCACAGCTGAAATTATTGTAATGAGTTGTCAGTGCATTCTTGGCTTCATTTGTGAACACAATATTTGCTATTGACAGGTGCCTTACAGATGAAAAACTTCATATAACAGTGTCACCCTCTACTGAGTAACCCTTCTTACTTTATGAACTTGTATAACTCACATAGAGCTTGCCTGGGCTTATGTTCTCACAGACTAAAGTTCCCATTCCTCCATCCATCCCAAGTCAGCCTAGAGGTGTGCATGCACACCCACACACAAGCACCATGGATGTACAAGCAGCACCCTTCCTCTCTAACGTTTAGCCCTTTGAAACCTCTCTCCTGGAGGAGGGAACTAGAAAACCTACTTCTGCTACTGCAGTGTTTGGAGATAAGTGCCCGCAGCACCGCAGCCAAATGCAATATACTTTGGATGCAGTATGAATTGGAAGACTTCCTCACCTGGAAACATCATTTTTTGCCCAGAGTAATTTCAAATTATTCTAGAGAACCTGGTGGAGTGTTGGTTGGTATTGCTCATGACTAAAGCATCCATGGTTGCAGCTCAGGCAGATTTGTCAATTAACGTCTAGAATAAGCCTACACCAGATATACTCCACTCCCTGGGTCAGTGTACCTCAAGGAGAGGTGATTGCATTAATCATTTCTTGACAAATTTTCCTAGAAAGCCTATTATATGCAAGTTTTTGCTCTTTGGGTCCTCAAAATCTATGATCTGAACTAATACCAATGTTAGCAAACTCCTTCCATCCCTAAACTACCTTCTCTCATACTGTTGCTAGAGTCAACTTCATAAACCATAAATCTGATTGTATTACACCTCAACACAAGTCATAAAATGGTTCCTTATCACTTTTGGGATAAAAGATAAACTCTGTAGCATGGCCTACATGTCCTTCTTGGTTTGGCTCTTGCCCACCTCTATCATACTACCTGTGGTAGTCAATTTTATGCATCTGCCTCACTGGCCTAAGGGATATTCAGATGGCTGGTAAACAGCATTTCTGGCTGTGTCTGTGAGAGTGTCTCCAGAGAGATTAGCATTTAAATCAGCAGAGTGAGTAAGGAAGATCAGGCTCATCAATGCCAGTGAGCAACCTCCAATCTGTTGAAGGACTAAATAGGACAAAAAGGTGGCCCTGACTGGGTAGCTCAGTTGGTTAGAGCATCATTCCAATACACCAAAGTTGCAGGGCACATATAAGAAGCAACCAATGAATTCATAAATAAGTGAAACAACAAACCAATACCTGTCTGCATGTTTCTCTCTCTCTCTCTCTCTCTCTCTCTCTCTCTCTCTCTCTCTCTCTCTCTCTCTCTCTCTCCTTTCCTCTCTATCTCTAAAATTCAATTTTATAAAGAAGAGAACAACAGGTGGAGGAATGGTAAAATTTGCTCTCTGTGCTTGAGCTGAAACACCCTATCTTCCCTACCCTTGCATATCACACTCTTGGTTCCCAGGCCTTTGGCCTCAGACTGAATACCACCAGCTTTCCTGGATCTCCAACCTGCAGACAGCAGATTATGGGACTTCTTGGTCTCCATCAAGGCATAAGCCAATTCCTATAATAAATCTCTTATAAATGTCTCTCTATATGTTTATTGGTTCTGGTTCTCTGGAGCACCCTGATGATTATACACTCTTATCAACTCCCTGACAAACCCTCTATCTAGCTACTGCCACTTATTTTTTTTTCCCAAAGACTATACTTTCTTGCTACTGTGCCTTAGTGGATGTTTTCCCCTAAACATGGAGTGTCCTCTTCTCTCTTGTCCCACATAACACACGTTCATTTTTAAGACACATATCTGACATCGTCTACTTTCCCCATCACACCCTGCCCTGAATTAGACCTGCATTAGAGCCATCTATGTAGCAAACCTGTGTTAGCTGCTTCCTTGCACTAATAGAATCCCATGTACATCCTTTTTCTTAGAACTCACTCCATTTCATTTTAATAATTTTTCCTTCACTTTTACCCACTACATTGCAAGACCTTTGATGCTAGAGACAGCCTTTGATCTGTTTTCTCCCAACATTTAGCAAAAGAACAAATCCAGGGTGGAGCATAAGTAGGCTTACAGTTGTGAGTATACATAACACTGAGTTAATTATTGTGTTATCATTTATTAATTAATGTTTTGTTTTCCATACGAACAGCTGTAAACCTGCTGTTGTGTGCCCCCCCCCCCCCATAGGAAGTATGATGATGTTGGTTGGATAAGGGTAATTCATGAAGACATTGGAGCCTGTTATTAAGTTAGGCTGTTGGAAAGAGCTTTGGGCCCACAATGGAAACAATGCCGTGCTAGAAAGAAGGAGCTGTGCTTTACAACATGACATAAAACCTCAAATTGATGGTGGGACTTTTATAAAACTTAGACTTTTGCGAAGTTCATCAAGTTCATGACTGGAATTAGTAAGAGAGTAAAATTCCAGGCTGTTATGGTTTAGTTTTATGGCCTCAGGACAAATCAACCTACTTCTCATCTCACTAAGGGATGGCATGCCTTCCCCATGATCAAGCATCACCCTAGTGGTCAAGCCTCTCAGAATAAGCCATGTGGTTCATAAGATGCTAGCAAGACAAGGCTCCTCTCCCAGAGACAACAGCCTGAAAGCAGAAGCAAAACACCTCTGAGCCCTAGTTAGAGGAGAAAATTGAAGCTCAGAATCATTTCATTACTGGCCCAAAGATGAACTGCTAACTAATAGATACAGGTGTCAAACCTGATTTCTAAACTAAGTACACAATGCTCTTTGTTTATTCTAGGAACTACATAAAAGTCACAAAAGTTACCATATTTGGACTAATAGATTCATAATCACTGTTGGGTGTATATGTGTGTTTGTCTGGGAGGGTACAGGTAGTGGGGAGGTGGGGAGCAGTTAATAACATTATTCTGTGTCTGGGAGTGTATAAGGTGGTGGAGAGGTGAGAAATGGTTAATGGTATTTTTTTGGATATCAGATCATGATTATCATTTTTACATATTAAATAAGATAAACTATATTTGGTACTAATTTTCAAATATTACATTATTATGGATAATTATAAATCTTTTTGGCTGAAAGTAAAGTATCAACCCAGCTAAGTCCGCTGCTCTTATGAAGGCTATTGGTTGGGCCTAAAGGAGAAATGATGGAGCCTTTACTCTGGGTAAGTACCTTGATTAGCTAATAAAACAAAGTTAAACCCAGCAATAAAGGTGGGTTTTATATGGTTCCCTTAGTATACTGCATCACTAAGTACTTGATAGAGAAAAATCTCTCATCAGATAATAGCATCAGGAAATCGATAGAGGTCCAGTAACTCAGGGGGTAACAGTGGAAGCTAATAGAGGCACCACTAAATGACAAATGGCATGAACCAAGACAAAATTCTGTCAACTTGAAGGAAAAGGAGATCTGGCTATTTATTATAGAATTCTATGTGAGGAATTGGGTACCCATGCTGGGCAAGAGGAAGCCACTTTGAACAATTACACTTACCAGCTGCCTTGGAGAGATGGATTGTCTCCCTGGCTTTCTTGCTCTGAGGGCAGTGCTGGAAGAGCCCTTGAGAAGCCAATGCAATTCCAATAGTCTCAGGAGGACCTAAACTTGCTCAAAAACGTAGCTAACTGGTGTATTAGAAGAAATTTGTTCTTGTGAGGCACAGGTGTTGTAGGTTAGCGACTTAGAAGTAGGAGCAGTTACTCAGGGCACCAACGTGAGAGTAAAGAATCCCTCTTTGACATGAAGTTCACATTTTTAAGAGCCTGGTACACACAGAATGCGAATATAGATGTGGTGAGAATAATAACCATCAACACAGCTCTTCTTCAGTGGAATTTTCCAACCATGGCCTGAAATCATGTTCTGGGGAAGGCGTTTGGAAATGAGGAGGTGTGGGATCCCTTAACATGACCTGCATGGTTCAGGGCCACTCAGGGTCCACTTTCTGGAGAAGGCTGCACACTAAAATGAAACTGGAAAAGAGTTAATTTGGAAAATGTGGGGCCAGGCGGGAGTCCACCTCTAGTGGGAAGACTACCTGATGCCTGGCCTTTTACCATTCCTTTTATTGAGATTCTGAGACAAAGACATCTCTTAGGCTGGAAGTTCCAACAACAGAAAACCAACAAGAATTTACATATGATTAACAAATTAAAGTTGCCTCAACCACCACTATCTCAACTAGATAATGAGTGAATAGCTCTGACCATTTAGAGCCATCAAGGATGGACAGCTCCCTTTACATATTATTACCAGTGACTCAACTTAGAATCAATGAGTTAATAGCTCCGATCATTCAGAGCCATCAAGGTTGGCTGGCTCCCTTTACATTTTAATACCAGTGACAATGTTAGGTTTCCGGAGGGCATGACAATTGTTGTTGATGCTCATGGTGAACCCTGTTCCAAGACTGATATTTACAAGCAGCCACTGTGCTAACCATTGGCAGGGAGAGTGTCCACACAGTCCCTCTGTAGAGGGAGATATCCAGCAAACACCCTCCCTCCTCTCAAAGGCAGAACTTAATGTGAAGCTCTGCATTGTCAGGGAATCAATGAACTTTTCCTGCATTTTCCCTTATAAAGACAGCTTGCTAGTCATTTCCCTAAGGTACCTAAATGTGATAGAAATGGCAGCCTAAAGGGGGTTAGTACTATCTGGTACGTATAAACTTGTATAACTTCTACTCAACCATCTGTCACTAAATAGCAAGAAGATCGCCTTGAAATCCACAGTAAGAATTGTATAGACAAATTACAGTGAAATAACTGAGCTGTTGATCTACTTGGAAAACACTTTTCCTAGGAAGCAAATTTTATAAGTCAATCAACTTCATTAAATTGAGGGTAAACAGCAGACAAGAGGGCACTGCCTCACTGTGTTGTAGAGAACACTCCTCATCATCACCCATCACTCCTTAACAACGGCAGCCGGTGCAAGGATCGCTATAAACTAACCTCAGAGTCCTAGGAGATTCTGATGGGACAGAGGAAGGAGACTATAATTTAAAGGACAGAAAGGATGAAGCACAAATAAGGGCAAATCTTGACAGCAATTCCACAGCAGGGATGAAAGTACAAAGAACCTTGAAGAGGAAAGGAAGGACCAGGTTATTAGAGTCAGAGCAGAGAATCCTGGTCCGGTAAAGCAATGGCAAGTAAATAAAGGATGGGCTGAAGACGTGCCACTGGGAACAATCATGAGTTTCAATTAATAAACGAAGCAGTTAACTTCAAAATAACGTAGTTTTTTAAATCAGCACAAATCATTTCTCTTCTATGCATATGGATTCAAAATACATCATTAATGTTATTTTCTTTGTTTTTTCTCTTCTGTAGGGGCTGCCCATTATTCCAACCACCAGTTGCATTCACCATTCCATTTCTTGACCCACATTAAAATTAGGCAAGTATGAAATTAAAACTCCAAACATTTTCAAAAGCTATTTCACATTCAGAGATTTATATCCCTTGCAAAATGGGATTTTGACTTTGACGTTGGTCTGGGACACATTAGATCCCTAAGCATATTTCAATACAGATATGGAACAGTTACAGTAGTGGGGAAGGGAGAGTAAATTTTTTTAAGTATATGAAAGTCCTCTGTGCTTAACTTCTCCTGGTTATTTATGTATAGAGCAAGTTGACAAATTCTAAATAGGTTCTTTCTAAGTAAAGCAAAAGGGACTTGGTAGCATTTAACTTATATGATGACATACAGGTAGAGGATAAAAGATACCTCTAAGATGCTGTCCCTACTCAGAATCTGACACAAGAAATGCTGCCGAAGGTCATGGGATGCCCTCTAAACCCAATGACAACATGAAAAACATGGAAAGAGATAGTCGATGAGCAGTTGGAGGCAATCTCCAGATTGCTCTGAATTCCCTGACGGAGGGAGTGTTTTATTATTACTTAGGATATAAAATGCCACCTTGATTAATTATTAGTGAAAATAAATGCCTGAAAGACCTTTCATAAAGAATGAAAATTTACAAAGAGTTTGTGGTTTAGCAATAAAAATGCTCTTACTTAATACAAATGAGGCAGAGCCCCTATACCAAAGAGCTTTTAATTAAGCTGAGGAGAAAACTAACACATGATAAATCAGAGAAGCCCTTTTTCTTACTCACAGACCAAATCAAATTAAACCAGAAAAAGTGTTTGTGTGAATCCTGTATATTTAGAAGAGAGAATTTGTAGGTAGACAGAGCTGGACTGGGTTCCAGCTGTGACAGTCGCTGGCTGTGCAACTGTGACCAACATACTTAGCCTTCCTCAACATAAATTTTTTTTGGGGGAAAGAGTACTTCCTGCAAAGGGCTGTTCTGAGATCTAGCTGGGAAAATGCAGAGGCCCTGAGACACCGGAAACAGTGAATAAATATTGGTAAGAAGAGTCTGTCTTTAGGGCAGTAAACATAAGATTACACTCTGCAGCTGCACAGGTACTTCCAGCCCTTACTCCTTCTAGTTCCTTTAAGAAGAAGTCAGGCCCTAACCAGTTTGGCTCAGTGGATAGAGCGTCGGCCTGGGGACTGAAAGGTCCCAGGCTCGATTTCAGACAAGGACATATTATACCTTGGTTGCAGGCACATCCCCAGTAGGAGGTGTGCAGGAGGCAGCTGATCGATGTTTCTCTCTCATTGATGCTTCTAACTCTCTATTGCTCTCCCTTTCTCCCTGTAAAAAGATCAATAATATATTTTTTTTAAAAAGAAGTCAGTCTATCAACAAAATGGTGACACAAAATTTATCCTCTCTATTCGCACCCCTCACACAATAGCCACCATCTCAGATTCTTCCTCCTCCTGGTCAGACAGATGGTGGCCTTTACTTACAATATGCTCAGGAAAGGCAGAATCTCATTGCACCCCCAAATTCATCCTTTTGGTGTGCATCTGGTGGTTGGACTAATGGGACATAACCATTGGTGTGTCATTCCCTCCACTAGGTTCTCCCTCTCAATCTACCATCATTTCTATTAACTTCTCGCCTAAACATGGACAAACCAAAATAATTGCCTGCACACTGCAACCCACTAGTTATCATGATCTCTTCCTTCCCCCACTGCAATCGGTCAGTGGGGAATCCCTCACATCTGTCAGGAATTCCTATTTCAGTTGCCCAGTTTCCTCCATGTTCATCATGGGCTCCTCCACACCAGGAGGAGACAGGCAGGTGAGCAGTTAGATGCTACCAGGCTTTTCACCTTCACACCGCTCCTTTCCATCCAGTCACCAGGGAAGTGATCACGTCAACCCTTCACTCTGCATGCCGTGGACCACACCACCTGAACAGAAGACGGGATGGAGATTTCTATGGGAATTCAGCTCCCCCTGACAGTTCTTGCAGCAGCCTCCCAGCCCCTGGCACACGCCCCGGTGATGGCTCAGCCTCCGCTTGCTTCAGTTGTTGTTCTATCCATGCCACCTCACTGGCTTCTCCATCATTGTCAAGTGCATCTTCCCTTGCTGGTGTTTCTGCTCCATTTACTCCATGAGGACGGGGCCTCTGAAGCATTTGTCAGCACTAGGAGCCTTACCTCCGGCTACAGGAGGAACTGCCTGGCCTGGTCTCCTTGACTTTTTTCACATGAACTACAACATTGTCTGAATTTTCATGTCATTTCTGTCACGTTTCCATGATACAGTGTGAGCTATAAAACAATCTGTGCATAATCCAATTCTACCTATGAATTTTTGAAGTTTCTGAATGTTGATTGGATGATATGGTTTATTGAATATGAATTAGCTGTACATTGATTTACAATGTCATCAAATCTGCAACATCATAGATCATTTTTATGCCAAAGGCCCACTAACCCTATCTAATAAAGAGGGAATATGCTAATTGACTCCCATACCCTCAAAGATGGCTGCACCCACGGTCATAAGATGGTGATGACCAGTCCCCTCAGCTCTGCAAGCTGCCCCGAGTCAGCTCAACGTACAGGCAAACCTGCGATGTCTGCTACCCAGCCACCCAGGGTCACCCGAGGCTCAGGTAACCAGGCCCGGCTGAAACTTGTGCTGCCGGCAGTGGCAGCAGAGGTGTGATGGGGCATTGCCTTCCCCTGATCGCCAGGCCACCTCCCATCCCTTAGGGCTCCCAGACTGTGAGAGAGGGCAGGCAAGGTTGAGGGAACTCTCCCCCCCCCCGCAATCCAGTGCATGAATTTTCATGCACCAGACCTCTAGTAATATTATATGATAAATGCTTCCAATCTGATAGTAACGGGAGCCTGCATTCTTCTCTGCACAGACATAACTGGGTAATTGAGGAGCAGCCCTCCTTTGCTGCAAGGGATATCTTTATAAAAAAGCAAAATGCACGTGAAGCCCAGATGGAGATGTGATGCCTGGTCTATTCCACAAACTAGACAAGGGCCTGGCCCTCTCAAAACTTCACCAAGTAATGTGTCCATCAATGTCTGACCAATAGATATTACAACTGATTTCACCGAGTTTCCTTAAAAATTAATGTAGCTGTTTATTGCAGAGCATATCATAAAAATTAATGTTGTCTTTTGCAAAGCATGTCCTCTGGCTCTTTATTAGATGTGATGGGAAAATACAAATATCAAATTACTTATTTTCAAATGTCACCCTTTATTCTTAAAACAAAATGTGAAGCCCAATTTTTGTAGCTCTATTTGTTCTATTAAAATGAAGAGGGTTTTTGTTTTGTTTTGTTTTTTTTTGGTAAAGAAAATCTTATCCTATTAGATAAGGAACTGTAACTATTAGCTCAAAGTAGAGGCATTTTTAGTGGAAAAAAATCACACAGAAATAACTGATAGCTTTATGACATTTGCATACTAGTATTTAAATAAAACTATATTATAATGGACTCACACTTTCTTGGCATCACATATGAAGACATCTAGGAATATAAATATGAGCTTAGGCATATTTTAAAATGATTTCTTGACATTGGGATGAAACTAGCTATCTTCCCATATTGTACGCTAGCACAGCTGTCAAACTTCACTAGATGTGATTTGTTAAGAAAAGTATTTTGAAGGATTTTTTTTTCAACTTTAAAATTATGAGTCTATCAGTTTAAAAAAATAGGTATAGTGTGTGATCTTGTTTCTATCAGACATCTAAAATAGCCAAATTCATAGAAATATAAAGTTGGATGGTGGTTGCCAGGGCCTGGGGGGGAGGGGGGGGGGGGAAATGTGGAGTTGTTTCGTAGGCCCAGAGCTTCAGTTTGGCAGGATGGAAAGTCCTGAGGGGCTGCTGAAAACATTGTCAATACACTTAACACTACCGAACTCTGAACTTAAAAATACTAGTTGAAGTGGTAAATTTTGTTATGTGTTATTTACCACAATTAAAAATAGCTTGTAAAAAGATACAAGCAAAATGATACAAAATAAAATTAAAATATTCCATAATAGTAATTATATTTAATGTCTACACTGTAATTATATTTAAATTTATGTTATTTAAGTACATAAGACAGAGTGTGCTAACATAAACTGAAATGAGGTTAAATTCTGGTGAATTTGAAGGAGAACATTTTGTTTTGCTAATTGTAAAACAGATCTCTAGTTGTGCTGAAATAGGAAGTCACTTTATTTGATTCTTTCGACAACAAGAAAGAAACAAGGTGTCTTCAACAAGATGAAAAAACTATCTTTTTTAAATCTTCACCCAAGGATATGTTTTATTGATTTTTTTAGAGAGCGAGAAGAAGCAAGATTTAACCTTTGCCCATTATCCTATGTTAAATGTTGGTAATTCCAACACCTATTTTCCATAATTGCTGTAAAACAAATAATCTAGCTACTTCTCATGACTGTACATAATTCAGTAGTTTCCAAAAGTGAAAGGATATTGGTTGGTTGTTGTTGTTTCAGCTTCTTGCCAATCTAAATGCCGTACTAGTGGTATATGGCACATGCTTCATAGTCACATGGGGATCGATAGAAAAGAAAATGCAAATGAATGAAAGCCATGGTTACAAGATACCCGGCATGCTGTCCCTTGGAATATAGAATATTTTCACCTGCAAAATGCTTAGCTTCTCTCTCACCATCGCTTCTTCAGCATGCACACTACTCACTAAATTAAGGATTACTACATGACATTGATGTTTTATATAATGACTGTCAAGCTTTGCCCTACACATAACTGAATTTCAGCTTCAGTGAGCCAAATCTAAACACAGAGGGCATGGAGACTGAGCTGACGTTTTGGAGCTTTAGGAGAAAGACATCCTGACTTCTTTCTCTATCTGTGTCCAGCATTTATGTCCTCACACGGCCTGGCCAAATCCCTTTGCTTTTGTGCCTGACCTAAAGCCATTTAAAACTACCAGGCAAGGACCTGGATGGCCATGGAGCTCCCTTTAATGTAGCAAAAACTGCTCATCCTGGAGGGTTGGTCATGCTCACATATGTCAGCTACATGCTCAGTTGGCCACCTTTCCTAGCCCCTGAGAACAGAGTAAAAAAAATTGGTATGTGATTCTAAGAATCATAAAAATCTCAGAAAGTATTTTCATCTTTTATTCAAAGCTCCATACCTATCTTTCCTTTACTAAAAAGACAACAAAAAAGTGCAACATAGCCCTAACTGGGTTTGGCTCAGCGGATAGAGTGTTGGCCTGTGGACTCCAGGGTCCTAGGTTTGATCCCAGTCAAAGGCATATACCTTGGTTGTGGGCACATCCCTAGTGGGGAGTGTGCAGGAGGCAGCTGATTGATGTTTCTATATCATCAGTGTTTCTGTCTCTCTGCTCTCTTTCTTCCTTCCCATAAAAAATCAATAAAACATATTTTTTTAAAGTGCAAAACATATGCTAATGTGACCATAAGTAGCACGTGCAATGCCAATCATCATCCTAAACAAACATAAATGAGTCTTTATAGAAAGGAATCTCTATGAATGCATGCTTCCTAAGGTGAAGGTTTAAGAGAAAAGAGTTTATGATGCATGTATCTAGTTCTTTGCTTCCTTCCCTGGCTTTATTGCAGCTAAACTATTGAAAAATTAGAGAGGGGTGGAGGAAGTGTCTCCCAAATTACTATTGGCCATTTGCTCATTTATATAAGCTCTATTTCTCCCCACATTATTTTCTCAATGAAATGATCACATTCTCATTTAGACAACACTGCATCTACAATGAAGAAGTTAATTACAGAGCCTGCCATTAAGAACATGTAGGATGGATATGTGTGAGAGGACCGCCTTAACCTCAAAAATACCCCAGTGGGCCATGAGCTGGGACTTACAGGAGGCCAGCTGGGAGATAATGGATGGGAAGGGGCAGTTCCAGGGACACAGATTGTCTGGCCTCAGGCTGCATTACTTCTCAGCATGCCACATAATGAAGGACCCATTTTAAAATTTGAAGTTGCTAATTTGTGGAAGAGCTCACAACCCTACATTTAGAACCACTTCTGAGACAAAGTGGGGCAAATGGCTCATCCACCATATGCCATGCAGAGCCCTTCAAAACCAAAGGCAATGAGCAGGCACCGTGGCTTGTGGAGAACTGTGAATCAAAAGACTCAGCATCAGCGGGGGGGAGGGGGTCTCATCATGAAGGAGACGGTGGAAACACAGAAAATAGTAGAAGCAGAGGACCTGTTAGAGGAACTCTTGGAGAATGCACATTGTCCCAAATATCTTTTTTTTTTTAATTATATGTTTCAGAGAGGAAGAGAGAGGGAGAGAGAGGGAGAAATATCAATGATGAGAGAGAATCATCAATTGGCTGGCTCCTGCATACTCCTGGGGAGTGAGTCTTCAATCCAGGCATGTACCCTGACCAGGAATCAAACCATGACCTCCTGGTTCATAGGTCAATGCTCAACCACTGATCCACATCAGCCAGGCCCGAAGACTTGTTTGACGCTTGCCAAGGCCCAAGTGACTCATCCTCACAGAAAATGTTGCCTTTTTCCAAGATGGTGATGATCTGAATGGCCCCTCGCTGATACAGGGAAGCAGTCAGGAGTTGGAGAAGAGGTTCTTCCTTTCCACAAAGATCACATGTTGTTAGTAAGCTATTATTACTTAACTTTTTATTGCCCAGGTGTCTGAGTGAAATCCTACACTCTGATAGGGGAGAAGATGAGATAGAAAGATCTAAAATGAATATTTCCTGAAAGGAGAAAAATTCCCTAAAATGTTCTTTCCAGTTGGTATTACTAGCCTCCCATGTAGCTATAACTCAGTGTCATATAAAATCTAATTCCTGATTTCGCCTGAGGAGTTTCGCGTTGCCATCTGTGGGAAATATGTTTTATCTGTTTTTCATAAGATGTCTCTTAGGCATGCATATCTGAGGCAATTAAGTAAAAAATAATCAGTTCAACTTGAGTCCAAATATGGTTTCACTAAATTGAACCATTTATTTAGGAGGAAAACTGGTCTAAATAAGTGTGCCACATTTTATTTCAGCCTCTATATCCATTTTCAACATTAAACACTATTTGTCCGCCACAAAGTCTTACTATATCCAAGAGGTTTTCTTCTTTTTTTTTTTTTCTGAAACTATTGTGTCGCTTTCATCTTGCAGTCTGAGATTTCTCCAAAGTGAAAACTGAACAATGATGAATTATGGAAAAAAAATTACTTTTTCCTTTCAAAGTATTCCCATCTGGTCCTTGCTTAAATAACTCTTGCTGTCACTTGTGCCTACAGAAATTAACAACAAAGAGTGAAAACAGACATCTACTTCAATATCATTTCAGTTCCCAAAGACTTGCCATTTCCACATGGGCTTCCCACTGGGCAAAAATGCCCAATATCAGAGGAATTACTATCAGCCCATATCGCTTCCTGAAGTGATTGTTTGGTGAAATAATAAATCATTTTCATTCCTGCAGCTACGGTTTTTTGCTGTCTTCCTTTCATTTGCTTTCAGCATGAGTGAGAAATTTATTTCTGACAGTTTGCTATTAAAGGGAAAGCAAGTCGCGATGGATTGCAAAATACTGACATCTTTCTACGTATAGTTACTGAGAGCTCCCTCTCCCACCAAAATGTAGACTAGCCCAGCTGTTGTGGCTCAGTGGTTGAGCATCAACCGACACACCAAGAGGCCACTCGTTCTATTCCCTGTCAGGGCATATGACCGGGCTGTGGGGTTAATCCCTAGGGGGAGGGGGTGGGGCATGCAAGAGGCAGCTGATGAATAATTCTCATCGTTGATGTTTCTCTCTCTCCATCTTCCTTCTTCTCTCTAACATCAATAAAACCCCATTTACAATATATATGTATACATGTCAAAATGTGTACAGAATTCCTGCTCAATATCTTTCATTGTGGCACCAACATTTCATGATACTGAAATGAGATAAAGACAGGTGATCCAAACAGCAGGTATGTGGCAGTTTCAGGTGCAAAGGAACCAAATTGCAGACCTGCATTTCTGTAGCAGAGGAAATCAGTCACATTAGAACTCCCTGGACTGCTCCTAACTGTCCTTAGTTAACAATTCCCTGAAATCGGCTAAACTCTAGACAAGCTCTTCCAGGCCCTCAATTACCTTCTCTTAGAGCCTTTATTTTAGAAAACTTGTAAGTTCTTTCTCAGTCCCTTTAAGATGTAAAACTTGTAAAGCCTTTTGTCACAGTCTAGAAAGAGTTGACTGGTGAGTCCACTGTGGGGTGTTTCTGGGAAGCATGGCATCGGTGGAAAGGAAGAGAGTATAGAATTCTCTGCTGGTAGCTATTTCTTCCCCCACCACAATCATTTTAATGATAAGCATTCTCCTGACTGTTTATTTCTCTGCTCACTAATATAATGATAATAATAATATAAATAATTATAGCAGTAGCATCATTGGTACTTGCTATGTGCTGCACACTTAAAGTTCCTAATATTATTTTCCCCATTTTACAGAGAAAACTGAGGGACAGTGTGATTAAATCTCTAGGCCAGTGGTCGGCAAACTCATTAGTCAACAGAGCCAAATATCAATAGTACAACAATTGAAATTTCTTTTGAGAACCAAATTTTTTAAACTTAAACTTCTTCTAATGCCACTTCTTCAAAATAAACTCGCCCAGGCCTTGGTATTTGTGGAAGAGCCACACTCAAGGGGCCAAAGAGCCACAGTTTGCTGACCACGGCTCTAGGCCAATGTCATGCAGCAAATAGTTGATGAGAGCAGGCTTGAGACTGGCATTCTGACTCCACAGACCATTCTCTGGGCAGAGGCCTAAGTGCTCATCAGCTATCACAAGTGCCCCCTTGTCATTCCCAAACTATGTTGCTGGAAAAATGAGGATGGGGTCAAGTACTTTCTTACCAATGAATAAAATATGTATAAGACCTATAAGAGGAAAACCACAAAACTCTGATGAATTAAATCAAGAAAGAACTAAATAAATGAAGAGATAGTCCATGTTCATGGTAGGAAGATGTAATATGGTCATGAAGTCATTTCTTTCCAAACTGATCTATATGTCAATGCAATACCAATCAAATTGAAGAGTGCTATATTTTTTGTGATATTGACAAGCTGATTCAAAGTTTAAAAGGAGAGACAAAATACACAGAATAACCAAAACAATATTAGCGAACAAAGAGGATTGATACTACCAGACACTAAGACTTAATATAAAGCCACAGTAATCAAGACACTGGTATTGGTAAAATAAGAAAAAAATAGGTCAGAATAGAAAGCTCATAGACACCAACAAATATAGTCAACTGAGAGATGGAGAGGAAAATAGCTATTGGCATAGAATTCTCTAGCCAGCGAACAAACTTTTAAGAATGAGGATGACACCTAAAGCTAATATAAAATACTACTATTTAATATAAAGTAATATTGAATGTCAAGTAATCTAGAATAATAAAAGTATAATGTGCTAATTAGACCAGATCACATGTGTCAAACACATGGCCCGCGGGCCAAATCCGTCCTGCCAGGCCTTGCAATGTGGCCCGCACCGCGCTGTCATCACTGCACTCCGCTGCGTTTCCATCACAATGACAGTTTATGACTGTTCAGTAAACCATTCGGCCCGCGATTTAGGCTGGATTTTAGATTTTGGCCCCTTCTCTGATTGAGTTCGACACCCCTAGACCAGATGGATGAACAACTTTCTGGATGTCCTTCTGGACAACGACCTTCCTGATGAAGCCAGGGCTGCAAGGGCCGAGCCCATTGCACAAATTTCATGCATCAGGCCTCTAGTAATCATAATAATCATAATAAAACAGGGAGGGTGAAATGAAGAAAGACATTTTCAGACTTTCAAAAACTATACAGCCTTTCTACTAAATAAAATTCTAAAGAATATATCTGAGATGGAAGGAATATATCTCTGATAGAAATATAAAAATGTGAGAACAAATGATGAATAAAAATAATGGTAACTATGCTGATAGAGAGTCAGCAAACATTGGCTAAGGGTAGCTTCTCTCAACACTTAGAAACTGGTCAGCAGGGAGAAGGGGGTGGGGTAAGTGCCTCACATTTATGTTCACTAACTGGCTTCACCCAAGAAAAAGAAAAGCTTTTCATAATCTGTGATCAGAGGTAATTTTACAACTTGGAGCAAGGTGCCCTTAGAGTTAGGTTCCTGACTGCCCACAGAAATAAAAGAAGATGGTCTCGTCCTCATATGCTATGTCCTTCTTTAGGTAGTATATTCTCACGCCATTTTTTTGGTCATTAACAAAGAATATTGTCCTGAGAGCATATCCAACTTTCCAACTTTTAATGCAATATCTATCTCCAATTTTACTTCAGAAGTAGACTTGTTTTCTGAAAAGGAAGATGTCATCATTTCAGTTTCTGGCCCAGGTGGCCCAATGACCTGAATTGTGTAGATAAATACAAAGGGCTTCCTGCACCCTGTGCAGCCATTTTAGATGGGCACACATGTGGCCGACTTTAAGACACATTTTAAGGGGGGAAATTAAAATCACATTAGAAGTTATCCATTCTACTAAGGAGGTAAGTCCAGTTTTAAAAGGAAAATAATGATGAAAAATAAATTTCATTCTTAAAAAATAAAAGTCAGTGTTTTTGTTCAGTATAACAAGGCTTAAAAACACACACACACACACACACACACACACACAAAAGCAAGTAAAAAACTAACTCAGGTTTTCAATTATCAAAAAGCGAACATGAAGGCAGCTATTAATGTAGCAGGGAAGGGCTCTAGGGGAGCCCTGGGGAGCCAATTAGTTTAGTGCCACCAACTAGAGTGTCCTGTGGGGACTATGAACACAACAGGTGACATGCTTCTGTGAGAACAGAGGTATGTGCGTGTAAGTGTGTATGGGCGCCCACATCCGTGCCTCCAAAACCAAGTGAACTCCTGCTCTTGTTGTTTGTCATAGTTTCAAAGTTGAAATGTGGAAACTCTGATTGTCAAATTCCGTCACCATTTTTTTTTTTTTGGCCTGTTTCAGCTTCAAGGCTGAAAAGAAAATGAAAACAGACTGCTTTCTTGAGAAACACTATTATTGGAATGATTATAAAATAGAACAATCTAGTTCAGCCATTAGAGTTGGTCAATACACATGTGCATTGATTCTCAGTGCTGATGAAATACAATTCACTTAGAAATGGCAGATGTCTGTAAGAGTCATTGAGAAATAAATTAAAAAAAAAAAAGACATCTGCTATCAGTGTGATTTTACAGCTAATGTCCACCTCCATGTAAACAGCCAGAGGAGCCATTCTGCTGCTCCTCTCCCCAGCCTTCCACCTTTCACCTGAAAAATAACTTTCTTTGTGGGGAGATAGCATTGGATTCCTTGTGCTCCATAGTCCCAGCAGGAAAATATATATATATATTGAAAGCCATTATTGTATTCTGATAGGTCCATCATTTGCAATTCTAAAAGAACCCCAAATTTCTATTTAAGAAGAAAATTAGATTTAGAACCTGGCGGTTGCTCAATTGTCCTTATTTCCAATACAAAGGGGAAACTTTCTGAGAGATTTAAATCAGGAGGAGAAAAGAGCACGAAGATGACCTCCAGTACCTTTGTTCTGTGCTACAAGAGGCAAAAGCAGCCCAAGAATATGCCCAAGCCACTCACCGAAACAGTCTTGACACAGAAATCAAAGACCTGATTGTATTTCCTTCTATGGTACACATTTTCCTCCTTATAACTAAGGACAATCAAGAAATTAAGTATTTCAACCAGTGTGTTTCATGATTAGAATAAAAGGTGTGTGTGTGTGTGTGTGTGTGTGTGTGTGTGTGTGTGTTATTTAGCCCTGTACACATTTAAAATATTTGTTTTTGCACAACCGGACTGTAAATCAGAAAACACCCCGAGCGCTGTGAAAAGCATGTAATCCACTGCAAAGACCCAGGCTAATCTAATGGCCACATATCTTTGCCAGGGTTCTCTGGAAAGTGGAGCCTGAGGCAAGAATTAAAGAGCTTAATGCTTTACTTGGGAGATGCCAAACAAGGCAGCAACGTAATAAAAAAGGGAATGTGGCAAGGAAGGTTATAAGCCAATGGGAAGTGAGTCTGTATGCACTGCCCACCTCTTCTCCTCAAGCCACAGAGAGACAGAGAAGGCACAGCATGACCAACAGGTCTGGCCACTTTGAGCACAATCCTCTCTAGGACAAGAGTCTTCTCAGGGACACGAGTGTTCTCTGGAATGTGAATCTTCTCTAGGACATCTGTGTTCTCTGGGACAAAAGTCTTCTCTGGGCCAGATGCAAAGGGAAGCTGTGCCATGAAGTAGCTGATACAGGGAAGGGAGATGAAGGATTTTTATGTGAGTGCTTGCTTTCTTCCCAATGGGGAATTAACATCCGTGTACTCTGGACCTATGATTTGGAGCTCCTTCAGCAGTTTCTTAGAATGCCAATGCCTGCACCCTTATAGTCTGGTGTTTCACCAAGTCTTGAAGTGATTGGAGGAGCCAGAAATTCCAGGTATGTGTCTGGTTGGCTTGGCAGGCTGTCCCAGTTGCATAGTCTAGCCAAATAGAAGGGTCTAGCGCTTCCAGAGTAAGTGACTGACCAACAAACTGACTTTCTGTCTTAGGGCAGATGACTGAGTGAGCCTTACCTTCTGTCCAAAGAAGACGTGAATGAGGTGAGAAACCATGATCTCCCAGAATGATGAAAGGTTCCCTTGGAAATCATAGTGTGATTTACCCATGTGTGGTGTGTAAAGTAATAGGTTAGAATAGAATACAGAAGCAAGAAACATATAAGGGAACATGCCCAGACAGAGGAATCAATACCAGATTATACCAGGTCACTCCAATTCTCAGGCAATTTGTTTGACATCATAGAGCTAAAAGTTGCCACACCATTCATGACAGACTGTCAACGCCACAAAAAAATGAATCAAAGCCAGCAGCATCTGTGTTTCAGAAGATAAAGATTCCATGGCAGTCACATGCCATCAATTACACATCAGACTGAAGGCAAACGGGGCACATAGGTGGTGCATCCAGATTCCCTTTCCCTGTGATGCTAAGTCAGCCACAGATACCAGCACTGGTTTTCCGAACAATTCCATCTGAAAATCATAACTGTCATAGCTAATATTAAACAAGACAGAAACGTCAATGAGATCTGAGAAAAGAAGATAAATTATTTTCCAAAGTGAGGCAGCTTCTCCAAATGCACGGGAGGATAACTCAAAGTGGTGTTTACGCCTGGATCTTGGATGCTTGGAGAATCACTGCTTTGGGTTGGTTCTGTTCCATGCCCCTAACACTGCAAAAAGAAAGAGTGTTTTCAGGGACAAATTACCCCCTGGTTAGAGTTATATTGACCCAGTAGAGGATATCTCTTAGTCAAAAATCTCATGTAGTTATGACAAGGAAATGAGAGGTAGACTGGCAGACTCTAGGTCAATGATCTTTGCATGAAAGAAGAATATAGGTCAGTGTGTTATTTAGACAGGCTGAGTTCTTACTTAAAATACTGACACCAGGGCCCATCAAAGTTCTTCTAAGCCAGTGGTCTACAATCCGCAGCTCACAAGCCACATGGAGCTCTTTGGCCCCTTGAGTATGGCTCTTCCACAAACTGGGTGAGTCTGTTTTGAAGAAGTGGTGTTAGAAGAAGTTTAAGTTTAAAAAATTTGGCTCTCAAAAGAAATGTCAATCGTTGTGCTGTAGATATTTGGCTCTGTTGACTGAGTTTGCTGACCACTGTTCGAAGCTATATTTATGTGGGATAGAGACTAGACATCTTAATGTTTAATAAAAACAAGGTGATTCCAAAATAAAGGTTATTAAGCACAGACAGAGTCATCTTCAAAGATAAAAATATCTCCTCAGTGCCCATAAACACTCTGAGCATTTGGGAAATCACTTGCTGCCTTCAGTTCCCACCTACTAGGAAAGGTGCTAAGGCTTCCAGCCCTGATTCCCACCACAGATCTAAAGAGACAGGGGGACTCCTGTGCAGTCAATTAGCAACCAAGGCCCCCCACAATGAAAGGTTCCTGAGCAGTTCCAGCTTGGTCTCCAGCACTAATAACTCAACTGGAAACATTAATGGAATATAAAGTCATCTCAAGTTTGCAAGTTTGCTTAGCTTGCCAAAAGGTGAGAAACACCCACACAGACAGTGTTGCTCTGTGGCTGAGCATTGACTTGAGAACAGGAGGTCACAGTTTCATTCTCGGTCAGGGTGAAGGACAAAGATAATCTTTTGGTCTGAATTATACAACAAAAACATTACATACAAGGCTACTGTATAGCAAATTATGAGTGTAACTTGGATTTATATCATAAAGCTAATTCTGTGGTTCATTTAGGTATGTATTAACATAAATTGTATGCCTTAAAATTACATATTGGTCTCCATAATTTCCTCATTCCACCGAGACGTGATAAGCAATCGTGCAGTTTGAAATGTACATATGTTTGAGAGAATTGTTCTGTATCTGTATTTATTTTAGGTCACGGTTCACTTTTTATCAACCATAGCAGCTAAAATCGGAAACGAATTTCATTGTAAAATGACCTCCTTACAACATGTCATGGGGAGAGCAGGCTAAATTGTGCAGTACAAGTTTTCACATCCGCTCAGAAGAATTGCAACATTTCTTTTTCTTATTCTAAGGAAGAAGAGCATGGCAGGAACATTCCCATGGATTTTTGGAAAATCTGAACACTAAGAGACCGCCCCAAAGTCTCTACAATCCTGTAGCGAGAATCCTGGAAAGCAAGCTGCCTTCTTGTGCCTCCCTCTCAGTCCATTGTCTCTTACCCCAACGGAAGGTTTGCAGAACCGCAAGTCAAAGCTAAAATGTTGTTCCTTCAGGAACATAGGTGGACCCCACTGAAGCTTCTGTTTTTAAAATTTTGTGATTTAAAATTGTTTAAATCAAGAGGCTTTCCTGCATGGCCATCATCAGCATTCTTGTACTTTTAACATGTCACATAATGAAGTAGGCAAATATTGACAAACATGAAAACTTTGATATCTGCCTTTTGAGGAATTTACAACTGGTTCATGGAAGAGCAAAAAGAATTCTGTACATGATAACATAAAAAATGGCCTCAAGGCAACTTCACATAGTCAACATGTCATTGTGAGGCAGAATAATGGCTCCCCAAAGAGATCCGTGTCTTCGTCTCAGAAACCTGTGAACGCGGTGCCTTAGATGATGCAATGTTCGCTGCAGATGTGACTGAGGAGCTCCAGATGGGAAATTACCCTGGTTACAAAGCTGCAGTATAGCCTCAAAGGTCCTTAGAAGAGGGAGATTAGAAGGTCAAAGACAGGAGGAGATGGGGTGATGGAAGCCAGAGTTGGACTGATGCCACAGCAGGTGGCCCCATAAGCAAAAAAGGCCAAGAAATTACTTTCCCTCAGAATCTCCAGATGGAATCAGCCTTGCCAATACCTTGACTTTAGCCCAGCAACACTAAATTATGATTATGAACTTCCCACCTCCAGAACAATATGAGAATACATTTGTATGACCCCAGCCACTGCATTTGTGGTCATTTGTTAAAGCAGCTAATAGAACAGGAAGCTAAAACAGCTGTGGTATGATCAGGAAAGATGAAGATAGAAGGTAACATCAAAAAAGTAAGAGAATGAAGTTTAATGCAAATGAATAACTGATGATGATGATGCCATTTTATGAGAGCTGGAACATCTTTTCCCCAGTCATGGTTCCCATGGGGAAGACTTTTATCTAACACACCCCTTCTCTCTCCTGACTCTTTGATCTCCAGGCTCTGGTGATATAGGATGGTGACTCCTGTTAATTTGGAAAGAATATTAACCTAGCCAGTTTCTCTCAGTGGTTAGAGTGTTGGCCCGAGGACTGAAGGGTCACGAGTTTGATTATAGTCAAGGGAACATACCTTGGTTGCAAGTTCAATTCCAAGCCCTGGGTCAGGGTGTGTGTGGAAGGCAGCCGATCAATGCTTCTCTCTCCTTTTAGATGTTTTTATCTCTCTCTCCTTCTCCCTTCCTCTCTGAAATCAATAATATATATATATATATATATATATATATATATATATATATATATATATTTATTTATTTATTTTACAAAGAGCTCTCTGTCAAGCATGTTCTTTTCATCCTCTTTCCATGAAAAGCCTAGCCCAGAAGGTCCTGCTGTGACAGACAGAGGGATTCTACCTAATCCTGAGGCAGTCAGCAGGCCATTGTATCTGTCAAACTAAGCTGTACTCTCCAACCTTTATCACTAACAAAGCAATATCTTTCCTGTGTCTTTACCTTTCGTAAAATCCCCAAATAATTCAGAATCTAGCTGGAAAGAGAGGTGTGATTTTTTTTTTTTTTTTGGGCGGGCGCGGGGAGTGGATTTCAAATTCTCCAGTGCCAATACCTATAAAGTACATACCACGGGCCAGGCACTGCAGCAAATACTTTGCATATCTTATTTCATTTTTCCCTCATGAAGACTTTATAAGGCAAGGACTGTTATACCTGCATTTCACAGCTCATAAAACCAAGGCCCAGAGGTTAAGGAACATGTTCAAGGTCTCCCACTTAGAAATGGCAAAGCTGGGACTCCTGTTTGGGTCTTTCCAAAGTCAGAGCCCAGGCTTTTGAACACTCTGGATATTGTCCTCCTTCCTGGAGGGCAGGAGCCTGCAACCGAACACTGAGGATAATTCTTCAAGAAGACTCTATGTTCTTGGCATCAATCTTGGTTTGACTTCTTTCTAAGAACGGCATTGGGTCTAAAGCTCAGATAAATAAATAGACACAAGAGATCATGGCAGTCTTGTTCTGTATGCTCCTTTAAGTGCTATTCACTGTCTGTATCATTCATGCCTGGCTTTCCCCATGAAAAGAGCCTAGACTTGATTACAAAAACAAAATCTCTTGGAGAAGATCTCACCACGTAACAAAAGGCCACTTAGGGGGCCTTCAATCTTCCAAGGCATCACCATCCCCCTCCAGCCAGAAGCTGCCTACGGGGTAATCTCGAAAACGGATGCCTGTGGCTAAAAATGAAGACATCAGGCTTGCATTTCTCTGGACCAGTTCCACTTTGCTTCTGATTCTACCTCTGTCTCCCTCTCTCATCCCGCAGGCAGAGGACCATATATTTTTTTATTCCACTGAGGATTTAATAGGTTGTCACAATTCTACAGCTGGACATCTCACAAAGCAATGCTCCCCATGATAAATCTCAGCCATTTCTGACCCTCCGCTTCCCTTCGAGAGCCATAGAAACTATATTGATTAGACCTCATATCACCATCTCAGGAGTATAACAAGGTTAAGACGATCGCTGTCTCAGCAAGATTGGGAGCTTTTGATTCATGCTTTTATAACAACAAGTCTGGATTACCACAATTTGTGGTTGGCATCCCTCCCAGAATGCTCACTGCATAGACTTGTAGAGGATTCAGCAGCCAGAGTGTTCAACAACCAATACAGAAATGCCTGCTCACCCCATATCAGGACCATAAACATGATGCTGAGATACAGAATTGGTTTGAAAAAGCGTAGGTGCAGGTCCTTGCTTTTAACCCTATGAAATACAGCGAACCTTTCCCTCCCGGAACCAGGCTTTCCTATGTAACCTTGGCATGGACCAACAGTGGCTCAGGGGTCTACACTACTTTCTAAGAATGCCACATTTCCCTTGACTTAAGGTCCTGACCAGAAATCTGGAAAAAATCTCTCTTTTCCTGAACCTCATGTGCTCACACCCAATCCTCATCTGTTAGCAGTTAGCTGCTTCTTATTAGAAGACACTTGCATTTCAAAGTAGTAATGTATACCGTACAATGATATTCTAGAACATGCATTCACATCTTAGAGAAAGTCAAATCACATAGTGTCCCTATGGAAACAGATTGAGTTTCTCTATTAAAATTCACTTGTGACAAGGACTGCGATAGCTCTTGGAAATGTGTGTAATGAATTATATTAACTCTCTTTTTAACTTCCGCTGAATATACTTCCATGGCAGTGTTTGGAACTGAGAAACAGTGCAGGCTTAATGTGTACTACGATTAGCATGCACAGAGGCCCTTCTTCTTCGGTGTAATACACCTTCATTCTCTTGTTCTGTTTCTATTCTTTGTATTGTTATAAAAAATTATTTGAGAATTTATGTGATGATATATAGAGCAGGGTTAATGATCACAATTTCAGTCACAAGATAAAAACATGGAAGGAAGGTATTGAAAATCTTTATGATGGTAATAATTACATTACTGAGTCCCTGGATGTGTCAGCCATTTTACATGCATTATTCTTAACCTCACAACAACCCCGCTGATAGGCACCACCATTCTCATTTGTCATGTAAGGGATCCTACCCACTGAAATTTAATTTCTTGAAGGCAACAGGGACAGAAAGCGATAATACTGAAACCGCATAAATTTGAATCCAAAAGCTGCTGGACTTTCTACTTGTCCACATCATGTTCTCCTTTATTCAGTTTATGTTTAAGTCGGTATTCAAATTATTCTTATTTAGTCGGTGACATTTAAGAATAATGAAAACTGAAAATGTAGCTTGTTTAAAATGCTATTTTGATTTATTCTTCCAAAATTGAAATAGATAGGCAGCATTTTAAAATGATACTTTGGGACCTTAACTTCTATGCCATTTTATTATAAATATCATTTTTAAAATGATAGCTGCTGAGGGGTGATGGGGCTGGTGGGGGTAGGGAATGGAGAGATTGAGCAAGAAAAGAGAAAAAAAAAACTCATGGACAGGGACAACAGTGTGGTGACTGCCAGGAGTTGGGGGTGGAGGGCAATGGGGGAGGGTATAAGGAGATAAATGGTGATGGGCAGAGACTTGACTTGGGGTGGGGAACACACAATACAGTGGTAGATGATGTGTTGTGGAATTGTGCACTTGAAACCTGTATAATTTTGTTAACCCGTGTCACCCCAATACATTCAATAAAAAGGAAAAAATAGTGTAAGGGCTATAACAATTGTGAATGCTGTTCTAAAAAAATAAATGAATAGAGGGCTCATTTTGCAGTGAGACTTGAAAGGACGAGAATAAAGACCATCCGTTCCAACTAAAATCCACAGCTTGCCAGGCTGCTAGGGAAGACTGCCCAGGTAGCCAGAGGAGAAGGATGGTTCACACCAGCGAAGCCACAGGAAACAACAGTGTGCTGGGAAACAGGACCAGGAGGGAAACATCGGGATTGACTTCAAGTTCAAAAACACATGTTCATTTCACATCTCGGAGAGTCAAACCTTTATCAAACAAAGTAATTTCTTTCTGAGGATTAGGATGCAAATCCACCTCTCTCTGAAAACAAATAAATACCACAAATCACACACAGCAAAACTCAGGGGGGCTAGATTATCTCTGAGTTCCCTTATATTCTATCAAGCCAGCTAGACTTCACAGCAAAGACAATCTGTGGCCAGACCCCGAGGGTCAGCTACAGGCCGCCATTGCATCAATACCACATTGCAAAGGTAAGGAGTTGAGTAGGAGGTTCTGGGAGGGAGGCTGAAGGGGTCAAAGGGCGTTCCTGATGCCTCTTACTGTTGTTCTAAGCGCTCACTCACTCTTGTCCTCTCCAGCTGTTCAGGGAGACATCCCTGAGCCCCTGCGAAGAGTGTTTGCTACACTGAGAGAGAAAAGGCAGTGGTTGTCTTGACTCCGTGGCCCCTAAAAGACCTCGTTCCATTTCTGATCAGGAGGAAAAAAAAAAAAAGCATTCTTTATCACCTCCTGAACCATTATATTTATGTTCAACTACTTAAGTTGGTTTTAAATGAAACAGAGAAAAGCACTCAAGACAGATACGCATGCAGCAAGACACGTCTCTTACAAAGAGGCAACTTTCATTTCATGGTTGGCCCATCCTGTCAGAGAGAAGACAATGAAAAGCGTGACAACGCGCCTGTATTTTCCTCTTCTGTAAGAAGCAGGGACGTACATGCAGATGCTTTAGAAATCCTACTTGTGAGTATTCACAACCACAAGATCAAAACCCAGAAGGGCTACACCCTGATCGGAATATTTTTGTTGCAATTACTGCCCCTGCAGAAAGCAAACCAGACCTAACCCAGGCTTTTAAAAAAAAGACTGGCTCTTATAACTGAGGTATTCCTATGTAGTTTCAGTTTAGATGCTGCTTTTCCAGGTTTCAGATGCTGCCATCGGGACCCAGTTTCAATCTGAGTTGAGAAATACATAGGATTTGTCTCCAACCAATATTCTAGGCCAGGTTGTACCACCTTTTATCTGGGAGATAATAGGGGAAGCCTAAGTTCTTTGAATTTCAATTTGCTTATTTGAAGAATGGGGATAATAATTGCCTTCTGAGGGAGAATCAAATGAGAGTGTAAAGAGCTGCTAAAACTGGAAAGTAGCATGCAAACATTAGCGGTAAAAGCATATGACTTTCCTCTGAATTAAGTGTGTTCAACAAATTCCAGCTGTGGGAAGTGAGGAGGCTGGCAGAGGAGATGAAAGCAGAGGAGTAGAGAGGAATGTTTAGAAGAGCAGTTAGGGAGCAAGATGGACAGGGTGGCTGATAGTAGAGGAGAGAGAACACCGGGAATTTGGAGCATGGCAGAGGAAGTGGGAAAAGGATACCAAGTTCCCAGGGAGGTCAAGAGAGGAAAGTCACAGACAGGTGGTGAACGTGAAGGACAGAGAAATCCTGTGTTTGGGCACCTGCCCTTCTCATAAGGACTGGGAACTCCGGGATAAGAGAGGAAGTATTGAGCATTTAAGAAAGGGGAGGATCCTAAATAAGGTCCATTTATTCCCAGGATGGGGGAGAAATCACTAACAAAACAAAACATAACAAAATAAAACAAAACCAAACACTCTCAAAAGACACAAGTCCTAGTGCTGGAAGCACATGGAAACAGAAACCACCAATGAGAATGCTTCTCTGGGTTTTTTGGTTCTAAGTAAGATGGCCTCTGTTCGGTGGCAAGCCATTGAAGACTGACAGTGGTACAAGGATCAGATTTATTTTAAATTCTGACATATGAAAAGGTGGCCCTTTTTTGCCTCCTACTGTTGATTCTCATGGAAACAATGCTCATCACAGGTTTGGGGAACTGTACAGGGAGGCCCTGTGGTGATTGACAGACCAGCTAACAGTGGATGTGATCCAGGATGGTGAATAAGAGATGAGCCTTTTAAAGCTGTCCTGCATTCTAATTAGCTTTTGGGCATGAAAGATGTAAGCTTCAGACATTGACACTGTCACTTCAGGCAAGGACAAAAGTCATGCAATTTATCTTCATATGAGAAAAGTTTAAATCTGCCCATTTAATACGAGAGAGTTTAGGCCAACGTTCATTAGCTCCCTTGGCTGATAAATGAAAGCAGGCTGCAAGTCTATAAAAGCCACATATTCTGCAAATTAATAGAGATTGAAAAATCATCCTATGGTAAATCACTCTTTTTATCAGCAAAAATATCTCTGAACTGGAGCAAACAGGAGAACATTTTCTTATAGTCTTAAACATCTCATTCTTGTTATTTTGAAAGCCATTTACATTATTGTCTATCCGTGAATTAAAAGTAGGAGAAATTACTTTGATGAGGAGTGGTGGAATCTGTAAAATACTTGATTCCTTAAAAATACGCATTTATTTTTAGTGTTTCACACCCCCTAGTTTTTCAGGTTAATGTGGTATGTTTATAGATTTAAACTCTTCAATCTAATCCCCTTAAACTTAATATACTCTTGCCTGCAGTGACTTAAAGACATAGATCAAGACTCAGATTTAATTATCAAGATAACTCTTATACTATTTTCTTTTTAAATTGCAATGCTTTTGCCCTACTCATGGGATACGACACACTGTCACAGAGAATTAAGGATTCATTTTCATTCCCTAGAATTCTGCTGATGGGTCTGAGCAAAAGGCAAGTTAATAATTGCTCTGTGGTCTCAAGAGACTAAGTCACAACTTGTTTCCTAACCAGCAATGTGTCCTGAAGTTAGACTTGTTTATTTAACAGTTGTTGACCTTTAGTGTGTCCCAGAAAGTGTGTATTTGATTTACAAAATAAAACATGATTCCTATTCTTAAGTAACCTACAGCATAATTTTAGAACAGAACATATTCTATCAAATAAAGATGAAATATGCAAATTGACCGTCATGCCATCACAAAGATGGTGGAGCCCTTAGCCACAAGATGGTGGTGCCCAGTCCCTCAGCCCCACAGTCCTTTCAGCCCAGCCAGGGGGCAGCAGGCCTACAGTGTGGCCCGACCCTTCCTCAGCCCCCTCGCTGCCCAGGACTGGCTCGAGGTGCTGGCAAGCCTCTGGTGTCAGCTGCCCAGCTGATGGCTGAGGTACAGGAAAGTTTCAGATGGCAGCTGCCCAGCTGCTCAGGGCCACCCAACCCTCAGGTAACCAGGGCTGACCAAGACTTGCGCTGTAGGCAGTGGCAGTAGCAGAGGTGTGATGGGGGCATCATCTTCCCCTGATCGCCCAGTCAACTCCCGCCCCTGAGAACTCCCAGACTGTAAGAGGGGGCAGGCCGGTCTGAGGGACACCCTCCCCCCCGTGCATGAATTTTCATGCACCAAACCTCTAGTAGGAATTATAAAGCTAATTCACAATCAAGCACGTGACTAATTGAGGGACACAAATCTTATTTCCTTCATTGATCCTGCAGAGTTGGTTCTCTTTTTCCTTTTTCTTTTTAAAATTAATTTGAGAGAGAGAGACACATTGATTTATTGTTCCACTTATTTATACCTTCATTGGTTGCTTCTTGTATGTGTCCTGACCAGTATTGGACATGCAGCCTTGACATTATCTGGAAAATGTTCTAGATAACTGAGCTACCTGGCCAGGGCTCAGACTAGGTTTTCTTCAAACCACTCACCTGTGGAATCATCACCCAATACTTTGCTTTTTATAAAATTCCAATTCATTCTAGAATAAATTATTGAGGATTTCTATTGCTTTGTTAATCTCTTTGTCTTGAGCCATTTCTCTTAGTGTCTGACACATAGCAGAGACCCAACAAATGATTACATGAATAGCTAAGTAAATCAAGGAATGCTGAGAGAAAATTAAAAATACATAATATTTCTCAGACATTTCCTTTTCCTATATGAGACAATTTAGTTTCAATACAGATCAAATTAAACCTCTTAAAACAGAGACAGGCTTAATTAAGTCCAACTAAAGCATCCTGGCAAATTTCCTCAGAAGCAGTAACATTCTCTCCCCTTTGTTGCCCATACAAATACCTTTAGAGTGATGTCAGAGCGATTTTCTCAGTAGCCTTGTCTTAGGTGTATGGCTTCCTCATATTTTTTCATTTATTATCTAATTTTTAACACTATTTTCAAGAATATGAAAGCACACCTGCAATGGCCAGTATCAATCAATGAGTGACGTAAGCCCCAGCATGTCCCTCCTATAGGCCAGATGTGCTCTATCGCCTCCCCCTTTTTTCTCCTGGAAGAGACTCAGGATGCTGCTGTCTTCCTTGACAACTTCCTTCAAATAACAATGCCATGTTCTGAGTCCAGTGAAGTTCCATTTCTCTTAACCCAATTTCTGCTAATTTAGGATTAATGTTTTTAAGTCTTATTTCCCCCATTTTAACATGACTTTGAATAACCTTCAAACTGTAGATGAATAGGAATCAATTATGAAAAAGTGTAATGATTCGATAGAGCCATATTTTTCTTGCTGTGTTTCTCTCACTCACTTCAAAGCCTGTGTTACGACACTGTCCCTTTCTATGCCTGCCAGAGGCAGCTAGAAAAGTACATTTCAAGGAATAACTGGATAAAAAAAATCAACAAAAGGCATATACATATTAATAAGCCTGAAAAATATTCAACCAGCAGCCTATTGTTATTCTTTACATCAGAAGGAAACAAAGGAACTGAGTCTCAGAAATAAAAATGAAGGGGAAAAATAATAACAACAGAACTTAGATGAAACACCAGAAGACAGAAAGGGTTTCTAGGAGAGAATTCACAATATCCAAATGGAAGAAGAAAAAATCAATATGTCAGATGTCATAAACTTGCTACAGTATTAGACAACTGGTAGCTACACTCACACATAATTAACAGTATCATATAAGATGGTCTTTTTAAATAAAAATAAAGCAATTCCTCCAGGCTTCACATCCTCAACTAAATGCAAAAATTTCTAATATGAATGTAGAATATAGTTCTATATTCCAATGTGAATATAGGACAACTATAACTAGTTGTCTATACAGTTATTCATTAGAAATGAAACATCCTTAGTGATCAAAGAATGCCACCAAGTTCTAGAACATAGGATGCCTTGATGATCCTGCGGGCGATGGGCTCCAAGAGAATTTCATAAAATTCCAGTTTCTAATCCATTATAAATTCCAAAAATCTCATATTTTTATCATTACTCCAGATTTTAGCAAGGTCTCAAAATCAAGTTGCACTCAAAATATTTCCTGAAAGAATGAGATACAACAGTTCTTGTTACTAGCATGTTGTCTGTTTTACCCCAAAAGGTACATAGAGAAAACTCTACAAGGCAGAAATTTATTCAACCCTGTATTCCCATTTCCTACTGTTGAAAACAATGCCTGCACATGGCATTGCAAGAATGCAAATTAGGATTGGAGTGCCTTCATCAAGCCAATCATAAAACTAGGTCACTAATTAGGTGTACGTTCAATGGCATCTTCCATATTTGCCATTATTTAAAATGCAGTATTTAAGCCATAGTGTAATTATAAAATGAATAGTAAATCCATGCAAAAAATATTTACAGCATATTCATGTAACATAATATTAACATTGAGAAATCAATTTATCTGAAGAGTGAGGATTAGCAATAACATTAATTTAATAGGTGATGATTTAGGTATTTTGAGAGCATTTAAAATGTGGCAAACTTGCCAATTCATACCTCCAGTTATAGAATTCACAGTTCAAAAACCTAGAGAAATACAGGGATGTTCAGACCTAATTATGAGCAATGGAAACATTTTACATAATTAGGCAAAAAATATGAACTAACCTTCTACAAAATAAAAATTAAAAAGACAATTTAAGAGACAAAGAAGGTCTACTCCACAGGGTTTAATTGGGCATAACTTGAAAGCACCCTTAGTTCTAGGGGACAAAGCAAGGATGAAAGCAAGGTCTGGACACGGGAGGCAGGACAGCTGCAGGCCTGAGAGAAAACCAGGATGCAAAGCTCTATTTGGGCAGAAGATATTAGAAAAGAACAAGAAACACAGGTCACTGGGACCAAAGCCCAGATAAGGGAGAAGCCCTAAGGAGCAGATCAGGAGAGGTAGACAGTTAGCACCCATCTGAGGAGTGGAGGCGTGAAAAGCAAATAAGTGAACACATGTACACTTAGGTATCTTAAATAACTCCACTTAACAACAACAAGAAAACGTTTTGCTCCACAGAAACAGTTCCCTAAGTGTGATGATGTGAGAACTGCTAGGGTCTTAAACCCAGCACACAAGCCTGGCGATCTCTGGGAAGACAGCTGTAGTAGACCCACATCTATCACGCTTGCCCAAGGCAAGGAATAACCATTTTCTTCACAACGCGGCATGAAAATCATTTACTGTGATGAATAAGCAGACTTTCATAATTTTTAACACATCGTTTGCACTGTTAAAGGAGACCAGAAACAGCTTTGAAAAATCACCATATGATGATAGGAAAAGACTTTTAAAAATCAAGCATAAATAACCATTTGAAAGAAAAAGGAGGTAATAGACAAGGGCTGAGATCAGAAATAGGAGAGAAGAGAGGAAGGAAAAAAGGAAGAGGAAGGCAAGGGAGGAGAGGAGGAGGAGGAGAATTGACCAAGACTGCCTTAATGTCTCTTCAGCTTGACTAAACTTTGGACAGCTTTCTCCCTGACCTCCCTTTTCTTAGAGCATTTGCAGTAGAAAACGTGTAAATGGAAATTATTTCCCTGCCCCTGTTAGATGTATGCCAGTCTTTTCCAAAGCCTCTTGACAGTTTCAATCCAGGAATGTCTTTCTCTAGGACCCAGCAGCCACCTCTGAAATGTAGGCCTCTGGCATGATATTACCCTGATTCTGTGGGAACATAGGAGCCTAACTTCAGGGACTTTTGCTCCAAGTTTTAAAACTGCTGTTGCAAAGGTATAAGAAAGCTTCCTTTTCCTTTGGGGAAAGCCAATCAACAAACACAGATGGCCTGTGTTCTTCATCCCATCTTAGTGTTTAAAAATCCTCACATCAGCCCTGACCGGTTTGGCTCAGTGGATGGAGTGTCGGCCTGCGGACTGAAAGGTCCCAGGTTGGATTCAGGTCAGGGGCATGTACTTGGTTAGGGGCACATTCCCAGAAGGGATGTGCAGGAGGCAGGTGATTGATGTTTCTCTCTCATCAATGTTTCTGGCTCTCTGTCCCTCTCCCTTCCTCTCTGTAGAAAATCAATAATATATATATATATTTTAAATCTTCACACCCTCTGTTTCAGTGGAACTAAGCTCATACCAAGTTTTGGTCTCTTTCCCCTACTGCAATAGCCTTGAATAAAGTCTTCCTTTTGACAAAAACAAAAACAAAACAAAAAATTGACTGAAGAAGAGGAGAGAATGAATAGGAAATAAGAGGAGAGAAGAATAATCAGGGACATTTATCGATCCTTATTTGTTTAAAAAACATGATGAATGAGAGCTTTAAAAAAACACACACGGTTTAACTGATCATTCAGTAAATAATGAACCTGCTAGACCACAGCCAAACGGGTACATCACCAAGATGAATCATTTCCCAAGAACTCACTGAGCTTGTCATCAGGAAGATTCACCGACCAGGCATTTGGGAACTAGAGAAATGTCAACTGGTTTTTGAAGAGCAAGAAACTAACAGGAAAGACTAGATGGCGGAGCTAACAGCCACCAACCCAGGACAGGGCTGGCTGCTGAAGATGACTGTAGCTGGTGTCTATCCTCCGGGTGCTGGGTAGACTCAGACTTGGTCCAAGTAGGTATTGCGCTGAAGGCCAATCAAGGGAGCATTGCTCAGAGGCACGCAGCCTCACAGGCTGATGTTGAGTGGACACCAAGAGCACCTTCAGCGGTGGGGGGCCCGCAGAGGAGTCTGATCCGGCCCGCCAGGTTTTTTGGGCAGTGAGTGCAGCCGAGGTGTTACAGTAGGAATTAGTAGTTCATATAGTCCGGCCCTCCAGCTCTCTGAGGGACCGTGATCTGGCCCCCACTTTAAAAAGTTTGAGGACCCCTGGGAGAAGGGCTTGGCAGAGAACCAGCCAGAGACACAGAAGCCAAGACGGTCAGGTGGCTTAAATCACCCCCTGGGGGAAAGCGTGCATCTGAGCAGGCACTGGGAGCTCAGGGCTTGCTGGGGGCATCCTTGGGGCTTTGAGTCTGTCCACACCTTGAACTTCAGGCTGTAGAGGCCAGGGGCAGATACCTTCACTCAGCATGCCGGCCTTAGGTGCTGGAGGCAGGGATGAAAATTGATGATGGGCCAATACTCTCACGTAACCTTGTAACGTGAGAGTCGCATTTAGAGCTGACAACACCTAAGCTTTCGGGTGGAAAGAGAGAGTCGGGGTTCAAGGGCTGGGCAAGCCTGGGTACCAGAACTGGCTTCATCCTGGCTTGAGGTGCTGGGCCTTGTTCCTTGAAAGGAACTTTTGAAAATCACTGCTCCTTTTCTCTCCAGGGGCAAGCACAGGCATTTATTTAAGGCTGTGATACACTTAAAAAAAAATCCCATTTACTCACAACACGTGAGTGCTTCCCAGCGAGCAAACCAGCGCACTCCTGTTGGCTCTCATTTCCAAGTGCCGGGAGGGCCCAGCTTTTAATAAATACTTCTGCCCTCACTTCAGTGGGATTGCTATCGTGTGAGAGCAGCCCGGGGAGAAGCAGGCATTGCCACATTCCCTCCAGCCAGCGCACACTAATCCTGCAGGCTCTGCAGAGACATAAAACGGAAATGCAATCACTTTGTTTTCCTCTGGGTGGAGATAATGCGAGAGGACGTTTAAATACATAATTTGGCGGATCTCATCGATGGCCTGAGGTGGTGATTTAATGCCGGCCTCACAGTAACCTTGTAACGTGAGAGTCGCATTTAGAGCTGACAACACCTAAGAAAGTTGATGAAATTACACTTTATTTTATTTTCTGCAGAGCTAAGCAGACCTGTTTATTTTATTCCTAACGCCAGCTACCTCCATAAATTTGAGGAAACGAAACCTACCCAGAGAAGGCCATCCATATTAATAGAACTGAAAGAACTGTCTGCTTAGCATATTGGAATAGATTCAACCGAGAAATACCAAATAAATAAATGCAGACATCTTCTTCATGGGTCAAGTGATAGTGAGTGATTTAAAGTTCAAGTGGATTTATAATAATTTACCTTTTAATTATAAAAAACCCAGAGTTGTAGTAGAGACAAGCAAATGGCTACTTTTGAAGAAATACAGAATGATTTTAGAAAAATGAAGTGCAGAAGATGATTTGCATAAATAGTTAAAAGTTTGGGAGGCTGCTGATAAGATATTAGATGGAATATTAATGTTTTTAAAATATTTTTCAATAATACTGTGCAAGAGTTGAATCATCTTACATTGTGAAATAGTTTTAATGGTAATCATTTTAAGCTGACCATTTTTAAAAATTGCATTTCTTCCATTTTATGTATTTTAGTTACCTCTTTGGCAATAAGCCTAGGGTAGCCCTGAAAATTGAAAGATTGACTGGTTTGAATCCTAACACTAGTTTTCTGGGCACAGACACAGCGGATTGCACTATAAGGAGACTTCTAGAATCCCATGAACTTGTGATGAGATGTCTCACAGTGGCCACAAGAATGTTACGTTAGGTGGCAATATTCACATGGGACGAGCAGTCCCTTTTCAAAGGTCAGAGCTATCACTGCTACTGCGGTGATTTGGGCCTAGAAGACAACTGTATTTCCTCCCACAACACACAAAGGTTACCTATTACTATTAATACAATGATTATCAACACCTAAAACAAGCAGACTTTTGACTTAGTAACTTCCCTAATATGAATTTATCTCAGAAACAGAGGCAGATCTAGGCTTTGTGAGGCCAGAGCACATGCAACTTGAGATCCCCTCCTCAAGAACACGATGCAGAATGAATTCAAAATTAGTTACACAAATGAATATTTGTAATAAGAAAAGGAATTGGAACAAATTATAGAAGTCTTGGAAATCAGGGCCCTTCTTTCTGGAGAAGTTGTCTTTAGGAAAATCATCAGAAATGATCATGTAATAAGGCTTTGTGCCTGCATCTGAGTCTCCCCTTCCACCAAAAACACCCACCCCCAACTCTCAGCATCCAAAGAGCCAGGCAAGTGGGGGTCCTGGAGTGTCAGCTTCATTGTGTCACAGAGAACGGAAAAGGCTTCCATGTGTGAATAACAATGTCATATGGGTTGTATTTTAAGTATATATATATATATATATATATATATATATATATATATATATATATATATATATATATATATGCATTAACATTTTTAGAGATACGCTTATAAAAAGAAAGTTGCCCCATACTAGCAAACCCTGGGGGGAAATTATTATCTGCCAATGAGCAGCAAAGCTTGATGGTTAACAGTGCATTCTGAAGTTGAATGGACTTACGTGAAATCAAGCCTCCACTACTCATTGCTGTTTGACCTTAGGCAAATTACTTAACCCCTCTGTTTTATTATCTCTAAAGCAGGGATAATAATAGTCTCTTGTCACCAGGTTATAATAAAAAGTCAATGAGTTGAGATCTGTAAAGTACTTAGAGCAGAGCTTGGCACAGTAAGTGCTATTTAAACATAAAATAAGTACAAGTCTATTTGAAGACTAATTAAGTAAGTCCAATCATTCATACAACAAAGTGATAGATGAGCAATAAAGTAAAGGTAAGTTTCTATAAAAATTGAATACTGATATTGAAAGCTGTTGTGTGCTTTTTTTAAAGCAAGTTGCAAGACAATAAAATTAAATACAATATCAACTGTGGGGGGAGAGGAAAAGAAACTGGCTTTGGCACTAATAAGCTGGGTCATTCACTATGTAGAGATATGATTTGTGTCTGAGGCAGGGAAGATGTATAGCCATTCATCATGGCACACTGTTCACATGTATGAAAGTTTAAAAACAAATCCTCCCAATGGTTTGCCCTTTCTCCCATAGTGAAATGAGGTCTCCCTCCCCCTCTGCATCTGGGCTGTTTCCATTCTGCCAGTAGAATACGGTGACAGTGACACATGCCAGTTTCCAGGCACTTCCTGGCTCTGGGAATACTCACTCTGAAACCAGCCTCTGCTCTGGGAAGTCTGGGCCACACAGATGCACCTCCGGGCATTGCGGTTGACAGCCCAGAAGAGGCCCAGTCAATGTCTGCACTCACTGTCACACCTGTGAGCTAGCATGCCTCTTGATGACATTGGCCCCAGCCTTCCAGTCTTTCTAGCTCAGGTCCTGTACCTCATGGACAAACCAATGATACGTTTCCTGACTTCAGAGGTTCTGAGCATTAGTTACTGGGTATTTGATGCCATTAAGGTCTGTGCTGGTTGTTATACACAATAGATAGATAACAGACAACAGATAACTGGAATAATATCTTTATGTTTTTCCCCATTACCCGAGGAGTATTGTGTATGCTCTCAGCCAATGGCAGCATCTCTTAGCAGACTGTACTCTATACTTCCAAGCAATGACTACTCCATGGTGCAAATGGGCCCATGAGGTCTATGGCTACACATTGAGCAAGGCCTACATCTTCCATTGTTTGCTGGATGATGACCTTTCTGCCATTTTCCTATGTGCTAACCAACAAATTAAATCATACTAGCTGTTGAAGGCTTGTTAGGGACAGAGATAGACCGGCTCAAGGGGAAAAGGTCTTGTTCCTGAAAATGAAGTGTGGGGGCTCATCGGGGGATTGAGGACGTGCTCTGACCTCATGACACTGACCATCACTGCAGTCTTGAAGGATCAGGCAAGAGTTGCTTGAATCATTGGGAAACAGGAAGACACCATGGCCGGAGGTATGACAGGACTCTGGGAGATTAAATGAATGTGGACTAGTGCATGACCTCGGGGATGGCACTCCATACATATGTGGATTCCTCAGGGCTCTCCTGGCTCACTACCCAGCGATGCATGGATCTGAGAGCACTAGCCTGTACAAGTCTGTGTGCACATGCATGTGTGTATGCATGTGTGTGCTTTTGCGTGTGTGTGTGTGTCTGTGTGTCTTCACATGCACTTTTATGTGACTCAAAAATGCCTGGAAGCACATGTGAGAAATCCATGACAATAGTCTTGGGACAGGATTTTAGGGACACAGATGGTCTGTGGGAAGGGTGAGGAAGCTTTACTTTTTAATTTCACTTTTTTACAAGAAGAATACATAATTTAAGTGGGGAAAAATCACTCAGCTTTAAGTAAAGGAGTCCGGTCAGAAGCACGAGGTTTGTCACTCGCGTCTTGGCTCTCTCGCCCATGCGGCGGCAGCGCTCTTGTCCTGGCACGTCCTCCCGACGCCCCTCCTGGGAATGGCAGTGCTGGGTGTGGGCTGTGAGGGCTCCATTTTAACACGCAGAGCTCCTAAAATGTCAAACCCTTCCACTGCTCCTCTGCATTTTTTAGTTGCAAAGATTTCCAGCTTCTAACACTAAGATAAGCCTCTCTCCCGAGTTGATGGACCTTGGGCATGTGTTCAGTGCGCAGTAGTCATCGGCGAAGCGGGCGTCCCGTGTGGACATCAGCGCTGTGTCTGTGCTCATCATTTCTCTCTCTAGGCTGTCTCCCAGCAACCCCGGCAAATGTTTTCTCATCAAAGTCATCGCCGGGAAAGTGCCCCATTTTCAGTGAGCTCTGCTACCAGCGCTGAGTGCATTTGAAGAGAGAGTGGTTCCCGCAGGGAAAGAGAAGCACGGCCCTGAGGATCCGCTATGAGATCACCACGGGCTCTCCACAAAACAACATGTTTATTCAGGGAAACACCACGCGGGCAGGCAGAGCTGAGCTTGGTACACCTCCCTCCGTGCCCCAGAGAACAGAGCAGGGACAGAGCCAGAGGCAGAGAAGCATCGATCAGACTGCCAGCCTTCAGAGGGAAGCTAGGGGAGGATGGGCGGAAGGGGGAGAGATCAACCAAAGGTCTTGTATACATGAACAAAAGCCTAACCAATGGACATGAGCACCAGGGGGATGAGGACATGAGTGGGGGGGAGGTTGGGGAGTTAATGGAGAGATGAGGACACATATGTAATACCTTAATCAGTAAAGAGATTTAGAAAAGAAAGAAAGAAAGAAAGAAAGAAAGAAAGAAAGAAAGAAAGAAAGAAAGAAAGAAAGAGAGAAAAAACAGAAGGAATACAAGCATGGCTCCCAATTGTCAAAACAGGCAGCTGGGCAGCTGTGTTAGCCATGGTTTCAAAGCCTCAGACTCTGTTCTAGTTCAATGGTATTTTGTCTTTCCCCCAGTGAGAAGGGATGCATAGTTCCTACAGGAAAATGGCCAATCTGTATTTGAATGAACCTGAAAGCCCTCCATAATGACTGCACTTTGTCTCAGCAGATAATAATTGCTGGTGAAGACGTCCACGAACCATACGGGAAGCGGAAAGCACAGAGGCACACTCAGAGCACAGCCTGTGACTGGGGGAGACGCCATCTTCCTTTCTTCTGGTCAGGAGACGCCATCTTCCTTTCTTCTCCTCCCACCTCCTAGGAAGTTCCCGTGGACTCCATCTTCACTGAGAAGGCGCACACCTGGTCACTGGGGCTGTGAGAGAGGGAAGGGTGAGCACCTTATCCACCTTATGAGGGTGAGAGCCTTGCCAGTAATCATGACTCAAAAGAGTCACCTCTCAGAGCTTGTCATACCGCAGGAGCAGAGGTTCCAGAAGTGAGATGTGGAAGAAAATATTGAACTTCCATGTATTGCATTTGAGAAATGGAAAAGAAAATCCAGTGTCCAGTTCCTCTCAAATGACCTTGAGTTCCTCAGTCCTTATGTCCGAGGCCCATGTCACACACACGCTTTGCACAGGCTCTGGAGGGAAGGGCGGGACTTCCCCCCTTGTCATTTGCCGTGGCTCCTGAGCTTCCCACACAGTGAATTACAGGCTGTAGAGGTCCGGTTAGCACATTTACAGCTGCTATTTACAACGTTTCAACAAACCTAAATCTCTAAGCGGTCAAAGGACTTAAAAACATTGCTGCAAAGAGACCCAGAATGGAGGCAAGTCAAAACAGATAAAAAATAAAATGGCAGAGTTAACATGTCTATTCCTAATATGACTTTTTGCCATGTTGCAAATTAAAATAACACTCATCTAATTACTATCATATGTGATCCTGTGTCAGCCCCTCAAATTGAAAATTATCAAAAAGTTTCCATGTACTTTTTCTAATAATAAACCTACAATTGTATATTATTCCTTGATATAGAGATGGATATATATATATATATATATATATATATATATATGTATATAAATAACTTTATTTTGGGAATGCATGCTCTTTTTCTTTCAATGATTGATGTGCACACTCAAAAGTAATGACTTCACTCTTCTGGAAAACATGAGAGGCAAGCAGAGATCAGTAAAGAATAAAGATTGTGCCAATTTTTAATTTCTGGCTAATTTGTTCTGAAATGTTGACTAAGCTCATTTCTTAAAGCAATACTAATTCAAACACATACACATTAAAGGGATTGCTTTTTTTTTTTTTAACTACCTGGTTTTGCTAACTTTGCCCCCCCCCCCCCCACACACACACCTCCAGAGCCATATTCTTGAAGTGATTAAATTAAGAAATACAGAATGGCACCCTAGACTCCAAGTAGAAATGCTGATTCACTTAAATAAGTGAGCCATTTCCATCTTACTTAAGTAATTTAAATGCAAATGATCCATTTCATGTTTTGGGTCTGTGTCTTCTTTTCGGAGAAATACGCATGCTATTTCACAGTGACAGCAGAAAGCATTTCCTTCAAATATTAGCATCCGACAGAGAAAACACCTGCAAAGACAGACAGCCTCTGTCCTTTCCCAATAGCACACCTAGGGAAGCGGGGGGGAGGGACCCTCAGAAATCAGCCACTGCACTGCTGCGGACATGAACACACAATACAATGCACTGATGATGTCATAGAGAATTGTACCCCTGAAACCCATGTAATTGTACTAACCCATGTCACCCAAATAAAGTCAATAAAATTTAAAGTAAAAATAAATACAAAGACGTCAGCCATTGCAGCCTACTCATTGTACAGGTGGCAGACCTGGGCCACGGCAAGATGGAGTTGCTTCAGCCAGGCTGCAGACAACTCACCAGCCAGAAAGCCTGGGCCAGATTCCTGCTGATTCTCAGAGCAACCGTTCTGCAGCTGACTGAGAAGAAAGCAGAAACACCATGGTATCCTTCATGGGGATTTCACTCAAAAGGGTGATTGATTGATTGATTGATTGATTACAGAGAGGAAGGGAGAGAGAGAGAGAGTTAGAAACATCAATGAGAGAGAAACATCGATCAGCTGCCTCCTACACACCCCCAACTGGGGATGTGCCCGCAACCAGTGTAAATGCCCTTGACCAGAATCAAACCCAGGACCCTTCAGTCCGAAGGCTGATGCTCTATCCACTGAGCCAAACCTGTTTCGGCTCAAAAGGGTGATTTAGATACAGCTGCAATTCCTAGGGGGACTACCTTCCACAGAAATAAAATTTAAAAAGGTGAAAAGCATATAAAGAAAAGGGGGAAAAAATTTGAGAGCTTTAGATGGGTTTGAAAGTGAGTGCACAGCTGACTCTTTTGACCAGTGGGACCACTGTATAGTTTCATTCTTTTCTTTTCTTTTTTTACTTTTTTTTTTTTTTGTACAGAATCTTGTTTCTTCTCTGGGAAACTTTGGAAGACAAGGAATCACATGTATGATCGTTTAAACTAGCAGAAAGAGCAGAGTGTTCCTGCATTTCATATTCTTCAGAAGCTGTGTAGATTCTCTGAGTTTGATGACACAGTAATCCAGTGACGTGTTTGTAGTACTGTTTCTACTGCTCATGTGAAATATTTGTGTCTTCAAATGCATTGGGCACTTTTTAGCAGCAGAATTAACTAAACACAACACTTATTTTTTCCAGGAAGTGATTTGCTTTGATTAGACAATTTCCCAAAATAGATCCTCACCAATCTCAGGTAACATTTAAAAAAATACAAATTCTGATTCATTAGGAACCAGCATTGTAAACAAGCACTTTTGTGGTTCTGCTGTAAGGCCACAATTTCAAAATTCTACTTTCTTCCCTGGCCAGTGTGAATCAGATGGTTGAGCATCATCCTGTGTACCAAGAGGTCATTAGTTAGATTCCCAGGTTATAGGCTGGATCCCCGGTAGGGTGGTGTGCAGGAGACAGCTGAACTGTTTCTCTCGTTCTCTGCCTCTTCCTTTCTCTCTCTTTCTCTAAAATAAAGAATCATATGTTTAAGATGCTGCTTTCTAAGATTCTTCCCACACAATTATTTTAGAGACCATTTCTGCAGAATGATGCAAATAGAGATTCCCACAGTGTGCTTAGTGCAGACCTACTTGATATTGTATAGTCAGTTAACCGGCTTATTACATTCATTTCTCAGTTTGACAACGTGGAACCATATACTACAAAGAAGAATGATATGCATAATCAATAAAATAGACTACTTCAGGGCTTACCTAAGCAAGTCTGAATTATAAAACCCTTTTTGTTTTGTTTCAAATAGTCCTTATTTGTTAAAGGATGAACAAAATAATGAGCATCCAATAAAGAAAGCATTTTACCTTCTCAGTGGGTCTTTCACAGGACCTGAGGGAGAAATGAGGAACTCCTCAGGAGAACCTCTCCTTGGCCACATCTGAAACTCCTAAAAACACCTGTCTTCTATCTGTTATCTAGAAAAATAAATCAATCCATCCATCAGTGATCACTAGTATGAATGGAGATTGACTTCTTAGAAAATAGTATTTGATTGAGGAACAAATACTTTAGTACAAATGCAACAAAGGAAAGCTCTAGATTAGATTCCAGGTTTGGTGTTCTGGCTGAGGATAGCCAGCCTCTCAGGCATGGGTGGATTCCCACAGCCAAGAGAATCATGAGGGAACGGAAGCCAGCAGGGAGCAAGGAAGAAAAATGATAAGAGAGGAAGGAGCTTCTAAAAGATAAAAAAAAAATTTATTCAAAGTTGGGCACTGTTCGAACCTTGTCCCACAGCCCTTTCCTCTTGAGTGTTATAATGACCCACCTTCCTAAATGGTTTGCTCAGTGGATAGAGCATTGACCCTCAGACCAAAAGGTCTCTGGTTCAATTCCCAGTCAAGGGCACATACCTCAGTTGTAGGCTCCATTCCTGGCCACAGTCAGGTGCCTACAGGAGCCAACCAATCATCTCTCTCTCACACATGGATGCTTCTCTCTCTCCCCCTTCTACCTCCCCTCTGTGCTCTCTGAAAAAAAAAATCAATAGAGAAAATACTCTCTGGTGAGGATATATATATTACACACATACGCACTGATTGGCCAGATTAGTATGATCTCTGGATGCCCGGTACATGAATTTGTGCATGGGTGGAGTCCAGCCAGCCTTGCTAGAGGGAGGGCACAAAGACAGTTGGCCACCCTGCACGCTGGTCGAACTCCTGATCGAGGGGACAATTTTCATGTTAATTTTTTATTGTATAGGATATACACTGAGTGGCCAGATTATTATGCATTCAGAGATCATAGTAATCTGGCCACTCAGTGTGTGTGTGTGTGTGTGTGTGTGTGTGTGTGTGTGTGTGTAATGACCTGCCTCTTGGTAGTCAGGTAGAAATGCTAGGCTAGGAGAGAGAGCCAGACTTGCAAATCAAACTGATCTGAATAAAAATCCAAGCTACAAAAGCCACTGTGTGACCTTGAGCATGATCTCTGTACATCCCAGACCCTATCTATACAATGGTGAGAATAATTCCTACCAGTGGGGTTGCCAGACTAAAGAGATGGGCATGTAATACTGCTGTTAGGGTGCCTCTGCTCTTCCTGGGATCACTCATAAATGAAGGAAAGGGGACAGGCAGCTTTTCTTTCTGGTAGTGATGCTGAGGCATGCTGGGTGGGTTTCTGATTTCCCTTACCAGCATGTGTGTATTTTTATAAGTTCTACAGCTATATCCGGGGAGAACTAAACCACTCCATGAATATGAACGGACTGTATCCCATGTTCTGTCATGTCAGTGCTCATCGGAAAGGTGGCTATAGATATGGGACAGTATGCATCCTTGGGAAATAAAACACGATAACATTAGTTTAGGAGGGTCCACAATGTTAGGCACTGGAGGAGATACACAGGATGATAAAACATCGTTTTCAAACTAAAGGAGTTAACAATGAGGAGAGGTTCAATGCCATCGAAATGTCTCTGAGCCATAAAAAATTCAACAGCAGCATCCAACGGAAGAGGAAAATGTCATAAGACAGTTCATGATTAGTTTCAAAACGAATTGCAGAGACAATAATAAATGCAGTAGAGAGCCAAATCACTTCTGTTTATATATTGAGGAAGGTTAAAAGCAGGAATTGGTTGAAATTGATGACCTATGGATCTGAAATCAACCTGTAGGCCTATTTAATTGGAAATTCTTAGTAATTTTTTTTTTTTTTTTTTTTGGTGTTGGTGTTTTTGGTTGTTTTTTTTTTTTTTTTTTTTTTTTTTTTTTTTGTTTTTTTTTTTTTTTTTTTTTTTTTTTTTTTTGTTTTTTTTGTGTGTGTGTGTTTTGTCATTTTTTTAAAAACAACTTGCCAACATCAAAAATGGGGAGAATGTTGCCTGCGGTCCAGAAAGATCTCTCCAAACTAAGTTGTTTATTGTGGGAATTTGAAAAATCAGAATCGAGAAAGAGCATCCAAACACAGTTCTGCCCTTCAGCAGTCCAATCATCAGTGAAGAGAATCTCTCTTCTTCTCTGTCCCAGCATTGCAAGCATGCGATTCTATTTCCTGTCTTTCCTGCTGTCAAAAATTCCTGCAAACAACCACCTCGAGCCTACTGATTCTTCACAAGAATGGTTCTTCTCTGATTATCCACCATTATGAAATGGATGACAGTGGTGTTGACTTACTCCTATGAGCCTAACTACTCAATGTATTACCATGCTTCATCTTCTTAGTTTTATCTGTGCATTGCTTGCCAGGAGGCACCTTACTGTGAAGCATTACAGTTGCTGCCCTTCGATAAATTTCTAGCAAATATTGTCTCACCTTGACTTCTTGAAGAACCGAAACTGACATAGTGCTTTTTGCTGCAAATTATCTGCGACTATTATACTTCAATTAGAAGGTGGAGACACAGGGAGCCCAGTCTTCCAACCATTCTACTGGGATGACCCGTGAAAACATCTTGGTACCTGAAGACCAGTTCACCTGCCAGCTGAGGAACACTAAGTTTCCTCCATCCACATCATGAGCAGAAGAAAAACCACCCAGCCAAGTTCTGCCTGAATTGTAGACCATGCAGTTCTGAGACAAAATAAAAGGGTTGTGCTAGCCATTAAGTTTTGGGGTAGTTCATAACCAAAGATTTTTCTCTCTGGTTGAGTTGGGTTAAAAATCAATACCCTATGTACATAATTTCTCACAAAAGAAAATATTTTAAGAGTCTATAGGACACAGAATCTTCAACAATTTATTAGGCTACAATTTTTAATGTTAGATTAGGTTTTATCCAAATCTAACCTGTTGAGCTTGACAGAAATTTCTTATAATTTCACGTGCTAACAACGAGCCTTTCAAAAGCTCCCTGACCTGTGGATTTTTAAATCATTGGCTCACTTTCTACATTAACTTTATAAGAAGCAACTCAATCATCTTCCAGTTAGTATGTGATTCTATAAGGTATTTTATGCTCCAAAAGAGAAAGGGTGGGGAGTGGCTCAATGGGAAGCAATTCCCTAAACCCTGGCAGTTGCAAAGACCATACTGCTGCAGGCAGGTTTGAAATGGAGCATTGATTTCATTTGGATCAATAAATTCAGGTAACTCGGGGCATTACCATTCTCAAACACTGCAGGTTTTGCTTCATTTTAACTGAATGTGTCTTGTGGAATCATGTTTGATTCCATAAAACAGAATGACATTTTTTTTTCTCCCAGCCAGACACGCTAGACCTATCTGAAATCAATCTTTCAGCATGGCAAATACATTGTAAATTATAAGGCAATGTATATGCTAAAGCAAGTGCCGTAATTAATTTTAACAATTTTTTAAAGCATGTCAGGATTTGGATAATACCAGGGAGATGGGAGTCTCTTACCCAGCATGCCAGATCAGCACAGCTTCCAATTTGAGATGATAGGGCATTGAGGAATGTGTCATCAGATGCTCACAGTGTTTATGGTCGATACGCTGAAGAAATTAAAAGCATTCAATCTTGGCAAAGACATAGATATGAATGATTGAAACAGAGGCACTGAAAACACCACAGTTGCAATAAATATATACCTCTAATAGATGTGTTGACTTATTTTCCAAGGAACCCAACACCTGCTTTAAAATATCAGACCCTTGGAATTCTTCAAATGCCCTGGTGTCACCACGCATCTTAGAGTTATCTACAATTCATGCTAGCCCAATACCTTTGTCCTCATATTATTTGACCCTGAAGAATTAAGACTGTGTAATCCTAGCTTTTCACTGTATCTTTAAAAGCCTTTTTTTTTTTTCAAAATCCCTACTTTTCAAAGTATCAATTATTCATTCATAGAATTCTGTGTCCATATATACCTTTTGTTGGGAAAAGCAAAGGAAAAAGGAGAAAGCAGTCCAGTAAGACATGGCTGCTTTGTTTTGCAGGGAAGGGGTGCTGGTTTCGCCTTGCTAAGAGTGTGGTTGGTGAGGAAGTGCTGAGATGGATAGAGAAAGCTGGTTCCAAATGCACTGATTCAGGGATCTGCATCCTAGGCCTTTCGTGCCCCAACCTCTGTCCCTTCACTTTCTTGCTGGGTGATCCTGGGCCCCCTCTGAGCTACAATTGACACCTCTTGGCTTACGATTCCAGCCCAGACTCCTTTCCTAATCTCTGCTCTGAACTTCTGCCTGCCTAGGGCACATCCCCATGGCTGTACTCTTCATAACTCAAATAGCAACATTTTGCTAAAGGTCAACACATGCTCATGGAATGTAAAACCTGCATTTTCCAGATGTGGAACATGAACCCTAGAGTGGTTTCCTACATTTATCTTGAGCAGTCTATTGGAAACAAGCTGATTTTTCTAAAAAGACCAATGAAGCCTCAACTTTAGTTATTTAGATGACAATAAAATAGGGGGGAGAGGGATCTTTACTTATCAAGAAACATAGAGAAGGCATTAAGAAATTACCACCTTCAAGAAAGGATGATTTTCAGTCCTTGAATTTCTAATTTTTACTATAGATTTCAGCTTTCCAGTGAAAGTCTCCATTTTCTCATTATTTTTTCCTGAACATGCACTTTAGAGTTATTTTCAGTTCCAATGCTTGGATCCCTTGTGGGTGTTTTTATTGTCCCCTCTTTCCCAAGGTCTTGTCTAGTAATAAATCAAGACATTGTACAGGGACTTTGTAGAGGTACTGAAGGGGCGGGGTCTTTCTCCAAGAGGTTCTTTAAAGCTTCTAGAAGGCAGGTGTTTTGTTTTGTTTTGTTTTGTTTTAATGCTACCAAATTTAATGTTCTTGATACATAAGATCTTAAAGAAATCCATGAATAACCCCCCCAAGTAATATAAATACTAGTATAGGTAAAGAAAATGAACTCTCTCTCTCTCTCTCTCTCTCTCTCTCTCTCTCTCTCTCTCTCTCTCTCTCTCTCTCTCTCTCTCTCTCTCTCTCTCTCTCTCTCTCTTCTCTCTCTCTCTCACACACACACACACACACACACACACACACACACACACACAGTAGAAGGCAGTTTTGAGTAGGAGCAGAGGCATTATCCCAGGCAGAGCTTAAGCTGATTGGGATCAAGGCTTCGATTGTCACCAGCCTGGCTCTATTCCTGGTTTTCCCTTATTCCCTGCACGTTGCTTTTGAGGGTTCTTTGTGACAGTCTGGGCCATCTATCTAGCAGCCTCTGTACTCCAGTTTTTACCTCCCAGCACCACCAGGCTTCTGATAACTGTTTTCAGCTCATCTCCTCCAACTCCTGGCCTGCTCTGCCTCAAGGACAAAAGTAGCTTAGAAGGAAAATCTAACTTCTCTGCAATTCTCTCTTCTGAAATTATGAGTCCTCACATCCTGGCTACTTTGAAAACCACACAATATCTTCAAGCAGATATCTTTATGGATTTTATCCAGATTTTCTGGGTATTCTCAGTAGGAGAATTGGTCAGCCCCAAGCCAGTCCACCATGGCTGGAAGGGTCTTGGGTTCAATTCCAGTCAAGGGCACACGCATGGGTTGCAGGCTGGATCCTCATCAAGGGGTGTGCAGGAGGCAGCCGATCAATGATTATCTCTCATCATTATCTCTCTTCCTCTCCCTTCCTCTCTGAAATCAATAAAATAAAATAAAAAGCAAGGTGCTTATTAGGAATACAAGTGGTGATACTAAGGAGGCAACTGAATATAAAAATCTACAGTTCAAAGAAGTCCAGATGGAGACATAAATTTATGAATCTTCAGACTGTACATTTGGAGTTTACCAGGTAGAGGCTGAGAGACACATCATCTTGGAATGCAAAACAGTAAGTGGGGTCTTTAAAAGATTCAAGAGCCCTCTATACACAGGGCTTGCAGATCAGAAAGTCTGACTGTGGAACAAGAGAATGGGGCAGGCAGAGAGGGGACTCTGTTTACAAACAAATCCTACTGGCTCTGGTCTCTCTAAAGGCAAACCATCATTATTTCTTTGTATGTCTTCTCACTCAGGTGGGAGGTTTGGCACCCTATAGAGAGGAGCCTGGCATTTAGGGAAAACTAAAGGAAAAAATAAATTAAAAGGGAAACTAGAGAAAGATTACCAAATAATTCAGGAAAAAAGAATGAAAAATGAAGAGAGGAAAAAAGATGAAATAAAAATATACACTTGAAAGCAAATTATCCTTGTATTTTCAATATTTGCTTATTTCTAAATGCTTATAGTAGGAAGTCTATAGGTGTTTGAGTCTAACTTCAGTTATCGACACAGGATACATCCTCATCAGTAGTGGTCTTTGTAAAATTAAAATATGGTTAATATACAATATTATAGGCAACATAGTTATTGCACATTTGTATACCTAACAAAGTGATTGCTGTAAGTCTAGTACCCACCTGACACCATACAAGACTATTATAATATTATTAACTCTATTTCCTATGCTATATATTACATCCTGTGAACTAGACTAGCAGTCTTTCCTTATTTAACTTGTTAAATAATTTTTTAAGGAAGAAGAATAAAATTTCTTTTATGAATCTAAGAATCCCCATGTCTGCTTTATTAAAAAGCATTTTCTCCTATTGGCTACCACAGCACTCTCATTTATCATCTCACAAACACAAGGATCTGCCCAGGACAAAATCAGAATCACAAGGTTTGAAGCTTAGGTAGCTGCATTCATTTCTTAATTTCCAAGATGGTAAAGCCTTGGTTGGGAACAATGGCATGTATGTATTCATCTTTCCCCCATTATTGAGGCTGTCTGGTCCCCAATTAGTATAGACTGAATGTGCTTTCCCAGCATTCATACGTGGAAATCTACTCTCTGATGGGAGGGTATTTGGAAGAGGGGCCTTTGAGAGGTGACTAGATCATGAGGGATTGAGATTAGTGTCCTTATAAAAGAGACCTCAGGGTTTCTTTCTGCCTTGTGAGGACACAGCGAGACGATGGCTGTCTGTGAACTAGGAAGTGGGCTCTCTGCAGACACAGAACCTGCCAGTGCTTTGATCTTGGGCGTCCCAGCTCCAGAACTTTGGGAAATAAATGATTGTTGTTTAGGCCCCCAGTCTACAGTGTTTTGTTATAGCAGCCTGAACAGGCTCATACACTAATGAGGGAGCGGTCCAGAGCCGCCAGCATTACTGGAAGGTGTCTGTCATGTCAGTTCTGGATAATATCAGACATCCCAGGTGTCAGTTTTCTTCTTTTGGCTTCTACCTGACTTTGCCAATATCCATATGACTACTGGAATAATCTTCCTAGAGCATTAGGCCAACCATATCACTAGCTGACAAGGAATCTACCTTAGTTTACTACTGTATCGAGTTCCTTTTTTAAAAATTTGATTTGTACTGCACCATACTACTTGTGTAGAACATTTGATGTAATTAGAACCAGACTCTTACGGGGCTGACTTCCAAGTATTGCCACCACAGAGAATAGTAGGAAACCCAGCACTTCACCACCTCAGTGTGAAGAGGTCGGAATTCTAGCTTCAGCTCCAATGATAAGCAGTTACATGACCTTGGAAGATCATTTTATGTCTTTGATCCTCTGCTTGGTCTTAGCAAAAACAAGGCTAGGATGCAATTAGCTCCCAAGACCTTGTAACTTGAATGTTTTATGAGTCTTTTGCCTCTCATAAAGAAGGGTAAATTAATGAATAAAAATAAATGCTGTAACATTAGCTTCCAAGTTAGTGAGTGCATAGAAAGCATGTGCATTTGAAGCAACTTAATATAGACAATATTATCTTTAATAGATACATAAATTAGCCATTTATTCTTAGAGGGATTTTTACTTGTTTCTTGTTTCTGTCATTTTTGCAGTGTTTTGGCTTTTACCATCTAAAGCAGCCTATTTCTGACCGATATCTCTTCTTTAGACAAACTTTAATATTTTCAGACAATTCCAATTGCTTTGAATTTGCCCACATCTGGCCACCATGAAGATAAAGCTATAATAATATTTTGAAAGTTAATTAAAATTACCTGAGAAGCTGGAAACTGATAACTGTAATAATAGAGATTGGCACATGTGGTAAAAAGTGAAAGGAACTGAAGATGTCCCCCATGGGGGTCATTTTTGCCTCCAAACTGTGTTCATGTTCTTGCTTACACAGGTAAGCCTGTAGGGTATTCCCATCAAGAGGATTCCTTCTTTCAAGGCTCACAGCACATCTACTAGCCCATCTCTCCCATCAGCCTTTACTCCGCATGAGACGGAGACCAGACATAGCTTTCCTCCACTGCCACCATCTGTGAACTCCTCTGCCACCTTAACCACCTCCTCAAGGTACCACCTTCATCACCCTCCTCTATACCCACTCCAATGTCTCTCCCTCCACCCCAATATTCCATACCAAATTCTGATGATACCCTGCTCTTTCTTCTGGATTACAGATATATTAAAGCAAAGAAATATTGATGATTAAATACTTGCATATCCAGGTAGGATTGAAAACATTTTATTAAATTCCAAAGTTATTGCAGTTTAAGGAGACATTTGATAATGTAAGGAAAGGGAAAAATAGACCTCTGCCTAATCCAGTTAGCTTTATCATGTATCAGTCTAATCAGAAGTTAAACCTTCCATCAAAATAGAGGGGAACCCATGTAATCCTCATGGTTGCTAGGTAGAGGACAGAGACACTGTTCTAGATAATGCTGACAGCCAAGTTACCCGGGGGAGAAATGGAGCTTTTCACAGACAGTGGATGGTAGTGGTTAAGGACACTGGCTAAATACTCAGAATGCCAGGCTCAAACCTCCTACCAATGACCAGCATGGAAACCTTGAGCAAGTGACTCCACATCTCTGTGCCTGAGTTTCCCAACAACAAGGTGGGGATAATGCTCACTCTGACCTCATAGAGATTTTGTGATGATTAACATCTTTAAAGTATGCAGAATAGATAAGTGGGTCCAATTTTTGTTGCTGTTGTTAAGAGGTTCTTCAATAAAACATGTAAAGCAGCAAATTAAGAAGAAATACAGCTGGAAACAAATGTGCACATCAGTGTGAGCTTTTCCAGTTGCAAATAAAACAACAGACTATTTTCAGCAACTAGTTGATCAATCCTGATGCAAGGAGAGAAAACACTTTGAGGTTCCTTGTGGAACACAGAGGAGATCATCAGGCACAAAAGAATTCAAGGAAAAGGGACCCAGAATAGTTCCAGAGAGGACATTACATTAGCATACAATTTCTTAGTTTCCATTAATACCAGAATGATACTGTGAATTAGAGTTGAATTTTCCTTTTGTATAAGTATACTATTTATTTATACTAAATAGTATTATATTAAGTGCAATTCATATATATGAGTTCAGCTCCTCACCTAGTCATATTTAATATTGTTTAATAAAACCATGACTCATTAGAATGCCTCAGTAGATATCTGTACCTTGTGATCCAAGGATGTAGGGCAGCTGTGATGCTGGGTACAAAGATGGATGAACCAGGCATGAAGGTCTCATTTCATATGATGCCTTGAGGAAGTTTATTCCTTGTGTTACCAATTCAAATACACCATTACCATTAGTCTGAAGAGTCCTGTGAATGACATTACAGAGGCATCTGAAGACTTAACTGAAGGAATGGGTCCACTCATTTCACATAGCAATCCCATCTTCCTATCCAGACTCCTGCATATGTCACATCTCCAGTATATGGAAATGCCAACTTCTCCTTGACTTCTTCCTCCTGTCATCCCTAAGGCTGCTTCTCACACTCTTCTCCCCCGAATAAACTAATACTCCTCCCACGGGCAGATTGGGTGCCCCTTCACTTTCTGCCTTCCCTACCCAAACCACAGCAACTCTACAGTATATAATTCCTATTCTCCAGTCTTTTTCCACATTCTCTTTCTCTTTTCATATTTTTACTCCTTTTCCTTATGTGGCAGACCACTAGAGTTAGTCAGTAACCTCAGGAAAAATGTGCTCTCTCTCCTCATCTTATTTGAGTTGAAAAGTTAACCTACTCTAGAGGATTTAACAACAGTGATGGCAACACATGTGTGTTAATTAAAAGTAAACTTTACTTTTTGTCGGATCTTTATACCAAATGAGCCTGAAATGTGGAGAGACCATGTTCACTACACCTCAGTCCTCCAAATGACTAAAGGAAGGACGGTGATAAGACAGCTTGCCAACAACACCTGTGGCAATGTGACCATCTTGTCTGATGACAATGAGAATAATGACACATTAGTCCCTTAGAAAGAGATCTTTCCTTTACTGTGCCTGGTCTAGGTGGTCAACCACTCTATCTGACACAGCATCAGGACTTCATACACTTCTGTAGTGAAGAAAAACTTTATCCCTAAAAAAACAGTAGGTGCTACTTGAAGAAAAGTAACAGGGACCCAACCCAGGGTGAGTATCTAGGAAAATAGACATGTTTACCCTATAAACACAGAGGACGCAACTTAAGAGGAAAGCTCTCATATTTATTAATAAATCTATGTTCCTATGTCTTAAAATGATAGGCCAAGTTCTATATGGAGAACACCCATGCTCTCCATAACTTGACCTTACTTAATAGCAGGAATCGGAAAAGCTGTACCTCCCTTGGTGAATAAATCAATCTAGCCGGAAAGATTGCACAACCAAAGCCATGCTTGGGGTGAGCAGCAAGACCAACAAGCACAGGACCCACCCCAGCAAAAAGTGATAACCCGATCAGTCCAGCCGGCAGAACACAGAGCTGAGGTTTGGGGAGCACCGCCTACAGCTACATCCTAAACTAGAAGCTCTCCATGTTTGCATTTCTTCTTGTCAATGCCAAGGTTACAGCTTAGGACCAGCATTTCAGATGAGTAAACACTGAGAAACCAAGGCACTCCCCTAAGGTCACTGAGCTCATGAGGAATGCCAGACTCCTGGGTGTTTATATGGCTTTTTATCTTCCCACCATACAACAGTGTCCTGAGAAGGCCAGCCTGTGGAGGGAGGGAGTATAATGAAAGAATCATGGCAGAAAATTCACACCAGAAGAGGATGGTGAGGCAAATTCCTGCAAAGGAGCGTTACCGAGAATGGCTGAAACCACAATATAAAAGGATTATAGACTCCTTGCTGTACTGTGAGTTTAAGGATAACTATTCAATGACTAGAGATGAGGTATGACTGAAAATATCCAATACCTGTAATGAAGGAACTTGTGAAGAGAACACAAAAGAAAGATGGATTTGCCACATTAGTGCTAGTAAGTAATGCTAGGAAAGGCTTCCTCGCCGAGTTTCATAAACCAGGAGTCATTCTCCAAATGGAGAGTTAGAGAAAAAGGAGAAAATAGGGATTCCCAGCAAGACAGCATGAACAAAGGCACCAAGCCCTAAAATAACAAAACCTGGTCTATAAAGAGCAACTTATGGAAGTGTTCTTCAGGAAAATCTACACGCATAAAATGTATACTTCAGGGAATTTTGACAAACATATTCAATTGTATAACTTACCCAGCAATTAAGACATAGAGCATCAATCATTTCCCCCTGAAAGAGCCCCAGGTTACCCTTTAAGTCAATTGTCACTAACCAAAGTCAATCTTTGTTCTAATTTTTACAACCATGGATTGGTTTCATGTGTTCTTGAATTTCCCATTAATAAAATCATCAGTATATATTCATGTATCCAGGTAGCAACATAAAATTTTGAGCTGTGTGCATCAGTAATGATTTCCTTTCATCACTTAGTACTATCTCACTGCACAGATATACAACAATTCACTTATCTATTCAAGGAGCACATTGTTTGATATTGGAGAATGCACAGACTTTGTATGGGGATGGGTTGAGAAATGAGGAGTGTATGTCAAAATGTACCTGAAAAAGAAACACAGGACCCAAACCATGGATTGTGCCGAGGAGTGTGGGTGTTATCCTAAGGGCAATAGGCAGGCATTAAGGAGCTTTTACGGTGGAAGGGTGCATACATTCAGAGACCAATACCCCATGTATCATTGAGAGAAAATCTCAATCGCTCCTCAGTAATCACTGACACTTTATGGCAAGGCCAATATATCTGTAACTGTTATCCATACGTTCTCCCTCTACTGTCCTTCATTTCCATTTTCCGCTGACATATTTTGAGCATCTACTATGTGTCAGGCCCTCTCTTAGGTAATCTCACACATGTGATGGTTCTTAAGGTTCCTGCCCTCCTGATCACCCTGGGAGGGTCTTCTCACTTTTCTGCGTGATCCACTCTGCAGCACACCCTCGCCATTGGATTCAGCTCCGCACTGCCCAGTTACCTTGTGAATATGGCAGAATTTGATCCTGCTCGTTCTTTTTTGGAGTAAAACATAATTTTGTGATTGAATTACAACTAAAGGCAGGTTCCCCACAGCAGCTCAGCGGTATTAGTGTTTAAACAGCTCCTGCTCAATTTTTGATGAGCTACTGGTGCCAGTTGGACACGTTGGCATCAGCCAGGTGGACTGCCAGTCACAGGAGCTTTCTGGCCTCTCCAATGGAAAGGTTTTTCTAAGTCTTTTGATGAAACTCCAGCCAAGAATACATTCAAACAGAATACCCTGGTCTCCTTTTGTCACAAGTAGCTCCAACATAAAAAGTAAAAAAACAACTGCTATCAATTTTTAAAGCTTTTGAAAAGATCCAAATCACGTATTCATTTTATCCTCCTCCATCTGAAACTGACTTCCTGGAGTACAACTATTTGGGAAAAAACAAATTTCAGAGAAGAGAATGGTTTTAGTAGAGAAAAGAAGAATGTGCTTCATAAAACGCTCTGTGAGTTGAGGTTTATGTCAGGGAATTTTGGAAGGCAGGTTGTTGGCAAATGATGCCAGACATTGTGGGAAGGAAAAAAGAGAAAGAGAAATGCCAAAGCAGAACAACTGATGGACATCAACGTCTGCTGGTCCAAGATGAAAGCGGAGTCATTAGCCAGCAGGTGGCCACCTGAATTCAGGCAACAAAGAGCACAATGAAGATAGGCTAAGCTCACGAGTCCCAGAGGACACCAAATGCAGATTTCCTGGCACACAGGAGAAGCTGGACTATGAATGGCTAGCAACTGGAAGTGACTTCCATGGCAAAGCCCTCCGATGGGCAGTCCAGGGCAGAAAGACTCTCCAGCCAAGCCCTCAATGGTCATGAGGCAGATGGACATTTAGAAGACTGATTCTTTTTCTAGTTTCTCATTAGCCAGTTCTCAGTATATAGATAAAATATGTGTCTGTGTGTTATGGGTGGAACAGAATAATTTCTGGATATAACTTATGGTCTGGCTAGCATTGTCTTTCCCTTCCTTTGCTTTTTGAAGCAGATAGTAGTCTCCATATGTTTGTTTGCTGCAGGAGACTTTAATGTCAGGAAAGCCTGGTCTTTCTCTTCACACGCCCTGCACTTTGGAAATGAGAGGATGTCCCCAGGCTGAATGAGGAGTCTCTGGACTGGGAGTGCTACTATCATGTGTGGTCACACAAAGTTTCAAGAAGCCTGGATTCTCCTGGATTGGACAGAGTGAGTCCCCTAAGCCAAGACCGGTATGAGGAAAGCAAGGCCACCAGATTGAATGCATAAGCAGGTATGTCACTGGTTCCACTTTCTTTGATCTCCCAGCAGTCCTGATTTTTCAGGCCAATAGTAAGGACAGTAAGAGCATCTATACAACAGACCACTCTAGTGCCCAGCCAGTTGACCTGGTTTTTGAGTGCATAGTTCCTCTCAGATCACAGGTGATCCAGAAGTCTGTGCAGATTTGCAACTGCTTAGTGAATCATCACTAAATATTGCTCATGGTTTATGCTCAGCAGCTTTTCAACCTCTAGGCTTATTTTCCTCCTTATCTTATCCTTTATCTGCAGCATAAAATCATCAAAAACATTTTCCTGAACTTCCCTCCCCCCAAAAACATGAAATTATAAAACTATATAAGCCTCTAGTTCTGTTTGCTGATCTTCAATAATCTCTCTGCTCCTCATTCAGTCTCTAATAGTCTCCTCTTATTTGGAGGAAATCCCTCTCACCTAAAATCCCACTAGACTTCAGCTTTGAAAACAAAACCCAGAAGCCATCCCATAAACACCTCTAGACAAAGCAGCAGACCTTACTATTTTATTGAACAAAGAGAAAAAATTAGGTTTTTCCCCATTATACAAACATTATAAGATAAAAGCCCACGGTCAGGGCGACCGAGGGCTCAATGGGTGCAGTTTCGTCACTCCTGAAATATAATCCCACCGGATCTAACAACTGGATTCCAGGCTTCTCTCCTTCCTTGGGCTGAAAACAGCTAAATTTTTCTATACTCCAGGCAACATTTTTTGAAAATGAACCTCTTAACAATGGATGTTTCAGTCATACCATGATAAAAAGGTGACAGTGACCTCCAAGGACTGACTGAAACTTCATGGGTCTGAAACCTGGAGAGGGGAGGCTCAGGGATGGTTAAAGTCACAGCCCCCTCCAGTTCTCCACAGGAAGGAGTCAGAACATGAATGTTGTTTTCCTTCTAGGAGAGAAGTGATGATACCCATGGCCTCAAGGGCCAGACTCCCTCGGTGGGAATGCTGGCTCCATCAGGATTATGAGACTTTTGATAGGGCATTGGCCTCTGTGTACCTCAGATTCCTTCCCAGCAGAGGGAGAACACTAACAGCATATGTTTCAAGGATCAGTGGGATGACTGAGTGAAATGAACAGACATCCACAATACAGACAACAAGAAAGGGAGAACTCTTCCCAGGAGTTCCACACACAACACTTGTCCTTTCATTCCATCGGCCAGAATGTGGCCACAGGGACACAGCCTGAGGTCAAGAAAATGTGATCTTTATTCTGAGAAGCCATGAGCTAAAATTTAGGAGGGGGAGAGGGTCTGCTGCTGAGAGAAAGGGAGAGTAAATATTGGGATACAATCAGCACTTTCTATCAGAGGTCTCTCTTGGAAGACTGACTATGTGGCTGGAGACATTCCTGCTGCTATGTGAGCTTATATTTTTCTCTTTCCAACACCTATAGTGAGGTCTCATAGGATGTGGTAGGTGAAGAATGTCGTTTGGCTCTGGATGATAAATCATCAAACAGGATGGGAGAAGATGAGCTAATGAAGGGGATGTTCCTAAATTTAGGAATCTTGTCTCCTACAAAAGAGTTGTGAGCAAAGTAAGAGCCACCCAAGAATTAGTTCACTTGATGCCACAACTAGCTGATAAGGTAAACCTGACAAGCATTGTAATCTGAATTTAAAGATTAAGAATGTATTGATTTACCAGGCTGTAAAATGTGAATGCTTTGTAACTTCACTCTTAGTTCTATATAATGTCACCAACTATAATATAAACTATTCCCAGACAAGAAACTAGCCCTCGTGTGACAGACTAGAAACCACCTATTAGTGAGCACACAAGAATATAATACGTGATCTAGGCAACCTCCAGGGTTTTATGGAAAAATGTTTACATATCCACAAAGCATCCAGAAGCACTCCGTAACTGCCGGTGAATAAGTAAAAACACCCCTGATTTATATGATTTGTTGAATAAGTCATTTGACACTTGTGGCAAGTGAACTGAAGGGAAATGGAGATATTCTAGGAAGCAAGGTGAATTAGACAACTTTCTCAGGAAAAAAAATTATTTTGTAATGAGTTTAACTGCTAGCAATTAGGATTGGCAGTAGAAATTAGCCTAAACATACCATCCAAATGATAATGCAGCTTGAACACTGTTATAAATTCTTAATGCCTCTTTGAGGAATAGAAAATGACAACTCATCAAAGAAAAATTCATCAGGGTTCACCCAGCTCTGACCCCAGTGCTTCATTGCTCTGATCTGTGGAACCCTTTCCAATTTACCGGCAAAGTGCTCAGAGTGGAGAAGAGAGGATTTTCATCTATTAATAGTTTAGATTGGTAGGTTTCAACATTTCTTGGCTGAGAAAATTGTTCCATTTTTCAAATGAATTAATAGGCAGGCATCCAATAAAATAATAATAATAATAATAATAATAATAGCAATAACTAATATTTAGTGAACATTACTATGTGCCTGGTACTGTTCTAAACATACGTAATAATTTAAAGCTCCCAGCACCACCCAGAAGTTGATAATATTACCTCCAGGTGGTATTGCTGGCTGACTGGCCAATGGTATGGAAGGAAGAACGTCTTGTTTTTTACATCAGATGAAGGAAGTTGCAAAGGGTGAGCAAATTGTGGAATGCACCCAAGTTGTGTGGAAGGAGCCAAATCTCAAAGACGGCTGCTCTGAAGACCAGTTACTTCCTCTCTTTGCTTCCATATGCAAAACAGATGTAGCAACGCTGTTCTGGTTGGAAGGGAGTAGAAATAATGGAACATTTCCAAATGGTCCCTCAGTGTCTAGCTTCAGAGCATCTCACATATGGATATCTGAAAATGGGCCTCTGAGGTTGTCCTTGTATTTACTAGACAGAAGTCGCTTCCTTCATAAATATTTTTCAATACATCTGAGCCCTTGGTAGTTAATTTCCCAGAGTCAGATCTAAGGCACAGCCATGTTTGAATGAGACAACAATCGCTCTTTTGAAGTCTCCATTCTGGAGCAGATGTGTGGAAGTGAACAGTAGATTCCTCATAATGACGGCAAATGCTCAGAGCAACTGCATGGAACTACAATTGATGTCACATGATTGTGGTAGAGTAATGACCATATAGAGTTGTAGCCTTCATATATGGAAGAGATGACTAACAGTCATGGCTGTCAGATAAATGCACTGAAGAGGCAAACGCTATGGTTTTCATTTCCATGAGGTAGGTATCTGAACTTCCGTCTGCTTCAAGGCCAGTATTTGTATCTTTCATTGTAGATCATGGTACCATTCTCTTTTTTTCTCTTTTTTTTTTTTTTAATAATAATGGTAATATTTGTTATTATTTTTATCTTTATTGTTGAAAGTATTACATATGTCCCCTTTTATTCCTCATTGACCTTTTCTAGCCCTCCCCTATCCCCTGCCCCAGCTTTAACCACCCTATGTCCATGGGTCATGCATATATGTATACAAGTTCTTTAGTTGATCTCTTCACACCCACTCCCACCTTCCCTCAGATTCATCAGTCTGTTTCATGCTTCTATGCCTTTTTCTAAGGCCCTTTCTCTTTTTCTTTCTTTGTCAGATGAAGAGAATGTATTCCCAATCATAGTCCCTTGGTCTGTGATAAATGCAAGTGACCAAGTCTGTGCACGAGTCTGACCAACAAACAACCATCATGAAATTCAACTACCCTGGGAGCTACACAAGCCTATCACCCTGACTATGTATACCAGTAGGCTATCTCCTTAATTAAAACAAAACATAATTTGCATCCTCAGGAACACACACCTCATATACTAGCAAAGAAACTTCCACATGCTTTTAAAATTCCAATTTATAATTCAACTGAGTAAATTCTTATCCAGCATCCTCTCTGTTTGTGGCACCAAGGATAGCAAGATGACAGTAACTCAGTAAAATCTTGCAATCTTGATCACTTTCCTCATTTGTAAACCTTTATCTGACCACCATTTGTCTCTTATTATAGGTAAAAAATGTTCATTCTTAAATACTTTCCCCTCCCATAGTCAGGAGGACTCCCTACGCACTTCAGCATCCCAGAAGCAGCATCAGAGAGTAACCAGGTTTCAAGATGGCCCAAGGCAGGGTTTTCCTAGTAGAAGTTTAATCAGCTCTGCAGGTGCTTAGGAAGAATTCCAATGCACCAACCACTCAGAATCATCCTTGTCTTCCTGGGGTAGATGTATTATTGAGGTTTTACCAGCAGGATGCATTGGCTGTTTCAGAAAAAAATCTTCTATATAGGAAACAGTGTATAAACAGGATGGGTCTGATAGATCAATAGTGTTGAAAGAAGATCTCTTTCATGCTTAGATATGAAATGTTCTAGTTGCTACTAGAGAAATGGACAGAAAAAAAAGGAATATATGCACTGAATAGAAAATGAGATTTCCAATTCTACACATCAGTCCCTCCCAGAGGTTCCAATGATTAACCTTTGCAAAAAAACGTAAACAAAGAACATACATCAGTTCATAATAAACTAAATTAGGCTTGAGGTTTTGAAAGCCTACTATTTAGATATGCAACTGGATAACTATTATTCCTGCTGTGATCAGAGATTATAAAATATGCAAGAGTGAGATTGCATTGCTCCACTGATTAGCTTTTCTTACATTCCATCTTTCTTTTTCTTCTTTGGGGAGGTAGAAAAACAGATGCATGTACAGTCCTTTGGTGAAGAATGACTAACACAATAATAAGAGTTCATATTGCAAACTTTATATTTGATAATAATTTAATAGCGTTTTTTTTTAAAAATATATAAAATTGCTGCAGCTCTAGAATGTACAGAAGTTGTGCAATTTAGTAGTCATTTACAAAGGAACATAAAAAATAAAGTACCCATTTTTCCCAAGAGAAATGAAAATGCAATTTTCTAAGCATAATGCTTTCATGCTGGAATTTTTATTAGCACTCTGTAATGGAAAGGCTATTAAATATATATTGTTTTGTACTTCTGACTAGTTCTCACATCTTCCTAAGTGAAGAAAAGATCAGTATTGCATTATGAAGAGTGCCATTTCTACACGGTAAGCACCAGCTCACAATGCAATGGGTTGGAAAAGGCAAAATAAATTCCCAAATGTAAATAGGACAAATGTGTTAAAATGACTGATAGCTTTATTACTTACTCCATAGATGCCACCGAAAGAAACACAGAAATCTGGGTTTGGGAACTAGCTTTTACTGAAATGGTCTTTCAAAGCCATTTGTTTGAAAACGCAGTGACATCTAGTGGCAGATTCAGCTCATCACTGCTGTGTACTCACAGAGATCTTTGGCCCGCCGCCATTTTAAAACATTCTCAAAACAGGAAAGCAAATCCGATGCTTCTGATCAACATGGAAAAGACAGAAGGAGAGTTTACTGCAACTAAAAGAACAAGCTTTCATGCAGGAGTCAAGATGGACAACATGAGTGTAAGCCAGCAATTTGAGAAAGGGCAGGGATAGTCCTCCCTGCCTATATTCCTGGGTGTTGATGCTTCACATGAACCTCAACAGAACATGTTTAGAGTTAATCCCTTCCTTTCAATGAGGATGAGTAAATGAATCACACCTTGTTATTGCCCTTGCTGATAATAAATGAAAATGGCCCGCTATTCAAAATGATGGGCAAAGGTTTTGGTCTTGGTCCAATCCCACCCCAAGGGACCCAAGTAGCTTTAGGTACAGTATCTTAGAAACTTGCTTTATTAAGGAGATAATCCACTCAGATTTTCTGAAATCATTGGCGGAGAAGTTACAGTCAGGTTGAGAATCCTTTCTTCATACATGCCTACTTAGACATCATATACTTAAACAGATAATGAACTATTTACCCCAACCTTAACCCCAAAGAACCCTCCACAGGTTGTGGCATGAACTAGAAAGTACTGGGTTATTGCAGAAAAAAAACAATTTGAGACAGTCTGAGTTTCAATAAAGGCAACATTTCCAAGTATGTGGGCATTTCTATATACTGACCAGCTGGTGAGGCCAGTGAAGAGGAACATTCTGACAATATGGGAGAGCTGGGAAATAAGACTAATTCCTAAGGCGTTCAGCATGCAGTCTTTAAGAGAAACAAAAACTCTCACTTTATATATTGGTTTTCCTGTAGTCTCTCATTATTTTCAGAGAAATAAACTCAGCTCACTAATGCTAGCAGCCCAGGCTAACTACTTTTTAAAAGCAACGGGTGGCCTGTTTTTAGGGCAATAATTTTTTTTATAATCTCTCCAGACACTCAACCCTCTATTTTTGCTGCGTCCAATAATGTCCATCTCCAGATCACGGTGTTTAGTAACAGATACCTGTAGTTTCAGAGTAGGGCACCTCCTCAGTGCCTTTCCTTCTTTATTTCTTGCCAGGCCTTTATTTAAAATTCTCTCTCTCTCTCTCTCTCTCTCTCTCTCTCTCTCTCTCTCCCCCCCCCCCCCGGCTCTCTCTTTCTCTCCCCCCCCCCCCATTTATGAATAGAGTACTCTTTCATTCATTCTCTCTTCACTGACTTCAGGATTTATCCCACTTATTACTGATAAATTGGTATGATTTATGACATGAAAACCTTACTAAAGCATAGATCCTTTAAGAAACACACTATCCCAGTCTTGGAATGGGCTTCAACTCTTTGGTCTTTTTAAATATACATATCACAAATTCATATTGAACCTCCCATGCCTTTTTCACAAACAAGTCATGATACATATTCAAAATATATTTCCTTAAGGGGATTATTTCTCACAGCAGTAATAGTCTAGATGTCACCAGCAACTCAAGGCAGGTAGACAGATTGGTTGAGTTGTAATTTTTTTTTTTCTCTATTTGTCATAAGTATCTGTGTTCTTGAGAGTAACTAGAACAAGGTATGAGCTTCAAGGTGTTTGGCTCTGCTCTCTGTCTTTCTTCTTCAGCCACTCCCATCAGCTAACTTGGAGCCATATTTTCAATGTTACTGAAATGGGTAGGACTAGTGGAGGAGCGAATTTGGGGACAAAGAGACAAATGAGGTTAAAGAAGTATTTTAGAAAAATCCAGATAAAGTTAGATAACTTACTCTAAAATGTATGGTAAAATTCATGGCTATTGATAGTACTTCCTGTGCTGACAGTGAACTCCTTTCTTATTTTAAGAGAGATGCCAGGTGGGGGAAATGGCTCAGATAAATTACACTCTCTTTTCTCTAACGTGGCACTCAGCAGTCCTAATGTCAAGGACCTGTCATAAATGACAAAGATTAGTGTACGTTCTCCAAGGATTGGCATCAAAATAGCCAGAGGCCTTGAAGATTCTCTCTTGGGAATCAGAAACATAGAGTAGATGGAAACAAATAGTGATTTCAGATGACACATTTTCGTTCACGATATGAGAACAAAGGGGTTTCATCTAATCAAGTAAGTAGCTTTTTTCCTAGCTCATGTTTCCCTTTATTCAACTTTCAAGCTAATATAAATGACCATGAATGGGGATGGGAAGAGGGCAAAAATTATTAAGTTATTTCATAGCTTAATTCTAAGCTATGAAAACATAAGGGAGGTAAGATTTTGCAGGCATCAGCTAAGGGGAAGGAGTGGACTTGCCATAAGAAATTACCATTATTTAAAAAAACAAAAACAAAAACAAAACAACTTTAGAAAAAATGGTCCCCCTTGTTTATGAAACTAGAAAATAAGCAAGACTGTTTTCCCAAAAACAACATAGGTACCACTTCTGCTTTCCTTTGATAAGCCGTTAATGAAGGGAAATAACTAAGGATGGTATTTAGAACCATTTCGCCCACAAAATCTCCTCAGCACAGGCATTGTCTGGTTCTGTGGTTTATAAATGGATGTAGGCTCCCAGGTCCTTCCTAAATGAGTCGCTGCACTTTGTAACAAGGTCCTTGACTCGCTCCAGAAATCACAGCCCCCGAGTCCAATTCCAGGGGGGACTGACTGCCGAAATGAGGCTACGTCTTACTCCATCCATCAGTGCTCGTCATTGGGAGACAGCAGGATGTGGTGTAAGAAAGCGAGGCTTGGAGTCCATAAGCAGGGGTTCCACCTCTGCCTTTCACTAGAACTTCATTTCCAGGAATTACAATCCCTTCAAAGATCAGCTTCCTTACTTGTTATAAAAGGGCCTTTCTGTCTTCTCCAAGCTCTTAAAAACTTGCTTTTTTTTTGTTACAAAAGAATTGGGAGTGATCATAATGATCTCTAGCAAAAATCCCTTTAACGAGAGTGCTTTGGTTAAAAAAGCCAAGAGACAGAATTACATTATTTACTCTTTATATTGTCTTCCAAATTATCTCTGCCATCATCATCATCACGCTGACTAATATAAGGGATGGAGCACGGTCGTTTCTATGGAGGCTGGGGAACATGTGCAGGAGGCCTTGGCTCTCTCTGAAACCCTAATTTCCATATGAATCACAACACCTCTGAGCAGCTGTTCCCATGTAATGCCTTTCTTGGAGCACATAGGTGCGATAGGATTGAGACCCGCAAAGAGCACAGAGAGATAAATATCCTCCTCGCTTATTCCAATCACACGGTACTGGTATTCCTTCCTGTGGTGCACATTTTCTGAAGAGTCATTAAAACACTATTTTCCCCGCATAACTAATAGCAGCATGGGGCTAAATCAAGTGAATAAATGACTAAATGGAGATCATTTTCTCAGAGAAATTGTTTTCTCGTATTTGTCTAAAGCTTGTGAATTGTCCGACCCGTCGTTTTTAGGAATTATGAAGTAAACACCACATGTGCACACTTGCCCTCATTTGCATATCACACAAAAGAGACACAGACATTATGTATTAACAGGGAGGTCCAAACTGCAGCACAGAAAGAGGGTTCTGGAATATAAATTAGAGAATCTATTTCAAATAGGAATGGTTTTCAGGTTTTATAGGGGCACAGACCTCACCCTGACTTTGCCATTCATTCATTCATTCATTCATTCATTCATCCAGGCACATGTTAAATTGCTGGTTCCTTGACTAAATGCTGAGAAATTAAAAAGATAGTCCCCATGATCAAAGTTTTCTCCATTTATGTTCAGTGCAATGGCTAGGTTGCAGTACAAAGGTATGTTCTGGAGCCTGCCGAAAAGAGCGCCTTGGTTATGTTTTCTGCAGTTTGTCTTCCATACTCTCTTTCCACCCTTCTCCTTGGTGCCCTCAGGAGGCCGACCTGGCACTTACCAGACTTCCCTTCTGGCTCCAGAATGGATCCAGCCAATGGGAGATACTGAACACAGGACAGAGAGTGCCAGGACGCTGAGGACAGCGTATTTACCCTCAGGCCCTCTTGAAAGGAGCTGTAAGTTGTACAGCAAATATCATTTCCTGTCAGGTGATCCTCTCCAGAGCAAACCATAGGCACTACCTCAGCTTGTCCCAGGAGGCCTAGGGGTGACAATAGTATCCAGCTGTCCCGAGCACTACCTTTTCTGGGCTTCCCTCAATAGCCTACACCTTTGTCATCATCCCTATACTCAACCCTCCTCAAATGACTCAGTTTGAGCATGCTGTCCATTTCCTGCTGTTTGGACACATCACCACAACAAAAATGGGTGGGGAAGGATCACATATAGAAAGACAAAGTGTGTCACCTGGTCATCGAGGAGAAGGGAAAATTCGATAGAAGAAAGAGATTGAAGACTGGACTTTGAATGTGAGAAGAACAGCAGTTGTAAAAAAGGAGAGGATAAAGAATACTGGTGTGTCTGATGCCAATGGAGTCGTTGGGAAAGCCGTGCACAGGCAGCCAGAGAGGCAGGCCAGGGCCAGGTCACGTGGGACCTGGTATGCTAGTCACAGGAGTTTGGACCTCATTATGGATGCAATTCATTTCCAATGAAGCACTTTGTTTCATGCCGTTTCAAAAGGTCACAACGATGGCATTTTGGAAATTAGAGGGGAGAAAAGTGAAATCGTAGATGAGGAGAGAATTGATCAGCTTATTATAATTATTACAACAATCCAGTTGAGACAAAATGCACACCTGGACCAGGGCTATGCCAGAGGGGACTGAGGGAAGGAAATGGGGAATCATATCTCTGATAGCAACTTAATAGGGAAAACGGTAATGAACCATATTGGCTTCGATGGCTGGAAAAAAGGGTTGGTGAAGATTTATTATGTACTAAGCATCATTCTTAGAGTTTTATCTATTCCATGCCTATGTTTAAGGAATAGAGTAAGAGAGAATGAGCAGTACAATCCTGTTCTACCCTCACTAACCTTCCACCTTCCCCACTGAGAAGCCCCTGCTCCTGACACATGTTTCTCCTTCTCTTGTATTTGACTTCTTTGGATGAACTCCTTTTAGAAGATGCCAGTCCTGAATCCCACTCATTCAAACCTTTCCTCAGTCTTCATGGACCATTTCAAGTCCTATTTCCTCATTGAAATTGGCACCAATTATCTCATTTTAAGAATGATAAGTAGCACTTTGCTATGTAATTCAAGGAGCATTCTTATTTCCTTTTGTGGCTACTTATCTGTCATTGCCTACTTTTTCCTTTTTTCTATCTACATATATAAAAGGCTAATGTGCTAAGTGACCGTCCAACTGTTGCTATGATGTGCACTGACCACCAGGGGGCAGATGCTCAATGCAGGAGCTGCTGTGACACACATAGAGAAACTGCACCTCGGACCTGGCATGCACAAAGCAACACTTGGCTTCCCCCAAGTAAGACACAGGCTCCACCACCAACCCAGAGCAACAGCCCACCAAATCACAGCCCATGCTGCTGAGACGCCCTGGCGCAAAATGCAGCCCATAGCCTAGCTCAGCCTGGAAAAGATTGCTGTGGGCGCTGCACAATGCCATTACATAGCAACACCCGGCTTTCTCTCCCTAGTGACGACTAGCCTCCTTGTAGTTTCCTCAGCCCAGGAACATGACTTGCTTTATAGCCAGGTACAAATATTCCACACTTTAACCAAATGTCTGTGAAGCGTTTTCCCATTCCTCATCTCATTTGATTCTCACAGAAGTCCTGGAGTAGGTAGATAAGGAGATTGGGTGGATTCCTATTTTGTTTTCATTAGCCTGAAAATGGAGATTTAGAAAGCTTAGAAACTTGACCCAACTGAAAAGAAGTAAGAAATGGTGGACCTTGAAAATGACTTCAGGTTTTGTCAAACACTGCTGCAGTTAAATATTTTACCCTTTGTTCTCCCTTCATGATCTACAATAGTAATCTGCTTCATGTTAATATTTACTGCTATGCTGCTGACAATTACCTGAAAGAGAAGTTGGGGTGCTTCACTGGACTGGAAAAAGTTTAGCTACATAAGAAAGCAAATCTAATTAACCAAGTTTATTCTATATATATAAGAAGCTAAGTTGATTCATGTATGCACTAAACATATAAAGCTCTTGCTGGCACCAATTGCATGTGTGTGTTTCAATCTGTCATTGTCAATCATGAATTTGGTTGATACTTCTATTATAGAGAAAGGGCAAGTAGAAATATTAAAATATTTCTTCTAATTAATTTCCTTTCAATGTGCACAAATTTGTTCACTGGGCCACTAGTAACAGTATAATACCAAATAGATCCTAGACTCCCTAAAAAAGAAAATATTATTTTTAGTACTCATTGCTCCCAAAATAGCATCTTGTACACGATAGATATTTGATAAATACTGTGCACTGTCTGGTGTTAACAAGAACCAGATACTAAACTGTTAGCAAGTTCATTCTATACCAAGTCTCTGGGAAAAACAACAGGAGAGTTGAACTATTTTGCTCCACCATCATTCTCTTTCCTCACATGTTCTTTGTCTTCATGTTGATCAAAATGACTCTGTCTGAGGAAAGATCATAAGCTCAACAGCCTTTCTGATCTGTCTTCAGCACAAGCTCATGGGACCACAGTTCCATTCTCGCAAGGCCATCCTCTCTGCAAAATGAGAACTGGTAGACCTGACCTCTTTGTTTCCTCTTCCAGATAAAAGGTGAATTTCTAAGCTCCATCTAGAGGAAATGCACTAAACCTATAGAAAATACACTATAACTCAATTGCAGGAACATAGGCGCTATAGAACATGTTTTGAGACAAGTAAGGTTGGTGATTTTCCTGATACTGTATCTTATCACACATGTCTAGTTTCTAATTATTTCTAGGATCTTAACTGAAAATTCTTAAAATTAAAGATATTTAGGGTAGAACTTTCCCATACTAGAAACTCAAAACATTACCATTTTTCTTCCTGTGACTTCAGACCAATTTTTAGCAATGGAATGCATTTCTCATATACTAGAAAAACATCCTACTCAAAATTGTGTCATCACCAATGTTTGGCATGGGTGAATCGTCCACTTGTATCAACTTTAAGTTGTATAATTTTTACATTTTAAGTTCATTAAAAAAATGTTTGCTTTCTATTTAAGATGAATTTTGTTTTCTTTTGTTTTTCAGCATAATTGGGCATGGGTTATTAAAAAGAACATATATAAAGTATAATTTAATAAAATACTAATTTGTGCTCTAATAATGATCTCCTACTGATAGAAAAATGCTAGAACAGATATGTTGACTTTATTTCTGAAGTTGTTTTAGGTCATTACAAGAATAACAAAATCTTTCATCTATTTTTCCCCTAAAATAATGGCACAATTTCAAAAATCATTATCCATTTAACTTTCATCTAAAAAAAAGGAATGATATGGATGGCTGAAACTAGCTCTAGATTTAATAAACTTTGGATTAAGTGCCATTTCTCACTAATTAGTTTTCCATTTCTGGAACTGAACTGCTCATTAATTTTTTTATTTATATATTTTAGGGAATTAACTCAACATTTAAAGAATCCATGTGTCTATGTCCATTTTAAATGTCCATATAGATAAGGAGTAGAGAAAGCAGTGTGCTTGGAATACCAGGCTAAGTTATTAAATAATTATGTTTGTCACTTGTAAACTAAAGACCTTAATGTGCAAATTACAACACTACAAACATTCAATTAACTACTAAATATAAAAACTAAAGTGCTCTTAATTGGAAAAAATATCCCATATAAATATAACTTACTGACATTCTCCCAAGTCTTTAAAGAGCTTAATAATTAAATGTGACATCGTGGAGAGAAAGTGGGATTTATTTTTTAATGTATTTTTATTATTTATTTCAGAGAGGAAGGAGAGGGAGAGAGAGAGAGAAACATCAATGATGAGAGAGAATCATTGATCGGTTGCCCCCTCCTGGGGATGGAGACTGCAAGGCGGGCATGTGCCCTGACCAGGAATCAAACCTTGACCTCCCGGTTCATAGGTTGAAGCTCAATCACTGAGCCATGCCAGCTGGACAGGAAAGCGGTATTTAGAGTCCAATACCACTTTGTGTTATGAAAACTTGAATTATTTAACATATAAGTCCCCCAAATCTCTGTCATTGACATCCCATTACGTCTAAGGATACAAAAGAAAAGAAAAAAGAAGCTACAAGAAAATATCACTTCAGCCTTTGTTTCCAACATGGAAAAAGCCAAACAATCTGCAAAATACTAGTACTGTGTGAGCCTGTCAGACAACTAAAGTCACGAGGCAATGAAATGAACTAAATTCCAAAGGTTAATAAGCATCTTTCAGGGGAAACAACATATATTGCTTTGCCTTGGACAGAGCAGGGAGGAAGACCTGATGGTTGTAAGAGCAAGAAGGAAGAGATCAGCCAATGACAAAGACATTGAAGACTCACATGGCATCACTGGGTAAATTAACAGTCAAGCAACACGGAAATGACTGGGCAGGAGTAGGGAAGTAGGAGAGCCTCCCCCCGTGGGTGTTGCGGTCAGCAGTCCCCGAGGACAAGATGAAATTCTGCCCACCTTCCCACACCCTCTTCTCACAGAAAGAAGAAGCATTAAGCTTTGAGGCAAGTCAAAATCGGTTACAGAGATATCTGGAAAACCACTGGAGATCTGGGACTGACCCAACACGGTTTTAAGAACATCTATAGATGAAAGAAAAATATCACTAGATAAATTAGAAAATAACTTAATAATGACTGAAAATGAAAAGTACAACACATCAGAATGTGTGGTGTGCAGCTAATGCCATGATTAGAGAGAAATTTCATCCATTGCTTATATTAGAGAGAAAAAAAGGTCTCAAATCAATATTACAAGTTTATACTTTATAAAAATAGAAAAATAAGACCACATTAAAACCAAAGCAAACAGAAGGTGAAAAAAAGGATGTAAGGCTAGCACCCTACCTCAAGAAACACATAAAACATCATATCATACATGTGATGTCTTATAGGATTGTACACCTAAAACCTATATAATTTTATTAACCAATGTCACCCCAATAAATTCAATTTAAAATAAATAAATAAAATTAGGGCGGGAAAACACAGAGAAAATAGGCACAATAACTGGTTACTTTAAAAGATTAATGAAATCGATAAATCTCCAGCAATCCTGACGTCAGGAAGCCTCTCAAGGCTGTGTGCTTGCGTGGCCTTCTTTGGGTCTTCCTCCAATGTAATTCCAGGACAGCAGTCAGCCATACCAACTAGTGAGCATGGTCACCGTGGTCGAATGAATGAATACATGAAGTGGCCCACAAATGTGGCCATTCCTTCACTCTGATACAACCCCCTTTCCCCATGTCCCTGCAGGAGTAGGGGGCAAAGAAGAAGGTGCAGGTTGTAAGAACTCTCCGTTGAAACTTCATACACACATCCAGCCAATAATGCAGTGTTTCTTTGCTTCCATGGCTCTGTTCCTTGCATGTGATTCTTTCTTAGGACCACAGAAAAGGTCATCTGTAATTCCGGGCAGGCTTTAATTATTCCTGAGTACCTTTGGCATGATAATGCCATATAACCACCTTGATAAAATGAAAAGTTCATTAAGATTTCTAACTTACATTAAAATAAAACTAAAAGAGGATGATTTTTTTGTTGTTGCTGATATGGCGATTTTACCATATCTAGGCACATTACTATCTACAGAATGATTAAAAGTTTCAGAAGAACCTTTAATTGGAAACCTAGAAATGCCAAGAGGTGTCTACTTTATTGCAATCCTACAGTGTGCCAGGGACTAAAGCAAGTGCTTAATGCGCTGTGTTGAATTTAAATCTCATAGGAGCCTGAAGGAATAAAGTTTATTGCCCCCATTTTAGAAAGTAAACTGAGGGTTAAGGAAGCTAGGTTAAAGTCACTCTATCAGTAACTCTGCAGCTGAAGGCCTAATTTTCCTGCTACCTCACATTGCTTGGTCAAGCCATTTGAAGCTGTCAAATAGCATCAGTAACTTGACAATTTACAGTGCGTAATGCTTCATACTTTAAAATATGAAGTATGAATAACACTTCCCAGGAATAATAGTTCTTGTAATGACATAGTCTGGCAAAGTGCATCTCCTTACTCTTCCCCATCCAGCTCACACAGCTCTCTACTTACATTTTGAGGTCCTCAAATGCAACGGACCCCTTAACTCCCTGGTAGAAACTTTTTTGTCTAGGAAGTACATTGTTTTCACCTATGAATCTCCATTCACACACTGCCATGTAACCCGAGAAAGAGGTATTAGACAAGATGCTATGTTGGTTCCCCCACACTCCCAGAGCCACATACGCAGCCTTCCACTGCAGTATACTGAAAGCCATGCGCAACACATCCTGGAGTGTGGGAGAAGATGGGACCAGAGGAATTGGCTCCCAAAGCTAATGCCAAGTTCATCTGGCCAAAGTTTGAAGCTCAGACGCGGGGCTGGATCATTAGAAAGCAGAGAAGATGGGCATAAAGTTCATCCTCCAGAGCCAGATAGAGCAGTTTGGGGGTTGGGGGGGGGGGGGGGAAAGAACAAGAAGAAAGAAAAGGGAGCATATAATGGAACTAGAGGCCTGATGCACAAAATTCGTGCAAGAGTAGGCCTTCCTTCCCCCAGGTGCAGGTACCAGCTTCCCTCTGGCACTGAGACCCGGGCTTCCCTTACAGTCCTGACTTCATCCAGAAGATTGTCCAGAAGGATATCTGGTCTAATTAGCCTATTATGCTTTTATTAAATAGGATGTAGACAGTATTTCTCTGACAGTACAACTTGGATCAGTTCATTGTTTCAAAAAAGTGGGACAAGGAGAAGATACACAATTGGCCTATACATGTAACATGCCAATGTGTAATGCCCCTGCCACTAGCAAATATCACCTAGTCATGCTCAGAAGTTTAACCAGTTAAATGACCAGGCCTCTATTCTAGGAGGATTGAAGACAGAAGGTGGCTGCAAGGAGCCTATAGAATTTTCACACTAACACACTATCACCATATATGTAGTAAATAGTTTATAAGGGGTAGCAACCACCAAATCTTGACTTCTTCTATCCCTTTCTTTCCATCATTGTAATGACCTCCAGGTCTCCCTGTCTTATTCTCCAAGATCTGACTTTTCATATTCTCATCTCTCCCAAAAGATGGCAAATATATGTCTTATTCCTCTCTGTGCCCCCTATTGTGCCGTCCATATATTAGTGTTTGTATCAATATGACTTAATGGGATGAATCTCCCTACTGCTCTTTTCAAACAAGAAGCCAAGCTCAAAGGAGGGAACTCAGTTTTCCTTTGCTTCACGATCTGACTCAGCTAACATTTTATTGACTCTGAGGTAGAAGGCACATTTTAGCCAAGATTTTATTACTTCTGAGCAAGGTGCTTCATTAAGACTTTATTTGCACTTTCCAAGTTTGACTAGAGAATAATGGTCAGCCTCAGATCTACTGGCCTAGATGACAGAAATCCCATTTGGCATCATTTATTATATCCAAACATTATTATACACACTCATTAATTTTGTCATTTCAGCTGTGAGAATCTAATCTTACAAAATGACTTGGAGAAAAAGCTGGAATATAATTAATGGTTTCACTGTGCAAAGAGCCATCAGTTGAAAATCTTCAATAACCCATGATCACCAGTCAGATCTCTCAACCCATTGGAAAATACCAAAGAGCTGGTACTTTCCATCCCCCGTTGTGTATTTGGAGGGGGAGGAAAATAAACGTTATAGCTTTTTTTAAAAAAAATATATTCCATTGATTTTTTACAGAGAAGAAGAGAGAGGGATAGAGTCAGAAACATCGATGAGAGAGAAACATCAATCAGCTGCCTCCCGCACAACCCCTACCTGGGATGTGCCCATAACCAAGGCACATGCCTTTGACCGTAATCAAACCTGGGACCCCTCAGTCCACAGGCTGACGCTCTATCCACTGAGCCAAACTGGTCTCAGCAGTTATAGCTTATTTTAAAGCCACTAGCTATTATAAATATTGTGTAATGTGAAATAATTTTTCATGTTGAATAAGTAATATTTATGATTTTCTATGACAGCGGTTTTCAATGTGCCATGGCACACTAGTGTGCCACAAGAATTTTTAAAACATGCAATACCTGACTTATTTAATTGCATTTTTTTTTTTTTTTGGTGACATTGGTTCACAAAACCATACACATTTTAAGGGTACAGCTCAACAAAACACCATCTGCACACTGTACTGTGCACCCATCGCCCAAAGAAGTCACTTTCACACCCACCCCGTATCCCTAACTTTGCCCACCTCCACTTACCCTCACCCCTTTTCCTCTATCACCACACTATTGTCTGTGTGCTTTATATACTTTATTTTTTTTCTTAATCCCTTCACCTCTTTCATAGAGCTCCCCAACACCCTTCCCCTCTGACAGCTGTCAGTCTCTTCCATGTATCCATGCCTCTGTTTCTATTTTGTTCATCAGTTTATTTTGTTTATTAGATTCCACATATACGTGTGATCATATAGTATTCTTCTGTCTCTGCCTGGCTTATTTCACTTAGCATAATGCTCTCCAGGTCCACCCATGCTGTTACAAAAGATAAGCTTTCTTTCTTTCTTTATGGCCAAGTAGTATTCCATTAAGTAAATGTACCATAGCTTTTACATCCATCCATCTCCTGATGGGCACTAGGGCTCTTTCCACATCTTGGCTATTGTAAATAATGCTGCAATGTACATAGGGGTGGATGTATTCCTTTGAATTATTGTTTTAGGTTTCTTTGGATAAATTCCCAGAAGTGGAATCCCTAGGTCATAAAGCAGTTCCTTTTTTTCTTCTTCTTTCCACAGTGGCCCACCAAGAGTCCCTTTTCTCCACATCCTCACCAGCACTTGCTGTTTGCTGATGTACTGGTGATAGCCATTCTGACAGGCATGAAGTGCCAACTCATTGTGGATTTAATTTGCATCTCTCCAGTGATTAGTGACTTTGGGCCTTTTTTCATATGTCTCTTGGTCATCTGTATGTCCTCTTTGGAGAAGTATCCACTCAGGCCATTTGCTCATTTTTCAATTGGATTGTTTGTCTTCCTGGTGTTGAGTGGTATACATTCTTTATATTTTTTTGGAAATTAACCCCTTATTCAGTGTATTATTGGCAACTGCATTCTCCCATTCAGTGGATTCCCTTTTCATTTGGCTGATGGTTTCCTTTGCTGTGCAAAAGCTTTTTAGTTTGATGTAGTTCCATTTGTTTATTGCCTCCTTTGTCTCCTATGCCTGAGGAGATACAGTGGCAAAAATATTACTACAAGAAATGTCTGAAATTTCACTGCCTATATTTTCTTCTAGGATTTTTATGGATTAAGTCATTAATCCATTTTGAGTTTTTCCTTGTATGTGTTATAATTTTGTACTGACTTCTTTTCCCTTAGATTGTCAAACAAACACACAAAAAATGACCACAGCCAACACAAAACCCATTATACCCATTTTTTGTCACATCGTCACAATTCTGTGCCTCTGAATGTTAATGATTAGTTTATGTACACTGTGAAAAATGGTTGAAAATGGCTGTTCTATGATTATTTTTTTAAAGTTTGTTGAAAGCAGTTCTCGGGATGGAATCAGGGACCTGTCCAGCTGAGTTCAGGTCCCTTCAGGGTCCTGTTGTATGAATAGTGAGACTTCTTGTTTCCACTGTAGCTGTTCTCCTGTCGTTCCTTCCAAGACAGTAAGACTTTGGTTTGACACTCACTTGACATAAATTCTCTGTCCTGGAATGTAGAGGTCTGCTTCATGTTTCTTGGGGCCATACCTGCCAAGTGCAGCAATGAATTGGCAGGGACTTGGGTACCTCAATCAATGACTCTGTGGTGTCCAGGGTCATTGAACTGAACCAGTCTTTGTGTATCCCTGTGCCCTGCTTCTCTACCAGTTTTGACGATTGTCTCTCCTTTCTTCAGCCACTGCTGGCAGCTGCTAATCTAGAATCTCTGTCAATCTTACAGAGACCTGTTCAGAAAGACCTTTTCCATTTCACTACAATCTAATTTCAGCCTCAGTCTGCATCTACTGTTGGAACAGCCTTAGCTACCATGCAGCCCAGATCCTGGCCTTACCTCGGTGTGGTCTAAAAACAGGCCCGGCCGCTGAGTGCATCTCAAAACAACCAAACCTGTGCCCATCTAGGTTCTCAGTTACCTGTAGAACCAGCAAGTGTCAATCAAAATAAGAGATTCAGATCAGTATGTTTATAAGTAAGAGGGAAAAGCATGCAGCCAAAGAATGAAATCATATTTAAGGGGACTTGTTTCTCCCTATAAAAATTACATACCATTATATTTTAATTCCTTTAACTCAAATCAGAAATTAGAACCCCCTTGGCAGTCTGCATTCCCCAAAGCACTCCATGTTTCACGTTTCATATATCCTTTGCTGAAATTATTTCATTTTGCTGCAACTCTGAAAGTGAACATGTTTGACTTATTTAATTTTATTTTATAAAATTGGATTACCCTTCCATGGAAATATGTAATTAAATCTTGTCTGCTGCACAGAGAGGATAATTGCTTTAAATAACAGCTATTACATTTTCCTATGACAACATGAAAACAAAGTTTCTTTTGACACACAAATTTTGTTAGAAGTTACGTGAAGAAATCTATTAACAGCCTAGGGCTGTGATCTGGTTCTTGTTGCATTCAAGAAATCTTTTTTGTTTTTCCACGAGATAGATTAATTTTAGCAAAGAGCACTAAGAACTCATTTACCAAACTAAATTTGAGGACTATTTCATAAATATAATTTGAATTCTCTAGTAATCCTACTTGTATGATCCATAATTCATATTTTCTGCCAAAAGATATTACTTTTCATTTAATGAGCATTATAGACAAATAGCCTAATGAGTTTTTAAGTTACAAAATAATGTTTTAGGATCAAAAACTTAAAATCTCTGAAGGGATCATAAAGACTTGGAACTAGATATGTCCCTGAACACTAGTGAACACCCCTGGAATTTCCAGGACATGCCATACCACCTACTTACTCTTAAATGTCAGCCGTGTGAATTAAATATTAGAAGTCCTTAAAGTTACAACATAAAAGTGTCAGCTATATAAATATATAATATAAAGCAGCTACTAAGGAAAAATCTTTATGTTTTTAATAACTTGAGACCAAAAAGAACCATTTCAAAAGAAAATCATGCCTATCTTTTTTTTTTTTTTTGACATGGAAACAGTGATTACTTATTAAATTGGATTTTATTATTATTTAATGCTTATGACTAAAACAGATCAGGTGGGGGAAATGGTCTTATCCTGGCTGTGTATCTCAGACTGCAAAGAGGTTCTTTGAATGTGAAGATGAAAATATGGCATCACTGCTTAGGGAGTGTTCACACCGGATATGGCTAGGGAGTAGGAAAGGCAGAGCTCTGGTCTCTGCCCAAGGGAGTTACTGTCTAAGAAATACACACAAAGCCATTTGCATACAACAAGGAAGCCCTTGCTTCAGTTAAATGTCAGTCACAGAAGTGCAGGCTTTCAAGTATCTCAATTATTTCCCCCTTTCTTCCTCCTGTAACTTTATGGGTTTTCCCCTCCCCTCTTCCTTCAGTTTCCTTGCACAAGGGATTTTCATAGAAAGAATAAATTAAAAACTTGTATTTTTGAGGATAAAAGAGTAAAGAAAGCAACAGTTTCAGCACAAAGGGCTACCAAGGGAACTAGAGAACACAGAGAGAACAGAGAAAAACCTAACCAGGACACAAGAGACTGGAGCAGGAAGAAGGCTTAGAGAGAGAACGATTTCTACAACTGCTCCTGTGCTGTCTGACAGAGGAAGCTAAATACTCAATCTAATCTGTTTTTCCTGAAAGCCCCTGGGATTGCAGAGCAGGCAGCTGTTGAAGACTGGCTCTGCCCCCTGGTGCCTCTGCCCCACTCAGACTCACACCACCATGAGATGTTGACTGAAATAAGAGGGGAAAACATCCTCAGGGTCAACCTCACCTCCCTATTGGCTCTGGAATGCTATTTGGGGGAATATGAAGGTTTAGATCATTGCAATCACTTGCCTGTATTAGAATAATCATGAAAGTATATCCTGAATTGATTCCACTTTACTTTTGTTTTTATTAATTTCACATTGTGGTAAATTTTATTGAGTTTGCTAAAGCAAATGCTCATCATCTTTTAATGATATGGGCTGTGAAAGAATGGCGAGGATAGTTAGAAAATGTGGAGTTCTGCCTGCCTTATCCTGATAAAGCATCACAACAAGTCTTCTGGTAGAAACTATTATTGTTCCCTTCCTACAAAAGAGAAAACTGGAGCTGACAGAGGTTAAATAACATGTCCAAGGTCACACCATTAGTGAGGGGCAGGTCAGAATTTGGATCCACTCAACCAAGTCCAGAGCTAGACACAAAGGACAAATATTGCATTCCACATACAGGAAGTACCTGGAGTAGTTGAATCCACAGAGACAGGAAGTAGAATGGTGGCCACCAAGGCAGAGGAAGGCAAGTTATTATTTAATTGGGCCAGAATTTCCGTTTTGCAAGATGACGAGAGTTCTGTGGATGGATGGTAATATGCGGATATTGAATGCCACCGAAATGTACACTTAAAAAATGGCTAAGATGGCAAATTTTATATTATGTGTATTTTGCCACAAATTTCTAAAAATTCTAAATACAACTGTATAAAAAAGAGCCATTACCATAATTCACACATAAAAATATTGAGCTCTTAGCTAAAATTTTAACTGAGTGAAAACCAGGATGTAATAATTGATGGAGTCATTGATCCCTACTCACAGTGAGGGCTAGATATTCAAAAAGACTCAACTAACCCAACTGTTTACCAGACTGAGTCACAGTCAGATGTTTTCAACAGAGTAACTTATTCACAGATGCCACAGGTATATTTATATAACAGACAATTCTTGAATACTTCCTGTGTATTGTGCTGTGTAAGTCCTGGCAATAAAATAGTGAACAAAACAGCTACTATCCCCCTCATGTTCCAAGGGACAGGATAGATGACAGGTTTACCCATCCATTATTCTTACTTTGTGGGTCCACATAGCACCTTCCAGCCCCAGCCCATATTCTTAGCAATGTTCCCCAGATTTGGAGGTTGCCAAATTCTTAATTTGATAAGGAAAGATGTTTTTAATTGGCATCAATTCATAAAAGAAAGAAAATTCTAACATACAAACAACAGTCTAATACTAGGCATAATCTTAAAATAAAGAACAATCCAACAAATACAAAACATTTACTTTTAACTTACTATCTAGACCTTATTTTTTTAACTCGTTTTTTCTTCAGAAAGCAATACATGTATCTGCAAGGGTATCTACTTTCCTTTTAATATTCCTTTGGATCTGCATGTAGAAACACTGGACTAGGGTACAGACAGTTCCTCAAAAGTCTGGGCCAGGTTTTCTCTACCTTCTTCAGAATCTCTAACGCTGTGCGGGCTCCCACTTTGGCTGTCTTTGAACATTAATACCTATAAATAATTGATATAAATAATAACACCTATAAAACACCTAGAGGTTTCTGCCAGCCCTCTAACCATTCTTCCAGCTGTTAAATGATAAACTCGAGTCAAACTCATGGACAAACGCTGATTGAATAACCTCTATGTCCCAAGTAATGGGCTAAGTACCAGAGATAAACAGACTCTTCACTGTAGAATGGACATACCATCTATTACCAAAACGAGCACACTTTTGAGAGTGAGAGACTAAGTTAATAGGTTGGCCAGGAAAATTGACCCAAGCAAATCAAGATATGTGGTCACTATTTAAGGACCCGCAAGTTGCTACACAGCATGATCAACTTACTATGAAAACTCAGAGGAGAGGCAATTAATTTGGAGGGGTGGGAAGGCTGAAGGGTGGTGATCAGGGACAACTTCAGAAAAAGTAAGGCTTTAGTTAAATCTCAAAGCCCTAGCATGGTTTTTGCCCTTAGGGAGAAAATAAGAAGTACACTTCAAGCAAAGAAAACAGACAAAAGCCCGTTAAAATATTGCCAGCAACTTTAATGTTGCTGATTATAGTGCAAAATATTAAGGGTTTATACACTAAGTATTTGTCAAAATCCTTTACCTTTAAAAAGCTTATAATGTTTTAAATGTAAAAACAAAATTTAAAGACAAAATTATGAACAAGGCGCTCCCTTTGACTATAGAATATATACATAAGATTCACATATGAAAAAAAAAAAAACTACCAGAAAAATAAGCCGGGCGGGAGGAGGGAGAGAAAGAGGGAAGAAGAAAAGGAACAGAATGAGGCAGAGAGGAAGGAAAGCTATTTATCGGTATAATTCAATAGTGTTCTTATCTTCCAGAAACTTCCAACACAGCAGCCTTCTGGATTCAAGATTCCTTTCAAGTGTGGACGAACAGAACTGTACACCATAGATTGTGCTGCAGATACAAGGGCCATAGTTTATAAGTGGCTGTTCTGAGTAGTTCTGGAGTCACTAGAAGATAAAGCTGGTCTGGATTATAAATTGTAGTTCTTACATCATGAGGTGCTGCTTCCTGGAATTGGATGTGTGAGTTCCAGGAAGCAGCACCTCACTCCAAAGGCTGCATAGTTGAATGAAATTTAGAAACTTCCTCCCATGACAATATTCTATAACCTCCTCCCAGGTTCAGCGTCTTCTACCATCATGACAACCCAGAAAGTTATTGGGTAAGGGGCAGCCTGCCACACTCTCCTTTCTATTCCCTTTTCTGTCTTTCATCCTCTTTCCATGTTTAGCTACACTTCATGGCAATTGAGTCCTCATGTACAGTGTCACTCAATCAGGCAAATATACATAATTTTACATGTTAACTAGGGCAGTGATCCAAGGTGCGTTTCATTGGCCACACACCTCAGAACTGCTGGAGTGGTCACTGAAATGCCGATTTCCAAGCCCAGTTTCAAACCAGCAAATCAGGAGCTTAGAAGATGGCTTCTAAAAATCTGCATGTTTTAAGCAAGTTCCACGAAAATGTTGGCTCCAGACAAAATTAGATATGAGGCTTGAAATAATTCCCCCAGTTCCATCTGAGCTGCCTGGACAACTTGAAGTAATAAAGGCAGGATCACCTAAAAAGGAACTAAGGAAATGCTCTCACAGAGGAAACCACCAGGGGCACCCTGGGAAATGGTATAGGATGCAATCTAGGTGAACAACTTGCTCAGCTACAAATGGCTCACCCATGAAAACTATTCTGAAAGAGCCCAATATATTTTATGAAATTTATTGGGGTGACATTGGTTAATAAAATTATATAGGTGCCAGGGGCATAATTCTATAACCCATCATCTGTATATTGTATTGTGTGTTCACAACCTCCCCCTCCCACCCCATGCAGGAGGGTCTGTAGGAGACATTTAGTGCAACCTTAACTTGACCTTCATATTATGAAACTCAGTTTTATTTGTTATTTTATGTATTTTAAAGTAGAAGATTTTTGCTTGCTTTTCTAAGAATCCCATATAATAAAGATGTAATATGCAGATGGTCATTACCTGTGAAGTGTAACAACTGACCCGATCACAGATCAGCAGGAGGGTGGGACAGAGAGCTACAAGCAGGCAGCAGAGAGCTAGAGGAGTGGGTAGGGCAGCAGGCTAAGAGGCGATGGTGTGGGGAGCGGAGGGAGCGACAGGAGGGCGGGGCAGTGGGCGGAGAGCTACTGGAAGGCAGCAGTGAGCTACTGGTGAGCTACTGGTGCACAGATTCGTGCGCAGGACTAGTAATACATAATAATGACATATGAAATGAATGTCTTTTTTTGCCAGAACATCCAGTCTCCTCATCCACAAAGAAAATGTAACTAAGCAGGCCAGACTTATTTTGCTATAATTTAATCCAATTATCTAAGCTCCAATTGTGGGGGAAAGAGCCCATGTGAATAACTGATTCAGTCTCGCAGTTAGAAGTGGGTTAGCATTTGTCAATCATCCCGTGCCCTCAGAAAGCAATGAAGACAACGGTTTCAAATTTCATGCTTTTTCTTGCTGCGAGCCAAGGAAGGTTAGTGAATTTTAAACATTATTTGTATGCTTAATACATACAGATTCTTCTATATGCATGCCATGTAAGCACAAGTACATTTTATTTCTGTTATGTTTACAAAATCATCAAACTTGACTCAAATCACAAAACACCATAAAAAATGAGATTTTTTTCCACATAAAATATCCCATAGAAATAAACATTTGACCAAAAGCTAAACAGATTCAACCAAGACTGTCTACCAGAAATCCACAAAATTCAATTCTCAGTAAGAGAGAGGAAGTGTTTTCTCTCTCAGGGCATGCAGCTAATAAAATTTGTTTTCATCGGGAAAATAAGGTTGTTAATCACACATTGCTGTAATCACTGCAGCACCTGCTCCTCTCTCTTCACTGTCAATGTCAGTTCACATTTCACACAAAAAAGAGAAAGAGAGAGAGAGAGAGAGAGAGAGAGAGAGAGAGAGAGAGAGAGAGAGAGAGAGAGAACCCTAAGAGAATCTCCACAAGCCCTGACCACAGCACAGGCACATCTGGGCTTATCAATCCTGCCTTCTTTTAACCTGGATGCTGTATCCTTCCTCCTGGCCAAAGCCACGCCCTCTACTCTTACACTGGATCTTAATCCTTTTATCTTCTCAGCAGACCTCATTCCAATGACTCTTTCCCCTACACTATTAATGGTTTTTCCTCTCTACTAGATGATTCCCATAGACATAGAAAAACGTATTATATTGCACACCAAAAAAGAAAAAGGAAGGGAGAAAGGGAGGAGGGGGAGAGAGATGCAGGGCAGGAAAGAGGAGATGAGAAAAGTCCAGGAAAACTCTCCCATATCTCTCTACTGCATCTGGGCTCACCTTGTTATGACTAATCTCCTTTAGGCTGGGCTCCCAGAAAATAATGTGCTGTCCTACAGAGCTCCCATGGAAACTGGGGAGCTAGCCCTTAGAATTATAAATCCTGGTCAACCAGAAACTTGAACCCCAGCCCTGTGTGCAGTTAAGAGAGAATTGAAGGAATCGGGTTGGAACCAAAGAATCACAGCAGACCTGATGACGCCAGGAGAGGAGCAGCACAGCCCGAGAGCCCCAAGGCCTCCTGCCCAGCCCCTTCCTGGAGTCTGACCGGCTCTGCCAGATCTCTCTGTGCTGCCAGGAATGCAAGGGCAGCTGGGCTCAAGCTCCTAAGCTGTTCCTGCTCCTGAGTCTGTCACCTGCAAAAGGGCTCTCACAGGCCTGGGGGGATGGGGGTGCCCTCGGGCCACTCACTGAACACGCTCAGAGCAAAACTGTCAATAATTATTTACACTCTGTTTCCATCTTTTATCCTAGTTCCTCTTGGCTCTCTCCTTGTAGCTCACTATCCCTCCTCCTCGATCTTCACTGCTCACTCCTTCCAACTGCACCCTTCAAACACCCCAGGTCTCCGCTCTCAGAGCTTCAGTATCCGAATAATCTAAATGGTCTCTTGTAGTTTCTTCTCATTAGTGGAATTTAATGTCCATTTTTTGCTGATGATCCCCAAATTTACTATCCAGCCATGACCTAGGACAACACCAGCCATATTGTCGGTGCTCACTATATCTTTGTTGAGCAAATAAATAAATTTATATAAGTATTAAAATGATAAACAAGTTAAACTATGTATCTTTATAATTCAATGAGTTTGACTGAAAATACAATTATTTAATATCCCAATGAAAAGCTTCTTTTAATCATGCACGAGATCACTCTCAGATGGCTGATTAAACATTTCCTTTCTGAAACTACACCTCTATCTTGGGTCATTATTTTCAAACAACTTTGCAGCTTTTGGAAGGAATGCGCATAAGTTATTATTTACTCTTTTTACTTTTTCATAACATTCTCAAAGATCAAGTAAAAGAAAAAAAAGAAACATATCAAAGCAATTACTCCCTGTTTCTTCTGATGAAAATCAATATTCTCTTTGCTCTTAACAGCAGTGAAAATCAACACAACAGCTTCTGTTCACTCACTAGAATGTCAATTGAGTTCTTGGTGTATTGTCACCAGCAGGGATATCAACAGAGAACTACCAACAGCCTATAATCATTGCTGGTTGAATATCTACAAAATGTCATGTGTGCATATGGCATTTTGCTAAACAACACCATGAAAGTGAGGCTCCTGTCTTGAGCATTTTAGAACTTGTTATAAAAAATACTACAGAATGGGGAGGCAAAATTAGAAGGAGGGCCTGCTGTGATTGAGAAAAGAACAGGATTGGCCCAAGTGGTAACTCTCATTCCCACTCCTGAAACTGGACAACCTCAATCTGCTCCTGGGCACAGACAGCCATAACCCTAAAAGGCTTTTCCAAAATGCCACCCCAGTTAGCCATGACGAAGAGCACTCAGACCTTGTCCATCAGCAAGTACACTGTTAAAAATGTCCAATGACAGCCCAAAGCCACACCCCACCCATGGTCGCTAGCAACACCTTGTAATACGTTAATAAGTATTACTTAAAGAAAATTGACCTTTCTCAAGAAACCCCATAGAAAGCTATATTGAGTTTAACCAAATAGTGAATTTCTAAGTTTATATAATTTAGAACACCTAATTAAGAATATTTTCAATAAAGATTATTAGTAACTGTTAGCAGAGACTTATTTCAGTTACTAAAAGATGATTGTCCAAATATGTAGAAATGTGCATCGAAAGGACTAAAATAGTAATGAAAACAACCTACGTAAATGTACAAAAGAAATTGCCTAAAAGAGTTGGATAAATAAGTTAAATTTATACACATATACTATGGAATACCATCAGTCATTAAAAATGGAGCTTTAGGTCTATTTTTATTATTAAAGAATGTTTTAATTGCAAGGCAGCATGTGTCTAATAGTCCTGTTTTTACATAAATATATATATGCACACATGTATACACACATACACTACATTCACACAATTTACACATATGAATACATTCAGGGAGAATGGGAAAGATAAGAAGAGTGCCACAGAAAGAAGATGAGGGGCAGGGAAGCAAAAATAAAAGACAGCTACAGAAGTCCTTATAGAAAGAGTGGTGAAAAACATTTAAAGAGAAAGTTTGCCCTTGTCATTTGGTTCAGTGGATAGAGTGTCAGGTTTGATTCCGGTGAAGGACACATTCTCAGGTTGTGGACTCAATCCCCAGTCTGGGGCATGCAGGAGCAACCAACCAATGATTCTCTCTCGTTGTTGATGTTTCTATCTCTCTTTCCCTCTCCCTTCCTCTCTGAAATCATAAAAATATACTTAAAAATATAAATAAAGAGAGAGGAAGCTCAATGAGAGAAACAGACCCACCAAAGACACCCGCAGAATGAGATGTATAGGCTGTTACAGAGATTCACACACACAGGAAGACGTGTGGAAGGACATAGGCTAAGAGATTTAAGGTAGGGTGGAGTGGCAAGATTGTAAGTAATTTTCACTATACCTTCCTATATCACTTAATTTTTTTACCAGGAAAATATACAACTTTCATAATTAGAAATAATAGAGTATAAAGCTGCTTACCAAAAATTGGAAGTCAAGAATAAAATGAACATACTTCAAACATAGAAATAAAATTAAAAAAACCTCAAGCCCCTATGTGCTAAAAATTTCATTAAAATGTAATTATTCTTTAAAATCCTAGAAGTTTTGGTCTCTTCTTTCTTAATAATGAATCTTGGTAGAGTTAAGAAAAAGCAGGGAGCCTACCTTCTAAAGTACCTCTTTATTTATTCTACAAGACCCAGTATAGGCCAAGAAAGAAGCTATTTCTCATTCAGAATATCATTTCCATCTGAACACAGCACATACATACTGTATTTCATCTTTTCTTTAAATCTCAGAACTTCAAAGTCTTGAAGCATTTTCACCGCATCTACGTAGGAACAAAGGTAATCACCATCATGCCATCCAAGTCAGAATCGGAGGGAGTTTTTCAGGGACAGAATTCTTAATCTATTTGAACTATATGGTTCTTAAAGGAGCTTTGAGACAGGGCCAAGTGTAAGGAGAAGTTTGCAAGCATGGCACACAATTTCTGCTTTATAAAAGATCAAAAAACACATACAACTTCAGCAAATCATAAAATGAGCCACCTGCATGCACAAGTGTGATGAAATCAACTATTTCTAATTCACCAAATTATGACTTTTCATCCTTTTACAAACCAGCAAGCAAATTATTAGTTTGAAGAGCAAAACTAAAGATTATATTTGTACTATAGAAATCATTGATATATAAACTTTATATCTGAATTTAAAAATAAATAACTTTCAAAGCATTAGAGAAACTAGATATCAATAGTACAGCAAAAACTAATGTTTTCCCACTGAAATTAATTTCTTATTCATCTAAATATATTATAATAATAATATATTTCAGATTTCTCAACATCAGTCAAACATAATGCTAAGAGGATTACAGATTAGATTTTTTGGGAATTGATATATCTACCAATACTCTGAGTAAGCCTTATTTAAAGTCTGTTATTCTAAATATATTAACTTCAGATATATGAAGATAATAAATCTGAATCATTAGAAATTTATTGAACATTATTTATATAAACCATAATAATTCTTTTAAAATACACCTATCACGACTTGCTCAAAATAATTCCATGATATTCTATTGACTTCAGCAAAAAATTCTGAAACAAAGTACCTTCCAGGATTTTGCAACCGATTTTCCACTATTTCTTAACTTCAATCATGAGATATACCTTGTGTTTGTTTTTTTTGCCATTCACATATGGAATAAACATAGCAATAAATGTAAGGAAGCTGAACTATAATCAAGTAGATGTATAATATTGACAGCGTATTGCAGAAAGAGAGGTATAAAACTACAGAGAGGTCCCCAGGGCTCACTAACAGAGAGCCTGATTTAGCAAATTTTGAGTAGTGGCCCAGGCACCCAAATCCCAAAGCACTTCCTAGTGCAGCAAGTTTGCTAAAGGAAAGGGAAAGCTGGGGAAATTTCTGGGTCATAGCCCCGGCAGCACTACCTTTTGCTTTGCTGTTGGCAGTGCTTCCTATAAATTAACCCAATTGATTTATTCCCTAATTCAGCCAAAAATCTCTCCACTGCCACTTCTCAGCATATGTCCTTTGAACAGTCTCCTGTGAACTTCACTCATTTTCTGTGCAAAACACTTCAGCACAGTTCTATATGGGGCCTCGAATGACCACATGAATGTCTTTAGGGACATGCATAGTCTTTCTCCCTAACTCCACAAGTTAGAAATGTTATCTTTCACCAACCACCCTTTAAATATATATATATATAAGAGAGGACGGGAGAGAGAGAGAGAAATGTCAATGATTAAAGATAATCATGGATCAGCTGCCTCCTGCATGCCCCACACTGGGGATCAAGCCCACAATCAGGGTATATGCCCTCACCAGGAATTGAACCATTGACCTCCTGGTTCATAAGTCACCACTCAACCACTGAACCACACCGGCTGGGCCACTGTGGTCATTCTTCTTCTCCTGTAGGCTCCTCTTCATATGGTTGTACTCCTGTCTCTGCATCCCAGAAAACCTCTTTCCTTCACCACCCCTCTCTCATTATCTCGAAGTTGACCTGTCTCTTAGTTTCATTTTTAGTTTTTTTAGGAAACTCCATACTGTTCTCCACAGTGGCTGCACAGTTTACATTCCCACCAGAAAAAAAGGAGGGTTCCTTTTTCTCCGCCTCCTCGCCAGCACTTGTCATATGTTGATTTGTTGATGATAGCCATTCTGACAGGTGTGAAACGCTACCGCATTGTCGTTTTGATTTGCATCTCTCAGATAATTTCAACTTCCTCTTATGTTCACTACCTTTCTAACCCAGATTACTCCCCTAAATTATGAGTCTATATATGATTAGCTCTGCTGCAAAATTCTATACAGTTGCCTCATAAACACTTCAAACTCATTATCAAAGCCCAAGTTTTCTCATCCATCTCCTCAAACCGATTCCTTTCTTCTAGGTTCCATCTTCTCAGAGAGATGATACAGTCATCTACCAGGTCACCAAACACTGGAGAGACTCCTCTGAGGCCCACCCCTTTCATCCTTCTGCACAATTATTATGTTCTATGCATTTGCCCTCTCCTTTCCCTCTTTGCCAGAAATATCTGCTGTTTCCCTCCCAGAATCAATTTTCACTTGTTGTAGGAACAGACCTTGGATTTTCTTTTAGGTAGCGAGCTGCCTCTCACAGCTTAGAAACATCTGAGAAAACGGAATCGGTGCTTGACCGGTGACTAAAAAGAGGACATGTTTGACTGGCTTTAAGGCCTGATGTGAATTCAGGGGTCAATACCGCACTAACGAGTACACGGCTACGGCTACGCACTATCAATCCCCTTTCTAATCTTGCTTTTATGCCTCTGATTTTTATTAACTTCTATCAATGTTATAGTCCTTAAATAATAGCTCTTAAGCAGCTAAGATAATAATTTGTCCTCCAAGAGGAAGCAAGGAACTGCTTTCTCCTCTCTTCTATATGCCTGTTGTTCAGCGTGAGGTGGAGATACTTTTACCTGCAAGAGACATACATGTCACTTAGCTGCCCCTCATGCTGCTTCTCTGAAGGTACTTTCACAATCCACATTCCTAACACCGTGACTTTGACCCCCAGAACGCCTGCCATAATATTTTGACAAGCTTTCTCGTGAACACGTTCACTCCTCAACCCCAGATAATGGCTTTTTCAATGCGCATCTTCTTGTCTCTAATAGTGGTTTAAACAAGAGAGCCTGCTTTCTTCTTAGCTATTCCGGTCTCGTTTTACACATCTGTAAGATGAGAGGACAGGCAAGGTGATTTCTAAAGTTCCTTCAGCTCCAATAACCCACAGTTTGAAAACACACTCAACATTTCGGCTGGCAGCACAGTCAGATGGAATGACCTCTCACCCCGTGTCACCTTTCAGAGATAGCAGGATCTGTCAGTCAGGGAGTAGATGAATTGGCTGGAAACAAGCTGACATTGGCTCGCCACAGTGCATTACGGAAATGAGTGCCTGGAGCAGAAGCCAGGATTCCTAGGTATGAAGCTGAAAGGTAAGTTTCAAATGCGAGGGAGTTGTCGTCTTCCCTATAAATGCTAAGCCGTTCTTATAAGTCCTCTTTAACAAAGACACAATTGTAATGACATTTCCAAGGACTTCTATAAAAGGCACCGTACATAACTACTCCTTGTCGCTGTCTCCTATGATAACATGAGTGATTCAATGAAACTCGAAGTTGACAGTAATTGTCTCATAATATGACATACTTTAGATCAATAAAACAAAGGTGAAACAAAATAAAAATCTAGAGCATATGCCTGGCATTTTAAAGGTACATACTGGCAACGGATCAGAAGTGTCAATTATTCTAATGCACTCTATTCCTATATATTTGTGCACGTAAATTATGCATTAGATTCCAGGTTTCGGCTTGAATCACATAGTAGGGACTGAAGATGGGCTGGCCACCTTAGATAATACAACAGAGATAGAATCTCTGTGCCATTATTTGCTTATATTCTCCAAGCGATGCGAAATATAAAGTGGGCTTTCCTTCAAATTGTACCCGGAATTCAATCGTTTTTCCCTCATTTCTATTGCTAACACCCTGGACAAAGCTATCATAGTCTCTCCTCTGATTATTGCAGTCACTTTCTCTTTGGACACCCGCTTCCACCCTGATCCCCTATAACTGTCACCCACAGCCAGACTCATTGCTCTCTCTCAGCCCTTACCTCTGCCCCAGCCATGCAGGATTTAATAGTTGGTGCAACTGAAAAATTCCAGGGTGCCATCATCCTCAGGTACTGCTAGACCCAGAGCAACTGCTGCCAGCAGTTTAATTTTTTCCCCCTTTCCCACTTCGGCCCCCTTCTGTAGTCAGCTTCACGGTGTAGGCAGCCTGTTGCATCCAACTATAGAAATAGGGGGAAATGAACAGGCAACTCCCCACTATAATCTATCCAACTTATGATACAAAAAAAGAGAAAGGGTCTAAACTCAACCTCCCAGAGGGCCAGCTTTGGACTTGTGCATGTCCTTGAACCCATCCTTTTGGACAGGAGGGTAAGAGAGTCTGATGGCCAGGTATGGAGACCCTCTATCTCTGTGGCTAGTTGGAGATGGTGTAAGCTCCACAAACCACCCAACACATATTTCCTACAGGAAGTTCCATATCAGAGAAAACAAGGAAGGAAAACAAGCCAGAAAAAAACACCCTGTAACTGGCACAGCTCACTGGGGGAATCACTCTGACTTTGCTGGCTTAGTATGTTTTCCTTATCTGTCCTCAGAGATTGATTTTCCTCTTGCCAGGCTGCTTCTTCTGGACTTCACAAGCGGAGCACATAGAGAACGAGAGAGAGAAAGAAAAGGACACATGGTGCATAGGGTTGTGATTTGAAGTCACTGGGAAAAGCGACAGGCACAGAACTGGGACTTAGGAAAATGGATCAGAGATAAAGGAACTACTTAAACTATTTAGATTATGGGGAGCCTTTTGTATGCTTTAAGCAAGTAAGTAGACAGAACTGTTCTGAATCACGTTGGGATTTTAAATTGTTCCGTTGACCACTTCAATAGGGTTAGAGCCATTATTATACCAATATTCTGTTCTGTTAGTGTTTTCACATCCATCTCTCGCAATGGGTCAGTCTCCTTAAAGGTAGTCGTTCTATAGCGTGCATTTCTATAGTTCTTGGCACACCGAAAGGACTCAGAAGTGTACTTGGTGAATGGATGACAAGTTGTTGACATATGATATTTCTACTTTCAAACACTTCAATAAGGTAGGTCCTTCAAATTTTTAAATCCTAAAGAAATGTTTCAGCTAGCCACAGAGATAGAAGGTCTCCATACTTCCATGGCCTTCCGTTATAAATCTGACTGTAGGAAGCGAGACTTCCCTTTGTCCCTTTCAAAAATTCATTTCAGGGCATTTTTTTTTCTTCATCTAGATATAGTTAAGGTAATAACAATCTTTCAACATCTCAAAATCAAACTAGTCCCAGCAGAGAACTTGAAATACTGAAAACAAGTCCTTAGTTTTACAGAAAAAAAATGGGATCCCTTTTGAGTTAAATTATGTTCATCCAAATAGTTGTCTAGTGCCTAAAACAAAGACTTGAGTCCCTAAACTTCTGTTTCAAGACCGCTTCCCTACACCACCTTCCCTCAATCATTGTACCTTGTTGAAGACACAACAGTCCTCTTTGCTACATGCTTGTACGCATAATTCTCCTTGCCTGTCCCTTATATATAAAATGTGAATAATATGGGTAGTACAAATACTTAGCTTTAGAGTCTGGCAAGTCTTAAGTCAGCTTTTTTGAAGCTGTATGATTTGGTGAAAGTAAGTTTTTCTATAAAATGATACCTATAATACCTATATAGGTTCTGAATATCTATAAGTTACTGAATTGTGATCACTGAGCAAGATAAAACACCTAACACAGGACAGACCCTGAACAAGTATGAGGGAATTTTTCCCCGCTAAAACCACACCTCCACCTATAGTCAAATAATATTTATAAAAAGCACTGAAACATAGACACCTACATCAGAGGTTACAATTATTGCTCAATGAAGGAAGTTCAGTTGGAAAATAGAATATCAAGGGATTTAGATACTCTGCATTAAATTAACTATTCTTCAAGTTAATAACACTTCTTGGCAAACTCATAGTCGCATAATACTAATTAAAGGAAACATTCCTTTTAATTTATTTTAATCCTGAGAATGTATTAGCACCAAATAAGCCCAGTGGCCCATACCAAAGTACTCAATGGGGTCTTGTGGGGTTTACTTAAAAGACAAAGTTATTTTGCCAGCAGTAGAAGTAGACATTAAAACTAAGTAACAACGCCCTTTTTCAAACATTACCACCTAATTTACAATACCTCGGCAGCGAGGAGAGCAGGCTCATAGATAAAAAGTAATTTGATAAAATAATGGCTGCCATTTTTCTACCACAATTGCTCTGCAGCATAATTTATAGAGACGGCACTTCCTCTCCTCTAGATGACAGGTAATGGGAAGAATGTCAGCAGCAAACCTTGAGAGCAGGCTCAGGCCAATGGGATCAGTGCAACTAAGTCATTTTTAACTGTTTCCTCAATTACTGCTTTCAACTTTTCCCATTTCATTAAAAAGAAGGACAAAGGTTAACGATTTTAAACATTTCTTCAAATTTAGGATTTCTAGATTAAAAATACCTATAAAATGATTTTGACCTTGTGTTGTAAGGATATTGGTTCACTGTCTACAATGAGATGATCATAACTTAAGAGTACAGTTCATCAGCAGGAATATTACAATCTGTAATTCATATGCGGCTCTTCTAAACTAACGCTCACAATTTACTTTTAATGGACTCTGTGCCCTGTGCATTGCAAATAGGTGTCCTGAAGCAATTTAGAGATTATCACAGAATGTAAAAATGTGGTGTTTAAGGATAAAAAGGAAACAGCCACCTGAAGGATGCAGGTGGAATGCTGCTTTTAAGCACCTGAGTTGAGTTGATTAACCTTCTTGAATTCCAAATTTAGCTGCTGAATTTCTGGAATCAAAAATATATAAATAATGAACAGTCGCATTAACTCTCATTTTTAAATTTAATTTAATGTTGTCCATCACCATTTATCTCCTCTATGCCCTCTTCTACCTCCACCCACACACCCCGAAATCACCACACTGTTGTTCCTGTACATGAATTCTCTTTTTTTCTTTTTTGCTCTTTTTCTTTTTGCATTAACTCTCACTTTTAGCTACTCATGTCACCCTTTCCCTCATATTTTGTATGGATCTGAATTTCTCCTTTATTACTGCAATCACTCATTGTATGGACTTTATCCTGATTTTGGAATTATTTGAGGTAAAATGATGAATAGAGAATTTAAATCTTTGGTCTTTAATCTCAGGATGCCACATCTCTATGCAAAAATAACAGAAAAGACAATTTTAACACCCAAAGTGGAAAGCTTAGATGATTGAATACGTTTTTAAGTGACCAGTTATATAGTTTATCAATATGTAGTAAATATGACAACTCAGAGTATGCTATAGATACTTAGTTGTTTCTTCTGGTAATTGCTAAATATGAAATCTAACTCCTTAGAAACTGCTCCCCAAATCAAGGCAAAATATTCTACTCAGCATGGTAAAGAGGCTATCACCATTGTTCATATGGCTGAAGGTCAACTATACAATCCATCTAAAGACTACTTTAAAATCCTATATATTTATATAATAAATATAATAAAATCCCATATAAAAGGCTCCCTTCTCTGCTTCATTCAGGCTGCAGGAAGCCCTATACTTGCAGGAATCTTCCTACAATGGGCCTCTAGTATGGAATAAGTGCTCTGAAGGGAAAAGGGAGCCAAATAGAGTGAAAAATGTAAGTAATATTTTAGATATTATTAAATTTTGATAATTTCTATTAATATTTCAGGGTGACCAGAGAAAGTACCTTTAAGGAAAAGGCTTTGGAGCAACAACTCTAATATAAATACCTAGGAAAGGAGAATTCCAGGCAGATAGAAGAGCATTTCCAAAATCCTGAGGCAGGATGTCGCAAAGAGGTCCTGAGGTATAAATCCAAATAATGCTAATTAAAAATTGAATTTTTATCCACAAAATATATTTTTGTAGCCTTCCTCTCTGTAAATGGGGTTTGGCAATAATGTTTTAAAACAGATTAAAGAAACAATGCTGGTCTGGAATCAACTTTCTTTGCATAATTAGGCCAATCTATGGTTCCAGAATGGTGAGCAAAAGGATGCTGCTAGGTCAGTTAATCATGAAATAGCCTTTAATCCTTCTTGGGCAATTTTCCTACTAATACAAAATTGTTTTGTGTACTGAACAATAATAAAACACGTGCTCTTGAATAATGCTTCTTGTAAAAAACACAGTTTAAGAAAATGATAATCCAGTTGCTTCTAAGCTAATAAAGCTTGAAATGTGTCTCAAATACTTTGTCTATAATTTCAATGTAATAAAATGATCCCCATCCTGAGTTAAGCATGAAAGTAAAACTAATTTAATAGTTTGGCAATGAGTGGGGCCCATCACCCAGGGAAGGTTTGTGTGTGGTTTTTCAGTGAGGTGACCGTCTCTGGGCATTTCGTTCTCTTGACCTGTGAGCCTCTGAGGGAAATGAGAAACTCTGAACCAGCCTCACTAAGGTGGAGGTGCTGCCGGATGGCTTGCAGGAGGAGAAAGGCATGGTGTGTGTGCCTCAGAACACTCACCGTTTTCCAGAAAATGTGTCAACCACTAAAACTGTCTTCTATAAAACCCTAGTTGGCCATCTCAAATTAAAATCTCCAGCCTGACCCCTCGACTAGCCATCAGATCATTACCCCAAAAAATACAAAAGGGATTTTTTTGTTCTCATTTTATAGTTGTGTGTGTGTGGTTTTTTTTTTTCATTACCCTCACCGCTCTCTTTTCTAATCCTGATTTTTCCTTCATCTTCTTGACTGTGAAAAACAACTCTCCAAAACATTTCAGTGTATAATTTTCATTCAAAATAACTGGGAGAATGTGGAACAATCCCCAGTTAAATGTCTCTGAGTTATTCCTTAGTTAATCTGGGCTTTGAAATGGTTCTAAATCTTGATTTATCCTTCAAGATTCTGATGAAAGTTAACGCAACACACCAGACACACCCAATTTTACACAGGGTTCCAGGCTTCCTGAGCATCTCTTTGCATCCACAGACTGAGGGAAGAGCCCGGGCCGATATGACTTCCCCCGTGCCATCCACAAAAAGCTTACGATCCTGCCTGGATGGTATGGCTCAATGATTGAGCATCTTTCTATGAACCAAAAAGTCAAAGTTTGATTCCTGGTCAGGGCACATGCTCGGGTTGTGGGCTCGACCCTCAGTGGGGTGTGTGCATGAGGCAGCTGATGGATGATCCTCTCTCATCACTGACGTTTCTATCTCTCTCCCTCTCCCTTCCTCTCTAAAATCAATATATATATATATTTAAAAGCTTGAGATCCATTTACAGTCCAGACATAAACTTGCCGGGGAATTCATTCACAGATATTCATGTCGCCCTTCCCATTCTGCTGTCACAGGCAACCACACAGTGGACACAAGGTCTCCACACCTGCCAGGAGCCCGTCTCACCTTCCTATTTTTGCATTTTTTTTATTAAGGTATTATATGTGTACATATCTTACTATTGCATGCCCCCTTCCCCCCATCGCCTCACCTTCCTGATAAAGCCGCCTCCTTGGAGAACATAAAGTGTTCAAATTGTTCTGTGAGCCCACTCAGCCTTTGAGCGGCTTCCTTGACTTGCTTTAGACCTCGTCAGGACAGCTTTCCCTAATAGTTCTGGTTCCCCACAGGATTATGTCAAATAATAGAGTCAATATTATCAGCCCTGTTTCTTTAATCAAGTCTAATTGTGGCATACCTAGTCCCTCTTTTACGTAATTAGACATCACAGGTTATGTATCAGGAAAGCCCAAGAAATTCTCCAAAGAAAATCCTAGATGCTCTCTGCACCTAGCGCACCCTATCCCTCAGCCTTAGCTTTCCGGCTTACCAGTAGCAAGGAAGGTGCCTGATGGCAGGACGTGTAAAATTTACATTGGAAACGACCGTTTCACGTGCTCAGAAATATCAGTATACCTTACCGAAGACGTTCAATAGTTGGCAGTGACGCTACATGGTGACTGTATGCCCATGTTAAAATTTAGGTAATATACCAACTCCAAAAAATGCAGAAACTCACCTTACTTAGTGATTTCCCAAGTAACTTGAGTACTTTCTAAAGCTGATAAAGAATCCTATCTGTTGAAGTTTTGTACACGCTAAATAATCCATGTGTGTGTGTCCTAAATGTTACTCATTGTCAGTCTGGTCCTTAGCCACCCTGCATAGGTATCCTAGGTCTCTCATTACCTTATCAATGAAATTAGTTCAGATAAGCACAATAGCAAAAGCCCTCAGACAGGTCACTTAGCCAGGGTCAATGTTGAGGAGCTATTCTCTGAGTTTCAGCAGGTTTTGTGACAGCTTTTGTCTGTATTATCTTTCAAAACACTCCAAGAAGATAAAGATAGTGTCTCCCTCTGCGGCAGACGGCAAATATTTTTTAGTGACAAGAATAATACAAACAATGTCTTGCTTTGGAAAAACTTTTGGTAAATTCACTTGTATCTTCTTTTAAAGACTGGGGCTCAGGATTCCTGAGTGTGACACAGACCTGCTATCTGTACCTCATTTAGCTGGGCCCCCCCACCGCACTCCACAGGATGTAGAGGACAAGGGGGACTCATGGGACTCGAAGCTTCAACTCCTTGCAGTTCCACGAGCAGTAAAGCCTTTGTCTCTGACCCAGGGATCTCGTGTCTTCTGGCACCTTGCCAACATGGTGGCAGCCTCCCCAGCTAGTTGGCCAACAGGGTGAAATCTTAGACTCTTCAGGGTTCTTGACACTAAATTAAAAAAGCAAAGCCAATTCGGATGGGAAATATTCAGAGACTTCTGCAGTCTGGCTAAGGGAGAGTAAGGAGCCCAAAACAACGATCACACTGGACAGCAGGTAAGCACACAAGAGTGGTGAGATATCTGACATTGGGGAGCAGTATCTGAGCGGAAACAAAGGGCCAGCAAAACTCTAATCTGTAAAGAGACAAAGCCAGGGAGAGCCCAACAGTCCCACTAAGTAGAGGAGACAGAGTTGAGAACCCAAGGCAATTTGAGGTTACAAAGTTGAGGGCAGGGGAGAAAGACACAGAGAGAAGACCCAGAGAGCAGCAGGGGGTTCCTCTTCAGTCACCACTGAGTTAGCTCTGGGCACGAGTGAGGAAACCACCCAAGGCAGAGAGAGCTGCCCTGGAGCTCACACAGGGCGAGGAGCAGCTTGTGTCCCAGAGTGGACAGGCACAGTTGGTGGAGCGCTCTCAGGGAGTTGCCTCAGTAATGGGGTAAAAGTACTTCTGGAGCCCTGGCAGTGTGGCTCAGTGGATAGAGCGTTGGCCCATGCACCAAAGGATCACAGGTTTGAATCCCGGTTAAGGGCATGTACCTGGGTTGCAGGTTCCATCCAGTCAGGGGCATGCGCAGGAGGCACCAATCAATGTACCTCTCACATATCGATGTCTCTCTCTCTCCCTTCCTTCCTCCTTTCCTCCCACTCTCTCTAAAAATCAATAGGAAGAAAATATCCTTGGGTAAGGATTAACAAAACAAAACAAAAAACATTCCTGGACTACAGAGTGCTCTGGACTCACCTAACCCTAAAAAAGATAATATTTTTTTTCCAAATAGTAACTCCAAATAGTTGCATAGCAGAACAAGGCTCAAGAATGTTCACAAGGCATGGACAGCCTCAGACTAAGTTACACTCACAGTGTCAGCATTCAATTCCAAGTCACCACACGTACAAATGTCATGTTATATGGTTCTCTACACAGCTTTCAGAATTTGCTGCAAATGGCTGATAAACACGTATTTCATTTTTATATGTAAAGAAAGCATGATAGGGTGAATTTTTTTTTTTTAAGTTTCTTAGTTCAAGTCTAAAAATTCCATCCTAATACCCAAATTACATGCCTGGCCAGAACGCTGAGAAGCACGGAAGCGGTAAAAGAAGGGAAGGCTGCCCTGACCAGAGAGTCCAGCAGCCTGTTCAGAACCTGCCACAAAGGGAGAAAAGGAAAATGGCACCAGACTCCCTTTTACATCTGGATGGCGTCCACTCGGCCTTTAGGTTTCAAACCACCCACTCTGCTTCTGCAATGACAGCACTTATTGTGTGGTTGATAGCACATAATCCTCTCTCTCTATAAAAGCCTAAGTGATGTTTGACCTTTCAACCTGTAGCTATGATGTGCACTGACCACCAGAGGGCAGATGCTCAACGCAGGAGCTGCTCTGGTGGTCAGTGAGCTCCTTCAAGGGGAGCACCACTCAGTCATAAGCTGGATTTATGGCTGGTGAGCACAGTGGCGATGGCAGGAGCCTCTTCCACAGCAGTGTTAAGGATGTCTGGCTGCCAGCGTAGGCCTGTCAGTTGGGCATCCCCCGTGGGCTCCCAGACTGCAAGAGGAAGCAGACCAGGCTGAGGGACTCCCCTGAGTGCCTGAATTTCATATACTGAGCCTCTAGTACTATCATAAACAAAAAGAAGTAAATTCTGATAGAGCATCTGGACTTTGGCAGATAAAAAAGCAATAGCATCCGCTGAAACCGGTTTGGATCAGTGGATAGAGCATTGGTCTGAGGACTGAAAGGTCCCAGGCTCAATTCCAGTCAAGGGCATGTACATTGGTTGTGGGCACATCCCCAGTGGGGGGTGTGCAGGAGGCAGCTGGTCGATGTTTCTCTCTCATCTATGTTTCTAGCTCTCTATCCCTCTCCCTTCTTCTCTGTATATTAAAAAAAAAAAAAAGCAATAGCATCCCTTTCCCCTCCTTCTCCCCCCCCCCAAAAAAAAAACACCTAAATTATTTTTTATACTAGAACAAAAACTCATGAGGGTTCTTTAAATGCCTCACTGATTTCCTATATTAGCTAGACTTGCAAGGGTGAACAAGTCTCCTGGGTTGAGCTGGTTCTCATCACCAGTTCTGGCTCTCTGCTGACAGGAGCGTTGTCCCGTGAGCAGCTCCCGGATTATCCGCATTGACATGAAAATTGTGCTGGGTAGAGATAATGCTCTGCTTGCCACCTGGCAGCTCAATTTCTCCCCTAAACGGAAGGATAATTAAAGGAAGGCAAACATACAAGAAACACGTCCAGAGCGAGCACCTCCTCACCAAGGAGATTAGAGCACATTAAGAACACATCAGCTAAAGGAGGGATTGAGAATCACGTTCTAGGGAGATGTGTTCACAAAGGCAAACCCTGGCCCTCTCTTCCAGGAACCACAGACCGTATGCAGACTCTGCCCAGGCGATTTGAAAAAGCAAGTCATAGTCTGTTCCAGGCTGTCACATCTCAGAGGGAAGGTGGTGGAGGGCTGGGTGACGGGGTGAGAAGAGATCAACCAAAGAATCTGTATGCATAGATGCATAACCCACAGACACAGACAATAGGATGATGAAGGCCTGGGGTGGGACATAGGGGGGCTAAAAGAGGTCATGAGGATAAAAAGGAGACATATGTGATACTTTCAACAATAAATATGTTTTAAAAAAGAAGAAAAGGCAAGTCGCCTGTCTCAAAGGAGAGGATGGCTCAGAAACCCTGGGAAATGTATTTGAGGTGTTTGCTATTATTTGTGCCAAAAGAAGATAATTCACCAGGAGGGAGGGGGCATTCTTTATTTAAAATATATTTTTTCTTGATTTCGGGCAGAAAGGGAGAGGAGGAGAAAGATGGAAACATAAATGATGAGAGAGAACCATCAATGGGCCACCTCCTTCATGCCAGGAATTGAACTGTGACCTCCATAGGTTCATGCTCAACCACTGAGCCATGCCAGCCAGGGCGGGAGGGGGCATTCTTACCTCGGATACAGATTCAGGCCACAGAAAGCTACCCTCCTAAAACATTACCCCTGTGAAGAAGCAGTGGCCATGCTTAGGTAAAAACGTGTTTTATGGTCTTCAGAGGACTCCTCACTCTCCATCCACACCTGCAGACCCAAGAAGAAATTCATTTTCCATGTTATTTGAATAGAAAACCCAACTTCTGCTTCAGTAGCCAAAACACCAGCCTCTTTGGGCCTCAGGAGCCATCGTTAAAGCTGACACTAATTGGGGAGACAGCCAACAGCAGGAGTGACAGGGCAGGGACTGCGGAAGGAGCATCATTCATCCCAGGGAGTGTGTGCCGCTCACTGTGGATGAGGAAACTCGGGTAACCCCGTGCTGAACCTGCCTGTGCCATCGCCACCCGGGGAGGACAGAGGACAACAGGACATTTGATCCCCCGCTTCCTTCAAACACTGTTTACTGCCGCCGCCGCTGTGCACATCACCTGCCTTGGCAGGCTGAGCTGACGAGCAGGAATCCAACGGCTCGGCCGCCCGGCTCTGATCAGTGATCCTCACATGGCAGGTGCTGAGAAGATCCTGGCAGTGCTCACAGCCCTGTCAGGTGTTATGACAGGCGCTCCAGACTCTGATGCTAATGAGGCCCACACGGCAGAGAGCGCTTCCAGCCCAGGAGGCACCACACAGCCGAGTGACAGAGACAATCCTGGTTCCACGGCTGCTCACTCACGGTGAGCACGTCAGACCTCAGCCTTCTGCTAAGTGTTTTATTCATACGCTCCCCCCCCTGTCCCTAAATAGCGCTCCATGCCTTACTACCATGCTCCTCACATTCCTTACACCTGCTGCTGGCCTAAAGCTGTGTTCAGAGAATTTGCATTATAAATTCAAAATCACATAGATGTCTATTGACCCTACTCACAAGAAGAGAAGAATCTGGTCCTGTTTAGCGTATGATGCCAGAATGTTCATTTTGTGACAATTTATATACAGATAAACTCATTAAATTAAACAAAGATAGAGCAAAAACAGCATTTAAAAAAAAAAAAAAAGCTTCCATGTGCAAGATGGATATTTTTGAAGGAAAGAAAGGAGAATAATTTCAAAATCAGGTATTGAGCAGTCACTGAAGAAATAGAAATGCATGAGAGGATGCATAATAAATGCACTGAATTCGGTGGTACCTTGAAAAGTCCAAGAAATTGGCACGCATTTTTTTGGCCTTATCTTAAGCTCATATAATAGCATAGATATCAGGGATCATTTCAGGAGTCATTCTATTTATCCAAGTGTGTCCATACGTAAAATGGCAGATGGGCAGAAAATAAAATCATCTCCAAAAATAATGGCCAGCGAATCAAGATTGGAAGAGAATTTCACAGATTTTCAGACTGTGCGTTTGCTAAATCCAGAGAGGGAGAGAAGGTCATCTTGATTCTGTGTGTCTTGAACTCACCCACTCAGAGCCCATTCAGAGGGAGACCATCATCCACATCAAACAAAGCAACCACACACGGGAATGCCCGATGCACCAGGAAACTCAACAGGAAGACCCACAGTAGAACTTTACATCGGAAATAAATATTCATCAAAATAGAACTGCAGGTGAGAACCATATCTGACTCTGTGAAGAATGAAAGTGGCTTTTCAAATATGGCCCCATAGGACAAAGAAATTAGAATAAAAATAGAATTTGGAAGAGGAAGAAGGAAGATGAATACGGAAAGGAGCATATAAAGGAGAGAAGGGCTGCTTAGGAGGGAAATAAATCCTGGCCATGAAGAGCAAGAAAGGAAGACTTGATGCTGGTTAGAATACAGACTCATGGACAGCAGCCAGTGGCTTCCCTAGTGCGCTCTTTGATCTCCCACAGATGCTCATTTGCAAGCATGTGTTGAAAGAGAAGCATAAAAGTGTAGCCATCTCTGCAGTGCTGGAATGCCAACAATCTCTCATCTTCATCTTTCCATGGGCTCTGAGTTTTTGCATTTAATTTCCTATCACAAAGCTTCTGCAGACTGTACAAAAGCATCTGTGTTCATGTTGACTTCCAACTAACCTTGATATTTTTTAAAATATATTTTTATTAATTTTGTACAGAGAGAAAGGGAGAGAGATAGAGAGTTAGAAACATCGATGAGAGAGAGTCATCGATCAGCTGCCTCTTGCACACCCCCTACTGGGGATGTGCCCGCAACCAAGGTACATGCCCTTGACTGGAATTGAACCCGGGACCTTTCAGTCCCCAAGCCGATGCTCTATCCATTGAGCCAAACTGGTTTCGGCTAACCTTGATATTTTAAGTGTGATATTATGGATAATCTCAAATGGTGGGAAAACTGAAATGATATAGACATGGCTTTCATTATTACATCAATTTTGGGCTATAGTCCTGCCTTCACTAAGTGCATATTCCAGACGTTATCTGTGATTTGCGGAAGGTTCTTTCTTGTCCTAATCTGTGAGGATCATTGTGCCATGTCTTAGGCTGACGATCATAATTACATCTTATGATGCTTATGAAAATAGAACACGCCCAACGAATACTTGTCATTTTCAAAAACGTAAAGTTTTCAAACGGCCTTTACTGCCATGGAATGCATCAGGACTGAAGAGAAGAGAAAAGGCCACATTCTAACCAAACTTCCTCACGGTGTAAGATTTGTGGAGACAGACAGGAGGTTCAAAAGCCAAGGCTGTTTTGACTGATGGCTGCCAGATGGGGAGAGGGTGAAAAAGGAGAAAAGATTGAGAAGTACTCATTAGAAGCTACAAAACAGTCACTGGGATGTAAAGGAGAGCATAGGGCATATAGACAATAATACTGTAATAACCATGTATGGTGCCAGGTGGGTACTGGGAAAACCGGGGGGAGCACTTTGTAAAGTATATTATTGTCTAACCACTATGCTGTACACTTGAAACCAATACAATATAATACTCAATGTAAACTGTAATTGAACATTCAAAAAGAAGGAGGAAAACTAAACCTGTTTCTTGCAAGTTCAAGAGTGCATAAAGAGGCTGAGATTTTGCTCTTATGGCTGACAGCCAAGATGCTTTTTAAAATGCTTAGTACATTTGCTACTTTGCCACTAAATAATATTTATGAAGCTTAACAGTTCCATTACGAAGGGATCAATTTGAATGTTTTTGCATCAAGCAAGGCTGATCTGTGGGCAAAGGACTAGGCATGTGTGTTATTGGGTATGATTAGAAAAATATCAAGATGCACTACCCTCTAAATACGATGCATCATTCAGGCTTCATTGCTTTGATGTAAGAAATATCATTTTTTTAAAATTTAGATGCATTTGAGACAGTCCAAAGATTAAGTTAAATAACAGTTACTCATCTACTAATTGAATTTATTTAATGAGATTGCTTTCCTCTGACAGCCAGGGGGGGGAAAATGGCAGTCCCTGAAGAGGAGCAGGTTGAAAGTCAGAGATGAGGGAAGGAGACTAACAAATGAAACTGCTCTGTAGGATATCAGGAAATGGGGGGACAGATGAAGGAGGGAAACCAGAGAGGAGACGCATGGATGCTAATGAAAGTTCAATACCTTACTCCAGCGTGTCCTGGGACAACGTTTATGTAAGCTGAGCTTACACTGTGCCAAGCAAGTCCCTTGGGTTCAGTCATTTAATTGTGTTGGAGTGGGGGGGAAATAAACATTATTGTCTGACTACTGTCAAATTCCTGGTTCACATTTAGAAACTTCCCCAAGGTAATCCAGTGGCTGTGTTGACATGATGGCAAAAATATATTAAAAAAAATAAACAAACACACATTGAAAGGCATTCGAAATGAAGGTCTAAATGGTCAAGTTCATTTAAAAGAAAATTTAGAATGAAGCTTTGATGTCACCCAAAAAGCTGTTAAGATAAACTTCTTGGAGATTTGAAGATGGCAGCCTAGGTAAACGCCTGTACTAGCCACCTCTCACAACCACATCAAAATTACAACTAAAATACGGAGCAACCATAATCCAGATTCCAGGAAGCTGGCTGACTAGAAGTCCTACAACCAGAGAGGTAAAAAAGGAAGCGCATAGAGAAGGGGCGGAGGTGTGGAGGCGCGGAAGGGGCTGGTCCAGGACCATGTGTGTCATATTTTTAATCGGGAGGATGATCATCTCTGAGGAGGCCACCCAGAGGAGCAAGGGGGCCCAGCCCCACATCAATCCCCAGCCCAAGGTCCCGAAGCTGGGGAAAAAGTTCTATGGGCCATAAAAACTACAGGCTATAAAAACCAGTGTAGACTGAGGCTTAGTGACACAGAGGCAGCTGGAGACCCAGCTGTTCCTATTGAAAGGCCAGCACCACAAACTGACCTTATAAGAGCACCAGGGTGAGGTTCTGGGGAACACAGATATATACATATATACGAGGAGGAACTGGATTTTCTGGTATAGGGACAGGAACTCTGGGGAGGCTTTCTCTCAGACAAAGGTGCCTTCAGAGATCATTGTTCCTATGCGGGGAGCTCCCAGGTGGCAGGGCTGACTGGCAACCATTTTTTGTTTGCTCTGCCCTAGTGCTTCCCAAAACCCCACCTCATCTAATTTACCCCACCCAAGCTGCCTGCAGTGGCTTTTGTATATGGATGGTCTGTCCTTGCTCAGGATAAAAGCTCTCAAACAAGCTGCAGCTTGGTCAGGGAGGCGCAAACCTAACAATAAAAGGCCCCAAACCTGGCACCAGCACCAGCCTGCCTTGCTTCATAGCTCGGCCTTATCTGGGCACTTCCAAACCCAATACAAAGAGGAGGAACCTGCAGATCTCTCTGTAGGTCCTGCTGGGCAGCCCGGGCAGTAGCTAACTTTGCACCTCCCTGGAGACTGAAGAGCCACTGTACCCAGTGGTCAGTGTTACGGGTTTCTCAATAGAAACTATGCAGGCCAGGCAGGAGTGGCAAGAAATATTCAAAGTGATGAAAAGCAAGGACCTACAATGAAGATTATTCTACCCAGCAAAGCTATCATTTGTAATTGAAAGTCAGATAAAGAGCTTCACAGATAAGAACAAGCTAAAGAAGTCCATCACCACCAAACCAATATTATATGAAATGTTGAAGGGTATTCTTGGAGGAGTAAGAGGAGAAAGAGCAGGAGGAGGAGGAGGAGGAGGAGGAGGAGGAGGAGGAGGAGGAGGAGGAGGAGGAGGAGAAGGAGGAGGAGGAAGAAAAACAATAAGAAGAAAAAGATAAAAAATATAGACAACAAATACCTACCAATTGAATCTAAAATCAAAATAAATGAATAAGAAATCTAATGAACAGAATAAACTAGTGAATAAAATAGAATCAGAGACATGGAAATAGAACAGACTGACAATTCTCAGAGGGAATGGGGTGGGAGGTGAGAAGAGATTAAACAAAGATCTTATATGCATATATGCATTACCTATGGGCGAAGGTCTGGGGTGGGGCGGAAACTTGATGGAAGGGAGCAATGAGAGTGGGAAGAAAGAGGGACATTTGTAATAATCTCAACAATAAAGTTTGTTTTTTAAAGATAAACTTCTTCCTTCACCATGTTGGTTCAAACATTTGGAATCCGGATATGACTCAGAAATTGGATTAGAAACGAGCATAAATGATATAGATAAGCTGTCTTCAAAGAGCTAGCCATCTAAGGATGGAGACAGAGAGAAATAATGTCAATAAAATGTGAAAGGGTTGACTGGCTGGGTGAGGCCAAGGGAAGCCATGCTTCAGGCAAAGAATGGAGTTGGGGGGAAGGGGGACCCACTGTTAGTTCTGCCTAAACTAGGAAGTAACAACGGATGGGGCTTTCATTCCATGGAGGGTGGACCTGGAAAACCTCCCCTGCCATGCTGAGCAATGTAGTTCTTCTCTAAGGGACGGAAATATGTAGAAAGCTTCAAGCAGGGTTATTTCATCTTACACATTGTCTTCATGTTTTAATAGATATTCAATTCAAAACTGAATGTAGATCTCTCTGTCTTTAGCACTTTGTCCTCTTGCCCCTGTGGAAGGTGGTTTTTTATATAATATTTTTGATGAGATTCTTGCCATTCAAATGGCCCAAACACTAAAAAAAAAAAACAAACAAACAAAAAAAAACAATAACATTGCATTGTAACATCTTATTAATGAAAAGGAACAAGTCTGAGATTGGTTTTGAAGGAGTCTAAGATATTTTCATTTACAGATTGTCCACAAAAATCTTCATAGGAAGGGGGAGATCTCAGCCTAATGCCACAATGTTATATAATTAACAAAGAATTTAGTATCATTAGTTGCGCTTCCATTTCAATAAAGGCCAGACTTTATGTTAGACCTCAGAAATTCAACAGAGAATAGGACATCATCCCTGCACTTTAGAATTCCAACCTAGTAGAGTATCAAGAGAAAAATGTCCCAAATTATCAGTTGACCTTTTCTCCATTTCTAAAAAAAAGGACAAGGTCACCATCATAATTAAAATTTTATTTTAATTTTACTTAAAACATTACTTCATAACCTAATTCATTCTATGATTGCATCATTTCTCCCCTAAGTTTTTAAGCTTAAAATTCCAAAATAAAACAGGCATATGTGACTTATTATTTATGATGCCTTTAATATACTCATCACTATTCAAGGTAAATGTCATATGAAAAGAGATGAATTATGCAGTGCATAACTCCTGCTCTCCTTATTGTCAGTGAGCCGTGGACAAGTTTTCAGGGACAAACTAGCAGTTTATACAGATTTTGTATATTCAACCTTAACTATCATTTTATGACCCAGGAACTCCTACATTCCAAGCCTGAGTTACAAATCAATTTGGTATCACATTCATTTCGATTTTACTCACCTGACTGTATCCTACACAATGAAATGAAAAGACCAAGACAGTATATCATGTCATTTATCCTCTCTGGAACCAATAGACCATGCCCCTTGTCCACTCATCCAACAATTAATAATGGAGCCCATTCATTGTGCCCGTCACTGCATCAGATAAGAATGGTGTCTGTGTTGGTGAATTATATAGTCCCTGACTTCTCAGAAACATAGTCCACTTCTATCACATTGCTTTACAAGAGTTTGGGAATTCTCAAAATGGCACTTGTTGATGACCTCCTATAATGATGTTTGATGGGGGAAGCAGGGCTGAAGTCAGAGATATTGCCAAGAATGTATATTATCCTAAGCTTATTTTATTAGAGTCATATTAGGGAACATCACATGAACAAGCAAAAAAAAAAAAAAAAAAAAAAAAGTTTATACAGAAGAACCCATCTGTAGTTTGATTAAAAATGAGTTTATTGTATAATTTGATGGTTATCACAATGTGGCTCAAGGGCTAGAGATGCCACAATCCATTTGCTTGATAAATATAAACTGGCCAGTCCTGGAACTTGGACAGTATTAAAGGGATGTATAGATAGCTTCCCAATAAAACCTGCAACCTACTTACATTGCTCCATTTATTTCCTTTTCAATTCTTTCCAATGCTCTTCCCATTCCCTCTGTAGGAGGGAAGAGTAATCCAGCCCAGCTTTTCTGCTCCCTCCTTCAACCAATCCTTTGAGATGTATGATGGCCTTTAGGTCTTCCCTAATGGCCATGTTGCTTCTTTAGGAACTGCTCTGGATCTCAAAAGAACTTCGAGATATACAACTTCTTTTTGTGTTCTTCAAAAATGCATTACTTTCAAATCATGCACAGAGAATATGTGTGATAATCCTTAGATGATATTACCCTAAATCATTCAAAATAATTACCTCCTCTTCTCCACTTATCTTCATTTTCTCTTCCTACTATCCTAAATAATCTAAATTCCAGATATGAGAAAGACTGCAAGAAATAAAATACATCAAGGAGAGAACCGATCATACTTTTAGATGAATAAGACATCTGAAATAGGCTCACAGTCACAATAGCAATTTCAATCAGGTCATGCCTTATTCATGATGGATTGTCCCATTCATTAAATCTTCTCTTTGGTAACCACCAAGAGGTCAGGCTCAATAAGGTCACTCTTCTGAATTTTATATTTAGCAACGATTGGCTAGAGCAAGACACTAAACCACAGTTTGTGACTCTTTAGTGCTGACCTTGAAAAGGAAATAAATATTATTCTACCAAGAATATTACATGAACAAAAGTTTAATATGTAGACAAAAAAAAAAATTTAAGTCTTATTTTTGTCTAACAAATGGTGAAACAAGCCATTCTACTTAAGTATCCAAGTTACTGGTGTTTCTCAAAATTTCACAGTGATTTGTGGCCTACTATATATATATATCCTATATAATAAAAGCCTAATATGAAAATAAACTATAAACTGAATGGCAGAATGACCAGTCGCTATGATAGGCATTGACCACCGGGGAAGACACTCAATGCAGAAGCTGCCCCTCTCACAGTGGGAGCAGCACTAGGCTGACAGGGCAGGTCCACAGCTGCTTGGCTGACCAGGATGAGTGGCACTCCCACAGCAGGCAGATCCCCACAGGCCACACCTCCCACCAATGCACGAATCCCTTGCATTGAGCCTCTAAAATAAATACACACACACACACACACACACACACACACACAGAGTGGCCAGATTATTATGGTCTCTGAACGCATAATAATCTGGCTACTCAGTGTATATCCTATATAATAAAAGGCTAATATGCAAATTGTCCCTTCAACCAGGAGTTCGAACAGCAGGCAGGCTAGCCAAAAGCCCATGTCTCCTCCCCCTGGCCAGGCTGGCCGGACCCCACCCATGCACAAATTCATACACTGGGCCTCTAATAATATACACATACACACACACACATACTCACACACACTGAGTGGCCAGATTGTTATGCGTTCAGACAGAGATCACAATAACCTAGCCATACATACACACACACACACACACACACACACACACACACACATATATATCAGGATATATACCTATCCATCATATCACTCACTAAGAATATTCATTTTTTCCCTATCTCTCTTTTTAAACAGTATAGCAATATTCATTCTGATAAAATCTGCTGTTGTATTCCAAGATGCAGTTCGGGGCCTGAGCCGGTTGGAATAAAAATCCAAGCTAAAACAGTTAAATTGTCTCACTCTGATCATCATATTGGAGTTTGGCCTGAGAGACCCCAGTCAGCCTCTGTGGGATAATTTAGCTGTGACATAATTTAAAAGAGAGTGAAATGGACACTTTTCACCTTATGAAAAATGAGGTTAAGGAAGTCAATTAACAGAAAAAGTGAGGGAATGAAGCAGACCCAGAGAATTGCAGAGACTGAGAGACTGAGGGCCTTGAACTTGGATGATTTTTTCACATCCAATGCCAACCCCTTCCAGAGGTCAAACTGCATATCCCACCCTGGGTTCTGTAAGATTGCCCAAATCTTCCTTGTGGCCTAGCATATTTCTACTATGTTCTATTTCATATAGGTAACTGGTTTCTGGTGGAGACATTGTTCTCTTTTAAGAACAGAGATAAAGCAAGGTGGCAAGCCTTGTCAGGAAGCCTAACTTTGGTCTTGGTTTAAAACTAGCACCTGACGAATATATGTGGTTGTTCAAGAGAACTGTGAGATTTTAGGAAAGTCCTGGTAACTCTGAGTCTTTGTCTTTTTGACTTTAAAACCTAGAAGAGGATTTCTAGCACTGATGAGAGACCCTGAACAATGCTTCGGATAAAATAAAATATCAGATAAAAATGTTTAACTATTTTTAAATGCATCACAGAGCTAACACAAAAGTAACAAAGGTACCAACTTTAAAAGTAAAATAACCTGGATGCTCCAGGAGATAAAAGAGTGCCAAAGCTGATATTTGATATGAAGTATTGAGACCTTGAGCTTCCACTTTGACACCTACTTAAGTGCCCAATCCATTTGGTGTTATTCTGTAGAAACTTGTTCCTTGTTTAGGCATTTGCCCCTTATACAGGCATTTGTGTGATTAAAATAAACCTCTAAACAACTTAGATATATGAGGCTAGGAGAAAAAATACTTCGTGGGTATTATAAAAATACTCAGGAGGTAGGGGGTATGAGATAAAACTCAAGGACCTCTCAAGGCTGGATAATCTAATGAATGGTCTCTGCTACACCCACTGTGTAAATGTGGGTAATACAAACCCCATCTGTGCCAACTAAGCTCTTCTGGAAAGGAAATACATAGACATGTCAATCCTCATAATTCATAAACATAAGGCAACCTAGTATCATGGTCTGCAATCTGAGTTCACACTATCTGTCTGATCGGAAAAAGTCCTCAAGAGGAAATTTTAATTGATGGTGGTTCTGGGTTGGTAGCAGACCCAGGGGTCTGAAGAGTACATGCAAACCTAATCTTGAGCCATATTGATTATCAACTAATTGAACAAAGACTAATGGCAATAGTAAATTAAATCTAGCCCTAGTTTCTAAATACAAAGCTGATCATGTCACTCCAGTGCTTTAAGATTGCATTGCTTTTTAAAAGTCAAGTTTTATTTTGTTTTCTCCTAATCACAGATAATGATCAACCCACAAAGTATTTTTTCTCCTAGCCTCACATATCTAAGTTGTTTATAATTTTTTTTAATCACACAAATGCCTATAGAAGGGGCAAATGCCTAAACAAGGAACATGTTTCTACAGAGTAACACCAACAACAATTCACTGACCTGTAAGATAAGACTGTGCCTTGACCACGCAGAGATCCTTGTGCTATTGGGAAAATAGACAAACACGGATCAACCTTGACCAAGAACTGAAAGGGGCTATGACTAATAAATGAGATCAGGAAGACTGGCTGGAACCCAGATAATTCCCTGGGCACATTTTTTTGCAATCATGCTTAGTGGTAAAAATAAATAAACTGGTAAAAATAACGCAATCTCAAAAATGGGCAAAGGGCTTGAATCAGCATTTCTCCTAAGAAAACATATAAATGGCCTCCAGGTATAGGAAAGGTGCTCAACATCACTAATGATCAGGGAAAGGCAAGTCAAAACCACAGAGATACTTTCTCACACCTGTTAGGATGACTATTACAAAACAAAAACCTAAAGGCAGTAAGTGGTGGCGAGGATGTGGAGCAAAGGGATACCCTTGTGCAATATAAGTGGGAATGTAAAAGGGTGCAGCCTCTATAGAAAACAGTGTGGAGGTTCCTCAAAAAAACAAAAAGAGAACTACCACATGATTCTGCAATCCCTGGGTAAACTGAAGTTGGGATCTTGAAGAGACACCCCATGTATATTGCAGCAATATCCACAATAACAAGGTATGGAAGCAACCCAATGTCCACAGACAAATGAATTTTAAAACGTGGTGAGATAGTCTATGACTGAACCTTGAAAAAAAAAAAAAAAGGACATTCTATTTTTTGCAACAATGCAGATGAACTTGGAGACCTTCATCCTAATTACCACAAGCCAGTTTTAAAACAACAGATATAATATATTCCACTTAGAAGTGGTGTCTACAATAAACTCATAGACAGTAAGCACGTAGGTTTCTTTTGTATTTCAATTATACCTTAATAAATCTGTTTTAAAACTTAATGAAGGATCACAGGGTTTAAGGTATTTAAAGACTGAGTGGTTGGAGAATACCACTGGGCAAACAACCTCTACCAAGGGCAAAGGGAACTGGAATGGATGGTGTAGAAGAAATCATAAATGCAAGCAGTAAAACTCTAACCCTTATTCATAGTCCCTTCGTTGCTGAGTCATTTTTCTTTTAGTAATGTCCCTTCTTTTTCCCAGTGCCCTCCACCAATAGTGTAAATGGAGTTGAGGGGTGGTGATTAATCTTGTCAGTCCATCGTGTGGGTAACATTAGGATGGACTAACCACAGGGAAACCACAAGGAACAACATGGCCCGGATACCTCATCCAAGGAGTGAGATGTGGGAAGTGATCACCATTTAGACTATCTCCCTTTGGGAAGGAGTGCCTATAGTTTAGCTTGTAAGTAATGTAAGAAGTGGGAGCATTTTTGAAACTTTGTTACCAGTGTTTCTCAACTTCTATTATTGTCCCCAAGGAGAAAAATTTAATTTTATTTAAATTCTCCCTAATGACAGGAATTAAATAGTAAGAAATAAAATTTTGTGGTGGAGGGTTGACCTTTAGAGGACACTATACCATTACAAGATTGTATTTATTTCCTATTCCTGCGCAAACTACCACAACTCAGCAGCTTAAAAGTACAAATTCTTGCCCAGCTGGTGTGGCTCAGTGATTGAGCATTGACCAATTAACCAGAAGGTCATGGTTGGATTCCCAGTCAGGGCACATGCCCAGGTAGCGGGCTCAATCCCCAGAAGGGGTCATGTAGGAGGCAGCCAGTCGATTGATGTTTCTGTCTTTTCGGTGTTTCTCTCTCCCCTCCTTCTCTCTCTCAATAAAAACATTTAGTAAAATAGTCTTAAATATGATTGAGAACCCTAAATAAATAATTATATTTGAATTATGAGTACTCATTACTCTAATGTTCACAAATACACTTGCATTTCATGATGAGTGGGGTGGATATTTGTTTGCCGTTCCAAATCAATTCCCCATCTTTCTCTTTACTACTCTAGGCCCCTTAGGTTGACATAAATGGATTATGTAAATGGGCTGCCTGGCTCTCTGGCTTCCATTTGAAGTGGAATTCTGAGAATTCACTGTAGATGGGAAGAAGGAAGCAGGTTGAAATTGGGTTACTTAGCTCCCTGTCCCCTTCCTGCCAGGTAGCTGTGGCTGGCTCAACCACAGGGCTTAGATCCTTTCTCTACATCACTTTCTCTCTCCAGGTTTTGGGAAGGACTCCCTCCACTACCTCTTAGGTCCTACAGACAGTGATGGCGCCCCACTTTGACCTCCTCTGGGGGTACTCCTTGTGCTATGCCTGCTCCACATACTCTGCCCCCATTTATTACTCCTTTTGAGAATCCCATCTGTTTCCTACTGGGACACTGACTGACCAAGTCAGTCAACACTTTTATTCAATAACAGCTTGGCATCAGGCTTAGAACCATGAGCTAACAAATGAGTATGTTTCACCATCCAGTTAATAGGGGACCCTGCGCAAATGTGCTATTGATCACTGCTGCAAATATTAGTCATTTTACACATACACGCACTGCACAAATGCACACACACAGACTTAGGAACAAAATCAAAAGGAACGCTCCATGAGATAGTAACAATTTCTATCATTAAAAGCAGATACCAGCGGTTCTTCCACAAAAGTGATTGCAAATGTTTTGACACAGATCTTAAATTGCAATTTGGTCAGACTCCTTATAACTTTGCATTTTCATATGCACGGCCCTGGGAAGATGATAAATGATCGTTGGAGTCCCATCAGCTCAGTCTGGTTCAGTTACTGTTCATCAAAAAGGAAACTGGAAGCAGAATTTAGTGCTTTTTGTCAACAAAACACAGTTGGAAACAAAAAATGGAAGGACTTGTGTTTTTCCAGGAGGGTAAAAGAGTTGTGTCTAACAGAAACTTGGGAAGCTCACTGTTGTGCTAGAAATGGTCCCAGGGGCCCTCGAAGCTTCTGCAGAACCTTCCTTCAAGCTGCAGCCCTCCACCCACCACCCTCATTTCAAAAGATGCAATTCCAAAGCTAATCTCCCAACAATGTGGATTGGATTAAACAAATCACTGCTGAAAAGAAAAAATATGAAACCTCTTCTCATTCAAAGCCATCTCTTCCTTCCATTTCACGAATGGAGTCCTATCGAATGAAGTAAGGGACTTTCCCCACATCGAACATCCTGCGCCCCAACTCAGGTCCCTCGAGGTATTTACCCATTGTTCTCACTGTTCTATTTCAATCATTTCAATTAAAACATTATAAATTATTTCCTTTCATATGTATGCGTGTATGGATGTATGTGTGTTATGTGTAAGTATCTTATGTGTAAAATATATGTCTATTACATAAATGCATATTTATTTATTTATAACATTCTTGAAGATCTTTAGGGGAAAGGGTATGGTCCAAGTTTAGTGACTGGCCATATTGATTAGAGCAACAGTAGCTGCCAAAATGTATGTTGCTTCAAACTCAATAGAACTTTATTGCCTGTGGGGCAGTCATTCGGGAGGCCAAAGTGCCAGAGGCATGTCCTGTTCACTATGTCGCTTCCAGAGCCATCACAGCCCCCTCCCTGCTCGCCTGCCAAAATGGGAAAATGGGATGGAAGATAGTACGTGGGGGATATTTCAAAACCAGGAAAATGTGCCACATGCCACTTGGACTCACATTTTATGAGCCCGAACTCAGTCACATGCCAAACTGCAAGAGAGGCAGTGAAATCAGCCCAGCTGTGTGTTCATGAGGAAAAACAGAGCTGGGATTAGGGACCATCCATCTCTGCCACGGTGGCATTGAGCCTTTCTTTCAACCTCCCCCCAGAAATAGACTTGAGAAGAAAGAGAATCATCCCCACTTTCTAAATGATATACAATCACAGAAGGGCTCACCCCCACCGCTCCCACCACCACACACACACACACACACACACACACACACACACACACTGCCCGGTGAAGGGTTCCAAACTATCCTGCCAGAAAGAAACAGAGTTGGAAACACTGTGTCCTGGTGGAGGGAGCCAGGGGCATAAGGAGCAGGCTGGGAGAGCAGTGGCTTCACTCACGGCTGGCCTTGCCAGTATTCCACCTGACATTCCCTGCCACACAAAAAGGGAATCACAGTACTGACTGATGCCAGAGACCACATACTTGCTACTTACTTCTCAGCGAGTGGGCTGGGGTCCTTCCTGCACAGCAGTTCCCAAACCTTCCAGTGGTTTGTGAAGATAACCAGCTGCTCTGAAAACAAGGAACCCTGAAATCTCAGGGCATGAGGCATGCATTTCCCTCTTGTGTGTAAAGAAAGCTAGGGTATTCCTGATCAGCTGCCAGCTCTCCTCTGGGAAGTGTTTCAAGACCCAGCCTCCATCCAATTTACTAGACTCTAACATTAACCCAGGGGTATTTGTCCCACCAGCAGCTGAGAGAAAAAGGAGATGGAGAAGGCATGTCTTGTTCTTGACTCCCTCTCTTCCTACAAGTGTCATCCGTTACCTGTGCTTGCATCCCATTGGCCCAGCCCTTGGCGTGGTCACACCTGGGTGTGGGGGAGGCTGGGACAAACGCAGCCATTTCCAGCAACAATGTTATAACAGGAAGGACACAAGTTTTCCATGAAGAGCTAATTCTCTGGGTCACAACCCCCTGGGAACCAGTGGAAAGAATTATTTTATTTGACTAGATGTTATCTGTGCCACAGACTTGGGTTTCCATAAATAATTATTTAAGTTTAAAAATCATTGCCATATAGAGATTTTCTGAACTTGCTTTGTCTTTCTAGATCTCATTCACTACCCAGTGATCCCTGAGCTAAGTGATCAGACCCATTGAGGATGGCTGTACAGACTCCAGGGCCCTGTCCCTGCCCTGGTCATTGACATGTAAGTTGAGGGTAGGGGAGGATGTTACACAGTCTGGGAATATGTGTATTTATTAAATTCTCCACAAAGCCCTGCCCTTAGCCCCTGACTAACCTGCACAGCTGCATCCCTTGTTAAAGAGGGGTGAGCATGTTTGCTCCCTGCTAATGCTGCCCATGGTTCCCTTCCCCCACTCAGAGCACGCTTGCATTCCCATGGTCTAGATTAGGGGTGTCGAACTCAATCAGAGAAGGGGCCAAAATCTAAAATCCAGCCTAAATCGCGGGCCGAATGGTTTACTGAACAGTCATAAACTGTCATTGTGATTGAAACACAGCGGAGTGCAGTGATGACAGCGCGGTGCGGGCCACATTGCAAGGCCTGGCGGGACGGATTTGGCCCGCGGGCCTTGTATTTGACACATGTGGTCTAGATAGTGTTAAGTATATTTCTAATATGAACAACACTTGTTACATTCCGGAGACCCAGTTGCCATTTCACAAGTCCCTTAAGTATCGCTTTGTAATTATGATGACTGACATTTATTAGGCATCTCCCATGTGCCAGACACCATGCTTCTCATGTCATGTTTCATTTAAAACTAACAGTGACCCACTTGCAGAGGGGGAACAGGGAGTAGGTATCTGGGGAGTCTGTCCAATGCCACAGGGTTCGTATGCGCCCAAACTTAGGTTCAAAGTTCGCTGCCTAATTGCAATGTTTGCCTAATTCTATCATTTCTGTCTACTCCCCCCTCCCCTGCAGAACACTGAAGAATATTTTCACACTCTCATATTCTCAATGGTATGTGCTCCACCTCAACTACTACTTTAGCTTTTTGTCTTTCCCCTGTTTGTAATTTAATCCTGAGGTATCCATGTTATAAGAGAAACTCTTACCCAGCTGGTGTGGCTCAGAATCTACAATGTCAAATATATACTATTCAAGGATGTGCCAGGGTTCTTTTGTCCCAGCGTTACGAAGGGTTCCGCAATCTGGAGAAAGGGGCTGATGCGTAGATTCAAGAAGGAGTCCAAAGACAAAATATAATTTTGGAAGGCATTGGGGGTCAGGGGAGCTTCAGCTAAAGGAGCTGAAGACTCCTCTTGTCTAAGGACCTTGTGCTATTTATTTAACACAATTTGTCCTAAGGCAAGGTGGAGATATACATTTCAAAGGGTAAGGGTACAGAAGCATTGTCAGGTTGGAAAATAACCTACAGCTAGCTGATCAGGTGTTTGGCCAACAGGAGGCAAATAAATGCCGAGCTGTCTGGCTGTTAACAATTCTATTCAGGTTTGGGAGAGGTGCTATTTAGCAGTTCCAACAGGTATACTACATATGTGACTCACCCTTATTGAGCCCCCAAAGCTTCACCGACCTTTTGGTAAAACTCTTGTAATTATTACATGCTGGAATTGGTTCCCAGCAGGAGCACTCAAGAAGTCATTTCTGTAGGTTTCCAGAATTTCTGATGCTGCATTTTTGCTAGCTGTTGTAATAGTCCCCTTGGAAAGTCCATCTGTCAAGTTACCTTTAATCAACAAGAGTGCTACTGCATGAGGTAGACAAAATGCTCCTCAAGGTGCCCCCTCTTGGAATGAGCTGAAAAGGTGGCTCCATGAGGAAGCTTAATTGTAAGAAAAGGTACACTCTGAGTCCTGGCATGAACACGGTCTTTATCATAACGGGACACCATAGGCACTAGGTACTGCCTGATATCTAATGACAATATTTGCAACTGTTGAGTTAAAAAAGCACTTTAAATCCACCACTTCTTTCAGGGGTGTAACGGGGTCCTTTCTGAAAGTACCCTGGGGCTGGCCCTTCTTTAGTGAGTCAGAAGTAACACAGTGGCTGAAGGGTAAAGCAATTTGTCATAGTCTCATGTGAGTGATTCAAAGTTCTTTAACCCCTTCATTCTGTGAGGTTGCTTTCCCACCAAAGCAGGTTCTGAATTATTTTACAGCAACTGAATATCTCACAATGTACAGGAGAATGAGATTCAGTCCCCCCTTTTCTGACAAAGCTCTACAAGAAAAATAAAGACAATCTTCCCGTCAAAGTTTAAAAAGTCATCATTGGCTATTTGGTTAGGGTTTCCACCTCAGAAAAGCGATAAATACATCCAGCTAATATAATGTAAATCACAGTTAATCCTGTAGATTTTCCAAGAAGCATGATTCACTATGAATCATAATGAAGAGAAAAGAAAGGAAAACAAAGGAGGGAAAACACAAACCACTAGGTTGAGCTGTATTCACTCAACATCTCGGTTATTTAAGCTTTTCTAAAGCTCCCTGTAGTCACACCCCTAAAAGCTTGATTCTGTATTCAAAACAAAAACTGAAAGTGGGAAATAGTTCCAAAGAGGTTTGTTAAACTTTTCTTTTCACACTAACCAAGAGACACGTGGAGCAAGTCACTATAGGAAAACATTTTAGCTCGGCTGAAATTTACATTTATTTTCATTAAAAGACAAAAATCTTATTTGATCACTTGCAAACTAAGAATCTCATAATCTTGGTTTTTAAATTTGGTAAATAAGGACCTATTGCTACACAGTTAAATCACTAGCTTAGCTCCTCTAGGAAATCATTCCAGAAATTAAATGACATACTGATTATGCATATTAATAAATTTTAACAAAAATGTAAGCTTCTGATTATACTGAGTTGGGAAAAATTAAGATCATGAAATTGACTGTCAATATTACAAAATAATTAGATCAACTCTTCCTTCTACTCTTTAATATGCTGCTTTGGAATTTCAGCAGCATTCAATTTATGTGTGCATTTGTTTACACACCCACAATACACATTTTCCCATATATTTTGTGCCAACAATGGCAGTTTAGGATTACAAATCAGAAGGAATGTGGATTGTATACTACCAACTTTGAAATGTGTTTAAGCAAGGTAGTAAAATGGTTCATTATAAGTATGATAGACTACAAGTCCAGAATCTACCCAAAGTACTTATACAGAAGTAATTTAATCAATTGTACATAAAGTTCAATTAGAGGACACCCCGTGACCACAACGATCGACTCTCTATTTGGACATTCTCTTTTCCAGTTATCTCTAAGGTTCACCCCAAAGGCACCAGGGCCCCTGACCCTCTTACTCTCATTTTCCTCTTTGAGGAGCTCACTGTAGCAGATTCATGGAACCCATATATGGGAGCCTCTGCTTCCCACACTCCAATGCCACACTCCAATACTCAAGTCTACCAAAGAGTCTATAAATGAATGACAACACTCTTCCAACATTTTCTCTAACTGATCCTCAAATCAAAGACGTGTAATCTAAAGACTTATCTGGGTTTTCCCAGCACCTGCCATGTGTATCTCCTCCGAATACATGTATACACCGCTTTTAAATAGCTGTGGCAGGTTGACTCCAAGGAAGAAATCAGTATCTATTTTTCTCTAAATTTGTGACAACAATAAATGCTAATGATTCTGGAAACTTTCCAGAATTCTTCAATTTTTTAAAAAAACAATTCAAGTGTTTAAGAGATGACTGGCTATATCTATAGAAATACTTTCTCAAGCTATCACTTCAGGGAAAATAGAAAATTAAATTTCTATCAAATATGTAGGAAGTATTTTTATGTTGGAGAATTTTTTTTCTCCAACATAAAAATAATCTTGTTTCCCAATGATCATTTACAAATCCTATGACAATTTTCATCAGCATGAATACACATCACTATTAGAGCATTAAGAGTAACTACTGATATTCTATTTTAGCCTTCTCTGTTGTTGTTTTTTTAAATTAATAATGTATTTTTATATGGTTACGCCTGGAAATTTTTAAACAGCTCGTAGTCAGAAAACAAAGTCATCAGAAAAGAGGAGCGAGATTACCATGTAGTACCCACATGTTGCTGAGTCCAGAACAGCACAGCGTTTGCACACTTCTTAGCTGACTTTCTATAATATACACCCAACATTGTCTACAGCTCTCCCAACCTGTCAAGAACCACAAAGTTGATGACAACAACTAAGTAATCCATATGCTTGCCCCTGTCTGTTTCCATGGAACTCATACTTCTACAGACATGTTATTGCTCAGTTCTCTGCTCACTGAGAAAATGGGTGAAGTTGCAAACCTTTTGGGCCTGTGATTTGAAATAAGAGGTATGATCATTCTTCCAAGAGCAAGACTAAATCTATGAAACTTCGGCCACATTTGTAAGAACTCGGGTGTTCTCTCCATCTTCCCGTCTGTGAAGGAGACATAACGGCACTGACTGTGCTTGCTGTACAAAGCCTGGTGCAAAGAAGGTGCATTTGGGAGCTGTTCCCTCTGGGTGATACTTTTTGATGAAGGAATTGAGGGAAATGTGGGCCTCTATTGCTCCTTGAGCATGCAATAGCCTTGCAGGAAATGAGTCCACCTAGAATTCACTCCCTCTGTACATGGCAGAGCTGTACCCATTCTTCTGCAGGAGAGGCTGTAGCTTTCGGTATACTTCTTTTACTTCATGGCATAACGAGAACGGCAATCTTCCTGTTTTAAGCTAAGTGTTATTTTCCATCGTTAGCAGCATGCACTATTTGTTGTTTTGTAAACTAACAACCTCGGGGGTGGGTGAAGGTTCAGCAAGCTCAGATTCACGTGTGCTGGACAGTCTGAAGGGACCTCTCTGAGCCCCGCCTCAGACAGTGATGTCCCACAGATGCCACAAACAAGCAATGCTTGTCAGAAAGATGAAATGGACCTGGAAACCAAGGCCGAGGCTCACTCCTGGAAATCAGGCTGTAAATGCACATTTCTCCATTGTTCCAAGGACAGATGGGCGGAGAATACTTCAGAGAAAATGTGAAGCTATCGCTGAGGAAGGGAATAGAGCAACTTCCTCGGGGAGAAAGTTGCAGAGGGAGCATGAAACCCTGGGGGAGGCAGGTCCCGGGGGAGACTCAGGCTCTAACAGAGCTTCTTGCCTGATCATTCCTTAAAGAAACCCAGGTTGGCCACATGGAATCAGGCTCTGCTTCCATAAGAGGAGGCTCAGGACGCCACACTGCAGCTCCAGAGCTCATGCAGGCTCCTCCCGGGGGTACCTCCCACCTCGGGCCTCCTCAGCACAGCTGCCCACCTGCCCACCAGCCAAATCCCAAGGATTTTGCCCGATGCTCCAGCTCTGCCCTCCTGACTAACCCAACTGATTCTCACAACTCAGTGCTCTGTCTTTGACACCCACACTCTCCGAAAACAGGACTAGCTCCATGGCTAAGAGCTCAGACTACACACCCTACTGACCAACCGACCGACCAACTGGAGTATCCAGGCTGGACATGTGCCTCCATCCTAAGAGAGACAGTGGCCAGACCCCTACCAGGAGCTTCTCTCCAGGAGGCTGACTGGCGGGACGTTGCTCAGAAGCAAGAGCCGGAATTCACAGAGTGAAGTGAAGGAGCAGAAGGAAGTAGTCAGAAGTGCCTTCTGGGGAGAGATATGGTCTCCAGGTGCACACATGCCTGTCATTCCCTCCATGCACAAACATTTGCTGAGCTTCCCATGCACCTGGCAGTGGGCCATCCCCGGGGTAGAGGGCAAACAAGACAGCAAGTTCTGTCTCCTCCTGGAGCTAGTGTGCTGCGGGGGGGGGGGGGGGGGGGGGGGGGGGGGCGGACGGATGACAGCAAACAAGTGAAAACTAAAAACACACATAACCGCATTCCTGACACACTGGCAGGCGGCAGCGAGAGCACGAGGCCTCTGGATGGGCGGCAGGAGGCCTCTCTGATGACATGAGACTGGAGCTTCGTCTAAAGGAAGGTAGTCCTGGGGGGACTGACTGCAGGGGGTTCCAGGCAAAGGGAAAGCCACACGCAAGGACCCAGAGGCGTGTGCCAACCAGGTTAGATCAGGGACAGAGAGGCAGCGGTGAGACCAGAGCACAGCCACCGAGTGGTAGGCGTTGGCAGAGCCGTCAGCGGGACTGGGAC